>NC_090309.1:47402584-48644285 GCF_039906515.1 Pseudorca crassidens
ACGACAACGCTTTAGGGGGAGCGTATGTGTGAGGGCGTGGGTGAGTGTCAGCGTACGGGTTAGGATTAGGGGACGGGTGAGAGTCAGGCTTCGGGAAAGGGTTAGGGTTAGGGTTCGGGCTAGGGTTAGGGTTAGGGGACGGGGACGGTTTAGGGTCCAGGTGAGGACACGACAACGCTTTAGGGGGAGCGTACGTGTGAGGGCGCGGGTTAGTGTCAGCGTACGGGTTAGGATTAGGGGACGGGTGAGGGTCAGGCTTCGGGGAAGGGTTAGGGTTAGGTTTCGGGCTAGGGTTAGTGTTAGGGGACGGTGACGGTTTAGGGTCTAGGTGAGGGAACGACAACGCTTTAGGGGGAGCGTACGTGTGACGGCGCGGGTTAGTGTCAGCGTATGGGTTAGGATTAGGGGACGTGTGAGGGTCAGGCTTCGGGGAAGGGTTAGGGTTAGGGTTCGGGCTAGGGTTAGGGTTAGGGGACGGGGACGGTTTAGGGTCCAGGTGAGGGCTCGACAACGCTTTAGGGGGAGAGTACGTGTGAGGGCGCGGGTTAGTGTCAGCGTACGGGTTAGGATTATGGGACGGGTGAGGGTCAGACTTCGGGGAAGGGTTAGGGTTAGGGTTCGGGCTAGGGTTAGGGTTAGGGGACGGGGACGGTTTAGGGTCCAGGTGAGGGCACGACAACGCTTTAGGGGGAGCATACGTGTGAGGGCGCGGGTTAGTGTCAGCGTACGGGTTAGGATTAGGGGACGGGTGAGGGTCAGGCTTCGGGGAAGGGTTGGGGTTAGGGTTCGGGCTAGGGTTAGGGTTAGGGGACGGGGACGGTTTAGGGTCCACGTCAGGGCACGACAACGCTTTACGGGGAGCGTACGTGTGAGGGCGCGGGTTAGTGTCAGCGTACGGGTTAGGATTAGGGGACGGGTGAGGGTCAGGCTTCGGGGAAGGGTTAGGGTTAGGGTTCGGGCTAGGGTTAGGGTTAGGGGACAAGTACGGTTTAGGGTCCAGGTGAGGGCACGACAACGCATTAGGGGGAGCGTACGTGTGAGGGCGCGGGTTAGTGTCAGCGTATGGGTTAGGATTAGGGGACGGGTGAGGGTCAGGCTTCGGGGAAGGGTTAGGGTTAGGGTTCGGGCTAGGGTTAGGGTTAGGGGACGGGGACGGTTTAGGGTCCAGGTGAGGGCACGACAACGCTTTAGGGGGAGCGTATGTGTGAGGGCGCGGGTTAGTGTCAGCGTACGGGTTAGGATTAGGGGACGGGTGAGGGTCAGGCTTCGGGGAAGGGTTAGGGTTAGGGTTCGGGCTAGGGTTAGGGTTAGGGGACGGGGACGGTTTAGGGTCCAGGTGAGGGCACGACAACGCCTTAGGGGTAGCGTACGTGTGAGGGCGCGGGTTAGTGTCAGCGTACGGGTTAGGATTAGGGGACGGGTGAGGGTCAGGCTTCGGGGAAGGGTTAGGGTTAGGGTTCGGGCTAGGGTTAGGGTTAGGGGACGGGGACGGTTTAGGGTCCAGGTGAGGGCACGACAACGCTTTAGGGGGAGCGTACGTGTGAGGGCGCGGATTAGTGTCAGCGTACGGGTTAGGATTAGGGGACGGGTGAGGGTCAGGCTTCGGGGAAGGGTTAGGGTTAGGGTTCGGTCTAGGGTTAGGGTTAGGGGACGGGGATAGTTTAGGGTCCAGGTGAGGGTACGACAACGCTTTAGGGGGAGCGTACGTGTGAGGGCGCGGGTTAGTGTCAGCGTACGGGTTAGGATTAGGGGACGGGTGAGGGTCAGGCTTCGGGGAAGGGTTAGGGTTAGGGTTCGGGCTAGGGTTAGGGTTAGGGGACGGGGACGGTTTAGGGTCCACGTCAGGGCACGACAACGCTTTACGGGGAGCGTACGTGTGAGGGCGTGGGTTAGTGTCAGCGTACGGGTTAGGATTAGGGGACGGGTGAGGGTCAGGCTTCGGGGAAGGGTTAGGGTTAGGGTTCGGGCTAGGGTTAGGGTTAGGGGACGGGGACGGTTTAGGGTCCAGGTGAGGGCACGACAACGCTTTAGGGGGGGCGTACGTGTGAGGGCGCGGGTTAGTGTCAGCGTACGGGTTAGGATTAGGGGACGGGTGAGGGTCAGGCTTCGGGGAAGGGTTAGGTTTAGGGTTCGGGCTAGGGTTAGGGTTAGGGGACGGGGACGGTTTAGGGTCCAGCTGAGGGCACGACAACGCTTTAGGGGGAGCGTACGTGTGAGGGCGCGGGTTAGTGTCAGCGTACGGGTTAGGATTAGGGGACGGGTGAGGGTCAGGCTTCGGGGAAGGGTTAGGGTTAGGGTTCGGGCTAGGGTTAGGGTTAGGGTACGGGGACGGTTTAGGGTCCAGGTGAGGGCATGACAACGCTTTAGGGGGAGCGTACGTGTGTGGGCGCGGGTTAGTGTCAGCGTACGGGTTAGGATTAGGGGACGGGTGAGGGTCAGGCTTCGGGGAAGGGTTAGGGTTAGGGTTCGGGCTAGGGTTAGGGTTAGGGGACGGGGACGGTTTAGGGTCCAGGTGAGGGCACGACAACGCTTTAGGGGGAGCGTACGTGTGAGGGCGCGGGTTAGTGTCAGCGTACGGGTTAGGATTAGGGGACGGGTGAGGGTCAGGCTTCGGGGAAGGGTTAGGCTTAGGGTTCGGGCTAGGGTTAGGGTTAGGGGACGGGGACGGTTTAGGGTCCAGGTGAGGGCACGACAACGCTTTAGGGGGAGCGTACGTGTGAGGGCGCGGGTTAGTGTCAGCGTACGGGTTAGGATTAGGGGACGGGTGAGGGTCAGGCTTCGGGGAAGGGTTAGGGTTAGGGTTCGGGCTAGGGTTAGGGTTAGGGGACGGGGACGGTTTAGGGTCAAGGTGAGAGTACGACAACGCTTTAGGGGGAGCGTACGTGTGAGGGCGTGGTTTAGTGTCAGCGTACGGGTTAGGATTAGGGGACGGGTGAGGGTCAGGCTTCGGGGAAGGGTTAGGGTTAGGGTTCGGGCTAGGGTTAGGGTTAGGGGACGGGGACGGTTTAGGGTCCAGGTGAGGGCACGACAACGCTTTAGGGGGAGCGTACGTGTGAGGGCGCGGGTTAGTGTCAGCGTACGGGTTAGGATTAGGTGACGGGTGAGGGTCAGGCTTCGGGGAAGGGTTAGGGTTAGGGTTCGGGCTAGGGTTAGGGTTAGGGGACGGGGACGGTTTAGGGTCCAGGTGAGGGTACGACAACGCTTTAGGGGGAGCGTACGTGTGAGGGCGCGGGTTAGTGTCAGCGTACAGGTTAGGATTAGGGGACGGGTGAGGGTCAGGCTTCGGGGAAGGGTTAGGGTTAGGGTTCGGGCTAGGGTTAGGGTTAGGGGACGGGGACGGTTTAGGGTCCAGGTGAGGGCACGACAATGCTTTAGGGGGAGCGTACGTGTGAGGGCGCGGGTTAGTGTCAGCGTACGGATTAGGATTAGGGGACGGGTGAGGTTCAGGCTTCGGGGAAGGGTTAGGGTTAGGGTTCGGGCTAGGGTTAGGGTTAGGGGACGGGGACGGTTTAGGGTGCAGGTGAGGGTACGAGAATGCTTTAGGGGGAGCGTATGTGTGAGGGCGTGGGTGAGTGTCAGCGTACGGGTTAGGATTAGGGGACGGGTGAGGGTCAGGCTTCCCGGAAGGGTTAGGGTTAGGGTTCGGGCTAGGGTTAGGGTTAGGGTACGGGGACGGTTTAGGGTCCAGGTGAGAGCACGACAACGCTTTAGGGGGAGCGTACGTATGAGGGCGCGGGTTAGTGTCAGCGTACGGGTTAGGATTAGGGGACGGGTGAGTGTCAGGCTTCGGGGAAGGGTTAGGGTTAGGGTTCGGGCTAGGGTTAGGGTTAGGGGACGGGGACGGTTTAGGGTCCAGGTGAGGGCAAGACAACGCTTTAGGGGGAGCATACGTGTGAGGGCGCGGGTTAGTGTCAGCGTACGGGTTAGGATTAGGGGACGGTTGAGGGTCAGGCTTCGGGGAAGGGTTGGGGTTAGGGTTCGGGCTAGGGTTAGGGTTAGGGGACGGGGACGGTTTAGGGTCCAGGTGAGGGCACGACAACGCTTTAGGGGGAGCGTACGTGTGAGGGCGCGGGTTAGTGTCAGCGTACGGGTTAGGATTAGGGGACGGGTGAGGGTCAGGCTTCGGGGAAGGGTTAGGGTTAGGGTTCGGGGTAGGGTTAGGGTTAGGGGACGGGGACGGTTGAGGGTCCAGGTGAGGGCACGACAACGCTTTAGGGGGTGCGTACGTGTGAGGGAGTGGGTTAGTTTCAGCGTACGGATTAGGATTAGGGGACGGGTGAGGGTCAGGCTTCGGGGAAGGGTTAGGGTTAGGGTTCGGGCTAGGGTTAGGGTTAGGGGACGGGGACGGTTTAGGGTCCAGGTGAGGGTACGACAACGCTTTAGGGGGAGCGTACGTGTGAGGGCGTGGTTTAGTGTCAGCGTACGGGTTAGGATTAGGGGACGGGTGAGGGTCAGGCTTCGGGGAAGGGTTAGGGTTAGGGTTCGGGCTAGGGTTAGGGTTAGGGGACGGGGACGGTTTAGGGTCCAGGTGAGGGCACGACAACGCTTTAGGGGGAGCGTACGTGTGAGGGCGCGGGTTAGTGTCAGCGTACGGGTTAGGATTAGGGGACGGGTGAGGGTCAGGCTTTGGGGAAAGTTAGGTTTAGGGTTCGGGCTAGGGTTAGGGTTAGGGGACGGGGACGGATTAGGGTCCAGGTGAGGGCACGACAACGCTTTAGGGGGAGCGTACGTGTGAGGGCGCGGGTTAGTGTCAGCGTACGGGTTAGAATTAGGGGACGGGTGAGGGTCAGGCTTCGGGGAAGGGTTAGGGTTAGGGTTCGGGCTAGGGTTAGGGTTAGGGGACGGGGACGGTTTAGGGTCCAGGTGAGGGCACGATAACGCTTTAGGGGGAGCGTACGTGTGAGGGCGCGGGTTAGTGTCAGCGTACGGGTTAGGATTAGGGGACGGGTGAGGGTCAGGCTTCGGGGAAGGGTTAGGGTTAGGGTTCGGGCTAGGGTTAGGGTTAGGGGACGGGGACGGTTTAGGGTCCAGGTGAGGGCACGACAACGCTTTAGGGGGAGCGTACGTGTGAGGGCGCGGGTTAGTGTCAGCGTACGGGATAGGATTAGGGGACGGGTGAGGGTCAGGCTTCGGGGAAGGGTTAGGGTTAGGGTTCGGGCTAGGGTTAGGGTTAGGGTTAGGGGACGGGGACGGTTTAGGGTCCAGGTGAGGGCACGACAACGCATTAGGGGGAGCGTACGTGTGAGGGCGCGGGTTAGTGTCAGCGTACGGGTTAGGATTAGGGGACGGGTGAGGGTCAGGCTTCGGGGAAGGGTTAGGGTTAGGGTTCGGGCTAGGGTTAGGGTTAGGGGACGGGGACGGTTTAGGGTCCAGGTGAGGGCACGACAACGCTTTAGGGGGAGCGTACGTGTGAGGGTGCGGATTAGTGTCAGCGTACGGGTTAGGATTAGGGGACGGGTGAGGGTCAGGCTTCGGGGAAGGGTTAGGGTTAGGGTTCGGGCTAGGGTTAGGGTTAGGGGACGGGGACGGTTTAGGGTCCAGGTGAGGGTACGACAACGCTTTAGGGGGAGCGTACGTGTGAGGGCGCGGGTTAGTGTCAGCGTACGGGTTAGGATTAGGGGACGGGTGAGGGTCAGGCTTCGGGGAAGGGTTAGGGTTAGGGTTCGGGCTAGGGTTAGGGTTAGGGGACGGGGACGGTTTGGGGTCCAGGTCAGGGCACGACAACGCTTTACGGGGAGCGTACGTGTGAGGGCGCGGGTTAGTGTCAGCGTACGGGTTAGGATTAGGGGACGGGTGAGGGTCAGGCTTCGGGGAAGGGTTAGGGTTAGGGTTCGGGCTAGGGTTAGGGTTAGGGTACGGGGACGGTTTAGGGTCCAGCTGAGGGCACGACAACGCTTTAGGGGGAGCGTACATGTGAGGGCGCGGGTTAGTGTCAGCGTACGGATTAGGATTAGGGGACGGGTGAGGGTCAGGCTTCGGGGAAGGGTTAGGGTTAGGGTTCGGACTAGGGTTAGGGTTAGGGGACGGGGACGGTTTAGGGTCCAGGTGAGGGCACGACAACGCTTTAGGGGGAGCGTACGTGTGAGGGCGCGGGTTAGTGTCAGCGTACGGGTTAGGATTAGGGGACGGGTGAGGGTCAGGCTTCGGGGAAGGGTTAGGGTTAGGGTTCGGGCTAGGGTTAGGGTTAGGGTTAGGGGACGGGGACGGTTTAGGGTCCAGGTGAGGGTACGACAACGCTTTAGGGGGAGCGTACGTGTGAGGGCGCCGGTTAGTGTCAGCGTACGGGTTAGGATTAGGGGACGGGTGAGGGTCAGGCTTCGGGGAAGAGTTAGGGTTATGGTTCGGGCTAGGGTTAGGGTTAGGGGATGGGGACGGTTTATGGTCCAGGTGAGGGCACGACAACGCTTTAGGGGGAGCGTACGTGTGAGGGCGCGGGTTAGTGTCAGCGTACGGGTTAGGATTAGGGGACGGGTGAGGGTCAGGCTTCGGGGAAGGGTTAGGGTTAGGGTTCGGGCTAGGGTTAGGGGACGGGGACGGTTTAGGGTCCAGGTGAGGGCACGAGTACACTTTAGGGGGAGCGTACGTGTGAGGGCGCGGGTTAGTGTCAGCGTACGGGTTAGGATTAGGGTACGGGTGAGGGTCAGGCTTCGGGGAAGGGTTAGGGTTAGGGTTCGGGCTACGGTTAGGGTTAGCGGACGGGGACGGTTTAGGGTCCAGGTGAGGGTACGACAACGCTTTAGGGGGAGCGTACGTGTGAGGGCGCGGGTTAGTGTCAGCGTACGGGTTAGAATTAGGGGACGGGTGAGGGTCAGGCTTCGGGGAAGGGTTAGGGTTAGGGTTCGGGCTAGGGTTAGGGTTAGGGAATGGGGAAGGTTTAGGGTCCAGGTGAGGGTACGACAACGCTTTCGGGGGAGCGTACGTGTGAGAGCGCGGGTTAGTGTCAGCGTACGGGTTAGGATTAGGGGACGGGTGAGGGTCAGGCTTCGGGGAAGGGTTAGGGTTAGGGTTCGGGCTAGGGTTAGGGTTAGGGGACGGGGACGGTTTAGGGTCCAGGTGAGGGTACGACAACGCTTTAGGGGGAGCGTACGTGTGAGGGCGCGGGTTAGTGTCAGCGTACGGGTTAGTATTAGGGGACGGGTGAGGGTCAGGCTTCGGGGAAGGGTTAGGGTTAGGGTTCGGGCTAGGGTTAGGGTTAGGGGACGGGGACGGTTTAGGGTCCAGGTGAGGGCACGACAACGCTTTAGGGGGAGAGTACGTGTGAGGGCGCGGGTTAGTGTCAGCGTACGGGTTAGGATTAGGGGACGGGTGAGGGTCAGGCTTCGGGGAAGGGTTAGGGTTAGGGTTCGGGCTAGGGTTAGGGTTAGGGGACGGGGACGGTTTAGGATCCAGGTGAGGGCACGACAACGCTTTAGGGGGAGCGTACGTGTGAGGGCGCGGTTTAGTGTCAGCGTACGGGATAGGATTAGGGGATGGGTGAGGGTCAGGCTTCGGGGAAGGGTTAGGGTTAGGGTTCGGGCTAGGGTTAGGGTTAGGGGACGGGGACGGTTTAGGATCCAGGTGAGGGCACGACAACGCTTTAGGGGGAGCGTACGTGTGAGGGCGCGGTTTAGTGTCAGCCTACGGGATAGGATTAGGGGATGGGTGAGGGTCAGGCTTCGGGGAAGGGTTAGGGTTAGGGTTCGGGCTAGGGTTAGGGTTAGGAGACGAGTACGGTTTAGGGTCCAGGTGAGGGCACGACAACGCATTAGGGGGAGCGTACGTGTGAGGGCGCGGGTTAGTGTCAGCGTATGGGTTAGGATTAGGGGACGGGTGAGGGTCAGGCTTCGGGGAAGGGTTAGGGTTAGGGTTCGGGCTAGGGTTAGGGTTAGGGGTCGGGGACGGTTTAGGGTCCAGGTGAGGGCACGACAACGCTTTAGGGGGAGCGTACGTGTGAGGGTGCGGGTTAGTGTCAGCGTACGGGTTAGGGTTAGGGGACGGGGACGGTTTAGGGTCCAGGTGAGGGAACGACAACGCCTTAGGGGGAGCGTACGTGTGAGGGCGCGGGTTAGTGTCAGCGTACGGGTTAGGATTAGGGGACGGGTGAGGGTCAGGCTTCGGGGAAGGGTTAGGGTTAGGGTTCGGGCTAGGGTTAGGGTTAGGGGACGGGGACGGTTTAGGGTCCAGGTGAGGGCACGACAACGCTTTAGGGGGAGCGTACGTGTGAGGGTGCGGATTAGTGTCAGCGTACGGGTTAGGATTAGGGGACGGGTGAGGGTCAGGCTTCGGGGAAGGGTTAGGGTTAGGGTTCGGGCTAGGGTTAGGGTTAGGGGACGGGGACGGTTTAGGGTCCAGGTGAGGGTACGACAACGCTTTAGGGGGAGCGTACGTGTGAGGGCGCGGGTTAGTGTCAGCGTACGGGTTAGGATTAGGGGACGGGTGAGGGTCAGGCTTCGGGGAAGGGTTAGGGTTAGGGTTCGGGCTAGGGTTAGGGTTAGGGGACGGGGACGGTTTGGGGTCCAGGTCAGGGCACGACAACGCTTTACGGGGAGCGTACGTGTGAGGGCGCGGGTTAGTGTCAGCGTACGGGTTAGGATTAGGGGACGGGTGAGGGTCAGGCTTCGGGGAAGGGTTAGGGTTAGGGTTCGGGCTAGGGTTAGGGTTAGGGTACGGGGACGGTTTAGGGTCCAGCTGAGGGCACGACAACGCTTTAGGGGGAGCGTACATGTGAGGGCGCGGGTTAGTGTCAGCGTACGGGTTAGGATTAGGGGACGGGTGAGGGTCAGGCTTCGGGGAAGGGTTAGGGTTAGGGTTCGGACTAGGGTTAGGGTTAGGGGACGGGGACGGTTTAGGGTCCAGGTGAGGGCACGACAACGCTTTAGGGGGAGCGTACGTGTGAGGGCGCGGGTTAGTGTCAGCGTACGGGTTAGGATTAGGGGACGGGTGAGGGTCAGGCTTCGGGGAAGGGTTAGGGTTAGGGTTCGGGCTAGGGTTAGGGTTAGGGGACGGGGACGGTTTAGGGTCCAGGTGAGGGTACGACAACGCTTTAGGGGGAGCGTACGTGTGAGGGCGCCGGTTAGTGTCAGCGTACGGGTTAGGATTAGGGGACGGGTGAGGGTCAGGCTTCGGGGAAGAGTTAGGGTTATGGTTCGGGCTAGGGTTAGGGTTAGGGGATGGGGACGGTTTATGGTCCAGGTGAGGGCATGACAACGCTTTAGGGGGAGCGTACGTGTGAGGGCGCGTTTTAGTGTCAGCGTACGGGTTAGGATTAGGGGACGGGTGAGGGTCAGGCTTCGGGGAAGGGTTAGGGTTAGGGTTCGGGTTAGGGTTAGGGGACGGGGACGGTTTAGGGTCCAGGTGAGGGCACGAGTACACTTTAGGGGGAGCGTACGTGTGAGGGCGCGGGTTAGTGTCAGCGTACGGGTTAGGATTAGGGTACGGGTGAGGGTCAGGCTTCGGGGAAGGGTTAGGGTTAGGGTTCGGGCTAGGGTTAGGGTTAGCGGACGGGGACGGTTTAGGGTCCAGGTGAGGGTACGACAACGCTTTAGGGGGAGCGTACGTGTGAGGGCGCGGGTTAGTGTCAGCGTACGGGTTAGAATTAGGGGACGGGTGAGGGTCAGGCTTCGGGGAAGGGTTAGGGTTAGGGTTCGGGCTAGGGTTAGGGTTAGGGAATGGGGAAGGTTTAGGGTCCAGGTGAGGGTACGACAACGCTTTAGGGGGAGCGTACGTGTGAGGGCGCGGGTTAGTGTCAGCGTACGGGTTAGGATTAGGGGACGGGTGAGGGTCAGGCTTCGGGGAAGGGTTAGGGTTAGGGTTTGTGCTAGGGTTAGGGTTAGGGGACGGGGACGGTTTAGGGTCCAGGTGAGGGTACGACAACGCTTTAGGGGGAGCGTACGTGTGAGGGCGCGGGTTACTGTCAGCGTACGGGTTAGGATTAGGGGACGGGTGAGGGTCAGGCTTCGGGGAAGGGTTAGGGTTAGGGTTCGTGCTAGGGTTAGGGTTAGGGGACGGGCACGGTTTAGGGTCCAGGTGAGGGTACGACAACGCTTTAGGGGGAGCGTACGTGTGAGGGCGCGGGTGCGTGTCAGCGTACGGGTTAGGATTACGGGATGAGTGAGGGTCAGGCTTCGGGGAAGGGTTAGGGTTAGGGGACGGGGAAGGTTTAGGGTCCAGGTGAGGGCACGACAACGCTTTAGGGGGAGCGTACGTGTGAGGGCGCGGGTTAGTGTCAGCGTACGGGTTAGGATTAGGGGACGGGTGAGGGTCAGGCTTCGGAGAAGGGTTAGGGTTAGGGTCCGGGCTAGGGTTAGGGTTAGGGGACGGGGACGGTTTAGGGTCCAGGTGAGGGTACGACAACGCTTTAGGGGGAGCGTACGTGTGAGGGCGTGGTTTAGTGTCAGCGTAAGGGTTAGGATTAGGGGACGGGTGAGGGTCAGGCTTCGGGGAACGGTTAGGGTTAGGGTTCGGGCTAGGGTTAGGGTTAGGGGACGGGGACGGTTTAGGGTCCAGGTGAGGGTACGCCAACGCTTTAGGGGGAGCGTACGTGTGAGGGCGCGCGTTAGTGTCAGCGTACGGGTTAGGATTAGGGGACGGGTGAGGGTCAGGCTTCGGGGAAGGGTTAGGGTTAGGGTTCGGGCTAGGGTTAGGGCTAGGGGTCGGGGACAGTTTAGAGTCCAGGTGAGGGCACGAAAACGCCTTAGGGGGAGCGTACGTGTGAGGGCGCGGGTTAGTGTCAGCGTACGGTTTAGTATTAGGGGACGGGTGAGGGTCAGGCTTCGGGGAAGGGTTAGGGTTAGGGTTCGGGCTAGGGTTAGGGTTAGGGGACGGGGACGGTTTAGGGTCCAGGTGAGGGCACGACAACACTTTAGGGGGAGCGTACGTGTGAGGGCGCGGGTTAGTGTCAGCGTACGGGTTAGGATTAGGGGACGGGTGAGGGTCAGGCTTCGGGGAAGGGTTAGGGTTAGGGTTCGGGCTAGGGTTAGGGTTAGGGGACGGGGACGGTTTAGGGTCCAGGTGAGGGTACGACACCGCTTTAGGGGGAGCGTACGTGTGAGGGTGCGGGTTATTGTCAGCGTACGGGTTAGGATTCGGGGACGGGTGAGGGTCAGGCTTCCGGGAAGAGTTAGGGTTATGGTTCGGGCTAGGGTTAGGGGACGGGGACGGTTTATGGTACAGGTGAGGGCACGAGAACGCTTTAGGGGGAGCGTACGTGTGAGGGCGCGGGTTAGTGTCAGCGTACGGGTTAGGATTAGGGGACGGGTGAGGGTCAGGCTTCGGGGAAGGGTTAGGGTTAGGGTTCGGGCTAGGGTTAGGTTTAGGGGACGGGGACGGTTTAGGGTCCAGGTGAGGGCACGACAACGCTTTACGGGTAGCGTACGTGTGAGGGCTCGGGTTAGTGTCAGCGTACGGGTTAGGATTAGGGGACGGGTGAGGGTCAGGCTTCGGGGAAGGGTTAGGGTTAGGGTTCGGGCTAGGGTTAGGGTTAGGGGACGGGGACGGTTTAGGGTCCAGGTGAGGGCACGACAACGCTTTAGGGGTAGCGTACGTGTGAGGGCGCGGGTTAGTGTCAGCGTACGGGTTAGGATTAGGGGACGGGTGAGGGTCAGGCTTCGGGGAAGGGTTAGGGTTAGGGTTCGGGCTAGGGTTAGGGTTAGGGGACGGGGACGGTTTCGGGTCCAGGTGAGGGTACGACAATGCTTTAGGGGGAGCGTACGTGTGAGGGCGCGGGTTAGTGTCAGCGTACGGGTTAGGATTCGGGGACGGGTGAGGGTCAGGCTTCGGGGAAGAGTTAGGGTTATGGTTCGGGCTAGGGTTAGGGGACGGGGACGGTTTATGGTCCAGGTGAGGGCACGACAACGCTTTAGGGGGAGCGTACGTGTGAGGGCGCGGGTTAGTGTCAGCGTACGGGTTAGGATTAGGGGACGGGTGAGGGTCAGGCTTCGGGGAAGCGTTAGGGTTAGGGTTCGGGCTAGGGTTAGGGTTAGGGGACGGGGACGGTTTAGGGTCCAGGTGAGGGCACGACAACGCTTTAGGGGTAGCGTACGTGTGAGGGCGCGGGTTAGTGTCAGCGTACGGGTTAGGATTAGGGGACGGGTGAGGGTCAGGCTTCGGGGAAGGGTTAGGGTTAGGGTTCGGGCTAGGGTTAGGGTTAGGGGACGGGGACGGCTTAGGGTGCAGGTGAGGGCACGACAACGCTTTAGGGTGAGCGTACGTGTGAGGGCGCGGGTTAGTGTCAGCGTACGGGTTAGGATTAGGGGACGGGTGAGGGTCAGGCTTCGGGGAAGGGTTAGGGTTAGGGTTCGGGCTAGGGTTAGCATTAGGGGACGGGGACGGTTTAGGGTCCAGGTGAGGGCACGACAACACTTTAGGGGTAGCGTACGTGTGAGGGCGCGGGTTAGTGTCAGCGTACGGGTTAGGATTAGGGGACGGGTGAGGGTCAGGCTTCGGGGAAGGGTTAGGGTTAGGGTTCGGGCTAGGGTTAGGGTTAGGGGACGGGGACGGTTTCGGGTCCAGGTGAGGGTACGACAACGCTTTAGGGGGAGCGTACGTGTGAGGGCGTGGGTTAGTGTCAGCGTACGGGTTAGGATTAGGGGACGGGTGAGGGTCAGGCTTCGGGGAAGGGTTAGGGTTAGGGTTCGGGCTAGGGTTAGGGTTAGGGAATGGGGAAGGTTTAGGGTCCAGGTGAGGGTACGACAACGCTTTCGGGGGAGCGTACGTGTGAGAGCGCGGGTTAGTGTCAGCGTACGGGTTAGGATTAGGGGACGGGTGAGGGTCAGGCTTCGGGGAAGGGTTAGGGTTAGGGTTCGGGCTAGGGTTAGGGTTAGGGGACGGGGACGGTTTAGGATCCAGGTGAGGGCACGACAACGCTTTAGGGGGAGCGTACGTGTGAGGGCGCAGGTTAGTGTCAGCGTACGGGTTAGGATTAGGGGACGGGTGAGGGTCAGGCTTCGGGGAAGGGTTAGGGTTAGGGTTCGGGCTAGGGTTAGCATTAGGGGACGGGGACGGTTTAGGGTCCAGGTGAGGGCACGACAACACTTTAGGGGTAGCGTACGTGTGAGGGCGCGGGTTAGTGTCAGCGTACGGGTTAGGATTAGGGGACGGGTGAGGGTCAGGCTTCGGGGAAGGGTTAGGGTTAGGGTTCGGGCTAGGGTTAGGGTTAGGGGACGGGGACGGTTTCGGGTCCAGGTGAGGGTACGACAACGCTTTAGGGGGAGCGTACGTGTGAGGGCGCGGGTTAGTGTCAGCGTACGGGTTAGGATTAGGGGACGGGTGAGGGTCAGGCTTCGGGGAAGGGTTAGGGTTAGGGTTCGGGCTACGGTTAGGGTTAGGGAATGGGGAAGGTTTAGGGTCCAGGTGAGGGTACGACAACGCTTTCGGGGGAGCGTACGTGTGAGAGCGCGGGTTAGTGTCAGCGTACGGGTTAGGATTAGGGTACGGGTGAGGGTCAGGCTTCGGGGAAGTGTTAGGGTTAGGGATCGGGCTAGGGTTAGGGTTAGGGGACGGGGACGGTTTAGGGTCCAGGTGAGGGCACGACAACGCCTTAGGGGGAGCGTACGTGTGAGGGCGCGGGTTAGTGTCAGCGTACGGGTTAGGATTAGGGGACGGGTGAGGGTCAGGCTTCGGGGAAGGGTTAGGGTTAGGGTTCGGGCTAGGGTTAGGGTTAGCGGACGGGGACGGTTTAGGGTCCAGGTGAGGGTACGACAATGCTTTAGGGGGAGCGTACGTGTGAGGGCGCGGGTTAGTGTCAGCGTACGGGTTAGGATTAGGGTACGGGTGAGGGTCAGGCTTCGGGGAAGGGTTAGGGTTCGGGCTAGGGTTAGGGTTAGCGGACGGGGACGGTTTAGGGTCCAGGTGAGGGTACGTCAACGCTTTAGGGGGAGCGTACGTGTGAGGGCGCGGGTTAGTGTCAGCGTACGGGTTAGAATTAGGGGACGGGTGAGGGTCAGGCTTCGGGGAAGGGTTAGGGTTAGGGTTCGGCCTAGGGTTAGGGTTAGGGGACGGGGAAGGTTTAGGGTCCAGGTGAGGGTACGACAGCGCTTTCGGGGGAGTGTACGTGTGAGAGCGCGGGTTAGTGTCAGCGTACGGGTTAGGATTAGGGGACGGGTGAGGGTCAGGCTTCGGGGAAGGGTTAGGGTTAGGGTTCGGGCTAGGGTTAGGGTTAGGGGACGGGGACGGTTTAGGGTCCAGGTGAGGGCACGACAACGCTTTAGGGGGAGCGTACGTGTGAGGGCGCGGGTTAGTGTCAGCGTACGGGTTAGGATTAGGGGACGGGTGAGGGTCAGGCTTCGGCGAAGGGTTAGGGTTAGGGTTTGGGCTAGGGTTAGGGATAGGGGACGGGGACGGTTTAGGGTCCAGGTGAGGGCACGACAATGCTTTAGGGGGAGCGTACGTGTGAGGGCGCGGGTTAGTGTCAGCGTACGGGTTAGGATTAGAGGACGGGTGAGGGTCAGGCTTCGGGGAAGGGTTAGGGTTAGGGTTCGGGCTAGGGTTAGGGTTAGCGGACGGGGACGGTTTAGGGTCCAGGTGAGGGTACGACAACGCTTTAGGGGGAGCGTACGTGTGAGGGCGCGGGTTAGTGTCAGCGTACGGGTTAGAATTAGGGGACGGGTGAGGGTCAGGCTTCGGGGAAGGGTTAGGGTTAGGGTTCGGGCTAGGGTTAGGGTTAGGGGACGGGGAAGGTTTAGGGTCCAGGTGAGGGTACGACAGCGCTTTCGGGGGAGCGTACGTGTGAGAGCGCGGGTTAGTGTCAGCGTACGGGTTAGGATTAGGGGACGGGTGAGGGTCAGGCTTCGGGGAAGGGTTAGGGTTAGGGTTCGGGCTAGGGTTAGGGTTAGGGGACGGGGACGGTTTAGGGTCCAGGTGAGGGCACGACAACGCTTTAGGGGGAGCGTACGTGTGAGGGCGCGGGTTAGTGTCAGCGTACGGGTTAGGATTAGGGGACGGGTGAGGGTCAGGCTTCGGCGAAGGGTTAGGGTTAGGGTTTGGGCTAGGGTTAGGGATAGGGGACGGGGACGGTTTAGGGTCCAGGTGAGGGCACGACAACGCTTTAGGGGGAGCGTACGTGTGAGGGCGCGGGTTAGTGTAAGCGTACGGGTTAGGATTAGGGGACGGGTGAGGGTCAGGCTTCGGGAAGGGTTAGGGTTAGGGTCGGGCTAGGGTTAGGGTTAGGGGACGGGGACGGTTTAGGGTCCAGGTGAGGGTACGACAACGCTTTAGGGGGAGCGTACATGTGAGGGCGCGGGTTAGTGTCAGCGTACGGGTTAGGATTAGAGGACGGGTGAGGGTCAGGCTTCGGGGAAGGGTTAGGGTTAGGGTTCGGGCTAGGGTTAGGGTTAGGGGACGGGGACGGTTTATGGTCCAGGTGAGGGCACGACAACGCTTTAGGGGGAGCGTACGTGTGAGGGCATGGATTAGTGTCAGCGTACGGGTTAGGATTAGGGGACGGGTGAGGGTCAGGCTTCGGGGAAGGGTTAGGGTTAGGGTTCGGGCTAGGGTTAGGGTTAGGGGATGGGGACGGTTTAGGGTCCAGGTGAAGGCACGACAACGCTTTAGGGGGAGCGTACGTGTGAGGGCGCGGGTTAGTGTCAGCGTACGGGTTAGTATTAGGGGACGGGTGAGGGTCAGGCTTCGGGGAATGGTTAGGGTTAGGGTTCGGGCTAGGGTTAGGGTTAGGGGACGGGGACGGTTTAGGTTCCAGGTGAGGGCACGACAACACTTTAGGGGGAGCGTACGTGTGAGGGCGCGGGTTAGTGTCAGCGTACGGGTTAGGATTAGGGGACGGGTGAGGGTCAGGCTTCGGGGAAGGGTTAGGGTTAGGGTTCGGGCTAGGGTTAGGGTTAGGGGACGGGGACGGTTTAGGGTCCAGGTGAGGGTACGACAATGCTTTAGGGGGAGCGTACGTGTGAGGGCGCGGGTTAGTGTCAGCGTACGGGTTAGGATTAGGGTACGGGTGAGGGTCAGGCTTCGGGGAAGGGTTAGGGTTAGGGTTCGGGCTAGGGTTAGGGTTAGCGGACGGGGACGGTTTAGGGTCCAGGTGAGGGTACGTCAACGCTTTAGGGGGAGCGTACGTGTGAGGGCGCGGGTTAGTGTCAGCGTACGGGTTAGAATTAGGGGACGGGTGAGGGTCAGGCTTCGGGGAAGGGTTAGGGTTAGGGTTCGGCCTAGGGTTAGGGTTAGGGGACGGGGAAGGTTTAGGGTCCAGGTGAGGGTACGACAGCGCTTTCGGGGGAGCGTACGTGTGAGAGCGCGGGTTAGTGTCAGCGTACGGGTTAGGATTAGGGGACGGGTGAGGGTCAGGCTTCGGGGAAGGGTTAGGGTTAGGGTTCGGGCTAGGTTTAGGGTTAGGGGACGGGGACGGTTTAGGGTCCAGGTGAGGGCACGACAACGCTTTAGGGGGAGCGTACGTGTGAGGGCGCGGGTTAGTGTCAGCGTACGGGTTAGGATTAGGGGACGGGTGAGGGTCAGGCTTCGGCGAAGGGTTAGGGTTAGGGTTTGGGCTAGGGTTAGGGATAGGGGACGGGGACGGTTTAGGGTCCAGGTGAGGGCACGACAACGCTTTAGGGGGAGCGTACGTGTGAGGGCGCGGGTTAGTGTCAGCGTACGGGTTAGGATTAGGGGACGGGTGAGGGTCAGGCTTCGGGAAGGGTTAGGGTTAGGGTTCGGGCTAGGGTTAGGGTTAGGGGACGGGGACGGTTTAGGGTCCAGGTGAGGGTACGACAACGCTTTAGGGGGAGCGTACATGTGAGGGCGCGGGTTAGTGTCAGCGTACGGGTTAGGATTAGAGGACGGGTGAGGGTCAGGCTTCGGGGAAGGGTTAGGGTTAGGGTTCGGGCTAGGGTTAGGGTTAGGGGACGGGGACGGTTTAGGATCCAGGTGAGGGCACGACAACGCTTTAGGGGGAGCGTACGTGTGAGGGCGCGGGTTAGTGTCAGCGTACGGGTTAGGATTAGGGGACGGGTGAGGGTCAGGCTTCGGGGAAGTGTTAGGGTTAGGGTTTGGGCTAGGGTTAGGGTTAGGGGACGGGGACGGTTTAGGGTCCAGGTGAGGGCACGACAACGCTTTAGGGGGAGCGTACGTGTGAGGGCGCGGGTTAGTGTCAGCGTACGGGTTAGGATTAGGGTACGGGTGAGGGTCAGGCTTTGGGGAAGTGTTAGGGTTAGGGTTCGGGCTAGGGTTAGGGTTAGGGGACGGGGACGGTTTAGTGTCCAGGTGAGGGCACGACAACGCCTTAGGGGGAGCGTACGTGTGAGGGCGCGGGTTAGTGTCAGCGTACGGGTTAGGATTAGGGGACGGGTGAGGGTCAGGCTTCGGGGAAGGGTTAGGGTTAGGGTTCGGGCTAGGGTTAGGGTTAGGAGATGGGGACGGTTTAGGGTCCAGGTGAGGGCACGACAACGCTTTAGGGGGAGCGTACGTGTGAGGGCTCGGGTTAGTGTCAGCGTACGGGTTAGTATTAGGGGACGGGTGAGGGTCAGGCTTCGGGGAAGGGTTAGGGTTAGGGTTCGGGCTAGGGTTAGGGTTAGGGGACGGGGACGGTTTAGGTTCCAGGTGAGGGCACGACAACACTTTAGGGGGAGCGTACGTGTGAGGGCGCGGGTTAGTGTCAGCGTACGGGTTAGGATTAGGGGACGGGTGAGGGTCAGGCTTCGGGGAAGGGTTAGGGTTAGGGTTCGGGCTAGGGTTAGGGTTAGGGGACGGGGAAGGTTTAGGGTCCAGGTGAGGGTACGACAGCGCTTTCGGGGGAGCGTACGTGTGAGAGCGTGGGTTAGTGTCAGCGTACGGGTTAGGATTAGGGGACGGGTGAGGGTCAGGCTTCGGGGAAGGGTTAGGGTTAGGGTTCGGGCTAGGGTTAGGGTTAGGGGACGGGGACGGTTTAGGGTCCAGGTGAGGGCACGACAACGCTTTAGGGGGAGCGTACGTGTGAGGGCGCGGGTTAGTGTCAGCGTACGGGTTAGGATTAGGGGACGGGTGAGGGTCAGGCTTCGGCGAAGGGTTAGGGTTAGGGTTTGGGCTAGGGTTAGGGATAGGGGACGGGGACGGTTTAGGGTCCAGGTGAGGGCACGACAACGCTTTAGGGGGAGCGTACGTGTGAGGGCGCGGGTTAGTGTAAGCGTACGGGTTAGGATTAGGGGACGGGTGAGGGTCAGGCTTCGGGAAGGGTTAGGGTTAGGGTTCGGGCTAGGGTTAGGGTTAGGGGACGGGGACGGTTTAGGGTCCAGGTGAGGGTACGACAACGCTTTAGGGGGAGCGTACATGTGAGGGCGCGGGTTAGTGTCAGCGTACGGGTTAGGATTAGAGGACGGGTGAGGGTCAGGCTTCGGGGAAGGGTTAGGGTTAGGGTTCGGGCTAGGGTTAGGGTTAGGGGACGGGGACGGTTTATGGTCCAGGTGAGGGCACGACAACGCTTTAGGGGGAGCGTACGTGTGAGGGCATGGATTAGTGTCAGCGTACGGGTTAGGATTAGGGGACGGGTGAGGGTCAGGCTTCGGGGAAGGGTTAGGGTTAGGGTTCGGGCTAGGGTTAGGGTTAGGGGATGGGGACGGTTTAGGGTCCAGGTGAGGGCACGACAACGCTTTAGGGGGAGCGTACGTGTGAGGGCGCGGGTTAGTGTCAGCGTACGGGTTAGTATTAGGGGACGGGTGAGGGTCAGGCTTCGGGGAATGGTTAGGGTTAGGGTTCGGGCTAGGGTTAGGGTTAGGGGACGGGGACGGTTTAGGTTCCAGGTGAGGGCACGACAACACTTTAGGGGGAGCGTACGTGTGAGGGCGCGGGTTAGTGTCAGCGTACGGGTTAGGATTAGGGGACGGGTGAGGGTCAGGCTTCGGGGAAGGGTTAGGGTTAGGGTTCGGGCTAGGGTTAGGGTTAGGGGACGGGGACGGTTTAGGGTCCAGGTGAGGGTACGACAATGCTTTAGGGGGAGCGTACGTGTGAGGGCGCGGGTTAGTGTCAGCGTACGGGTTAGGATTAGGGTACGGGTGAGGGTCAGGCTTCGGGGAAGGGTTAGGGTTAGGGTTCGGGCTAGGGTTAGGGTTAGCGGACGGGGACGGTTTAGGGTCCAGGTGAGGGTACGTCAACGCTTTAGGGGGAGCGTACGTGTGAGGGCGCGGGTTAGTGTCAGCGTACGGGTTAGAATTAGGGGACGGGTGAGGGTCAGGCTTCGGGGAAGGGTTAGGGTTAGGGTTCGGCCTAGGGTTAGGGTTAGGGGACGGGGAAGGTTTAGGGTCCAGGTGAGGGTACGACAGCGCTTTCGGGGGAGCGTACGTGTGAGAGCGCGGGTTAGTGTCAGCGTACGGGTTAGGATTAGGGGACGGGTGAGGGTCAGGCTTCGGGGAAGGGTTAGGGTTAGGGTTCGGGCTAGGTTTAGGGTTAGGGGACGGGGACGGTTTAGGGTCCAGGTGAGGGCACGACAACGCTTTAGGGGGAGCGTACGTGTGAGGGCGCGGGTTAGTGTCAGCGTACGGGTTAGGATTAGGGGACGGGTGAGGGTCAGGCTTCGGCGAAGGGTTAGGGTTAGGGTTTGGGCTAGGGTTAGGGATAGGGGACGGGGACGGTTTAGGGTCCAGGTGAGGGCACGACAACGCTTTAGGGGGAGCGTACGTGTGAGGGCGCGGGTTAGTGTCAGCGTACGGGTTAGGATTATGGGACGGGTGAGGGTCAGGCTTCGGGAAGGGTTAGGGTTAGGGTTCGGGCTAGGGTTAGGGTTAGGGGACGGGGACGGTTTAGGGTCCAGGTGAGGGTACGACAACGCTTTAGGGGGAGCGTACATGTGAGGGCGCGGGTTAGTGTCAGCGTACGGGTTAGGATTAGAGGACGGGTGAGGGTCAGGCTTCGGGGAAGGGTTAGGGTTAGGGTTCGGGCTAGGGTTAGGGTTAGGGGACGGGGACGGTTTAGGATCCAGGTGAGGGCACGACAACGCTTTAGGGGGAGCGTACGTGTGAGGGCGCGGGTTAGTGTCAGCGTACGGGTTAGGATTAGGGGACGGGTGAGGGTCAGGCTTCGGGGAAGTGTTAGGGTTAGGGTTTGGGCTAGGGTTAGGGTTAGGGGACGGGGACGGTTTAGGGTCCAGGTGAGGGCACGACAACGCTTTAGGGGGAGCGTACGTGTGAGGGCGCGGGTTAGTGTCAGCGTACGGGTTAGGATTAGGGTACGGGTGAGGGTCAGGCTTTGGGGAAGTGTTAGGGTTAGGGTTCGGGCTAGGGTTAGGGTTAGGGGACGGGGACGGTTTAGTGTCCAGGTGAGGGCACGACAACGCCTTAGGGGGAGCGTACGTGTGAGGGCGCGGGTTAGTGTCAGCGTACGGGTTAGGATTAGGGGACGGGTGAGGGTCAGGCTTCGGGGAAGGGTTAGGGTTAGGGTTCGGGCTAGGGTTAGGGTTAGGGGATGGGGACGGTTTAGGGTCCAGGTGAGGGCACGACAACGCTTTAGGGGGAGCGTACGTGTGAGGGCGCGGGTTAGTGTCAGCGTACGGGTTAGTATTAGGGGACGGGTGAGGGTCAGGCTTCGGGGAAGGGTTAGGGTTAGGGTTCGGGCTAGGGTTAGGGTTAGGGGACGGGGACGGTTTAGGTTCCAGGTGAGGGCACGACAACACTTTAGGGGGAGCGTACGTGTGAGGGCGCGGGTTAGTGTCAGCGTACGGGTTAGGATTAGGGGACGGGTGAGGGTCAGGCTTCGGGGAAGGGTTAGGGTTAGGGTTCGGGCTAGGGTTAGGGTTAGGGGACGGGGACGGTTTAGGGTCCAGGTGAGGGTACGACAACGCTTTAGGGGGAGCGTACGTGTGAGGGCGCGGGTTAGTGTCAGCGTACGGGTTAGGATTAGGGTACGGGTGAGGGTCAGGCTTCGGGGAAGGGTTAGGGTTAGGGTTCGGGCTAGGGTTAGGGTTAGCGGACGGGGACGGTTTAGGGTCCAGGTGAGGGTACGACAACGCTTTAGGGGGAGCGTACGTGTGAGGGCGCGGGTTAGTGTCAGCGTACGGGTTAGAATTAGGGGACGGGTGAGGGTCAGGCTTCGGGGAAGGGTTAGGGTTAGGGTTCGGGCTAGGGTTAGGGTTAGGGGACGGGGAAGGTTTAGGGTCCAGGTGAGGGTACGACAGCGCTTTCGGGGGAGCGTACGTGTGAGAGCGCGGGTTAGTGTCAGCGTACGGGTTAGGATTAGGGGACGGGTGAGGGTCAGGCTTCGGGGAAGGGTTAGGGTTAGGGTTCGGGCTAGGGTTAGGGTTAGGGGACGGGGACGGTTTAGGGTCCAGGTGAGGGCACGACAACGCTTTAGGGGGAGCGTACGTGTGAGGGCGAGGGTTAGTGTCAGCGTACGGGTTAGGATTAGGGGACGGGTGAGGGTCAGGCTTCGGGAAGGGTTAGGGTTAGGGTTCGGGCTAGGGTTAGGGTTAGGGGACGGGGACGGTTTAGGGTCCAGGTGAGGGTACGACAACGCTTTAGGGGGAGCGTACATGTGAGGGCGCGGGTTAGTGTCAGCGTACGGGTTAGGATTAGAGGACGGGTGAGGGTCAGGCTTCGGGGAAGGGTTAGGGTTAGGGTTCGGGCTAGGGTTAGGGTTAGGGGACGGGGACGGTTTAGGATCCAGGTGAGGGCACGACAACGCTTTAGGGGGAGCGTACGTGTGAGGGCGCGGGTTAGTGTCAGCGTACGGGTTAGGATTAGGGGACGGGTGAGGGTCAGGCTTCGGGGAAGTGTTAGGGTTAGGGTTTGGGCTAGGGTTAGGGTTAGGGGACGGGGACGGTTTAGGGTCCAGGTGAGGGCACGACAACGCTTTAGGGGGAGCGTACGTGTGAGGGCGCGGGTTAGTGTCAGCGTACGGGTTAGGATTAGGGTACGGGTGAGGGTCAGGCTTTGGGGAAGTGTTAGGGTTAGGGTTCGGGCTAGGGTTAGGGTTAGGGGACGGGGACGGTTTAGTGTCCAGGTGAGGGCACGACAACGCCTTAGGGGGAGCGTACGTGTGAGGGCGCGGGTTAGTGTCAGCGTACGGGTTAGGATTAGGGGACGGGTGAGGGTCAGGCTTCGGGGAAGGGTTAGGGTTAGGGTTCGGGCTAGGGTTAGGGTTAGGAGATGGGGACGGTTTAGGGTCCAGGTGAGGGCACGACAACGCTTTAGGGGGAGCGTACGTGTGAGGGCGCGGGTTAGTGTCAGCGTACGGGTTAGTATTAGGGGACGGGTGAGGGTCAGGCTTCGGGGAAGGGTTAGGGTTAGGGTTCGGGCTAGGGTTAGGGTTAGGGGACGGGGACGGTTTAGGTTCCAGGTGAGGGCACGACAACACTTTAGGGGGAGCGTACGTGTGAGGGCGCGGGTTAGTGTCAGCGTACGGGTTAGGATTAGGGGACGGGTGAGGGTCAGGCTTCGGGGAAGGGTTAGGGTTAGGGTTCGGGCTAGGGTTAGGGTTAGGGGACGGGGACGGTTTAGGGTCCAGGTGAGGGTACGACAACGCTTTAGGGGGAGCGTACGTGTGAGGGCGCGGGTTAGTGTCAGCGTACGGGTTAGGATTAGGGTACGGGTGAGGGTCAGGCTTCGGGGAAGGGTTAGGGTTAGGGTTCGGGCTAGGGTTAGGGTTAGCGGACGGGGACGGTTTAGGGTCCAGGTGAGGGCACGACAACGCTTTAGGGGGAGCGTACGTGTGAGGGCGCGGGTTAGTGTCAGCGTACGGGTTAGTATTAGGGGACGGGTGAGGGTCAGGCTTCGGGGAAGGGTTAGGGTTAGGGTTCGGGCTAGGGTTAGGGTTAGGGGACGGGGACGGTTTAGGTTCCAGGTGAGGGCACGACAACACTTTAGGGGGAGCGTACGTGTGAGGGCGCGGGTTAGTGTCAGCGTACGGGTTAGGATTAGGGGACGGGTGAGGGTCAGGCTTCGGGGAAGGGTTAGGGTTAGGGTTCGGGCTAGGGTTAGGGTTAGGGGACGGGGACGGTTTAGGGTCCAGGTGAGGGTACGACAACGCTTTAGGGGGAGCGTACGTGTGAGGGCGCGGGTTAGTGTCAGCGTACGGGTTAGGATTAGGGTACGGGTGAGGGTCAGGCTTCGGGGAAGGGTTAGGGTTAGGGTTCGGGCTAGGGTTAGGGTTAGCGGACGGGGACGGTTTAGGGTCCAGGTGAGGGTACGACAACGCTTTAGGGGGAGCGTACGTGTGAGGGCGCGGGTTAGTGTCAGCGTACGGGTTAGAATTAGGGGACGGGTGAGGGTCAGGCTTCGGGGAAGGGTTAGGGTTAGGGTTCGGGCTAGGGTTAGGGTTAGGGGACGGGGAAGGTTTAGGGTCCAGGTGAGGGTACGACAGCGCTTTCGGGGGAGCGTACGTGTGAGAGCTCGGGTTAGTGTCAGCGTATGGGTTAGGATTAGGGGACGGGTGAGGGTCAGGCTTCGGGGAAGGGTTAGGGTTAGGGTTCGGGCTAGGGTTAGGGTTAGGGGACGGGGACGGTTTAGGGTCCAGGTGAGGGCACGACAACGCTTTAGGGGGAGCGTACGTGTGAGGGCGCGGGTTAGTGTCAGCGTACGGGTTAGGATTAGGGGACGGGTGAGGGTCAGGCTTCGGGAAGGGTTAGGGTTAGGGTTCGGGCTAGGGTTAGGGTTAGGGGACGGGGACGGTTTAGGGTCCAGGTGAGGGTACGACAACGCTTTAGGGGGAGCGTACATGTGAGGGCGCGGGTTAGTGTCAGCGTACGGGTTAGGATTAGAGGACGGGTGAGGGTCAGGCTTCGGGGAAGGGTTAGGGTTAGGGTTCGGGCTAGGGTTAGGGTTAGGGGACGGGGACGGTTTATGGTCCAGGTGAGGGCACGACAACGCTTTAGGGGGAGCGTACGTGTGAGGGCATGGATTAGTGTCAGCGTACGGGTTAGGATTAGGGGACGGGTGAGGGTCAGGCTTCGGGGAAGGGTTAGGGTTAGGGTTCGGGCTAGGGTTAGGGTTAGGGGACGGGGACGGTTTAGGGTCCAGGTGAGGGTACGACAACGCTTTAGGGGGAGCGTACGTGTGAGGGCGCGGGTTAGTGTCAGCGTACGGGTTAGTATTAGGGGACGGGTGAGGGTCAGGCTTCGGGGAAGGGTTAGGGTTAGGGTTCGGGCTAGGGTTAGGGTTAGGGGACAGGGACGGTTTAGGGTCCAGGTGAGGGAACGACAACGCTTTAGGGGGAGCGTACGTGTGACGGCGCGGGTTAGTGTCAGCGTACGGGTTAGGATTAGGGGACGGGTGAGGGTCGGGCTTCGGGGAAGGGTTAGGGTTAGGGTTCGGGCTAGGGTTAGGGTTAGGGGACAGGGAAGGTTTAGGGTCCAGGTGAGGGCACGACAACGCTTTAGGGGTAGCGTACGTGTGACGGCGCGTGTTAGTGTCAGCGTACGGGTTAGGATTAGGGGACGGGTGAGGGTCAGGCTTCGGGAAAGGGATAGGGTTAGGGTTCGGGCTACGGTTAGGGTTAGGGGACGGGGAAGGTTTAGGGTCCAGGTGAGGGCACGACAACGCTTTATGGGGAGCGTACGTGTGAGGGCGCGGGTTAGTGTCAGCGTACGGGTTAGGATTAGGGGACGGGTGAGAGTCAGGCTTCGGGGAAGGGTTAGGGTTAGGGTTCGGGCTAGGGTTAGGGTTAGGGTACGGGGACGGTTTAGGGTCCAGGTGAGGGCACGACAACGCTTTAGGGGGAGCGTACGTGTGAGGGCACGGGATAGTGTTAGCGTACGGGTTAGGATGAGGGGACGGGTGAGGGTCAGGCTTCGGGGAAGGGTTAGGGTTAGGGTTCGGGCTAGGGTTAGGGTTAGGGGACGGGGACGGTTTAGGTTCCAGGTGAGGGTACGACAACGCTTTAGGGGGAGCGTACGTGTGAGGGCGCGGGTTAGTGTCCGCTTTCGGGTTACGATTAGGGGACGGGTGAGGGTCAGGCTTCGGGGAAGGGTTAGGGTTAGGGTTTGGGCTAGGGTTAGGGTTAGGGGACAGGGACGGTTTAGGGTCCAGGTGAGGGCACGACAACGCTTTAGGGGGAGCGTACGTGTGAGGGCGCGGGTTAGTGTCAGCGTACGGGTTGTGATTAGGGGACGGGTGAGGGTCAGGCTTCGGGGAAGGGTTAGGGTTAGGGTTCGGGCTAGGGTTAGGGTTAGGGGACGGGGACGGTTTAGGGTCCAGGTGAGGGCACGACAACGCTTTAGGGGGAGCGTACGTGTGAGGGCGCGGGTTAGTGTCAGCGTACGGGTTAGGATTAGGGGACGGGTGAGGGTCAGGCTTCGGGAAAGGGTTAGGGTTAGGGTTCGGGCTAGGGTTAGGTTTAGGGGACGGGGACGGTTTAAGGTCCAGGTGAGGGCACGACAACGCTTTAGGGGTAGCGTACGTGTGACGGCGCGTGTTAGTGTCAGCGTACGGGTTAGGATTAGGGGACGGGTGAAGGTCAGGCTTCGGGAAAGGGATAGGGTTAGGGTTCGGGCTAGGGTTAGGGTTAGGGGACGGGGAAGGTTTAGGGTCCAGGTGAGGGCACGACAACGCTTTATGGGGAGCGTACGTGTGAGGGCGCGGGTTAGTGTCAGCGTACGGGTTAGGATTAGGGGACGGGTGAGAGTCAGACTTCGGGGAAGGGTTAGGGTTAGGGTTCGGGCTAGGGTTAGGGTTAGGGGACGGGGACGGTTTAGGGTCCAGGTGAGGGCACGACAACGCTTTAGGGGGAGCGTACGTGTGAGGGCGCGGGTTAGTGTTAGCGTACGGGTTAGGATGAGGGGACGGGTGAGGGTCAGGCTTCGGGGAAGGGTTAGGGTTAGGGTTCGGGCTAGGGTTAGGGTTAGGGGACGGGGACGGTTTACGGTCCAGGTGAGGGCACGACAACGCTTTAGGGGGAGCGTACGTGTGAGGGCGCGGGTTAGTGTCAGCGTACGGGTTAGGATTAGGGGACGGGTGACGGTCAGGCTTCGGGGAAGGGTTAGGGTTAGCGTTCGGTCTAGGGTTAGGGTTAGGGGACGGGGACGGTTTAGGGTCCAGGTGAGGGTACGACAACGCTTTAGGGGGAGCGTACGTGTGAGGGCGCGGGTTACTGTCAGCGTACGGGTTAGGATTAGGGGACGGGTGAGGGTCAGGCTTCGGGGAAGGGTTAGGGTTAGGGTTCGTGCTAGGGTTAGGGTTAGGGGACGGGCACGGTTTAGGGTCCAGGTGAGGGTACGACAACGCTTTAGGGGGAGCGTACGTGTGAGGGCGCGGGTGCGTGTCAGCGTACGGGTTAGGATTACGGGATGAGTGAGGGTCAGGCTTCAGGGAAGGGTTAGGGTTAGGGGACGGGGAAGGTTTAGGGTCCAGGTGAGGGCACGACAACGCTTTAGGGGGAGCGTACGTGTGAGGGCGCGGGTTAGTGTCAGCGTACGGGTTAGGATTAGGGGACGGGTGAGGGTCAGGCTTCGGAGAAGGGTTAGGGTTAGGGTTCGGGCTAGGGTTAGGGTTAGGGGACGGGGACGGTTTAGGGTCCAGGTGAGGGTACGACAACGCTTTAGGGGGAGCGTACGTGTGAGGGCGTGGTTTAGTGTCAGCGTAAGGGTTAGGATTAGGGGACGGGTGAGGGTCAGGCTTCGGGGAACGGTTAGGGTTAGGGTTCGGGCTTGGGTTAGGGTTAGGGGACGGGGACGGTTTAGGGTCCAGGTGAGGGTACGCCAACGCTTTAGGGGGAGCGTACGTGTGAGGGCGCGCGTTAGTGTCAGCGTACGGGTTAGGATTAGGGGACGGGTGAGCGTCAGGCTTCGGGGAAGGGTTAGGGTTAGGGTTCGGGCTAGGGTTAGGGCTAGGGGTCGGGGACGGTTTAGAGTCCAGGTGAGGGCACGACAACGCCTTAGGGGGAGCGTACGTGTGAGGGCGCGGGTTAGTGTCAGCGTACGGGTTAGGATTCGGGGACGGGTGAGGGTCAGGCTTCGGGGAAGAGTTAGGGTTATGGTTCGGGCTAGGGTTAGGGGACGGGGACGGTTTATGGTACAGGTGAGGGCACGACAACGCTTTAGGGGGAGCGTACGTGTGAGGGCGCGGGTTAGTGTCAGCGTACGGGTTAGGATTAGGGGACGGGTGAGGGTCAGGCTTCGGGGAAGGGTTAGGGTTAGGGTTCGGGCTAGGGTTAGGTTTAGGGGACGGGGACGGTTTAGGGTCCAGGTGAGGGCACGACAACGCTTTACGGGTAGCGTACGTGTGAGGGCGCGGGTTAGTGTCAGCGTACGGGTTAGGATTAGGGGACGGGTGAGGGTCAGGCTTCGGGGAAGGGTTAGGGTTAGGGTTCGGGCTAGGGTTAGGGTTAGGGGACGGGGACGGTTTCGGGTCCAGGTGAGGGTACGACAACGCTTTAGGGGGAGCGTACGTGTGAGGGCGCGGGTTAGTGTCAGCGTACGGGTTAGGATTAGGGGACGGGTGAGGGTCAGGCTTCGGGGAAGGGTTAGGGTTAGGGTTCGGGCTAGGGTTAGGGTTAGGGGACGGGGACGGATTAGGGTCCAGGTGAGGGCACGACAACGCTTTAGGGGGAGCGTATGTGTGAGGGCGCCGGTTAGTGTCAGCGTACAGGTTAGGATTAGGGGACGGGTGAGGGTCAGGCTTCGGGGAAGGGTTAGGGTTAGGGTTCGGGCTAGGGTTAGGGTTAGGGGACGGGGACGGTTTAGGGTCCAGGTGAGGGCACGACAACGCTTTAGGGGGAGCGTACGTGTGAGGGCATGGATTAGTGTCAGCGTACGGGTTAGGATTAGGGGACGGGTGAGGGTCAGGCTTCGGGGAAGGGTTAGGGTTAGGGTTCGGGCTAGGGTTAGGGTTAGGGGACGGGGACGGTTTAGGGTCCAGGTGAGGGCACGACAACGCTTTAGGGGGAGCGTACGTGTGAGGGCATGGATTAGTGTCAGCGTACGGGTTAGGATTAGGGGACGGGTGAGGGTCAGGCTTCGGGGAAGGGTTAGGGTTAGGGTTCGGGCTAGGGTTAGGGTTAGGGGACAGGGACGGTTTAGGGTCCAGGTGAGGGAACGACAACGCTTTAGGGGGAGCGTACGTGTGACGGCGCGGGTTAGTGTCAGCGTACGGGTTAGGATTAGGGGACGGGTGAGGGTCAGGCTTCGGGGAAGGGTTAGGGTTAGGGTTCGGGCTAGGGTTAGGGTTAGGGGACGGGGACGGTTTAGGATCCAGGTGAGGGCACGACAACGCTTTAGGGGGAGCGTACGTGTGAGGGCGCGGGTTAGTGTCAGCGTACGGGTTAGGATTAGGGGACGGGTGAGGGTCAGGCTTCGGGGAAGTGTTAGGGTTAGGGTTTGGGCTAGGGTTAGGGTTAGGGGACGGGGACGGTTTAGGGTCCAGGTGAGGGCACGACAACGCTTTAGGGGGAGCGTACGTGTGAGGGCGCGGGTTAGTGTCAGCGTACGGGTTAGGATTAGGGTACGGGTGAGGGTCAGGCTTTGGGGAAGTGTTAGGGTTAGGGTTCGGGCTAGGGTTAGGGTTAGGGGACGGGGACGGTTTAGTGTCCAGGTGAGGGCACGACAACGCCTTAGGGGGAGCGTACGTGTGAGGGCGCGGGTTAGTGTCAG
The DNA here is from genome assembly GCF_039906515.1 of Pseudorca crassidens. Taxonomy (NCBI): domain Eukaryota; kingdom Metazoa; phylum Chordata; class Mammalia; order Artiodactyla; family Delphinidae; genus Pseudorca; species Pseudorca crassidens. Next base: position 47,431,050 of record NC_090309.1, read on the forward strand.
CGTACGGGTTAGGATTAGGGGACGGGTGAGGGTCAGGCTTCGGGGAAGGGTTAGGGTTAGGGTTCGGGCTAGGGTTAGGGTTAGGGGATGGGGACGGTTTAGGGTCCAGGTGAGGGCACGACAACGCTTTAGGGGGAGCGTACGTGTGAGGGCGCGGGTTAGTGTCAGCGTACGGGTTAGTATTAGGGGACGGGTGAGGGTCAGGCTTCGGGGAAGGGTTAGGGTTAGGGTTCGGGCTAGGGTTAGGGTTAGGGGACGGGGACGGTTTAGGTTCCAGGTGAGGGCACGACAACACTTTAGGGGGAGCGTACGTGTGAGGGCGCGGGTTAGTGTCAGCGTACGGGTTAGGATTAGGGGACGGGTGAGGGTCAGGCTTCGGGGAAGGGTTAGGGTTAGGGTTCGGGCTAGGGTTAGGGTTAGGGGACGGGGACGGTTTAGGGTCCAGGTGAGGGTACGACAACGCTTTAGGGGGAGCGTACGTGTGAGGGCGCGGGTTAGTGTCAGCGTACGGGTTAGGATTAGGGTACGGGTGAGGGTCAGGCTTCGGGGAAGGGTTAGGGTTAGGGTTCGGGCTAGGGTTAGGGTTAGCGGACGGGGACGGTTTAGGGTCCAGGTGAGGGTACGACAACGCTTTAGGGGGAGCGTACGTGTGAGGGCGCGGGTTAGTGTCAGCGTACGGGTTAGAATTAGGGGACGGGTGAGGGTCAGGCTTCGGGGAAGGGTTAGGGTTAGGGTTCGGGCTAGGGTTAGGGTTAGGGGACGGGGAAGGTTTAGGGTCCAGGTGAGGGTACGACAGCGCTTTAGGGGGAGCGTACGTGTGAGGGCGCGGGTGCGTGTCAGCGTACGGGTTAGGATTACGGGATGAGTGAGGGTCAGGCTTCAGGGAAGGGTTAGGGTTAGGGGACGGGGAAGGTTTATGGTACAGGTGAGGGCACGACAACGCTTTAGGGGGAGCGTACGTGTGAGGGCGCGGGTTAGTGTCAGCGTACGGGTTAGGATTAGGGGACGGGTGAGGGTCAGGCTTCGGGGAAGGGTTAGGGTTAGGGTTCGGGCTAGGGTTAGGTTTAGGGGACGGGGACGGTTTAGGGTCCAGGTGAGGGCACGACAACGCTTTACGGGTAGCGTACGTGTGAGGGCGCGGGTTAGTGTCAGCGTACGGGTTAGGATTAGGGGACGGGTGAGGGTCAGGCTTCGGGGAAGGGTTAGGGTTAGGGTTCGGGCTAGGGTTAGGGTTAGGGGACGGGGACGGTTTCGGGTCCAGGTGAGGGTACGACAACGCTTTAGGGGGAGCGTACGTGTGAGGGCGCGGGTTAGTGTCAGCGTACGGGTTAGGATTAGGGGACGGGTGAGGGTCAGGCTTCGGGGAAGGGTTAGGGTTAGGGTTCGGGCTAGGGTTAGGGTTAGGGGACGGGGACGGATTAGGGTCCAGGTGAGGGCACGACAACGCTTTAGGGGGAGCGTATGTGTGAGGGTGCCGGTTAGTGTCAGCGTACAGGTTAGGATTAGGGGACGGGTGAGGGTCAGGCTTCGGGGAAGGGTTAGGGTTAGGGTTCGGGCTAGGGTTAGGGTTAGGGGACGGGGACGGTTTAGGGTCCAGGTGAGGGCACGACAAAGCTTTAGGGGGAGCGTACGTGTGAGGGCATGGATTAGTGTCAGCGTACGGGTTAGGATTAGGGGACGGGTGAGGGTCAGGCTTCGGGGAAGGGTTAGGGTTAGGGTTCGGGCTAGGGTTAGGGTTAGGGGACGGGGACGGTTTAGGGTCCAGGTGAGGGCACGACAACGCTTTAGGGGGAGCGTACGTGTGAGGGCATGGATTAGTGTCAGCGTACGGGTTAGGATTAGGGGACGGGTGAGGGTCAGGCTTCGGGGAAGGGTTAGGGTTAGGGTTCGGGCTAGGGTTAGGGTTAGGGGACAGGGACGGTTTAGGGTCCAGGTGAGGGAACGACAACGCTTTAGGGGGAGCGTACGTGTGACGGCGCGGGTTAGTGTCAGCGTACGGGTTAGGATTAGGGGACGGGTGAGGGTCAGGCTTCGGGGAAGGGTTAGGGTTAGGGTTCGGGCTAGGGTTAGGGTTAGGGGACGGGGACGGTTTAGGATCCAGGTGAGGGCACGACAACGCTTTAGGGGTAGCGTACGTGTGAGGGCGCGGGTTAGTGTCAGCGTAGGGGTTAGGATTAGGAGATGGGTGAGGGTCAGGCTTCGGGGAAGGGTTAGGGTTAGGGTTCGGGCTAGGGTTAGGGTTAGGGGACGGGGACGGTTTAGGATCCAGGTGAGGGCACGACAACGCTTTAGGGGGAGCGTACGTGTGAGGGCGCGGGTTAGTGTCAGCGTACGGGTTAGGATTAGGGGACGGGTGAGGGTCAGGCTTCGGGGAAGTGTTAGGGTTAGGGTTTGGGCTAGGGTTAGGGTTAGGGGACGGGGACGGTTTAGGGTCCAGGTGAGGGCACGACAACGCTTTAGGGGGAGCGTACGTGTGAGGGCGCGGGTTAGTGTCAGCGTACGGGTTAGGATTAGGGTACGGGTGAGGGTCAGGCTTTGGGGAAGTGTTAGGGTTAGGGTTCGGGCTAGGGTTAGGGTTAGGGGACGGGGACGGTTTAGTGTCCAGGTGAGGGCACGACAACGCCTTAGGGGGAGCGTACGTGTGAGGGCGCGGGTTAGTGTCAGCGTACGGGTTAGGATTAGGGGACGGGTGAGGGTCAGGCTTCGGGGAAGGGTTAGGGTTAGGGTTCGGGCTAGGGTTAGGGTTAGGGGATGGGGACGGTTTAGGGTCCAGGTGAGGGCACGACAACGCTTTAGGGGGAGCGTACGTGTGAGGGCGCGGGTTAGTGTCAGCGTACGGGTTAGTATTAGGGGACGGGTGAGGGTCAGGCTTCGGGGAAGGGTTAGGGTTAGGGTTCGGGCTAGGGTTAGGGTTAGGGGACGGGGACGGTTTAGGTTCCAGGTGAGGGCACGACAACACTTTAGGGGGAGCGTACGTGTGAGGGCGCGGGTTAGTGTCAGCGTACGGGTTAGGATTAGGGGACGGGTGAGGGTCAGGCTTCGGGGAAGGGTTAGGGTTAGGGTTCGGGCTAGGGTTAGGGTTAGGGGACGGGGACGGTTTAGGGTCCAGGTGAGGGTACGACAACGCTTTAGGGGGAGCGTACGTGTGAGGGCGCGGGTTAGTGTCAGCGTACGGGTTAGGATTAGGGTACGGGTGAGGGTCAGGCTTCGGGGAAGGGTTAGGGTTAGGGTTCGGGCTAGGGTTAGGGTTAGCGGACGGGGACGGTTTAGGGTCCAGGTGAGGGTACGACAACGCTTTAGGGGGAGCGTACGTGTGAGGGCGCGGGTTAGTGTCAGCGTACGGGTTAGAATTAGGGGACGGGTGAGGGTCAGGCTTCGGGGAAGGGTTAGGGTTAGGGTTCGGGCTAGGGTTAGGGTTAGGTGACGGGGAAGGTTTAGGGTCCAGGTGAGGGTACGACAGCGCTTTCGGGGGAGCGTACGTGTGAGAGCGCGGGTTAGTGTCAGCGTACGGGTTAGGATTAGGGGACGGGTGAGGGTCAGGCTTCGGGGAAGGGTTAGGGTTAGGGTTCGGGCTAGGGTTAGGGTTAGGGGACGGGGACGGTTTAGGGTCCACGTGAGGGCACGACAACGCTTTAGGGGGAGCGTACGTGTGAGGGCGCGGGTTAGTGTCAGCGTACGGGTTAGGATTAGGGGACGGGTGAGGGTCAGGCTTCGGCGAAGGGTTAGGGTTAGGGTTTGGGCTAGGGTTAGGGATAGGGGACGGGGACGGTTTAGGGTCCAGGTGAGGGCACGACAACGCTTTAGGGGGAGCGTACATGTGAGGGCGCGGGTTAGTGTCAGCGTACGGGTTAGGATTAGGGGACGGGTGAGGGTCAGGCTTCGGGAAGGGTTAGGGTTAGGGTTCGGGCTAGGGTTAGGGTTAGGGGACGGGGACGGTTTAGGGTCCAGGTGAGGGTACGACAACGCTTTAGGGGGAGCGTACATGTGAGGGCGCGGGTTAGTGTCAGCGTACGGGTTAGGATTAGAGGACGGGTGAGGGTCAGGCTTCTTGGAAGGGTTAGGGTTAGGGTTCGGGCTAGGGTTAGGGTTAGGGGACGGGGACGGTTTATGGTCCAGGTGAGGGCACGACAACGCTTTAGGGGGAGCGTACGTGTGAGGGCATGGATTAGTGTCAGCGTACGGGTTAGGATTAGGGGACGGGTGAGGGTCAGGCTTCGGGGAAGGGTTAGGGTTAGGGTTCGGGCTAGGGTTAGGGTTAGGGGACGGGGACGGTTTAGGGTCCAGGTGAGGGTACGACAACGCTTTAGGGGGAGCGTACGTGTGAGGGCGCGGGTTAGTGTCAGCGTACGGGTTAGGATTAGGGGACGGGTGAGGGTCAGGCTTCGGGGAAGGGTTAGGGTTAGGGTTCGGGCTAGGGTTAGGGTTAGGGGACAGGGACGGTTTAGGGTCCAGGTGAGGGAACGACAACGCTTTAGGGGGAGCGTACGTGTGACGGCGCGGGTTAGTGTCAGCGTACGGGTTAGGATTAGGGGACGGGTGAGGGTCGGGCTTCGGGGAAGGGTTAGGGTTAGGGTTCGGGCTAGGGTTAGGGTTAGGGGACAGGGAAGGTTTAGGGTCCAGGTGAGGGCACGACAACGCTTTAGGGGTAGTGTACGTGTGACGGCGCGTGTTAGTGTCAGCGTACGGGTTAGGATTAGGGGACGGGTGAGGGTCAGGCTTCGGGAAAGGGATAGGGTTAGGGTTCGGGCTAGGGTTAGGGTTAGGGGACGGGGAAGGTTTAGGGTCCAGGTGAGGGCACGACAACGCTTTATGGGGAGCGTACGTGTGAGGGCGCGGGTTAGTGTCAGCGTACGGGTTAGGATTAGGGGACGGGTGAGAGTCAGGCTTCGGGGAAGGGTTAGGGTTAGGGTTCGGGCTAGGGTTAGGGTTAGGGGACGGGGACGGTTTAGGGTCCAGGTGAGGGCACGACAACGCTTTAGGGGGAGCGTACGTGTGAGGGCGCGGGATAGTGTTAGCGTACGGGTTAGGATGAGGGGACGGGTGAGGGTCAGGCTTCGGGGAAGGGTTAGGGTTAGGGTTCGGGCTAGGGTTAGGGTTAGGGGACGGGGACGGTTTAGGTTCCAGGTGAGGGTACGACAACGCTTTAGGGGGAGCGTACGTGTGAGGGCGCGGGTTAGTGTCCGCTTTCGGGTTACGATTAGGGGACGGGTGAAGGTCAGGCTTCGGGGAAGGGTTAGGGTTAGGGTTCGGGCTAGGGTTAGGGTTAGGGGACAGGGACGGTTTAGGGTCCAGGTGAGGGCACGACAACGCTTTAGGGGGAGCGTACGTGTGAGGGCGCGGGTTAGTGTCAGCGTACGGGTTGTGATTAGGGGACGGGTGAGGGTCAGGCTTCGGGGAAGGGTTAGGGTTAGGGTTCGGGCTAGGGTTAGGGTTAGGGGACGGGGACGGTTTAGGGTCCAGGTGAGGGCACGACAACGCTTTAGGGGGAGCGTACGTGTGAGGGCGCGGGTTAGTGTCAGCGTACGGGTTAGGATTAGGGGACGGGTGAGGGTCAGGCTTCGGGAAAGGATTAGGGTTAGGGTTCGGGCTAGGGTTAGGTTTAGGGGACGGGGACGGTTTAGGGTCCAGGTGAGGGCACGACAACGCTTTAGGGGTAGCGTACGTGTGACGGCGCGTGTTAGTGTCAGCGTACGGGTTAGGATTAGGGGACGGGTGAGGGTCAGGCTTCGGGAAAGGGATAGGGTTAGGGTTCGGGCTAGGGTTAGGGTTAGGGGACGGGGACGGTTTAGGGTCCAGGTGAGGGCACGACAACGCTTTATGGGGAGCGTACGTGTGAGGGCGCGGGTTAGTGTCAGCGTACGGGTTAGGATTAGGGGACGGGTGAGAGTCAGACTTCGGGGAAGGGTTAGGGTTAGGGTTCGGGCTAGGGTTAGGGTTAGGGGACGGGGACGGTTTAGGGTCCAGGTGAGGGCACGACAACGCTTTAGGGGGAGCGTACGTGTGAGGGCGCGGGTTAGTGTTAGCGTACGGGTTAGGATGAGGGGACGGGTGAGGGTCAGGCTTCGGGGAAGGGTTAGGGTTAGGGTTCGGGCTAGGGTTAGGGTTAGGGGACGGGGACGGTTTGGGGTCCAGGTGAGGGCACGACAACGCTTTAGGGGGAGCGTACGTGTGAGGGCGTGGGTTAGTGTCAGCGTACGGGTTAGGATTAGGGGACGGGTGACGGTCAGGCTTCGGGGAAGGGTTAGGGTTAGGGTTCGGTCTAGGGTTAGGGTTAGGGGACGGGGACGGTTAGGGTCCAGGTGAGGGTACGACAACGCTTTAGGGGGAGCGTACGTGTGAGGGCGCGGGTTAGTGTCAGCGTACGGGTTAGGATTAGGGGACGGGTGAGGGTCAGGCTTCGGGGAAGGGTTAGGGTTAGGGTTTGTGCTAGGGTTAGGGTTAGGGGACGGGGACGGTTTAGGGTCCAGGTGAGGGTACGACAACGCTTTAGGGGGAGCGTACGTGTGAGGGCGCGGGTTACTGTCAGCGTACGGGTTAGGATTAGGGGACGGGTGAGGGTCAGGCTTCGGGGAAGGGTTAGGGTTAGGGTTCGTGCTAGGGTTAGGGTTAGGGGACGGGCACGGTTTAGGGTCCAGGTGAGGGTACGACAACGCTTTAGGGGGAGCGTACGTGTGAGGGCGCGGGTGCGTGTCAGCGTACGGGTTAGGATTACGGGATGAGTGAGGGTCAGGCTTCAGGGAAGGGTTAGGGTTAGGGGACGGGGAAGGTTTAGGGTCCAGGTGAGGGCACGACAACGCTTTAGGGGGAGCGTACGTGTGAGGGCGCGGGTTAGTGTCAGCGTACGGGTTAGGATTAGGGGACGGGTGAGGGTCAGGCTTCGGAGAAGGGTTAGGGTTAGGGTTCGGGCTAGGGTTAGGGTTAGGGGACGGGGACGGTTTAGGGTCCAGGTGAGGGTACGACAACGCTTTAGGGGGAGCGTACGTGTGAGGGCGTGGTTTAGTGTCAGCGTAAGGGTTAGGATTAGGGGACGGGTGAGGGTCAGGCTTCTGGGAACGGTTAGGGTTAGGGTTCGGGCTAGGGTTAGGGTTAGGGGACGGGGACGGTTTAGGGTCCAGGTGAGGGTACGCCAACGCTTTAGGGGGAGCGTACGTGTGAGGGCGCGCGTTAGTGTCAGCGTACGGGTTAGGATTAGGGGACGGGTGAGGGTCAGGCTTCGGGGAAGGGTTAGGGTTAGGGTTCGGGCTAGGGTTAGGGCTAGGGGTCGGGGACGGTTTAGAGTCCAGGTGAGGGCACGACAACGCCTTAGGGGGAGCGTACGTGTGAGGGCGCGGGTTAGTGTCAGCGTACGGTTTAGTATTAGGGGACGGGTGAGGGTCAGGCTTCGGGGAAGGGTTAGGGTTAGGGTTCGGGCTAGGGTTAGGGTTAGGGGACGGGGACAGTTTAGGGTCCAGGTGAGGGCACGACAACACTTTAGGGGGAGCGTACGTGTGAGGGCGCGGGTTAGTGTCAGCGTACGGGTTAGGATTAGGGGACGGGTGAGGGTCAGGCTTCGGGGAAGGGTTAGGGTTAGGGTTCGGGCTAGGGTTAGGGTTAGGGGACGGGGACGGTTTAGGGTCCAGGTGAGGGTACGACAACGCTTTAGGGAGAGCGTACGTGTGAGGGCGCGGGTTATTGTCAGCGTACGGGTTAGGATTCGGGGACGGGTGAGGGTCAGGCTTCGGGGAAGAGTTAGGGTTATGGTTCGGGCTAGGGTTAGGGGACGGGGACGGTTTATGGTACAGGTGAGGGCACGACAACGCTTTAGGGGGAGCGTACGTGTGAGGGCGCGGGTTAGTGTCAGCGTACGGGTTAGGATTAGGGGACGGGTGAGGGTCAGGCTTCGGGGAAGGGTTAGGGTTAGGGTTCGGGCTAGGGTTAGGTTTAGGGGACGGGGACGGTTTAGGGTCCAGGTGAGGGCACGACAACGCTTTACGGGTAGCGTACGTGTGAGGGCGCGGGTTAGTGTCAGCGTACGGGTTAGGATTAGGGGACGGGTGAGGGTCAGGCTTCGGGGAAGGGTTAGGGTTAGGGTTCGGGCTAGGGTTAGGGTTAGGGGACGGGGACGGTTTCGGGTCCAGGTGAGGGTACGACAACGCTTTAGGGGGAGCGTACGTGTGAGGGCGCGGGTTAGTGTCAGCGTACGGGTTAGGATTAGGGGACGGGTGAGGGTCAGGCTTCGGGGAAGGGTTAGGGTTAGGGTTCGGGCTAGGGTTAGGGTTAGGGGACGGGGACGGATTAGGGTCCAGGTGAGGGCACGACAACGCTTTAGGGGGAGCGTACGTGTGAGGGCGCCGGTTAGTGTCAGCGTACAGGTTAGGATTAGGGGACGGGTGAGGGTCAGGCTTCGGGGAAGGGTTAGGGTTAGGGTTCGGGCTAGGGTTAGGGTTAGGGGACGGGGACGGTTTAGGGTCCAGGTGAGGGCACGACAACGCTTTAGGGGGAGCGTACGTGTGAGGGCGCGGTTTAGTGTCAGCGTACGGGTTAGGATTAGGGGACGGGTGAGGGTCAGGCTTCGGGGAAGGGTTAGGGTTAGAGTTCGGGCTAGGTTTAGGGTTAGGGGACGGGGACGGTTTCGGGTCCAGGTGAGGGTACGACAACGCTTTAGGGGGAGCGTACGTGTGAGGGCGCGGGTTAGTGTCAGTGTACGGGTTAGGATTAGGGGACGGGTGAGTGTCAGGCTTCGGGGAAGGGTTAGGGTTACGGTTCGGGCTAGGGTTAGGGTTAGGGGACGGGGACGGTTTAGGATCCAGGTGAGGGCACGACAACGCTTTAGGGGGAGCGTACGTGTGAGGGCGCGGGTTAGTGTCAGCGTACGGATTAGGATTAGGGGACGGGTGAGGGTCAGGCTTCGGGGAAGGGTTAGGGTTAGGGTTCGGGCTAGGGTTAGGGTTAGCAGACGGGGACGGTTTAGGGTCCAGGTGAGGGCACGACAACGCATTAGGTGGAGCGTACGTGTGAGGGCGCGGGTTAGTGTCAGCGTATGGGTTAGGATTAGGGGACGGGTGAGGGTCAGGCTTCGGGGAAGGGTTAGGGTTAGGGTTCGGGCTAGGGTTAGGGGACGGGGACGGTTTAGGGTCCAGGTGAGGGCACGACAACGCTTTAAGGGGAGCGTACGTGTGAGGGCGCGGGTTAGTGTCAGCGTACGGGTTAGGATTAGGGGACGGGTGAGGGTCAGGCTTCGGGGAAGGGTTAGGGTTAGGGTTCGGGCTAGGGTTAGGGTTAGGGGACGGGGACGGTTTAGGGTCCAGGTGAGGGCACGACAACGCCTTAGGGGGAGCGTACGTGTGAGGGCGCGGGTTAGTGTCAGCGTACGGGTTAGGATTAGGGGACGGGTGAGGGTCAGGCTTCGGGGAAGGGTTAGAGTTAGGGTTCGGGCTAGGGTTAGGGTTAGGGGACGGGGACGGTTTAGGGTCCAGGTGAGGGCACGACAACGCTTTAGGGGGAGCGTACATGTGAGGGCGCGGGTTAGTGTCAGCGTACGGGTTAGGATTAGGGGACGGGTGAGGGTCAGGCTTCAGGGAAGGGTTAGGGTTAGGGTTCGGGCTAGGGTTAGGGTTAGGGGACGGGGACGGTTTATGGTCCAGGTGAGGGCACGACTACACTTTAGGGGGAGCGTACGTGTGAGGGCGCGGGTTAGTGTCAGCGTACAGGTTAGGATGAGGGGACGGGTGAGGGTCAGGCTTCGGGGAAGGGTTAGGGTTAGGGTTCGGGCTAGGGTTAGGGTTAGAAGACGGGGACGGTTTAGGGTCCAGGTGAGGGCACGACAACGCATTAGGGGGAGCGTACGTGTGAGGGCGCGGGTTAGTGTCAGCGTATGGGTTAGGATTAGGGGACGGGTGAGGGTCAGGCTTCGGGGAAGGGTTAGGGTTAGGGTACGGGGTAGGGTTAGGGTTAGGGGACGGGGACGGTTTAGGGTCCAGGTGAGGGCACGACAACGCCTTAGGGGGAGCGTACGTGTGAGGGCGCGGGTTAGTGTCAGCGTACGGGTTAGGATTAGGGGACGGGTGAGGGTCAGGCTTCGGGGAAGGTTTAGGGTTAGGGTTTGGGCTAGGGTTAGGGTTAGGGGACGTGGACGGTTTAGGGTCCAGGTGAGGGCACGACAACGCTTTAGGGGGAGCGTACATGTGAGGGCGCGGGTTAGTGTCAGCGTACGGGTTAGGATTAGGGGACGGGTGAGGGTCAGGCTTCGGGGAAGGGTTAGGGTTAGGGTTCGGGCTAGGGTTAGGGTTAGGGGACGGGGACGGTTTATGGTCTAGGTGAGGGAACGACAACGCTTTAGGGGGAGCGTACGTGTGACGGCGCGGGTTAGTGTCAGCGTACGGGTTAGGATTAGGGGACGGGTGAGGGTCAGGCTTCGGGGAAGGGTTAGGGTTAGGGTTCGGGCTAGGGTTAGGGTTAGGGGACGGGGACGGTTTAGGGTCCAGGTGAGGGCACGACAACGCTTTAGGGGGAGAGTACGTGTGAGGGCGCGGGTTAGTGTCAGCGTACGGGTTAGGATTAGGGGACGGGTGACGGTCAGGCTTCGGGGAAGGGTTAGGGTTAGGGTTCGGTCTAGGGTTAGGGTTAGGGGACGGGGACGGTTTAGGGTCCAGGTGAGGGTACGACAACGCTTTAGGGGGAGCGTACATGTGAGGGCGCGGGTTAGTGTCAGCGTACGGGTTAGGATTAGGGGACGGGTGAGGGTCAGGCTTCGGGGAAGGGTTAGGGTTAGGGTTTGTGCTAGGGTTAGGGTTAGGGGACGGGGACGGTTTAGGGTCCAGGTGAGGGTACGACAACGCTTTAGGGGGAGCGTACGTGTGAGGGCGCGGGTTACTGTCAGCGTACGGGTTAGGATTAGGGGACGGGTGAGGGTCAGGCTTCGGGGAAGGGTTAGGGTTAGGGTTCGTGCTAGGGTTAGGGTTAGGGGACGGGCACGGTTTAGGGTCCAGGTGAGGGTACGACAACGCTTTAGGGGGAGCGTACGTGTGAGGGCGCGGGTGCGTGTCAGCGTACGGGTTAGGATTACGGGATGAGTGAGGGTCAGGCTTCAGGGAAGGGTTAGGGTTAGGGGACGGGGAAGGTTTAGGGTCCAGGTGAGGGCACGACAACGCTTTAGGGGGAGCGTACGTGTGAGGGCGCGGGTTAGTGTCAGCGTACGGGTTAGGATTAGGGGACGGGTGAGGGTCAGGCTTCGGAGAAGGGTTAGGGTTAGGGTTCGGGCTAGGGTTAGGGTTAGGGGACGGGGACGGTTTAGGGTCCAGGTGAGGGTACGACAACGCTTTAGGGGGAGCGTACGTTTGAGGGCGTGGTTTAGTGTCAGCGTAAGGGTTAGGATTAGGGGACGGGTGAGGGTCAGGCTTCTGGGAACGGTTAGGGTTAGGGTTCGGGCTAGGGTTAGGGTTAGGGGACGGGGACGGTTTAGGGTCCAGGTGAGGGTACGCCAACGCTTTAGGGGGAGCGTACGTGTGAGGGCGCGCGTTAGTGTCAGCGTACGGGTTAGGATTAGGGGACGGGTGAGGGTCAGGCTTCGGGGAAGGGTTAGGGTTAGGGTTCGGGCTAGGGTTAGGGCTAGGGGTCGGGGACGGTTTAGAGTCCAGGTGAGGGCACGACAACGCCTTAGGGGGAGCGTACGTGTGAGGGCGCGGGTTAGTGTCAGCGTACGGTTTAGTATTAGGGGACGGGTGAGGGTCAGGCTTCGGGGAAGGGTTAGGGTTAGGGTTCGGGCTAGGGTTAGGGTTAGGGGACGGGGACAGTTTAGGGTCCAGGTGAGGGCACGACAACACTTTAGGGGGAGCGTACGTGTGAGGGCGCGGGTTAGTGTCAGCGTACGGGTTAGGATTAGGGGACGGGTGAGGGTCAGGCTTCGGGGAAGGGTTAGGGTTAGGGTTCGGGCTAGGGTTAGGGTTAGGGGACGGGGACGGTTTAGGGTCCAGGTGAGGGTACGACAACGCTTTAGGGAGAGCGTACGTGTGAGGGCGCGGGTTATTGTCAGCGTACGGGTTAGGATTCGGGGACGGGTGAGGGTCAGGCTTCGGGGAAGAGTTAGGGTTATGGTTCGGGCTAGGGTTAGGGGACGGGGACGGTTTATGGTACAGGTGAGGGCACGACAACGCTTTAGGGGGAGCGTACGTGTGAGGGCGCGGGTTAGTGTCAGCGTACGGGTTAGGATTAGGGGACGGGTGAGGGTCAGGCTTCGGGGAAGGGTTAGGGTTAGGGTTCGGGCTAGGGTTAGGTTTAGGGGACGGGGACGGTTTAGGGTCCAGGTGAGGGCACGACAACGCTTTACGGGTAGCGTACGTGTGAGGGCGCGGGTTAGTGTCAGCGTACGGGTTAGGATTAGGGGACGGGTGAGGGTCAGGCTTCGGGGAAGGGTTAGGGTTAGGGTTCGGGCTAGGGTTAGGGTTAGGGGACGGGGACGGTTTCGGGTCCAGGTGAGGGTACGACAACGCTTTAGGGGGAGCGTACGTGTGAGGGCGCGGGTTAGTGTCAGCGTACGGGTTAGGATTAGGGGACGGGTGAGGGTCAGGCTTCGGGGAAGGGTTAGGGTTAGGGTTCGGGCTAGGGTTAGGGTTAGGGGACGGGGACGGATTAGGGTCCAGGTGAGGGCACGACAACGCTTTAGGGGGAGCGTACGTGTGAGGGCGCCGGTTAGTGTCAGCGTACAGGTTAGGATTAGGGGACGGGTGAGGGTCAGGCTTCGGGGAAGGGTTAGGGTTAGGGTTCGGGCTAGGGTTAGGGTTAGGGGACGGGGACGGTTTAGGGTCCAGGTGAGGGCACGACAACGCTTTAGGGGGAGCGTACGTGTGAGGACGCGGTTTAGTGTCAGCGTACGGGTTAGGATTAGGGGACGGGTGAGGGTCAGGCTTCGGGGAAGGGTTAGGGTTAGAGTTCGGGCTAGGGTTAGGGTTAGGGGACGGGGACGGTTTCGGGTCCAGGTGAGGGTACGACAACGCTTTAGGGGGAGCGTACGTGTGAGGGCGCGGGTTAGTGTCAGTGTACGGGTTAGGATTAGGGGACGGGTGAGTGTCAGGCTTCGGGGAAGGGTTAGGGTTACGGTTCGGGCTAGGGTTAGGGTTAGGGGACGGGGACGGTTTAGGATCCAGGTGAGGGCACGACAACGCTTTAGGGGGAGCGTACGTGTGAGGGCGCGGGTTAGTGTCAGCGTACGGATTAGGATTAGGGGACGGGTGAGGGTCAGGCTTCGGGGAAGGGTTAGGGTTAGGGTTCGGGCTAGGGTTAGGGTTAGCAGACGGGGACGGTTTAGGGTCCAGGTGAGGGCACGACAACGCATTAGGTGGAGCGTACGTGTGAGGGCGCGGGTTAGTGTCAGCGTATGGGTTAGGATTAGGGGACGGGTGAGGGTCAGGCTTCGGGGAAGGGTTAGGGTTAGGGTTCGGGCTAGGGTTAGGGGACGGGGACGGTTTAGGGTCCAGGTGAGGGCACGACAACGCTTTAAGGGGAGCGTACGTGTGAGGGCGCGGGTTAGTGTCAGCGTACGGGTTAGGATTAGGGGACGGGTGAGGGTCAGGCTTCGGGGAAGGGTTAGGGTTAGGGTTCGGGCTAGGGTTAGGGTTAGGGGACGGGGACGGTTTAGGGTCCAGGTGAGGGCACGACAACGCCTTAGGGGGAGCGTACGTGTGAGGGCGCGGGTTAGTGTCAGCGTACGGGTTAGGATTAGGGGACGGGTGAGGGTCAGGCTTCGGGGAAGGGTTAGAGTTAGGGTTCGGGCTAGGGTTAGGGTTAGGGGACGGGGACGGTTTAGGGTCCAGGTGAGGGCACGACAACGCTTTAGGGGGAGCGTACATGTGAGGGCGCGGGTTAGTGTCAGCGTACGGGTTAGGATTAGGGGACGGGTGAGGGTCAGGCTTCAGGGAAGGGTTAGGGTTAGGGTTCGGGCTAGGGTTAGGGTTAGGGGACGGGGACGGTTTATGGTCCAGGTGAGGGCACGACTACACTTTAGGGGGAGCGTACGTGTGAGGGCGCGGGTTAGTGTCAGCGTACAGGTTAGGATTAGGGGACGGGTGAGGGTCAGGCTTCGGGGAAGGGTTAGGGTTAGGGTTCGGGCTAGGGTTAGGGTTAGAAGACGGGGACGGTTTAGGGTCCAGGTGAGGGCACGACAACGCATTAGGGGGAGCGTACGTGTGAGGGCGCGGGTTAGTGTCAGCGTATGGGTTAGGATTAGGGGACGGGTGAGGGTCAGGCTTCGGGGAAGGGTTAGGGTTAGGGTTCGGGGTAGGGTTAGGGTTAGGGGACGGGGACGGTTTAGGGTCCAGGTGAGGGCACGACAACGCCTTAGGGGGAGCGTACGTGTGAGGGCGCGGGTTAGTGTCAGCGTACGGGTTAGGATTAGGGGACGGGTGAGGGTCAGGCTTCGGGGAAGGTTTAGGGTTAGGGTTTGGGCTAGGGTTAGGGTTAGGGGACGGGGACGGTTTAGGGTCCAGGTGAGGGCACGACAACGCTTTAGGGGGAGCGTACATGTGAGGGCGCGGGTTAGTGTCAGCGTACGGGTTAGGATTAGGGGACGGGTGAGGGTCAGGCTTCGGGGAAGGGTTAGGGTTAGGGTTCGGGCTAGGGTTAGGGTTAGGGGACGGGGACGGTTTATGGTCTAGGTGAGGGAACGACAACGCTTTAGGGGGAGCGTACGTGTGACGGCGCGGGTTAGTGTCAGCGTACGGGTTAGGATTAGGGGACGGGTGAGGGTCAGGCTTCGGGGAAGGGTTAGGGTTAGGGTTCGGGCTAGGGTTAGGGTTAGGGGACGGGGACGGTTTAGGGTCCAGGTGAGGGCACGACAACGCTTTAGGGGGAGAGTACGTGTGAGGGCGCGGGTGAGTGTCAGCGTACGGGTTAGGATTAGGGGACGGGTGAGGGTCAGGCTTCGGGGAAGGGTTAGGGTTAGGGTTCGGGCTAGGGTTAGGGTTAGGGGACGGGGACGGTTTATGGTTCAGGTGAGGGTACGACAACGCTTTAGGGGGAGCGTACGTGTGAGGGCGCGGGTTAGTGTCAGCGTACGGGTTAGGATTAGGGGACGGGTGAGGGTCAGGCTTCGGGGAAGGGTTAGGGATAGGGTTCGGGCTAGGGTTAGGGTTAGGGGACGGGGACGGTTTAGGGTCCAGGTGAGGGCACCACAACGCTTTAGGGGGAGCGTACGTGTGAGGGCGCGGTTTAGTGTCAGCGTACAGGTTAGGATTAGGGGACGGGTGAGGGTCAGGCTTCGGGGAAGAGTTAGGGTTAGGGTTCGGGCTAGGGTTAGGGTTAGGGGACGGGGACGGTTTAGGGTGCAGGTGAGGGCACGACAACGCTTTAGGGGGAGCGTACGTGTGAGGGCGCGGGTTAGTGTCAGCGTACGGGTTAGGATTAGGGGACGGGTGAGGGTCAGGCTTCGGGGAAGGGTTAGGGTTAGGGTTCGGCCTAGGGTTAGGATTAGGGGACGGGGACGGTTTAGGGTCCAGGTGAGGGTACGACAACGCTTTAGGGGGAGCGTATGTGTGAGGGCGCGGGTTAGTGTCAGCGTACGGGTTAGGATTAGGGGACGGGTGAGGGTCAAGCTTCGGGGAAGGGTTAGGGTTAGGGTTCGGGCTAGGGTTAGGGTTAGGGGACGGGGACGGTTTAGGGTCCAGGTGAGGGCACGACAACGCTTTAGGGGGAGCGTACGTGTGAGGGCGCGGGTTAGTGTCAGCGTACGGGTTAGGATTAGGGGACGGGTGAGGGTCAGGCTTCGGGGAAGGGTTAGGGTTAGAGTTCGGGCTAGGGTTAGGGTTAGGGGACGGGGACGGTTTCGGGTCCAGGTGAGGGTACGACAACGCTTTAGGGGGAGCGTACGTGTGAGGGCGCGGGTTAGTGTCAGCGTACGGGTTAGGATTAGGGGACGGGTGAGGGTCAGGCTTCGGGGAAGGGTTAGGGTTAGGGTTCGGGCTAGGGTTAGGGTTAGGGGACGGGGACGGTTTAGGGTCCAGGTGAGGGCACGACAACGCTTTAGGGGGAGCGTACGTGTGAGGGCGCGGGTTAGTGTCAGCGTACGGGATAGGATTAGGGGACGGGTGAGGGTCAGGCTTCGGGGAAGGGTTAGGGTTAGGTTTCGGGCTAGGGTTAGGGTTAGGGGACGGGGACGGTTTCGGGTCCAGGTGAGGGCACGACAACGCCTTAGGGGGAGCGTCCGTGTGAGGGCGCGGGTTAGTGTCAGCGTACGGGTTAGGATTAGGGGACGGGTGAGGGTCAGGCTTCGGGGAAGGGTTAGGGTTAGGGTTCGGGCTAGGGTTAGGGTTAGGGGACGGGGACGGTTTAGGGTCCAGGTGAGGGCACGACAACGCTTTAGGGGGAGCGTACATGTGAGGGCGCGGGTTAGTGTCAGCGTACGGGTTAGGATTAGGGGACGGGTGAGGGTCAGGCTTCGGGGAAGGGTTAGGGTTAGGGTTCGGGCTAGGGTTAGGGTTAGGGGACGGGGACGGTTTATGGTCCAGGTGAGGGCACGACAACGCTTTAGGGGGAGCGTACGTGTGAGGGCGCGGATTAGTGTCAGCGTACGGGTTAGGATTAGGGGACGGGTGAGGGTCAGGTTTCTGGGACGGGTTAGGGTTAGGGTTCGGGCTAGGGTTAGGGTTAGGGGATGGGGACGGTTTAGGGTCCAGGTGAGGGTACGACAACGCTTTAGGGGGAGCGTACGTGTGAGGGCGCGGGTTAGTGTCAGCGTACGGGTTAGGATTAGGGGACGGGTGAGGGTCAGGCTTCGGGGAAGGGTTAGGGTTAGGGTTTTGGCTAGGGTTAGGGGACGGGGACGGGGACGGTTTAGGGTCCAGGTGAGGGCACGACAACGCGTTAGGGGGAGCGTACGTGTGAGGGCGCGGGTTAGTGTCAGCGTACGGGTTAGGATTAGGGGACGGGTGAGGGTCAGGCTTCGGGGAAGGGTTAGGGTTAGGGTTAGGGGACGGGGACGGTTTAGGGTCCAGGTGAGGGCACGACAACGCCTTAGGGGGAGCGTACGTGTGAGGGCGCGGGTTAGTGTCAGCGTACGGGTTAGGATTAGGGGACGGGTGAGGGTCAGGCTTCGGGGAAGGGTTAGGGTTAGGGTTCGGGCTAGGGTTAGGGTTAGGGGACGGGGACGGTTTAGGGTCCAGGTGAGGGCACGACAACGCTTTAGGGGGAGCGTACATGTGAGGGCGCGGGTTAGTGTCAGCGTACGGGTTAGGATTAGGGGACGGGTGAGGGTCAGGCTTCGGGGAAGGGTTAGGGTTAGGGTTCGGGCTAGGGTTAGGGTTAGGGGACGGGGACGGTTTAGGGTCTAGGTGAGGGAACGACAACGCTTTAGGGGGAGCATACGTGTGACAGCGCGGGTTAGTGTCAGCGTACGGGTTAGGATTAGGGGATGGGTGAGGGTCAGGCTTCGGGGAAGGGTTAGGGTTAGGGTTCGGGCTAGGGTTAGGGGACGGGGACGGTTTAGGGTCCAGGTGAGGGCACGACAACGCTTTACGGGGAGCGTACGTGTGAGGGCGCGGGTTAGTGTCAGCGTACGGGTTAGGATTAGGGGACGGGTGAGGGTCAGGCTTCGGGGAAGGGTTAGGGTTAGGGTTCGGACTAGGGTTAGGGTTAGGGGACGGGGACGGTTTAGGGTCCAGGTGAGGGCACGACAACGCTTTAGGGGGAGCGTACGTGTGAGGGCGCGGGTTAGTGTCAGCGTACGGGATAGGATTAGGGGACGGGTGAGGGTCAGGCTTCGGGGAAGGGTTAGGGTTAGGGTTCGGGCTAGGGTTAGGGTTAGGGTTAGGGGACGGGGACGGTTTAGGGTCCAGGTGAGGGCACGACAACGCATTAGGGGGAGCGTACGTGTGAGGGCGCGGGTTAGTGTCAGCGTACGGGTTAGGATTAGGGGACGGGTGAGTGTCAGGCTTCGGGGAAGGGTTAGGGTTAGGGTTCGGGCTAGGGTTAGGGTTAGGGGACGGGGACGGTTTAGGGTTCAGGTGAGGGTACGACAACGCTTTAGGGGGAGCGTATGTGTGAGGGCGCGGGTTAGTGTCAGCGTACGGGTTAGGATTAGGGGACGGGTGAGGGTCAGGCTTCGGGGAAGGGTTAGGGTTAGGGTTCGGGCTAGGGTTAGGGTTAGGGGACGGGGACGGTTTAGGGTCCAGGTGAGGGCACGACAACGCTTTAGCGGGAGCATACGTGTGAGGGCGCGGGTTAGTGTCAGCGTACGGGTTAGGATTAGGGGACGGGTGAGGGTCAGGCTTCGGGGAAGGGTTGGGGTTAGGGTTCGGGCTAGGGTTAGGGTTAGGGGACGGGGACGGTTTAGGGTCCAGGTCAGGGCACGACAACGCTTTAGGGGGAGCGTACGTGTGAGGGCGCGGGTTAGTGTCAGCGTACGGGTTAGGATTAGGGGACGGGTGAGGGTCAGGCTTCGGGGAAGGGTTAGGGTTAGGGTTCGGGGTAGGGTTAGGGTTAGGGGACGGGGACGGTTGAGGGTCCAGGTGAGGGCACGACAACGCTTTAGGGGGTGCGTACGTGTGAGGGAGTGGGTTAGTTTCAGCGTACGGATTAGGATTAGGGGACGGGTGAGGGTCAGGCTTCGGGGAAGGGTTAGGGTTAGGGTTCGGGCTAGGGTTAGGGTTAGGGGACGGGGACGGTTTAGGGTCCAGGTGAGGGTACGACAACGCTTTAGGGGGAGCGTACGTGTGAGGGCGCGGGTTAGTGTCAGCGTACGGGTTAGGATTAGGGGACGGGTGAGGGTCAGGCTTCGGGGAAGTGTTAGGGTTAGAGTTCGGGCTAGGGTTAGGGTTAGGGGACGGGGACGGTTTCGGGTCCAGGTGAGGGTACGACAACGCTTTAGGGGGAGCGTACGTGTGAGGGCGCGGGTTAGTGTCAGCGTACGGGTTAGGATTAGGGGACGGGTGAGGGTCAGGCTTCGGGGAAGGGTTAGGGTTAGGGTTCGGGCTAGGGTTAGGGTTAGGGGACGGGGACGGTTTAGGGTCCAGGTGAGGGCACGACAACGCTTTAGGGGGAGCGTACATGTGAGGGCGCGGGTTAGTGTCAGCGTACGGGATAGGATTAGGGGACGGGTGAGGGTCAGGCTCCGGGGAAGGGTTAGGGTTAGGGTTCGGGCTAGGGTTAGGGTTAGGGGACGGGGACGGTTTCGGGTCCAGGTGAGGGCACGACAACGCCTTAGGGGGAGCGTACGTGTGAGGGCGCGGGTTAGTGTCAGCGTACGGGTTAGGATTAGGGGACGGGTGAGGGTCAGGCTTCGGGGAAGGGTTAGGGTTAGGGTTCGGGCTAGGGTTAGGGTTAGGGGACGGGGACGGTTTAGGGTCCAGGTGAGGGCACGACAACGCTTTAGGGGGAGCGTACATGTGAGGGCGCGGGTTAGTGTCAGCGTACGGGTTAGGATTAGGGGACGGGTGAGGGTCAGGCTTCGGGGAAGGGTTAGGGTTAGGGTTCGGGCTAGGGTTAGGGTTAGGGGACGGGGACGGTTTATGGTCCAGGTGAGGGCACGACAACGCTTTAGGGGGAGCGTACGTGTGAGGGCGCGGGTTAGTGTCAGCGTACGGGTTAGGATTAGGGGACGGGTGAGGGTCAGGCTTCGGGGAAGGGTTAGGGTTAGGGTTCGGGCTAGGGTTAGGGTTAGGGGACGGGGACGGTTTATGGTCTAGGTGAGGGAACGACAACGCTTTAGGGGGAGCGTACGTGTGACAGCGCGGGTTAGTGTCAGCGTACGGGTTAGGATTAGGGGATGGGTGAGGGTCAGGCTTCGGGGAAGGGTTAGGGTTAGGGTTCGGGCTCGGGTTAGGGGACGGGGACGGTTTAGGGTCCAGGTGAGGGCACGACAACGCTTTAGGGGGAGCGTACGTGTGAGGGCGCGGGTTAGTGTCAGCGTACGGGTTAGGATTAGGGGACGGGTGAGGGTCAGGCTTCGGGGAAGGGTTAGGGTTAGGGTTCGGACTAGGGTTAGGGTTAGGGGACGGGGACGGTTTAGGGTCCAGGTGAGGGCACGACAACGCTTTAGGGGGAGCGTACGTGTGAGGGCGCGGGTTAGTGTCAGCGTACGGGTTAGGATTAGGGGACGGGTGAGGGTCAGGCTTCGGGGAAAGTTAGGTTTAGGGTTCGGGCTAGGGTTAGGGTTAGGGGACGGGGACGGATTAGGGTCCAGGTGAGGGCACGAAAACGCTTTAGGGGGAGCGTACATGTGAGGGCGCGGGTTAGTGTCAGCGTACGGGTTAGGATTAGGGGACGGGTGAGGGTCAGGCTTCGGGGAAGGGTTAGGGTTAGGGTTCGGGCTAGGGTTAGGGTTAGGGGACGGGGACGGTTTAGGGTCCAGGTGAGGGCACGACAACGCTTTAGGTGGAGCGTACGTGTGAGGGCGCGGGTTAGTGTCAGCGTACGGGTTAGGATTAGGGTACGGGTGAGGGTCAGGCTTCGGGGAAGGGTTAGGTTTAGGGTTCGGGCTAGGGTTAGGGTTAGGGGACGGGGACGGTTTAGGGTCCAGCTGAGGGCACGACAACGCTTTAGGGGGAGCGTACGTGTGAGGGCGCGGGTTAGTGTCAGCGTACGGGTTAGGATTAGGGGACGGGTGAGGGTCAGGCTTCGGGGAAGGGTTAGGGTTAGGGTTCGGGCTAGGGTTAGGGTTAGGGGACGGGGACGGTTTAGGGTCCAGGTGAGGGCACGACAACGCTTTAGGGGGAGCGTACGTGTGAGGGCGCGGGTTAGTGTCAGCGTACGGGTTAGGATTAGGGGACGGGTGAGGGTCAGGCTTCGGGGAAGGGTTAGGGTTAGGGTTCAGGCTAGGGTTAGGGTTAGGGGACGGGGACGGTTTAGGGTCCAGGTGAGGGCACGACAACGCTTTACGGGGAGCGTACGTGTGAGGGCGCGGGTTAGTGTCAGCGTACGGGTTAGGATTAGGGGACGGGTGAGGGTCAGGCTTCGGGAAAGGGTTAGGGTTAGGGTTCGGGCTAGGGTTAGGGTTAGGGGACGGGGACGGTTTAGGGTCCAGGTGAGGGCACGACAACGCTTTAGGGGGGGCGTACGTGTGAGGGCGCGGGTTAGTGTCAGCGTACGGGTTAGGATTAGGGGACGGGTGAGGGTCAGGCTTCGGGGAAGGGTTAGGGTTAGGGTTCGGGCTAGGGTTAGGGTTAGGGGACGGGGACGGTTTAGGGTCCAGGTGAGGGCACGACAACGCTTTAGGTGG
This sequence comes from Pseudorca crassidens, assembly GCF_039906515.1. Lineage (NCBI taxonomy): Eukaryota > Metazoa > Chordata > Mammalia > Artiodactyla > Delphinidae > Pseudorca > Pseudorca crassidens. The sequence continues at coordinate 47,452,231 of NC_090309.1, forward strand.
AGCGTACGTGTGAGGGCGCGGGTTAGTGTCAGCGTACGGGTTAGGATTAGGGTACGGGTGAGGGTCAGGCTTCGGGGAAGGGTTAGGTTTAGGGTTCGGGCTAGGGTTAGGGTTAGGGGACGGGGACGGTTTAGGGTCCAGCTGAGGGCACGACAACGCTTTAGGGGGAGCGTACGTGTGAGGGCGCGGGTTAGTGTCAGCGTACGGGTTAGGATTAGGGGACGGGTGAGGGTCAGGCTTCGGGGAAGGGTTAGGGTTAGGGTTCGGGCTAGGGTTAGGGTTAGGGGACGGGGACGGTTTAGGGTCCAGGTGAGGGCACGACAACGCTTTAGGGGGGGCGTACGTGTGAGGGCGCGGGTTAGTGTCAGCGTACGGGTTAGGATTAGGGGACGGGTGAGGGTCAGGCTTCGGGGAAGGGTTAGGGTTAGGGTTCGGGCTAGGGTTAGGGTTAGGGGACGGGGACGGTTTAGGGTCCAGCTGAGGGCACGACAACGCTTTAGGGGGAGCGTACGTGTGAGGGCGCGGGTTAGTGTCAGCGTACGGGTTAGGATTAGGGGACGGGTGAGGGTCAGGCTTCGGGGAAGGGTTAGGGTTAGGGTTCGGGCTAGGGTTAGGGTTAGGGTACGGGGACGGTTTAGGGTCCAGGTGAGGGCATGACAACGCTTTAGGGGGAGCGTACGTGTGTGGGCGCGGGTTAGTGTCAGCGTACGGGTTAGGATTAGGGGACGGGTGAGTGTCAGGCTTCGGGGAAGGGTTAGGGTTAGGGTTCGGGCTAGGGTTAGGGTTAGGGGACGGGGACGGTTTAGGGTCCAGGTGAGGGCACGACAACGCTTTAGGGGGAGCGTACGTGTGAGGGCGCGGGTTAGTGTCAGCGAACGGGTTAGGATTAGGGGACGGGTGAGGGTCAGGCTTCGGGGAAGGGTTAGGGTTAGGGTTCGGGCTAGGGTTAGGGTTAGGGGACGGGGACGGTTGAGGGTCCAGGTGAGGGCACGACAACGCTTTAGGGGGTGCATACGTGTGAGGGAGTGGGTTAGTTTCAGCGTACGGATTAGGATTAGGGGACGGGTGAGGGTCAGGCTTCGGGGAAGGGTTAGGGTTAGGGTTCGGGCTAGGGTTACGGTTAGGGGACGGGGACGGTTTAGGGTCCAGGTGAGGGTACGACAACGCTTTAGGGGGAGCGTACGTGTGAGGGCGTGGTTTAGTGTCAGCGTACGGGTTAGGATTAGGGGACGGGTGAGGGTCAGGCTTCGGGGAAGGGTTAGGGTTAGGGTTCGGGCTAGGGTTAGGGTTAGGGGACGGGGACGGTTTAAGGTCCAGGTGAGGGCACGACAACGCTTTAGGGGGAGCGTACGTGTGAGGGCGCGGGTTAGTGTCAGCGTACGGGTTAGGATTAGGGGACGGGTGAGGGTCAGGCTTCGGGGAAGGGTTAGGGTTAGGGTTCGGGCTAGGGTTAGGGTTAGGGGACGGGGACGGTTTCGGGTCCAGGTGAGGGCACGACAATGCTTTAGGGGGAGCGTACGTGTGAGGGCGCGGGTTAGTGTCAGCGTACGGATTAGGATTAGGGGACTGGTGAGGGTCAGGCTTCGGGGAAGGGTTAGGGTTAGGGTTCGGGCTAGGGTTAGGGTTAGGGGACGGGGACGGTTTAGGGTGCAGGTGAGGGTACGACAACGCTTTAGGGGGAGCGTATGTGTGAGGGCGTGGGTGAGTGTCAGCGTACGGGTTAGGATTAGGGGACGGGTGAGGGTCAGGCTTCCCGGAAGGGTTAGGGTTAGGGTTCGGGCTAGGGTTAGGGTTAGGGTACGGGGACGGTTTAGGGTCCAGGTGAGAGCACGACAACGCTTTAGGGGGAGCGTACGTGTGAGGGCGCGGGTTAGTGTCAGCGTACGGGTTAGGATTAGGGGACGGGTGAGGGTCAGGCTTCGGGGAAGGGTTAGGGTTAGGGTTCGGGCTAGGGTTAGGGTTAGGGGACGGGGACGGTTGAGGGTCCAGGTGAGGGCACGACAACGCTTTAGGGGGTGCATACGTGTGAGGGAGTGGGTTAGTTTCAGCGTACGGATTAGGATTAGGGGACGGGTGAGGGTCAGGCTTCGGGGAAGGGTTAGGGTTAGGGTTCGGGCTAGGGTTACGGTTAGGGGACGGGGACGGTTTAGGGTCCAGGTGAGGGTACGACAACGCTTTAGGGGGAGCGTACGTGTGAGGGCGTGGTTTAGTGTCAGCGTACGGGTTAGGATTAGGGGACGGGTGAGGGTCAGGCTTCGGGGAAGGGTTAGGGTTAGGGTTCGGGCTAGGGTTAGGGTTAGGGGACGGGGACGGTTTAGGGTCCAGGTGAGGGCACGACAACGCTTTAGGGGGAGCGTACGTGTGAGGGCGCGGGTTAGTGTCAGCGTACGGGTTAGGATTAGGGGACGGGTGAGGGTCAGGCTTCGGGGAAGGGTTAGGGTTAGGGTTCGGGCTAGGGTTAGGGTTAGGGGACGGGGACGGTTTAGGGTGCAGGTGAGGGTACGACAACGCTTTAGGGGGAGCGTATGTGTGAGGGCGTGGGTGAGTGTCAGCGTACGGGTTAGGATTAGGGGACGGGTGAGGGTCAGGCTTCCCGGAAGGGTTAGGGTTAGGGTTCGGGCTAGGGTTAGGGTTAGGGCACGGGGACGGTTTAGGGTCCAGGTGAGAGCACGACAACGCTTTAGGGGGAGCGTACGTGTGAGGGCGCGGGTTAGTGTCAGCGTACGGGTTAGGATTAGGGGACGGGTGAGGGTCAGGCTTCGGGGAAGGGTTAGGGTTAGGGTTCGGGCTAGGGTTAGGGTTAGGGGACGGGGACGGTTTAGGGTCCAGGTGAGGGCACGACAACGCTTTAGGGGGAGCATACGTGTGAGGGCGCGGGTTAGTGTCAGCGTACGGGTTAGGATTAGGGGACGGGTGAGGGTCAGGCTTCGGGGAAGGGTTGGGGTTAGGGTTCGGGTTAGGGTTAGGGTTAGGGGACGGGGACGGTTTAGGGTCCAGGTGAGGGCACGACAACGCTTTAGGGGGAGCGTACGTGTGAGGGCGCGGGTTAGTGTCAGCGTACGGGTTAGGATTAGGGGACGGGTGAGGGTCAGGCTTCGGGGAAGGGTTAGGGTTAGGGTTCGGGGTAGGGTTAGGGTTAGGGGACAGGGACGGTTGAGGGTCCAGGTGAGGGCACGACAACGCTTTAGGGGGTGCGTACGTGTGAGGGAGTGGGTTAGTTTCAGCGTACGGATTAGGATTAGGGGACGGGTGAGGGTCAGGCTTCGGGGAAGGGTTAGGGTTAGGGTTCGGGCTAGGGTTAGGGTTAGGGGACGGGGACGGTTTAGGGTCCAGGTGAGGGTACGACAACGCTTTAGGGGGAGCGTACGTGTGAGGGCGCGGGTTAGTGTCAGCGTACGGGTTAGGATTAGGGGACGGGTGAGGGTCAGGCTTCGGGGAAGGGTTAGGGTTAGGGTTCGGGCTAGGGTTAGGGTTAGGGGACGGGGACGGTTTAGGGTCCAGGTGAGGGCACGACAACGCTTTAGGGGGAGCGTACGTGTGAGGGCGCGGGTTAGTGTCAGCGTATGGATTAGGATTAGGGGACGGGTGAGGGTCAGGCTTCGGGGAAGGGTTAGGGTTAGGGTTCGGGCTAGGGTTAGGGTTAGGGGACGGGGACGGTTTAGGGTCTAGGTGAGGGCACGACAACGCTTTAGGGGGAGCGTACGTGTGAGGGCGCGGGTTAGTGTCAGCGTACGGGTTAGGATTAGGGGACGGGTGAGGGTCAGGCTTCGGGGATGTTTTAGGGTTAGGGTTCGGGCTAGGGTTAGGGTTAGGGGACGGGGACGGTTTAGGGTCCAGGTGAGGGCACGACAACGCATTAGGGGGAGCGTACGTGTGAGGGCGCGGGTTAGTGTCAGCGTACGGGTTAGGATTAGGGGACGGGTGAGGGTCAGGCTTCGGGGAAGGGTTAGGGTTAGGGTTCGGGCTAGGGTTAGGGTTAGGGGACGGGGACGGTTTAGGGTCCAGGTGAGGGCACGACAACGCTTTAGGGGGAGCGTACATGTGAGGGCGCGGGTTAGTGTCAGCGTACGGGTTAGGATTAGGGGACGGGTGAGGGTCAGGCTTCGGGGAAGGGTTAGGGTTAGGGTTCGGGCTAGGGTTAGGGTTAGGGTACGGGGACGGTTTAGGGTTCAGGTGAGGGCATGACAACGCTTTAGGGGGAGCGTACGTGTGTGGGCGCGGGTTAGTGTCACCGTAAGTGTTAGGATTAGGGGACGGGTGAGGGTCAGGCTTCGGGGAAGGGTTGGGGTTAGGGTTCGGGCTAGGGTTAGGGTTAGGGGACGGGGACGGTTTAGGGTCCAGGTGAGGGTACGACAACGCTTTAGAGGGAGCGTACGTGTGAGGGCGCGGGTTAGTGTCAGCGTACGGGTTAGGATTAGGGGACGGGTGAGGGTCAGGCTTCGGGGAAGGGTTAGGGTTAGGGTTCGGGCTAGGGTTAGGGTTAGGGGACGGTGACGGTTTAGGGTCTAGGTGAGGGAACGACAACGCTTTAGGGGGAGCGTACGTGTGACGGCGCGGGTTAGTGTCAGCGTATGGGTTAGGATTAGGGGACGTGTGAGGGTCAGGCTTCGGGGAAGGGTTAGGGTTAGGGTTCGGGCTAGGGTTAGGGTTAGGGGACGGGGACGGTTTAGGGTCCAGGTGAGGGCTCGACAACGCTTTAGGGGGAGAGTACGTGTGAGGGCGCGGGTTAGTGTCAGCGTACGGGTTAGGATTATGGGACGGGTGAGGGTCAGACTTCGGGGAAGGGTTAGGGTTAGGGTTCGGGCTAGGGTTAGGGTTATGGGACGGGGACGGTTTAGGATCCAGGTGAGGGCACGACAACGCTTTAGGGGGAGCGTACGTGTGAGGGCGCGGGTTAGTGTCAGCGTACGGGATAGGATTAGGGGATGGGTGAGGGTCAGGCTTCGGGGAAGGGTTAGGGTTAGGGTTCGGGCTAGGGTTAGGGTTAGGAGACAAGTACGGTTTAGGGTCCAGGTGAGGGCACGACAACGCATTAGGGGGAGCGTACGTGTGAGGGCGCGGGTTAGTGTCAGCGTATGGGTTAGGATTAGGGGACGGGTGAGGGTCAGGCTTCGGGGAAGGGTTAGGGTTAGGGTTCGGGCTAGGGTTAGGGTTAGGGGACGGGGACGGTTTAGGTTCCAGGTGAGGGCACGACAACGCTTTAGGGGGAGCGTACGTGTGAGGGCGCGGGTTAGTGTCAGCGTACGGGTTAGGATTAGGGGACGGGTGAGGGTCAGGCTTCGGGGAAGGGTTAGGGTTAGGGTTCGGGCTAGGGTTAGGGTTAGGGGACGGGGACGGTTTAGGGTCCAGGTGAGGGCACGACAACGCCTTAGGGGGAGCGTACGTGTGAGGGCGCGGGTTAGTGTCAGCGTACGGGTTAGGATTAGGGGACGGGTGAGGGTCAGGCTTCGGGAAAGGGTTAGGGTTAGGGTTCGGGCTAGGGTTAGGGTTAGGGGACGGGGACGGTTTAGGGTCCAGGTGAGGGCACGACAACGCTTTAGGGGGAGCGTACGTGTGAGGGCGCGGATTAGTGTCAGCGTACGGGTTAGGATTAGGGGACGGGTGAGGGTCAGGCTTCGGGGAAGGGTTAGGGTTAGGGTTCGGGCTAGGGTTAGGGTTAGGGGACGGAGATAGTTTAGGGTCCAGGTGAGGGTACGACAACGCTTTAGGGGGAGCGTACGTGTGAGGGCGCGGGTTAGTGTCAGCGTACGGGTTAGGATTAGGGGACGGGTGAGGGTCAGGCTTCGGGGAAGGGTTAGGGTTAGGGTTCGGGCTAGGGTTAGGGTTAGGGGACGGGGACGGTTTAGGGTCCACGTCAGGGCACGACAACGCTTTACGGGGAGCGTACGTGTGAGGGCGCGGGTTAGTGTCAGCGTACGGGTTAGGATTAGGGGACGGGTGAGGGTCAGGCTTCGGGGAAGGGTTAGGGTTAGGGTTCGGGCTAGGGTTAGGGTTAGGGGACGGGAACGGTTTAGGGTCCAGGTGAGGGCACGACAACGCTTTAGGGGGGGCGTACGTGTGAGGGCGCGGGTTAGTGTCAGCGTACGGGTTAGGATTAGGGGACGGGTGAGGGTCAGGCTTCGGGGAAGGGTTAGGGTTAGGGTTCGGGCTAGGGTTAGGGTTAGGGGACGGGGACGGTTTAGGGTCCAGGTGAGGGCACGACAACGCTTTAGGGGGAGCGTATGTGTGAGGGCGCGGGTTAGTGTCAGCGTACGGGTTAGGATTAGGGGACGGGTGAGGGTCAGGCTTCGGGGAAGGGTTAGGGTTAGGGTTCGGGCTAGGGTTAGGGTTAGGGGACGGGGACGGTTTAGGGTCCAGGTGAGGGCACGACAACGCCTTAGGGGTAGCGTACGTGTGAGGGCGCGGGTTAGTGTCAGCGTACGGGTTAGGATTAGGGGACGGGTGAGGGTCAGGCTTCGGGGAAGGATTAGGGTTAGGGTTCGGGCTAGGGTTAGGGTTAGGGGACGGGGACGGTTTAGGGTCCAGGTGAGGGCACGACAACGCTTTAGGGGGAGCGTACGTGTGAGGGCGCGGATTAGTGTCAGCGTACGGGTTAGGATTAGGGGACGGGTGAGGGTCAGGCTTCGGGGAAGGGTTAGGGTTAGGGTTCGGTCTAGGGTTAGGGTTAGGGGACGGGGATAGTTTAGGGTCCAGGTGAGGGTACGACAACGCTTTAGGGGGAGCGTACGTGTGAGGGCGCGGGTTAGTGTCAGCGTACGGGTTAGGATTAGGGGACGGGTGAGGGTCAGGCTTCGGGGAAGGGTTAGGGTTAGGGTTCGGGCTAGGGTTAGGGTTAGGGGACGGGGACGGTTTAGGGTCCAGGTGAGGGCACGACAACGCTTTAGGGGGAGCGTATGTGTGAGGGCGCGGGTTAGTGTCAGCGTACGGGTTAGGATTAGGGGACGGGTGAGGGTCAGGCTTCGGGGAAGGGTTAGGGTTAGGGTTCGGGCTAGGGTTAGGGTTAGGGGACGGGGACGGTTTAGGGTCCAGGTGAGGGCACGACAACGCCTTAGGGGTAGCGTACGTGTGAGGGCGCGGGTTAGTGTCAGCGTACGGGTTAGGATTAGGGGACGGGTGAGGGTCAGGCTTCGGGGAAGGGTTAGGGTTAGGGTTCGGGCTAGGGTTAGGGTTAGGGGACGGGGACGGTTTAGGGTCCAGGTGAGGGCACGACAACGCTTTAGGGGGAGCGTACGTGTGAGGGCGCGGATTAGTGTCAGCGTACGGGTTAGGATTAGGGGACGGGTGAGGGTCAGGCTTCGGGGAAGGGTTAGGGTTAGGGTTCGGTCTAGGGTTAGGGTTAGAGGTCGGGGATAGTTTAGGGTCCAGGTGAGGGTACGACAACGCTTTAGGGGGAGCGTACGTGTGAGGGCGCGGGTTAGTGTCAGCGTACGGGTTAGGATTAGGGGACGGGTGAGGGTCAGGCTTCGGGGAAGGGTTAGGGTTAGGGTTCGGGCTAGGGTTAGGGTTAGGGGACGGGGACGGTTTAGGGTCCACGTCAGGGCACGACAACGCTTTACGGGGAGCGTACGTGTGAGGGCGCGGGTTAGTGTCAGCGTACGGGTTAGGATTAGGGGACGGGTGAGGGTCAGGCTTCGGGGAAGGGTTAGGGTTAGGGTTCGGGCTAGGGTTAGGGTTAGGGGACGGGGACGGTTTAGGTTCCAGGTGAGGGCACGACAACGCTTTAGGGGGGGCGTACGTGTGAGGGCGCGGGTTAGTGTCAGCGTACGGGTTAGGATTAGGGGACGGGTGAGGGTCAGGCTTCGGGGAAGGGTTAGGTTTAGGGTTCGGGCTAGGGTTAGGGTTAGGGGACGGGGACGGTTTAGGGTCCAGCTGAGGGCACGACAACGCTTTAGGGGGAGCGTACGTGTGAGGGCGCGGGTTAGTGTCAGCGTACGGGTTAGGATTAGGGGACGGGTGAGGGTCAGGCTTCGGGGAAGGGTTAGGGTTAGGGTTCGGGCTAGGGTTAGGGTTATGGTACGGTGACGGTTTAGGGTCCAGGTGAGGGCATGACAACGCTTTAGGGGGAGCGTACGTGTGTGGGCGCGGGTTAGTGTCAGCGTACGGGTTAGGATTAGGGGACGGGTGAGGGTCAGGCTTCGGGGAAGGGTTAGGGTTAGGGTTCGGGCTAGGGTTAGGGTTAGGGGACGGGGACGGTTTAGGGTCCAGGTGAGGGCACGACAACGCTTTAGGGGGAGCGTACGTGTGAGGGCGCGGGTTAGTGTCAGCGTACGGGTTAGGATTAGGGGACGGGTGAGGGTCAGGCTTCGGGGAAGGGTTAGGCTTAGGGTTCGGGCTAGGGTTAGGGTTAGGGGACGGGGACGGTTTAGGGTCCAGGTGAGGGCACGACAACGCTTTAGGGGGAGCGTACGTGTGAGGGCGCGGGTTAGTGTCAGCGTACGGGTTAGGATTAGGGGACGGGTGAGGGTCAGGCTTCGGGGAAGGGTTAGGGTTAGGGTTCGGGCTAGGGTTAGGGTTAGGGGACGGGGACGGTTTAGGGTCAAGGTGAGAGTACGATAACGCTTTAGGGGGAGCGTACGTGTGAGGGCGTGGTTTAGTGTCAGCGTACGGGTTAGGATTAGGGGACGGGTGAGGGTCAGGCTTCGGGGAAGGGTTAGGGTTAGGGTTCGGGCTAGGGTTAGGGTTAGGGGACGGGGACGGTTTAGGGTCCAGGTGAGGGCACGACAACGCTTTAGGGGGAGCGTACGTGTGAGGGCGCGGGTTAGTGTCAGCGTACGGGTTAGGATTAGGTGACGGGTGAGGGTCAGGCTTCGGGGAAGGGTTAGGGTTAGGGTTCGGGCTAGGGTTAGGGTTAGGGGACGGGGACGGTTTAGGGTCCAGGTGAGGGTACGACAACGCTTTAGGGGGAGCGTACGTGTGAGGGCGCGGGTTAGTGTCAGCGTACGGGTTAGGATTAGGGGACGGGTGAGGGTCAGGCTTCGGGGAAGGGTTAGGGTTAGGGTTCGGGCTAGGGTTAGGGTTAGGGGACGGGGACGGTTTAGGGTCCAGGTGAGGGCACGACAATGCTTTAGGGGGAGCGTACGTGTGAGGGCGCGGGTTAGTGTCAGCGTACGGATTAGGATTAGGGGACGGGTGAGGGTCAGGCTTCGGGGAAGGGTTAGGGTTAGGGTTCGGGCTAGGGTTAGGGTTAGGGGACGGGGACGGTTTAGGGTGCAGGTGAGGGTACGACAACGCTTTAGGGGTAGCGTATGTGTGAGGGCATGGGTGAGTGTCAGCGTACGGGTTAGGATTAGGGGACGGGTGAGGGTCAGGCTTCCCGGAAGGGTTAGGGTTAGGGTTCGGGCTAGGGTTAGGGTTAGGGTACGGGGACGGTTTAGGGTCCAGGTGAGAGCACGACAACGCTTTAGGGGGAGCGTACGTGTGAGGGCTCGGGTTAGTGTCAGCGTACGGGTTAGGATTAGGGGACGGGTGAGTGTCAGGCTTCGGGGAAGGGTTAGGGTTAGGGTTCGGGCTAGGGTTAGGGTTAGGGGACGGGGACGGTTTAGGGTCCAGGTGAGGGCAAGACAACGCTTTAGGGGGAGCATACGTGTGAGGGCGCGGGTTAGTGTCAGCGTACGGGTTAGGATTAGGGGACGGTTGAGGGTCAGGCTTCGGGGAAGGGTTGGGGTTAGGGTTCGGGCTAGGGTTAGGGTTAGGGGACGGGGACGGTTTAGGGTCCAGGTGAGGGCACGACAACGCTTTAGGGGGAGCGTACGTGTGAGGGCGCGGGTTAGTGTCAGCGTACGGGTTAGGATTAGGGGACGGGTGAGGGTCAGGCTTCGGGGAAGGGTTAGGGTTAGGGTTCGGGGTAGGGTTAGGGTTAGGGGACGGGGACGGTTGAGGGTCCAGGTGAGGGCACGACAACGCTTTAGGGGGTGCGTACGTGTGAGGGAGTGGGTTAGTTTCAGGGTACGGATTAGGATTAGGGGACGGGTGAGGGTCAGGCTTCGGGGAAGGGTTAGGGTTAGGGTTCGGGCTAGGGTTAGGGTTAGGGGACGGGGACGGTTTAGGGTCCAGGTGAGGGTACGACAACGCTTTAGGGGGAGCGTACGTGTGAGGGCGTGGTTTAGTGTCAGCGTACGGGTTAGGATTAGGGGACGGGTGAGGGTCAGGCTTCGGGGAAGGGTTAGGGTTAGGGTTCGGGCTAGGGTTAGGGTTAGGGGACGGGGACGGTTTAGGGTCCAGGTGAGGGCACGACAACGCTTTAGGGGGAGCGTACGTGTGAGGGCGCGGGTTAGTGTCAGCGTACGGGTTAGGATTAGGGGACGGGTGAGGGTCAGGCTTCGGGGAAGGGTTAGGGTTAGGGTTCGGGCTAGGGTTAGGGTTAGGGTACGGGGACGGTTTAGGGTCCAGCTGAGGGCACGACAACGCTTTAGGGGGAGCGTACATGTGAGGGCGCGGGTTAGTGTCAGCGTACGGATTAGGATTAGGGGACGGGTGAGGGTCAGGCTTCGGGGAAGGGTTAGGGTTAGGGTTCGGACTAGGGTTAGGGTTAGGGGACGGGGACGGTTTAGGGTCCAGGTGAGGGCACGACAACGCTTTAGGGGGAGCGTACGTGTGAGGGCGCGGGTTAGTGTCAGCGTACGGGTTAGGATTAGGGGACGGGTGAGGGTCAGGCTTCGGGGAAGGGTTAGGGTTAGGGTTCGGGCTAGGGTTAGGGTTAGGGGACGGGGACGGTTTAGGGTCCAGGTGAGGGTACGACAACGCTTTAGGGGGAGCGTACGTGTGAGGGCGCCGGTTAGTGTCAGCGTACGGGTTAGGATTAGGGGACGGGTGAGGGTCAGGCTTCGGGGAAGAGTTAGGGTTATGGTTCGGGCTAGGGTTAGGGTTAGGGGATGGGGACGGTTTATGGTCCAGGTGAGGGCACGACAACGCTTTAGGGGGAGCGTACGTGTGAGGGCGCGGGTTAGTGTCAGCGTACGGGTTAGGATTAGGGGACGGGTGAGGGTCAGGCTTCGGGGAAGGGTTAGGGTTAGGGTTCGGGTTAGGGTTAGGGGACGGGGACGGTTTAGGGTCCAGGTGAGGGCACGAGTACACTTTAGGGGGAGCGTACGTGTGAGGGCGCGGGTTAGTGTCAGCGTACGGGTTAGGATTAGGGTACGGGTGAGGGTCAGGCTTCGGGGAAGGGTTAGGGTTAGGGTTCGGGCTAGGGTTAGGGTTAGCGGACGGGGACGGTTTAGGGTCCAGGTGAGGGTACGACAACGCTTTAGGGGGAGCGTACGTGTGAGGGCGCGGGTTAGTGTCAGCGTACGGGTTAGAATTAGGGGACGGGTGAGGGTCAGGCTTCGGGGAAGGGTTAGGGTTAGGGTTCGGGCTAGGGTTAGGGTTAGGGAATGGGGAAGGTTTAGGGTCCAGGTGAGGGTACGACAACGCTTTCGGGGGAGCGTACGTGTGAGAGCGCGGGTTAGTGTCAGCGTACGGGTTAGGATTAGGGGACGGGTGAGGGTCAGGCTTCGGGGAAGGGTTAGGGTTAGGGTTCGGGCTAGGGTTAGGGTTAGGGGACGGGGACGGTTTAGGATCCAGGTGAGGGCACGACAACGCTTTAGGGGGAGCGTACGTGTGAGGGCGCGGTTTAGTGTCAGCGTACGGGATAGGATTAGGGGATGGGTGAGGGTCAGGCTTCGGGGAAGGGTTAGGGTTAGGGTTCGGGCTAGGGTTAGGGTTAGGAGACGAGTACGGTTTAGGGTCCAGGTGAGGGCACGACAACGCATTAGGGGGAGCGTACGTGTGAGGGCACGGGTTAGTGTCAGCGTATGGGTTAGGATTAGGGGACGGGTGAGGGTCAGGCTTCGGGGAAGGGTTAGGGTTAGGGTTCGGGCTAGGGTTAGGGTTAGGGGTCGGGGACGGTTTAGGGTCCAGGTGAGGGCACGACAACGCTTTAGGGGGAGCGTACGTGTGAGGGTGCGGGTTAGTGTCAGCGTACGGGTTAGGATTAGGGGACGGGTGAGGGTCAGGCTTCGGGGAAGGGTTAGGGTTAGGGTTCGGGCTAGGGTTAGGGTTAGGGGACGGGGACGGTTTAGGGTCCAGGTGAGGGAACGACAACGCCTTAGGGGGAGCGTACGTGTGAGGGCGCGGGTTAGTGTCAGCGTACGGGTTAGGATTAGGGGACGGGTGAGGGTCAGGCTTCGGGGAAGGGTTAGGGTTAGGGTTCGGGCTAGGGTTAGGGTTAGGGGACGGGGACGGTTTAGGGTCCAGGTGAGGGCACGACAACGCTTTAGGGGGAGCGTACGTGTGAGGGTGCGGATTAGTGTCAGCGTACGGGTTAGGATTAGGGGACGGGTGAGGGTCAGGCTTCGGGGAAGGGTTAGGGTTAGGGTTCGGGCTAGGGTTAGGGTTAGGGGACGGGGACGGTTTAGGGTCCAGGTGAGGGTACGACAACGCTTTAGGGGGAGCGTACGTGTGAGGGCGCGGGTTAGTGTCAGCGTACGGGTTAGGATTAGGGGACGGGTGAGGGTCAGGCTTCGGGGAAGGGTTAGGGTTAGGGTTCGGGCTAGGGTTAGGGTTAGGGGACGGGGACGGTTTGGGGTCCAGGTCAGGGCACGACAACGCTTTACGGGGAGCGTACGTGTGAGGGCGCGGGTTAGTGTCAGCGTACGGGTTAGGATTAGGGGACGGGTGAGGGTCAGGCTTCGGGGAAGGGTTAGGGTTAGGGTTCGGGCTAGGGTTAGGGTTAGGGTACGGGGACGGTTTAGGGTCCAGCTGAGGGCACGACAACGCTTTAGGGGGAGCGTACATGTGAGGGCGCGGGTTAGTGTCAGCGTACGGGTTAGGATTAGGGGACGGGTGAGGGTCAGGCTTCGGGGAAGGGTTAGGGTTAGGGTTCGGGCTAGGGTTAGGGTTAGGGGACGGGGACGGTTTAGGGTCCAGGTGAGGGCACGACAACGCTTTAGGGGGAGCGTACGTGTGAGGGCGTGGTTTAGTGTCAGCGTACGGGTTAGGATTAGGGGACGGGTGAGGGTCAGGCTTCGGGGAAGGGTTAGGGTTAGGGTTCGGGCTAGGGTTAGGGTTAGGGGACGGGGACGGTTTCGGGTCCAGGTGAGGGTACGACAACGCTTTAGGGGGAGCGTACGTGTGAGGGCGCGGGTTAGTGTCAGCGTACGGGTTAGGATTAGGGGACGGGTGAGGGTCAGGCTTCGGGGAAGGGTTAGGGTTAGGGTTCGGGCTAGGGTTAGGGTTAGGGGACGGGGACGGTTTAGGGTCCAGGTGAGGTTACGCCAACGCTTTAGGGGGAGCGTACGTGTGAGGGCGCGGGTTAGTGTCAGCGTACGGGTTAGGATTAGGGGACGGGTGAGGGTCAGGCTTCGGGGAAGGGTTAGGGTTAGAGTTCGGGCTAGGGTTAGGGTTAGGGGACGGGGACGGTTTCGGGTCCAGGTGAGGGTACGACAACGCTTTAGCGGGAGAGTACGTGTGAGGGCGCGGGTTAGTGTCAGCGTACGGGTTAGGATTAGGGGACGGGTGAGGGTCAGGCTTCGGGGAAGGGTTAGGGTTAGGGTTCGGGCTAGGGTTAGGGTTAGGAGACGGGGACGGTTTAGGGTCCAGGTGAGGGCACGACAACGCATTAGGTGGAGCGTACGTGTGAGGGCGCGGGTTAGTGTCAGCGTATGGGTTAGGATTAGGGGACGGGTGAGGGTCAGGCTTCGGGGAAGGGTTAGGGTTAGGGTTCGGGCTAGGGTTAGGGTTAGGGTACGGGGACGGTTTAGGGTTCAGGTGAGGGCATGACAACGCTTTAGGGGGAGCATACGTGTGAGGGCGCGGGTTAGTGTCAGCGTACGGGTTAGGATTAGGGGACGGGTGAGGGTCAGGCTTCGGGGAAGGGTTGGGGTTAGGGTTCGGGCTAGGGTTAGGGTTAGGGGACGGGGACGGTTTAGGGTCCAGGTGAGGGCACGACAACGCTTTAGGGGGAGCGTACGTGTGAGGGCGCGGGTTAGTGTCAGCGTACGGGTTAGGATTAGGGGACGGGTGAGGGTCAGGCTTCGGGGAAGGGTTAGGGTTAGGGTTCGGGGTAGGGTTAGGGTTAGGGGACGGGGACGGTTGAGGGTCCAGGTGAGGGCACGACAACGCTTTAGGGGGTGCGTACGTGTGAGGGAGTGGGTTAGTTTCATCGTACGGATTAGGATTAGGGGACGGGTGAGGGTCAGGCTTCGGGGAAGGGTTAGGGTTAGGGTTCGGGCTAGGGTTAGGGTTAGGGGACGGGGACGGTTTAGGGTCCAGGTGAGGGCACGACAACGCTTTAGGGGGAGCGTACGTGTGAGGGCGTGGGTTAGTGTCAGCGTACGGGTTAGGATTAGGGGACGGGTGAGGGTCAGGCTTCGGGGAAGGGTTAGGGTTAGGGTTCGGGCTAGGGTTAGGGTTAGGGGACGGGGACGGTTTCGGGTCCAGGTGAGGGTACGACAACGCTTTAGGGGGAGCGTACGTGTGAGGGCGCGGGTTAGTGTCAGCGTACGGGTTAGGATTAGGGGACGGGTGAGGGTCAGGCTTCGGGGAAGGGTTAGGGTTAGGGTTCGGGCTAGGGTTAGGGTTAGGGGACGGGGACGGTTTAGGGTCCAGGTGAGGGCACGACAACGCTTTAGGGGGAGCGTACGTGTGAGGGCGCGGGTTAGTGTCAGCGTACGGGTTAGGATTAGGGGACGGGTGAGGGTCAGGCTTCGGGGAAGGGTTAGGGTTAGGGTTCGGGCTAGGGTTAGGGTTAGGGGACGGGGACGGTTTAGGGTCCAGGTGAGGGCACGACAACGCTTTAGGGGGAGCGTACATGTGAGGGCGCGGGTTAGTGTCAGCGTACGGGTTAGGATTAGGGGACGGGTGAGGGTCAGGCTTCGGGGAAGGGTTAGGGTTAGGGTTCGGGCTAGGGTTAGGGTTAGGGGACGGGGACGGTTTAGGATCCAGGTGAGGGCACGACAACGCTTTAGGGGGAGCGTACGTGTGAGGGCGCGGGTTAGTGTCAGCGTACGGGTTAGGATTAGGGGACGGGTGAGGGTCAGGCTTCGGGGAAGGGTTAGGGTTAGGGTTCGGGCTAGGGTTAGGGTTAGGGTACGGGGACGGTTTAGGGTTCAGGTGAGGGCATGACAACGCATTAGGTGGAGCGTACGTGTGTGGGCGCGGGTTAGTGTCAGCGTATGGGTTAGGATTAGGGGACGGGTGAGGGTCAGGCTTCGGGGAAGGGTTAGGGTTAGGGTTCGGGCTAGGGTTAGGGTTAGGGGACGGGGACGGTTTAGGGTCTAGGTGAGGGCACGACAACGCTTTAGGGGGAGCGTACGTGTGAGGGCGCGGGTTAGTGTCAGCGTACGGGTTAGGATTAGGGGACGGGTGAGGGTCAGGCTTCGGGGAAGGGTTAGGGTTAGGGTTCGGGCTAGGGTTAGGGTTAGGAGACGGGGACGGTTTAGGGTCCAGGTGAGGGCACGACAACGCATTAGGGGGAGCGTACGTGTGAGGGCGCGGGTTAGTGTCAGCGTACGGGTTAGGATTAGGGGACGGGTGAGGGTCAGGCTTCGGGGAAGGGTTAGGGTTAGGGTTCGGGCTAGGGTTAGGGTTAGGGGACGGGGACGGTTTAGGGTCCAGGTGAGGGCACGACAACGCTTTAGGGGGAGCGTACATGTGAGGGCGCGGGTTAGTGTCAGCGTACGGGTTAGGATTAGGGGACGGGTGAGGGTCAGGCTTCGGGGAAGGGTTAGGGTTAGGGTTCGGGCTAGGGTTAGGGTTAGGGTACGGGGACGGTTTAGGGTCCAGGTGAGGGCACGACAACGCTTTAGGGGGAGCGTACGTGTGAGGGCGCGGGTTAGTGTCAGCGTACGGGTTAGGATTAGGGGACGGGTGAGGGTCAGGCTTCGGGGAAGGGTTAGGGTTAGGGTTCGGGCTAGGGTTAGGGTTAGGGTACGGGGACGGTTTAGGGTTCAGGTGAGGGCACGACAACGCTTTAGGGGGAGCGTACGTGTGTGGGCGCGGGTTAGTGTCACCGTAAGTGTTAGGATTAGGGGACGGGTGAGGGTCAGGCTTCGGCGAAGGGTTAGGGTTAGGGTTCGGGCTAGGGTTAGGGTTAGGGGACGGGGACGGTTTAGGGTCCAGGTGAGGACACGACAACGCTTTAGGGGGAGCGTACGTGTGAGGGCGCGGGTTAGTGTCAGCGTACGGGTTAGGATTAGGGGACGGGTGAGGGTCAGGCTTCGGGGATGTTTTAGGGTTAGGGTTCGGGCTAGGGTTAGGGTTAGGGGACGGGGACGGTTTAGGGTCCAGGTGAGGGCACGACAACGCATTAGGGGGAGCGTACGTGTGAGGGCGCGGGTTAGTGTCAGCGTACGGGTTAGGATTAGGGGACGGGTGAGGGTCAGGCTTCGGGGAAGGGTTAGGGTTAGGGTTCGGGCTAGGGTTAGGGTTAGGGGACGGGGACGGTTTAGGGTCCAGGTGAGGGCACGACAACGCTTTAGGGGGAGCGTACATGTGAGGGCGCGGGTTAGTGTCAGCGTACGGGTTAGGATTAGGGGACGGGTGAGGGTCAGGCTTCGGGGAAGGGTTAGGGTTAGGGTTCGGGCTAGGGTTAGGGTTAGGGGACGGGGACGGTTTAGGATCCAGGTGAGGGCACGACAACGCTTTAGGGGGAGCGTACGTGTGAGGGCGCGGGTTAGTGTCAGCGTACGGGTTAGGATTAGGGGACGGGTGAGGGTCAGGCTTCGGGGAAGGGTTAGGGTTAGGGTTCGGGCTAGGGTTAGGGTTAGGGTACGGGGACGGTTTAGGGTTCAGGTGAGGGCATGACAACGCATTAGGTGGAGCGTACGTGTGTGGGCGCGGGTTAGTGTCAGCGTATGGGTTAGGATTAGGGGACGGGTGAGGGTCAGGCTTCGGGGAAGGGTTAGGGTTAGGGTTCGGGCTAGGGTTAGGGTTAGGGGACGGGGACGGTTTAGGGTCTAGGTGAGGGCACGACAACGCTTTAGGGGGAGCGTACGTGTGAGGGCGCGGGTTAGTGTCAGCGTACGGGTTAGGATTAGGGGACGGGTGAGGGTCAGGCTTCGGGGATGTTTTAGGGTTAGGGTTCGGGCTAGGGTTAGGGTTAGGAGACGGGGACGGTTTAGGGTCCAGGTGAGGGCACGACAACGCATTAGGGGGAGCGTACGTGTGAGGGCGCGGGTTAGTGTCAGCGTACGGGTTAGGATTAGGGGACGGGTGAGGGTCAGGCTTCGGGGAAGGGTTAGGGTTAGGGTTCGGGCTAGGGTTAGGGTTAGGGGACGGGGACGGTTTAGGGTCCAGGTGAGGGCACGACAACGCTTTAGGGGGAGCGTACATGTGAGGGCGCGGGTTAGTGTCAGCGTACGGGTTAGGATTAGGGGACGGGTGAGGGTCAGGCTTCGGGGAAGGGTTAGGGTTAGGGTTCGGGCTAGGGTTAGGGTTAGGGTACGGGGACGGTTTAGGGTCCAGCTGAGGGCACGACAACGCTTTAGGGGGAGCGTACGTGTGAGGGCGCGGGTTAGTGTCAGCGTACGGGTTAGGATTAGGGGACGGGTGAGGGTCAGGCTTCGGGGAAGGGTTAGGGTTAGGGTTCGGGCTAGGGTTAGGGTTAGGGTACGGGGACGGTTTAGGGTTCAGGTGAGGGCACGACAACGCTTTAGGGGGAGCGTACGTGTGTGGGCGCGGGTTAGTGTCACCGTAAGTGTTAGGATTAGGGGACGGGTGAGGGTCAGGCTTCGGCGAAGGGTTAGGGTTAGGGTTCGGGCTAGGGTTAGGGTTAGGGGACGGGGACGGTTTAGGGTCCAGGTGAGGACACGACAACGCTTTAGGGGGAGCGTACGTGTGAGGGCGCGGGTTAGTGTCACCGTACGGGTTAGGATTAGGGGACGGGTGAGGGTCAGGCTTCGGGGAAGGGTTAGGGTTAGGGTTCGGGCTAGGGTTAGGGTTAGGAGACGGGGACGGTTTAGGGTCCAGGTGAGGGCACGACAACGCATTAGGTGGAGCGTACGTGTGAGGGCGCGGGTTAGTGTCAGCGTATGGGTTAGGATTAGGGGACGGGTGAGGGTCAGGCTTCGGGGAAGGGTTAGGGTTAGGGTTCGGGCTAGGGTTAGGGTTAGGGGACGGGGACGGTTTAGGGTCCAGGTGAGGACACGACAACGCTTTAGGGGGAGCGTACGTGTGAGGGCGCGGGTTAGTGTCAGCGTACGGGTTAGGATTAGGGGACGGGTGAGGGTCAGGCTTCGGGGATGTTTTAGGGTTAGGGTTCGGGCTAGGGTTAGGGTTAGGGGACGGGGACGGTTTAGGGTCCAGGTGAGGGCACGACAACGCATTAGGGGGAGCGTACGTGTGAGGGCGCGGGTTAGTGTCAGCGTACGGGTTAGGATTAGGGGACGGGTGAGGGTCAGGCTTCGGGGAAGGGTTAGGGTTAGGGTTCGGGCTAGGGTTAGGGTTAGGGGACGGGGACGGTTTAGGGTCCAGGTGAGGGCACGACAACGCTTTAGGGGGAGCGTACATGTGAGGGCGCGGGTTAGTGTCAGCGTACGGGTTAGGATTAGGGGACGGGTGAGGGTCAGGCTTCGGGGAAGGGTTAGGGTTAGGGTTCGGGCTAGGGTTAGGGTTAGGGTACGGGGACGGTTTAGGGTCCAGCTGAGGGCACGACAACGCTTTAGGGGGAGCGTACGTGTGAGGGCGCGGGTTAGTGTCAGCGTACGGGTTAGGATTAGGGGACGGGTGAGGGTCAGGCTTCGGGGAAGGGTTAGGGTTAGGGTTCGGGCTAGGGTTAGGGTTAGGGTACGGGGACGGTTTAGGGTTCAGGTGAGGGCATGACAACGCTTTAGGGGGAGCGTACGTGTGTGGGCGCGGGTTAGTGTCACCGTAAGTGTTAGGATTAGGGGACGGGTGAGGGTCAGGCTTCGGCGAAGGGTTAGGGTTAGGGTTCGGGCTAGGGTTAGGGTTAGGGGACGGGGACGGTTTAGGGTCCAGGTGAGGACACGACAACGCTTTAGGGGGAGCGTACGTGTGAGGGCGCGGGTTAGTGTCACCGTACGGGTTAGGATTAGGGGACGGGTGAGGGTCAGGCTTCGGGGAAGGGTTAGGGTTAGGGTTCAGGCTAGGGTTAGGGTTAGGGGACGGGGACGGTTTAGGGTCCAGGTGAGGGCACGACAACGCTTTAGGGGGAGCGTACGTGTGAGGGCGCGGGTTAGTGTCAGCGTACGGGTTAGGATTATGGGACGGGTGAGGGTCAGGCTTCGGGGAAGGGTTAGGGTTAGGGTTCGGGCTAGGGTTAGGGTTAGGGGACGGGGACGGTTTAGGATCCAGGTGAGGGCACGACAACGCTTTAGGGGGAGCGTACGTGTGAGGGCGCGGGTTAGTGTCAGCGTACGGGTTAGGATTAGGGGACGGGTGAGGGTCAGGCTTCGGGGAAGGGTTAGGGTTAGGGTTCGGGCTAGGGTTAGGGTTAGGGTACGGGGACGGTTTAGGGTTCAGGTGAGGGCATGACAACGCTTTAGGGGGAGCGTACGTGTGAGGGCGCGGGTTAGTGTCAGCGTACGGGTTAGGATTAGGGGACGGGTGAGGGTCAGGCTTCGGCGAAGGGTTAGGGTTAGGGTTCGGGCTAGGGTTAGGGTTAGGGGACGGGGACGGTTTAGGGTCCAGGTGAGGACACGACAACGCTTTAGGGGGAGCGTACGTGTGAGGGCGCGGGTTAGTGTCACCGTACGGGTTAGGATTAGGGGACGGGTGAGGGTCAGGCTTCGGGGAAGGGTTAGGGTTAGGGTTCGGGCTAGGGTTAGGGTTAGGAGACGGGGACGGTTTAGGGTCCAGGTGAGGGCACGACAACGCATTAGGTGGAGCGTACGTGTGAGGGCGCGGGTTAGTGTCAGCGTATGGGTTAGGATTAGGGGACGGGTGAGGGTCAGGCTTCGGGGAAGGGTTAGGGTTAGGGTTCGGGCTAGGGTTAGGGTTAGGGGACGGGGACGGTTTAGGGTCTAGGTGAGGGCACGACAACGCTTTAGGGGGAGCGTACGTGTGAGGGCGCGGGTTAGTGTCAGCGTACGGGTTAGGATTAGGGGACGGGTGAGGGTCAGGCTTCGGGGATGTTTTAGGGTTAGGGTTCGGGCTAGGGTTAGGGTTAGGGGACGGGGACGGTTTAGGGTCCAGGTGAGGGCACGACAACGCATTAGGGGGAGCGTACGTGTGAGGGCGCGGGTTAGTGTCAGCGTACGGGTTAGGATTAGGGGACGGGTGAGGGTCAGGCTTCGGGGAAGGGTTAGGGTTAGGGTTCGGGCTAGGGTTAGGGTTAGGGGACGGGGACGGTTTAGGGTCCAGGTGAGGGCACGACAACGCTTTAGGGGGAGCGTACATGTGAGGGCGCGGGTTAGTGTCAGCGTACGGGTTAGGATTAGGGGACGGGTGAGGGTCAGGCTTCGGGGAAGGGTTAGGGTTAGGGTTCGGGCTAGGGTTAGGGTTAGGGTACGGGGACGGTTTAGGGTCCAGCTGAGGGCACGACAACGTTTTAGGGGGAGCGTACGTGTGAGGGCGCGGGTTAGTGTCAGCGTACGGGTTAGGATTAGGGGACGGGTGAGGGTCAGGCTTCGGGGAAGGGTTAGGGTTAGGGTTCGGGCTAGGGTTAGGGTTAGGGTACGGGGACGGTTTAGGGTTCAGGTGAGGGCATGACAACGCTTTAGGGGGAGCGTACGTGTGTGGGCGCGGGTTAGTGTCACCGTAAGTGTTAGGATTAGGGGACGGGTGAGGGTCAGGCTTCGGCGAAGGGTTAGGGTTAGGGTTCGGGCTAGGGTTAGTGTTAGGGGACGGGGACGGTTTAGGGTCCAGGTGAGGACACGACAACGCTTTAGGGGGAGCGTACGTGTGAGGGCGCGGGTTAGTGTCACCGTACGGGTTAGGATTAGGGGACGGGTGAGGGTCAGGCTTCGGGGAAGGGTTAGGGTTAGGGTTCGGGCTAGGGTTAGGGTTAGGGGACGGGGACGGTTTAGGGTCCAGGTGAGGGCACGACAACGCTTTAGGGGGAGCGTACGTGTGAGGGCGCGGGTTAGTGTCAGCGTACGGGTTAGGATTAGGGGACGGGTGAGGGTCAGGCTTCGGGGAAGGGTTAGGGTTA
The DNA here is from genome assembly GCF_039906515.1 of Pseudorca crassidens. Classification (NCBI taxonomy): domain Eukaryota; kingdom Metazoa; phylum Chordata; class Mammalia; order Artiodactyla; family Delphinidae; genus Pseudorca; species Pseudorca crassidens. The sequence goes on from NC_090309.1 coordinate 47,473,316, forward strand.
GGGTTCGGTCTAGGGTTAGGGTTAGGGTACGGGGACGGTTTAGGGTCCAGGTTAGGGCACGACAACGCTTTAGGGGGAGCGTACGTGTGAGGGCGCGGGTTAGTGTCAGCGTACGGGTTAGGATTAGGGGACGGGTGAGGGTCAGGCTTCGGGGAAGGGTTAGGGTTAGGGTTCGGGCTAGGGTTAGGCTTAGGGGACGGGGACGGTTTAGGGTCCAGGTGAGGGCACGACAACGCTTTAGGGGGAGCATACGTGTGAGGGCGCGGGTTAGTGTCAGCGTACGGGTTAGGATTAGGGGACGGGTGAGGGTCAGGCTTCGGGGAAGGGTTAGGGTTAGGGTTCGGGCTAGGGTTAGGGTTAGGGGACGGGGACGGTTTAGGGTCCAGGTGAGGACACGACAACGCTTTAGGGGGAGCGTACGTGTGAGGGCGCGGGTTAGTGTCAGCGTACGGGTTAGGATTAGGGGACGGGTGAGGGTCAGGCTTCGGGGAAGGGTTAGGGTTAGGGTTCGGGCTAGGGTTAGGGTTAGGGGACGGGGACGGTTTAGGGTCCAGGTGAGGGCACGACAACGCTTTAGGGGGAGCGTACGTGTGAGGGCGCGGGTTAGTGTCAGCGTACGGGTTAGGATTAGGGGACGGGTGAGGGTCAGGCTTCGGGGAAGGGTTAGGGTTAGGGTTCGGTCTAGGGTTAGGGTTAGGGTACGGGGACGGTTTAGGGTCCAGGTTAGGGCACGACAACGCTTTAGGGGGAGCGTACGTGTGAGGGCGCGGGTTAGTGTCAGCGTACGGGTTAGGATTATGGGACGGGTGAGGGTCAGGCTTCGGGGAAGGGTTAGGGTTAGGGTTCGGGCTAGGGTTAGGCTTAGGGGACGGGGACGGTTTAGGGTCCAGGTGAGGGCACGACAACGCTTTAGGGGGAGCGTACGTGTGAGGGCGCGGGTTAGTGTCAGCGTACGGAATAGGATTAGGGGATGGGTGAGGGTCAGGCTTCGGGGAAGGGTTAGGGTTAGGGTTCGGGCTAGGGTTAGGGTTAGGGGACGGGGACGGTTTAGGGTCCAGGTGAGGGCACAACAACGCATTAGGGGGAGCGTACGTGTGAGGGCGCGGGTTAGTGTCAGCGTACGGGTTAGGATTAGGGGACGGGTGAGAGTCAGGCTTCGGGAAAGGGTTAGGGTTAGGGTTCGGGCTAGGGTTAGGGTTAGGGGACGGGGACGGTTTAGGGTCCAGGTGAGGACACGACAACGCTTTAGGGGGAGCGTACGTGTGAGGGCGCGGGTTAGTGTCAGCGTACGGGTTAGGATTAGGGGACGGGTGAGGGTCAGGCTTCGGGGAAGGGTTAGGGTTAGGGTTCGGGCTAGGGTTAGGGTTAGGGGACGGGGACGGTTTAGGGTCCAGGTGAGGGCACGACAACGCTTTAGGGGGAGCGTACGTGTGAGGGCGCGGGTTAGTGTCAGCGTACGGGTTAGGATTAGGGGACGGGTGAGGGTCAGGCTTCGGGGAAGGGTTAGGGTTAGGGTTCGGTCTAGGGTTAGGGTTAGGGTACGGGGACGGTTTAGGGTCCAGGTTAGGGCACGACAACGCTTTAGGGGGAGCGTACGTGTGAGGGCGCGGGTTAGTGTCAGCGTACGGGTTAGGATTAGGGGACGGGTGAGGGTCAGGCTTCGGGGAAGGGTTAGGGTTAGGGTTCGGGCTAGGGTTAGGCTTAGGGGACGGGGACGGTTTAGGGTCCAGGTGAGGGCACGACAACGCTTTAGGGGGAGCATACGTGTGAGGGCGCGGGTTAGTGTCAGCGTACGGGTTAGGATTAGGGGACGGGTGAGGGTCAGGCTTCGGGGAAGGGTTGGGGTTAGGGTTCGGGCTAGGGTTAGGGTTAGCGGACGGGGACGGTTTAGGGTCCAGGTGAGGGTACGACAATGCTTTAGGGGGAGCGTACGTGTGAGGGCGCGGGTTAGTGTCAGCGTATGGGTTAGGATTAGGGGACGGGTGAGGGTCAGGCTTCGGGGAAGGGTTAGGGTTAGGGTTCGGGCTAGGGTTAGGGTTAGGGGTCGGGGACGGTTTAGGGTCCAGGTGAGGGCACGACAACGCTTTAGGGGGAGCGTACGTGTGAGGGTGCGGGTTAGTGTCAGCGTACGGGTTAGGATTAGGGGACGGGTGAGGGTCAGGCTTCGGGGAAGGGTTAGGGTTAGGGTTCGGGCTAGGGTTAGGGTTAGGGGACGGGGACGGTTTAGGGTCCAGGTGAGGGAACGACAACGCCTTAGGGGGAGCGTACGTGTGAGGGCGCGGGTTAGTGTCAGCGTACGGGTTAGGATTAGGGGACGGGTGAGGGTCAGGCTTCGGGGAAGGGTTAGGGTTAGGGTTCGGGCTAGGGTTAGGGTTAGGGGACGGGGACGGTTTAGGGTCCAGGTGAGGGCACGACAACGCTTTAGGGGGAGCGTACGTGTGAGGGTGCGGATTAGTGTCAGCGTACGGGTTAGGATTAGGGGACGGGTGAGGGTCAGGCTTCGGGGAAGGGTTAGGGTTAGGGTTCGGGCTAGGGTTAGGGTTAGGGGACGGGGACGGTTTAGGGTCCAGGTGAGGGTACGACAACGCTTTAGGGGGAGCGTACGTGTGAGGGCGCGGGTTAGTGTCAGCGTACGGGTTAGGATTAGGGGACGGGTGAGGGTCAGGCTTCGGGGAAGGGTTAGGGTTAGGGTTCGGGCTAGGGTTAGGGTTAGGGGACGGGGACGGTTTGGGGTCCAGGTCAGGGCACGACAACGCTTTACGGGGAGCGTACGTGTGAGGGCGCGGGTTAGTGTCAGCGTACGGGTTAGGATTAGGGGACGGGTGAGGGTCAGGCTTCGGGGAAGGGTTAGGGTTAGGGTTCGGGCTAGGGTTAGGGTTAGGGTACGGGGACGGTTTAGGGTCCAGCTGAGGGCACGACAACGCTTTAGGGGGAGCGTACATGTGAGGGCGCGGGTTAGTGTCAGCGTACGGGTTAGGATTAGGGGACGGGTGAGGGTCAGGCTTCGGGGAAGGGTTAGGGTTAGGGTTCGGGCTAGGGTTAGGGTTAGGGGACGGGGACGGTTTAGGGTCCAGGTGAGGGCACGACAACGCTTTAGGGGGAGCGTACGTGTGAGGGCGTGGTTTAGTGTCAGCGTACGGGTTAGGATTAGGGGACGGGTGAGGGTCAGGCTTCGGGGAAGGGTTAGGGTTAGGGTTCGGGCTAGGGTTAGGGTTAGGGGACGGGGACGGTTTCGGGTCCAGGTGAGGGTACGACAACGCTTTAGGGGGAGCGTACGTGTGAGGGCGCGGGTTAGTGTCAGCGTACGGGTTAGGATTAGGGGACGGGTGAGGGTCAGGCTTCGGGGAAGGGTTAGGGTTAGGGTTCGGGCTAGGGTTAGGGTTAGGGGACGGGGACGGTTTAGGGTCCAGGTGAGGTTACGCCAACGCTTTAGGGGGAGCGTACGTGTGAGGGCGCGGGTTAGTGTCAGCGTACGGGTTAGGATTAGGGGACGGGTGAGGGTCAGGCTTCGGGGAAGGGTTAGGGTTAGAGTTCGGGCTAGGGTTAGGGTTAGGGGACGGGGACGGTTTCGGGTCCAGGTGAGGGTACGACAACGCTTTAGCGGGAGAGTACGTGTGAGGGCGCGGGTTAGTGTCAGCGTACGGGTTAGGATTAGGGGACGGGTGAGGGTCAGGCTTCGGGGAAGGGTTAGGGTTAGGGTTCGGGCTAGGGTTAGGGTTAGGAGACGGGGACGGTTTAGGGTCCAGGTGAGGGCACGACAACGCATTAGGTGGAGCGTACGTGTGAGGGCGCGGGTTAGTGTCAGCGTATGGGTTAGGATTAGGGGACGGGTGAGGGTCAGGCTTCGGGGAAGGGTTAGGGTTAGGGTTCGGGCTAGGGATAGGGTTAGGGGACGGGGACGGTTTAGGGTCCAGGTGAGGGCACGACAACGCTTTGGGGGAGCGTACGTGTGAGGGCGCGGGTTAGTGTCAGCGTACGGGTTAGGATTAGGGGACGGGTGAGGGTCAGGCTTCGGGGATGTTTTAGGGTTAGGGTTCGGGCTAGGGTTAGGGTTAGGGGACGGGGACGGTTTAGGGTCCAGGTGAGGGCACGACAACGCATTAGGGGGAGCGTACGTGTGAGGGCGCGGGTTAGTGTCAGCGTACGGGTTAGGATTAGGGGACGGGTGAGGGTCAGGCTTCGGGGAAGGGTTAGGGTTAGGGTTCGGGCTAGGGTTAGGGTTAGGGGACGGGGACGGTTTAGGGTCCAGGTGAGGGCACGACAACGCTTTAGGGGGAGCGTACATGTGAGGGCGCGGGTTAGTGTCAGCGTACGGGTTAGGATTAGGGGACGGGTGAGGGTCAGGCTTCGGGGAAGGGTTAGGGTTAGGGTTCGGGCTAGGGTTAGGGTTAGGTTACGGGGACGGTTTAGGGTCCAGGTGAGGGCACGACAACGCTTTAGGGGGAGCGTACGTGTGAGGGCGCGGGTTAGTGTCAGCGTACGGGTTAGGATTAGGGGACGGGTGAGGGTCAGGCTTCGGGGAAGGGTTAGGGTTAGGGTTCGGGTTAGGGTTAGGGTACGGGGACGGTTTAGGGTTCAGGTGAGGGCATGACAACGCTTTAGGGGGAGCATACGTGTGAGGGCGCGGGTTAGTGTCAGCGTACGGGTTAGGATTAGGGGACGGGTGAGGGTCAGGCTTCGGGGAAGGGTTGGGGTTAGGGTTCGGGCTAGGGTTAGGGTTAGGGGACGGGGACGGTTTAGGGTCCAGGTGAGGGCACGACAACGCTTTAGGGGGAGCGTACGTGTGAGGGCGCGGGTTAGTGTCAGCGTACGGGTTAGGATTAGGGGACGGGTGAGGGTCAGGCTTCGGGGAAGGGTTAGGGTTAGGGTTCGGGGTAGGGTTAGGGTTAGGGGACGGGGACGGTTGAGGGTCCAGGTGAGGGCACGACAACGCTTTAGGGGGTGCGTACGTGTGAGGGAGTGGGTTAGTTTCAGCGTACGGATTAGGATTAGGGGACGGGTGAGGGTCAGGCTTCGGGGAAGGGTTAGGGTTAGGGTTCGGGCTAGGGTTAGGGTTAGGGGACGGGGACGGTTTAGGGTCCAGGTGAGGGCACGACAACGCTTTAGGGGGAGCGTACGTGTGAGGGCGTGGGTTAGTGTCAGCGTACGGGTTAGGATTAGGGGACGGGTGAGGGTCAGGCTTCGGGGAAGGGTTAGGGTTAGGGTTCGGTCTAGGGTTAGGGTTAGGGGACGGGGACGGTTTCGGGTCCAGGTGAGGGTACGACAACGCTTTAGGGGGAGCGTACGTGTGAGGGCGCGGGTTAGTGTCAGCGTACGGGTTAGGATTAGGGGACGGGTGAGGGTCAGGCTTCGGGGAAGGGTTAGGGTTAGGGTTCGGGCTAGGGTTAGGGTTAGGGGACGGGGACGGTTTAGGGTCCAGGTGAGGGCACGACAACGCTTTAGGGGGAGCGTACGTGTGAGGGCGCGGGTTAGTGTCAGCGTACGGGTTAGGATTAGGGGACGGGTGAGGGTCAGGCTTCGGGGAAGGGTTAGGGTTAGGGTTCGGGCTAGGGTTAGGGTTAGGGGACGGGGACGGTTTAGGGTCCAGGTGAGGGCACGACAACGCTTTAGGGGGAGCGTACATGTGAGGGCGCGGGTTAGTGTCAGCGTACGGGTTAGGATTAGGGGACGGGTGAGGGTCAGGCTTCGGGGAAGGGTTAGGGTTAGGGTTCGGGCTAGGGTTAGGGTTAGGGGACGGGGACGGTTTAGGATCCAGGTGAGGGCACGACAACGCTTTAGGGGGAGCGTACGTGTGAGGGCGCGGGTTAGTGTCAGCGTACGGGTTAGGATTAGGGGACGGGTGAGGGTCAGGCTTCGGGGAAGGGTTAGGGTTAGGGTTCGGGCTAGGGTTAGGGTTAGGGTACGGGGACGGTTTAGGGTTCAGGTGAGGGCATGACAACGCATTAGGTGGAGCGTACGTGTGTGGGCGCGGGTTAGTGTCAGCGTATGGGTTAGGATTAGGGGACGGGTGAGGGTCAGGCTTCGGGGAAGGGTTAGGGTTAGGGTTCGGGCTAGGGTTAGGGTTAGGGGACGGGGACGGTTTAGGGTCTAGGTGAGGGCACGACAACGCTTTAGGGGGAGCGTACGTGTGAGGGCGCAGGTTAGTGTCAGCGTACGGGTTAGGATTAGGGGACGGGTGAGGGTCAGGCTTCGGGGATGTTTTAGGGTTAGGGTTCGGGCTAGGGTTAGGGTTAGGAGACGGGGACGGTTTAGGGTCCAGGTGAGGGCACGACAACGCATTAGGGGGAGCGTACGTGTGAGGGCGCGGGTTAGTGTCAGCGTACGGGTTAGGATTAGGGGACGGGTGAGGGTCAGGCTTCGGGGAAGGGTTAGGGTTAGGGTTCGGGCTAGGGTTAGGGTTAGGGGACGGGGACGGTTTAGGGTCCAGGTGAGGGCACGACAACGCTTTAGGGGGAGCGTACATGTGAGGGCGCGGGTTAGTGTCAGCGTACGGGTTAGGATTAGGGGACGGGTGAGGGTCAGGCTTCGGGGAAGGGTTAGGGTTAGGGTTCGGGCTAGGGTTAGGGTTAGGGTACGGGGACGGTTTAGGGTCCAGCTGAGGGCACGACAACGCTTTAGGGGGAGCGTACGTGTGAGGGCGCGGGTTAGTGTCAGCGTACGGGTTAGGATTAGGGGACGGGTGAGGGTCAGGCTTCGGGGAAGGGTTAGGGTTAGGGTTCGGGCTAGGGTTAGGGTTAGGGTACGGGGACGGTTTAGGGTTCAGGTGAGGGCACGACAACGCTTTAGGGGGAGCGTACGTGTGTGGGCGCGGGTTAGTGTCACCGTAAGTGTTAGGATTAGGGGACGGGTGAGGGTCAGGCTTCGGCGAAGGGTTAGGGTTAGGGTTCGGGCTAGGGTTAGGGTTAGGGGACGGGGACGGTTTAGGGTCCAGGTGAGGACACGACAACGCTTTAGGGGGAGCGTACGTGTGAGGGCGCGGGTTAGTGTCACCGTACGGGTTAGGATTAGGGGACGGGTGAGGGTCAGGCTTCGGGGAAGGGTTAGGGTTAGGGTTCGGGCTAGGGTTAGGGTTAGGAGACGGGGACGGTTTAGGGTCCAGGTGAGGGCACGACAACGCATTAGGTGGAGCGTACGTGTGAGGGCGCGGGTTAGTGTCAGCGTATGGGTTAGGATTAGGGGACGGGTGAGGGTCAGGCTTCGGGGAAGGGTTAGGGTTAGGGTTCGGGCTAGGGTTAGGGTTAGGGGACGGGGACGGTTTAGGGTCCAGGTGAGGACACGACAACGCTTTAGGGGGAGCGTACGTGTGAGGGCGCGGGTTAGTGTCAGCGTACGGGTTAGGATTAGGGGACGGGTGAGGGTCAGGCTTCGGGGATGTTTTAGGGTTAGGGTTCGGGCTAGGGTTAGGGTTAGGGGACGGGGACGGTTTAGGGTCCAGGTGAGGGCACGACAACGCATTAGGGGGAGCGTACGTGTGAGGGCGCGGGTTAGTGTCAGCGTACGGGTTAGGATTAGGGGACGGGTGAGGGTCAGGCTTCGGGGAAGGGTTAGGGTTAGGGTTCGGGCTAGGGTTAGGGTTAGGGGACGGGGACGGTTTAGGGTCCAGGTGAGGGCACGACAACGCTTTAGGGGGAGCGTACGTGTGAGGGCGCGGGTTAGTGTCAGCGTACGGGTTAGGATTAGGGGACGGGTGAGGGTCAGGCTTCGGGGAAGGGTTAGGGTTAGGGTTCGGGCTAGGGTTAGGGTTAGGGTACGGGGACGGTTTAGGGTCCAGCTGAGGGCACGACAACGCTTTAGGGGGAGCGTACGTGTGAGGGCGCGGGTTAGTGTCAGCGTACGGGTTAGGATTAGGGGACGGGTGAGGGTCAGGCTTCGGGGAAGGGTTAGGGTTAGGGTTCGGGCTAGGGTTAGGGTTAGGGTACGGGGACGGTTTAGGGTTCAGGTGAGGGCATGACAACGCTTTAGGGGGAGCGTACGTGTGTGGGCGCGGGTTAGTGTCACCGTAAGTGTTAGGATTAGGGGACGGGTGAGGGTCAGGCTTCGGCGAAGGGTTAGGGTTAGGGTTCGGGCTAGGGTTAGGGTTAGGGGACGGGGACGGTTTAGGGTCCAGGTGAGGACACGACAACGCTTTAGGGGGAGCGTACGTGTGAGGGCGCGGGTTAGTGTCACCGTACGGGTTAGGATTAGGGGACGGGTGAGGGTCAGGCTTCGGGGAAGGGTTAGGGTTAGGGTTCGGGCTAGGGTTAGGGTTAGGGGACGGGGACGGTTTAGGGTCCAGGTGAGGGCACGACAACGCTTTAGGGGGAGCGTACGTGTGAGGGCGCGGGTTAGTGTCAGCGTACGGGTTAGGATTAGGGGACGGGTGAGGGTCAGGCTTCGGGGAAGGGTTAGGGTTAGGGTTCGGGCTAGGGTTAGGGTTAGGGGACGGGGACGGTTTAGGATCCAGGTGAGGGCACGACAACGCTTTAGGGGGAGCGTACGTGTGAGGGCGCGGGTTAGTGTCAGCGTACGGGTTAGGATTAGGGGACGGGTGAGGGTCAGGCTTCGGGGAAGGGTTAGGGTTAGGGTTCGGGCTAGGGTTAGGGTTAGGGTACGGGGACGGTTTAGGGTTCAGGTGAGGGCATGACAACGCTTTAGGGGGAGCGTACGTGTGAGGGCGCGGGTTAGTGTCAGCGTACGGGTTAGGATTAGGGGACGGGTGAGGGTCAGGCTTCGGCGAAGGGTTAGGGTTAGGGTTCGGGCTAGGGTTAGGGTTAGGGGACGGGGACGGTTTAGGGTCCAGGTGAGGACACGACAACGCTTTAGGGGGAGCGTACGTGTGAGGGCGCGGGTTAGTGTCACCGTACGGGTTAGGATTAGGGGACGGGTGAGGGTCAGGCTTCGGGGAAGTGTTAGGGTTAGGGTTCGGGCTAGGGTTAGGGTTAGGAGACGGGGACGGTTTAGGGTCCAGGTGAGGGCACGACAACGCATTAGGTGGAGCGTACGTGTGAGGGCGCGGGTTAGTGTCAGCGTATGGGTTAGGATTAGGGGACGGGTGAGGGTCAGGCTTCGGGGAAGGGTTAGGGTTAGGGTTCGGGCTAGGGTTAGGGTTAGGGGACGGGGACGGTTTAGGGTCCAGGTGAGGACACGACAACGCTTTAGGGGGAGCGTACGTGTGAGGGCGCGGGTTAGTGTCAGCGTACGGGTTAGGATTAGGGGACGGGTGAGGGTCAGGCTTCGGGGATGTTTTAGGGTTAGGGTTCGGGCTAGGGTTAGGGTTAGGGGACGGGGACGGTTTAGGGTCCAGGTGAGGGCACGACAACGCATTAGGGGGAGCGTACGTGTGAGGGCGCGGGTTAGTGTCAGCGTACGGGTTAGGATTAGGGGACGGGTGAGGGTCAGGCTTCGGGGAAGGGTTAGGGTTAGGGTTCGGGCTAGGGTTAGGGTTAGGGGACGGGGACGGTTTAGGGTCCAGGTGAGGGCACGACAACGCTTTAGGGGGAGCGTACATGTGAGGGCGCGGGTTAGTGTCAGCGTACGGGTTAGGATTAGGGGACGGGTGAGGGTCAGGCTTCGGGGAAGGGTTAGGGTTAGGGTGCGGGCTAGGGTTAGGGTTAGGGTACGGGGACGGTTTAGGGTCCAGCTGAGGGCACGACAACGCTTTAGGGGGAGCGTACGTGTGAGGGCGCGGGTTAGTGTCAGCGTACGGGTTAGGATTAGGGGACGGGTGAGGGTCAGGCTTCGGGGAAGGGTTAGGGTTAGGGTTCGGGCTAGGGTTAGGGTTAGGGTACGGGGACGGTTTAGGGTTCAGGTGAGGGCATGACAACGCTTTAGGGGGAGCGTACGTGTGTGGGCGCGGGTTAGTGTCACCGTAAGTGTTAGGATTAGGGGACGGGTGAGGGTCAGGCTTCGGCGAAGGGTTAGGGTTAGGGTTCGGGCTAGGGTTAGGGTTAGGGGACGGGGACGGTTTAGGGTCCAGGTGAGGACACGACAACGCTTTAGGGGGAGCGTACGTGTGAGGGCGCGGGTTAGTGTCACCGTACGGGTTAGGATTAGGGGACGGGTGAGGGTCAGGCTTCGGGGAAGGGTTAGGGTTAGGGTTCGGGCTAGGGTTAGGGTTAGGGGACGGGGACGGTTTAGGGTCCAGGTGAGGGCACGACAACGCTTTAGGGGGAGCGTACGTGTGAGGGCGCGGGTTAGTGTCAGCGTACGGGTTAGGATTATGGGACGGGTGAGGGTCAGGCTTCGGGGAAGGGTTAGGGTTAGGGTTCGGGCTAGGGTTAGGGTTAGGGGACGGGGACGGTTTAGGATCCAGGTGAGGGCACGACAACGCTTTAGGGGGAGCGTACGTGTGAGGGCGCGGGTTAGTGTCAGCGTACGGGTTAGGATTAGGGGACGGGTGAGGGTCAGGCTTCGGGGAAGGGTTAGGGTTAGGGTTCGGGCTAGGGTTAGGGTTAGGGTACGGGGACGGTTTAGGGTTCAGGTGAGGGCATGACAACGCTTTAGGGGGAGCGTACGTGTGAGGGCGCGGGTTAGTGTCAGCGTACGGGTTAGGATTAGGGGACGGGTGAGGGTCAGGCTTCGGCGAAGGGTTAGGGTTAGGGTTCGGGCTAGGGTTAGGGTTAGGGGACGGGGACGGTTTAGGGTCCAGGTGAGGACACGACAACGCTTTAGGGGGAGCGTACGTGTGAGGGCGCGGGTTAGTGTCACCGTACGGGTTAGGATTAGGGGACGGGTGAGGGTCAGGCTTCGGGGAAGTGTTAGGGTTAGGGTTCGGGCTAGGGTTAGGGTTAGGAGACGGGGACGGTTTAGGGTCCAGGTGAGGGCACGACAACGCATTAGGTGGAGCGTACGTGTGAGGGCGCGGGTTAGTGTCAGCGTATGGGTTAGGATTAGGGGACGGGTGAGGGTCAGGCTTCGGGGAAGGGTTAGGGTTAGGGTTCGGGCTAGGGTTAGGGTTAGGGGACGGGGACGGTTTAGGGTCTAGGTGAGGGCACGACAACGCTTTAGGGGGAGCGTACGTGTGAGGGCGCGGGTTAGTGTCAGCGTACGGGTTAGGATTAGGGGACGGGTGAGGGTCAGGCTTCGGGGATGTTTTAGGGTTAGGGTTCGGGCTAGGGTTAGGGTTAGGGGACGGGGACGGTTTAGGGTCCAGGTGAGGGCACGACAACGCATTAGGGGGAGCGTACGTGTGAGGGCGCGGGTTAGTGTCAGCGTACGGGTTAGGATTAGGGGACGGGTGAGGGTCAGGCTTCGGGGAAGGGTTAGGGTTAGGGTTCGGGCTAGGGTTAGGGTTAGGGGACGGGGACGGTTTAGGGTCCAGGTGAGGGCACGACAACGCTTTAGGGGGAGCGTACATGTGAGGGCGCGGGTTAGTGTCAGCGTACGGGTTAGGATTAGGGGACGGGTGAGGGTCAGGCTTCGGGGAAGGGTTAGGGTTAGGGTTCGGGCTAGGGTTAGGGTTAGGGTACGGGGACGGTTTAGGGTCCAGCTGAGGGCACGACAACGTTTTAGGGGGAGCGTACGTGTGAGGGCGCGGGTTAGTGTCAGCGTACGGGTTAGGATTAGGGGACGGGTGAGGGTCAGGCTTCGGGGAAGGGTTAGGGTTAGGGTTCGGGCTAGGGTTAGGGTTAGGGTACGGGGACGGTTTAGGGTCCAGGTTAGGGCACGACAACGCTTTAGGGGGAGCGTACGTGTGAGGGCGCGGGTTAGTGTCAGCGTACGGGTTAGGATTAGGGGACGGGTGAGGGTCAGGCTTCGGGGAAGGGTTAGGGTTAGGGTTCGGGCTAGGGTTAGGCTTAGGGGACGGGGACGGTTTAGGGTCCAGGTGAGGGCACGACAACGCTTTAGGGGGAGCATACGTGTGAGGGCGCGGGTTAGTGTCAGCGTACGGGTTAGGATTAGGGGACGGGTGAGGGTCAGGCTTCGGGGAAGGGTTGGGGTTAGGGTTCGGGCTAGGGTTAGGGTTAGGGGACGGGGACGGTTTAGGGTCCACGTCAGGGCACGACAACGCTTTACGGGGAGCGTACGTGTGAGGGCGCGGGTTAGTGTCAGCGTACGGGTTAGGATTAGGGGACGGGTGAGGGTCAGGCTTCGGGGAAGGGTTAGGGTTAGGGTTCGGGCTAGGGTTAGGGTTAGGGGACGGGGATGGTTTAGGGTCCAGGTGAGGGCACGACAACGCTTTAGGGGGGGCGTACGTGTGAGGGCGCGGGTTAGTGTCAGCGTACGGGTTAGGATTAGGGGACGGGTGAGGGTCAGGCTTCGGGGAAGGGTTAGGTTTAGGGTTCGGGCTAGGGTTAGGGTTAGGGGACGGGGACGGTTTAGGGTCCAGCTGAGGGCACGACAACGCTTTAGGGGGAGCGTACGTGTGAGGGCGCGGGTTAGTGTCAGCGTACGGGTTAGGATTAGGGGACGGGTGAGGGTCAGGCTTCGGGGAAGGGTTAGGGTTAGGGTTCGGGCTAGGGTTAGGGTTAGGAGACAAGTACGGTTTAGGGTCCAGGTGAGGGCACGACAACGCATTAGGGGGAGCGTACGTGTGAGGGCGCGGGTTAGTGTCAGCGTATGGGTTAGGATTAGGGGACGGGTGAGGGTCAGGCTTCGGGGAAGGGTTAGGGTTAGGGTTCGGGCTAGGGTTAGGGTTAGGGGACGGGGACGGTTTAGGGTCCAGGTGAGGGCACGACAACGCTTTAGGGGGAGCGTATGTGTGAGGGCGCGGGTTAGTGTCAGCGTACGGGTTAGGATTAGGGGACGGGTGAGGGTCAGGCTTCGGGGAAGGGTTAGGGTTAGGGTTCGGGCTAGGGTTAGGGTTAGGGGACGGGGACGGTTTAGGGTCCATGTGAGGGCACGACAACGCCTTAGGGGTAGCGTACGTGTGAGGGCGCGGGTTAGTGTCAGCGTACGGGTTAGGATTAGGGGACGGGTGAGGGTCAGGCTTCGGGGAAGGGTTAGGGTTAGGGTTCGGGCTAGGTTTAGGGTTAGGGGACGGGGACGGTTTAGGGTCCAGGTGAGGGCACGACAACGCTTTAGGGGGAGCGTACGTGTGAGGGCGCGGATTAGTGTCAGCGTACGGGTTAGGATTAGGGGACGGGTGAGGGTCAGGCTTCGGGGAAGGGTTAGGGTTAGGGTTCGGTCTAGGGTTAGGGTTAGGGGACGGGGATAGTTTAGGGTCCAGGTGAGGGTACGACAACGCTTTAGGGGGAGCGTACGTGTGAGGGCGCGGGTTAGTGTCAGCGTACGGGTTAGGATTAGGGGACGGGTGAGGGTCAGGCTTCGGGGAAGGGTTAGGGTTAGGGTTCGGGCTAGGGTTAGGGTTAGGGGACGGGGACGGTTTAGGGTCCACGTCAGGGCACGACAACGCTTTACGGGGAGCGTACGTGTGAGGGCGCGGGTTAGTGTCAGCGTACGGGTTAGGATTAGGGGACGGGTGAGGGTCAGGCTTCGGGGAAGGGTTAGGGTTAGGGTTCGGGCTAGGGTTAGGGTTAGGGGACGGGGACGGTTTAGGGTCCAGGTGAGGGCACGACAACGCTTTAGGGGGGGCGTACGTGTGAGGGCGCGGGTTAGTGTCAGCGTACGGGTTAGGATTAGGGGACGGGTGAGGGTCAGGCTTCGGGGAAGGGTTAGGTTTAGGGTTCGGGCTAGGGTTAGGGTTAGGGGACGGGGACGGTTTAGGGTCCAGCTGAGGGCACGACAACGCTTTAGGGGGAGCGTACGTGTGAGGGCGCGGGTTAGTGTCAGCGTACGGGTTAGGATTAGGGGACGGGTGAGGGTCAGGCTTCGGGGAAGGGTTAGGGTTAGGGTTCGGGCTAGGGTTAGGGTTAGGGTACGGGGACGGTTTAGGGTCCAGGTGAGGGCATGACAACGCTTTAGGGGGAGCGTACGTGTGTGGGCGCGGGTTAGTGTCAGCGTACGGGTTAGGATTAGGGGACGGGTGAGGGTCAGGCTTCGGGGAAGGGTTAGGGTTAGGGTTCGGGCTAGGGTTAGGGTTAGGGGACGGGGACGGTTTAGGGTCCAGGTGAGGGCACGACAACGCTTTAGGGGGAGCGTACGTGTGAGGGCGCGGGTTAGTGTCAGCGTACGGGTTAGGATTAGGGGACGGGTGAGGGTCAGGCTTCGGGGAAGGGTTAGGCTTAGGGTTCGGGCTAGGGTTAGGGTTAGGGGACGGGGACGGTTTAGGGTCCAGGTGAGGGCACGACAACGCTTTAGGGGCAGCGTACGTGTGAGGGCGCGGGTTAGTGTCAGCGTACGGGTTAGGATTAGGGGACGGGTGAGGGTCAGGCTTCGGGGAAGGGTTAGGGTTAGGGTTCGGGCTAGGGTTAGGGTTAGGGGACGGGGACGGTTTAGGGTCAAGGTGAGAGTACGACAACGCTTTAGGGGGAGCGTACGTGTGAGGGCGTGGTTTAGTGTGAGCGTACGGGTTAGGATTAGGGGACGGGTGAGGGTCAGGCTTCGGGGAAGGGTTAGGGTTAGGGTTCGGGCTAGGGTTAGGGTTAGGGGACGGGGACGGTTTAGGGTCCAGGTGAGGGCACGACAACGCTTTAGGGGGAGCGTACGTGTGAGGGCGCGGGTTAGTGTCAGCGTACGGGTTAGGATTAGGTGACGGGTGAGGGTCAGGCTTCGGGGAAGGGTTAGGGTTAGGGTTCGGGCTAGGGTTAGGGTTAGGGGACGGGGACGGTTTAGGGTCCAGGTGAGGGTACGACAACGCTTTAGGGGGAGCGTACGTGTGAGGGCGCGGGTTAGTGTCAGCGTACGGGTTAGGATTAGGGGACGGGTGAGGGTCAGGCTTCGGGGAAGGGTTAGGGTTAGGGTTCGGGCTAGGGTTAGGGTTAGGGGACGGGGACGGTTTAGGGTCCAGGTGAGGGCACGACAATGCTTTAGGGGGAGCGTACGTGTGAGGGCGCGGGTTAGTGTCAGCGTACGGATTAGGATTAGGGGACGGGTGAGGTTCAGGCTTCGGGGAAGGGTTAGGGTTAGGGTTCGGGCTAGGGTTAGGGTTAGGGGACGGGGACGGTTTAGGGTGCAGGTGAGGGTACGACAACGCTTTAGGGGGAGCGTATGTGTGAGGGCGTGGGTGAGTGTCAGCGTACGGGTTAGGATTAGGGGACGGGTGAGAGTCAGGCTTCGGGAAAGGGTTAGGGTTAGGGTTCGGGCTAGGGTTAGGGTTAGGGGACGGGGACGGTTTAGGGTCCAGGTGAGGACACGACAACGCTTTAGGGGGAGCGTACGTGTGAGGGCTCGGGTTAGTGTCAGCGTACGGGTTAGGATTAGGGGACGGGTGAGGGTCAGGCTTCGGGGAAGGGTTAGGGTTAGGGTTCGGGCTAGGGTTAGTGTTAGGGGACGGTGACGGTTTAGGGTCTAGGTGAGGGAACGACAACGCTTTAGGGGGAGCGTACGTGTGACGGCGCGGGTTAGTGTCAGCGTATGGGTTAGGATTAGGGGACGTGTGAGGGTCAGGCTTCGGGGAAGGGTTAGGGTTAGGGTTCGGGCTAGGGTTAGGGTTAGGGGACGGGGACGGTTTAGGGTCCAGGTGAGGGCTCGACAACGCTTTAGGGGGAGAGTACGTGTGAGGGCGCGGGTTAGTGTCAGCGTACGGGTTAGGATTATGGGACGGGTGAGGGTCAGACTTCGGGGAAGGGTTAGGGTTAGGGTTCGGGCTAGGGTTAGGGTTAGGGGACGGGGACGGTTTAGGGTCCAGGTGAGGGCACGACAACGCTTTAGGGGGAGCATACGTGTGAGGGCGCGGGTTAGTGTCAGCGTACGGGTTAGGATTAGGGGACGGGTGAGGGTCAGGCTTCGGGGAAGGGTTGGGGTTAGGGTTCGGGCTAGGGTTAGGGTTAGGGGACGGGGACGGTTTAGGGTCCACGTCAGGGCACGACAACTCTTTACGGGGAGCGTACGTGTGAGGGCGCGGGTTAGTGTCAGCGTACGGGTTAGGATTAGGGGACGGGTGAGGGTCAGGCTTCGGGGAAGGGTTAGGGTTAGGGTTCGGGCTAGGGTTAGGGTTAGGGGACGGGGACGGTTTAGGGTCCAGGTGAGGGCACGACAACGCTTTAGGGGGGGCGTACGTGTGAGGGCGCGGGTTAGTGTCAGCGTACGGGTTAGGATTAGGGGACGGGTGAGGGTCAGGCTTCGGGGAAGGGTTAGGTTTAGGGTTCGGGCTAGGGTTAGGGTTAGGGGACGGGGACGGTTTAGGGTCCAGCTGAGGGCACGACAACGCTTTAGGGGGAGCGTACGTGTGAGGGCGCGGGTTAGTGTCAGCGTACGGGTTAGGATTAGGGGACGGGTGAGGGTCAGGCTTCGGGGAAGGGTTAGGGTTAGGGTTCGGGCTAGGGTTAGGGTTAGGAGACAAGTACGGTTTAGGGTCCAGGTGAGGGCACGACAACGCATTAGGGGGAGCGTACGTGTGAGGGCGCGGGTTAGTGTCAGCGTATGGGTTAGGATTAGGGGACGTGTGAGGGTCAGGCTTCGGGGAAGGGTTAGGGTTAGGGTTCGGGCTAGGGTTAGGGTTAGGGGACGGGGACGGTTTAGGGTCCAGGTGAGGGCACGACAACGCTTTAGGGGGAGCGTATGTGTGAGGGCGCGGGTTAGTGTCAGCGTACGGGTTAGGATTAGGGGACGGGTGAGGGTCAGGCTTCGGGGAAGGGTTAGGGTTAGGGTTCGGGCTAGGGTTAGGGTTAGGGGACGGGGACGGTTTAGGGTCCAGGTGAGGGCACGACAACGCCTTAGGGGTAGCGTACGTGTGAGGGCGCGGGTTAGTGTCAGCGTACGGGTTAGGATTAGGGGACGGGTGAGGGTCAGGCTTCGGGGAAGGGTTAGGGTTAGGGTTCGGGCTAGGGTTAGGGTTAGGGGACGGGGACGGTTTAGGGTCCAGGTGAGTGCACGACAACGCTTTAGGGGGAGCGTACGTGTGAGGGCGCGGATTAGTGTCAGCGTACGGGTTAGGATTAGGGGACGGGTGAGGGTCAGGCTTCGGGGAAGGGTTAGGGTTAGGGTTCGGTCTAGGGTTAGGGTTAGGGGACGGGGATAGTTTAGGGTCCAGGTGAGGGTACGACAACGCTTTAGGGGGAGCGTACGTGTGAGGGCGCGGGTTAGTGTCAGCGTACGGGTTAGGATTAGGGGACGGGTGAGGGTCAGGCTTCGGGGAAGGGTTAGGGTTAGGGTTCGGGCTAGGGTTAGGGTTAGGGGACGGGGACGGTTTAGGGTCCACGTCAGGGCACGACAACGCTTTACGGGGAGCGTACGTGTGAGGGCGCGGGTTAGTGTCAGCGTACGGGTTAGGATTAGGGGACGGGTGAGGGTCAGGCTTCGGGGAAGGGTTAGGGTTAGGGTTCGGGCTAGGGTTAGGGTTAGGGGACGGGGACGGTTTAGGGTCCAGGTGAGGGCACGACAACGCTTTAGGGGGGGCGTACGTGTGAGGGCGCGGGTTAGTGTCAGCGTACGGGTTAGGATTAGGGGACGGGTGAGGGTCAGGCTTCGGGGAAGGGTTAGGTTTAGGGTTCGGGCTAGGGTTAGGGTTAGGGGACGGGGACGGTTTAGGGTCCAGCTGAGGGCACGACAACGCTTTAGGGGGAGCGTACGTGTGAGGGCGCGGGTTAGTGTCAGCGTACGGGTTAGGATTAGGGGACGGGTGAGGGTCAGGCTTCGGGGAAGGGTTAGGGTTAGGGTTCGGGCTAGGGTTAGGGTTAGGGTACGGGGACGGTTTAGGGTCCAGGTGAGGGCATGACAACGCTTTAGGGGGAGCGTACGTGTGTGGGCGCGGGTTAGTGTCAGCGTACGGGTTAGGATTAGGGGACGGGTGAGGGTCAGGCTTCGGGGAAGGGTTAGGGTTAGGGTTCGGGCTAGGGTTAGGGTTAGGGGACGGGGACGGTTTAGGGTCCAGGTGAGGGCACGACAACGCTTTAGGGGGAGCGTACGTGTGAGGGCGCGGGTTAGTGTCAGCGTACGGGTTAGGATTAGGGGACGGGTGAGGGTCAGGCTTCGGGGAAGGGTTAGGCTTAGGGTTCGGGCTAGGGTTAGGGTTAGGGGACGGGGACGGTTTAGGGTCCAGGTGAGGGCACGACAACGCTTTAGGGGGAGCGTACGTGTGAGGGCGCGGGTTAGTGTCAGCGTACGGGTTAGGATTAGGGGACGGGTGAGGGTCAGGCTTCGGGGAAGGGTTAGGGTTAGGGTTCGGGCTAGGGTTAGGGTTAGGGGACGGGGACGGTTTAGGGTCAAGGTGAGAGTACGACAACGCTTTAGGGGGAGCGTACGTGTGAGGGCGTGGTTTAGTGTCAGCGTACGGGTTAGGATTAGGGGACGGGTGAGGGTCAGGCTTCGGGGAAGGGTTAGGGTTAGGGTTCGGGCTAGGGTTAGGGTTAGGGGACGGGGACGGTTTAGGGTCCAGGTGAGGGCACGACAACGCTTTAGGGGGAGCGTACGTGTGAGGGCGCGGGTTAGTGTCAGCGTACGGGTTAGGATTAGGTGACGGGTGAGGGTCAGGCTTCGGGGAAGGGTTAGGGTTAGGGTTCGGGCTAGGGTTAGGGTTAGGGGACGGGGACGGTTTAGGGTCCAGGTGAGGGTACGACAACGCTTTAGGGGGAGCGTACGTGTGAGGGCGCGGGTTAGTGTCAGCGTACGGGTTAGGATTAGGGGACGGGTGAGGGTCAGGCTTCGGGGAAGGGTTAGGGTTAGGGTTCGGGCTAGGGTTAGGGTTAGGGGACGGGGACGGTTTAGGGTCCAGGTGAGGGCACGACAATGCTTTAGGGGGAGCGTACGTGTGAGGGCGCGGGTTAGTGTCAGCGTACGGATTAGGATTAGGGGACGGGTGAGGTTCAGGCTTCGGGGAAGGGTTAGGGTTAGGGTTCGGGCTAGGGTTAGGGTTAGGGGACGGGGACGGTTTAGGGTGCAGGTGAGGGTACGACAACGCTTTAGGGGGAGCGTATGTGTGAGGGCGTGGGTGAGTGTCAGCGTACGGGTTAGGATTAGGGGACGGGTGAGGGTCAGGCTTCCCGGAAGGGTTAGGGTTAGGGTTCGGGCTAGGGTTAGGGTTAGGGTACGGGGACGGTTTAGGGTCCAGGTGAGAGCACGACAACGCTTTAGGGGGAGCGTACGTGTGAGGGCGCGGGTTAGTGTCAGCGTACGGGTTAGGATTAGGGGACGGGTGAGTGTCAGGCTTCGGGGAAGGGTTAGGGTTAGGGTTCGGGCTAGGGTTAGGGTTAGGGGACGGGGACGGTTTAGGGTCCAGGTGAGGGCAAGACAACGCTTTAGGGGGAGCATACGTGTGAGGGCGCGGGTTAGTGTCAGCGTACGGGTTAGGATTAGGGGACGGGTGAGGGTCAGGCTTCGGGGAAGGGTTAGGGTTAGGGTTCGGGGTAGGGTTAGGGTTAGGGGACGGGGACGGTTGAGGGTCCAGGTGAGGGCACGACAACGCTTTAGGGGGTGCGTACGTGTGAGGGAGTGGGTTAGTTTCAGCGTACGGATTAGGATTAGGGGACGGGTGAGGGTCAGGCTTCGGGGAAGGGTTAGGGTTAGGGTTCGGGCTAGGGTTAGGGTTAGGGGACGGGGACGGTTTAGGGTCCAGGTGAGGGTACGACAACGCTTTAGGGGGAGCGTACGTGTGAGGGCGTGGTTTAGTGTCAGCGTACGGGTTAGGATTAGGGGACGGGTGAGGGTCAGGCTTCGGGGAAGGGTTAGGGTTAGGGTTCGGGCTAGGGTTAGGGTTAGGGGACGGGGACGGTTTAGGGTCCAGGTGAGGGCACGACAACGCTTTAGGGGGAGCGTACGTGTGAGGGCGCGGGTTAGTGTCAGCGTACGGGTTAGGATTAGGGGACGGGTGAGGGTCAGGCTTTGGGGAAAGTTAGGTTTAGGGTTCGGGCTAGGGTTAGGGTTAGGGGACGGGGACGGATTAGGGTCCAGGTGAGGGCACGACAACGCTTTAGGGGGAGCGTACGTGTGAGGGCGCGGGTTACTGTCAGCGTACGGGTTAGGATTAGGGGACGGGTGAGGGTCAGGCTTCGGGGAAGGGTTAGGGTTAGGGTTCGGGCTAGGGTTAGGGTTAGGGTACGGGGACGGTTTAGGGTCCAGGTGAGGGCACGACAACGCTTTAGGGGGAGCGTACGTGTGAGGGCGTGGGTTAGTGTCAGCGTACGGGTTAGAATTAGGGGACGGGTGAGGGTCAGGCTTCGGGGAAGGGTTAGGGTTAGGGTTCGGGCTAGGGTTAGGGTTAGGGGACGGGGACGGTTTAGGGTCCAGGTAAGGGCACGATAACGCTTTAGGGGGAGCGTACGTGTGAGGGCGCGGGTTAGTGTCAGCGTACGGGTTAGGATTAGGGGACGGGTGAGGGTCAGGCTTCGGGGAAGGGTTAGGGTTAGGGTTCGGGCTAGGGTTAGGGTTAGGGGACGGGGACGGTTTAGGGTCCAGGTGAGGGCACGACAACGCTTTAGGGGGAGCGTACGTGTGAGGGCGCGGGTTAGTGTCAGCGTACGGGATAGGATTAGGGGACGGGTGAGGGTCAGGCTTCGGGGAAGGGTTAGGGTTAGGGTTCGGGCTAGGGTTAGGGTTAGGGTTAGGGGACGGGGACGGTTTAGGGTCCAGGTGAGGGCACGACAACGCATTAGGGGGAGCGTACGTGTGAGGGCGCGGGTTAGTGTCAGCGTACGGGTTAGGATTAGGGGACGGGTGAGGGTCAGGCTTCGGGGAAGGGTTAGGGTTAGGGTTCGGGCTAGGGTTAGGGTTAGGGGACGGGGACGGTTTAGGGTCCAGGTGAGGGCAAGACAACGCTTTAGGGGGAGCGTACGTGTGAGGGTGCGGATTAGTGTCAGCGTACGGGTTAGGATTAGGGGACGGGTGAGGGTCAGGCTTCGGGGAAGGGTTAGGGTTAGGGTTCGGGCTAGGGTTAGGGTTAGGGGACGGGGACGGTTTAGGGTCCAGGTGAGGGTACGACAACGCTTTAGGGGGAGCGTACGTGTGAGGGCGCGGGTTAGTGTCAGCGTACGGGTTAGGATTAGGGGACGGGTGAGGGTCAGGTTTCGGGGAAGGGTTAGGGTTAGGGTTCGGGCTAGGGTTAGGGTTAGGGGACGGGGACGGTTTGGGGTCCAGGTCAGGGCACGACAACGCTTTACGGGGAGCGTACGTGTGAGGGCGCGGGTTAGTGTCAGCGTACGGGTTAGGATTAGGGGACGGGTGAGGGTCAGGCTTCGGGGAAGGGTTAGGGTTAGGGTTCGGGCTAGGGTTAGGGTTAGGGTACGGGGACGGTTTAGGGTCCAGCTGAGGGCACGACAACGCTTTAGGGGGAGCGTACATGTGAGGGCGCGGGTTAGTGTCAGCGTACGGATTAGGATTAGGGGACGGGTGAGTGTCAGGCTTCGGGGAAGGGTTAGGGTTAGGGTTCGGACTAGGGTTAGGGTTAGGGGACGGGGACGGTTTAGGGTCCAGGTGAGGGCACGACAACGCTTTAGGGGGAGCGTACGTGTGAGGGCGCGGGTTAGTGTCAGCGTACGGGTTAGGATTAGGGGACGGGTGAGGGTCAGGCTTCGGGGAAGGGTTAGGGTTAGGGTTCGGGCTAGGGTTAGGGTTAGGGTTAGGGGACGGGGACGGTTTAGGGTCCAGGTGAGGGTACGACAACGCTTTAGGGGGAGCGTACGTGTGAGGGCGCCGGTTAGTGTCAGCGTACGGGTTAGGATTAGGGGACGGGTGAGGGTCAGGCTTCGGGGAAGAGTTAGGGTTATGGTTCGGGCTAGGGTTAGGGTTAGGGGATGGGGACGGTTTATGGTCCAGGTGAGGGCACGACAACGCTTTAGGGGGAGCGTACGTGTGAGGGCGCGGGTTAGTGTCAGCGTACGGGTTAGGATTAGGGGACGGGTGAGGGTCAGGCTTCGGGGAAGGGTTAGGGTTAGGGTTCGGGTTAGGGTTAGGGGACGGGGACGGTTTAGGGTCCAGGTGAGGGCACGAGTACACTTTAGGGGGAGCGTACGTGTGAGGGCGCGGGTTAGTGTCAGCGTACGGGTTAGGATTAGGGTACGGGTGAGGGTCAGGCTTCGGGGAAGGGTTAGGGTTAGGGTTCGGGCTAGGGTTAGGGTTAGCGGACGGGGACGGTTTAGGGTCCAGGTGAGGGTACGACAACGCTTTAGGGGGAGCGTACGTGTGAGGGCGCGGGTTAGTGTCAGCGTACGGGTTAGAATTAGGGGACGGGTGAGGGTCAGGCTTCGGGGAAGGGTTAGGGTTAGGGTTCGGGCTAGGGTTAGGGTTAGGGAATGGGGAAGGTTTAGGGTCCAGGTGAGGGTACGACAACGCTTTCGGGGGAGCGTACGTGTGAGAGCGCGGGTTAGTGTCAGCGTACGGGTTAGGATTAGGGGACGGGTGAGGGTCAGGCTTCGGGGAAGGGTTAGGGTTAGGGTTCGGGCTAGGGTTAGGGTTAGGGGACGGGGACGGTTTAGGGTCCAGGTGAGGGTACGACAACGCTTTAGGGGGAGCGTACGTGTGAGGGCGCGGGTTAGTGTCAGCGTACGGGTTAGTATTAGGGGACGGGTGAGGGTCAGGCTTCGGGGAAGGGTTAGGGTTAGGGTTCGGGCTAGGGTTAGGGTTAGGGGACGGGGACGGTTTAGGGTCCAGGTGAGGGCACGACAACGCTTTAGGGGGAGAGTACGTGTGAGGGCGCGGGTTAGTGTCAGCGTACGGGTTAGGATTAGGGGACGGGTGAGGGTCAGGCTTCGGGGAAGGGTTAGGGTTAGGGTTCGGGCTAGGGTTAGGGTTAGGGGACGGGGACGGTTTAGGATCCAGGTGAGGGCACGACAACGCTTTAGGGGGAGCGTACGTGTGAGGGCGCGGTTTAGTGTCAGCGTACGGGATAGGATTAGGGGATGGGTGAGGGTCAGGCTTCGGGGAAGGGTTAGGGTTAGGGTTCGGGCTAGGGTTAGGGTTAGGGGACGGGGACGGTTTAGGATCCAGGTGAGGGCACGACAACGCTTTAGGGGGAGCGTACGTGTGAGGGCGCGGTTTAGTGTCAGCCTACGGGATAGGATTAGGGGATGGGTGAGGGTCAGGCTTCGGGGAAGGGTTAGGGTTAGGGTTCGGGCTAGGGTTAGGGTTAGGAGACGAGTACGGTTTAGGGTCCAGGTGAGGGCACGACAACGCATTAGGGGGAGCGTACGTGTGAGGGCGCGGGTTAGTGTCAGCGTATGGGTTAGGATTAGGGGACGGGTGAGGGTCAGGCTTCGGGGAAGGGTTAGGGTTAGGGTTCGGGCTAGGGTTAGGGTTAGGGGTCGGGGACGGTTTAGGGTCCAGGTGAGGGCACGACAACGCTTTAGGGGGAGCGTACGTGTGAGGGTGCGGGTTAGTGTCAGCGTACGGGTTAGGATTAGGGGACGGGTGAGGGTCAGGCTTCGGGGAAGGGTTAGGGTTAGGGTTCGGGCTAGGGTTAGGGTTAGGGGACGGGGACGGTTTAGGGTCCAGGTGAGGGAACGACAACGCCTTAGGGGGAGCGTACGTGTGAGGGCGCGGGTTAGTGTCAGCGTACGGGTTAGGATTAGGGGACGGGTGAGGGTCAGGCTTCGGGGAAGGGTTAGGGTTAGGGTTCGGGCTAGGGTTAGGGTTAGGGGACGGGGACGGTTTAGGGTCCAGGTGAGGGCACGACAACGCTTTAGGGGGAGCGTACGTGTGAGGGTGCGGATTAGTGTCAGCGTACGGGTTAGGATTAGGGGACGGGTGAGGGTCAGGCTTCGGGGAAGGGTTAGGGTTAGGGTTCGGGCTAGGGTTAGGGTTAGGGGACGGGGACGGTTTAGGGTCCAGGTGAGGGTACGACAACGCTTTAGGGGGAGCGTACGTGTGAGGGCGCGGGTTAGTGTCAGCGTACGGGTTAGGATTAGGGGACGGGTGAGGGTCAGGCTTCGGGGAAGAGTTAGGGTTATGGTTCGGGCTAGGGTTAGGGTTAGGGGATGGGGACGGTTTATGGTCCAGGTGAGGGCATGACAACGCTTTAGGGGGAGCGTACGTGTGAGGGCGCGTTTTAGTGTCAGCGTACGGGTTAGGATTAGGGGACGGGTGAGGGTCAGGCTTCGGGGAAGGGTTAGGGTTAGGGTTCGGGTTAGGGTTAGGGGACGGGGACGGTTTAGGGTCCAGGTGAGGGCACGAGTACACTTTAGGGGGAGCGTACGTGTGAGGGCGCGGGTTAGTGTCAGCGTACGGGTTAGGATTAGGGTACGGGTGAGGGTCAGGCTTCGGGGAAGGGTTAGGGTTAGGGTTCGGGCTAGGGTTAGGGTTAGCGGACGGGGACGGTTTAGGGTCCAGGTGAGGGTACGACAACGCTTTAGGGGGAGCGTACGTGTGAGGGCGCGGGTTAGTGTCAGCGTACGGGTTAGAATTAGGGGACGGGTGAGGGTCAGGCTTCGGGGAAGGGTTAGGGTTAGGGTTCGGGCTAGGGTTAGGGTTAGGGAATGGGGAAGGTTTAGGGTCCAGGTGAGGGTACGACAACGCTTTAGGGGGAGCGTACGTGTGAGGGCGCGGGTTAGTGTCAGCGTACGGGTTAGGATTAGGGGACGGGTGAGGGTCAGGCTTCGGGGAAGGGTTAGGGTCAGGGTTTGTGCTAGGATTAGGGTTAGGGGACGGGGACGGTTTAGGGTCCAGGTGAGGGTACGACAACGCTTTAGGGGGAGCGTACGTGTGAGGGCGCGGGTTACTGTCAGCGTACGGGTTAGGATTAGGGGACGGGTGAGGGTCAGGCTTCGGGGAAGGGTTAGGGTTAGGGTTCGTGCTAGGGTTAGGGTTAGGGGACGGGCACGGTTTAGGGTCCAGGTGAGGGTACGACAACGCTTTAGGGGGAGCGTACGTGTGAGGGCGCGGGTGCGTGTCAGCGTACGGGTTAGGATTACGGGATGAGTGAGGGTCAGGCTTCGGGGAAGGGTTAGGGTTAGGGGACGGGGAAGGTTTAGGGTCCAGGTGAGGGCACGACAACGCTTTAGGGGGAGCGTACGTGTGAGGGCGCGGGTTAGTGTCAGCGTACGGGTTAGGATTAGGGGACGGGTGAGGGTCAGGCTTCGGAGAAGGGTTAGGGTTAGGGTCCGGGCTAGGGTTAGGGTTAGGGGACGGGGACGGTTTAGGGTCCAGGTGAGGGTACGACAACGCTTTAGGGGGAGCGTACGTGTGAGGGCGTGGTTTAGTGTCAGCGTAAGGGTTAGGATTAGGGGACGGGTGAGGGTCAGGCTTCGGGGAACGGTTAGGGTTAGGGTTCGGGCTAGGGTTAGGGTTAGGGGACGGGGACGGTTTAGGGTCCAGGTGAGGGTACGCCAACGCTTTAGGGGGAGCGTACGTGTGAGGGCGCGCGTTAGTGTCAGCGTACGGGTTAGGATTAGGGGACGGGTGAGGGTCAGGCTTCGGGGAAGGGTTAGGGTTAGGGTTCGGGCTAGGGTTAGGGCTAGGGGTCGGGGACAGTTTAGAGTCCAGGTGAGGGCACGACAACGCCTTAGGGGGAGCGTACGTGTGAGGGCGCGGGTTAGTGTCAGCGTACGGTTTAGTATTAGGGGACGGGTGAGGGTCAGGCTTCGGGGAAGGGTTAGGGTTAGGGTTCGGGCTAGGGTTAGGGTTAGGGGTCGGGGACGGTTTAGGGTCCAGGTGAGGGCACGACAACGCTTTAGGGGGAGCGTACGTGTGAGGGTGCGGGTTAGTGTCAGCGTACGGGTTAGGATTAGGGGACGGGTGAGGGTCAGGCTTCGGGGAAGGGTTAGGGTTAGGGTTCGGGCTAGGGTTAGGGTTAGGGGACGGGGACGGTTTAGGGTCCAGGTGAGGGAACGACAACGCCTTAGGGGGAGCGTACGTGTGAGGGCGCGGGTTAGTGTCAGCGTACGGGTTAGGATTAGGGGACGGGTGAGGGTCAGGCTTCGGGGAAGGGTTAGGGTTAGGGTTCGGGTTAGGGTTAGGGGACGGGGACGGTTTAGGGTCCAGGTGAGGGCACGAGTACACTTTAGGGGGAGCGTACGTGTGAGGGCGCGGGTTAGTGTCAGCGTACGGGTTAGGATTAGGGTACGGGTGAGGGTCAGGCTTCGGGGAAGGGTTAGGGTTAGGGTTCGGGCTAGGGTTAGGGTTAGCGGACGGGGACGGTTTAGGGTCCAGGTGAGGGTACGACAACGCTTTAGGGGGAGCGTACGTGTGAGGGCGTGGGTTAGTGTCAGCGTACGGGTTAGAATTAGGGGACGGGTGAGGGTCAGGCTTCGGGGAAGGGTTAGGGTTAGGGTTCGGGCTAGGGTTAGGGTTAGGGAATGGGGAAGGTTTAGGGTCCAGGTGAGGGTACGACAACGCTTTAGGGGGAGCGTACGTGTGAGGGCGCGGGTTAGTGTCAGCGTACGGGTTAGGATTAGGGGACGGGTGAGGGTCAGGCTTCGGGGAAGGGTTAGGGTCAGGGTTTGTGCTAGGATTAGGGTTAGGGGACGGGGACGGTTTAGGGTCCAGGTGAGGGTACGACAACGCTTTAGGGGGAGCGTACGTGTGAGGGCGCGGGTTACTGTCAGCGTACGGGTTAGGATTAGGGGACGGGTGAGGGTCAGGCTTCGGGGAAGGGTTAGGGTTAGGGTTCGTGCTAGGGTTAGGGTTAGGGGACGGGCACGGTTTAGGGTCCAGGTGAGGGTACGACAACGCTTTAGGGGGAGCGTACGTGTGAGGGCGCGGGTGCGTGTCAGCGTACGGGTTAGGATTACGGGATGAGTGAGGGTCAGGCTTCGGGGAAGGGTTAGGGTTAGGGGACGGGGAAGGTTTAGGGTCCAGGTGAGGGCACGACAACGCTTTAGGGGGAGCGTACGTGTGAGGGCGCGGGTTAGTGTCAGCGTACGGGTTAGGATTAGGGGACGGGTGAGGGTCAGGCTTCGGAGAAGGGTTAGGGTTAGGGTCCGGGCTAGGGTTAGGGTTAGGGGACGGGGACGGTTTAGGGTCCAGGTGAGGGTACGACAACGCTTTAGGGGGAGCGTACGTGTGAGGGCGTGGTTTAGTGTCAGCGTAAGGGTTAGGATTAGGGGACGGGTGAGGGTCAGGCTTCGGGGAACGGTTAGGGTTAGGGTTCGGGCTAGGGTTAGGGTTAGGGGACGGGGACGGTTTAGGGTCCAGGTGAGGGTACGCCAACGCTTTAGGGGGAGCGTACGTGTGAGGGCGCGCGTTAGTGTCAGCGTACGGGTTAGGATTAGGGGACGGGTGAGGGTCAGGCTTCGGGGAAGGGTTAGGGTTAGGGTTCGGGCTAGGGTTAGGGCTAGGGGTCGGGGACAGTTTAGAGTCCAGGTGAGGGCACGACAACGCCTTAGGGGGAGCGTACGTGTGAGGGCGCGGGTTAGTGTCAGCGTACGGTTTAGTATTAGGGGACGGGTGAGGGTCAGGCTTCGGGGAAGGGTTAGGGTTAGGGTTCGGGCTAGGGTTAGGGTTAGGGGACGGGGACGGTTTAGGGTCCAGGTGAGGGCACGACAACACTTTAGGGGGAGCGTACGTGTGAGGGCGCGGGTTAGTGTCAGCGTACGGGTTAGGATTAGGGGACGGGTGAGGGTCAGGCTTCGGGGAAGGGTTAGGGTTAGGGTTCGGGCTAGGGTTAGGGTTAGGGGACGGGGACGGTTTAGGGTCCAGGTGAGGGTACGACAACGCTTTAGGGGGAGCGTACGTGTGAGGGTGCGGGTTATTGTCAGCGTACGGGTTAGGATTCGGGGACGGGTGAGGGTCAGGCTTCCGGGAAGAGTTAGGGTTATGGTTCGGGCTAGGGTTAGGGGACGGGGACGGTTTATGGTACAGGTGAGGGCACGAGAACGCTTTAGGGGGAGCGTACGTGTGAGGGCGCGGGTTAGTGTCAGCGTACGGGTTAGGATTAGGGGACGGGTGAGGGTCAGGCTTCGGGGAAGGGTTAGGGTTAGGGTTCGGGCTAGGGTTAGGTTTAGGGGACGGGGACGGTTTAGGGTCCAGGTGAGGGCACGACAACGCTTTACGGATAGCGTACGTGTGAGGGCTCGGGTTAGTGTCAGCGTACGGGTTAGGATTAGGGGACGGGTGAGGGTCAGGCTTCGGGGAAGGGTTAGGGTTAGGGTTCGGGCTAGGGTTAGGGTTAGGGGACGGGGACGGTTTAGGGTCCAGGTGAGGGCACGACAACGCTTTAGGGGTAGCGTACGTGTGAGGGCGCGGGTTAGTGTCAGCGTACGGGTTAGGATTAGGGGACGGGTGAGGGTCAGGCTTCGGGGAAGGGTTAGGGTTAGGGTTCGGGCTAGGGTTAGGGTTAGGGGACGGGGACGGTTTCGGGTCCAGGTGAGGGTACGACAATGCTTTAGGGGGAGCGTACGTGTGAGGGCGCGGGTTAGTGTCAGCGTACGGGTTAGGATTCGGGGACGGGTGAGGGTCAGGCTTCGAGGAAGAGTTAGGGTTATGGTTCGGGCTAGGGTTAGGGGACGGGGACGGTTTATGGTCCAGGTGAGGGCACGACAACGCTTTAGGGGGAGCGTACGTGTGAGGGCGCGGGTTAGTGTCAGCGTACGGGTTAGGATTAGGGGACGGGTGAGGGTCAGGCTTCGGGGAAGCGTTAGGGTTAGGGTTCGGGCTAGGGTTAGGATTAGGGGACGGGGACGGTTTAGGGTCCAGGTGAGGGCACGACAACGCTTTAGGGGGAGCGTACGTGTGAGGGCGCGGGTTAGTGTCAGCGTACGGGTTAGGATTAGGGGACGGGTGAGGGTCAGGCTTCGGGGAAGGGTTAGGGTTAGGGTTCGGGCTAGGGTTAGGGTTAGGGGACGGGGACGGCTTAGGGTGCAGGTGAGGGCACGACAACGCTTTAGGGGGAGCGTACGTGTGAGGGCGCGGGTTAGTGTCAGCGTACGGGTTAGGATTAGGGGACGGGTGAGGGTCAGGCTTCGGGGAAGGGTTAGGGTTAGGGTTCGGGCTAGGGTTAGCATTAGGGGACGGGGACGGTTTAGGGTCCAGGTGAGGGCACGACAACACTTTAGGGGTAGCGTACGTGTGAGGGCGCGGGTTAGTGTCAGCGTACGGGTTAGGATTAGGGGAC
Organism: Pseudorca crassidens; assembly: GCF_039906515.1. Classification (NCBI taxonomy): domain Eukaryota; kingdom Metazoa; phylum Chordata; class Mammalia; order Artiodactyla; family Delphinidae; genus Pseudorca; species Pseudorca crassidens. The sequence continues at coordinate 47,502,270 of NC_090309.1, forward strand.
GGGTGAGGGTCAGGCTTCGGGGAAGGGTTAGGGTTAGGGTTCGGGCTAGGGTTAGGGTTAGGGGACGGGGACGGTTTCGGGTCCAGGTGAGGGTACGACAACGCTTTAGGGGGAGCGTACGTGTGAGGGCGCGGGTTAGTGTCAGCGTACGGGTTAGGATTAGGGGACGGGTGAGGGTCAGGCTTCGGGGAAGGGTTAGGGTTAGGGTTCGGGCTAGGGTTAGGGTTAGGGAATGGGGAAGGTTTAGGGTCCAGGTGAGGGTACGACAACGCTTTCGGGGGAGCGTACGTGTGAGAGCGCGGGTTAGTGTCAGCGTACGGGTTAGGATTAGGGGACGGGTGAGGGTCAGGCTTCGGGGAAGGGTTAGGGTTAGGGTTCGGGCTAGGGTTAGGGTTAGGGGACGGGGACGGTTTAGGGTCCAGGTGAGGGTACGACAACGCTTTAGGGGGAGCGTACGTGTGAGGGCGCGGGTTAGTGTCAGCGTACGGGTTAGGATTATGGGACGGGTGAGGGTCAGGCTTCGGGGAAGGGTTAGGGTTAGGGTTCGGGCTAGGGTTAGGGTTAGGGGACGGGGACGGTTTAGGGTCCAGGTGAGGGCACGACAACGCTTTAGGGGGAGAGTACGTGTGAGGGCGCGGGTTAGTGTCAGCGTACGGGTTAGGATTAGGGGACGGGTGAGGGTCAGGCTTCGGGGAAGGGTTAGGGTTAGGGTTCGGGCTAGGGTTAGGGTTAGGGGACGGGGACGGTTTAGGATCCAGGTGAGGGCACGACAACGCTTTAGGGGGAGCGTACGTGTGAGGGCGCGGTTTAGTGTCAGCGTACGGGATAGGATTAGGGGATGGGTGAGGGTCAGGCTTCGGGGAAGGGTTAGGGTTAGGGTTCGGGCTAGGGTTAGGGTTAGGGGACGGGGACGGTTTAGGATCCAGGTGAGGGCACGACAACGCTTTAGGGGGAGCGTACGTGTGAGGGCGTGGTTTAGTGTCAGCGTACGGGATAGGATTAGGGGATGGGTGAGGGTCAGGCTTCGGGGAAGGGTTAGGGTTAGGGTTCGGGCTAGGGTTAGGGTTAGGAGACGAGTACGGTTTAGGGTCCAGGTGAGGGCACGACAACGCATTAGGGGGAGCGTACGTGTGAGGGCGCGGGTTAGTGTCAGCGTATGGGTTAGGATTAGGGGACGGGTGAGGGTCAGGCTTCGGGGAAGGGTTAGGGTTAGGGTTCGGGCTAGGGTTAGGGTTAGGGGTCGGGGACGGTTTAGGGTCCAGGTGAGGGCACGACAACGCTTTAGGGGGAGCGTACGTGTGAGGGTGCGGGTTAGTGTCAGCGTACGGGTTAGGATTAGGGGACGGGTGAGGGTCAGGCTTCGGGGAAGGGTTAGGGTTAGGGTTCGGGCTAGGGTTAGGGTTAGGGGACGGGGACGGTTTAGGGTCCAGGTGAGGGAACGACAACGCCTTAGGGGGAGCGTACGTGTGAGGGCGCGGGTTAGTGTCAGCGTACGGGTTAGGATTAGGGGACGGGTGAGGGTCAGGCTTCGGGGAAGGGTTAGGGTTAGGGTTCGGGCTAGGGTTAGGGTTAGGGGACGGGGACGGTTTAGGGTCCAGGTGAGGGCACGACAACGCTTTAGGGGGAGCGTACGTGTGAGGGTGCGGATTAGTGTCAGCGTACGGGTTAGGATTAGGGGACGGGTGAGGGTCAGGCTTCGGGGAAGGGTTAGGGTTAGGGTTCGGGCTAGGGTTAGGGTTAGGGGACGGGGACGGTTTAGGGTCCAGGTGAGGGTACGACAACGCTTTAGGGGGAGCGTACGTGTGAGGGCGCGGGTTAGTGTCAGCGTACGGGTTAGGATTAGGGGACGGGTGAGGGTCAGGCTTCGGGGAAGGGTTAGGGTTAGGGTTCGGGCTAGGGTTAGGGTTAGGGGACGGGGACGGTTTGGGGTCCAGGTCAGGGCACGACAACGCTTTACGGGGAGCGTACGTGTGAGGGTGCGGGTTAGTGTCAGCGTACGGGTTAGGATTAGGGGACGGGTGAGGGTCAGGCTTCGGGGAAGGGTTAGGGTTAGGGTTCGGGCTAGGGTTAGGGTTAGGGTACGGGGACGGTTTAGGGTCCAGCTGAGGGCACGACAACGCTTTAGGGGGAGCGTACATGTGAGGGCGCGGGTTAGTGTCAGCGTACGGGTTAGGATTAGGGGACGGGTGAGGGTCAGGCTTCGGGGAAGGGTTAGGGTTAGGGTTCGGACTAGGGTTAGGGTTAGGGGACGGGGACGGTTTAGGGTCCAGGTGAGGGCACGACAACGCTTTAGGGGGAGCGTACGTGTGAGGGCGCGGGTTAGTGTCAGCGTACGGGTTAGGATTAGGGGACGGGTGAGGGTCAGGCTTCGGGGAAGGGTTAGGGTTAGGGTTCGGGCTAGGGTTAGGGTTAGGGGACGGGGACGGTTTAGGGTCCAGGTGAGGGTACGACAACGCTTTAGGGGGAGCGTACGTGTGAGGGCGCGTTTTAGTGTCAGCGTACGGGTTAGGATTAGGGGACGGGTGAGGGTCAGGCTTCGGGGAAGGGTTAGGGTTAGGGTTCGGGTTAGGGTTAGGGGACGGGGACGGTTTAGGGTCCAGGTGAGGGCACGAGTACACTTTAGGGGGAGCGTACGTGTGAGGGCGCGGGTTAGTGTCAGCGTACGGGTTAGGATTAGGGTACGGGTGAGGGTCAGGCTTCGGGGAAGGGTTAGGGTTAGGGTTCGGGCTAGGGTTAGGGTTAGCGGACGGGGACGGTTTAGGGTCCAGGTGAGGGTACGACAACGCTTTAGGGGGAGCGTACGTGTGAGGGCGCGGGTTAGTGTCAGCGTACGGGTTAGAATTAGGGGACGGGTGAGGGTCAGGCTTCGGGGAAGGGTTAGGGTTAGGGTTCGGGCTAGGGTTAGGGTTAGGGAATGGGGAAGGTTTAGGGTCCAGGTGAGGGTACGACAACGCTTTAGGGGGAGCGTACGTGTGAGGGCGCGGGTTAGTGTCAGCGTACGGGTTAGGATTAGGGGACGGGTGAGGGTCAGGCTTCGGGGAAGGGTTAGGGTTAGGGTTTGTGCTAGGGTTAGGGTTAGGGGACGGGGACGGTTTAGGGTCCAGGTGAGGGTACGACAACGCTTTAGGGGGAGCGTACGTGTGAGGGCGCGGGTTACTGTCAGCGTACGGGTTAGGATTAGGGGACGGGTGAGGGTCAGGCTTCGGGGAAGTGTTAGGGTTAGGGTTCGTGCTAGGGTTAGGGTTAGGGGACAGGCACGGTTTAGGGTCCAGGTGAGGGTACGACAACGCTTTAGGGGGAGCGTACGTGTGAGGGCGCGGGTGCGTGTCAGCGTACGGGTTAGGATTACGGGATGAGTGAGTGTCAGGCTTCGGGGAAGGGTTAGGGTTAGGGGACGGGGAAGGTTTAGGGTCCAGGTGAGGGCACGACAACGCTTTAGGGGGAGCGTACGTGTGAGGGCGCGGGTTAGTGTCAGCGTACGGGTTAGGATTAGGGGACGGGTGAGGGTCAGGCTTCGGAGAAGGGTTAGGGTTAGGGTCCGGGCTAGGGTTAGGGTTAGGGGACGGGGACGGTTTAGGGTCCAGGTGAGGGTACGACAACGCTTTAGGGGGAGCGTACGTGTGAGGGCGTGGTTTAGTGTCAGCGTAAGGGTTAGGATTAGGGGACGGGTGAGGGTCAGGCTTCGGGGAACGGTTAGGGTTAGGGTTCGGGCTAGGGTTAGGGTTAGGGGACGGGGACGGTTTAGGGTCCAGGTGAGGGTACGCCAACGCTTTAGGGGGAGCGTACGTGTGAGGGCGCGCGTTAGTGTCAGCGTACGGGTTAGGATTAGGGGACGGGTGAGGGTCAGGCTTTTGGGAAGGGTTAGGGTTAGGGTTCGGGCTAGGGTTAGGGCTAGGGGTCGGGGACAGTTTAGAGTCCAGGTGAGGGCACGACAACGCCTTAGGGGGAGCGTACGTGTGAGGGCGCGGGTTAGTGTCAGCGTACGGTTTAGTATTAGGGGACGGGTGAGGGTCAGGCTTCGGGGAAGGGTTAGGGTTAGGGTTCGGGCTAGGGTTAGGGTTAGGGGACGGGGACGGTTTAGGGTCCAGGTGAGGGCACGACAACACTTTAGGGGGAGCGTACGTGTGAGGGCGCGGGTTAGTGTCAGCGTACGGTTTAGGATTAGGGGACGGGTGAGGGTCAGGCTTCGGGGAAGGGTTAGGGTTAGGGTTCGGGCTAGGGTTAGGGTTAGGGGACGGGGACGGTTTAGGGTCCAGGTGAGGGTACGACAACGCTTTAGGGGGAGCGTACGTGTGAGGGTGCGGGTTATTGTCAGCGTACGGGTTAGGATTCGGGGACGGGTGAGGGTCAGGCTTCCGGGAAGAGTTAGGGTTATGGTTCGGGCTAGGGTTAGGGGACGGGGACGGTTTATGGTACAGGTGAGGGCACGAGAACGCTTTAGGGGGAGCGTACGTGTGAGGGCGCGGGTTAGTGTCAGCGTACGGGTTAGGATTAGGGGACGGGTGAGGGTCAGGCTTCGGGGAAGGGTTAGGGTTAGGGTTCGGGCTAGGGTTAGGTTTAGGGGACGGGGACGGTTTAGGGTCCAGGTGAGGGCACGACAACGCTTTACGGGTAGCGTACGTGTGAGGGCTCGGGTTAGTGTCAGCGTACGGGTTAGGATTAGGGGACGGGTGAGGGTCAGGCTTCGGGGAAGGGTTAGGGTTAGGGTTCGGGCTAGGGTTAGGGTTAGGGGACGGGGACGGTTTAGGGTCCAGGTGAGGGCACGACAACGCTTTAGGGGTAGCGTACGTGTGAGGGCGCGGGTTAGTGTCAGCGTACGGGTTAGGATTAGGGGACGGGTGAGGGTCAGGCTTCGGGGAAGGGTTAGGGTTAGGGTTCGGGCTAGGGTTAGGGTTAGGGGACGGTTACGGTTTCGGGTCCAGGTGAGGGTACGACAATGCTTTAGGGGGAGCGTACGTGTGAGGGCGCGGGTTAGTGTCAGCGTACGGGTTAGGATTCGGGGACGGGTGAGGGTCAGGCTTCGGGGAAGAGTTAGGGTTATGGTTCGGGCTAGGGTTAGGGGACGGGGACGGTTTATGGTCCAGGTGAGGGCACGACAACGCTTTAGGGGGAGCGTACGTGTGAGGGCGCGGGTTAGTGTCAGCGTACGGGTTAGGATTAGGGGACGGGTGAGGGTCAGGCTTCGGGGAAGCGTTAGGGTTAGGGTTCGGGCTAGGGTTAGGGTTAGGGGACGGGGACGGTTTAGGGTCCAGGTGAGGGCACGACAACGCTTTAGGGGTAGCGTACGTGTGAGGGCGCGGGTTAGTGTCAGCGTACGGGTTAGGATTAGGGGACGGGTGAGGGTCAGGCTTCGGGGAAGGGTTAGGGTTAGGGTTCGGGCTAGGGTTAGGGTTAGGGGACGGGGACGGCTTAGGGTGCAGGTGAGGGCACGACAACGCTTTAGGGGGAGCGTACGTGTGAGGGCGCGGGTTAGTGTCAGCGTACGGGTTAGGATTAGGGGACGGGTGAGGGTCAGGCTTCGGGGAAGGGTTAGGGTTAGGGTTCGGGCTAGGGTTAGCATTAGGGGACGGGGACGGTTTAGGGTCCAGGTGAGGGCACGACAACACTTTAGGGGTAGCGTACGTGTGAGGGCACGGGTTAGTGTCAGCGTACGGGTTAGGATTAGGGGACGGGTGAGGGTCAGGCTTCGGGGAAGGGTTAGGGTTAGGGTTCGGGCTAGGGTTAGGGTTAGGGGACGGGGACGGTTTCGGGTCCAGGTGAGGGTACGACAACGCTTTAGGGGGAGCGTACGTGTGAGGGCGCGGGTTAGTGTCAGCGTACGGGTTAGGATTAGGGGACGGGTGAGGGTCAGGCTTCGGGGAAGGGTTAGGGTTAGGGTTCGGGCTAGGGTTAGGGTTAGGGGACGGGGACGGTTTAGGGTCCAGGTGAGGGTAGGACAACGCTTTAGGGGGAGCGTACGTGTGAGGGAGTAGTTTAGTGTCAGCGTACGGGTTAGGATTAGGGGACGGGTGAGGGTCAGGCTTCGGGGAAGGGTTAGGGTTAGGGTTTGGGCTAGGGTTAGGGTTAGGGGACGGGGACGGTTTCGGGTCCAGATGAGGGTACGACAACGCTTTAGGGGGAGCGTACGTGTGAGGGCGCGGGTTAGTGTCAGCGTACGGGTTAGGATTAGGGGACGGGTGAGGGTCAGGCTTCGGGGAAGGGTTAGGGTTAGGGTTCGGGCTAGGGTTAGGGTTAGGGGACGGGGAAGGTTTAGGGTCCAGGTGAGGGCACGACAACTATTTAGGGGGAGCGTACATGTGAGGGCGCGGGTTAGTGTCAGCGTACGGGTTAGGATTAGGGGACGGGTGAGAGTCAGGCTTCGGGGAAGGGTTAGGGTTAGGGTTCGGGCTAGGGTTAGGGTTAGGGGACGGGGACGGTTTAGGGTCCAGGTGAGGGTACGACAACGCTTTAGGGGGAGCGTACGTGTGAGGGCGCGGGTTAGTGTCAGCGTACGGGTTAGGATTAGGGGACGGGTGAGGGTCAGGCTTCGGGGAAATTTAGGTTTAGGGTTCGGGCTAGGGTTAGGGTTAGGGGACGGGGACGGATTAGTGTCCAGGTGAGGGCACGACAACGCTTTAGGGGGAGCGTACGTGTGAGGGCGCGGGTTAGTGTCAGCGTACGGGTTAGGATTAGGGGACGGGTGAGGGTCAGGCTTCGGGGAAGGGTTAGGGTTAGGGTTCGGGCTAGGGTTAGGGTTAGGGGACGGGGACGATTTAGGGTCCAGGTGAGGGCACTACAACGCTTTAGGGGGAGCGTACGTGTGAGGGCCTGGTTTAGTGTCAGCGTACGGGTTAGGATTAGGGGACGGGTGAGGGTCAGGCTTCGGGGAAGGGTTCGGGTTAGGGTTCGGGCTAGGGTTAGGGTTAGGGGACGGGGACGGTTTCGGGTCCAGGTGAGGGTACGACAACGCTTTAGGGGGAGCGTACGTGTGAGGGCGCGGGTTAGTGTCAGCGTACGGGTTAGGATTAGGGGACGGGTGAGGGTCAGGCTTCGGGGAAGGGTTAGGGTTAGGGTTCGGGCTAGGGTTAGGGTTAGGGGACGGGGACGGATTAGGGTCCAGGTGAGGGCACGACAACGCTTTAGGGGGAGCGTACGTGTGAGGGCGCCGGTTAGTGTCAGCGTACAGGTTAGGATTAGGGGACGGGTGAGGGTCAGGCTTCGGGGAAGGGTTAGGGTTAGGGTTCGGGCTAGGGTTAGGGTTAGGGGACGGGGACGGTTTAGGGTCCAGGTGAGGGCAAGACAACGCTTTAGGGGGAGCGTACGTGTGAGGGCGCGGTTTAGTGTCAGCGTACGGGTTAGGATTAGGGGACGGGTGAGGGTCAGGCTTCGGGGAAGGGTTAGGGTTAGAGTTCGGGCTAGGGTTAGGGTTAGGGGACGGGGACGGTTTCGGGTCCAGGTGAGGGTACGACAACGCTTTAGGGGGAGCGTACGTGTGAGGGCGCGGGTTAGTGTCAGTGTACGGGTTAGGATTAGGGGACGGGTGAGTGTCAGGCTTCGGGGAAGGGTTAGGGTTACGGTTCGGGCTAGGGTTAGGGTTAGGGGACGGGGACGGTTTAGGATCCAGGTGAGGGCACGACAACGCTTTAGGGGGAGCGTACGTGTGAGGGCGCGGGTTAGTGTCAGCGTACGGGTTAGGATTAGGGGACGGGTGAGGGTCAGGCTTCGGGGAAGGGTTAGGGTTAGGGTTCGGGCTAGGGTTAGGGTTAGGAGACGGGGACGGTTTAGGGTCCAGGTGAGGACACGACAACGCATTAGGTGGAGCGTACGTGTGAGGGCGCGGGTTAGTGTCAGCGTATGGGTTAGGATTAGGGGACGGGTGAGGGTCAGGCTTCGGGGAAGGGTTAGGGTTAGGGTTCGGGCTAGGGTTAGGGGACGGGGACGGTTTAGGGTCCAGGTGAGGGCACGACAACGCTTTAAGGGGAGCGTACGTGTGAGGGCGCGGGTTAGTGTCAGCGTACGGGTTAGGATTAGGGGACGGGTGAAGGTCAGGCTTCGGGGAAGGGTTAGGGTTAGGGTTCGGGCTAGGTTTAGGGTTAGGGGACGGGGACGGTTTAGGGTCCAGGTGAGGGCACGACAACGCCTTAGGGGGAGCGTACGTGTGAGGGCGCGGGTTAGTGTCAGCGTACGGGTTAGGATTAGGGGACGGGTGAGGGTCAGGCTTCGGGGAAGGGTTAGAGTTAGGGTTCGGGCTAGGGTTAGGGTTAGGGGACGGGGACGGTTTAGGGTCCAGGTGAGGGCACGACAACGCTTTAGGGGGAGCGTGCATGTGAGGGCGCGGGTTAGTGTCAGCGTACGGGTTAGGATTAGGGGACGGGTGAGGGTCAGGCTTCGGGGAAGGGTTAGGGTTAGGGTTCGGGCTAGGGTTAGGGTTAGGGGATGGGTACGGTTTATGGTTCAGGTGAGGGTACGACAACGCTTTAGGGGGAGCGTACGTGTGAGGGCGCGGGTTAGTGTCAGCGTACGGGTTAGGATTAGGGGACGGGTGAGTGTCAGGCTTCGGGGAAGGGTTAGGGATAGGGTTCGGGCTAGGGTTAGGGTTAGGGGACGGGGACGGTTTAGGGTCCAGGTGAGGGCACCACAACGCTTTAGGGGGAGCGTACGTGTGAGGGCGCGGGTTAGTGTCAGCGTACAGGTTAGGATTAGGGGACGGGTGAGGGTCAGGCTTCGGGGAAGAGTTAGGGTTAGGGTTCGGGCTAGGGTTAGGGTTAGGGGACGGGGACGGTTTAGGGTGCAGGTGAGGGCACGACAACGCTTTAGGGGGAGCGTACGTGTGAGGGCGCGGGTTAGTGTCAGCGTACGGGTTAGGATTAGAGGACGGGTGAGGGTCAGGCTTCGGGGAAGGGTTAGGGTTAGGGTTCGGCCTAGGGTTAGGATTAGGGGACGGGGACGGTTTAGGGTCCAGGTGAGGGTACGACAACGCTTTAGGGGGAGCGTATGTGTGAGGGCGCGGGTTAGTGTCAGCGTACGGGTTAGGATTAGGGGACGGGTGAGGGTCAAGCTTCGGGGAAGGGTTAGGGTTAGGGTTCGGGCTAGGGTTAGGGTTAGGGGACGGGGACGGTTTAGGGTCCAGGTGAGGGCACGACAACGCTTTAGGGGGAGCGTACGTGTGAGGGCGCGGGTTAGTGTCAGCGTACGGGTTAGGATTAGGGGACGGGTGAGGGTCAGGCTTCGGGGAAGGGTTAGGGTTAGAGTTCGGGCTAGGGTTAGGGTTAGGGGACGGGGACGGTTTCGGGTCCAGGTGAGGGTACGACAACGCTTTAGGGGGAGCGTACGTGTGAGGGCGCGGGTTAGTGTCAGCGTATGGGTTAGGATTAGGGGACGGGTGAGGGTCAGGCTTCGGGGAAGGGTTAGGGTTAGGGTTCGGGCTAGGGTTAGGGTTAGGGGACGGGGACGGTTTAGGGTCCAGGTGAGGGCACGACAACGCTTTAGGGGGAGCGTACGTGTGAGGGCGCGGGTTAGTGTCAGCGTACGGGTTAGGATTAGGGGACGGGTGAGGGTCAGGCTTCGGGGAAGGGTTAGGGTTAGGGTTCGGGCTAGGGTTAGGGTTAGGGGAAGGGGACGGTTTCGGGTCCAGGTGAGGGCACGACAACGCCTTAGGGGGAGCGTACGTGTGAGGGCGCGGGTTAGTGTCAGCGTACGGGTTAGGATTAGGGGACGGGTGAGGGTCAGGCTTCGGGGAAGGGTTAGGGTTAGGGTTCGGGCTAGGGTTAGGGTTAGGGGACGGGGACGGTTTATGGTCCAGGTGAGGGCACGACAACGCTTTAGGGGGAGCGTACATGTGAGGGCGCGGGTTAGTGTCAGCGTACGGGTTAGGATTAGGGGACGGGTGAGGGTCAGGCTTCGGGGAAGGGTTAGGGTTAGGGTTCGGGCTAGGGTTAGGGTTAGGGGACGGGGACGGTTTATGGTCCAGGTGAGGGCACGACAACGCTTTAGGGGGAGCGTACGTGTGAGGGCGCGGGTTAGTGTCAGCGTACGGGTTAGGATTAGGGGACGGGTGAGGGTCAGGCTTCTGGGACGGGTTAGGGTTAGGGTTCGGGCTAGGGTTAGGGTTAGGGGATGGGGACGGTTTAGGGTCCAGGTGAGGGTACGACAACGCTTTAGGGGGAGCGTACGTGTGAGGGCGCGGGTTAGTGTCAGCGTACGGGTTAGGATTAGGGGACGGGTGAGGGTCAGGCTTCGGGGAAGGGTTAGAGTTAGGGTTCGGGCTAGGGTTAGGGTTAGGGGATGGGGACGGTTTAGGGTCCAGGTGAGGGCACGACAACGCTTTAGGGGGAGCGTACATGTGAGGGCGCGGGTTAGTGTCAGCGTACGGGTTAGGATTAGGGGACGGGTGAGGGTCAGGCTTCGGGGAAGGGTTAGGGTTAGGGTTCGGGCTAGGGTTAGGGTTAGGGGACGGGGACGGTTTATGGTCCAGGTGAGGGCACGACTACACTTTAGGGGGAGCGTACGTGTGAGGGCGCGGGTTAGTGTCAGCGTACAGGTTAGGATTAGGGGACGGGTGAGGGTCAGGCTTCGGGGAAGGGTTAGGGTTAGGGTTCGGGCTAGGGTTAGGGTTAGAAGACGGGGACGGTTTAGGGTCCAGGTGAGGGCACGACAACGCATTAGGGGGAGCGTACGTGTGAGGGCGCGGGTTAGTGTCAGCGTATGGGTTAGGATTAGGGGACGGGTGAGGGTCAGGCTTCGGGGAAGGGTTAGGGTTAGGGTTCGGGGTAGGGTTAGGGTTAGGGGACGGGGACGGTTTAGGGTCCAGGTGAGGGCACGACAACGCCTTAGGGGGAGCGTACGTGTGAGGGCGCGGGTTAGTGTCAGCGTACGGGTTAGGATTAGGGGACGGGTGAGGGTCAGGCTTCGGGGAAGGTTTAGGGTTAGGGTTCGGGCTAGGGTTAGGGTTAGGGGACGGGGACGGTTTAGGGTCCAGGTGAGGGCACGACAACGCTTTAGGGGGAGCGTACATGTGAGGGCGCGGGTTAGTGTCAGCGTACGGGTTAGGATTAGGGGACGGGTGAGGGTCAGGCTTCGGGGAAGGGTTAGGGTTAGGGTTCGGGCTAGGGTTAGGGTTAGGGGACGGGGACGGTTTAGGGTCTAGGTGAGGGAACGACAACGCTTTAGGGGGAGCGTACGTGTGACGGCGCGGGTTAGTGTCAGCGTACGGGTTAGGATTAGGGGACGGGTGAGGGTCAGGCTTCGGGGAAGGGTTAGGGTTAGGGTTCGGGCTAGGGTTAGGGTTAGGGGACGGGGACGGTTTAGGGTCCAGGTGAGGGCACGACAACGCTTTAGGGGGAGAGTACGTGTGAGGGCGCGGGTGAGTGTCAGCGTACGGGTTAGGATTAGGGGACGGGTGAGGGTCAGGCTTCGGGGAAGGGTTAGGGTTAGGGTTCGGGCTAGGGTTAGGGTTAGGGGACGGGGACGGTTTATGGTTCAGGTGAGGGTACGACAACGCTTTAGGGGGAGCGTACGTGTGAGGGCGCGGGTTAGTGTCAGCGTACGGGTTAGGATTAGGGGACGGGTGAGGGTCAGGCTTCGGGGAAGGGTTAGGGATAGGGTTCGGGCTAGGGTTAGGGTTAGGGGACGGGGACGGTTTAGGGTCCAGGTGAGGGCACCACAACGCTTTAGGGGGAGCGTACGTGTGAGGGCGCGGGTTAGTGTCAGCGTACAGGTTAGGATTAGGGGACGGGTGAGGGTCAGGCTTCGGGGAAGAGTTAGGGTTAGGGTTCGGGCTAGGGTTAGGGTTAGGGGACGGGGACGGTTTAGGGTGCAGGTGAGGGCACGACAACGCTTTAGGGGGAGCGTACGTGTGAGGGCGCGGGTTAGTGTCAGCGTACGGGTTAGGATTAGGGGACGGGTGAGGGTCAGGCTTCGGGGAAGGCTTAGGGTTAGGGTTCGGGCTAGGGTTAGGGTTAGGAGACGGGGACGGTTTAGGGTCCAGGTGAGGGCACGACAACGCTTTAGGGGGAGCGTACGTGTGAGGGCGCGGGTTAGTGTCAGCGTACGGGTTAGGATTAGGGTACGGGTGAGGGTCAGGCTTCGGGGAAGGGTTAGGTTCAGGGTTCGGGCTAGGGTTAGGGTTAGGGGACGGGGACGGTTTAGGGTCCAGCTGAGGGCACGACAACGCTTTAGGGGGAGCGTACGTGTGAGGGCGCGGGTTAGTGTCAGCGTACGGGTTAGGATTAGGGGACGGGTGAGGGTCAGGCTTCGGGGAAGGGTTAGGGTTAGGGTTCGGGCTAGGGTGAGGGTTAGGGGACGGGGACGGTTTAGGGTCCAGGTGAGGGCACGACAACGCTTTAGGGGGAGCGTACGTGTGAGGGCGCGGGTTAGTGTCAGCGTACGGGTTAGGATTAGGGGACGGGTGAGGGTCAGGCTTCGGGGAAGGGTTAGGGTTAGGGTTCGGGCTAGGGTTAGGGTTAGGGGACGGGGACGGTTTAGGGTCCAGGTGAGGGCACGACAACGCTTTACGGGGAGCGTACGTGTGAGGGCGCGGGTTAGTGTCAGCGTACGGGTTAGGATTAGGGGACGGGTGAGGGTCAGGCTTCGGGGAAGGGTTAGGGTTAGGGTTCGGGCTAGGGTTAGGGTTAGGGGACGGGGACGGTTTAGGGTCCAGGTGAGGGCACGACAACGCTTTAGGGGGAGCGTACGTGTGAGGGCGCGGGTTAGTGTCAGCGTACGGGTTAGGATTAGGGGACGGGTGAGGGTCAGGCTTCGGGGAAGGGTTAGGGTTAGGGTTCGGGCTAGGGTTAGGGTTAGGGGACGGGGACGGTTTAGGGTCCAGCTGAGGGCACGACAACGCTTTAGGGGGAGCGTACGTGTGAGGGCGCGGGTTAGTGTCAGCGTACGGGTTAGGATTAGGGGACGGGTGAGGGTCAGGCTTCGGGGAAGGGTTAGGGTTAGGGTTCGGGCTAGGGTTAGTGTTAGGGGACGGGGACGGTTTAGGGTCTAGGTGAGGGAACGACAACGCTTTAGGGGGAGCGTACGTGTGACGGCGCGGGTTAGTGTCAGCGTACGGGTTAGGATTAGGGGACGTGTGAGGGTCAGGCTTCGGGGAAGGGTTAGGTTTAGGGTTCGGGCTAGGGTTAGGGTTAGGGGACGGGGACGGTTTAGGGTCCAGGTGAGGGCTCGACAACGCTTTAGGGGGAGAGTACGTGTGAGGGCGCGGGTTAGTGTCAGCGTACGGGTTAGGATTAGGGGACGGGTGAGGGTCAGGCTTCGGGGAAGGGTTAGGGTTAGGGTTCGGGCTAGGGTTAGGGTTAGGGGACGGGGACGGTTTAGGATCCAGGTGAGGGCACGACAACGCTTTAGGGGGAGCGTACGTGTGAGGGCGCGGGTTAGTGTCAGCGTACGGGATAGGATTAGGGGATGGGTGAGGGTCAGGCTTCGGGGAAGGGTTAGGGTTAGGGTTCGGGCTAGGGTTAGGGTTAGGAGACAAGTACGGTTTAGGGTCCAGGTGAGGGCACGACAACGCATTAGGGGGAGCGTACGTGTGAGGGCGCGGTTTAGTGTCAGCGTATGGGTTAGGATTAGGGGACGGGTGAGGGTCAGGCTTCGGGGAAGGGTTAGGGTTAGGGTTCGGGCTAGGGTTAGGGTTAGGGGACGCGGACGGTTTAGGGTCCAGGTGAGGGCACGACAACGCTTTAGGGGGAGCGTACGTGTGAGGGCGCGGGTTAGTGTCAGCGTACGGGTTAGGATTAGGGGACGGGTGAGGGTCAGGCTTCGGGGAAGGGTTAGGGTTAGGGTTCGGGCTAGGGTTAGGGTTAGGGGACGGGGACGGTTTAGGGTCCAGGTGAGGGCACGACAACGCCTTAGGGGGAGCGTACGTGTGAGGGCGCGGGTTAGTGTCAGCGTACGGGTTAGGATTAGGGGACGGGTGAGGGTCAGGCTTCGGGGAAGGGTTAGGGTTAGGGTTCGGGCTAGGGTTAGGGTTAGGGGACGGGGACGGTTTAGGGTCCAGGTGAGGGCACGACAACGCTTTAGGGGGAGCGTACGTGTGAGGGCGCGGATTAGTGTCAGCGTACGGGTTAGGATTAGGGGACGGGTGAGGGTCAGGCTTCGGGGAAGGGTTAGGGTTAGGGTTCGGGCTAGGGTTAGGGTTAGGGGACGGGGATAGTTTAGGGTCCAGGTGAGGGTACGACAACGCTTTAGGGGGAGCGTACGTGTGAGGGCGCGGGTTAGTGTCAGCGTACGGGTTAGGATTAGGGGACGGGTGAGGGTCAGGCTTCGGGGAAGGGTTAGGGTTAGGGTTCGGGCTAGGGTTAGGGTTAGGGGACGGGGACGGTTTAGGGTCCAGGTCAGGGCACGACAACGCTTTACGGGGAGCGTACGTGTGAGGGCGCGGGTTAGTGTCAGCGTACGGGTTAGGATTAGGGGACGGGTGAGGGTCAGGCTTCGGGGAAGGGTTAGGGTTAGGGTTCGGGCTAGGGTTAGGGTTAGGGGACGGGGACGGTTTAGGGTCCAGGTGAGGGCACGACAACGCTTTAGGGGGGGCGTACGTGTGAGGGCGCGGTTTAGTGTCAGCGTACGGGTTAGGATTAGGGGACGGGTAAGGGTCAAGCTTCGGGGAAGGGTTAGGGTTAGGGTTCGGGCTAGGGTTAGGGGACGGGGACGGATTAGGGTCCAGGTGAGGGCACGACAACGCTTTAGGGGGAGCGTACGTGTGAGGGCGCGGGTTAGTGTCACCGTACGGGTTAGGATTAGAGGACGGGTGAGGGTCAGGCTTCGGGGAAGGGTTAGGGTTAGGGTTCGGGCTGGGGTTAGGGTTAGGGGACGGGGACGATTTAGGGTCCAGGTGAGGGCACGACAACGCTTTAGGGGGAGCGTACGTGTGAGGGCGTGGTTTAGTGTCAGCGTACGGGTTAGGATTAGGGGACGGGTGAGGGTCAGGCTTCGGGGAAGGGTTAGGGTTAGGGTTCGGGCTAGGGTTAGGGTTAGGGGACGGGGACAGTTTCGGGTCCAGGTGAGGGTACGACAACGCTTTAGGGGGAGCGTACGTGTGAGGGCGCGGGTTAGTGTCAGCGTACGGGTTAGGATTAGGGGACGGGTGAGGGTCAGGCTTCGGGGAAGGGTTAGGGCTAGGGTTCGGGCTAGGGTTAGGGTTAGGGGACGGGGACGGATTAGGGTCCAGGTGAGGGCACGACAACGCTTTAGGGGGAGCGTACGTGTGAGGGCGCGGGTTAGTGTCAGCGTACGGGTTAGGATTAGGGGACGGGTGAGGGTCAGGCTTCGGGGAAGGGTTAGGGTTAGGGTTCGGGCTAGGGTTAGGGTTAGGGGACGGGGACGGTTTCGGGTCCAGGTGAGGGTACGACAACGCTTTAGGGGGAGCGTACGTGTGAGGGCGCGGGTTAGTGTCAGCGTACGGGTTAGGATTAGGGGACGGGTGAGGGTCAGGCTTCGGGGAAGGGTTAGGGTTAGGGTTCGGGCTAGGGTTAGGGTTAGGGGACGGGGACGGTTTAGGGTCCAGGTGAGGGCACGACAACGCTTTAGGGGGAGCGTACGTGTGAGGGCGTGGTTTAGTGTCAGCGTACGGGTTAGGATTAGGGGACGGGTGAGGGTCAGGCTTCGGGGAAGGGTTAGGGTTAGGGTTCGGGCTAGGGTTAGGGTTAGGGGACGGGGACGGTTTCGGGTCCAGGTGAGGGTACGACAACGCTTTAGGGGGAGCGTACGTGTGAGGGCGCGGGTTAGTGTCAGCGTACGGGTTAGGATTAGGGGACGGGTGAGGGTCAGGCTTCGGGGAAGGGTTAGGGTTAGGGTTCGGGCTAGGGTTAGGGTTAGGGGACGGGGACGGTTTAGGGTCCAGGTGAGGTTACGCCAACGCTTTAGGGGGAGCGTACATGTGAGGGCGCGGGTTAGTGTCAGCGTACAGGTTAGGATTAGGGGACGGGTGAGGGTCAGGCTTCGGGGAAGGGTTAGGGTTAGAGTTCGGGCTAGGGTTAGGGTTAGGGGACGGGGACGGTTTCGGGTCCAGGTGAGGGTACGACAACGCTTTAGCGGGAGCGTACGTGTGAGGGCGCGGGTTAGTGTCAGCGTACGGGTTAGGATTAGGGGACGGGTGAGGGTCAGGCTTCGGGGAAGGGTTAGGGTTAGGGTTCGGGCTAGGGTTAGGGTTAGGGGACGGGGACGGTTTAGGATCCAGGTGAGGGCACGACAACGCTTTAGGGGGAGCGTACGTGTGAGGGCGCGGGTTAGTGTCAGCGTACGGGTTAGGATTAGGGGACGGGTGAGGGTCAGGCTTCGGGGAAGGGTTAGGGTTAGGGTTCGGGCTAGGGTTAGGGTTAGGAGACGGGGACGGTTTAGGGTCCAGGTGAGGGCACGACAACGCATTAGGTGGAGCGTACGTGTGAGGGCGCGGGTTAGTGTCAGCGTATGGGTTAGGATTAGGGGACGGGTGAGGGTCAGGCTTCGGGGAAGGGTTAGGGTTAGGGTTCGGGCTAGGGTTAGGGTTAGGGGACGGGGACGGTTTAGGGTCCAGGTGAGGGCACGACAACGCTTTAGGGGGAGCGTACGTGTGAGGGCGCGGGTTAGTGTCAGCGTACGGGTTAGGATTAGGGGACGGGTGAGGGTCAGGCTTCGGGGATGTTTTAGGGTTAGGGTTCGGGCTAGGGTTAGGGTTAGGGGACGGGGACGGTTTAGGGTCCAGGTGAGGGCACGACAACGCATTAGGGGGAGCGTACGTGTGAGGGCGCGGGTTAGTGTCAGCGTACGGGTTAGGATTAGGGGACGGGTGAGGGTCAGGCTTCGGGGAAGGGTTAGGGTTAGGGTTCGGGCTAGGGTTAGGGTTAGGGGACGGGGACGGTTTAGGGTCCAGGTGAGGGCACGACAACGCTTTAGGGGGAGCGTACGTGTGAGGGCGCGGGTTAGTGTCAGCGTACGGGTTAGGATTAGGGGACGGGTGAGGGTCAGGCTTCGGGGAAGGGTTAGGGTTAGGGTTCGGGCTAGGGTTAGGGTTAGGGTACGGGGACGGTTTAGGGTCCAGCTGAGGGCACGACAACGCTTTAGGGGGAGCGTACGTGTGAGGGCGCGGGTTAGTGTCAGCGTACGGGTTAGGATTAGGGGACGGGTGAGGGTCAGGCTTCGGGGAAGGGTTAGGGTTAGGGTTCGGGCTAGGGTTAGGGTTAGGGTACGGGGACGGTTTAGGGTTCAGGTGAGGGCATGAGAACGCTTTAGGGGGAGCGTACGTGTGTGGGCGCGGGTTAGTGTCACCGTAAGTGTTAGGATTAGGGGACGGGTGAGGGTCAGGCTTCGGCGAAGGGTTAGGGTTAGGGTTCGGGCTAGGGTTAGGGTTAGGGGACGGGGACGGTTTAGGGTCCAGGTGAGGGCACGACAACGCTTTAGGGGGAGCGTACGTGTGAGGGCGCGGGTTAGTGTCAGCGTACAGGTTAGGATTAGGGGACGGGTGAGGGTCAGGCTTCGGGGAAGGGTTAGGGTTAGGGTTCGGGCTAGGGTTAGGCTTAGGGGACGGGGACGGTTTAGGGTCCAGGTGAGGGCACGACAACGCTTTAGGGGGAGCATACGTGTGAGGGCGCGGGTTAGTGTCAGCGTACGGGTTAGGATTAGGGGACGGGTGAGGGTCAGGCTTCGGGGAAGGGTTGGGGTTAGGGTTCGGGCTAGGGTTAGGGTTAGGGGACGGGGACGGTTTAGGGTCCAGGTGAGGGTACGACAACGCTTTAGGGGGAGCGTACGTGTGAGGGCGCGGGTTAGTGTCAGCGTACGGGTTAGGATTAGGGGACGGGTGAGGGTCAGGCTTCGGGGAAGGGTTAGGGTTAGGGTTCGGGCTAGGGTTAGTGTTAGGGGACGGGGACGGTTTAGGGTCTAGGTGAGGGAATGACAACGCTTTAGGGGGAGCGTACGTGTGACGGCGCGGGTTAGTGTCAGCGTACGGGTTAGGATTAGGGGACGTGTGAGGGTCAGGCTTCGGGGAAGGGTTAGGGTTAGGGTTCGGGCTAGGGTTAGGGTTAGGGGACGGGGACGGTTTAGGGTCCAGGTGAGGGCTCGACAACGCTTTAGGGGGAGAATACGTGTGAGGGCGCGGGTTAGTGTCAGCGTACGGGTTAGGATTAGGGGACGGGTGAGGGTCAGGCTTCGGGGAAGGGTTAGGGTTAGGGTTCGGGCTAGGGTTAGGGTTAGGGGACGGGGACGGTTTAGGATCCAGGTGAGGGCACGACAACGCTTTAGGGGGAGCGTACGTGTGAGGGCGTGGGTTAGTGTCAGCGAACGGGATAGGATTAGGGGATGGGTGAGGGTCAGGCTTCGGGGAAGGGTTAGGGTTAGGGTTCGGGCTAGGGTTAGGGTTAGGAGACAAGTACGGTTTAGGGTCCAGGTGAGGGCACGACAACGCATTAGGGGGAGCGTACGTGTGAGGGCGCGGGTTAGTGTCAGCGTATGGGTTAGGATTAGGGGACGGGTGAGGGTCAGGCTTCGGGGAAGGGTTAGGGTTAGGGTTCGGGCTAGGGTTAGGGTTAGGGGACGGGGACGGTTTAGGGTCCAGGTGAGGGCACGACAACGCTTTAGGGGGAGCGTACGTGTGAGGGCGCGAGTTAGTGTCAGCGTACGGGTTAGGATTAGGGGACGGGTGAGGGTCAGGCTTCGGGGAAGGGTTAGGGTTAGGGTTCGGGCTAGGGTTAGGGTTAGGGGACGGGGACGGTTTAGGGTCCAGGTGAGGGCACGACAACGCCTTAGGGGGAGCGTACGTGTGAGGGCGCGGGTTAGTGTCAGCGTACGGGTTAGGATTAGGGGACGGGTGAGGGTCAGGCTTCGGGGAAGGGTTAGGGTTAGGGTTCGGGCTAGGGTTAGGGTTAGGGGACGGGGACGGTTTAGGGTCCAGGTGAGGGCACGACAACGCTTTAGGGGGAGCGTACGTGTGAGGGCGCGGATTAGTGTCAGCGTACGGGTTAGGATTAGGGGACGGGTGAGGGTCAGGCTTCGGGGAAGGGTTAGGGTTAGGGTTCGGGCTAGGGTTAGGGTTAGGGGACGGGGATAGTTTAGGGTCCAGGTGAGGGTACGACAACACTTTAGGGGGAGCGTACGTGTGAGGGCGCGGGTTAGTGTCAGCGTACGGGTTAGGATTAGGGGACGGGTGAGGGTCAGGCTTCGGGGAAGGGTTAGGGTTAGGGTTCGGGCTAGGGTTAGGGTTAGGGGACGGGGACGGTTTAGGGTCCAGGTCAGGGCACGACAACGCTTTACGGGGAGCGTACGTGTGAGGGCGCGGGTTAGTGTCAGCGTACGGGTTAGGATTAGGGGACGGGTGAGGGTCAGGCTTCGGGGAAGGGTTAGGGTTAGGGTTCGGGCTAGGGTTAGGGTTAGGGGACGGGGACGGTTTAGGGTCCAGGTGAGGGCACGACAACGCTTTAGGGGGGGTGTACGTGTGAGGGCGCGGGTTAGTGTCAGCGTACGGGTTAGGATTAGGGGACGGGTGAGGGTCAGGCTTCGGGGAAGGGTTAGGGTTAGGGTTCGGGCTAGGGTTAGGGTTAGGGGACGGGGACGGTTTAGGGTCCAGCTGAGGGCACGACAACGCTTTAGGGGGAGCGTACGTGTGAGGGCGCGGGTTAGTGTCAGCGTACGGGTTAGGATTAGGGGACGGGTGAGGGTCAGGCTTCGGGGAAGGGTTAGGGTTAGGGTTCGGGCTAGGGTTAGGGTTAGGGTACGCGGACGGTTTAGGGTCCAGGTGAGGGCATGACAACGCTTTAGGGGGAGCGTACGTGTGTGGGCGCGGGTTAGTGTCAGCGTACGGGTTAGGATTAGGGGACGGGTGAGGGTCAGGCTTCGGGGAAGGGTTAGGGTTAGGGTTCGGGCTAGGGTTAGGGTTAGGGGACGGGGACGGTTTAGGGTCCAGGTGAGGGCACGACAACGCTTTAGGGGGAGCGTACGTGTGAGGGCGCGGGTTAGTGTCAGCGTACGGGTTAGGATTAGGGGACGGGTGAGGGTCAGGCTTCGGGGAAGGGTTAGGGTTAGGGTTCGGGCTAGGGTTAGGGTTAGGGGACGGGGACGGTTTAGGGTCCAGGTGAGGGCACGACAACGCTTTAGGGGGAGCGTACGTGTGAGGGCGCGGGTTAGTGTCAGCGTACGGGTTAGGATTAGGGGACGGGTGAGGGTCAGGCTTCGGGGAAGGGTTAGGGTTAGGGTTCGGGCTAGGGTTAGGGTTAGGGGACGGGGACGGTTTAGGGTCAAGGTGAGAGTACGACAACGCTTTAGGGGGAGCGTACGTGTGAGGGCGTGGTTTAGTGTCAGCGTACGGGTTAGGATTAGGGGACGGGTGAGGGTCAGGCTTCGGGGAAGGGTTAGGGTTAGGGTTCGGGCTAGGGTTAGGGTTAGGGGACGGGGACGGTTTAGGGTCCAGGTGAGGGCACGACAACGCTTTAGGGGGAGCGTACGTGTGAGGGCGCGGGTTAGTGTCAGCGTACGGGTTGGGATTAGGTGACGGGTGAGGGTCAGGCTTCGGGGAAGGGTTAGGGTTAGGGTTCGGGCTAGGGTTAGGGTTAGGGGACGGGGACGGTTTCGGGTCCAGGTGAGGGTACGACAACGCTTTAGGGGGAGCGTAAGTGTGAGGGCGCGGGTTAGTGTCAGCGTACGGGTTAGGATTAGGGGACGGGTGAGGGTCAGGCTTCGGGGAAGGGTTAGGGTTAGGGTTCGGGCTAGGGTTAGGGTTAGGGGACGGGGACGGTTTAGGGTCCAGGTGAGGGCACGACAATGCTTTAGGGGGAGCGTACGTGTGAGGGCGCGGGTTAGTGTCAGCGTACGGATTAGGATTAGGGGACGGGTGAGGGTCAGGCTTCGGGGAAGGGTTAGGGTTAGGGTTCGGGCTAGGGTTAGGGTTAGGGGACGGGGACGGTTTAGGGTGCAGGTGAGGGTACGACAACGCTTTAGGGGGTGCGTATGTGTGAGGGCGTGGGTGAGTGTCAGCGTACGGGTTAGGATTAGGGGACGGGTGAGGGTCAGGCTTCCCGGAAGGGTTAGGGTTAGGGTTCGGGCTAGGGTTAGGGTTAGGGTACGGGGACGGTTTAGGGTCCAGGTGAGAGCACGACAACGCTTTAGGGGGAGCGTACGTGTGAGGGCGCGGGTTAGTGTCAGCGTACGGGTTAGGATTAGGGGACGGGTGAGGGTCAGGCTTCGGGGAAGGGTTAGGGTTAGGGTTCGGGCTAGGGTTAGGGTTAGGGGACGGGGACGGTTTAGGGTCCAGGTGAGGGCACGACAACGCTTTAGGGGGAGCATACGTGTGAGGGCGCGGGTTAGTGTCAGCGTACGGGTTAGGATTAGGGGACGGTTGAGGGTCAGGCTTCGGGGAAGGGTTGGGGTTAGGGTTCGGGCTAGGGTTAGGGTTAGGGGACGGGGACGGTTTAGGGTCCAGGTGAGGGCACGACAACGCTTTAGGGGGAGCGTACGTGTGAGGGCGCGGGTTAGTGTCAGCGTACGGGTTAGGATTAGGGGACGGGTGAGGGTCAGGCTTCGGGGAAGGGTTAGGGTTAGGGTTCGGGGTAGGGTTAGGGTTAGGGGACGGGGACGGTTGAGGGTCCAGGTGAGGGCACGACAACGCTTTAGGGGGTGCGTACGTGTGAGGGAGTGGGTTAGTTTCAGCGTACGGATTAGGATTAGGGGACGGGTGAGGGTCAGGCTTCGGGGAAGGGTTAGGGTTAGGGTTCGGGCTAGGGTTAGGGTTAGGGGACGGGGACGGTTTAGGGTCCAGGTGAGGGTACGACAACGCTTTAGGGGGAGCGTACGTGTGAGGGCGTGGTTTAGTGTCAGCGTACGGGTTAGGATTAGGGGACGGGTGAGGGTCAGGCTTCAGGGAAGGGTTAGGGTTAGGGTTCGGGCTAGGGTTAGGGTTAGGGGACGGGGACGGTTTAGGGTCCAGGTGAGGGCACGACAACGCTTTAGGGGGAGCGTACGTGTGAGGGCGCGGGTTAGTGTCAGCGTACGGGTTAGGATTAGGGGACGGGTGAGGGTCAGGCTTTGGGGAAAGTTAGGTTTAGGGTTCGGGCTAGGGTTAGGGTTAGGGGACGGGGACGGATTAGGGTCCAGGTGAGGGCACGACAACGCTTTAGGGGGAGCGTACGTGTGAGGGCGCGGGTTAGTGTCAGCGTACGGGTTAGGATTAGGGGACGGGTGAGGGTCAGGCTTCGGGGAAGGGTTAGGGTTAGGGTTCGGGCTAGGGTTAGGGTTAGGGGACGGGGACGGTTTAGGGTCCAGGTGAGGGCACGACAACGCTTTAGGGGGAGCGTACGTGTGAGGGCGCGGGTTAGTGTCAGCGTACGGGTTAGAATTAGGGGACGGGTGAGGGTCAGGCTTCGGGGAAGGGTTAGGGTTAGGGTTCGGGCTAGGGTTAGGGTTAGGGGACGGGGACGGTTTAGGGTCCAGGTGAGGGCACGATAACGCTTTAGGGGGAGCGTACGTGTGAGGGCGCGGGTTAGTGTCAGCGTACGGGTTAGGATTAGGGGACGGGTGAGGGTCAGGCTTCGGGGAAGGGTTAGGGTTAGGGTTCGGGCTAGGATTAGGGTTAGGGGACGGGGACGGTTTAGGGTCCAGGTGAGGGCACGACAACGCTTTAGGGGGAGCGTACGTGTGAGGGCGCGGGTTAGTGTCAGCGTACGGGATAGGATTAGGGGACGGGTGAGGGTCAGGCTTCGGGGAAGGGTTAGGGTTAGGGTTCGGGCTAGGGTTAGGGTTAGGGTTAGGGGACGGGGACGGTTTAGGGTCCAGGTGAGGGCACGACAACGCATTAGGGGGAGCGTACGTGTGAGGGCGCGGGTTAGTGTCAGCGTACGGGTTAGGATTAGGGGACGGGTGAGGGTCAGGCTTCGGGGAAGGGTTAGGGTTAGGGTTCGGGCTAGGGTTAGGGTTAGGGGACGGGGACGGTTTAGGGTTCAGGTGAGGGTACGACAACGCTTTAGGGGGAGCGTATGTGTGAGGGCGCGGGTTAGTGTCAGCGTACGGGTTAGGATTAGGGGACGGGTGAGGTTCAAGCTTCGGGGAAGGGTTAGGGTTAGGGTTCGGGCTAGGTTTAGGGTTAGGGGACGGGGACGGTTTAGGGTCCAGGTGAGGGCACGACAACGCTTTAGGGGGAGCGTACGTGTGAGGGCGCGGGTTAGTGTCAGCGTACGGGTTAGGATTAGGGGACGGGTGAGGGTCAGGCTTCGGGGAAGGGTTAGGGTTAGGGTTCGGGCTAGGGTTAGGGTTAGGGGACGGGGACGGTTTAGGGTTCAGATGAGGGTGCGACAACGCTTTAGGGGGAGCGTATGTGTGAGGGCGCGGGTTAGTGTCAGCGTACGGGTTAGGATTAGGGGACGGGTGAGGTTCAAGCTTCGGGGAAGGGTTAGGGTTAGGGTTCGGGCTAGGGTTAGGGTTAGGGGACGGGGACGGTTTAGGGTCCAGGTGAGGGCACGACAACGCTTTAGGGGGAGCGTACGTGTGAGGGCGCGGGTTAGTGTCAGCGTACGGGTTAGGATTAGGGGACGGGTGAGGGTCAGGCTTCGGGGAAGGGTTAGGGTTAGGGTTCGGGCTAGGGTTAGGGTTAGGGGACGGGGACGGTTTAGGGTCCAGGTGAGGGAACGACAACGCTTTAGGGGGAGCGTACGTGTGACGGCGCGGGTTAGTGTCAGCGTACGGGTTAGGATTAGGGGACGGGTGAGGGTCAGGCTTCGGGGAAGTGTTAGGGTTAGGGTTCGGGCTAGGGTTAGGGTTAGGGGACGGGGACGGTTTAGGGTCCAGGTGAGGGTACGACAACGCTTTAGGGGGAGCGTACATGTGAGGGCGCGGGTTAGTGTCAGCGTACGGGTTAGGATTAGGGGACGGGTGAGGGTCAGGCTTCGGGGAAGGGTTAGGGTTAGGGTTCGGGCTAGGGTTAGGGTTAGGGGACGGGGACGGTTTAGGGTCCAGGTGAGGGCACGACAACGCTTTAGGGGGAGCGTACGTGTGAGGGCGCGGGTTAGTGTCAGCGTACGGGTTAGGATTAGGGGACGGGTGAGGGTCAGGCTTCGGGGAAGGGTTAGGGTTAGGGTTCGGACTAGGGTTAGGGTTAGGGGACGGGGACGGTTTAGGGTCCAGGTGAGGGCACGACAACGCTTTAGGGGGAGCGTACGTGTGAGGGTGCGGGTTAGTGTCAGCGTACGGGATAGGATTAGGGGACGGGTGAGGGTCAGGCTTCGGGGAAGGGTTAGGGTTAGGGTTCGGGCTAGGGTTAGGGTTAGGGTTAGGGGACGGGGACGGTTTAGGGTCCAGGTGAGGGCACGACAACGCATTAGGGGGAGCGTACGTGTGAGGGCGCGGGTTAGTGTCAGCGTACGGGTTAGGATTAGGGGACGGGTGAGGGTCAGGCTTCGGGGAAGGGTTAGGGTTAGGGTTCGGGCTAGGGTTAGGGTTAGGGGACGGGGACGGTTTAGGGTTCAGGTGAGGGTACGACAATGCTTTAGGGTGAGCGTATGTGTGAGGAGGCGGGTTAGTGTCAGCGTACGGGTTAGGATTAGGGGACGGGTGAGGTTCAAGCTTCGGGGAAGGGTTAGGGTTAGGGTTCGGGCTAGGGTTAGGTTTAGGGGACGGGGACGGTTTAGGGTCCAGGTGAGGGCACGACAAAGCTTTAGGGGGAGCGTACGTGTGAGGGCGCGGGTTAGTGTCAGCGTACGGGTTAGAATTAGGGGACGGGTGAGGGTCAGGCTTCGGGGAAGGGTTAGGGTTAGGGTTCGGGCTAGGGTTAGGGTTAGGGGACGGGGACGGTTTAGGGTCCAGCTGAGGGCACGACAACGCTTTAGGGGGAGCGTACGTGTGAGGGCGCGGGTTAGTGTCAGCGTACGGGTTAGGATTAGGGGACGGGTGAGGGTCAGGCTTCGGGGAAGGGTTAGGGTTAGGGTTCGGGCTAGGGTTAGGGTTAGGGTACGGGGACGGTTTAGGGTCCAGGTGAGGGCATGACAACGCTTTAGGGGGAGCGTACGTGTGTGGGCGCGGGTTAGTGTCAGCGTACGGGTTAGGATTAGGGGACGGGTGAGCGTCAGGCTTCGGGGAAGGGTTAGGGTTAGGGTTCGGGCTAGGGTTAGGGTTAGGGGACGGGGACGGTTTAGGGTCCAGGTGAGGGCACGACAACGCTTTAGGGGGAGCGTACGTGTGAGGGCGCGGGTTAGTGTCAGCGTACGGGTTAGGATTAGGGGACGGGTGAGGGTCAGGCTTCGGGGATGTTTTAGGGTTAGGGTTCGGGCTAGGGTTAGGGTTAGGGGACGGGGACGGTTTAGGGTCCAGGTGAGGGCACGACAACGCTTTAGGGGGAGCGTACGTGTGAGGGCGCGGGTTAGTGTCAGCGTACGGGTTAGGATTAGGGGACGGGTGAGGGTCAGGCTTCGGGGAAGGGTTAGGGTTAGGGTTCGGGCTAGGGTTAGGGTTAGGGGACGGGGACGGTTGAGGGTCCAGGTGAGCGCACGACAACGCTTTAGGGGGTGCGTACGTGTGAGGGAGTGGGTTAGTTTCAGCGTACGGATTAGGATTAGGGGACGGGTGAGGTTCAGGCTTCGGGGAAGGGTTAGGGTTAGGGTTCGGGCTAGGGTTAGGGTTAGGGGACGGGCACGGTTTAGGGTCCAGGTGAGGGTACGACAACGCTTTAGGGGGAGCGTACGTGTGAGGGCGTGGTTTAGTGTCAGCGTACGGGTTAGGATTAGGGGACGGGTGAGGGTCAGGCTTCGGGGAAGGGTTAGCGTTAGGCTTCGGGCTAGGGTTAGGGTTAGGGGACGGGGACGGTTTAGGGTCCAGGTGAGGGCACGACAACGCTTTAGGGGGAGCATACGTGTGAGGGCGCGGGTTAGTGTCAGCGTACGGGTTAGGATTAGGGGACGGGTGAGGGTCAGGCTTCGGGGAAGGGTTAGGGTTAGGGTTCGGGCTAGGGTTAGGGTTAGGGGACGGGGACGGTTTCGGGTCCAGGTGAGGGTACGACAACGCTTTACGGGGAGCGTACGTGTGAGGGCGCGGGTTAGTGTCAGCGTACGGGTTAGGATTAGGGGACGGGTGAGGGTCAGGCTTCGGGGAAGGGTTAGGGTTAGGGTTCGGTCTAGGGTTAGGGTTAGGGGACGGGGACGGTTTAGGGTCCAGGTGAGGGCACGACAATGCTTTAGGGGGAGCGTACGTGTGAGGGCGCGGGTTAGTGTCAGCGTACGGATTAGGATTAGGGGACGGGTGAGGGTCAGGCTTCGGGGAAGTGTTAGGGTTAGGGTTCGGGCTAGGGTTAGGGTTAGGGGACGGGGACGGTTTAGGGTGCAGGTGAGGGTACGACAACGCTTTAGGGGGAGCGTATGTGTGAGGGCGTGGGTGAGTGTCAGCGTACGGGTTAGGATTAGGGGACGGGTGAGGGTCAGGCTTCCCGGAAGGGTTAGGGTTAGGGTTCGGGCTAGGGTTAGGGTTAGGGTACGGGGACGGTTTAGGGTCCAGGTGAGAGCACGACAATGCTTTAGGGGGAGCGTACGTGTGAGGGCGCGGGTTAGTGTCAGCGTACGGGTTAGGATTAGGGGACGGGTGAGGGTCAGGCTTCGGGGAAGGGTTAGGGTTAGGGTTCGGGCTAGGGTTAGGGTTAGGGGACGGGGACGGTTTAGGGTCTAGGTGAGGGAACGACAACGCTTTAGGGGGAGAGTACGTGTGACGGCGCGGGTTAGTGTCAGCGTACGGGTTAGGATTAGGGGACGTGTGAGGGTCAGGCTTCGGGGAAGGGTTAGGGTTAGGGTTCGGGCTAGGGTTAGGGTTAGGGGACGGGGACGGTTTAGGGTCCAGGTGAGGGCACGACAACGCTTTAGGGGGAGAGTACGTGTGAGGGCGCGGGTTAGTGTCAGCGTACGGGTTAGGATTAGGGGACGGGTGAGGGTCAGGCTTCGGGGAAGGGTTAGGGTTAGGGTTCGGGCTAGGGTTAGGGTTAGGGGACGGGGACGGTTTAGGGTCCAGGTGAGAGCACGACAACGCTTTAGGGGGAGCGTACGTGTGAGGGCGCGGGTTAGTGTCAGCGTACGGGTTAGGATTAGGGGACGGGTGAGGGTCAGGCTTCGGGGAAGGGTTAGGGTTAGGGTTCGGGCTAGGGTTAGGGTTAGGGGACGGAGACGGTTTAGGGTCTAGGTGAGGGAACGACAACGCTTTAGGGGGAGAGTACGTGTGACGGCGCGGGTTAGTGTCAGCGTACGGGTTAGGATTAGGGGACGTGTGAGGGTCAGGCTTCGGGGAAGGGTTAGGGTTAGGGTTCGGGCTAGGGTTAGGGTTAGGGGACGGGGACGGTTTAGGGTCCAGGTGAGGGCACGACAACGCTTTAGGGGGAGAGTACGTGTGAGGGCGCGGGTTAGTGTCAGCGTACGGGTTAGGATTAGGGGACGGGTGAGGGTCAGGCTTCGGGGAAGGGTTAGGGTTAGGGTTCGGGCTAGGGTTAGGGTTAGGGGACGGGGACGGTTTAGGATCCAGGTGAGGGCACGACAACGCTTTAGGGGGAGCGTACGTGTGAGGGCGCGGGTTAGTGTCAGCGTACGGGATAGGATTAGGGGATGGGTGAGGGTCAGGCTTCGGGGAAGGGTTAGGGTTAGGGTTCGGGCTAGGGTTAGGGTTAGGAGACGAGTACGGTTTAGGGTCCAGGTGAGGGCACGACAACGCATTAGGGTGAGCGTACGTGTGAGGGCGCGGGTTAGTGTCAGTGTATGGGTTAGGATTAGGGGACGGGTGAGGGTCAGGCTTCGGGGAAGGGTTAGGGTTAGGGTTCGGGCTAGGGTTAGGGTTAGGGGACGGGGACGGTTTAGGGTCCAGGTGAGGGCACGACAACGCTTTAGGGGGAGCGTACGTGTGAGGGTGCGGGTTAGTGTCAGCGTACGGGTTAGGATTAGGGGACGGGTGAGGGTCAGGCTTCGGGGAAGGGTTAGGGTTAGGGTTCGGGCTAGGGTTAGTGTTAGGGGACGGGGACGGTTTAGGGTCCAGGTGAGGGCACGACAACGCCTTAGGGGGAGCGTACGTGTGAGGGCGCGGGTTAGTGTCAGCGTACGGGTTAGGATTAGGGGACGGGTGAGTCTCAGGCTTCGGGGAAGGGTTAGGGTTAGGGTTCGGGCTAGGGTTACGGTTAGGGGACGGGGACGGTTTAGGGTCCAGGTGAGGGCACGACAACGCTTTAGGGGGAGCGTACGTGTGAGGGCGCGGATTAGTGTCAGCGTACGGGTTAGGATTAGGGGACGGGTGAGGGTCAGGCTTCGGGGAAGGGTTAGGGTTAGGGTTCGGGCTAGGGTTAGGGTTAGGGGACGGGGACGGTTTAGGGTCCAGGTGAGGGTACGACAACGCTTTAGGGGGAGCGTACGTGTGAGGGCGCGGGTTAGTGTCAGCGTACGGGTTAGGATTAGGGGACGGGTGAGGGTCAGGCTTCGGGGAAGGGTTAGGGTTAGGGTTCGGGCTAGGGTTAGGGTTAGGGGACGGGGACGGTTTAGGGTCCAGGTCAGGGCACGACAACGCTTTACGGGGAGCGTACGTGTGAGGGCGCGGGTTAGTGTCAGCGTACGGGTTAGGATTAGGGGACGGGTGAGGGTCAGGCTTCGGGGAAGGGTTAGGGTTAGGGTTCGGGCTAGGGTTAGGGTTAGGTTACGGGGACGGTTTAGGGTCCAGCTGAGGGCACGACAACGCTTTAGGGGGAGCGTACGTGTGAGGGCGCGGGTTAGTGTCAGCGTACGGGTTAGGATTAGGGGACGGGTGAGGGTCAGGCTTCGGGGAAGGGTTAGGGTTAGGGTTCGGGCTAGGGTTAGGGTTAGGGGACGGGGATGGTTTAGGGTTCAGGTGAGGGCATGACAACGCTTAAGGGGGAGCGTACGTGTGTGGGCGCGGGTTAGTGTCAGCGTACGGGTTAGGATTAGGGGACGGGTGAGGGTCAGGCTTCGGGGAAGGGTTAGGGTTAGGGTTCGGGCTAGGGTTAGGGTTAGGGGACGGGGACGGTTTAGGGTCCAGGTGAGGGCACGACAACGCTTTAGGGGGAGCGTACGTGTGAGGGCGCGTGTTAGTGTCAGCGTACGGGTTAGGATTAGGGGACGGGTGAGGGTCAGGCTTCGGGGAAGTGTTAGGGTTAGGGTTCGGGCTAGGGTTAGGGTTAGGGGACGGGGACGGTTTAGGGTCCAGGTGAGGGCACGACAACGCTTTAGGGGGAGCGTACGTGTGAGGGCGCGGGTTAGTGTCAGCGTACGGGTTAGGATTAGGGGACGGGTGAGGGTCAGGCTTCGGGGAAGGGTTAGGGTTAGGGTTCGGACTAGGGTTAGGGTTAGGGGACGGGGACGGTTTAGGGTCCAGGTGAGGGCACGACAACGCTTTAGGGGGAGCGTACGTGTGAGGGCGCGGGTTAGTGTCAGCGTACGGGATAGGATTAGGGGACGGGTGAGGGTCAGGCTTCGGGGAAGGGTTAGGGTTAGGGTTCGGGCTAGGGTTAGGGTTAGGGTTAGGGGACGGGGACGGTTTAGGGTCTAGGTGAGGGCACGACAACGCATTAGGGGGAGCGTACGTGTGAGTGCGCGGGTTAGTGTCAGCGTACGGGTTAGGATTAGGGGACGGGTGAGGGTCAGGCTTCGGGGAAGGGTTAGGGTTAGGGTTCGGGCTTGGGTTAGGGTTAGGGGACGGGGACGGTTTAGGGTTCAGGTGAGGGTACGACAACGCTTTAGGGGGAGCGTATGTGTGAGGAGGCGGGTTAGTGTCAGCGTACGGGTTAGGATTAGGGGACGGGTGAGGTTCTAGCTTCGGGGAAGGGTTAGGGTTAGGGTTCGGGCTAGGGTTAGGGTTAGGGGACGGGGACGGTTTAGGGTCCAGCTGAGGGCACGACAACGCTTTAGGGGGAGCGTACGTGTGAGGGCGCGGGTTAGTGTTAGCGTACGGGTTAGGATTAGGGGACGGGTGAGGGTCAGGCTTCGGGGAAGGGTTAGGGTTAGGTTTCGGGCTAGGGTTAGGGTTAGGGTACGGGGACGGTTTAGGGTCCAGGTGAGGGCACGACAACGCTTTAGGGGGAGCGTACGTGTGTGGGCGCGGGTTAGTGTCAGCGTACGGGTTAGGATTAGGGGACGGGTGAGGGTCAGGCTTCGGGGAAGGGTTAGGGTTAGGGTTCGGGCTAGGGTTAGGGTTAGGGGACGGGGACGGTTTAGGGTCCAGGTGAGGGCACGACAACGCTTTAGGGGGAGCGTACGTGTGAGGGCGCGGGTTAGTGTCAGCGTACGGGTTAGGATTAGGGGACGGGTGAGGGTCAGGCTTCGGGGAAGGGTTAGGGTTAGGGTTCGGGCTAGGGTTAGGGTTAGGGGACGGGGACGGTTTAGGGTCCAGGTGAGGGCACGACAACGCTTTAGGGGGAGCGTACGTGTGAGGGCGCGGGTTAGTGTCAGCGTACGGGTTAGGATTAGGGGACGGGTGAGGGTCAGGCTTCGGGGAAGGGTTAGGGTTAGGGTTCGGGCTAGGGTTAGGGGACGGGGACGGTTTCGGGTCCAGGTGAGGGTACGACAACGCTTTAGGGGGAGCGTACGTGTGAGGGCGCGGGTTAGTGTCAGCGTACGGGTTAGGATTAGGGGACGGTTGAGGGTCAGGCTTCGGGGAAGGTTTAGGGTTAGGGTTCGGGCTAGGGTTAGGGTTAGGGGACGGGGACGGTTTAGGGTCCAGGTGAGGGCACGACAACGCTTTAGGGGGAGCGTACGTGTGAGGGCGCGGGTTAGTGTCAGCGTACGGATTAGGATTAGGGGACGGGTGAGGGTCAGGCTTCGGGGAAGGGTTAGGGTTAGGGTTCGGGCTAGGGTTAGGGTTAGGGGACGGGGACGGTTTAGGGTGCAGGTGAGGGTACGACAACGCTTTAGGGGGAGCGTATGTGTGAGGGCGTGGGTGAGTGTCAGCGTACGGGTTAGGATTAGGGGACGGGTGAGGGTTAGGCTTCCCGGAAGGGTTAGGATTAGGGTTCGGGCTAGGGTTAGGGTTAGGGTACGGGGACGGTTTAGGGTCCAGGTGAGAGCACGACAACGCTTTAGGGGGAGCGTACGTGTGAGGGCGCGGGTTAGTGTCAGCGTACGGGTTAGGATTAGGGGACGGGTGAGGGTCAGGCTTCGGGGAAGGGTTAGGGTTAGGGTTCGGGCTAGGGTTAGGGTTAGGGGACGGGGACGGTTTAGGGTCTAGGTGAGGGAACGACAACGCTTTAGGGGGAGAGTACGTGTGACGGCGCGGGTTAGTGTCAGCGTACGGGTTAGGATTAGGGGACGTGTGAGGGTCAGGCTTCGGGGAAGGGTTAGGGTTAGGGTTAGGGCTAGGGTTAGGGTTAGGGGACGGGGACGGTTTAGGGTCCAGATGAGGGCACGACAACGCTTTAGGGGGAGAGTACGTGTGAGGGCGCGGGTTAGTGTCAGCGTACGGGTTAGGATTAGGGGACGGGTGAGGGTCAGGCTTCGGGGAAGGGTTAGGGTTAGGGTTCGGGCTAGGGTTAGGGTTAGGGGACGGGGACGGTTTAGGATCCAGGTGAGGGCACGACAACGCTTTAGGGGGAGCGTACGTGTGAGGGCGCGGGTTAGTGTCAGCGTACGGGATAGGATTAGGGGATGGGTGAGGGTCAGGCTTCGGGGAAGGGTTAGGGTTAGGGTTCGGGCTAGGGTTAGGGTTAGGAGACGAGTACGGTTTAGGTTCTAGGTGAGGGCACGACAACGCATTAGGGGGAGCGTACGTGTGAGGGCGCGGGTTAGTGTCAGAGTATGGGTTAGGATTAGGGGACGGGTGAGGGTCAGGCTTCGGGGAAGGGTTAGGGTTAGGGTTCGGGCTAGGGTTAGGGTTAGGGGACGGGGACGGTTTAGGGTCCAGGTGAGGGCACGACAACGCTTTAGGGGGAGCGTACGTGTGAGGGTGCGGGTTAGTGTCAGCGTAGGGGTTAGGATTAGGGGACGGGTGAGGGTCAGGCTTCGGGGAAGGGTTAGGGTTAGGGTTCGGGCTAGGGTTAGTGTTAGGGGACGGGGACGGTTTAGGGTCCAGGTGAGGGCACGACAACGCCTTAGGGGGAGCGTACGTGTGAGGGCGCGGGTTAGTGTCAGCGTACGGGTTAGGATTAGGGGACGGGTGAGGGTCAGGCTTCGGGGAAGGGTTAGGGTTAGGGTTCGGGCTAGGGTTAGGGTTAGGGGACGGGGACGGTTTAGGGTCCAGGTGAGGGCACGACAACGCTTTAGGGGGAGCGTACGTGTGAGGGCGCGGATTAGTGTCAGCGTACGGGTTAGGATTAGGGGACGGGTGAGGGTCAGGCTTCGGGGAAGGGTTAGGGTTAGGGTTCGGGCTAGGGTTAGGGTTAGGGGACGGGGACGGTTTAGGGTCCAGGTGAGGGTACGACAACGCTTTAGGGGGAGCGTACGTGTGAGGGCGCGGGTTAGTGTCAGCGTACGGGTTAGGATTAGGGGACGGGTGTGGGTCAGGCTTCGAGGAAGGGTTAGGGTTAGGGTTCGGGCTAGGGTTAGGGTTAGGGTACGGGGACGGTTTAGGGTCCAGGTCAGGGCACGACAACGCTTTACGGGGAGCGTACGTGTGAGGGCGCGGGTTAGTGTCAGCGTACGGGTTAGGATTAGGGGACGGGTGAGGGTCAGGCTTCGGGGAAGGGTTAGGGTTAGGGTTCGGGCTAGGGTTAGGGTTAGGGTACGGGGACGGTTTAGGGTCCAGCTGAGGGCACGACAACGCTTTAGGGGGAGCGTACGTGTGAGGGCGCGGGTTAGTGTCAGCGTACGGGTTAGGATTAGGGGACGGGTGAGGGTCAGGCTTCGGGGAAGGGTTAGGGTTAGGGTTCGGGCTAGGGTTAGGGTTAGGGGACGGGGACGGTTTAGGGTTCAGGTGAGGGCACGACAACGCTTAAGGGGGAGCGTACGTGTGTGGGCGTGGGTTAGTGTCAGCGTACGGGTTAGGATTAGGGGACGGGTGAGGGTCAGGCTTCGGGGAAGGGTTAGGGTTAGGGTTCGGGCTAGGGTTAGGGTTAGGGGACGGGGACGGTTTAGGGTCCAGGTGAGGGCACGACAACGCTTTAGGGGGAGCGTACGTGTGAGGGCGCGGGTTAGTGTCAGCGTACGGGTTAGGATTAGGGGACGGGTGAGGGTCAGGCTTCGGGGAAGGGTTAGGGTTAGGGTTCGGGCTAGGGTTAGGGTTAGGGGACGGGGACGGTTTAGGGTCCAGGTGAGGGCACGACAACGCTTTAGGGGGAGCGTACGTGTGAGGGCGCGGGTTAGTGTCAGCGTACGGGTTAGGATTAGGGGACGGGTG
The DNA here is from genome assembly GCF_039906515.1 of Pseudorca crassidens. Classification (NCBI taxonomy): domain Eukaryota; kingdom Metazoa; phylum Chordata; class Mammalia; order Artiodactyla; family Delphinidae; genus Pseudorca; species Pseudorca crassidens. Next base: position 47,535,495 of record NC_090309.1, read on the forward strand.
AGGGTCAGGCTTCGGGGAAGGGTTAGGGTTAGGGTTCGGGCTAGGGTAAGGGTTAGGGGACGGGGACGGATTAGGGTGCAGGTGAGGGCACGACAACGCTTTAGGGGGAGCGTACGTGTGAGGGCGCGGGTTAGTGTCAGCGTACGGGTTAGGATTAGGGGACGGGTGAGGGTCAGGCTTCGGGGAAGGGTTAGGGTTAGGGTTCGGGCTAGGGTTAGGGTTAGGGGACGGGGACGGATTAGGGTCCAGGTGAGGGCACGACAACGCTTTAGGGGGAGCGTACGTGTGAGGGCGTGGGTTAGTGTCAGCGTACGGGTTAGGATTAGGGGACGGGTGAGGGTCAGGCTTCGGGGAAGGGTTAGGGTTAGGGTTCGGGCTAGGGTTAGGGTTAGGGGACGGGGACGGTTTAGGGTCCAGGTGAGGGTACGACAACGCTTTAGGGGGAGCGTATGTGTGAGGGCGCGGGTTAGTGTCAGCGTACGGGTTAGGATTAGGGGACGGGTGAGGGTCAGGCTTCGGGGAAGGGTTAGGGTTAGGGTTCGGGCTAGGGTTAGGGTTAGGGGACGGGGACGGTTTATGGTCCAGGTGAGGGTACAACAACGTTTTATGGGGAGCGTACGTGTGAGGGCGCGGGTTAGTGTCAGCGTACGGGTTAGGATTAGGGGACGGGTGAGGGTCAGGCTTCGGGGAAGGGTTAGGGTTAGGGTTCGGGCTAGGGTTAGGGTTAGGGGACGGGGACGGTTTAGGGTAAAGGTGAGGGCACGACAACGCTTTAGGGGGAGCGTACGTCTGAGGGCGCGGGTTAGTGTCAGCGTACGGGTTAGGATTAGGGGACGGGTGAGGGTCAGGCTTCGGGGAAGGGTTAGGGTTAGGGTTCGGGCTACGGTTAGTGTTAGGGGACGGGGACGGTTTAGGGTCCAGGTGAGGGCACGACAACGCTTTAGGGGGAGCGTACGTGTGAGGGCGCGGGTTAGTGTCAGCGTACGGGTTAGGATTAGGGGACGGGTGAGGGTCAGGCTTCTGGGAAGGGTTAGGGTTAGGGTTCGGGCTAGGGTTAGGGTTAGGGGACGGGGACGGTTTAGGGTGCAGGTGAGGGCACGACAACGCTTTAGGGGGAGCGTACGTGTGAGGGCGCGGGTTAGTGTCAGCGTACGGGTTAGGATTAGGGGACGGGTGAGGGTCAGGATTCGGGGAAGGGTTAGGGTTAGGTTTCGGGCTAGGGTTAGGATTAGGGGACGGGGACGGTTTAGGGTCCAGGTGAGGGTACGACAACGCTTTAGGGGGAGCGTATGTGTGAGGGCGCGGGTTAGTGTCAGCGTACGGGTTAGGATTAGGGGACGGGTGAGGGTCAAGCTTCGGGGAAGGGTTAGGGTTAGGGTTCGGGCTAGGGTTAGGGTTAGGGGACGGGGACGGTTTAGGCTCCAGGTGAGGGCACGACAACGCTTTAGGGGGAGCGTACGTGTGAGGGCGCGGGTTAGTGTCAGCGTACGGGTTAGGATTAGGTTACGGGTGAGGGTCAGGCTTCGGGGAAGGGTTAGGGTTAGGGTTCGGGCTAGGGTTAGGGTTAGGGGACGGGGACCATTTAGGGTCCAGGTGAGGGAACGACAACGCTTTAGGGGGAGCGTACGTGTGAGGGCGTGGTTTAGTGTCAGCGTACGGGTTAGGATTAGGGGACGGGTGAGGGTCAGGCTTCGGGGAAGGGTTAGGGTTAGGGTTCGGGCTAGGGTTAGGGTTAGGGGACGGGGACGGTTTAGGGTCCAGGTGAGGGCACGACAACGCTTTAGGGGGAGAGTACGTGTGAGGGCGCGGGTTAGTGTCAGCGTACGGGTTAGGATTAGGGGACGGGTGAGGGTCAGGCTTCGGGGAAGGGTTAGGGTTAGGGTTCGGGCTAGGGTTAGGGTTAGGGGACGGGGACGGTTTATGGTCCAGGTGAGGGTACGACAACGCTTTAGGGGGAGCGTACGTGTGAGGGCGCGGGTTAGTGTCAGCGTACGGGTTAGGATTAGGGGACGGGTGAGGGTCAGGCTTCGGGGAAGGGTTAGGGTTAGGGTTCGGGCTAGGGTTAGGGTTAGGGGACGGGGACGGTTTAGGGTCCAGGTGAGGGCACGACAATGCTTTACGGGGAGCGTACGTGTGAGGGCGCGGGTTAGTGTCAGCGTACGGGTTAGGATTAGGGGACGGGTGAGGGTCAGGCTTCGAGGAAGGGTTAGGGTTAGGGTTCGGGCTAGGGTTAGGGTTAGGGGACGGGGACGGTTTAGGGTCCAGGTGAGGGCACGACAACGCTTTAGGGGGAGCGTACGTGTGAGGGCGCGGGTTAGTGTCAGCGTACGGGTTAGGATTAGGGGACGGGTGAGGGTCAGGCTTCGGGGAAGGGTTAGGGTTAGGGTTCGGGCTAGGGTTAGGGGACGGGGACGGTTAGGGTGCAGGTGAGGGCACGACAATGCTTTAGGGGGAGCGTACGTGTGAGGGCGCGGGTTAGTGTCAGCGTACGGGTTAGGATTAGGGGACGGGTGAGGGTCAGGCTTCGGGGAAGGGTTAGGGTTAGGGTTCGGGCTAGGGTTAGGGTTAGGGGACGGGGACGGATTAGGGTCCAGGTGAGGGCACGACAACGCTTTAGGGGGAGCGTACGTGTGAGGGCGCGGGTTAGTGTCAGCGTACGGGTTAGGATTAGGGGACGGGTGAGGGTCAGGCTTCGGGGAAGGGTTAGGGTTAGGGTTCGGGCTAGGGTTAGGGTTAGGGGACGGGGACGGTTTAGGGTCCAGGTGAGGGTACGACAACGCTTTAGGGGGAGCGTATGTGTGAGGGCGCGGGTTAGTGTCAGCGTACGGGTTAGGATTAGGGGACGGGTGAGGGTCAGGCTTCGGGGAAGGGTTAGGGTTAGGGTTCGGGCTAGGGTTAGGGTTAGGGGACGGGGACGGTTTATGGTCCAGGTGAGGGTACGACAACGTTTTAGGGGGAGCGTACGTGTGAGGGCGCGGGTTAGTGTCAGCGTACGGGTTAGGATTAGGGGACGGGTGAGGGTCAGGCTTCGGGGAAGGGTTAGGGTTAGGGTTCGGGCTACGGTTAGTGTTAGGGGACGGGGACGGTTTAGGGTCCAGGTGAGGGCACGACAACGCTTTAGGGGGAGCGTACGTGTGAGGGCGCGGGTTAGTATCAGCGTACGGGTTAGGATTAGGGGACGGGTGCGGGTCAGGCTTCGGGGAAGGGTTAGGGTTAGGGTTCGGGCTAGGGTTAGGGTTAGGGGACGGGGACGGTTTAGGGTGCAGGTGAGGGCACGACAATGCTTTAGGGGGAGCGTACGTGTGAGGGCGCGGGTTAGTGTCAGCGTACGGGTTAGGATTAGGGGACGGGTGAGGGTCAGGCTTCGGGGTAGGGTTAGGGTTAGGGTTCGGGCTAGGGTTAGGATTAGGGGACAGGGACGGTTTAGGGTCCAGGTGAGGGTACGACAACGCTTTAGCGGGAGCGTACGTGTGAGGGCGCGGGTTAGTGTCAGCGTACGGGTTAGGATTAGGGGATGGGTGAGGGTCAAGCTTCGGGGAAGGGTTAGGGTTAGGGTTCGGGCTAGGGTTAGGGTTAGGGGACGGGGTCGGTTTAGGGTCCAGGTGAGGGCACGACAACGCTTTAGGGGGAGCGTACGTGTGAGGGCGCGGGTTAGTGTCAGCGTACGGGTTAGGATTAGGTTACGGGTGAGGGTCAGGCTTCGGGGAAGGGTTAGGGTTAGGGTTCGGGCTAGGGTTAGGGTTAGGGGACGGGGACGATTTAGGGTCCAGGTGAGGGAACGACAACGCTTTAGGGGGAGCGTACGTGTGAGGGCGTGGTTTAGTGTCAGCGTACGGGTTAGGATTAGGGGACGGGTGAGGGTCAGGCTTCGGGGAAGGGTTAGGGTTAGGGTTCGGGCTAGGGTTAGGGTTAGGGGACGGGGACGGTTTAGGGTCCAGGTGAGGGTACGACAACGCTTTAGGGGGAGCGTACGTGTGAGGGCGCGGGTTAGTGTCAGCGTACGGGTTAGGATTAGGGGACGGGTGAGGGTCAGGCTTCGGGGAAGGGTTAGGGTTAGGGTTCGGGCTAGGGTTAGGGTTAGGGGACGGGGACGGTTTAGGGTCCAGGTGAGGGCACGACAACGCTTTAGGGGGAGCGTACGTGTGAGGGCGTGGTTTAGTGTCAGCGTACGGGTTAGGATTAGGGGACGGGTGAGGGTCAGGCTTCGGGGAAGGGTTAGGGTTAGGGTTCGGGCTAGGGTTAGGGTTAGGGGACGGGGACGGTTTCGGGTCCAGGTGAGAGTACGACAACGCTTTAGGGGGAGCGTACGTGTGAGGGCGCGGGTTAGTGTCAGCGTATGGGTTAGGATTAGGGGACGGGTGAGGGTCAGGCTTCGGGGAAGGGTTAGGGTTAGGGTTCGGGCTAGGGTTAGGGTTAGGGGACGGGGAAGGTTTAGGGTCCAGGTGAGGGCACGACAACGCTTTAGGGGGAGCGTATGTGTGAGGGCGCGGGTTAGTGTCAGCGTACGGGTTAGGATTAGGGGACGGGTGAGGGTCAGGCTTCGGGGAAGGGTTAGGGTTAGGGTTCGGGCTAGGGTTAGGGTTAGGGGACGGGGAAGGTTTAGGGTCCAGGTGAGGGCACGACAACGCTTTAGGGGGAGCGTACGTGTGAGGGCGCGGGTTAGTGTCAGCGTACGGATTAGGATTAGGGGACGGGTGAGGGTCAGGCTTCGGGGAAGGGTTAGGGTTAGGGTGCGGGCTAGGGTTAGGGTTAGGGGACGGGGACGGTTTAGGGTCCAGGTGAGGGTACGACAACGCTTTAGGGGGAGCGTACGTGTGAGGGCGTGGTTTAGTGTCAGCGTGCGGGTTAGGATTAGGGGACGGGTGAGGGTCAGGCTTCGGGGAAGTGTTAGGGTTAGGGTTCGGGCTAGGGTTAGGGTTAGGGGACGGGGACGGTTTCGGGTCCAGGTGAGGGTACGACAACGCTTTAGGGGGAGCGTACGTGTGAGGGCGCGGGTTAGTGTCAGCGTACGGGTTAGGATTAGGGGACGGGTGAGGGTCAGGCTTCGGGGAAGGGTTAGGGTTAGGGTTCGGGCTAGGGTTAGGGTTAGGGGATGGGGAAGGTTTAGGGTCCACGTGAGGGCACGACAACGCTTTAGGGGGAGCGTACGTGTGAGGGCGCGGGTTAGTGTCAGCGTACGGGTTAGGATTAGGGGACGGGTGAGGGTCAGGCTTCGGGGAAGGGTTAGGGTTAGGGTTCGGGCTAGGGTTAGGGTTAGGGGACGGGGACGGTTTAGGGTCCAGGTGAGGGTACGACAACGCTTTAGGGGGAGCGTACGTGTGAGGGCGTGGGTTAGTGTCAGCGTACGGGTTAGGATTAGGGGACGGGTGAGGGTCAGGCTTCGGGGAAGGGTTAGGGTTAGGGTTCGGGCTAGGGTTAGGGTTAGGGGACGGGGACGGTTTCGGGTCCAGGTGAGGGTACGACAACTCTTTAGGGGGAGCGTACGTGTTAGGGCGCGGGTTAGTGTCAGCGTACGGGTTAGGATTAGGGGACGTGTGAGGGTCAGGCTTCGGGGAAGGGTTAGGGTTAGGCTTCGGGCTAGGGTTAGGGTTAGGGGACGGGGACGGTTTAGGGTCCAGGTGAGGGTCCGCCAACGCTTTAGGGGGAGCGTACATGTTAGGGCGCGGGTTAGTGTCAGCGTACGGGTTAGGATTAGGGGACGGGTGAGGGTCAGGCTTCGGGGAAGGGTTAGGGTTAGGGTTCGGGCTAGGGTTAGGGTTAGGGGACGGGGACGGTTTCGGGTCCAGGTGAGGGTATGACAACGCTTTAGGGGGAGCGTACGTGTGAGGGCGCGGGTTAGTGTCAGCGTACGGGTTAGGATTAGGGGACGGGTGAGGGTCAGGCTTCGGGGAAGGGTTAGGGTTAGGGTTCGGGCTAGGGTTAGGGTTAGGGGACGGGGACGGTTTAGGGTCCAGGTGAGGGTCCGCCAACGCTTTAGGGGGAGCGTACATGTTAGGGCGCGGGTTAGTGTCAGCGTACGGGTTAGGATTAGGGGACGGGTGAGGGTCAGGCTTCGGGGAAGGGTTAGGGTTAGGGTTCGGGCTAGGGTTAGGGTTAGGGGACGGGGACGGTTTCGGGTCCAGGTGAGGGTACGACAACGCTTTAGGGGGAGCGTACGTGTGAGGGCGCGGGTTAGTGTCAGCGTACGGGTTAGGATTAGGGGACGGGTGAGGGTCAGGCTTCGGGGAAGGGTTAGGGTTAGGGTTCGGGCTAGGGTTAGGGTTAGGGGACGGGGACGGTTTAGGGTCCAGGTGAGGGTCCGCCAACGCTTTAGGGGGAGCGTACATGTTAGGGCACGGGTGAGTGTCAGCGTACGGGTTAGGATTAGGGGACGGGTGAGGGTCAGGCTTCGGGGAAGGGTTAGGGTTAGGGTTCGGGCTAGGGTTAGGGTTAGGGGACGGGGACGGTTTCGGGTCCAGGTGAGGGCACGACAACGCTTTACGGGGAGCGTACGTGTGAGGGCGCGGGTTAGTGTCAGCGTACGGGTTAGGATTACGGGACGGGTGAGGGTCAGGCTTCGGGGAAGGGTTAGGGTTAGGGGACGGGGACGGTTTAGCGTCCAGGTGAGGGTACGACAACGCTTTAGGGGGAGCGTACGTGTGAGGGCGCGGGTTAGTGTCAGCGTACGGGTTAGGATTAGGGGACGGGTGAGGGTCAGGCTTCGGGGAAGGGTTAGGGTTAGGGCTCGGGCTAGCGTTAGGGTTAGGGGACGGGGACGGTTGAGGGTCCAGGTGAGGGCACGACAACGCTTTAGGGGGTGCGTACGTGTGAGGGCGTGGGTTAGTGTCAGCGTACGGATTAGGATTAGGGGACGGGTGAGGGTCAGGCTTCGGGGAAGGGTTAGGGTTAGGGTTCGGGCTAGGGTTAGGGTTAGGGGACGGGGACGGTTTAGGGTCCAGGTGAGGGTACGACAACGCTTTAGGGGGAGCGTACGTGTGAGGGCGTGGTTTAGTGTCAGCGTACGGGTTAGGATTAGGGGACGGGTGAGGGTCAGGCTTCGGGGAAGGGTTAGGGTTAGGGTTCGTGCTAGGGTTAGGTTTAGGGGACGGGGACGGTTTAGGGTCCAGGTGAGGGCACGACAACGCTTTAGGGGGAGCGTACGTGTGAGGGCGCGGGTTAGTGTCAGCGTACGGGTTAGGATTAGGGGACGGGTGAGGGTCAGGCTTCGGGGAAGGGTTAGGGTTAGGGTTCGGGCTAGGGTTAGGGTTAGGGGACGGGGACGGTTTCGGGTCCAGGTGAGGGTACGACAACGCTTTAGGGGGAGCGTACGTGTGAGGGCGCGGGTTAGTGTCAGCGTACGGGTTAGGATTAGGGGACGGGTGAGGGTCAGGCTTCGGGGAAGGGTTAGGGTTAGGGTTCGGGCTAGGGTTAGGGTTAGGGGACGGGGACGATTGAGGGTCCAGGTGAGGGCACGACAACGCTTTAGGGGGTGCGTACGTGTGAGGGCGTGGGTTAGTGTCAGCGTACGGATTAGGATTAGGGGACGGGTGAGGGTCAGGCTTCGGGGAAGGGTTAGGGTTAGGGTTCGGGCTAGGGTTAGGGTTAGGGGACGGGGACGGTTTAGGGTCCAGGTGAGGGTACGACAACGCTTTAGGGGGAGCGTACGTGTGAGGGCGTGGTTTAGTGTCAGCGTACGGGTTAGGATTAGGGGACGGGTGAGGGTCAAGCTTCGGGGAAGGGTTAGGGTTAGGGTTCGGGCTAGGGTTAGGTTTAGGGGACGGGGACGGTTTAGGGTCCAGGTGAGGGCACGACAAAGCTTTAGGGGGAGCGTACGTGTGAGGGCGCGGGTTAGTGTCAGCGTACGGGTTAGGATTAGGGGACGGGTGAGGGTCAGGCTTCGGGGAAGGGTTAGGGTTAGGGTTCGGGCTAGGGTTAGGGTTAGGGGACGGGGACGGTTTCGGGTCCAGGTGAGGGTACGACAACGCTTTAGGGGGAGCGTACGTGTGAGGGCGCGGGTTAGTGTCAGCGTACGGGTTAGGATTAGGGGACGGGTGAGGGTCAGGCTTCGGGGAAGGGTTAGGGTTAGGGTTCGGGCTAGGGTTAGGGTTAGGGGACGGGGACGGTTTAGGGTCCAGGTGAGGGCACGACAACGCTTTAGGGGGAGCGTACGTGTGAGGGCGCGGGTTAGTGTCAGCGTACGGATTAGGATTAGGGGACGGGTGAGGGTCAGGCTTCGGGGAAGGGTTAGGGTTAGGGTTCAGGCTAGGGTTAGGGTTAGGGGACGGGGATGGTTTAGGGTCCAGGTGAGGGCACGACAACGCTTTAGGGGGAGCGTACGTGTGAGGGCGCGGGTTAGTGTCAGCGTACTGGTTAGAATTAGGGGACGGGTGAGGGTCAGGCTTCGGGGAAGGGTTAGGGTTAGGGTTCGGGCTAGGGTTAGGGTTAGGGGACGGGGACGGTTTAGGGTCCAGGTGAGGGCACGACAACGCTTTAGGGGGAGCGTACGTGTGAGGGCGCGGGTTAGTGTCAGCGTACTGGTTAGGATTAGGGGACGGGTGAGGGTCAGGCTTCGGGGAAGGGTTAGGGTTAGGGTTCAGGCTAGGGTTAGGGTTAGGGGACGGGGACGGTTTAGGGTGCAGGTGAGGGTACGACAACGCTTTAGGGGGAGCGTACGTGTGAGGGCGTGGGTGAGTGTCAGTGTACGGGTTAGGATTAGGTGACGGGTGAGGGTCAGGCTTCCCGGAAGGGTTAGGGTTAGGGTTCGGGCTAGGGTTAGGGTTAGGGTACGGGGACGGTTTAGGGTCCAGGTGAGGGCACGACAACGCTTTAGGCGGAGCGTACGTGTGAGGGCGCGGGTTAGTGTCAGGGTACGGGTTAGGATTAGGGGACGGGTGAGGGTCAGGCTTCGGGGAAGGGTTAGGGTTAGGGTTCGGGCTAGGGTTAGGGTTAGGGGACGGGGATGGTTTAGGGTCCAGGTGAGGGCACGACAACGCTTTAGGGGGAGCATACGTGTGAGGGCGCGGGTTAGTGTCAGCGTACGGGTTAGGATTAGGGGACGGGTGAGGGTCAGGCTTCAGGGAAGGGTTGGGGTTAGGGTTCGGGCTAGGGTTAGGGTTAGGGGACGGGGACGGTTTAGGGTCCAGGTGAGGGTACGACAACGCTTTAGGGGGAGCGTACGTGTGAGGGCGCGGGTTAGTGTCAGCGTACGGGTTAGGATTAGGGGACGGGTGAGGGTCAGGCTTCGGGGAAGGGTTAGGGTTAGGGTTCGGGCTAGGGTTAGGGGACGGGGACGGTTTAGGGTCTAGGTGAGGGAACGACAACGCTTTAGGGGGAGCGTACGTGTGACGACGCGGGTTAGTGTCAGCGTACGGGTTAGGATTAGGGGACGGGTGAGGGTCAGGCTTCGGTGAAGGGTTAGGGTTAGGGTTCGGGCTAGGGTTAGGGTTAGGGGACGGGGACGGTTTAGGGTCCAGGTGAGGGCACGACAACGCTTTAGGGGTAGCGTACGTGTGAGGGCGCGGGTTAGTGTCAGCGTACGGGTTAGGATTAGGGGACGGGTGAGGGTCAGGCTTCTGGGAAGGGTTAGGGTTAGGGTTCGGGCTAGGGTTAGGGTTAGGGGACGGGGACGGTTTATGGTCCAGGTGAGGGTACGACAACGTTTTAGGGGGAGCGTACGTGTGAGGGCGCGGGTTAGTGTCAGCGTACGGGTTAGGATTAGGGGACGGGTGAGGGTCAGGCTTCGGGGAAGGGTTAGGGTTAGGGTTCGGGCTAGGGTTAGGGTTAGGGGACGGGGACGGTTTAGGGTGCAGGTGAGGGCACGACAACGCTTTAGGGGGAGCGTACGTGTGAGGGCGCGGGTTAGTGTCAGCGTACGGGTTAGGATTAGGGGACGGGTGAGGGTCAGGCTTCGGGGAAGGGTTAGGGTTAGGGTTCGGGCTAGGGTTAGGGTTAGGGGACGGGGACGGTTTAGGGTCCAGGTGAGGGCACGACAACGCTTTAGGGGGAGCGTACGTGTGAGGGCGCGGGTTAGTGTCAGCGTACGGGTTAGGATTAGGGGACGGGTGAGGGTCAGGCTTCGGGGAAGGGTTAGGGTTAGGGTTCGGGATAGGGTTAGGGTTAGGGGACGGGGACGGTTTAGGGTCCAGGTGAGGGCACGACAACGCTTTAGGGGGAGAGAACGTGTGAGGGCGCGGGTTAGTGTCAGCGTACGGGTTAGGATTAGGGGACGGGTGAGGGTCAGGCTTCGGGGAAGGGTTAGGGTTAGGGTTCGGGCTAGGGTTAGGGTTAGGGGACGGGGACGGTTTATGGTCCAGGTGAGGGTACGACAACGCTTTAGGGGGAGCGTACGTGTGAGGGCGCGGGTTAGTGTCAGCGTACGGGTTAGGATTAGGGGACGGGTGAGGGTCAGGCTTCGGGGAAGGGTTAGGGTTAGGGTTCGGGCTAGGGTTAGGGTTAGGGGACGGGGACGGTTTAGGGTGCAGGTGAGGGCACGACAACGCTTTAGGGGGAGCGTACGTGTGAGGGCGCGGGTTAGTGTCAGCGTACGGGTTAGGATTAGGGGACGGGTGAGGGTCAGGCTTCGGGGAAGGGTTAGGGTTAGGGTTCGGGCTAGGGTTAGGGTTAGAGGACGGGGACGGTTTAGGGTCCAGGTGAGGGCACGACAACGCTTTAGGGGGAGCGTACGTGTGAGGGCGCGGGTTAGTGTCAGCGTACGGGTTAGGATTAGGGGACGGGTGAGGGTCAGGCTTCGGGGAAGGGTTAGGGTTAGGGTTCGGGCTAGGGTTAGGGTTAGGGGACGGGGACGGTTTAGGGTCCAGGTGAGGGCACGACAACGCTTTAGGGGGTGCGTACGTGTTTGGGCGTGGGTTAGTGTCAGCGTACGGGTTAGGATTAGGGGACGGGTGAGGGTCAGGCTTCGGGGAAGGGTTAGGGTTAGGGTTCGGGCTAGGGTTAGGGTTAGGGGACGGGGACGGTTTAGGGTCCAGGTGAGGGCACGACAACGCTTTAGGGGGAGCGTACGTGTGAGGGCGCGGGTTAGTGTCAGCGTACGGGTTACGATTAGGGGACGGGTGAGGGTCAGGCTTCTGGGAAGGGTTAGGGTTAGGGTTCGGGCTAGGGTTAGGGTTACCGGACGGGGACGGTTTAGGGTCCAGGTGAGGGCACGACAACGCTTTAGGGGGAGCGTACGTGTGAGGGCGCGGGTTAGTGTCAGCGTACGGGTTAGGATTAGGGGACGGGTGAGGGTCAGGCTTCGGGGAAGGGTTAGGGTTAGGGTTCGGGCTAGGGTTAGGGTTAGGGGACGGGGACGGTTTAGCGTCCAGGTGAGGGTACGACAACGCTTTAGGGGGAGCGTACGTGTGAGGGCGCGGGTTAGTGTCAGCGTACGGGTTAGGATTAGGGGACGGGTGAGGGTCAGGCTTCGGGGAAGGGTTAGGGTTAGGGTTCGGGCTAAGGTTAGGGTTAGGGGACGGGGACGGTTGAGGGTCCAGGTGAGGGCACGACAACGCTTTAGGGGGTGCGTACGTGTGAGGGCGTGGGTTAGTGTCAGCGTACGGATTAAGATTAGGGGACGGGTGAGGGGCAGGCTTCGGGGAAGGGTTAGGGTTAGGGTTCGGGCTAGGGTTAGGGTTAGGGGACGGGGACGGTTTAGGGTCCAGGTGAGGGTACGACAACGCTTTAGGGGGAGCGTACGTGTGAGGGCGTGGTTTAGTGTCAGCGTACGGGTTAGGATTAGGGGACGGGTGAGGGTCAGGCTTCGGGGAAGGGTTAGGGTTAGGGTTCGGGCTAGGGTTAGGGTTAGGGGACGGGGATGGTTTAGGGTCCAGGTGAGGGCACGACAACGCTTTAGGGGGAGCGTACGTGTGAGGGCGCGGGTTAGTGTCAGCGTACGGGTTAGGATTAGGGGACGGGTGAGGGTCAGGCTTCGGGGAAGGGTTAGGGTTAGGGTTCGGTCTAGGGTTAGGGTTAGGGGACGGGGACGGTTTCGGGTCCAGGTGAGGGTACGACAACGCTTTAGGGGGAGCGTACGTGTGAGGTCGCGGGTTAGTGTCAGCGTACGGGTTAGGATTAGGGGACGGGTGAGGGTCAGGCTTCGGGGAAGGGTTAGGGTTAGGGTTAGGGTTCAGGCTAGGGTTAGGGGACGGGGACGGTTTCGGGTCCAGGTGAGGGTACGACAACGCTTTAGGGGGAGCGTACGTGTGAGGGCGCGGGTTAGTGTCAGCGTACGGGTTAGGATTAGGGGACGGGTGAGGGTCAGGCTTCGGGGAAGGGTTAGGGTTAGGATTCGGGATAGGGTTAGGGTTAGGGGCCGGGGCCGGTTTAGGGTCCAGGTGAGGGTACGACAACGCTTTAGGGGGAGCGTACGTGTGAGGGCGCGGGTTAGTGTCAGCGTACGGGTTAGGATTAGGGGACGGGTGAGGGTCAGGCTTCGGGGAAGGGTTAGGGTTAGGGTTCGGGCTAGGGTTAGGGTTAGGGTACGGGGACGGTTTAGGGTCCAGGTGAGGGCACGACAACGCTTTAGGGGGAGCGTACGTGTGAGGGCGCGGGTTAGTGTCAGCGTTCGGGTTAGGATTAGGGGACGGGTGAGGGTCAGGCTTCGGGGAAGGGTTAGGGTTAGGGTTCGGGCTAGGGTTAGGGTTAGGGGACGGGGATGGTTTAGGGTCCAGCTGAGGGCACGAGAACGCTTTAGGGGGAGCTTACGTGTGAGGGCGCGGGTTAGTGTCAGCGTACGGGTTCGGATTAGGGGACGGGTGAGGGTCAGGCTTCGGGGAAGTGTTAGGGTTAGGGTTCGGGCTAGGGTTAGGGTTAGGGGACGGGGACGGTTTAGGGTCCACGTGAGGGTACGACAACGCTTTAGGGGGAGCGTACGTGTGAGGGCGTGGGTTAGTGTCAGCGTACGGGTTAGGATTAGGGGACGGGTGAGGGTCAGGCTTCGGGGAAGGGTTAGGGTTAGGGTTCGGGCTAGGGTTAGGGTTAGGGTACGGGGACGGTTTAGGGTCCAGGTGAGGGCACGACAACGCTTTAGGGGGAGCGTACGTGTGAGGGCGCGGGTTAGTGTCAGCGTACGGGTTAGGATTAGGGGACGGGTGAGGGTCAGGCTTCGGGGAAGGGTTAGGGTTAGGGTTCGGGCTAGGGTTAGGGTTAGGGGACGGGGACGGTTTAGGGTCCAGCTGAGGGCACGACAATGCTTTAGGGGGAGCGTACGTGTGAGGGCGCGGGTTAGTGTCAGCATATGGGTTAGGATTAGGGGACGGGTGAGGGTCAGGCTTCGGGGAAGGTTTAGGGTTAGGGTTCGGGCTAGGGTTAGGGTTAGGGGACGGGGAGGGTTTAGGGTCCAAGTGAGGGTACGACAACGCTTTAGGGGGAGCGTACGTGTGAGGGCACGAGTTAGTGTCAGCGTACGGGTTTGGATTAGGGGACGGGTGAGGTTCAGGCTTCGGGGAAGGGTTAGGGTTAGGGTTCGGGCTAGGGTTAGGGTTAGGGGACGGGGACGGTTTAGGGTCCAGGTGAGGGCACGACAACGCTTTAGGGGGAGCGTACGTGTGAGGGCGCGGGTTAGTGTCAGCGTACGGGTTAGGATTAGGGGACGGGTGAGGGTCAGGCTTCGGGGAAGGGTTAGGGTTAGGGTTCGGACTAGGGTTAGGGTTAGGGGACGGGGACGGTTTAGGTTCCAGGTGACGGCACGACAACGCTTTAGGGGGAGCGTACGTGTGACGGCGCGGGTTAGTGTCAGCGTACGGGTTAGGATTAGGGGACGGGTGAGGGTCAGGCTTCGGGGAAGTGTTAGGGTTAGGGTTCGGGCTAGGGTTAGGGGACGGGGACGGTTTAGGGTCCAGGTGAGGGTACGACAACGCTTTAGGGGGAGCGTACGTGTGAGGGCGTGGGTTAGTGTCAGTGTACGGGTTAGGATTAGGGGACGGGTGAGGGTCAGGCTTCGGGGAAGTGTTAGGGTTAGGGTTCGGGCTAGGGTTAGGGTTAGGGGACGGGGACAGTTTAGGGTCCAGGTGAGGGTACGACAACGCTTTAGGGGGAGCGTACGTGTGAGGGCGCGGGTTAGTGTCAGCGTACGGGTTAGGATTAGGGGACGGGTGAGGGTCAGGCTTCCCGGAAGGGTTAGGGTTAGGGTTCGGGCTAGGGTTAGCTTTAGGAGACGGGGATGGTTTAGTGTCCAGGTGAGGGTACGACAACGCTTTAGGGGGAGCGTACGTGTGAGGTCGCGGGTTAGTGTCAGTGTACGGGTTAGGATTAGGGGACGGGTGAGGGTCAGGCTTCGGGGAAGGGTCAGGGTTAGGGTTCGGGCTAGGGTTAGGGTTAGGGGATGGGGACGGTTTAGGGTGCAGGTGAGGGTACGACAACGCTTTAGGGGGAGCGTACGTGTGAGGGCGTGGGTTAGTGTCAGCGTACGGGTTAGGATTAGGGGACGGGTGAGGGTCAGGCTTCGGGGAAGTGTTAGCGTTAGGGTTCGGGCTAGGGTTAGGGTTAGGGGACGGGGACGGTTTAGGGTCCAGGTGAGGGCACGACAACGCTTTAGGGGGAGCGTACGTGTGAGGGCGCGGGTTAGTGTCAGCGTACGGGTTAGGATTAGGGGACGGGTGAGGGTCAGGCTTCGGGGAAGGGTTAGGGTTAGGGTTCAGGCTAGGGTTAGGGTTAGGGTACGGGGACGGTTTAGGGTCCAGCTGAGGGCACGAGAACGCTTTAGGGGGAGCGTACGTGTGAGGGTGCGGGTTAGTGTCAGCGTACGGGTTAGTATTAGGAGACGGGTGAGGGTCAGGCTTCGGGGAAGGGTTAGGGTTAGGGTTCGGGGTAGGGATAGGGTTAGGGTACGGGGACGGTTTAGGGTCCAGGTGAAGGCACGACAACGCTTTAGGGGGAGCGTACGTGTGAGGGCGCGGGTTAGTGTCAGCGTACGGGTTAGGATTAGGGGACGGGTGAGGGTCAGGCTTCGGGGAAGGGTTAGGGTTAGGGTTCGGGCTAGGGTTAGGGTTAGGGGACGGGGACGGTTTAGGGTCCAGGTGAGGGCACGACAACGCTTTAGGGGGAGCGTACGTGTGAGGGCGCGGGTTAGTGTCAGCGTACGGGTTAGGATTAGGAGACGGGTGTGGGTCAGGCTTCGGGGAAGGGTTAGGGTTAGGGTTCGGGCTAGGGTTAGGGTTAGGGGACGGGGACGGTTTAGCGTCCAGGTGAAGGCACGACAACGCTTTAGGGGGAGCGTACGTGTGAGGGCGCGGGTTAGTGTCTGCGTACGGGTTAGGATTAGGGGACGGGTGAGGGTCAGGCTTCGGGGAAGGGTTAGGGTTAGGGTTCGGGCTAGGGTTAGGATTAGGGGACGGGGACGGTTTAGGGTCCAGGTGAGGGTACGACAACGCTTTAGGGGGAGCGTACGTGTGAGGGCGCGGGTTAGTGTCAGCGTACGGGTTAGGATTAGGGGACGGGTGAGGGTCAGGCTTCGGGGAAGGGTTAGGGTTAGGGTTCGGTCTAGGGTTAGGGTTAGGGGATGGGGACGGTTTAGGGTCCAGGTGAGCGTACGACAACGCTTTAGGGGGAGCGTACGTGTGAGGGCGTGGGTTAGTGTCAGCGTACGGGTTAGGATTAGGGGACGGGTGAGGGTCAGGCTTCGGGGAAGGGTTAGGGTTAGGGTTCGGGCTAGGGTTAGGGTTAGGGTACGGGGACGGTTTAGGGTCCAGGTGAGGGCACGACAACGCTTTAGGGGGAGCGTACGTGTGAGGGCGTGGGTTAGTGTCATCGTACGGGTTAGGATTAGGGGACGGGTGAGGGTCAGGCTTCCCGGAAGGGTTAGGGTTAGGGTTCGGGCTAGGGTTAGTGTTAGGGGACGGGGACGGTTTAGGGTCCAGGCGAGGGTACGACAACGCTTTAGGGGGAGCGTACGTGTGAGGGCGCGGATTAGTGTCAGCGTACGGGTTAGGATTAGGGGACGGGTGAGGGTCAGGCTTCGGGGAAGGGTTAGGGTTAGGGTTCGGGCTAGGGTTAGGGTTAGGGTACGGGGACGGTTTAGGGTCCAGGTGAGGGTACGACAACGCTTTAGGGGGAGCGTACGTGTGAGGGCGCGGGTTAGTGTCAGCGTACGGGTTAGGATTAGGGGACGGGTGAGGGTCAGGCTTCGGGGAAGGGTTAGCGTTAGGGTTCGGGCTAGGGTTAGGGTTAGGGTACGGGGACGGTTTAGGGTCCAGGTGAGGGTACGACAACGCTTTAGGGGGAGCGTACGTGTCAGGGCGCGGGTTAGTGTCAGCGTACGGGTTAGGATTAGGGGACGGGTGAGGGTCAGGCTTCGGGGAAGGGTTAGGGTTAGGGTTCGGGCTAGGGTTAGGGTTAGGGGACTGGGACGGTTTAGGGTCCAGGTGAGGGCACGACAACGCTTTAGGGGGAGCGTACGTGTGAGGGCGCGGGTTAGTGTCAGCGTACGGGTTAGGATTAGGGGACGGGTGAGGGTCAGGCTTTCCGGAAGGGTTAGGGTTAGGGTTCGGGCTAGGGTTAGGGTTAGGAGACGGGGATGGTTTAGGGTCCAGGTGAGGGTACGACAACGCTTTAGGGGGAGCGTACGTGTGAGGGCGCGGGTTAGTGTCAGCGTACGGGTTAGGATTAGGGGACGGGTGAGGGTCAGGCTTCGGGGAAGGGTTAGGGTTAGGTTTCGGGGTAGGGTTAGGGTTAGGGGACGGGGACGGTTTAGGTTCCAGCTGAGGGCACGACAATGCTTTAGGGGGAGCGTATGTGTGAGGGCACGGGTTAGTGTCAGCATACGGGTTAGGATTAGGGGATGGGTGAGGGTCAGGCTTCGGGGAAGGGTTAGGGTTAGGGTTCGGGCTAGGGTTAGGGTTAGGGGACGGGGACGGTTTAGGGTCCAAGTGAGGGTACGACAACGCTTTAGGGGGAGCGTACGTGTGAGGGCACGGTTTAGTGTCAGCGTACGGGTTTGGATTAGGGGACGGGTGAGGTTCAGGCTTCGGGGAAGGGTTAGGGTTAGGGTTCGGGCTAGGGTTAGGGTTAGGGGACGGGGACGGTTTAGGGTCCAGGTGAGGGCACGACAACGCTTTAGGGGGAGCGTACGTATGAGGGCGCGGGTTAGTGTCAGCGTACGGGTTACGATTAGGGGACGGGTGAGGGTCAGGCTTCGGGGAAGGGTTAGGGTTAGGGTTCGGAGTAGGGTTAGGGTTAGGGGACGGGGACGGTTTAGGGTCCAGGGGAGGGCACGACAACGCTTTAGGGGGAGCGTACGTGTGTCGGCGCGGGCTAGTGTCAGCGTACGGTTTAGGATTAGGGGACGGGTGAGGGTCAGGCTTCGGGGAAGTGTTAGGGTTAGGGTTCGGGTTAGGGTTAGGGGACGGGGACGGTTTAGGGTCCAGGTGAGGGTACGACAACGCTTTAGGGGGAGCGTACGTGTGAGGGCGCGGGTTAGTGTCAGTGTACGGGTTAGGATTAGGGGACGGGTGAGGGTCAGGCTTCGGGGAAGGGTTAGGGTTAGGGTTCGGGCTAGGGTTAGGGTTAGGGGACAGGGACAGTTTAGGGTCCAGATGAGGGTACGACAACGCTTTAGGGGGAGCGTACGTGTGAGGGCGCGGGTTAGTGTCAGCGTACGGGTTAGGATTAGGGGACGGGTGAGGGTCAGGCTTCGGGGAAGGGTTAGGGTTAGGGTTCGGGCTAGGGTTAGGGGACGGGGACGGTTTAGGGTCCATGTGAGGGCAGGACAACGCTTTAGGGGGAGCTTACGTGTGAGGGCGCGGGTTAGTGTCAGCGTACTGGTTAGGATTAGGGGACGGGTGAGGGTCAGGCTTCGGGGAAGGGTTAGGGTTAGGGTTCGGCTAGGGTTAGGGTTAGGGGATGGGGACATTTTAGGGTGCAGGTGAGGGTACGACAACGCTTTAGGGGGAGCGTACGTGTGAGGGCGTGGGTTAGTGTCAGCGTACGGGTTAGGATTAGGGGACGGGTGAGGGTCAGGCTTCGAGGAAGGGTTAGGGTTCGGGCTAGGGTTAGGGTTAGGGTACGGGGACGGTTTAGGGTCCAGGTGAGGGCACGACAACGCTTTAGGGGGAGCGTACGTGTGAGGGCGCGGGTTAGTGTCAGCGTACGGGTTAGGATTAGGGGACGGGTGAGGGTCAGGCTTCGGGGAAGGGTTAGGGTTAGGGTTCGGGCTAGGGTTAGGGTTAGGGGACGGGGACGGTTTAGGGTCCAGCTGAGGGCACTAGAACGCTTTAGGGGGAGCTTACGTGTGAGGGCGCGGGTTAGTGTCAGCGTACGGGTTAGGATTAGGGGACGGGTGAGGGTCAGGCTTCGGGGAAGGGTTAGGGTTAGGGTTCGGGCTAGGGTTAGGGTTAGGGGACGGGGACGGTTTAGGGTCCAGGTGAGGGCACGACAACGCTTTAGGGGGAGCGTACGTGTGAGGGCGCGGGTTAGTGTCAGCGTACGGGTTAGGATTAGGGGATGGGTGAGGGTCAGGCTTCGGGGAAGGGTTAGGGTTAGGGTTCGGGCTAGGGTTAGGGTTAGGGGACGGGGACGGTTTAGGGTCCAGCTGAGGGTACGACAAAGCTTTAGGGGGAGCGTACGTGTGAGGGCGCGGGTTAGTGTCAGCGTACGGGTTAGGATTAGGGGACGGGTGAGGGTCAGGCTTCGGGGAAGGGTTAGGGTTAGGGTTCGGGCTAGGGTTAGGGTTAGGGTACGGGGACGGTTTAGGGTCCAGGTGAGGGCACGACAACGCTTTAGGGGGAGCATACATGTGAGGGCGCGGGTTAGTGTCAGCGTACGGGTTAGGATTAGGGGACGGGTGAGGGTCAGGCTTCGGGGAAGGGTTAGGGTTAGGGTTCGGGCTAGGGTTAGGGTTAGGGGACGGGGACGGTTTAGGGTCCAGGTGAGGGTACGACAACGCTTTAGCGGGAGCGTACGTGTGAGGGCGCGGGTTAGTGTCAGCGTACGGGTTAGGATTAGGGGACGGGTGAGGGTCAGGCTTCGGGGAAGGGTTAGGGTTAGGGTTCGGGCTAGGGTTAGGGTTAGGGGACGTGGACGGTTTAGGGTCCAGGTGAGGGTACGACAACGCTTTAGGGGGAGCGTACGTGTGAGGGCGCGGGTTAGTGTCAGCGTACGGGTTAGGATTAGGGGACGGGTGAGGGTCAGGCTTCGGGTAAGGGTTAGGGTTAGGGTTAGTGTTCGGGCTAGGGTTAGGGTTAGGGGACGGGGACACTTTAGGGTCCAGGTGAGGGCACGACAACGCTTTAGGGGGAGCGTACATGTGAGGGCGCGGGTTAGTGTCAGTGTACGGGTTAGGATTAGGGGACGGGTGAGGGTCAGGCTTCGGGGAAGGGTTAGGGTTAGGGTTCGGGCTAGGGTTAGGGTTAGGGGACGGGGAAGGTTTAGGGTCCAGGTGAGCGTACGACAACGCTTTAGGGGGAGCGTACGTGTGAGGGCGCGGGTTAGTGTCAGCGTACGGGTTAGGATTAGGGGACGGGTGAGGGTCAGGCTTCGGGGAAGGCTTAGGGTTCGGGCTAGGGTTAGGGTTAGGGTACGGGGACGGTTTAGGGTCCAGGTGAGGGCACGACAACGCTTTAGGGGGAGCGTACGTGTGAGGGCGCGGGTTAGTGTCAGCGTACTGGTTAGGATTAGGGGACGGGTGAGGGTCAGGCTTCGGGGAAGGGTTAGGGTTAGGGTTCGGGCTAGGGTTAGGGTTAGGGTACGGGGACGGTTTAGGGTCCAGGTGAGGGCACGACAACGCTTTAGGGGGAGCGTACGTGTGAGGGCGCGGGTTAGTGTCAGCGTACGGGTTAGGATTAGGGGACGGGTGAGGGTCAGGCTTCGGGGAAGGGTTAGGGTTAGGGTTCGGGCTAGGGTTAGGGTTAGGGGACGGGGACGGTTTAGGGTCCAGCTGAGGGCACTAGAACGCTTTAGGGGGAGCTTACGTGTGAGGGCGCGGGTTAGTGTCAGCGTACGGGTTAGGATTAGGGGACGGGTGAGGGTCAGGCTTCGGGGAAGGGTTAGGGTTAGGGTTCGGGCTAGGGTTAGGGTTAGGGGACGGGGACGGTTTAGGGTCCAGGTGAGGGCACGACAACGCTTTAGGGGGAGCGTACGTGTGAGGGCGCGGGTTAGTGTCAGCGTACGGGTTAGGATTAGGGGATGGGTGAGGGTCAGGCTTCGGGGAAGGGTTAGGGTTAGGGTTCGGGCTAGGGTTAGGGTTAGGGGACGGGGACGGTTTAGGGTCCAGCTGAGGGTACGACAAAGCTTTAGGGGGAGCGTACGTGTGAGGGCGCGGGTTAGTGTCAGCGTACGGGTTAGGATTAGGGGACGGGTGAGGGTCAGGCTTCGGGGAAGGGTTAGGGTTAGGGTTCGGGCTAGGGTTAGGGTTAGGGTACGGGGACGGTTTAGGGTCCAGGTGAGGGCACGACAACGCTTTAGGGGGAGCATACATGTGAGGGCGCGGGTTAGTGTCAGCGTACGGGTTAGGATTAGGGGACGGGTGAGGGTCAGGCTTCGGGGAAGGGTTAGGGTTAGGGTTCGGGCTAGGGTTAGGGTTAGGGGACGGGGACGGTTTAGGGTCCAGGTGAGGGTACGACAACGCTTTAGCGGGAGCGTACGTGTGAGGGCGCGGGTTAGTGTCAGCGTACGGGTTAGGATTAGGGGACGGGTGAGGGTCAGGCTTCGGGGAAGGGTTAGGGTTAGGGTTCGGGCTAGGGTTAGGGTTAGGGGACGTGGACGGTTTAGGGTCCAGGTGAGGGTACGACAACGCTTTAGGGGGAGCGTACGTGTGAGGGCGCGGGTTAGTGTCAGCGTACGGGTTAGGATTAGGGGACGGGTGAGGGTCAGGCTTCGGGTAAGGGTTAGGGTTAGGGTTAGTGTTCGGGCTAGGGTTAGGGTTAGGGGACGGGGACACTTTAGGGTCCAGGTGAGGGCACGACAACGCTTTAGGGGGAGCGTACATGTGAGGGCGCGGGTTAGTGTCAGTGTACGGGTTAGGATTAGGGGACGGGTGAGGGTCAGGCTTCGGGGAAGGGTTAGGGTTAGGGTTCGGGCTAGGGTTAGGGTTAGGGGACGGGGAAGGTTTAGGGTCCAGGTGAGGGCACGACAACGCTTTAGGGGGAGCGTACGTGTGAGGGCGCGGGTTAGTGTCAGCGTACGGGTTAGGATTAGGGGACGGGTGAGGGTCAGGCTTCGGGGAAGGCTTAGGGTTCGGGCTAGGGTTAGGGTTAGGGTACGGGGACGGTTTAGGGTCCAGGTGAGGGCACGACAACGCTTTAGGGGGAGCGTACGTGTGAGGGCGCGGGTTAGTGTCAGCGTACTGGTTAGGATTAGGGGACGGGTGAGGGTCAGGCTTCGGGGAAGGGTTAGGGTTAGGGTTCGGGCTAGGGTTAGGGTTAGGGGACGGGGACGGTTTAGGGTGCAGGTGAGGGTACGACAACGCTTTAGGGGGAGCGTACGTGTGAGGGCGCGGGTTAGTGTCAGCGTACGGGTTAGGATTAGGGGACGGGTGAGGGTCAGGCTTCGGGGAAGGGTTAGGGTTAGGGTTCGGGCTAGGGTTAGGGTTAGGGGACGGGGACGGTTTAGGGTCCAGCTGAGGGCACGAGAACGCTTTAGGGGGAGCTTACGTGTGAGGGCGCGGGTTAGTGTCAGCGTACGGGTTAGGATTAGGGGACGGGTGAGGGTCAGGCTTCGGGGAAGGGTTAGGGTTAGGGTTCGGGCTAGGGTTAGGGTTAGGGGACGGGGACGGTTTAGGGTCCAGCTGAGGGTACGACAACGCTTTAGGGGGAGCGTACGTGTGAGGGCGCGGGTTAGTGTCAGCGTACGGGTTAGGATTAGGGGACGGGTGAGGGTCAGGCTTCGGGGAAGGGTTAGGGTTAGGGTTCGGGCTAGGGTTAGGGTTAGGGTACGGGGACTGTTTAGGGTCCAGGTGAGGGCACGACAACGCTTTAGGGGGAGCGTACGTGTGAGGGCGCGGGTTAGTGTCAGCGTACGGGTTAGGATTAGGGGACGGGTGACGGTCAGGCTTCCGGGAAGGGTTAGGGTTAGGGTTCGGGCTAGGGTTAGGGTTAAGGGACGGGGACGGTTTAGGGTCCAGGTGAGGGTACGACAACGCTTTAGGGGGAGCGTACGTGTGAGGGCGCGGGTTAGTGTCAGCGTACGGGTTAGGATTAGGGGACGGGTGAGGGTCAGGCTTCGGGGAAGGGTTAGGGTTAGGGTTCGGGGTAGGGTTAGGGTTAGGGGACGGGGACGGTTTAGGTTCCAGCTGAGGGCACGACAATGCTTTAGGGGGAGCGTACGTGTGAGGGCACGGGTTAGTGTCAGCATACGGGTTAGGATTAGGGGACGGGTGAGGGTCAGGCTTCGGGGAAGGGTTAGGGTTAGGGTTTGGGCTAGGGTTAGGGTTAGGGGACGGGGACGGTTTAGGGTCCAAGTGAGGGTACGACAACGCTTTAGGGGGAGCGTACGTGTGAGGGCACGGGTTAGTGTCAGCGTACGGGTTTGGATTTGGGGACGGGTGAGGTTCAGGCTTCGGGGAAGGGTTAGGGTTAGGGTTCGGGCTAGGGTTAGGGTTAGGGGACGGGGACGGTTTAGGGTCCAGGTGAGGGCACGACAACGCTTTAGGGGGAGCGTACGTATGAGGGCGCGGGTTAGTGTCAGCGTACGGGTTACGATTAGGGGACGGGTGAGGGTCAGGCTTCGGGGAAGTGTTAGGGTTAGGGTTCGGAGTAGGGTTAGGGTTAGGGGACGGGGACGGTTTAGGTTCCAGGTGAGGGCACGACAACGCTTTAGGGGGAGCGTACGTGTGTCGGCGCGGGCTAGTGTCAGCGTACGGTTTAGGATTAGGGGACGGGTGAGGGTCAGGCTTCGGGGAAGTGTTAGGGTTAGGGTTCGGGTTAGGGTTAGGGGACGGGGACGGTTTAGGGTCCAGGTGAGGGTACGACAACACTTTAGGGGAAGCGTACGTGTGAGGGCGCGGGTTAGTGTCAGCGTACGGGTTAGGATTAGGGGAGGGGTGAGGGTCAGGCTTCGGGGAAGGGTTAGGGTTCGGGTTAGGGTTAGGGTTAGGGGACGGGGACAGTTTAGGGTCCAGGTGAGGGTACGACAACGCTTTAGGGGGAGCGTACGTGTGAGGGCGCGGGTTAGTGTCAGCGTACGGGTTTGGATTAGGGGCCGGGTGAGGGTCAGGCTTCGGCGAAGGGTTAGGGTTAGCATTCGGGCTAGGGTTAGGGTTAGGGGATGGGGACGGTTTAGGGTCCAGGTGAGGGCACGACAACGCTTTAGGGGGAGCGTACGTGTGAGGGCGCGGGTTAGTGTCAGCGTACGGGTTAGGATTAGGGGACGGGTGAGCGTCAGGCTTTGGGGAAGGGTTAGGGTTAGGGTTAGGGCTAGGGTTAGGGTTAGGGGACGGGGACGGTTTAGGGTCCAGCTGAGGGCACTAGAACGCTTTAGGGGGAGCTTACGTGTGAGGGCGCGGGTTAGTGTCAGCGTACGGGTTAGGATTAGGGGACGGGTGAGGGTCAGGCTTCGGGGAAGGGTTAGGGTTAGGGTTCGGGCTAGGGTTAGGGTTAGGGGACGGGGACGGTTTAGGGTCCAGGTGAGGGCACGACAACGCTTTAGGGGGAGCGTACGTGTGAGGGCGCGGGTTAGTGTCAGCGTACGGGTTAGGATTAGGGGATGGGTGAGGGTCAGGCTTCGGGGAAGGGTTAGGGTTAGGGTTCGGGCTAGGGTTAGGGTTAGGGGACGGGGACGGTTTAGGGTCCAGCTGAGGGTACGACAAAGCTTTAGGGGGAGCGTACGTGTGAGGGCGCGTGTTAGTGTCAGCGTACGGGTTAGGATTAGGGGACGGGTGAGGGTCAGGCTTCGGGGAAGTGTTAGGGTTAGGGTTCGGGCTAGGGTTAGGGTTAGGGTACGGGGACGGTTTAGGGTCCAGGTGAGGGCACGACAACGCTTTAGGGGGAGCATACGTGTGAGGGCGCGGGTTAGTGTCAGCGTACGGGTTAGGATTAGGGGACGGGTGAGGGTCAGGCTTCGGGGAAGGGTTAGGGTTAGGGTTCGGGCTAGGGTTAGGGTTAGGGGACGGGGACGGTTTAGGGTCCAGGTGAGGGTACGACAACGCTTTAGGGGGAGCGTACGTGTGAGGGCGCGGGTTAGTGTCAACGTACGGGTTAGGATTAGGGGACGGGTGAGGGTCAGGCTTCGGGGAAGGGTTAGGGTTAGGGTTCGGGCTAGGGTTAGGGTTAGGGGACGGGGACGGTTTAGGGTCCAGGTGAGGGTACGACAACGTTTTAGGGGGAGCGTACGTGTGAGGGCGCGGGTTAGTGTCAGCGTACGGGTTAGGATTAGGGGACGGGTGAGGGTCAGGCTTCGGGTAAGGGTTAGGGTTAGGGTTCGGGTTAGGGTTAGGGGACGGGGACAGTTTAGGGTCCAGGTGAGGGCACGACAACGCTTTAGGGGGAGCGTACATGTGAGGGCGCGGGTTAGTGTCAGTGTACGGGTTAGGATTAGGGGACGGGTGAGGGTCAGGCTTCGGGGAAGGGTTAGGGTTAGGGTTCGGGCTAGGGTTAGGGTTAGGGGACGGGGACGGTTTAGGGTCCAGGTGAGCGTACGACAACGCTTTAGGGGGAGCGTACGTGTGAGGGCGCGGGTTAGTGTCAGCGTACGGGTTAGGATTAGGGGACGGGTGAGGGTCAGGCTTCGGGGAAGGCTTAGGGTTCGGGCTAGGGTTAGGGTTAGGGGACGGGGACGGTTTAGGGTGCAGGTGAGGGTACGACAACGCTTTAGGGGGAGCGTACGTGTGAGGGCGTGGGTTAGTGTCAGCGTACGGGTTAGGATTAGGGGACGGGTGAGGGTCAGGCTTCGGGGAAGGGTTAGGGTTAGGGTTCGGGCTAGGGTTAGGGTTAGGGGACGGGGACGGTTTAGGGTCCAGCTGAGGGCACGAGAACGCTTTAGGGGGAGCTTACGTGTGAGGGCGCGGGTTAGTGTCAGCGTACGGGTTAGGATTAGGGGACGGGTGAGGGTCAGGCTTCGGGGAAGGGTTAGGGTTAGGGTTCGGGCTAGGGTTAGGGTTAGGGGACGGGGACGGTTTAGGGTCCAGCTGAGGGTACGACAACGCTTTAGGGGGAGCGTACGTGTGAGGGCGCGGGTTAGTGTCAGCGTACGGGTTAGGATTAGGGGACGGGTGAGCGTCAGGCTTCGGTGAAGGGTTAGGGTTAGCGTTCGGGCTAGGGTTAGGGTTAGGGGATGGGGACGGTTTAGGGTCCAGGTGAGGGCACGACAACGCTTTAGGGGGAGCGTACGTGTGAGGGCGCGGGTTAGTGTCAGCGTACGGGTTAGGATTAGGGGACGGGTGAGGGTCAGGCTTCGGGGAAGGGTTAGGGTTAGGGTTCGGGCTAGGATTAGGGTTAGGGGACGGGGACGGTTTAGGGTCCAGGTGAGCGTACGACAACGCTTTAGGGGGAGCGTACATGTGAGGGCGCGGGTTAGTGTCAGCGTACGGGTTAGGATTAGGGGACGGGTGAGCGTCAGGCTTTGGGGAAGGGTTAGGGTTAGGGTTCGGGCTAGGGTTAGGGTTAGGGGACGGGGACGGTTTAGGGTCCAGCTGAGGGCACTAGAACGCTTTAGGGGGAGCTTACGTGTGAGGGCGCGGGTTAGTGTCAGCGTACGGGTTAGGATTAGGGGACGGGTGAGGATCAGGCTTCGGGGAAGGGTTAGGGTTAGGGTTCGGGCTAGGGTTAGGGTTAGGGGACGGGGACGGTTTAGGGTCCAGGTGAGGGCACGACAACGCTTTAGGGGGAGCGTACGTGTGAGGGCGCGGGTTAGTGTCAGCGTACGGGTTAGGATTAGGGGACGGGTGAGGGTCAGGCTTCGGGGAAGGGTTAGGGTTAGGGTTCGGGCTAGGGTTAGGGTTCGGGGACGGGGACGGTTTAGGGTCCAGCTGAGGGTACGACAAAGCTTTAGGGGGAGTGTACGTGTGAGGGCGCGGGTTAGTGTCAGCGTACGGGTTAGGATTAGGGGACGGGTGAGGGTCAGGCTTCGGGGAAGGGTTAGGGTTAGGGTTCGGGCTAGGGTTAGGGTTAGGGTACGGGGACGGTTTAGGGTCCAGGTGAGGGCACGACAACGCTTTAGGGGGAGCATACGTGTGAGGGCGCGGGTTAGTGTCAGCGTACGGGTTCGGATTAGGGGACGGGTGAGGGTCAGGCTTCGGGGAAGGGTTAGGGTTAGGGTTCGGGCTAGGGTTAGGGTTAGGGGACGGGGACGGTTTAGGGTCCTGGTGAGGGTACGACAACGCTTTAGGGGGAGCGTACGTGTGAGGGCGCGGGTTAGTGTCAGCGTACGGGTTAGGATTAGGGGACGGGTGAGGGTCAGGCTTCGGGGAAGGGTTAGGGTTAGGGTTCGGGCTAGGGTTAGGGTTAGGGGACGTGGACGGTTTAGGGTCCAGGTGAGGGTACGACAACGCTTTAGGGGGAGCGTACGTGTGAGGGCGCGGGTTAGTGTCAGCGTACAGGTTAGGATTAGGGGACGGGTGAGGGTCAGGCTTCGGGTAAGGTTTAGGGTTAGGGTTCGGGCTAGGGTTAGGGTTAGGGGACGGGGACGCTTTAGGGTCCAGGTGAGGGCACGACAACGCTTTAGGGGGAGCGTACATGTGAGGGCGCGGGTTAGTGTCAGTGTACGGGTTAGGATTAGGGGACGGGTGAGGGTCAGGCTTCGGGGAAGGGTTAGGGTTCGGGCTAGGGTTAGGGTTAGGGGACGGGGACGGTTTAGGGTCCAGGTGAGGGTACGACAACGCTTTAGGGGGAGCGTACGTGTGAGGGCGCGGGTTAGTGTCAGCGTACGGGTTAGGATTAGGGGCCGGGTGAGGGTCAGGCTTCGGGGAAGGGTTAGGGTTAGGGTTCGGGCTAGGGTTAGGGTTAGGGGACGGGGACGGTTTAGGGTGCAGGTGAGGGTACGACAACGCTTTAGGGGGAGCGTACGTGTGAGGGCGCGGGTTAGTGTCAGCGTACGGGTTAGGATTAGGGGACGGTTGAGGGTCAGGCTTCGG
Source organism: Pseudorca crassidens (assembly GCF_039906515.1). NCBI lineage: Eukaryota > Metazoa > Chordata > Mammalia > Artiodactyla > Delphinidae > Pseudorca > Pseudorca crassidens. The sequence goes on from NC_090309.1 coordinate 47,562,466, forward strand.
GGAAGGGTTAGGGTTAGGGTTCGGGCTAGGGTTAGGGTTAGGGGACGGGGACGGTTTAGGGTCCAGCTGAGGGCACGACAACGCTTTAGGGGGAGCTTACGTGTGAGGGCGCGGGTTAGTGTCAGCGTACGGGTTAGGATTAGGGGACGGGTGAGGGTCAGGCTTCGGGGAAGGGTGAGGGTTAGGGTTCGGGCTAGGGTTAGGGTTAGGGTACGGGGACGGTTTAGGGTCCAGCTGAGGGTACGACAACGCTTTAGGGGGAGCGTACGTGTGAGGGCGCGGGTTAGTGTCAGCGTACGGGTTAGGATTAGGGGACGGGTGAGGGTCAGGCTTCGGGGAAGGGTTAGGGTTAGGGTTCGGGCTAGGGTTAGGGTTAGGGTACGGGGACGGTTTAGGGTCCAGGTGAGGGCACGACAACGCTTTAGGGGGAGCGTACGTGTGAGGGCGCGTGTTAGTGTCAGCGTACGGGTTAGGATTAGGGGACGGGTGAGGGTCAGGCTTCGGGGAAGGGTTAGGGTTAGGGTTCGGGCTAGGGTTAGGGTTAGGGGACGGGGACGGTTTAGGGTCCAGCTGAGGGCACGAGAACGCTTTAGGGGGAGCTTACGTGTGAGGGCGCGGGTTAGTGTCAGCGTACGGGTTAGGATTAGGGGACGGGTGAGGGTCAGGCTTCGGGGAAGGGTTAGGGTTAGGGTTCAGGCTAGGGTTAGGGTTAGGGAACGGGGACGGTTTAGGGTCCAGGTGAGGGTACGACAAAGCTTTAGGGGGAGCGTACGTGTGAGGGCGCGGGTTAGTGTCAGCGTACGGGTTAGGATTAGGGGACGAGTGAGTGTCAGGCTTCGGGGAAGGGTTAGGGTTAGGGTTAGGGGACGGGGACGGTTTAGGGTCCAGGTGAGGGCACGACAACGCTTTAGGGGGAGCGTACGTGTGAGGGCGCGGGTTAGTGTCAGCGTACGGGTTAGGATTAGGGGACGGGTGAGGGTCAGGCTTCGGGGAAGGGTTAGGGTTAGGGTTCGGGCTAGGGTTAGGGTTAGGGTACGGGGACGGTTTAGGGTCCAGGTGAGGGCACGACAACGCTTTAGGGGGAGCGTACGTGTGAGGGTGCGGGTTAGTGTCAGCGTACGGGTTAGGATTAGGGGACGGGTGAGGGTCAGGCTTCGGGGAAGGGTTAGGGTTAGGGTTCGGGCTAGGGTTAGGGTTAGGGGACGGGGACGGTTTAGGGTCCAGGTGAGGGCACGACAACGCTTTAGGGGGAGCATACGTGTGAGGGCTCGGGTTAGTGTCAGCGTACGGGTTAGGATTAGGGGACGGGTGAGGGTCAGGCTTCTGGGAAGGGTTAGGGTTAGGGTTCAGGCTAGGGTTAGGGTTAGGGGACGGGGACGGTTTAGGGTCCAGGTGAGGGTACGACAAAGCTTTAGGGGGAGCGTACGTGTGAGGGCGCGGGTTAGTGTCAGCGTACGGGTTAGGATTAGGGGACGGGTGAGGGTCAGGCTTTGGGGAAGGGTTAGTGTTAGGTTTCGGGCTAGGGTTAGGGTTAGGGGACGGGGACGGTTTAGGGTCCAGGTGAGGGCACGACAACGCTTTAGGGGGAGCGTACGTGTGAGGGCGCGGGTTAGTGTCAGCATACTGGTTAGGATTAGGGGACGGGTGAGGGTCAGGCTTCGGGGAAGGGTTAGGGTTAGGGTTCGGGCTAGGGTTAGGGTTAGGGGACGGGGACGGTTGAGGGTCCAGGTGAGGGTACGACAACGCTTTAGGGGGAGCGTACGTGTGAGGGCGCGGGTTAGTGTCAGCGTACGGGTTAGGATTAGGGGACGGGTGAGGGTCAGGCTTCGGGGAAGGGTTAGGGTTAGGGTTCGGGCTAGGGTTAGGGTTAGGGGACGGGGACGGTTTAGTGTCCAGGTGAGGGCACGACAACGCTTTAGGGGGAGCGTACGTGTGAGGGCGCGGGTTAGTGTCAGCGTACGGGATAGGATTAGGGAACGGGTGAGGGTCAGGCTTCGGGGTAGGGTTAGGGTTAGGGTTCGGGCTAGGGTTAGGGTTAGGGGACGGGGACGGTTTAGGGTCCAGGTGAGGGTACGACAACGCTTTAGGGGGAGCGTACGTGTGAGGAGGCGGGTTAGTGTCAGCGTACGGGTTAGGATTAGGGGACGGGTGAGGGTCAGGCTTCCGGGAAGGGTTAGGGTTAGGGTTCGGCCTAGGGTTAGGGTTAGGGGACGGGGACGCTTTAGGGTCCAGGTGAGGGCACGACAACGCTTTAGGGGGAGCGTACGTGTGAGGGCGCGGGTTAGTGTCAGTGTATGGGTTAGGATTAGGGGACGGGTGAGGGTCAGGCTTCGGGGAAGGGTTAGGGTTAGGGTTCGGGCTAGGGTTAGGGTTAGGGGACGGGGACGGTTTAGGGTCCAGGTGAGGGTACGACAAGGCTTTAGGGGGAGCGTACGTGTGAGGGCGCGGGTTAGTGTCAGCGTACGGGTTAGGATTAGGGGACGGATGAGGGTCAGGCTTCGGGGAACGGTTAGGGTTAGGGTTCGGGCTAGGGTTAGGGTTAGGGTACGGGGACGGTTTAGGGTCCAGGTGAGGGCACGACAACGCTTTAGGGGTAGCGTACGTGTGAGAGCGCGGGTTAGTGTCAGCGTACGGGTTAGGATTAGGGGACGGGTGAGGGTCAGGCTTCGTGGAAGGGTTAGGGTTAGGGTTCGGGCTAGGGTTAGGGTTAGGGGACGGGGACGGTTTAGGGTCCAGGTGAGGGTACGACAACTCTTTAGGGGGAGCGTACGTGTGAGGGCGCGGGTTAGTGTCACCGTACGGGTTAGGATTAGGGGACGGGTGAGGGTCAGGCTTCGGGGAAGGGTTAGGGTTAGGGTTCGGGCTAGGGTTAGGGTTAGGGGACGGGGACGGTTTAGGGTCCAGGTGAGAGCACGACAACGCTTTAGGGGGAGCGTACGTGTGAGGGCGCGGGTTAGTGTCAGCGTACGGGTTAGGATTAGGGGACGGGTGAGCGTCAGGCTTCGGGGAATGGTTAGGGTTAGGGTTCGGGCTAGGGTTAGGGTTAGGGGACGGGGACGGTTTAGGGTCCAGGTGAGGGCACAACGCTTTAGGGGGAGCGTACGTGTGAGGGCACGGGTTAGTGTCAGCGTACGGGATAGGATTAGGGGACGGGTGAGTGTCAGGCTTCGGGGAAGGGTTAGGGTTAGGGTTCGGGCTAGGGTTATGGTTAGGGGACGGGGACGGTTTAGGGTCCAGGTGAGGGTACGACAACGCATTCGGGGGAGCGTACATGTGAGGACGCGGGTTAGTGTCAGCGTACGGGTTAGGATTAGGGGACGGGTGAGGGTCAGGCTTCGGGGAAGGGTTAGGGTTAGGGTTCGGGCTAGGGTTAGGGTTAGGGGACGGGGACGCTTTAGGGTCTAGGTGAGGGCACGACAACGCTTTAGGGGGAGCGTACGTGTGAGGGCGCGGGTTAGTGTCAGCGTACGGGTTAGGATTAGGGGACGGGTGAGGGTCAGGCTTCCGGGAAGGGTTAGGGTTAGGGTTCGGGCAAGGGTTAGTTGTAGGGGACGGGGACGGTTTAGGGTCCAGGTGAGGGTACGACAACGCTTTAGGGGGAGCGTACGTGTGAGGGCGCGGGTTAGTGTCAGCGTACGGGTTAGGATTAGGGGACGGGTGAGGGTCAGGCTTCGGGGAAGGTTTAGGGTTAGGGTTCGGGCTAGGGTTAGGGTTAGGGGACGGGGACGCTTTAGAGTCCAGGTGAGGGCACGACAACGCTTTAGGGGGAGCGTACGTGTGAGGGCGCGGGTTATTGTCAGCGTACGGGTTAGGATTAGGGGACGAGTGAGGGTCAGGCTTCGGGGAAGGGTTAGGGTTAGGGTTCGGGCTAGGGTTAGGGTTAGGGGACGGGGACGGTTTAGAGTCCAGGTGAGGGCACGACAACGCTTTAAGGGGAGCGTACGTGTGAGGTCGCGGGTTAGTGTCAGCGTACGTGTTAGGATTAGGAGACGGGTGAGGGTCAGGCTTCGGGGAAGGTTTAGGGTTAGGGTTCGGGCTAGGGTAAGGGTTAGGGCACGGGGACGGTTTAGGGTCCATGTGAGGGCACGACAATGCTTTAGGGGGAAAGTACGTGTGAGGGCACTGGTTAGTGTCAGCGTACGAATTAGGTTTAGGGGACGGGTGAGGGTCAGGCTTCGGGGAAGTGTTAGGGTTAGGGTTCGGGCTAGGTTTAGGGTTAGGGGACGGGGACGGTTTAGGGTCCAGGTGAGGGCACGACAACGCTTTAGGGGGAGCGTACGTGTGAGGGCGCGGGTTAGTGTCAGCGTACGGGTTAGGATTAGGGGACGGGTGAGGGTCACGCTTCGGGGAAGATATAGGGTTAGGGTTCGGGCTAGGGTTAGGGTTAGGGGATGGGGACGGTTTAGGGTCCAGGTGAGGGCACGACAACGCTTTAGGGGGAGCGTACGTGTGAGGGCGCGGGTTAGTGTCAGCGTACGGGTTAGGATTAGGGGACGGGTGAGGGTCAGGCTTCGGGGAAGGGTTAGGGTTAGGGTTCGGGCTAGGGTTAGGGTTAGGGGACGGGGACGGTTTAGGGTCCAGGTGAGGGTACGACAACGCTTTAGGGGGAGCGTACGTGTGAGGGCGCGCTTTAGTGTCAGCGTACGGGTTAGGATTAGGGGACGGGTGAGGGTCAGGCTTCGGGGAAGGGTTAGGGTTAGGGTTCGGGCTAGGGTTAGGGTTAGGGGACGGGGACGGTTTAGGGTCCAGGTGAGGGTACGACAACGCTTTAGGGGGAGCGTACGTGTGAGGGCGCGGGTTAGTGTCAGCGTACTGGTTAGGATTAGGGGACGGGTGAGGGTCAGGCTTCGGGGAAGGGTTAGGGTTAGGGTTCGGGCTAGGGTTAGGGTTAGGGGACGGGGACAGTTTAGGGTCCAGGTGAGGGCACGACAACGGTTTAGGGGGAGCGTACATGTGAGGGCACGGGTTAGTGTCAGCGTACGGGTTAGGATTAGGGGACGGGTGAGGGTCAGGCTTCGGGGAAGGGTTAGGGTTAGGGTTCGGGCTAGGGTTAGGGTTAGGGGACGGGGACGGTTTAGGGTCCAGGTGAGGGTACGACAACGCTTTAGGGGGAGCGTACGTGTGAGGGCGCGGGTTAGTGTCAGCGTACGCGTTAGGATTAGGGGCCGGGTGAGGGTCAGGCTTCGGGGAAGGGTTAGGGTTAGGGTTCGGGCTAGGGTTAGGGTTAGGGGACGGGGACGGTTTAGGGTCCAGGTGAGGGCACGACAACGCTTTAGGGGGAGCGTACGTGTGAGGCCGCGGGTTACTGTCTGCATACGGGTTAGGATTAGGGGACGGGTGAGGGTCAGGCTTCGGGGAAGGGTTAGGGTTAGGGTTCGGGCTAGGGTTAGGGTTAGGGGACGGGGACGGTTTAGGGTCCAGCTGAGGGCACGACAACGCTTTAGGGGGAGCGTACGTGTGAGGGCGCGGGTTAGTGTCAGCGTACGGGTTAGGATTAGGGGACGGGTGAGGGTCAGGCTTCGGGGAAGGGTTAGGGTTAGGGTTCGGGCTAGGGTTAAGGTTAGGGGACAGGGACGGTTTAGGGTCCAGGTGAGGGTACGACAACGCTTTAGGGGGAGCGTACGTGTGAGGGCGCGGGTTAGTGTCAGCGTACGGGTTAGGATTAGGGGACGGGTGAGGGTCAGGCTTCGGGGAAGGGTTAGGGTTAGCGTTCGGGCTAGGGTTAGGGTTAGGGGACGGGTGAGGGTCAGGCTTCGGGGAAGGGTTAGGGTTAGGGTTCGGGCTAGGGTTAGGGTTAGGGGACGGGGACGGTTTAGGGTCCAGGTGAGGGTACGACAACGCTTTAGGGGGAGCGTACGTGTGAGGGCGCGGGTTAGTGTCAGCGTACGGGTTAGGATTACGGGATGGGTGAGGGTCAGGCTTCGGGGAAGGGTTAGGGTTAGGGTTCGGGCTAGGGTTAGGGTTAGGGGACGGGGACGGTTTAGGGTCCAGCTGAGGGCACGACAACGCTTTAGGGGGAGCGTACGTGTGAGGGCGCGGGTTAGTGTCACCGTACGGGTTAGGATTAGGGGACGGGTGAGGGTCAGGCTTCGGGGAAGGGTTAGAGTTAGGGTTCGGGCTAGGGTTAGGGGACGGGTACGGTTTAGGGTCCAGGTGAGGGTACGACAACGCTTTAGGGGCAGCGTACGTGTGAGGGCGTGGGTTAGTGTCAGCGTATGGGTTAGGATAAGGGGACGGGTGAGGGTCAGGCTTCGGGGAAGGGTTAGGGTTAGGGTTCGGGCTAGGGTTAGCGTTAGGGGACGGGGACGGTTTAGGGTCCCGGTGAGGGCACGACAACGCTTTAGGGGGAGCGTATGTGTGAGGGCGCGGGTTAGTGTCAGCATACGGGTTAGGATTAGGGGACGGGTGTGGGTCAGGCTTCGGGGAAGGGTTAGGGTTAGGGTTCGGGCTAGGGTTAGGGTTAGGGGACGGGGACGGTTTAGGGTCCAGGTGAGGGTACGACAACGCTTTAGGGGGAGCGTACGTGTGAGGGCGCGGGTTATTGTCAGCGTACGGGTTAGGATTAGGGGACGGGTGAGGGTCAGGCTTCGGGGAAGGGTTAGGGTTAGGTTTCAGGCTAGGGTTAGGGTTAGGGGACGGGGACGGTTTAGGGTCCAGGTGAGGGTACGACAACGCTTTAGGGGGAGCGTAGGTGTGAGGGCGCGGGTTAGTGTCAGCGTACGGGTTAGGATTAGGGGACGAGTGAGGGTCAAGCTTCGGGGAAGGGTTAGGGTTAGGGTTCGGCCTAGGGTTAGGGTTAGGGGACGGGTACGGTTTAGGGTCCAGGTGAGGGTACGACAACGCTTTAGGGGGAGCGTATGTGTGAGGGCGCGGGTTAGTGTCAGCGTACGGGTTAGGATTAGGGGACGGGTGAGGGTCAGGCTTCGGGGAAGGGTTAGGGTTAGGGTACGGGCTAGGGTTAGGGTTAGGGGACGGGGACGGTTTAGGGTGCAGGTGAGGGCACGACAACGCTTTAGGGGGAGCGTACGTGTGAGGGCGCGGGTTAGTGTCAGCGTACGGGTTAGGATTAGGGGACGGGTGAGGGTCAGGCTTCGGGGAAGGGTTAGGATTAGGGTTCGGGCTAGGGATAGGTTTATGGGACGGGGACGGTTTAGGGTCCAGGTGAGGGCACGACAACGCTTTAGGGGGAGCGTATATGTGAGGGCGCGGGTTAGTGTCAGCGTACGGGTTAGGATTAGGGGACGGGTGAGGGTCAGGCTTCGAGGAAGGGTTAGGGTTAGGGTTCGGGCTAGGGTTAGGGTTAGGGGACGGGGACGGTTTAGGGTCCAGGTGAGGGCACGACAACGCTTTAGGTGGAGCGTATGTGTGAGGGCGCGGGTTACTGTCTGCATACGGGTTAGGATTAGGGGACGGGTGAGGGTCAGGCTTCGGGGAAGGGTTAGGGTTAGGGTTCGGGCTAGGGTTAGGGGACGGGTACGGTTTAGGGTCCAGGTGAGGGTACGACAACGCTTTAGGGGCAGCGTACGTGTGAGGGCGTGGGTTAGTGTCAGCGTATGGGTTAGGATAAGGGGACGGGTGAGGGTCAGGCTTCGGGGAAGGGTTAGGGTTAGGGTTCGGGCTAGGGTTAGCGTTAGGGGACGGGGACGGTTTAGGGTCCCGGTGAGGGCACGACAACGCTTTAGGGGGAGCGTATGTGTGAGGGCGCGCGTTAGTGTCAGCATACGGGTTAGGATTAGGGGACGGGTGAGGGTCAGGCTTCGGGGAAGGGTTAGGGTTAGGGTTCGGGCTAGGGTTAGGGTTAGGGGACGGGGACGGTTTAGGGTCCAGGTGAGGGTACGACAACGCTTTAGGGGGAGGGTACGTGTGAGGGCGCGGGTTAGTGTCAGCGTACGGGTTAGGATTAGGGGACGGGTGAGGGTCAGGCTTCAGGGAAGGGTTAGGGTTAGGGTTTAGGCTAGGGTTAGGGTTAGGGGACGGGGACGGTTTAGGGTGCAGGTGAGGGTACGACAACGCTTTAGGGGGAGCTTAGGTGTTAGGGCGCGGGTTAGTGTCAGCGTACGGGTTAGGATTAGGGAACGAGTGAGGGTCAAGCTTCGGGGAAGGGTTAGGGTTACGGTTCGGGCTAGGGTTAGGGTTAGGGGACGGGTACGGTTTAGGGTCCAGGTGAGGGTACGACAACGCTTTAGGGGGAGCGTACGTGTGAGGGCGCGGGTTAGTGTCAGCGTACGGGTTAGGATTAGGGGACGGGTGAGGGTCAGGCTTCGGGGAAGGGTTAGGGTTAGGGTACGGGCTAGGGTTAGGGTTAGGAGACGGGGACGGTTTAGGGTCCAGGTGAGGGCACGACAACGCTTTAGGGGGAGCGTACATGTGAGGGCGCGGGTTAGTGTCAGCGTACGGGTTAGGATTAGGGGACGGGTGAGGGTCAGGCTTCGAGGAAGGGTTAGGGTTAGGGTTCGGGCTAGGGTTAGGGTTAGGGGACGGGGACGGTTTAGGGTCCAGCTGAGGGCACGACAACGCTTTACCGGGAGCGTACGTGTGAGGGCGTGGGTTAGTGTCAGCGTACGGGTTAGGATTAGGGGACGGGTGAGGGTCAGGCTTCTGGGACGGGTTAGGGTTAGGGTTCGGGCTAGGGTTAGGGTTAGGGGACGGGGACGGTTTAGGGTCCAGGTGAGGGTATGACAACGCTTTAAGGGGAGCGTACGTGTGAGGGCGTGGGTTAGTGTCAGCGTACGGGTTAGGATTAGGGGACGGGTGAGGGTCAGGCTTCGGGGAAGGGTTAGGGTTAGGGCTCGGGCTAGGGTTAGGATTAGGGGACGGGGACCGTTTAGGGTCCAGGTGAGGGCACGACAACGCTTTAGGGGGAGCGTACGTGTGAGGGCGCGGGTTAGTGTCAGCATACGGGTTAGGATTAGGGGACGGGTGAGGGTCAGGCTTCGGTGAAGCGTTAGGGTTAGGGTTCGGGCTAGGGTTAGGGTTAGGGGACGGGGACGCTTTAGGGTCCAGGTGAGGGCACGAGAACGCTTTAGGGGGAGGGTACGTGTGAGGGCGCGGGTTAGTGTCAGCGTACGGGTTAGGATTAGGGGACGGGTGAGGGTCAGGCTTCCGGAAAGGGTTAGGGTTAGGGTTCGTGCTAGGGTTAGGGTTAGGGGACGGGGACGGTTTAGGGTCCAGGTGAGGGTACGAGAACGCTTTAGGGGGAGCGTACGTGTGAGGGCGCGGGTTAGTGTCAGCGTACGGGTTAGGATTAGGGGACGGGTGAGGGTCAGGCTTCGGGGAAGGGTTAGGGTTAGGGTTCGGGCTAGGGTTAGGGTTAGGGGACGGGGACGGTTTAGGGTCCAGGTGAGGGCACGACAACGCTTTAGGGGGATCGTACGAGTGAGGGCGCGGGTTAGTGTCAGCGTACGGGTTAGGATTAGGGGACGGGTGAGGGTCAGGCTTCGGGGAAGGGTTAGGGTTAGGGTTCGGGCTAGGTTTAGGGTTAGGGGACGGGGACGGTTTAGGGTCCAGGTGATGGTACGACAACGCTTTCGGGGGAGCGTACGTGTGAGGGCGCGGGTTAGTGTCAGCGTACGGGTTAGGATTAGGGGACGGGTGAGGGTCAGGCTTCGGGGAAGGGTTAGGGTTAGGGTTCGGGCTAGGGTTAGGGTTAGGGGACGGGGACGCTTTAGGGTCCAGGTGAGGGCACGACAACGCTTTAGGGGGAGCGTACGTGTGAGGGCACGCGTTAGTGTCAGCGTACGGGTTAGGATTAGGGGATGGGTGAGGGTCAGGCTTCGGGGAAGGGTTAGGGTTAGGGTTCGGGCTAGGGTTAGGGTTAGGGGACGGGGACGGTTTAGGGTCCAGGTGAGGGTATGACAACGCTTTAGGGGGAGTGTACGTGTGAGGGCGCGGGTTAGTGTCAGCGTACGGGTTAGGATTAGGGGACGGGTGAGGGTCAGGCTTCGGGGAAGGGTTAGGGTTAGGGTTCGGGCTAGGGTTAGGGGACGGGGACGGTTTAGAGTCCAGGTGAGGGCACGACAACGCTTTAGGGGGAGCGTACGTGTGAGGGCGCGGGTTAGTGTCAGCGTACGGGTTAGGATTAGGGGACGGGTGAGGGTCAGGCTTCGGGGAAGGGTTAGGGTTAGGGTTCAGGCTAGGGTTAGGGTTAGGGGACGGGGACGGTTTAGGGTCCAGGTGAGGGTACGACAACGCTTTAGGGGGAGCGTACGTGTGAGGGCGCGGGTTAGTGTCAGTGTACGGGTTAGGATTAGGGGACGAATGAGGGTCAGGCTTCGGGGAAGGGTTAGGGTTAGGGTTCGGGCTAGGGTTAGGGTTAGGGGACGGGGACGGTTTAGAGTCCAGGTAAAGGCACGACAACGTTTTAGGGGGAGTGTACGTGTGAGGGCGCGGGTTAGTGTCAGCGTACGGGTTAGGATTAGGGGACGGGTGAGGGTCAGGCTTCGGGGAAGGGTTAGGGTTAGGGGACACGGACGGTTTAGGGTGCAGGTGAGGGCACGACAACTCTTTAAGGGGAGCGTACGTGTGAGGTCGCGGGTTAGTGTCAGCGTACGTGTTAGGATTAGGGGACGGGTGAGGGTCAGGCTTCGGGGAAGGTTTAGGGTTAGGGTTCGGGCTAGGGTAAGGGTTAGGGCACGGGGACGGTTTAGGGTCCATGTGAGGGCACGACAATGCTTTAGGGGGAAAGTACGTGTGAGGGCACGGGTTAGTGTCAGCGTACGAATTAGGTTTAGGGGACGGGTGAGGGTTAGGCTTCGGGGAAGTGTTAGGGTTAGGGTTCGGGCTAGGGTTAGGGTTAGGGGACGGGGACGGTTTAGGGTCCAGGTGAGGGCACGACAACGCTTTAGGGGGAGCGTACGTGTGAGGGCGTGGGTTAGTGTCAGCGTACGGGTTAGGATTAGGGGACGGGTGAGGGTCAGGCTTCGGGGAAGGGTTAGGGTTAGGGTTCGGTCTAGGGTTAGGGTTAGGGGACGGGGACGTTTTAGGGTCCATGTGAGGGCACGACAATGCTTTAGGGGGAAAGTACGTGTGAGGGCGCGGGTTAGTGTCAGCGTACGGGTTAGGATTATAGGACGGGTGAGGGTCAGGCTTCGGGGAAGGGTTAGGGTTAGGGTTCGGGCTAGGGTTAGGGTTAGGGGACGGGGACGGTTTAGGGTCCAGGTGAGGGCACGACAACGCTTTAGGGGGTGCGTACGTGTGAGGGCGCGGGTTAGTGTCAGCGTACGGGATAGGATTAGGGGACGGGTGAGGGTCAGGCTTCGGGGAAGGGTTAGGGTTAGGGTTCGGGCTAGGGTTAGGGGACGGGGACGGTTGAGGGTCCAGGTGAGGGTACGACAACGCTTTAGGGGTAGCGTACGTGTGAGGGCGCGGGTTAGTGTCAGCGTACGGGTTAGGATTAGGGGACGGGTGAGGGTCAGGCTTCGGGGAAGGGTTAGGGTTAGGGTTCGGGCTAGGGTTAGGGTTAGGGGACGGGGAAGGTTTAGGGTCCAGGTGAGGGCACGACAACGCTTTAGGGGGAGCGTACGTGTGAGGGCACGGGTTAGTGTCAGCGTACGGGATAGGATTAGGGGACGGGTGAGGGTCAGGCTTCGGGGAAGGGTTAGGGTTAGGGTTCAGGCTAGGGTTAGGGTTAGGGGACGGGGACGGTTTAGGGTCCATGTGAGGGCACGACAACGCTTTAGGGGGAGCGTACGTGTGAGGGCGCGGGTTAGTGTCAGCGTACGTGTTAGGATTAGGGGACGGGTGAGGGTCAGGCTTCGGGGAAGGGTTAGGGTTAGGGTTCGGGCTAGGGTTAGGGTTAGGGGACGGGGACGCTTTAGGGTCCATGTGAGGGCAGGACAACGCTTTAGGGGGAGCTTACGTGTGAGGGCGCGGGTTAGTGTCAGCGTACGTGTTAGGATTAGGGGACGGGTGAGGGTCAGGCTTCGGGGAAGGTTTAGGGTTAGGGTTCAGGCTAGGGTTAGGGTTAGGGGACGGGGACGGTTTAGGGTCCAGGTGAGGGCACGACAACGCTTTAGGGGTAGCGTACGTGTGAGGGCGCGTGTTAGTGTCAGCGTACGGGTTAGGATTAGGGGACGGGTGAGGGTCAGGCTTCGGAGAAGGGTTAGGGTTAGGGTTCGGGCTAGGGTTAGGGTTAGGGGACGGGGACGGTTTAGGGTCCAGGTGAGGGCACGACAACGCTTTAGGTGGAGCGTACGTGTGACGGCGCGGGTTAGTGTCAGCGTACGGGTTACGATTAGGGGACGAGTGAGGGTCAGGCTTCGGGGAAGGGTTAGGGTTAGGTTTCGGGCTAGGGTTAGGGTTAGGGGACGGGGACGCTTTAGGGTCCAGGTGAGGGCACGACAGCGCTTTAGGGGGAGCGTACGTGTGAGGGCGCGGGTTAGTGTCAGCGTACGGGTTAGGATTAGGGGACGGGTGAGGGTCAGGCTTCCGGGAAGGGTTAGGGTTAGGGTTCGGTCTAGGGTTAGGGTTAGGGGACGGGGACGGTTTAGGGTCCAGGTGAGGGTACGACAACGCTTTAGGGGGAGCGTACGTGTGAGGGCGCGGGTTAGTGTCAGCGTACGGGTTAGGATTAGGGGACGGGTGAGGGTCAGGCTTCGGGGAAGGGTTAGGGTTAGGGTTCGGGCTAGGGTTAGGGTTAGGGGACGGGGACGCTTTAGGGTCCAGGTGAGGGCACGACAGCGCTTTAGGGGGAGCGTACGTGTGAGGGCGCGGGTTAGTGTCAGCGTACGGGTTAGGATTAGGGGACGGGTGAGGGTCAGGCTTCCGGGAAGGGTTAGGGTTAGGGTTCGGGCTAGGGTTAGGGTTAGGGGACGGGGACGGTTTACGGTCCAGGTGAGGGTACGACAACGCTTTAGGGGTAGCATACGTGTGAGGGCGCGTGTTAGTGTCAGCGTACGGGTTAGGATTAGGGGACGGGTGAGGGTCAGGCTTCGGGGAAGGGTTAGGGTTAGGGTTCGGGCTAGGGTTAGGGTTAGGGGACGGGGACGGTTTAGGGTCCATGTGAGGGCACGACAACGCTTTAGGGGGAGCGTACGTGTGAGGGCGCGGGTTAGTGTCAGCGTACGGGTTAGGATTAGGGGACGGGTGAGGGTCAGGCTTCCGGGAAGGGTTAGGGTTAGGGTTCGGGCTAGGGTTAGGGTTAGGGGACGGGGACGGTTTAGGGTCCAGGTGAGGGTACGACAACGCTTTAGGGGGAGCGTACGTGTGAGGGCGCGGGTTAGTGTCAGCGTACGGGTTAGGATTAGGGGACGGGTGAGGGTCAGGCTTCCGGGAAGGGTTAGGGTTAGGGTTCGGGCTAGGGTAAGGGTTAGGGGACGGGGACGCTTTAGGGTCCAGGTGAGGCCACGACAGCGCTTTAAGGGGGAGCGTACGTGTGAGGGCGCGGGTTAGTGTCAGCGTACGTGTTAGGATTAGGGGACGGGTGAGGGTCAGGCTTCGGGGAAGGTTTAGGGTTAGGGTTCAGGCTAGGGTTAGGGTTAGGGGACGGGGACGGTTTAGGGTCCAGGTGAGGGCACGACAACGCTTTAGGGGGAGCGTACGTGTGAGGGCGCGGGTTAGTGTCAGCGTACGGGTTAGGATTAGGGGACGAGTGAGGGTCAGGCTTCGGGGAAGGGTTAGGGTTAGGGTTCGGGCTAGGGTTAGGGTTAGGGGACGGGGACGGTTGAGCGTCCAGGTGAGGGTACGACAACGCTTTAGGGGGAGCGTACGTGTGAGGGCGCGGGTTAGTGTCAGCGTACGGATTAGGATTAGGGGACGGGTGAGGGTCAGTCTTTGGGGAAGGGTTAGGGTTAGGGTTCGGCCTAGGGTTAGGGTTAGGGGACGGGGACGCTTTAGGGTCCAGGTGAGGGCACGACAGCGCTTTAGGGGGAGCGTACGTGTGAGGGCGCGGGTTAGTGTCAGCGTACGGGTTAGGATTAGGGGACGGGTGAGGGTCAGGCTTCCGGGAAGGGTTAGGGTTAGGGTTCGGTCTAGGGTTAGGGTTAGGGGACGGGGACGGTTTAGGGTCCAGGTGAGGGTACGACAACGCTTTAGGGGGAGCGTACGTGTGAGGGCGCGGGTTAGTGTCAGCGTACGGGTTAGGATTAGGGGACGGGTGAGGGTCAGGCTTCGGGGAAGGGTTAGGGTTAGGGTTCGGGCTAGGGTTAGGGTTAGGGGACGGGGACGCTTTAGGGTCCAGGTGAGGGCACGACAGCGCTTTAGGGGGAGCGTACGTGTGAGGGCGCGGGTTAGTGTCAGCGTACGGGTTAGGATTAGGGGACGGGTGAGGGTCAGGCTTCGGGAAAGGGTTAGGGTTAGGGTTCGGGCTAGGGTTAGGGTTAGGGGACGGGGACGCTTTAGGGTCCAGGTGAGGGCACGACAGCGCTTTAGGGGGAGCGTACGTGTGAGGGCGCGGGTTAGTGTCAGCGTACGGGTTAGGATTAGGGGACGGGTGAGGGTCAGGCTTCCGGGAAGGGTTAGGGTTAGGGTTCGGGCTAGGGTTAGGGTTAGGGGACGGGGACGGTTTACGGTCCAGGTGAGGGTACGACAACGCTTTAGGGGTAGCGTACGTGTGAGGGCGCGTGTTAGTGTCAGCGTACGGGTTAGGATTAGGGGACGGGTGAGGGTCAGGCTTCGGGGAAGGGTTAGGGTTAGGGTTCGGGCTAGGGTTAGTGTTAGGGGACGGGGATGGCTTAGGGTCCAGGTGAGGGCACGACAACGCTTTAGGGGGAGCGTACGTGTGAGGGCGCGGGTTAGTGTCAGCGTACGGGATAGGATTATGGGACGGGTGAGGGTCAGGCTTCGGGGAAGGGTTAGGGTTAGGGTTCGGGCTAGGGTTAGGGTTAGGGGACGGGGACGGTTTAGGGTCCATGTGAGGGCACGACAACGCTTTAGGGGGAGCGTACGTGTGAGGGCGCGGGTTAGTGTCAGCGTACGGGTTAGGATTAGGGGACGGGTGAGGGTCAGGCTTCCGGGAAGGGTTAGGGTTAGGGTTCGGGCTAGGGTTAGGGTTAGGGGACGGGGACGGTTTAGGGTCCAGGTGAGGGTACGACAACGCTTTAGGGGGAGCGTACGTGTGAGGGCGCGGGTTAGTGTCAGCGTACGGGTTAGGATTAGGGGACGGGTGAGGGTCAGGCTTCCGGGAAGGGTTAGGGTTAGGGTTCGGGCTAGGGTAAGGGTTAGGGGACGGGGACGCTTTAGGGTCCAGGTGAGGCCACGACAGCGCTTTAAGGGGGAGCGTACGTGTGAGGGCGCGGGTTAGTGTCAGCGTACGTGTTAGGATTAGGGGACGGGTGAGGGTCAGGCTTCGGGGAAGGTTTAGGGTTAGGGTTCAGGCTAGGGTTAGGGTTAGGGGACGGGGACGGTTTAGGGTCCAGGTGAGGGCACGACAACGCTTTAGGGGGAGCGTACGTGTGAGGGCGCGGGTTAGTGTCAGCGTACGGGTTAGGATTAGGGGACGAGTGAGGGTCAGGCTTCGGGGAAGGGTTAGGGTTAGGGTTCGGGCTAGGGTTAGGGTTAGGGGACGGGGACGGTTGAGCGTCCAGGTGAGGGTACGACAACGCTTTAGGGGGAGCGTACGTGTGAGGGCGCGGGTTAGTGTCAGCGTACGGGTTAGGATTAGGGGACGGGTGAGGGTCAGTCTTTGGGGAAGGGTTAGGGTTAGGGTTCGGGCTAGGGTTAGGGTTAGGGGACGGGGACGCTTTAGGGTCCAGGTGAGGGCACGACAGCGCTTTAGGGGGAGCGTACGTGTGAGGGCGCGGGTTAGTGTCAGCGTACGGGTTAGGATTAGGGGACCGGTGAGGGTCAGGCTTCCGGGAAGGGTTAGGGTTAGGGTTCGGTCTAGGGTTAGGGTTAGGGGACGGGGACGGTTTAGGGTCCAGGTGAGGGTACGACAACGCTTTAGGGGGAGCGTACGTGTGAGGGCGCGGGTTAGTGTCAGCGTACGGGTTAGGATTAGGGGACGGGTGAGGGTCAGGCTTCGGGGAAGGGTTAGGGTTAGGGTTCGGGCTAGGGTTAGGGTTAGGGGACGGGGACGCTTTAGGGTCCAGGTGAGGGCACGACAGCGCTTTAGGGGGAGCGTACGTGTGAGGGCGCGGGTTAGTGTCAGCGTACGGGTTAGGATTAGGGGACGGGTGAGGGTCAGGCTTCGGGGAAGGGTTAGGGTTAGGGTTCGGGCTAGGGTTAGGGTTAGGGGACGGGGACGCTTTAGGGTCCAGGTGAGGGCACGACAGCGCTTTTGGGGGAGCGTACGTGTGAGGGCGTGGGTTAGTGTCAGCGTACGGGTTAGGATTAGGGGACGGGTGAGAGTCAGGCTTCCGGGAAGGGTTAGGGTTAGGGTTCGGGCTAGGGTTAGGGTTAGGGGACGGGGACGGTTTACGGTCCAGGTTAGGGTACGACAACGCTTTAGGGGTAGCGTACGTGTGAGGGCGCGTGTTAGTGTCAGCGTACGGGTTAGGATTAGGGGACGGGTGAGGGTCAGGCTTCGGGGAAGGGTTAGGGTTAGGGTTCGGGCTAGGGTTAGTGTTAGGGGACGGGGATGGCTTAGGGTCCAGGTGAGGGCACGACAACGCTTTAGGGGGAGCGTACGTTTGAGGGCGCGGGTTAGTGTCAGCGTACGGGATAGGATTATGGGACGGGTGAGGGTCAGGCTTCGGGGAAGGGTTAGGGTTAGGGTTCGGGCTAGGGTTAGGGTTAGGGGACGGGGACGGTTTAGGGTCCATGTGAGGGCACGACAACGCTTTAGGGGGAGCGTACGTGTGAGGGCGCGGGTTAGTGTCAGCGTACGGGTTAGGATTAGGGGACGGGTGAGGGTCAGGCTTCCGGGAAGGGTTAGGGTTAGGGTTCGGGCTAGGGTTAGGGTTAGGGGACGGGGACGGTTTAGGGTCCAGGTGAGGGAACGACAACGCTTTAGGGGGAGCGTACGTGTGATGGCGCGGGTTAGTGTCAGCGTACGGGTTAGGATTAGGGGACGGGTGAGGGTCAGGCTTCGGGGAAGGGTTAGGGTTAGGGTTCGGGCTAGGGTTAGGGTTAGGGGACGGGGACGGTTGAGCGTCCAGGTGAGGGTACGACAACGCTTTAGGGGGAGCGTACGTGTGAGGGCGCGGGTTAGTGTCAGCGTACGTGTTAGGATTAGGGGACGGGTGAGGGTCAGGCTTCGGGGAAGGTTTAGGGTTAGGGTTCAGGCTAGGGTTAGGGTTAGGGGACGGGGACGGTTTAGGGTCCAGGTGAGGGCACGACAACGCTTTAGGGGGAGCGTACGTGTGAGGGCGCGGGTTAGTGTCAGCGTACGGGTTAGGATTAGGGGACGAGTGAGGGTCAGGCTTCGGGGAAGGGTTAGGGTTAGGGTTCGGGCTAGGGTTAGGGTTAGGGGACGGGGACGGTTGAGCGTCCAGGTGAGGGTACGACAACGCTTTAGGGGGAGCGTACGTGTGAGGGCGCGGGTTAGTGTCAGCGTACGGGTTAGGATTAGGGGACGGGTGAGGGTCAGTCTTTGGGGAAGGGTTAGGGTTAGGGTTCGGGCTAGGGTTAGGGTTAGGGGACGGGGACGCTTTAGGGTCCAGGTGAGGGCACGACAGCGCTTTAGGGGGAGCGTACGTGTGAGGGCGCGGGTTAGTGTCAGCGTACGGGTTAGGATTAGGGGACGGGTGAGGGTCAGGCTTCCGGGAAGGGTTAGGGTTAGGGTTCGGTCTAGGGTTAGGGTTAGGGGACGGGGACGGTTTAGGGTCCAGGTGAGGGTACGACAACGCTTTAGGGGGAGCGTACGTGTGAGGGCGCGGGTTAGTGTCAGCGTACGGGTTAGGATTAGGGGACGGGTGAGGGTCAGGCTTCGGGGAAGGGTTAGGGTTAGGGTTCGAGCTAGGGTTAGGGTTAGGGGACGGGGACGCTTTAGGGTCCAGGTGAGGGCACGACAGCGCTTTAGGGGGAGCGTACGTGTGAGGGCGCGGGTTAGTGTCAGCGTACGGGTTAGGATTAGGGGACGGGTGAGGGTCAGGCTTCGGGGAATGGTTAGGGTTAGGGTTCGGGCTAGGGTTAGGGTTAGGGGACGGGGACGCTTTAGGGTCCAGGTGAGGGCACGACAGCGCTTTAGGGGGAGCGTACGTGTGAGGGCGCGGGTTAGTGTCAGCGTACGGGTTAGGATTAGGGGACGGGTGAGGGTCAGGCTTCCGGGAAGGGTTAGGGTTAGGGTTCGGGCTAGGGTTAGGGTTAGGGGACGGGGACGGTTTACGGTCCAGGTGAGGGTACGACAACGCTTTAGGGGTAGCGTACGTGTGAGGGCGCGTGTTTGTGTCAGCGTACGGGTTAGGATTAGGGGACGGGTGAGGGTCAGGCTTCGGGGAAGGGTTAGGGTTAGGGTTCGGGCTAGGGTTAGTGTTAGGGGACGGGGATGGCTTAGGGTCCAGGTGAGGGCACGACAACGCTTTAGGGGGAGCGTACGTGTGAGGGCGCGGGTTAGTGTCAGCGTACGGGATAGGATTATGGGACGGGTGAGGGTCAGGCTTCGGGGAAGGGTTAGGGTTAGGGTTCGGGCTAGGGTTAGGGTTAGGGGACGGGGACGGTTTAGGGTCCATGTGAGGGCACGACAACGCTTTAGGGGGAGCGTACGTGTGAGGGCGCGGGTTAGTGTCAGCGTACGGGTTAGGATTAGGGGACGGGTGAGGGTCAGGCTTCCGGGAAGGGTTAGGGTTAGGGTTCGGGCTAGGGTTAGGGTTAGGGGACGGGGACGGTTTAGGGTCCAGGTGAGGGTACGACAACGCTTTAGGGGGAGCGTACGTGTGAGGGCGCGGGTTAGTGTCAGCGTACGGGTTAGGATTAGGGGACGGGTGAGGGTCAGGCTTCCGGGAAGGGTTAGGGTTAGGGTTCGGGCTAGGGTAAGGGTTAGGGGACGGGGACGCTTTAGGGTCCAGGTGAGGCCACGACAGCGCTTTAAAGGGGAGCGTACGTGTGAGGGCGCGGGTTAGTGTCAGCGTACGTGTTAGGATTAGGGGACGGGTGAGGGTCAGGCTTCGGGGAAGGTTTAGGGTTAGGGTTCAGGCTAGGGTTAGGGTTAGGGGACGGGGACGGTTTAGGGTCCAGGTGAGGGCACGACAACGCTTTAGGGGGAGCGTACGTGTGAGGGCGCGGGTTAGTGTCAGCGTACGGGTTAGGATTAGGGGACGAGTGAGGGTCAGGCTTCGGGGAAGGGTTAGGGTTAGGGTTCGGGCTAGGGTTAGGGTTAGGGGACGGGGACGGTTGAGCGTCCAGGTGAGGGTACGACAACGCTTTAGGGGGAGCGTACGTGTGAGGGCGCGGGTTAGTGTCAGCGTACGGGTTAGGATTAGGGGACGGGTGAGGGTCAGTCTTTGGGGAAGGGTTAGGGTTAGGGTTCGGGCTAGGGTTAGGGTTAGGGGACGGGGACGCTTTAGGGTCCAGGTGAGGGCACGACAGCGCTTTAGGGGGAGCGTACGTGTGAGGGCGCGGGTTAGTGTCAGCGTACGGGTTAGGATTAGGGGACGGGTGAGGGTCAGGCTTCCGGGAAGGGTTAGGGTTAGGGTTCGGTCTAGGGTTAGGGTTAGGGGACGGGGACGGTTTAGGGTCCAGTTGAGGGTACGACAACGCTTTAGGGGGAGCGTACGTGTGAGGGCGCGGGTTAGTGTCAGCGTACGGGTTAGGATTAGGGGACGGGTGAGGGTCAGGCTTCGGGGAAGGGTTAGGGTTAGGGTTCGGGCTAGGGTTAGGGTTAGGGGACGGGGACGCTTTAGGGTCCAGGTGAGGGCACGACAGCGCTTTAGGGGGAGCGTACGTGTGAGGGCGCGGGTTAGTGTCAGCGTACGGGTTAGGATTAGGGGACGGGTGAGGGTCAGGCTTCGGGGAAGGGTTAGGGTTAGGGTTCGGGCTAGGGTTAGGGTTAGGGGACGGGGACGCTTTAGGGTCCAGGTGAGGGCACGACAGCGCTTTAGGGGGAGCGTACGTGTGAGGGCGCGGGTTAGTGTCAGCGTACGGGTTAGGATTAGGGGACGGGTGAGGGTCAGGCTTCCGGGAAGGGTTAGGGTTAGGGTTCGGGCTAGGGTTAGGGTTAGGGGACGGGGACGGTTTACGGTCCAGGTGAGGGTACGACAACGCTTTAGGGGTAGCGTACGTGTGTGGGCGCGTGTTAGTGTCAGCGTACGGGTTAGGATTAGGGGACGGGTGAGGGTCAGGCTTCGGGGAAGGGTTAGGGTTAGGGTTCGGGCTAGGGTAAGTGTTAGGGAACGGGGATGGCTTAGGGTCCAGGTGAGGGCACGACAACGCTTTAGGGGGAGCGTACGTGTGAGGGCGCGGGTTAGTGTCAGCGTACGTGTTAGGATTAGGGGACGGGTGAGGGTCAGGCTTCGGGGAAGGTTTAGGGTTAGGGTTCAGGCTAGGGTTAGGTTTAGGGGACGGGGACGGTTTAGGGTCCAGGTGAGGGCACGACAACGCTTTAGGGGGAGCGTACGTGTGAGGGCGCGGGTTAGTGTCAGCGTACGGGTTAGGATTAGGGGACGAGTGAGGGTCAGGCTTCGGGGAAGGGTTAGGGTTAGGGTTCGGGCTAGGGTTAGGGTTAGGGGACGGGGACGGTTGAGCGTCCAGGTGAGGGTACGACAACGCTTTAGGGGGAGCGTACGTGTGAGGGCGCGGGTTAGTGTCAGCGTACGTGTTAGGATTAGGGGACGGGTGAGGGTCAGGCTTCGGGGAAGGTTTAGGGTTAGGGTTCAGGCTAGGGTTAGGGTTAGGGGACGGGGACGGTTTAGGGTCCAGGTGAGGGCACGACAACGCTTTAGGGGGAGCGTACGTGTGAGGGCGCGGGTTAGTGTCAGCGTACGGGTTAGGATTAGGGGACGAGTGAGGGTCAGGCTTCGGGGAAGGGTTAGGGTTAGGGTTCGGGCTAGGGTTAGGGTTAGGGGACGGGGACGGTTGAGCGTCCAGGTGAGGGTACGACAACGCTTTAGGGGGAGCGTACGTGTGAGGGCGCGGGTTAGTGTCAGCGTACGGGTTAGGATTAGGGGACGGGTGAGGGTCAGGCTTCGGGGAAGGGTTAGGGTTAGGGTTCGGGCTAGGGTTAGGGTTAGGGGACGGGGACGGTTTATGGTCCAGGTGAGGGCACGACAACGCTTTAGGGGGAGCGTACGTGTGAGGGCATGGATTAGTGTCAGCGTACGGGTTAGGATTAGGGGACGGGTGAGGGTCAGGCTTCGGGGAAGGGTTAGGGTTAGGGTTCGGGCTAGGGTTAGGGTTAGGGGACGGGGACGGTTTAGGGTCCAGGTGA
Source organism: Pseudorca crassidens (assembly GCF_039906515.1). Classification (NCBI taxonomy): domain Eukaryota; kingdom Metazoa; phylum Chordata; class Mammalia; order Artiodactyla; family Delphinidae; genus Pseudorca; species Pseudorca crassidens. Next base: position 47,583,704 of record NC_090309.1, read on the forward strand.
GGGTACGACAACGCTTTAGGGGGAGCGTACGTGTGAGGGCGCGGGTTAGTGTCAGCGTACGGGTTAGTATTAGGGGACGGGTGAGGGTCAGGCTTCGGGGAAGGGTTAGGGTTAGGGTTCGGGCTAGGGTTAGGGTTAGGGGACAGGGACGGTTTAGGGTCCAGGTGAGGGAACGACAACGCTTTAGGGGGAGCGTACGTGTGACGGCGCGGGTTAGTGTCAGCGTACGGGTTAGGATTAGGGGACGGGTGAGGGTCGGGCTTCGGGGAAGGGTTAGGGTTAGGGTTCGGGCTAGGGTTAGGGTTAGGGGACGGGGAAGGTTTAGGGTCCAGGTGAGGGCACGACAACGCTTTAGGGGTAGCGTACGTGTGACGGCGCGTGTTAGTGTCAGCGTACGGGTTAGGATTAGGGGACGGGTGAGGGTCAGGCTTCGGGAAAGGGATAGGGTTAGGGTTCGGGCTAGGGTTAGGGTTAGGGGACGGGGAAGGTTTAGGGTCCAGGTGAGGGCACGACAACGCTTTATGGGGAGCGTACGTGTGAGGGCGCGGGTTAGTGTCAGCGTACGGGTTAGGATTAGGGGACGGGTGAGAGTCAGGCTTCGGGGAAGGGTTAGGGTTAGGGTTCGGGCTAGGGTTAGGGTTAGGGGACGGGGACGGTTTAGGGTCCAGGTGAGGGCACGACAACGCTTTAGGGGGAGCGTACGTGTGAGGGCGCGGGATAGTGTTAGCGTACGGGTTAGGATGAGGGGACGGGTGAGGGTCAGGCTTCGGGGAAGGGTTAGGGTTAGGGTTCGGGCTAGGGTTAGGGTTAGGGGACGGGGACGGTTTAGGTTCCAGGTGAGGGTACGACAACGCTTTAGGGGGAGCGTACGTGTGAGGGCGCGGGTTAGTTTCCGCTTTCGGGTTACGATTAGGGGACGGGTGAGGGTCAGGCTTCGGGGAAGGGTTAGGGTTAGGGTTTGGGCTAGGGTTAGGGTTAGGGGACAGGGACGGTTTAGGGTCCAGGTGAGGGCACGACAACGCTTTAGGGGGAGCGTACGTGTGAGGGCGCGGGTTAGTGTCAGCGTACGGGTTGTGATTAGGGGACGGGTGAGGGTCAGGCTTCGGGGAAGGGTTAGGGTTAGGGTTCGGGCTAGGGTTAGGGTTAGGGGACGGGGACGGTTTAGGGTCCAGGTGAGGGCACGACAACGCTTTAGGGGGAGCGTACGTGTGAGGGCGCGGGTTAGTGTCAGCGTACGGGTTAGGATTAGGGGACGGGTGAGGGTCAGGCTTCGGGAAAGGGTTAGGGTTAGGGTTCGGGCTAGGGTTAGGTTTAGGGGACGGGGACGGTTTAGGGTCCAGGTGAGGGCACGACAACGCTTTAGGGGTAGCGTACGTGTGACGGCGCGTGTTAGTGTCAGCGTACGGGTTAGGATTAGGGGACGGGTGAGGGTCAGGCTTCGGGAAAGGGATAGGGTTAGGGTTCGGGCTAGGGTTAGGGTTAGGGGACGGGGAAGGTTTAGGGTCCAGGTGAGGGCACGACAACGCTTTATGGGGAGCGTACGTGTGAGGGCGCGGGTTAGTGTCAGCGTACGGGTTAGGATTAGGGGACGGGTGAGAGTCAGACTTCGGGGAAGGGTTAGGGTTAGGGTTCGGGCTAGGGTTAGGGTTAGGGGACGGGGACGGTTTAGGGTCCAGGTGAGGGCACGACAACGCTTTAGGGGGAGCGTACGTGTGAGGGCGCGGGTTAGTGTTAGCGTACGGGTTAGGATGAGGGGACGGGTGAGGGTCAGGCTTCGGGGAAGGGTTAGGGTTAGGGTTCGGGCTAGGGTTAGGGTTAGGGGACGGGGACGGTTTACGGTCCAGGTGAGGGCACGACAACGCTTTAGGGGGAGCGTACGTGTGAGGGCGCGGGTTAGTGTCAGCGTACGGGTTAGGATTAGGGGACGGGTGACGGTCAGGCTTCGGGGAAGGGTTAGGGTTAGGGTTCGGTCTAGGGTTAGGGTTAGGGGACGGGGACGGTTTAGGGTCCAGGTGAGGGTACGACAACGCTTTAGGGGGAGCGTACGTGTGAGGGCGCGGGTTACTGTCAGCGTACGGGTTAGGATTAGGGGACGGGTGAGGGTCAGGCTTCGGGGAAGGGTTAGGGTTAGGGTTCGTGCTAGGGTTAGGGTTAGGGGACGGGCACGGTTTAGGGTCCAGGTGAGGGTACGACAACGCTTTAGGGGGAGCGTACGTGTGAGGGCGCGGGTGCGTGTCAGCGTACGGGTTAGGATTACGGGATGAGTGAGGGTCAGGCTTCAGGGAAGGGTTAGGGTTAGGGGACGGGGAAGGTTTAGGGTCCAGGTGAGGGCACGACAACGCTTTAGGGGGAGCGTACGTGTGAGGGCGCGGGTTAGTGTCAGCGTACGGGTTAGGATTAGGGGACGGGTGAGGGTCAGGCTTCGGAGAAGGGTTAGGGTTAGGGTTCGGGCTAGGGTTAGGGTTAGGGGACGGGGACGGTTTAGGGTCCAGGTGAGGGTACGACAACGCTTTAGGGGGAGCGTACGTGTGAGGGCGTGGTTTAGTGTCAGCGTAAGGGTTAGGATTAGGGGACGGGTGAGGGTCAGGCTTCGGGGAACGGTTAGGGTTAGGGTTTGGGCTAGGGTTAGGGTTAGGGGACGGGGACGGTTTCGGGTCCAGATGAGGGTACGACAACGCTTTAGGGGGAGCGTACGTGTGAGGGCGCGGGTTAGTGTCAGCGTACGGGTTAGGATTAGGGGACGGGTGAGGGTCAGGCTTCGGGGAAGGGTTAGGGTTAGGGTTCGGGCTAGGGTTAGGGTTAGGGGACGGGGAAGGTTTAGGGTCCAGGTGAGGGCACGACAACTATTTAGGGGGAGCGTACATGTGAGGGCGCGGGTTAGTGTCAGCGTACGGGTTAGGATTAGGGGACGGGTGAGAGTCAGGCTTCGGGGAAGGGTTAGGGTTAGGGTTCGGGCTAGGGTTAGGGTTAGGGGACGGGGACGGTTTAGGGTCCAGGTGAGGGTACGACAACGCTTTAGGGGGAGCGTACGTGTGAGGGCGCGGGTTAGTGTCAGCGTACGGGTTAGGATTAGGGGACGGGTGAGGGTCAGGCTTCGGGGAAAGTTAGGTTTAGGGTTCGGGCTAGGGTTAGGGTTAGGGGACGGGGACGGATTAGTGTCCAGGTGAGGGCACGACAACGCTTTAGGGGGAGCGTACGTGTGAGGGCGCGGGTTAGTGTCAGCGTACGGGTTAGGATTAGGGGACGGGTGAGGGTCAGGCTTCGGGGAAGGGTTAGGGTTAGGGTTCGGGCTAGGGTTAGGGTTAGGGGACGGGGACGATTTAGGGTCCAGGTGAGGGCACGACAACGCTTTAGGGGGAGCGTACGTGTGAGGGCCTGGTTTAGTGTCAGCGTACGGGTTAGGATTAGGGGACGGGTGAGGGTCAGGCTTCGGGGAAGGGTTCGGGTTAGGGTTCGGGCTAGGGTTAGGGTTAGGGGACGGGGACGGTTTCGGGTCCAGGTGAGGGTACGACAACGCTTTAGGGGGAGCGTACGTGTGAGGGCGCGGGTTAGTGTCAGCGTACGGGTTAGGATTAGGGGACGGGTGAGGGTCAGGCTTCGGGGAAGGGTTAGGGTTAGGGTTCGGGCTAGGGTTAGGGTTAGGGGACGGGGACGGATTAGGGTCCAGGTGAGGGCACGACAACGCTTTAGGGGGAGCGTACGTGTGAGGGCGCCGGTTAGTGTCAGCGTACAGGTTAGGATTAGGGGACGGGTGAGGGTCAGGCTTCGGGGAAGGGTTAGGGTTAGGGTTCGGGCTAGGGTTAGGGTTAGGGGACGGGGACGGTTTAGGGTCCAGGTGAGGGCAAGACAACGCTTTAGGGGGAGCGTACGTGTGAGGGCGCGGTTTAGTGTCAGCGTACGGGTTAGGATTAGGGGACGGGTGAGGGTCAGGCTTCGGGGAAGGGTTAGGGTTAGAGTTCGGGCTAGGGTTAGGGTTAGGGGACGGGGACGGTTTCGGGTCCAGGTGAGGGTACGACAACGCTTTAGGGGGAGCGTACGTGTGAGGGCGCGGGTTAGTGTCAGTGTACGGGTTAGGATTAGGGGACGGGTGAGTGTCAGGCTTCGGGGAAGGGTTAGGGTTACGGTTCGGGCTAGGGTTAGGGTTAGGGGACGGGGACGGTTTAGGATCCAGGTGAGGGCACGACAACGCTTTAGGGGGAGCGTACGTGTGAGGGCGCGGGTTAGTGTCAGCGTACGGGTTAGGATTAGGGGACGGGTGAGGGTCAGGCTTCGGGGAAGGGTTAGGGTTAGGGTTCGGGCTAGGGTTAGGGTTAGGAGACGGGGACGGTTTAGGGTCCAGGTGAGGACACGACAACGCATTAGGTGGAGCGTACGTGTGAGGGCGCGGGTTAGTGTCAGCGTATGGGTTAGGATTAGGGGACGGGTGAGGGTCAGGCTTCGGGGAAGGGTTAGGGTTAGGGTTCGGGCTAGGGTTAGGGGACGGGGACGGTTTAGGGTCCAGGTGAGGGCACGACAACGCTTTAAGGGGAGCGTACGTGTGAGGGCGCGGGTTAGTGTCAGCGTACGGGTTAGGATTAGGGGACGGGTGAAGGTCAGGCTTCGGGGAAGGGTTAGGGTTAGGGTTCGGGCTAGGTTTAGGGTTAGGGGACGGGGACGGTTTAGGGTCCAGGTGAGGGCACGACAACGCCTTAGGGGGAGCGTACGTGTGAGGGCGCGGGTTAGTGTCAGCGTACGGGTTAGGATTAGGGGACGGGTGAGGGTCAGGCTTCGGGGAAGGGTTAGAGTTAGGGTTCGGGCTAGGGTTAGGGTTAGGGGACGGGGACGGTTTAGGGTCCAGGTGAGGGCACCACAACGCTTTAGGGGGAGCGTACGTGTGAGGGCGCGGGTTAGTGTCAGCGTACAGGTTAGGATTAGGGGACGGGTGAGGGTCAGGCTTCGGGGAAGAGTTAGGGTTAGGGTTCGGGCTAGGGTTAGGGTTAGGGGACGGGGACGGTTTAGGGTGCAGGTGAGGGCACGACAACGCTTTAGGGGGAGCGTACGTGTGAGGGCGCGGGTTAGTGTCAGCGTACGGGTTAGGATTAGAGGACGGGTGAGGGTCAGGCTTCGGGGAAGGGTTAGGGTTAGGGTTCGGCCTAGGGTTAGGATTAGGGGACGGGGACGGTTTAGGGTCCAGGTGAGGGTACGACAACGCTTTAGGGGGAGCGTATGTGTGAGGGCGCGGGTTAGTGTCAGCGTACGGGTTAGGATTAGGGGACGGGTGAGGGTCAAGCTTCGGGGAAGGGTTAGGGTTAGGGTTCGGGCTAGGGTTAGGGTTAGGGGACGGGGACGGTTTAGGGTCCAGGTGAGGGCACGACAACGCTTTAGGGGGAGCGTACGTGTGAGGGCGCGGGTTAGTGTCAGCGTACGGGTTAGGATTAGGGGACGGGTGAGGGTCAGGCTTCGGGGAAGGGTTAGGGTTAGAGTTCGGGCTAGGGTTAGGGTTAGGGGACGGGGACGGTTTCGGGTCCAGGTGAGGGTACGACAACGCTTTAGGGGGAGCGTACGTGTGAGGGCGCGGGTTAGTGTCAGCGTATGGGTTAGGATTAGGGGACGGGTGAGGGTCAGGCTTCGGGGAAGGGTTAGGGTTAGGGTTCGGGCTAGGGTTAGGGTTAGGGGACGGGGACGGTTTAGGGTCCAGGTGAGGGCACGACAACGCTTTAGGGGGAGCGTACGTGTGAGGGCGCGGGTTAGTGTCAGCGTACGGGTTAGGATTAGGGGACGGGTGAGGGTCAGGCTTCGGGGAAGGGTTAGGGTTAGGGTTCGGGCTAGGGTTAGGGTTAGGGGAAGGGGACGGTTTCGGGTCCAGGTGAGGGCACGACAACGCCTTAGGGGGAGCGTACGTGTGAGGGCGCGGGTTAGTGTCAGCGTACGGGTTAGGATTAGGGGACGGGTGAGGGTCAGGCTTCGGGGAAGGGTTAGGGTTAGGGTTCGGGCTAGGGTTAGGGTTAGGGGACGGGGACGGTTTATGGTCCAGGTGAGGGCACGACAACGCTTTAGGGGGAGCGTACATGTGAGGGCGCGGGTTAGTGTCAGCGTACGGGTTAGGATTAGGGGACGGGTGAGGGTCAGGCTTCGGGGAAGGGTTAGGGTTAGGGTTCGGGCTAGGGTTAGGGTTAGGGGACGGGGACGGTTTATGGTCCAGGTGAGGGCACGACAACGCTTTAGGGGGAGCGTACGTGTGAGGGCGCGGGTTAGTGTCAGCGTACGGGTTAGGATTAGGGGACGGGTGAGGGTCAGGCTTCTGGGACGGGTTAGGGTTAGGGTTCGGGCTAGGGTTAGGGTTAGGGGATGGGGACGGTTTAGGGTCCAGGTGAGGGTACGACAACGCTTTAGGGGGAGCGTACGTGTGAGGGCGCGGGTTAGTGTCAGCGTACGGGTTAGGATTAGGGGACGGGTGAGGGTCAGGCTTCGGGGAAGGGTTAGAGTTAGGGTTCGGGCTAGGGTTAGGGTTAGGGGATGGGGACGGTTTAGGGTCCAGGTGAGGGCACGACAACGCTTTAGGGGGAGCGTACATGTGAGGGCGCGGGTTAGTGTCAGCGTACGGGTTAGGATTAGGGGACGGGTGAGGGTCAGGCTTCGGGGAAGGGTTAGGGTTAGGGTTCGGGCTAGGGTTAGGGTTAGGGGACGGGGACGGTTTATGGTCCAGGTGAGGGCACGACTACACTTTAGGGGGAGCGTACGTGTGAGGGCGCGGGTTAGTGTCAGCGTACAGGTTAAGATTAGGGGACGGGTGAGGGTCAGGCTTCGGGGAAGGGTTAGGGTTAGGGTTCGGGCTAGGGTTAGGGTTAGAAGACGGGGACGGTTTAGGGTCCAGGTGAGGGCACGACAACGCATTAGGGGGAGCGTACGTGTGAGGGCGCGGGTTAGTGTCAGCGTATGGGTTAGGATTAGGGGACGGGTGAGGGTCAGGCTTCGGGGAAGGGTTAGGGTTAGGGTTCGGGGTAGGGTTAGGGTTAGGGGACGGGGACGGTTTAGGGTCCAGGTGAGGGCACGACAACGCCTTAGGGGGAGCGTACGTGTTAGGGCGCGGGTTAGTGTCAGCGTACGGGTTAGGATTAGGGGACGGGTGAGGGTCAGGCTTCGGGGAAGGTTTAGGGTTAGGGTTCGGGCTAGGGTTAGGGTTAGGGGACGGGGACGGTTTAGGGTCCAGGTGAGGGCACGACAACGCTTTAGGGGGAGCGTACATGTGAGGGCGCGGGTTAGTGTCAGCGTACGGGTTAGGATTAGGGGACGGGTGAGGGTCAGGCTTCGGGGAAGGGTTAGGGTTAGGGTTCGGGCTAGGGTTAGGGTTAGGGGACGGGGACGGTTTAGGGTCTAGGTGAGGGAACGACAACGCTTTAGGGGGAGCGTACGTGTGACGGCGCGGGTTAGTGTCAGCGTACGGGTTAGGATTAGGGGACGGGTGAGGGTCAGGTTTCGGGGAAGGGTTAGGGTTAGGGTTCGGGCTAGGGTTAGGGTTAGGGGACGGGGACGGTTTAGGGTCCAGGTGAGGGCACGACAACGCTTTAGGGGGAGAGTACGTGTGAGGGCGCGGGTGAGTGTCAGCGTACGGGTTAGGATTAGGGGACGGGTGAGGGTCAGGCTTCGGGGAAGGGTTAGGGTTAGGGTTCGGGCTAGGGTTAGGGTTAGGGGACGGGGACGGTTTATGGTTCAGGTGAGGGTACGACAACGCTTTAGGGGGAGCGTACGTGTGAGGGCGCGGGTTAGTGTCAGCGTACGGGTTAGGATTAGGGGACGGGTGAGGGTCAGGCTTCGGGGAAGGGTTAGGGATAGGGTTCGGGCTAGGGTTAGGGTTAGGGGACGGGGACGGTTTAGGGTCCAGGTGAGGGCACCACAACGCTTTAGGGGGAGCGTACGTGTGAGGGCGCGGGTTAGTGTCAGCGTACAGGTTAGGATTAGGGGACGGGTGAGGGTCAGGCTTCGGGGAAGAGTTAGGGTTAGGGTTCGGGCTAGGGTTAGGGTTAGGGGACGGGGACGGTTTAGGGTGCAGGTGAGGGCACGACAACGCTTTAGGGGGAGCGTACGTGTGAGGGCGCGGGTTAGTGTCAGCGTACGGGTTAGGATTAGGGGACGGGTGAGGGTCAGGCTTCGGGGAAGGCTTAGGGTTAGGGTTCGGGCTAGGGTTAGGGTTAGGAGACGGGGACGGTTTAGGGTCCAGGTGAGGGCACGACAACGCTTTAGGGGGAGCGTACGTGTGAGGGCGCGGGTTAGTGTCAGCGTACGGGTTAGGATTAGGGGACGGGTGAGGGTCAGGCTTCGGGGAAGGGTTAGGGTTAGGGTTCGGGCTAGGGTTAGGGTTAGGGGACGGGGACGGTTTAGGGTCCAGGTGACGGCACGACAACGCTTTAGGTGGAGCCTACGTGTGAGGGCGCGGGTTAGTGTCAGCGTACGGGTTAGGATTAGGGTACGGGTGAGGGTCAGGCTTCGGGGAAGGGTTAGGTTCAGGGTTCGGGCTAGGGTTAGGGTTAGGGGACGGGGACGGTTTAGGGTCCAGCTGAGGGCACGACAACGCTTTAGGGGGAGCGTACGTGTGAGGGCGCGGGTTAGTGTCAGCGTACGGGTTAGGATTAGGGGACGGGTGAGGGTCAGGCTTCGGGGAAGGGTTAGGGTTAGGGTTCGGGCTAGGGTGAGGGTTAGGGGACGGGGACGGTTTAGGGTCCAGGTGAGGGCACGACAACGCTTTAGGGGGAGCGTACGTGTGAGGGCGCGGGTTAGTGTCAGCGTACGGGTTAGGATTAGGGGACGGGTGAGGGTCAGGCTTCGGGGAAGGGTTAGGGTTAGGGTTCGGGCTAGGGTTAGGGTTAGGGGACGGGGACGGTTTAGGGTCCAGGTGAGGGCACGACAACGCTTTACGGGGAGCGTACGTGTGAGGGCGCGGGTTAGTGTCAGCGTACGGGTTAGGATTAGGGGACGGGTGAGGGTCAGGCTTCGGGGAAGGGTTAGGGTTAGGGTTCGGGCTAGGGTTAGGGTTAGGGGACGGGGACGGTTTAGGGTCCAGGTGAGGGCACGACAACGCTTTAGGGGGAGCGTACGTGTGAGGGCGCGGGTTAGTGTCAGCGTACGGGTTAGGATTAGGGGACGGGTGAGGGTCAGGCTTCGGGGAAGGGTTAGGGTTAGGGTTCGGGCTAGGGTTAGGGTTAGGGGACGGGGACGGTTTAGGGTCCAGCTGAGGGCACGACAACGCTTTAGGGGGAGCGTACGTGTGAGGGCGCGGGTTAGTGTCAGCGTACGGGTTAGGATTAGGGGACGGGTGAGGGTCAGGCTTCGGGGAAGGGTTAGGGTTAGGGTTCGGGCTAGGGTTAGTGTTAGGGGACGGGGACGGTTTAGGGTCTAGGTGAGGGAACGACAACGCTTTAGGGGGAGCGTACGTGTGACGGCGCGGGTTAGTGTCAGCGTACGGGTTAGGATTAGGGGACGTGTGAGGGTCAGGCTTCGGGGAAGGGTTAGGGTTAGGGTTCGGGCTAGGGTTAGGGTTAGGGGACGGGGACGGTTTAGGGTCCAGGTGAGGGCTCGACAACGCTTTAGGGGGAGAGTACGTGTGAGGGCGCGGGTTAGTGTCAGCGTACGGGTTAGGATTAGGGGACGGGTGAGGGTCAGGCTTCGGGGAAGGGTTAGGGTTAGGGTTCGGGCTAGGGTTAGGGTTAGGGGACGGGGACGGTTTAGGATCCAGGTGAGGGCACGACAACGCTTTAGGGGGAGCGTACGTGTGAGGGCGCGGGTTAGTGTCAGCGTACGGGATAGGATTAGGGGATGGGTGAGGGTCAGGCTTCGGGGAAGGGTTAGGGTTAGGGTTCGGGCTAGGGTTAGGGTTAGGAGACAAGTACGGTTTAGGGTCCAGGTGAGGGCACGACAACGCATTAGGGGGAGCGTACGTGTGAGGGCGCGGTTTAGTGTCAGCGTATGGGTTAGGATTAGGGGACGGGTGAGGGTCAGGCTTCGGGGAAGGGTTAGGGTTAGGGTTCGGGCTAGGGTTAGGGTTAGGGGACGCGGACGGTTTAGGGTCCAGGTGAGGGCACGACAACGCTTTAGGGGGAGCGTACGTGTGAGGGCGCGGGTTAGTGTCAGCGTACGGGTTAGGATTAGGGGACGGGTGAGGGTCAGGCTTCGGGGAAGGGTTAGGGTTAGGGTTCGGGCTAGGGTTAGGGTTAGGGGACGGGGACGATTTAGGGTCCAGGTGAGGGCACGACAACGCTTTAGGGGGAGCGTACGTGTGAGGGCCTGGTTTAGTGTCAGCGTACGGGTTAGGATTAGGGGACGGGTGAGGGTCAGGCTTCGGGGAAGGGTTCGGGTTAGGGTTCGGGCTAGGGTTAGGGTTAGGGGACGGGGACGGTTTCGGGTCCAGGTGAGGGTACGACAACGCTTTAGGGGGAGCGTACGTGTGAGGGCGCGGGTTAGTGTCAGCGTACGGGTTAGGATTAGGGGACGGGTGAGGGTCAGGCTTCGGGGAAGGGTTAGGGTTAGGGTTCGGGCTAGGGTTAGGGTTAGGGGACGGGGACGGATTAGGGTCCAGGTGAGGGCACGACAACGCTTTAGGGGGAGCGTACGTGTGAGGGCGCCGGTTAGTGTCAGCGTACAGGTTAGGATTAGGGGACGGGTGAGGGTCAGGCTTCGGGGAAGGGTTAGGGTTAGGGTTCGGGCTAGGGTTAGGGTTAGGGGACGGGGACGGTTTAGGGTCCAGGTGAGGGCAAGACAACGCTTTAGGGGGAGCGTACGTGTGAGGGCGCGGTTTAGTGTCAGCGTACGGGTTAGGATTAGGGGACGGGTGAGGGTCAGGCTTCGGGGAAGGGTTAGGGTTAGAGTTCGGGCTAGGGTTAGGGTTAGGGGACGGGGACGGTTTCGGGTCCAGGTGAGGGTACGACAACGCTTTAGGGGGAGCGTACGTGTGAGGGCGCGGGTTAGTGTCAGTGTACGGGTTAGGATTAGGGGACGGGTGAGTGTCAGGCTTCGGGGAAGGGTTAGGGTTACGGTTCGGGCTAGGGTTAGGGTTAGGGGACGGGGACGGTTTAGGATCCAGGTGAGGGCACGACAACGCTTTAGGGGGAGCGTACGTGTGAGGGCGCGGGTTAGTGTCAGCGTACGGGTTAGGATTAGGGGACGGGTGAGGGTCAGGCTTCGGGGAAGGGTTAGGGTTAGGGTTCGGGCTAGGGTTAGGGTTAGGAGACGGGGACGGTTTAGGGTCCAGGTGAGGACACGACAACGCATTAGGTGGAGCGTACGTGTGAGGGCGCGGGTTAGTGTCAGCGTATGGGTTAGGATTAGGGGACGGGTGAGGGTCAGGCTTCGGGGAAGGGTTAGGGTTAGGGTTCGGGCTAGGGTTAGGGGACGGGGACGGTTTAGGGTCCAGGTGAGGGCACGACAACGCTTTAAGGGGAGCGTACGTGTGAGGGCGCGGGTTAGTGTCAGCGTACGGGTTAGGATTAGGGGACGGGTGAAGGTCAGGCTTCGGGGAAGGGTTAGGGTTAGGGTTCGGGCTAGGTTTAGGGTTAGGGGACGGGGACGGTTTAGGGTCCAGGTGAGGGCACGACAACGCCTTAGGGGGAGCGTACGTGTGAGGGCGCGGGTTAGTGTCAGCGTACGGGTTAGGATTAGGGGACGGGTGAGGGTCAGGCTTCGGGGAAGGGTTAGAGTTAGGGTTCGGGCTAGGGTTAGGGTTAGGGGACGGGGACGGTTTAGGGTCCAGGTGAGGGCACGACAACGCTTTAGGGGGAGCGTACATGTGAGGGCGCGGGTTAGTGTCAGCGTACGGGTTAGGATTAGGGGACGGGTGAGGGTCAGGCTTCGGGGAAGGGTTAGGGTTAGGGTTCGGGCTAGGGTTAGGGTTAGGGGACGGGTACGGTTTATGGTTCAGGTGAGGGTACGACAACGCTTTAGGGGGAGCGTACGTGTGAGGGCGCGGGTTAGTGTCAGCGTACGGGTTAGGATTAGGGGACGGGTGAGTGTCAGGCTTCGGGGAAGGGTTAGGGATAGGGTTCGGGCTAGGGTTAGGGTTAGGGGACGGGGACGGTTTAGGGTCCAGGTGAGGGCACCACAACGCTTTAGGGGGAGCGTACGTGTGAGGGCGCGGGTTAGTGTCAGCGTACAGGTTAGGATTAGGGGACGGGTGAGGGTCAGGCTTCGGGGAAGAGTTAGGGTTAGGGTTCGGGCTAGGGTTAGGGTTAGGGGACGGGGACGGTTTAGGGTGCAGGTGAGGGCACGACAACGCTTTAGGGGGAGCGTACGTGTGAGGGCGCGGGTTAGTGTCAGCGTACGGGTTAGGATTAGAGGACGGGTGAGGGTCAGGCTTCGGGGAAGGGTTAGGGTTAGGGTTCGGCCTAGGGTTAGGATTAGGGGACGGGGACGGTTTAGGGTCCAGGTGAGGGTACGACAACGCTTTAGGGGGAGCGTATGTGTGAGGGCGCGGGTCAGTGTCAGCGTACGGGTTAGGATTAGGGGACGGGTGAGGGTCAAGCTTCGGGGAAGGGTTAGGGTTAGGGTTCGGGCTAGGGTTAGGGTTAGGGGACGGGGACCGTTTAGGGTCCAGGTGAGGGCACGACAACGCTTTAGGGGGAGCGTACGTGTGAGGGCGCGGGTTAGTGTCAGCGTACGGGTTAGGATTAGGGGACGGGTGAGGGTCAGGCTTCGGGGAAGGGTTAGGGTTAGAGTTCGGGCTAGGGTTAGGGTTAGGGGACGGGGACGGTTTCGGGTCCAGGTGAGGGTACGACAACGCTTTAGGGGGAGCGTACGTGTGAGGGCGCGGGTTAGTGTCAGCGTATGGGTTAGGATTAGGGGACGGGTGAGGGTCAGGCTTCGGGGAAGGGTTAGGGTTAGGGTTCGGGCTAGGGTTAGGGTTAGGGGACGGGGACGGTTTAGGGTCCAGGTGAGGGCACGACAACGCTTTAGGGGGAGCGTACGTGTGAGGGCGCGGGTTAGTGTCAGCGTACGGGTTAGGATTAGGGGACGGGTGAGGGTCAGGCTTCGGGGAAGGGTTAGGGTTAGGGTTCGGGCTAGGGTTAGGGTTAGGGGAAGGGGACGGTTTCGGGTCCAGGTGAGGGCACGACAACGCCTTAGGGGGAGCGTACGTGTGAGGGCGCGGGTTAGTGTCAGCGTACGGGTTAGGATTAGGGGACGGGTGAGGGTCAGGCTTCGGGGAAGGGTTAGGGTTAGGGTTCGGGCTAGGGTTAGGGTTAGGGGACGGGGACGGTTTATGGTCCAGGTGAGGGCACGACAACGCTTTAGGGGGAGCGTACATGTGAGGGCGCGGGTTAGTGTCAGCGTACGGGTTAGGATTAGGGGACGGGTGAGGGTCAGGCTTCGGGGAAGGGTTAGGGTTAGGGTTCGGGCTAGGGTTAGGGTTAGGGGACGGGGACGGTTTATGGTCCAGGTGAGGGCACGACAACGCTTTAGGGGGAGCGTACGTGTGAGGGCGCGGGTTAGTGTCAGCGTACGGGTTAGGATTAGGGGACGGGTGAGGGTCAGGCTTCTGGGACGGGTTAGGGTTAGGGTTCGGGCTAGGGTTAGGGTTAGGGGATGGGGACGGTTTAGGGTCCAGGTGAGGGTACGACAACGCTTTAGGGGGAGCGTACGTGTGAGGGCGCGGGTTAGTGTCAGCGTACGGGTTAGGATTAGGGGACGGGTGAGGGTCAGGCTTCGGGGAAGGGTTAGAGTTAGGGTTCGGGCTAGGGTTAGGGTTAGGGGATGGGGACGGTTTAGGGTCCAGGTGAGGGCACGACAACGCTTTAGGGGGAGCGTACATGTGAGGGCGCGGGTTAGTGTCAGCGTACGGGTTAGGATTAGGGGACGGGTGAGGGTCAGGCTTCGGGGAAGGGTTAGGGTTAGGGTTCGGGCTAGGGTTAGGGTTAGGGGACGGGGACGGTTTATGGTCCAGGTGAGGGCACGACTACACTTTAGGGGGAGCGTACGTGTGAGGGCGCGGGTTAGTGTCAGCGTACAGGTTAGGATTAGGGGACGGGTGAGGGTCAGGCTTCGGGGAAGGGTTAGGGTTAGGGTTCGGGCTAGGGTTAGGGTTAGAAGACGGGGACGGTTTAGGGTCCAGGTGAGGGCACGACAACGCATTAGGGGGAGCGTACGTGTGAGGGCGCGGGTTAGTGTCAGCGTATGGGTTAGGATTAGGGGACGGGTGAGGGTCAGGCTTCGGGGAAGGGTTAGGGTTAGGGTTCGGGGTAGGGTTAGGGTTAGGGGACGGGGACGGTTTAGGGTCCAGGTGAGGGCACGACAACGCCTTAGGGGGAGCGTACGTGTGAGGGCGCGGGTTAGTGTCAGCGTACGGGTTAGGATTAGGGGACGGGTGAGGGTCAGGCTTCGGGGAAGGTTTAGGGTTAGGGTTCGGGCTAGGGTTAGGGTTAGGGGACGGGGACGGTTTAGGGTCCAGGTGAGGGCACGACAACGCTTTAGGGGGAGCGTACATGTGAGGGCGCGGGTTAGTGTCAGCGTACGGGTTAGGATTAGGGGACGGGTGAGGGTCAGGCTTCGGGGAAGGGTTAGGGTTAGGGTTCGGGCTAGGGTTAGGGTTAGGGGACGGGGACGGTTTAGGGTCTAGGTGAGGGAACGACAACGCTTTAGGGGGAGCGTACGTGTGACGGCGCGGGTTAGTGTCAGCGTACGGGTTAGGATTAGGGGACGGGTGAGGGTCAGGCTTCGGGGAAGGGTTAGGGTTAGGGTTCGGGCTAGGGTTAGGGTTAGGGGACGGGGACGGTTTAGGGTCCAGGTGAGGGCACGACAACGCTTTAGGGGGAGAGTACGTGTGAGGGCGCGGGTGAGTGTCAGCGTACGGGTTAGGATTAGGGGACGGGTGAGGGTCAGGCTTCGGGGAAGGGTTAGGGTTAGGGTTCGGGCTAGGGTTAGGGTTAGGGGACGGGGACGGTTTATGGTTCAGGTGAGGGTACGACAACGCTTTAGGGGGAGCGTACGTGTGAGGGCGCGGGTTAGTGTCAGCGTACGGGTTAGGATTAGGGGACGGGTGAGGGTCAGGCTTCGGGGAAGGGTTAGGGATAGGGTTCGGGCTAGGGTTAGGGTTAGGGGACGGGGACGGTTTAGGGTCCAGGTGAGGGCACCACAACGCTTTAGGGGGAGCGTACGTGTGAGGGCGCGGGTTAGTGTCAGCGTACAGGTTAGGATTAGGGGACGGGTGAGGGTCAGGCTTCGGGGAAGAGTTAGGGTTAGGGTTCGGGCTAGGGTTAGGGTTAGGGGACGGGGACGGTTTAGGGTGCAGGTGAGGGCACGACAACGCTTTAGGGGGAGCGTACGTGTGAGGGCGCGGGTTAGTGTCAGCGTACGGGTTAGGATTAGGGGACGGGTGAGGGTCAGGCTTCGGGGAAGGCTTAGGGTTAGGGTTCGGGCTAGGGTTAGGGTTAGGAGACGGGGACGGTTTAGGGTCCAGGTGAGGGCACGACAACGCTTTAGGGGGAGCGTACGTGTGAGGGCGCGGGTTAGTGTCAGCGTACGGGTTAGGATTAGGGGACGGGTGAGGGTCAGGCTTCGGGGAAGGGTTAGGGTTAGGGTTCGGGCTAGGGTTAGGGTTAGGGGACGGGGACGGTTTAGGGTCCAGGTGACGGCACGACAACGCTTTAGGTGGAGCCTACGTGTGAGGGCGCGGGTTAGTGTCAGCGTACGGGTTAGGATTAGGGTACGGGTGAGGGTCAGGCTTCGGGGAAGGGTTAGGTTCAGGGTTCGGGCTAGGGTTAGGGTTAGGGGACGGGGACGGTTTAGGGTCCAGCTGAGGGCACGACAACGCTTTAGGGGGAGCGTACGTGTGAGGGCGCGGGTTAGTGTCAGCGTACGGGTTAGGATTAGGGGACGGGTGAGGGTCAGGCTTCGGGGAAGGGTTAGGGTTAGGGTTCGGGCTAGGGTGAGGGTTAGGGGACGGGGACGGTTTAGGGTCCAGGTGAGGGCACGACAACGCTTTAGGGGGAGCGTACGTGTGAGGGCGCGGGTTAGTGTCAGCGTACGGGTTAGGATTAGGGGACGGGTGAGGGTCAGGCTTCGGGGAAGGGTTAGGGTTAGGGTTCGGGCTAGGGTTAGGGTTAGGGGACGGGGACGGTTTAGGGTCCAGGTGAGGGCACGACAACGCTTTACGGGGAGCGTACGTGTGAGGGCGCGGGTTAGTGTCAGCGTACGGGTTAGGATTAGGGGACGGGTGAGGGTCAGGCTTCGGGGAAGGGTTAGGGTTAGGGTTCGGGCTAGGGTTAGGGTTAGGGGACGGGGACGGTTTAGGGTCCAGGTGAGGGCACGACAACGCTTTAGGGGGAGCGTACGTGTGAGGGCGCGGGTTAGTGTCAGCGTACGGGTTAGGATTAGGGGACGGGTGAGGGTCAGGCTTCGGGGAAGGGTTAGGGTTAGGGTTCGGGCTAGGGTTAGGGTTAGGGGACGGGGACGGTTTAGGGTCCAGCTGAGGGCACGACAACGCTTTAGGGGGAGCGTACGTGTGAGGGCGCGGGTTAGTGTCAGCGTACGGGTTAGGATTAGGGGACGGGTGAGGGTCAGGCTTCGGGGAAGGGTTAGGGTTAGGGTTCGGGCTAGGGTTAGTGTTAGGGGACGGGGACGGTTTAGGGTCTAGGTGAGGGAACGACAACGCTTTAGGGGGAGTGTACGTGTGACGGCGCGGGTTAGTGTCAGCGTACGGGTTAGGATTAGGGGACGTGTGAGGGTCAGGCTTCGGGGAAGGGTTAGGGTTAGGGTTCGGGCTAGGGTTAGGGTTAGGGGACGGGGACGGTTTAGGGTCCAGGTGAGGGCTCGACAACGCTTTAGGGGGAGAGTACGTGTGAGGGCGCGGGTTAGTGTCAGCGTACGGGTTAGGATTAGGGGACGGGTGAGGGTCAGGCTTCGGGGAAGGGTTAGGGTTAGGGTTCGGGCTAGGGTTAGGGTTAGGGGACGGGGACGGTTTAGGATCCAGGTGAGGGCACGACAACGCTTTAGGGGGAGCGTACGTGTGAGGGCGCGGGTTAGTGTCAGCGTACGGGATAGGATTAGGGGATGGGTGAGGGTCAGGCTTCGGGGAAGGGTTAGGGTTAGGGTTCGGGCTAGGGTTAGGGTTAGGAGACAAGTACGGTTTAGGGTCCAGGTGAGGGCACGACAACGCATTAGGGGGAGCGTACGTGTGAGGGCGCGGTTTAGTGTCAGCGTATGGGTTAGGATTAGGGGACGGGTGAGGGTCAGGCTTCGGGGAAGGGTTAGGGTTAGGGTTCGGGCTAGGGTTAGGGTTAGGGGACGCGGACGGTTTAGGGTCCAGGTGAGGGCACGACAACGCTTTAGGGGGAGCGTACGTGTGAGGGCGCGGGTTAGTGTCAGCGTACGGGTTAGGATTAGGGGACGGGTGAGGGTCAGGCTTCGGGGAAGGGTTAGGGTTAGGGTTCGGGCTAGGGTTAGGGTTAGGGGACGGGGACGGTTTAGGGTCCAGGTGAGGGCACGACAACGCCTTAGGGGGAGCGTACGTGTGAGGGCGCGGGTTAGTGTCAGCGTACGGGTTAGGATTAGGGGACGGGTGAGGGTCAGGCTTCGGGGAAGGGTTAGGGTTAGGGTTCGGGCTAGGGTTAGGGTTAGGGGACGGGGACGGTTTAGGGTCCAGGTGAGGGCACGACAACGCTTTAGGGGGAGCGTACGTGTGAGGGCGCGGATTAGTGTCAGCGTACGGGTTAGGATTAGTGGACGGGTGAGGGTCAGGCTTCGGGGAAGGGTTAGGGTTAGGGTTCGGGCTAGGGTTAGGGTTAGGGGACGGGGATAGTTTAGGGTCCAGGTGAGGGTACGACAACGCTTTAGGGGGAGCGTACGTGTGAGGGCGCGGGTTAGTGTCAGCGTACGGGTTAGGATTAGGGGACGGGTGAGGGTCAGGCTTCGGGGAAGGGTTAGGGTTAGGGTTCGGGCTAGGGTTAGGGTTAGGGGACGGGGACGGTTTAGGGTCCAGGTCAGGGCACGACAACGCTTTACGGGGAGCGTACGTGTGAGGGCGCGGGTTAGTGTCAGCGTACGGGTTAGGATTAGGGGACGGGTGAGGGTCAGGCTTCGGGGAAGGGTTAGGGTTAGGGTTCGGGCTAGGGTTAGGGTTAGGGGACGGGGACGGTTTAGGGTCCAGGTGAGGGCACGACAACGCTTTAGGGGGTCGTACGTGTGAGGGCGCGGTTTAGTGTCAGCGTACGGGTTAGGATTAGGGGACGGGTAAGGGTCAAGCTTCGGGGAAGGGTTAGGGTTAGGGTTCGGGCTAGGGTTAGGGGACGGGGACGGATTAGGGTCCAGGTGAGGGCACGACAACGCTTTAGGGGGAGCGTACGTGTGAGGGCGCGGGTTAGTGTCACCGTACGGGTTAGGATTAGAGGACGGGTGAGGGTCAGGCTTCGGGGAAGGGTTAGGGTTAGGGTTCGGGCTGGGGTTAGGGTTAGGGGACGGGGACGATTTAGGGTCCAGGTGAGGGCACGACAACGCTTTAGGGGGAGCGTACGTGTGAGGGCGTGGTTTAGTGTCAGCGTACGGGTTAGGATTAGGGGACGGGTGAGGGTCAGGCTTCGGGGAAGGGTTAGGGTTAGGGTTCGGGCTAGGGTTAGGGTTAGGGGACGGGGACAGTTTCGGGTCCAGGTGAGGGTACGACAACGCTTTAGGGGGAGCGTACGTGTGAGGGCGCGGGTTAGTGTCAGCGTACGGGTTAGGATTAGGGGACGGGTGAGGGTCAGGCTTCGGGGAAGGGTTAGGGCTAGGGTTTGGGCTAGGGTTAGGGTTAGGGGACGGGGACGGATTAGGGTCCAGGTGAGGGCACGACAACGCTTTAGGGGGAGCGTACGTGTGAGGGCGCGGGTTAGTGTCAGCGTACGGGTTAGGATTAGGGGACGGGTGAGGGTCAGGCTTCGGGGAAGGGTTAGGGTTAGGGTTCGGGCTAGGGTTAGGGTTAGGGGACGGGGACGGTTTCGGGTCCAGGTGAGGGTACGACAACGCTTTAGGGGGAGCGTACGTGTGAGGGCGCGGGTTAGTGTCAGCGTACGGGTTAGGATTAGGGGACGGGTGAGGGTCAGGCTTCGGGGAAGGGTTAGGGTTAGGGTTCGGGCTAGGGTTAGGGTTAGGGGACGGGGACGGTTTAGGGTCCAGGTGAGGGCACGACAACGCTTTAGGGGGAGCGTACGTGTGAGGGCGTGGTTTAGTGTCAGCGTACGGGTTAGGATTAGGGGACGGGTGAGGGTCAGGCTTCGGGGAAGGGTTAGGGTTAGGGTTCGGGCTAGGGTTAGGGTTAGGGGACGGGGACGGTTTCGGGTCCAGGTGAGGGTACGACAACGCTTTAGGGGGAGCGTACGTGTGAGGGCGCGGGTTAGTGTCAGCGTACGGGTTAGGATTAGGGGACGGGTGAGGGTCAGGCTTCGGGGAAGGGTTAGGGTTAGGGTTCGGGCTAGGGTTAGGGTTAGGGGACGGGGACGGTTTAGGGTCCAGGTGAGGTTACGCCAACGATTTAGGGGGAGCGTACATGTGAGGGCGCGGGTTAGTGTCAGCGTACAGGTTAGGATTAGGGGACGGGTGAGGGTCAGGCTTCGGGGAAGGGTTAGGGTTAGAGTTCGGGCTAGGGTTAGGGTTAGGGGACGGGGACGGTTTCGGGTCCAGGTGAGGGTACGACAACGCTTTAGCGGGAGCGTACGTGTGAGGGCGCGGGTTAGTGTCAGCGTACGGGTTAGGATTAGGGGACGGGTGAGGGTCAGGCTTCGGGGAAGGGTTAGGGTTAGGGTTCGGGCTAGGGTTAGGGTTAGGGGACGGGGACGGTTTAGGATCCAGGTGAGGGCACGACAACGCTTTAGGGGGAGCGTACGTGTGAGGGCGCGGGTTAGTGTCAGCGTACGGGTTAGGATTAGGGGACGGGTGAGGGTCAGGCTTCGGGGAAGGGTTAGGGTTAGGGTTCGGGCTAGGGTTAGGGTTAGGAGACGGGGACGGTTTAGGGTCCAGGTGAGGGCACGACAACGCATTAGGTGGAGCGTACGTGTGAGGGCGCGGGTTAGTGTCAGCGTATGGGTTAGGATTAGGGGACGGGTGAGGGTCAGGCTTCGGGGAAGGGTTAGGGTTAGGGTTCGGGCTAGGGTTAGGGTTAGGGGACGGGGACGGTTTAGGGTCCAGGTGAGGGCACGACAAAGCTTTAGGGGGAGCGTACGTGTGAGGGCGCGGGTTAGTGTCAGCGTACGGGTTAGGATTAGGGGACGGGTGAGGGTCAGGCTTCGGGGATGTTTTAGGGTTAGGGTTCGGGCTAGGGTTAGGGTTAGGGGACGGGGACGGTTTAGGGTCCAGGTGAGGGCACGACAACGCATTAGGGGGAGCGTACGTGTGAGGGCGCGGGTTAGTGTCAGCGTACGGGTTAGGATTAGGGGACGGGTGAGGGTCAGGCTTCGGGGAAGGGTTAGGGTTAGGGTTCGTGCTAGGGTTAGGGTTAGGGGACGGGGACGGTTTAGGGTCCAGGTGAGGGCACGACAACGCTTTAGGGGGAGCGTACGTGTGAGGGCGCGGGTTAGTGTCAGCGTACGGGTTAGGATTAGGGGACGGGTGAGGGTCAGGCTTCGGGGAAGGGTTAGGGATAGGGTTCGGGCTAGGGTTAGGGTTAGGGGACGGGGACGGTTTAGGGTCCAGGTGAGGGCACCACAACGCTTTAGGGGGAGCGTACGTGTGAGGGCGCGGGTTAGTGTCAGCGTACAGGTTAGGATTAGGGGACGGGTGAGGGTCAGGCTTCGGGGAAGAGTTAGGGTTAGGGTTCGGGCTAGGGTTAGGGTTAGGGGACGGGGACGGTTTAGGGTGCAGGTGAGGGCACGACAACGCTTTAGGGGGAGCGTACGTGTGAGGGCGCGGGTTAGTGTCAGCGTACGGGTTAGGATTAGGGGACGGGTGAGGGTCAGGCTTCGGGGAAGGCTTAGGGTTAGGGTTCGGGCTAGGGTTAGGGTTAGGAGACGGGGACGGTTTAGGGTCCAGGTGAGGGCACGACAACGCTTTAGGGGGAGCGTACGTGTGAGGGCGCGGGTTAGTGTCAGCGTACGGGTTAGGATTAGGGGACGGGTGAGGGTCAGGCTTCGGGGAAGGGTTAGGGTTAGGGTTCGGGCTAGGGTTAGGGTTAGGGGACGGGGACGGTTTAGGGTCCAGGTGACGGCACGACAACGCTTTAGGTGGAGCCTACGTGTGAGGGCGCGGGTTAGTGTCAGCGTACGGGTTAGGATTAGGGTACGGGTGAGGGTCAGGCTTCGGGGAAGGGTTAGGTTCAGGGTTCGGGCTAGGGTTAGGGTTAGGGGACGGGGACGGTTTAGGGTCCAGCTGAGGGCACGACAACGCTTTAGGGGGAGCGTACGTGTGAGGGCGCGGGTTAGTGTCAGCGTACGGGTTAGGATTAGGGGACGGGTGAGGGTCAGGCTTCGGGGAAGGGTTAGGGTTAGGGTTCGGGCTAGGGTGAGGGTTAGGGGACGGGGACGGTTTAGGGTCCAGGTGAGGGCACGACAACGCTTTAGGGGGAGCGTACGTGTGAGGGCGCGGGTTAGTGTCAGCGTACGGGTTAGGATTAGGGGACGGGTGAGGGTCAGGCTTCGGGGAAGGGTTAGGGTTAGGGTTCGGGCTAGGGTTAGGGTTAGGGGACGGGGACGGTTTAGGGTCCAGGTGAGGGCACGACAACGCTTTACGGGGAGCGTACGTGTGAGGGCGCGGGTTAGTGTCAGCGTACGGGTTAGGATTAGGGGACGGGTGAGGGTCAGGCTTCGGGGAAGGGTTAGGGTTAGGGTTCGGGCTAGGGTTAGGGTTAGGGGACGGGGACGGTTTAGGGTCCAGGTGAGGGCACGACAACGCTTTAGGGGGAGCGTACGTGTGAGGGCGCGGGTTAGTGTCAGCGTACGGGTTAGGATTAGGGGACGGGTGAGGGTCAGGCTTCGGGGAAGGGTTAGGGTTAGGGTTCGGGCTAGGGTTAGGGTTAGGGGACGGGGACGGTTTAGGGTCCAGCTGAGGGCACGACAACGCTTTAGGGGGAGCGTACGTGTGAGGGCGCGGGTTAGTGTCAGCGTACGGGTTAGGATTAGGGGACGGGTGAGGGTCAGGCTTCGGGGAAGGGTTAGGGTTAGGGTTCGGGCTAGGGTTAGTGTTAGGGGACGGGGACGGTTTAGGGTCTAGGTGAGGGAACGACAACGCTTTAGGGGGAGTGTACGTGTGACGGCGCGGGTTAGTGTCAGCGTACGGGTTAGGATTAGGGGACGTGTGAGGGTCAGGCTTCGGGGAAGGGTTAGGGTTAGGGTTCGGGCTAGGGTTAGGGTTAGGGGACGGGGACGGTTTAGGGTCCAGGTGAGGGCTCGACAACGCTTTAGGGGGAGAGTACGTGTGAGGGCGCGGGTTAGTGTCAGCGTACGGGTTAGGATTAGGGGACGGGTGAGGGTCAGGCTTCGGGGAAGGGTTAGGGTTAGGGTTCGGGCTAGGGTTAGGGTTAGGGGACGGGGACGGTTTAGGATCCAGGTGAGGGCACGACAACGCTTTAGGGGGAGCGTACGTGTGAGGGCGCGGGTTAGTGTCAGCGTACGGGATAGGATTAGGGGATGGGTGAGGGTCAGGCTTCGGGGAAGGGTTAGGGTTAGGGTTCGGGCTAGGGTTAGGGTTAGGAGACAAGTACGGTTTAGGGTCCAGGTGAGGGCACGACAACGCATTAGGGGGAGCGTACGTGTGAGGGCGCGGTTTAGTGTCAGCGTACGGGTTAGGATTAGGGGACGGGTGAGGGTCAGGCTTCGGGGAAGGGTTAGGGTTAGGGTTCGGGCTAGGGTTAGGGTTAGGGGACGCGGACGGTTTAGGGTCCAGGTGAGGGCACGACAACGCTTTAGGGGGAGCGTACGTGTGAGGGCGCGGGTTAGTGTCAGCGTACGGGTTAGGATTAGGGGACGGGTGAGGGTCAGGCTTCGGGGAAGGGTTAGGGTTAGGGTTCGGGCTAGGGTTAGGGTTAGGGGACGGGGACGGTTTAGGGTCCAGGTGAGGGCACGACAACGCTTTAGGGGGAGCGTACATGTGAGGGCGCGGGTTAGTGTCAGCGTACGGGTTAGGATTAGGGGACGGGTGAGGGTCAGGCTTCGGGGAAGGGTTAGGGTTAGGGTTCGGGCTAGGGTTAGGGTTAGGGGACGGGGACGGTTTAGGGTCCAGGTGAGGGCACGACAACGCTTTAGGGGGAGCGTACGTGTGAGGGCGCGGGTTAGTGTCAGCGTACGGGTTAGGATTAGGGGACGGGTGAGGGTCAGGCTTCTGGGACGGGTTAGGGTTAGGGTTCGGGCTAGGGTTAGGGTTAGGGGATGGGGACGGTTTAGGGTCCAGGTGAGGGTACGACAACGCTTTAGGGGGAGCGTACGTGTGAGGGCGCGGGTTAGTGTCAGCGTACGGGTTAGGATTAGGGGACGGGTGAGGGTCAGGCTTCGGGGAAGGGTTAGAGTTAGGGTTCGGGCTAGGGTTAGGGTTAGGGGATGGGGACGGTTTAGGGTCCAGGTGAGGGCACGACAACGCTTTAGGGGGAGCGTACATGTGAGGGCGCGGGTTAGTGTCAGCGTACGGGTTAGGATTAGGGGACGGGTGAGGGTCAGGCTTCGGGGAAGGGTTAGGGTTAGGGTTCGGGCTAGGGTTAGGGTTAGGGGACGGGGACGGTTTATGGTCCAGGTGAGGGCACGACTACACTTTAGGGGGAGCGTACGTGTGAGGGCGCGGGTTAGTGTCAGCGTACGGGTTAAGATTAGGGGACGGGTGAGGGTCAGGCTTCGGGGAAGGGTTAGGGTTAGGGTTCGGGCTAGGGTTAGGGTTAGAAGACGGGGACGGTTTAGGGTCCAGGTGAGGGCACGACAACGCATTAGGGGGAGCGTACGTGTGAGGGCGCGGGTTAGTGTCAGCGTATGGGTTAGGATTAGGGGACGGGTGAGGGTCAGGCTTCGGGGAAGGGTTAGGGTTAGGGTTCGGGGTAGGGTTAGGGTTAGGGGACGGGGACGGTTTAGGGTCCAGGTGAGGGCACGACAACGCCTTAGGGGGAGCGTACGTGTTAGGGCGCGGGTTAGTGTCAGCGTACGGGTTAGGATTAGGGGACGGGTGAGGGTCAGGCTTCGGGGAAGGTTTAGGGTTAGGGTTCGGGCTAGGGTTAGGGTTAGGGGACGGGGACGGTTTAGGGTCCAGGTGAGGGCACGACAACGCTTTAGGGGGAGCGTACATGTGAGGGCGCGGGTTAGTGTCAGCGTACGGGTTAGGATTAGGGGACGGGTGAGGGTCAGGCTTCGGGGAAGGGTTAGGGTTAGGGTTCGGGCTAGGGTTAGGGTTAGGGGACGGGGACGGTTTAGGGTCTAGGTGAGGGAACGACAACGCTTTAGGGGGAGCGTACGTGTGACGGCGCGGGTTAGTGTCAGCGTACGGGTTAGGATTAGGGGACGGGTGAGGGTCAGGTTTCGGGGAAGGGTTAGGGTTAGGGTTCGGGCTAGGGTTAGGGTTAGGGGACGGGGACGGTTTAGGGTCCAGGTGAGGGCACGACAACGCTTTAGGGGGAGAGTACGTGTGAGGGCGCGGGTGAGTGTCAGCGTACGGGTTAGGATTAGGGGACGGGTGAGGGTCAGGCTTCGGGGAAGGGTTAGGGTTAGGGTTCGGGCTAGGGTTAGGGTTAGGGGACGGGGACGGTTTATGGTTCAGGTGAGGGTACGACAACGCTTTAGGGGGAGCGTACGTGTGAGGGCGCGGGTTAGTGTCAGCGTACGGGTTAGGATTAGGGGACGGGTGAGGGTCAGGCTTCGGGGAAGGGTTAGGGATAGGGTTCGGGCTAGGGTTAGGGTTAGGGGACGGGGACGGTTTAGGGTCCAGGTGAGGGCACCACAACGCTTTAGGGGGAGCGTACGTGTGAGGGCGCGGGTTAGTGTCAGCGTACGGGTTAGGATTAGGGGACGGGTGAGGGTCAGGCTTCGGGGAAGAGTTAGGGTTAGGGTTCGGGCTAGGGTTAGGGTTAGGGGACGGGGACGGTTTAGGGTGCAGGTGAGGGCACGACAACGCTTTAGGGGGAGCGTACGTGTGAGGGCGCGGGTTAGTGTCAGCGTACGGGTTAGGATTAGGGGACGGGTGAGGGTCAGGCTTCGGGGAAGGCTTAGGGTTAGGGTTCGGGCTAGGGTTAGGGTTAGGAGACGGGGACGGTTTAGGGTCCAGGTGAGGGCACGACAACGCTTTAGGGGGAGCGTACGTGTGAGGGCGCGGGTTAGTGTCAGCGTACGGGTTAGGATTAGGGGACGGGTGAGGGTCAGGCTTCGGGGAAGGGTTAGGGTTAGGGTTCGGGCTAGGGTTAGGGTTAGGGGACGGGGACGGTTTAGGGTCCAGGTGACGGCACGACAACGCTTTAGGTGGAGCCTACGTGTGAGGGCGCGGGTTAGTGTCAGCGTACGGGTTAGGATTAGGGTACGGGTGAGGGTCAGGCTTCGGGGAAGGGTTAGGTTCAGGGTTCGGGCTAGGGTTAGGGTTAGGGGACGGGGACGGTTTAGGGTCCAGCTGAGGGCACGACAACGCTTTAGGGGGAGCGTACGTGTGAGGGCGCGGGTTAGTGTCAGCGTACGGGTTAGGATTAGGGGACGGGTGAGGGTCAGGCTTCGGGGAAGGGTTAGGGTTAGGGTTCGGGCTAGGGTGAGGGTTAGGGGACGGGGACGGTTTAGGGTCCAGGTGAGGGCACGACAACGCTTTAGGGGGAGCGTACGTGTGAGGGCGCGGGTTAGTGTCAGCGTACGGGTTAGGATTAGGGGACGGGTGAGGGTCAGGCTTCGGGGAAGGGTTAGGGTTAGGGTTCGGGCTAGGGTTAGGGTTAGGGGACGGGGACGGTTTAGGGTCCAGGTGAGGGCACGACAACGCTTTACGGGGAGCGTACGTGTGAGGGCGCGGGTTAGTGTCAGCGTACGGGTTAGGATTAGGGGACGGGTGAGGGTCAGGCTTCGGGGAAGGGTTAGGGTTAGGGTTCGGGCTAGGGTTAGGCTTAGGGGACGGGGACGGTTTAGGGTCCAGGTGAGGGCACGACAACGCTTTAGGGGGAGCGTACGTGTGAGGGCGCGGGTTAGTGTCAGCGTACGGGTTAGGATTAGGGGACGGGTGAGGGTCAGGCTTCGGGGAAGGGTTAGGGTTAGGGTTCGGGCTAGGGTTAGGGTTAGGGGACGGGGACGGTTTAGGGTCCAGCTGAGGGCACGACAACGCTTTAGGGGGAGCGTACGTGTGAGGGCGCGGGTTAGTGTCAGCGTACGGGTTAGGATTAGGGGACGGGTGAGGGTCAGGCTTCGGGGAAGGGTTAGGGTTAGGGTTCGGGCTAGGGTTAGTGTTAGGGGACGGGGACGGTTTAGGGTCTAGGTGAGGGAACGACAACGCTTTAGGGGGAGCGTACGTGTGACGGCGCGGGTTAGTGTCAGCGTACGGGTTAGGATTAGGGGACGTGTGAGGGTCAGGCTTCGGGGAAGGGTTAGGGTTAGGGTTCGGGCTAGGGTTAGGGTTAGGGGACGGGGACGGTTTAGGGTCCAGGTGAGGGCTCGACAACGCTTTAGGGGGAGAGTACGTGTGAGGGCGCGGGTTAGTGTCAGCGTACGGGTTAGGATTAGGGGACGGGTGAGGGTCAGGCTTCGGGGAAGGGTTAGGGTTAGGGTTCGGGCTAGGGTTAGGGTTAGGGGACGGGGACGGTTTAGGATCCAGGTGAGGGCACGACAACGCTTTAGGGGGAGCGTACGTGTGAGGGCGCGGGTTAGTGTCAGCGTACGGGATAGGATTAGGGGATGGGTGAGGGTCAGGCTTCGGGGAAGGGTTAGGGTTAGGGTTCGGGCTAGGGTTAGGGTTAGGAGACAAGTACGGTTTAGGGTCCAGGTGAGGGCACGACAACGCATTAGGGGGAGCGTACGTGTGAGGGCGCGGTTTAGTGTCAGCGTATGGGTTAGGATTAGGGGACGGGTGAGGGTCAGGCTTCGGGGAAGGGTTAGGGTTAGGGTTCGGGCTAGGGTTAGGGTTAGGGGACGCGGACGGTTTAGGGTCCAGGTGAGGGCACGACAACGCTTTAGGGGGAGCGTACGTGTGAGGGCGCGGGTTAGTGTCAGCGTACGGGTTAGGATTAGGGGACGGGTGAGGGTCAGGCTTCGGGGAAGGGTTAGGGTTAGGGTTCGGGCTAGGGTTAGGGTTAGGGGACGGGGACGATTTAGGGTCCAGGTGAGGGCACGACAACGCTTTAGGGGGAGCGTACGTGTGAGGGCCTGGTTTAGTGTCAGCGTACGGGTTAGGATTAGGGGACGGGTGAGGGTCAGGCTTCGGGGAAGGGTTCGGGTTAGGGTTCGGGCTAGGGTTAGGGTTAGGGGACGGGGACGGTTTCGGGTCCAGGTGAGGGTACGACAACGCTTTAGGGGGAGCGTACGTGTGAGGGCGCGGGTTAGTGTCAGCGTACGGGTTAGGATTAGGGGACGGGTGAGGGTCAGGCTTCGGGGAAGGGTTAGGGTTAGGGTTCGGGCTAGGGTTAGGGTTAGGGGACGGGGACGGATTAGGGTCCAGGTGAGGGCACGACAACGCTTTAGGGGGAGCGTACGTGTGAGGGCGCCGGTTAGTGTCAGCGTACAGGTTAGGATTAGGGGACGGGTGAGGGTCAGGCTTCGGGGAAGGGTTAGGGTTAGGGTTCGGGCTAGGGTTAGGGTTAGGGGACGGGGACGGTTTAGGGTCCAGGTGAGGGCAAGACAACGCTTTAGGGGGAGCGTACGTGTGAGGGCGCGGTTTAGTGTCAGCGTACGGGTTAGGATTAGGGGACGGGTGAGGGTCAGGCTTCGGGGAAGGGTTAGGGTTAGAGTTCGGGCTAGGGTTAGGGTTAGGGGACGGGGACGGTTTCGGGTCCAGGTGAGGGTACGACAACGCTTTAGGGGGAGCGTACGTGTGAGGGCGCGGGTTAGTGTCAGCGTACGGGTTAGGATTAGGGGACGGGTGAGTGTCAGGCTTCGGGGAAGGGTTAGGGTTACGGTTCGGGCTAGGGTTAGGGTTAGGGGACGGGGACGGTTTAGGATCCAGGTGAGGGCACGACAACGCTTTAGGGGGAGCGTACGTGTGAGGGCGCGGGTTAGTGTCAGCGTACGGGTTAGGATTAGGGGACGGGTGAGGGTCAGGCTTCGGGGAAGGGTTAGGGTTAGGGTTCGGGCTAGGGTTAGGGTTAGGAGACGGGGACGGTTTAGGGTCCAGGTGAGGACACGACAACGCATTAGGTGGAGCGTACGTGTGAGGGCGCGGGTTAGTGTCAGCGTATGGGTTAGGATTAGGGGACGGGTGAGGGTCAGGCTTCGGGGAAGGGTTAGGGTTAGGGTTCGGGCTAGGGTTAGGGGACGGGGACGGTTTAGGGTCCAGGTGAGGGCACGACAACGCTTTAAGGGGAGCGTACGTGTGAGGGCGCGGGTTAGTGTCAGCGTACGGGTTAGGATTAGGGGACGGGTGAAGGTCAGGCTTCGGGGAAGGGTTAGGGTTAGGGTTCGGGCTAGGTTTAGGGTTAGGGGACGGGGACGGTTTAGGGTCCAGGTGAGGGCACGACAACGCCTTAGGGGGAGCGTACGTGTGAGGGCGCGGGTTAGTGTCAGCGTACGGGTTAGGATTAGGGGACGGGTGAGGGTCAGGCTTCGGGGAAGGGTTAGAGTTAGGGTTCGGGCTAGGGTTAGGGTTAGGGGACGGGGACGGTTTAGGGTCCAGGTGAGGGCACGACAACGCTTTAGGGGGAGCGTACATGTGAGGGCGCGGGTTAGTGTCAGCGTACGGGTTAGGATTAGGGGACGGGTGAGGGTCAGGCTTCGGGGAAGGGTTAGGGTTAGGGTTCGGGCTAGGGTTAGGGTTAGGGGACGGGTACGGTTTATGGTTCAGGTGAGGGTACGACAACGCTTTAGGGGGAGCGTACGTGTGAGGGCGCGGGTTAGTGTCAGCGTACGGGTTAGGATTAGGGGACGGGTGAGTGTCAGGCTTCGGGGAAGGGTTAGGGATAGGGTTCGGGCTAGGGTTAGGGTTAGGGGACGGGGACGGTTTAGGGTCCAGGTGAGGGCACCACAACGCTTTAGGGGGAGCGTACGTGTGAGGGCGCGGGTTAGTGTCAGCGTACAGGTTAGGATTAGGGGACGGGTGAGGGTCAGGCTTCGGGGAAGAGTTAGGGTTAGGGTTCGGGCTAGGGTTAGGGTTAGGGGACGGGGACGGTTTAGGGTGCAGGTGAGGGCACGACAACGCTTTAGGGGGAGCGTACGTGTGAGGGCGCGGGTTAGTGTCAGCGTACGGGTTAGGATTAGAGGACGGGTGAGGGTCAGGCTTCGGGGAAGGGTTAGGGTTAGGGTTCGGCCTAGGGTTAGGATTAGGGGACGGGGACGGTTTAGGGTCCAGGTGAGGGTACGACAACGCTTTAGGGGGAGCGTATGTGTGAGGGCGCGGGTCAGTGTCAGCGTACGGGTTAGGATTAGGGGACGGGTGAGGGTCAAGCTTCGGGGAAGGGTTAGGGTTAGGGTTCGGGCTAGGGTTAGGGTTAGGGGACGGGGACCGTTTAGGGTCCAGGTGAGGGCACGACAACGCTTTAGGGGGAGCGTACGTGTGAGGGCGCGGGTTAGTGTCAGCGTACGGGTTAGGATTAGGGGACGGGTGAGGGTCAGGCTTCGGGGAAGGGTTAGGGTTAGAGTTCGGGCTAGGGTTAGGGTTAGGGGACGGGGACGGTTTCGGGTCCAGGTGAGGGTACGACAACGCTTTAGGGGGAGCGTACGTGTGAGGGCGCGGGTTAGTGTCAGCGTATGGGTTAGGATTAGGGGACGGGTGAGGGTCAGGCTTCGGGGAAGGGTTAGGGTTAGGGTTCGGGCTAGGGTTAGGGTTAGGGGACGGGGACGGTTTAGGGTCCAGGTGAGGGCACGACAACGCTTTAGGGGGAGCGTACGTGTGAGGGCGCGGGTTAGTGTCAGCGTACGGGTTAGGATTAGGGGACGGGTGAGGGTCAGGCTTCGGGGAAGGGTTAGGGTTAGGGTTCGGGCTAGGGTTAGGGTTAGGGGAAGGGGACGGTTTCGGGTCCAGGTGAGGGCACGACAACGCCTTAGGGGGAGCGTACGTGTGAGGGCGCGGGTTAGTGTCAGCGTACGGGTTAGGATTAGGGGACGGGTGAGGGTCAGGCTTCGGGGAAGGGTTAGGGTTAGGGTTCGGGCTAGGGTTAGGGTTAGGGGACGGGGACGGTTTATGGTCCAGGTGAGGGCACGACAACGCTTTAGGGGGAGCGTACATGTGAGGGCGCGGGTTAGTGTCAGCGTACGGGTTAGGATTAGGGGACGGGTGAGGGTCAGGCTTCGGGGAAGGGTTAGGGTTAGGGTTCGGGCTAGGGTTAGGGTTAGGGGACGGGGACGGTTTATGGTCCAGGTGAGGGCACGACAACGCTTTAGGGGGAGCGTACGTGTGAGGGCGCGGGTTAGTGTCAGCGTACGGGTTAGGATTAGGGGACGGGTGAGGGTCAGGCTTCTGGGACGGGTTAGGGTTAGGGTTCGGGCTAGGGTTAGGGTTAGGGGATGGGGACGGTTTAGGGTCCAGGTGAGGGTACGACAACGCTTTAGGGGGAGCGTACGTGTGAGGGCGCGGGTTAGTGTCAGCGTACGGGTTAGGATTAGGGGACGGGTGAGGGTCAGGCTTCGGGGAAGGGTTAGAGTTAGGGTTCGGGCTAGGGTTAGGGTTAGGGGATGGGGACGGTTTAGGGTCCAGGTGAGGGCACGACAACGCTTTAGGGGGAGCGTACATGTGAGGGCGCGGGTTAGTGTCAGCGTACGGGTTAGGATTAGGGGACGGGTGAGGGTCAGGCTTCGGGGAAGGGTTAGGGTTAGGGTTCGGGCTAGGGTTAGGGTTAGGGGACGGGGACGGTTTATGGTCCAGGTGAGGGCACGACTACACTTTAGGGGGAGCGTACGTGTGAGGGCGCGGGTTAGTGTCAGCGTACAGGTTAGGATTAGGGGACGGGTGAGGGTCAGGCTTCGGGGAAGGGTTAGGGTTAGGGTTCGGGCTAGGGTTAGGGTTAGAAGACGGGGACGGTTTAGGGTCCAGGTGAGGGCACGACAACGCATTAGGGGGAGCGTACGTGTGAGGGCGCGGGTTAGTGTCAGCGTATGGGTTAGGATTAGGGGACGGGTGAGGGTCAGGCTTCGGGGAAGGGTTAGGGTTAGGGTTCGGGGTAGGGTTAGGGTTAGGGGACGGGGACGGTTTAGGGTCCAGGTGAGGGCACGACAACGCCTTAGGGGGAGCGTACGTGTGAGGGCGCGGGTTAGTGTCAGCGTACGGGTTAGGATTAGGGGACGGGTGAGGGTCAGGCTTCGGGGAAGGTTTAGGGTTAGGGTTCGGGCTAGGGTTAGGGTTAGGGGACGGGGACGGTTTAGGGTCCAGGTGAGGGCACGACAACGCTTTAGGGGGAGCGTACATGTGAGGGCGCGGGTTAGTGTCAGCGTACGGGTTAGGATTAGGGGACGGGTGAGGGTCAGGCTTCGGGGAAGGGTTAGGGTTAGGGTTCGGGCTAGGGTTAGGGTTAGGGGACGGGGACGGTTTAGGGTCTAGGTGAGGGAACGACAACGCTTTAGGGGGAGCGTACGTGTGACGGCGCGGGTTAGTGTCAGCGTACGGGTTAGGATTAGGGGACGGGTGAGGGTCAGGCTTCGGGGAAGGGTTAGGGTTAGGGTTCGGGCTAGGGTTAGGGTTAGGGGACGGGGACGGTTTAGGGTCCAGGTGAGGGCACGACAACGCTTTAGGGGGAGAGTACGTGTGAGGGCGCGGGTGAGTGTCAGCGTACGGGTTAGGATTAGGGGACGGGTGAGGGTCAGGCTTCGGGGAAGGGTTAGGGTTAGGGTTCGGGCTAGGGTTAGGGTTAGGGGACGGGGACGGTTTATGGTTCAGGTGAGGGTACGACAACGCTTTAGGGGGAGCGTACGTGTGAGGGCGCGGGTTAGTGTCAGCGTACGGGTTAGGATTAGGGGACGGGTGAGGGTCAGGCTTCGGGGAAGGGTTAGGGATAGGGTTCGGGCTAGGGTTAGGGTTAGGGGACGGGGACGGTTTAGGGTCCAGGTGAGGGCACCACAACGCTTTAGGGGGAGCGTACGTGTGAGGGCGCGGGTTAGTGTCAGCGTACAGGTTAGGATTAGGGGACGGGTGAGGGTCAGGCTTCGGGGAAGAGTTAGGGTTAGGGTTCGGGCTAGGGTTAGGGTTAGGGGACGGGGACGGTTTAGGGTGCAGGTGAGGGCACGACAACGCTTTAGGGGGAGCGTACGTGTGAGGGCGCGGGTTAGTGTCAGCGTACGGGTTAGGATTAGGGGACGGGTGAGGGTCAGGCTTCGGGGAAGGCTTAGGGTTAGGGTTCGGGCTAGGGTTAGGGTTAGGAGACGGGGACGGTTTAGGGTCCAGGTGAGGGCACGACAACGCTTTAGGGGGAGCGTACGTGTGAGGGCGCGGGTTAGTGTCAGCGTACGGGTTAGGATTAGGGGACGGGTGAGGGTCAGGCTTCGGGGAAGGGTTAGGGTTAGGGTTCGGGCTAGGGTTAGGGTTAGGGGACGGGGACGGTTTAGGGTCCAGGTGACGGCACGACAACGCTTTAGGTGGAGCCTACGTGTGAGGGCGCGGGTTAGTGTCAGCGTACGGGTTAGGATTAGGGTACGGGTGAGGGTCAGGCTTCGGGGAAGGGTTAGGTTCAGGGTTCGGGCTAGGGTTAGGGTTAGGGGACGGGGACGGTTTAGGGTCCAGCTGAGGGCACGACAACGCTTTAGGGGGAGCGTACGTGTGAGGGCGCGGGTTAGTGTCAGCGTACGGGTTAGGATTAGGGGACGGGTGAGGGTCAGGCTTCGGGGAAGGGTTAGGGTTAGGGTTCGGGCTAGGGTGAGGGTTAGGGGACGGGGACGGTTTAGGGTCCAGGTGAGGGCACGACAACGCTTTAGGGGGAGCGTACGTGTGAGGGCGCGGGTTAGTGTCAGCGTACGGGTTAGGATTAGGGGACGGGTGAGGGTCAGGCTTCGGGGAAGGGTTAGGGTTAGGGTTCGGGCTAGGGTTAGGGTTAGGGGACGGGGACGGTTTAGGGTCCAGGTGAGGGCACGACAACGCTTTACGGGGAGCGTACGTGTGAGGGCGCGGGTTAGTGTCAGCGTACGGGTTAGGATTAGGGGACGGGTGAGGGTCAGGCTTCGGGGAAGGGTTAGGGTTAGGGTTCGGGCTAGGGTTAGGGTTAGGGGACGGGGACGGTTTAGGGTCCAGGTGAGGGCACGACAACGCTTTAGGGGGAGCGTACGTGTGAGGGCGCGGGTTAGTGTCAGCGTACGGGTTAGGATTAGGGGACGGGTGAGGGTCAGGCTTCGGGGAAGGGTTAGGGTTAGGGTTCGGGCTAGGGTTAGGGTTAGGGGACGGGGACGGTTTAGGGTCCAGCTGAGGGCACGACAACGCTTTAGGGGGAGCGTACGTGTGAGGGCGCGGGTTAGTGTCAGCGTACGGGTTAGGATTAGGGGACGGGTGAGGGTCAGGCTTCGGGGAAGGGTTAGGGTTAGGGTTCGGGCTAGGGTTAGTGTTAGGGGACGGGGACGGTTTAGGGTCTAGGTGAGGGAACGACAACGCTTTAGGGGGAGTGTACGTGTGACGGCGCGGGTTAGTGTCAGCGTACGGGTTAGGATTAGGGGACGTGTGAGGGTCAGGCTTCGGGGAAGGGTTAGGGTTAGGGTTCGGGCTAGGGTTAGGGTTAGGGGACGGGGACGGTTTAGGGTCCAGGTGAGGGCTCGACAACGCTTTAGGGGGAGAGTACGTGTGAGGGCGCGGGTTAGTGTCAGCGTACGGGTTAGGATTAGGGGACGGGTGAGGGTCAGGCTTCGGGGAAGGGTTAGGGTTAGGGTTCGGGCTAGGGTTAGGGTTAGGGGACGGGGACGGTTTAGGATCCAGGTGAGGGCACGACAACGCTTTAGGGGGAGCGTACGTGTGAGGGCGCGGGTTAGTGTCAGCGTACGGGATAGGATTAGGGGATGGGTGAGGGTCAGGCTTCGGGGAAGGGTTAGGGTTAGGGTTCGGGCTAGGGTTAGGGTTAGGAGACAAGTACGGTTTAGGGTCCAGGTGAGGGCACGACAACGCATTAGGGGGAGCGTACGTGTGAGGGCGCGGTTTAGTGTCAGCGTATGGGTTAGGATTAGGGGACGGGTGAGGGTCAGGCTTCGGGGAAGGGTTAGGGTTAGGGTTCGGGCTAGGGTTAGGGTTAGGGGACGCGGACGGTTTAGGGTCCAGGTGAGGGCACGACAACGCTTTAGGGGGAGCGTACGTGTGAGGGCGCGGGTTAGTGTCAGCGTACGGGTTAGGATTAGGGGACGGGTGAGGGTCAGGCTTCGGGGAAGGGTTAGGGTTAGGGTTCGGGCTAGGGTTAGGGTTAGGGGACGGGGACGGTTTAGGGTCCAGGTGAGGGCACGACAACGCCTTAGGGGGAGCGTACGTGTGAGGGCGCGGGTTAGTGTCAGCGTACGGGTTAGGATTAGGGGACGGGTGAGGGTCAGGCTTCGGGGAAGGGTTAGGGTTAGGGTTCGGGCTAGGGTTAGGGTTAGGGGACGGGGACGGTTTAGGGTCCAGGTGAGGGCACGACAACGCTTTAGGGGGAGCGTACGTGTGAGGGCGCGGATTAGTGTCAGCGTACGGGTTAGGATTAGTGGACGGGTGAGGGTCAGGCTTCGGGGAAGGGTTAGGGTTAGGGTTCGGGCTAGGGTTAGGGTTAGGGGACGGGGATAGTTTAGGGTCCAGGTGAGGGTACGACAACGCTTTAGGGGGAGCGTACGTGTGAGGGCGCGGGTTAGTGTCAGCGTACGGGTTAGGATTAGGGGACGGGTGAGGGTCAGGCTTCGGGGAAGGGTTAGGGTTAGGGTTCGGGCTAGGGTTAGGGTTAGGGGACGGGGACGGTTTAGGGTCCAGGTCAGGGCACGACAACGCTTTACGGGGAGCGTACGTGTGAGGGCGCGGGTTAGTGTCAGCGTACGGGTTAGGATTAGGGGACGGGTGAGGGTCAGGCTTCGGGGAAGGGTTAGGGTTAGGGTTCGGGCTAGGGTTAGGGTTAGGGGACGGGGACGGTTTAGGGTCCAGGTGAGGGCACGACAACGCTTTAGGGGGTCGTACGTGTGAGGGCGCGGTTTAGTGTCAGCGTACGGGTTAGGATTAGGGGACGGGTAAGGGTCAAGCTTCGGGGAAGGGTTAGGGTTAGGGTTCGGGCTAGGGTTAGGGGACGGGGACGGATTAGGGTCCAGGTGAGGGCACGACAACGCTTTAGGGGGAGCGTACGTGTGAGGGCGCGGGTTAGTGTCACCGTACGGGTTAGGATTAGAGGACGGGTGAGGGTCAGGCTTCGGGGAAGGGTTAGGGTTAGGGTTCGGGCTGGGGTTAGGGTTAGGGGACGGGGACGATTTAGGGTCCAGGTGAGGGCACGACAACGCTTTAGGGGGAGCGTACGTGTGAGGGCGTGGTTTAGTGTCAGCGTACGGGTTAGGATTAGGGGACGGGTGAGGGTCAGGCTTCGGGGAAGGGTTAGGGTTAGGGTTCGGGCTAGGGTTAGGGTTAGGGGACGGGGACAGTTTCGGGTCCAGGTGAGGGTACGACAACGCTTTAGGGGGAGCGTACGTGTGAGGGCGCGGGTTAGTGTCAGCGTACGGGTTAGGATTAGGGGACGGGTGAGGGTCAGGCTTCGGGGAAGGGTTAGGGCTAGGGTTTGGGCTAGGGTTAGGGTTAGGGGACGGGGACGGATTAGGGTCCAGGTGAGGGCACGACAACGCTTTAGGGGGAGCGTACGTGTGAGGGCGCGGGTTAGTGTCAGCGTACGGGTTAGGATTAGGGGACGGGTGAGGGTCAGGCTTCGGGGAAGGGTTAGGGTTAGGGTTCGGGCTAGGGTTAGGGTTAGGGGACGGGGACGGTTTCGGGTCCAGGTGAGGGTACGACAACGCTTTAGGGGGAGCGTACGTGTGAGGGCGCGGGTTAGTGTCAGCGTACGGGTTAGGATTAGGGGACGGGTGAGGGTCAGGCTTCGGGGAAGGGTTAGGGTTAGGGTTCGGGCTAGGGTTAGGGTTAGGGGACGGGGACGGTTTAGGGTCCAGGTGAGGGCACGACAACGCTTTAGGGGGAGCGTACGTGTGAGGGCGTGGTTTAGTGTCAGCGTACGGGTTAGGATTAGGGGACGGGTGAGGGTCAGGCTTCGGGGAAGGGTTAGGGTTAGGGTTCGGGCTAGGGTTAGGGTTAGGGGACGGGGACGGTTTCGGGTCCAGGTGAGGGTACGACAACGCTTTAGGGGGAGCGTACGTGTGAGGGCGCGGGTTAGTGTCAGCGTACGGGTTAGGATTAGGGGACGGGTGAGGGTCAGGCTTCGGGGAAGGGTTAGGGTTAGGGTTCGGGCTAGGGTTAGGGTTAGGGGACGGGGACGGTTTAGGGTCCAGGTGAGGTTACGCCAACGATTTAGGGGGAGCGTACATGTGAGGGCGCGGGTTAGTGTCAGCGTACAGGTTAGGATTAGGGGACGGGTGAGGGTCAGGCTTCGGGGAAGGGTTAGGGTTAGAGTTCGGGCTAGGGTTAGGGTTAGGGGACGGGGACGGTTTCGGGTCCAGGTGAGGGTACGACAACGCTTTAGCGGGAGCGTACGTGTGAGGGCGCGGGTTAGTGTCAGCGTACGGGTTAGGATTAGGGGACGGGTGAGGGTCAGGCTTCGGGGAAGGGTTAGGGTTAGGGTTCGGGCTAGGGTTAGGGTTAGGGGACGGGGACGGTTTAGGATCCAGGTGAGGGCACGACAACGCTTTAGGGGGAGCGTACGTGTGAGGGCGCGGGTTAGTGTCAGCGTACGGGTTAGGATTAGGGGACGGGTGAGGGTCAGGCTTCGGGGAAGGGTTAGGGTTAGGGTTCGGGCTAGGGTTAGGGTTAGGAGACGGGGACGGTTTAGGGTCCAGGTGAGGGCACGACAACGCATTAGGTGGAGCGTACGTGTGAGGGCGCGGGTTAGTGTCAGCGTATGGGTTAGGATTAGGGGACGGGTGAGGGTCAGGCTTCGGGGAAGGGTTAGGGTTAGGGTTCGGGCTAGGGTTAGGGTTAGGGGACGGGGACGGTTTAGGGTCCAGGTGAGGGCACGACAAAGCTTTAGGGGGAGCGTACGTGTGAGGGCGCGGGTTAGTGTCAGCGTACGGGTTAGGATTAGGGGACGGGTGAGGGTCAGGCTTCGGGGATGTTTTAGGGTTAGGGTTCGGGCTAGGGTTAGGGTTAGGGGACGGGGACGGTTTAGGGTCCAGGTGAGGGCACGACAACGCATTAGGGGGAGCGTACGTGTGAGGGCGCGGGTTAGTGTCAGCGTACGGGTTAGGATTAGGGGACGGGTGAGGGTCAGGCTTCGGGGAAGGGTTAGGGTTAGGGTTCGTGCTAGGGTTAGGGTTAGGGGACGGGGACGGTTTAGGGTCCAGGTGAGGGCACGACAACGCTTTAGGGGGAGCGTACGTGTGAGGGCGCGGGTTAGTGTCAGCGTACGGGTTAGGATTAGGGGACGGGTGAGGGTCAGGCTTCGGGGAAGGGTTAGGGATAGGGTTCGGGCTAGGGTTAGGGTTAGGGGACGGGGACGGTTTAGGGTCCAGGTGAGGGCACCACAACGCTTTAGGGGGAGCGTACGTGTGAGGGCGCGGGTTAGTGTCAGCGTACAGGTTAGGATTAGGGGACGGGTGAGGGTCAGGCTTCGGGGAAGAGTTAGGGTTAGGGTTCGGGCTAGGGTTAGGGTTAGGGGACGGGGACGGTTTAGGGTGCAGGTGAGGGCACGACAACGCTTTAGGGGGAGCGTACGTGTGAGGGCGCGGGTTAGTGTCAGCGTACGGGTTAGGATTAGGGGACGGGTGAGGGTCAGGCTTCGGGGAAGGCTTAGGGTTAGGGTTCGGGCTAGGGTTAGGGTTAGGAGACGGGGACGGTTTAGGGTCCAGGTGAGGGCACGACAACGCTTTAGGGGGAGCGTACGTGTGAGGGCGCGGGTTAGTGTCAGCGTACGGGTTAGGATTAGGGGACGGGTGAGGGTCAGGCTTCGGGGAAGGGTTAGGGTTAGGGTTCGGGCTAGGGTTAGGGTTAGGGGACGGGGACGGTTTAGGGTCCAGGTGACGGCACGACAACGCTTTAGGTGGAGCCTACGTGTGAGGGCGCGGGTTAGTGTCAGCGTACGGGTTAGGATTAGGGTACGGGTGAGGGTCAGGCTTCGGGGAAGGGTTAGGTTCAGGGTTCGGGCTAGGGTTAGGGTTAGGGGACGGGGACGGTTTAGGGTCCAGCTGAGGGCACGACAACGCTTTAGGGGGAGCGTACGTGTGAGGGCGCGGGTTAGTGTCAGCGTACGGGTTAGGATTAGGGGACGGGTGAGGGTCAGGCTTCGGGGAAGGGTTAGGGTTAGGGTTCGGGCTAGGGTGAGGGTTAGGGGACGGGGACGGTTTAGGGTCCAGGTGAGGGCACGACAACGCTTTAGGGGGAGCGTACGTGTGAGGGCGCGGGTTAGTGTCAGCGTACGGGTTAGGATTAGGGGACGGGTGAGGGTCAGGCTTCGGGGAAGGGTTAGGGTTAGGGTTCGGGCTAGGGTTAGGGTTAGGGGACGGGGACGGTTTAGGGTCCAGGTGAGGGCACGACAACGCTTTACGGGGAGCGTACGTGTGAGGGCGCGGGTTAGTGTCAGCGTACGGGTTAGGATTAGGGGACGGGTGAGGGTCAGGCTTCGGGGAAGGGTTAGGGTTAGGGTTCGGGCTAGGGTTAGGGTTAGGGGACGGGGACGGTTTAGGGTCCAGGTGAGGGCACGACAACGCTTTAGGGGGAGCGTACGTGTGAGGGCGCGGGTTAGTGTCAGCGTACGGGTTAGGATTAGGGGACGGGTGAGGGTCAGGCTTCGGGGAAGGGTTAGGGTTAGGGTTCGGGCTAGGGTTAGGGTTAGGGGACGGGGACGGTTTAGGGTCCAGCTGAGGGCACGACAACGCTTTAGGGGGAGCGTACGTGTGAGGGCGCGGGTTAGTGTCAGCGTACGGGTTAGGATTAGGGGACGGGTGAGGGTCAGGCTTCGGGGAAGGGTTAGGGTTAGGGTTCGGGCTAGGGTTAGTGTTAGGGGACGGGGACGGTTTAGGGTCTAGGTGAGGGAACGACAACGCTTTAGGGGGAGTGTACGTGTGACGGCGCGGGTTAGTGTCAGCGTACGGGTTAGGATTAGGGGACGTGTGAGGGTCAGGCTTCGGGGAAGGGTTAGGGTTAGGGTTCGGGCTAGGGTTAGGGTTAGGGGACGGGGACGGTTTAGGGTCCAGGTGAGGGCTCGACAACGCTTTAGGGGGAGAGTACGTGTGAGGGCGCGGGTTAGTGTCAGCGTACGGGTTAGGATTAGGGGACGGGTGAGGGTCAGGCTTCGGGGAAGGGTTAGGGTTAGGGTTCGGGCTAGGGTTAGGGTTAGGGGACGGGGACGGTTTAGGATCCAGGTGAGGGCACGACAACGCTTTAGGGGGAGCGTACGTGTGAGGGCGCGGGTTAGTGTCAGCGTACGGGATAGGATTAGGGGATGGGTGAGGGTCAGGCTTCGGGGAAGGGTTAGGGTTAGGGTTCGGGCTAGGGTTAGGGTTAGGAGACAAGTACGGTTTAGGGTCCAGGTGAGGGCACGACAACGCATTAGGGGGAGCGTACGTGTGAGGGCGCGGTTTAGTGTCAGCGTATGGGTTAGGATTAGGGGACGGGTGAGGGTCAGGCTTCGGGGAAGGGTTAGGGTTAGGGTTCGGGCTAGGGTTAGGGTTAGGGGACGCGGACGGTTTAGGGTCCAGGTGAGGGCACGACAACGCTTTAGGGGGAGCGTACGTGTGAGGGCGCGGGTTAGTGTCAGCGTACGGGTTAGGATTAGGGGACGGGTGAGGGTCAGGCTTCGGGGAAGGGTTAGGGTTAGGGTTCGGGCTAGGGTTAGGGTTAGGGGACGGGGACGGTTTAGGGTCCAGGTGAGGGCACGACAACGCCTTAGGGGGAGCGTACGTGTGAGGGCGCGGGTTAGTGTCAGCGTACGGGTTAGGATTAGGGGACGGGTGAGGGTCAGGCTTCGGGGAAGGGTTAGGGTTAGGGTTCGGGCTAGGGTTAGGGTTAGGGGACGGGGACGGTTTAGGGTCCAGGTGAGGGCACGACAACGCTTTAGGGGGAGCGTACGTGTGAGGGCGCGGATTAGTGTCAGCGTACGGGTTAGGATTAGGGGACGGGTGAGGGTCAGGCTTCGGGGAAGGGTTAGGGTTAGGGTTCGGGCTAGGGTTAGGGTTAGGGGACGGGGATAGTTTAGGGTCCAGGTGAGGGTACGACAACGCTTTAGGGGGAGCGTACGTGTGAGGGCGCGGGTTAGTGTCAGCGTACGGGTTAGGATTAGGGGACGGGTGAGGGTCAGGCTTCGGGGAAGGGTTAGGGTTAGGGTTCGGGCTAGGGTTAGGGTTAGGGGACGGGGACGGTTTAGGGTCCAGGTCAGGGCACGACAACGCTTTACGGGGAGCGTACGTGTGAGGGCGCGGGTTAGTGTCAGCGTACGGGTTAGGATTAGGGGACGGGTGAGGGTCAGGCTTCGGGGAAGGGTTAGGGTTAGGGTTCGGGCTAGGGTTAGGGGACGGGGACGGATTAGGGTCCAGGTGAGGGCACGACAACGCTTTAGGGGGAGCGTACGTGTGAGGGCGCGGGTTAGTGTCACCGTACGGGTTAGGATTAGAGGACGGGTGAGGGTCAGGCTTCGGGGAAGGGTTAGGGTTAGGGTTCGGGCTGGGGTTAGGGTTAGGGGACGGGGACGATTTAGGGTCCAGGTGAGGGCACGACAACGCTTTAGGGGGAGCGTACGTGTGAGGGCGTGGTTTAGTGTCAGCGTACGGGTTAGGATTAGGGGACGGGTGAGGGTCAGGCTTCGGGGAAGGGTTAGGGTTAGGGTTCGGGCTAGGGTTAGGGTTAGGGGACGGGGACAGTTTCGGGTCCAGGTGAGGGTACGACAACGCTTTAGGGGGAGCGTACGTGTGAGGGCGCGGGTTAGTGTCAGCGTACGGGTTAGGATTAGGGGACGGGTGAGGGTCAGGCTTCGGGGAAGGGTTAGGGCTAGGGTTCGGGCTAGGGTTAGGGTTAGGGGACGGGGACGGATTAGGGTCCAGGTGAGGGCACGACAACGCTTTAGGGGGAGCGTACGTGTGAGGGCGCGGGTTAGTGTCAGCGTACGGGTTAGGATTAGGGGACGGGTGAGGGTCAGGCTTCGGGGAAGGGTTAGGGTTAGGGTTCGGGCTAGGGTTAGGGTTAGGGGACGGGGACGGTTTCGGGTCCAGGTGAGGGTACGACAACGCTTTAGGGGGAGCGTACGTGTGAGGGCGCGGGTTAGTGTCAGCGTACGGGTTAGGATTAGGGGACGGGTGAGGGTCAGGCTTCGGGGAAGGGTTAGGGTTAGGGTTCGGGCTAGGGTTAGGGTTAGGGGACGGGGACGGTTTAGGGTCCAGGTGAGGGCACGACAACGCTTTAGGGGGAGCGTACGTGTGAGGGCGTGGTTTAGTGTCAGCGTACGGGTTAGGATTAGGGGACGGGTGAGGGTCAGGCTTCGGGGAAGGGTTAGGGTTAGGGTTCGGGCTAGGGTTAGGGTTAGGGGACGGGGACGGTTTCGGGTCCAGGTGAGGGTACGACAACGCTTTAGGGGGAGCGTACGTGTGAGGGCGCGGGTTAGTGTCAGCGTACGGGTTAGGATTAGGGGACGGGTGAGGGTCAGGCTTCGGGGAAGGGTTAGGGTTAGGGTTCGGGCTAGGGTTAGGGTTAGGGGACGGGGACGGTTTAGGGTCCAGGTGAGGTTACGCCAACGATTTAGGGGGAGCGTACATGTGAGGGCGCGGGTTAGTGTCAGCGTACAGGTTAGGATTAGGGGACGGGTGAGGGTCAGGCTTCGGGGAAGGGTTAGGGTTAGAGTTCGGGCTAGGGTTAGGGTTAGGGGACGGGGACGGTTTCGGGTCCAGGTGAGGGTACGACAACGCTTTAGCGGGAGCGTACGTGTGAGGGCGCGGGTTAGTGTCAGCGTACGGGTTAGGATTAGGGGACGGGTGAGGGTCAGGCTTCGGGGAAGGGTTAGGGTTAGGGTTCGGGCTAGGGTTAGGGTTAGGGGACGGGGACGGTTTAGGATCCAGGTGAGGGCACGACAACGCTTTAGGGGGAGCGTACGTGTGAGGGCGCGGGTTAGTGTCAGCGTACGGGTTAGGATTAGGGGACGGGTGAGGGTCAGGCTTCGGGGAAGGGTTAGGGTTAGGGTTCGGGCTAGGGTTAGGGTTAGGAGACGGGGACGGTTTAGGGTCCAGGTGAGGGCACGACAACGCATTAGGTGGAGCGTACGTGTGAGGGCGCGGGTTAGTGTCAGCGTATGGGTTAGGATTAGGGGACGGGTGAGGGTCAGGCTTCGGGGAAGGGTTAGGGTTAGGGTTCGGGCTAGGGTTAGGGTTAGGGGACGGGGACGGTTTAGGGTCCAGGTGAGGGCACGACAAAGCTTTAGGGGGAGCGTACGTGTGAGGGCGCGGGTTAGTGTCAGCGTACGGGTTAGGATTAGGGGACGGGTGAGGGTCAGGCTTCGGGGATGTTTTAGGGTTAGGGTTCGGGCTAGGGTTAGGGTTAGGGGACGGGGACGGTTTAGGGTCCAGGTGAGGGCACGACAACGCATTAGGGGGAGCGTACGTGTGAGGGCGCGGGTTAGTGTCAGCGTACGGGTTAGGATTAGGGGACGGGTGAGGGTCAGGCTTCGGGGAAGGGTTAGGGTTAGGGTTCGTGCTAGGGTTAGGGTTAGGGGACGGGGACGGTTTAGGGTCCAGGTGAGGGCACGACAACGCTTTAGGGGGAGCGTACGTGTGAGGGCGCGGGTTAGTGTCAGCGTACGGGTTAGGATTAGGGGACGGGTGAGGGTCAGGCTTCGGGGAAGGGTTAGGGTTAGGGTTCGGGCTAGGGTTAGGGTTAGGGTACGGGGACGGTTTAGGGTCCAGCTGAGGGCACGACAACGCTTTAGGGGGAGCGTACGTGTGAGGGCGCGGGTTAGTGTCAGCGTACGGGTTAGGATTAGGGGACGGGTGAGGGTCAGGCTTCGGGGAAGGGTTAGGGTTAGGGTTCGGGCTAGGGTTAGGGTTAGGGTACGGGGACGGTTTAGGGTTCAGGTGAGGGCATGAGAACGCTTTAGGGGGAGCGTACGTGTGTGGGCGCGGGTTAGTGTCACCGTAAGTGTTAGGATTAGGGGACGGGTGAGGGTCAGGCTTCGGCGAAGGGTTAGGGTTAGGGTTCGGGCTAGGGTTAGGGTTAGGGGACGGGGACGGTTTAGGGTCCAGGTGAGGGCACGACAACGCTTTAGGGGGAGCGTATGTGTGAGGGCGCGGGTTAGTGTCAGCGTACGGGTTAGGATTAGGGGACGGGTGAGGGTCAGGCTTCGGGGAAGGGTTAGGGTTAGGGTTCGGGCTAGGGTTAGGCTTAGGGGACGGGGACGGTTTAGGGTCCAGGTGAGGGCACGACAACGCTTTAGGGGGAGCATACGTGTGAGGGCGCGGGTTAGTGTCAGCGTACGGGTTAGGATTAGGGGACGGGTGAGGGTCAGGCTTCGGGGAAGGGTTGGGGTTAGGGTTCGGGCTAGGGTTAGGGTTAGGGGACGGGGACGGTTTAGGGTCCAGGTGAGGGTACGACAACGCTTTAGGGGGAGCGTACGTGTGAGGGCGCGGGTTAGTGTCAGCGTACGGGTTAGGATTAGGGGACGGGTGAGGGTCAGGCTTCGGGGAAGGGTTAGGGTTAGGGTTCGGGCTAGGGTTAGTGTTAGGGGACGGGGACGGTTTAGGGTCTAGGTGAGGGAATGACAACGCTTTAGGGGGAGCGTACGTGTGACGGCGCGGGTTAGTGTCAGCGTACGGGTTAGGATTAGGGGACGTGTGAGGGTCAGGCTTCGGGGAAGGGTTAGGGTTAGGGTTCGGGCTAGGGTTAGGGTTAGGGGACGGGGACGGTTTAGGGTCCAGGTGAGGGCTCGACAACGCTTTAGGGGGAGAATACGTGTGAGGGCGCGGGTTAGTGTCAGCGTACGGGTTAGGATTAGGGGACGGGTGAGGGTCAGGCTTCGGGGAAGGGTTAGGGTTAGGGTTCGGGCTAGGGTTAGGGTTAGGGGACGGGGACGGTTTAGGATCCAGGTGAGGGCACGACAACGCTTTAGGGGGAGCGTACGTGTGAGGGCGTGGGTTAGTGTCAGCGTACGGGATAGGATTAGGGGATGGGTGAGGGTCAGGCTTCGGGGAAGGGTTAGGGTTAGGGTTCGGGCTAGGGTTAGGGTTAGGAGACAAGTACGGTTTAGGGTCCAGGTGAGGGCACGACAACGCATTAGGGGGAGCGTACGTGTGAGGGCGCGGGTTAGTGTCAGCGTATGGGTTAGGATTAGGGGACGGGTGAGGGTCAGGCTTCGGGGAAGGGTTAGGGTTAGGGTTCGGGCTAGGGTTAGGGTTAGGGGACGGGGACGGTTTAGGGTCCAGGTGAGGGCACGACAACGCTTTAGGGGGAGCGTACGTGTGAGGGCGCGAGTTAGTGTCAGCGTACGGGTTAGGATTAGGGGACGGGTGAGGGTCAGGCTTCGGGGAAGGGTTAGGGTTAGGGTTCGGGCTAGGGTTAGGGTTAGGGGACGGGGACGGTTTAGGGTCCAGGTGAGGGCACGACAACGCCTTAGGGGGAGCGTACGTGTGAGGGCGCGGGTTAGTGTCAGCGTACGGGTTAGGATTAGGGGACGGGTGAGGGTCAGGCTTCGGGGAAGGGTTAGGGTTAGGGTTCGGGCTAGGGTTAGGGTTAGGGGACGGGGACGGTTTAGGGTCCAGGTGAGGGCACGACAACGCTTTAGGGGGAGCGTACGTGTGAGGGCGCGGATTAGTGTCAGCGTACGGGTTAGGA
Source organism: Pseudorca crassidens (assembly GCF_039906515.1). NCBI lineage: Eukaryota > Metazoa > Chordata > Mammalia > Artiodactyla > Delphinidae > Pseudorca > Pseudorca crassidens. The sequence goes on from NC_090309.1 coordinate 47,628,566, forward strand.
TTAGGGGACGGGTGAGGGTCAGGCTTCGGGGAAGGGTTAGGGTTAGGGTTCGGGCTAGGGTTAGGGTTAGGGGACGGGGATAGTTTAGGGTCCAGGTGAGGGTACGACAACGCTTTAGGGGGAGCGTACGTGTGAGGGCGCGGGTTAGTGTCAGCGTACGGGTTAGGATTAGGGGACGGGTGAGGGTCAGGCTTCGGGGAAGGGTTAGGGTTAGGGTTCGGGCTAGGGTTAGGGTTAGGGGACGGGGACGGTTTAGGGTCCAGGTCAGGGCACGACAACGCTTTACGGGGAGCGTACGTGTGAGGGCGCAGGTTAGTGTCAGCGTACGGGTTAGGATTAGGGGACGGGTGAGGGTCAGGCTTCGGGGAAGGGTTAGGGTTAGGGTTCGGGCTAGGGTTAGGGTTAGGGGACGGGGACGGTTTAGGGTCCAGGTGAGGGCACGACAACGCTTTAGGGGGGGTGTACGTGTGAGGGCGCGGGTTAGTGTCAGCGTACGGGTTAGGATTAGGGGACGGGTGAGGGTCAGGCTTCGGGGAAGGGTTAGGGTTAGGGTTCGGGCTAGGGTTAGGGTTAGGGGACGGGGACGGTTTAGGGTCCAGCTGAGGGCACGACAACGCTTTAGGGGGAGCGTACGTGTGAGGGCGCGGGTTAGTGTCAGCGTACGGGTTAGGATTAGGGGACGGGTGAGGGTCAGGCTTCGGGGAAGGGTTAGGGTTAGGGTTCGGGCTAGGGTTAGGGTTAGGGTACGCGGACGGTTTAGGGTCCAGGTGAGGGCATGACAACGCTTTAGGGGGAGCGTACGTGTGTGGGCGCGGGTTAGTGTCAGCGTACGGGTTAGGATTAGGGGACGGGTGAGGGTCAGGCTTCGGGGAAGGGTTAGGGTTAGGGTTCGGGCTAGGGTTAGGGTTAGGGGACGGGGACGGTTTAGGGTCCAGGTGAGGGCACGACAACGCTTTAGGGGGAGCCTACGTGTGAGGGCGCGGGTTAGTGTCAGCGTACGGGTTAGGATTAGGGGACGGGTGAGGGTCAGGCTTCGGGGAAGGGTTAGGGTTAGGGTTCGGGCTATGGTTAGGGTTAGGGGACGGGGACGGTTTAGGGTCCAGGTGAGGGCACGACAACGCTTTAGGGGGAGCGTACGTGTGAGGGCGCGGGTTAGTGTCAGCGTACGGGTTAGGATTAGGGGACGGGTGAGGGTCAGGCTTCGGGGAAGGGTTAGGGTTAGGGTTCGGGCTAGGGTTAGGGTTAGGGGACGGGGACGGTTTAGGGTCAAGGTGAGAGTACGACAACGCTTTAGGGGGAGCGTACGTGTGAGGGCGTGGTTTAGTGTCAGCGTACGGGTTAGGATTAGGGGACGGGTGAGGGTCAGGCTTCGGGGAAGGGTTAGGGTTAGGGTTCGGGCTAGGGTTAGGGTTAGGGGACGGGGACGGTTTAGGGTCCAGGTGAGGGCACGACAACGCTTTAGGGGGAGCGTACGTGTGAGGGCGCGGGTTAGTGTCAGCGTACGGGTTGGGATTAGGTGACGGGTGAGGGTCAGGCTTCGGGGAAGGGTTAGGGTTAGGGTTCGGGCTAGGGTTAGGGTTAGGGGACGGGGACGGTTTCGGGTCCAGGTGAGGGTACGACAACGCTTTAGGGGGAGCGTAAGTGTGAGGGCGCGGGTTAGTGTCAGCGTACGGGTTAGGATTAGGGGACGGGTGAGGGTCAGGCTTCGGGGAAGGGTTAGGGTTAGGGTTCGGGCTAGGGTTAGGGTTAGGGGACGGGGACGGTTTAGGGTCCAGGTGAGGGCACGACAATGCTTTAGGGGGAGCGTACGTGTGAGGGCGCGGGTTAGTGTCAGCGTACGGATTAGGATTAGGGGACGGGTGAGGGTCAGGCTTCGGGGAAGGGTTAGGGTTAGGGTTCGGGCTAGGGTTAGGGTTAGGGGACGGGGACGGTTTAGGGTGCAGGTGAGGGTACGACAACGCTTTAGGGGGTGCGTATGTGTGAGGGCGTGGGTGAGTGTCAGCGTACGGGTTAGGATTAGGGGACGGGTGAGGGTCAGGCTTCCCGGAAGGGTTAGGGTTAGGGTTCGGGCTAGGGTTAGGGTTAGGGTACGGGGACGGTTTAGGGTCCAGGTGAGAGCACGACAACGCTTTAGGGGGAGCGTACGTGTGAGGGCGCGGGTTAGTGTCAGCGTACGGGTTAGGATTAGGGGACGGGTGAGGGTCAGGCTTCGGGGAAGGGTTAGGGTTAGGGTTCGGGCTAGGGTTAGGGTTAGGGGACGGGGACGGTTTAGGGTCCAGGTGAGGGCACGACAACGCTTTAGGGGGAGCATACGTGTGAGGGCGCGGGTTAGTGTCAGCGTACGGGTTAGGATTAGGGGACGGTTGAGGGTCAGGCTTCGGGGAAGGGTTGGGGTTAGGGTTCGGGCTAGGGTTAGGGTTAGGGGACGGGGACGGTTTAGGGTCCAGGTGAGGGCACGACAACGCTTTAGGGGGAGCGTACGTGTGAGGGCGCGGGTTAGTGTCAGCGTACGGGTTAGGATTAGGGTACGGGTGAGGGTCAGGCTTCGGGGAAGGGTTAGGGTTAGGGTTCGGGGTAGGGTTAGGGTTAGGGGACGGGGACGGTTGAGGGTCCAGGTGAGGGCACGACAACGCTTTAGGGGGTGCGTACGTGTGAGGGAGTGGGTTAGTTTCAGCGTACGGATTAGGATTAGGGGACGGGTGAGGGTCAGGCTTCGGGGAAGGGTTAGGGTTAGGGTTCGGGCTAGGGTTAGGGTTAGGGGACGGGGACGGTTTAGGGTCCAGGTGAGGGTACGACAACGCTTTAGGGGGAGCGTACGTGTGAGGGCGTGGTTTAGTGTCAGCGTACGGGTTAGGATTAGGGGACGGGTGAGGGTCAGGCTTCAGGGAAGGGTTAGGGTTAGGGTTCGGGCTAGGGTTAGGGTTAGGGGACGGGGACGGTTTAGGGTCCAGGTGAGGGCACGACAACGCTTTAGGGGGAGCGTACGTGTGAGGGCGCGGGTTAGTGTCAGCGTACGGGTTAGGATTAGGGGACGGGTGAGGGTCAGGCTTTGGGGAAAGTTAGGTTTAGGGTTCGGGCTAGGGTTAGGGTTAGGGGACGGGGACGGATTAGGGTCCAGGTGAGGGCACGACAACGCTTTAGGGGGAGCGTACGTGTGAGGGCGCGGGTTAGTGTCAGCGTACGGGTTAGGATTAGGGGACGGGTGAGGGTCAGGCTTCGGGGAAGGGTTAGGGTTAGGGTTCGGGCTAGGGTTAGGGTTAGGGGACGGGGACGGTTTAGGGTCCAGGTGAGGGCACGACAACGCTTTAGGGGGAGCGTACGTGTGAGGGCGCGGGTTAGTGTCAGCGTACGGGTTAGAATTAGGGGACGGGTGAGGGTCAGGCTTCGGGGAAGGGTTAGGGTTAGGGTTCGGGCTAGGGTTAGGGTTAGGGGACGGGGACGGTTTAGGGTCCAGGTGAGGGCACGATAACGCTTTAGGGGGAGCGTACGTGTGAGGGCGCGGGTTAGTGTCAGCGTACGGGTTAGGATTAGGGGACGGGTGAGGGTCAGGCTTCGGGGAAGGGTTAGGGTTAGGGTTCGGGCTAGGATTAGGGTTAGGGGACGGGGACGGTTTAGGGTCCAGGTGAGGGCACGACAACGCTTTAGGGGGAGCGTACGTGTGAGGGCGCGGGTTAGTGTCAGCGTACGGGATAGGATTAGGGGACGGGTGAGGGTCAGGCTTCGGGGAAGGGTTAGGGTTAGGGTTCGGGCTAGGGTTAGGGTTAGGGTTAGGGGACGGGGACGGTTTAGGGTCCAGGTGAGGGCACGACAACGCATTAGGGGGAGCGTACGTGTGAGGGCGCGGGTTAGTGTCAGCGTACGGGTTAGGATTAGGGGACGGGTGAGGGTCAGGCTTCGGGGAAGGGTTAGGGTTAGGGTTCGGGCTAGGGTTAGGGTTAGGGGACGGGGACGGTTTAGGGTTCAGGTGAGGGTACGACAACGCTTTAGGGGGAGCGTATGTGTGAGGGCGCGGGTTAGTGTCAGCGTACGGGTTAGGATTAGGGGACGGGTGAGGTTCAAGCTTCGGGGAAGGGTTAGGGTTAGGGTTCGGGCTAGGTTTAGGGTTAGGGGACGGGGACGGTTTAGGGTCCAGGTGAGGGCACGACAACGCTTTAGGGGGAGCGTACGTGTGAGGGCGCGGGTTAGTGTCAGCGTACGGGTTAGGATTAGGGGACGGGTGAGGGTCAGGCTTCGGGGAAGGGTTAGGGTTAGGGTTCGGGCTAGGGTTAGGGTTAGGGGACGGGGACGGTTTAGGGTTCAGATGAGGGTGCGACAACGCTTTAGGGGGAGCGTATGTGTGAGGGCGCGGGTTAGTGTCAGCGTACGGGTTAGGATTAGGGGACGGGTGAGGTTCAAGCTTCGGGGAAGGGTTAGGGTTAGGGTTCGGGCTAGGGTTAGGGTTAGGGGACGGGGACGGTTTAGGGTCCAGGTGAGGGCACGACAACGCTTTAGGGGGAGCGTACGTGTGAGGGCGCGGGTTAGTGTCAGCGTACGGGTTAGGATTAGGGGACGGGTGAGGGTCAGGCTTCGGGGAAGGGTTAGGGTTAGGGTTCGGGCTAGGGTTAGGGTTAGGGGACGGGGACGGTTTAGGGTCCAGGTGAGGGAACGACAACGCTTTAGGGGGAGCGTACGTGTGACGGCGCGGGTTAGTGTCAGCGTACGGGTTAGGATTAGGGGACGGGTGAGGGTCAGGCTTCGGGGAAGTGTTAGGGTTAGGGTTCGGGCTAGGGTTAGGGTTAGGGGACGGGGACGGTTTAGGGTCCAGGTGAGGGTACGACAACGCTTTAGGGGGAGCGTACATGTGAGGGCGCGGGTTAGTGTCAGCGTACGGGTTAGGATTAGGGGACGGGTGAGGGTCAGGCTTCGGGGAAGGGTTAGGGTTAGGGTTCGGGCTAGGGTTAGGGTTAGGGGACGGGGACGGTTTAGGGTCCAGGTGAGGGCACGACAACGCTTTAGGGGGAGCGTACGTGTGAGGGCGCGGGTTAGTGTCAGCGTACGGGTTAGGATTAGGGGACGGGTGAGGGTCAGGCTTCGGGGAAGGGTTAGGGTTAGGGTTCGGACTAGGGTTAGGGTTAGGGGACGGGGACGGTTTAGGGTCCAGGTGAGGGCACGACAACGCTTTAGGGGGAGCGTACGTGTGAGGGTGCGGGTTAGTATCAGCGTACGGGATAGGATTAGGGGACGGGTGAGGGTCAGGCTTCGGGGAAGGGTTAGGGTTAGGGTTCGGGCTAGGGTTAGGGTTAGGGTTAGGGGACGGGGACGGTTTAGGGTCCAGGTGAGGGCACGACAACGCATTAGGGGGAGCGTACGTGTGAGGGCGCGGGTTAGTGTCAGCGTACGGGTTAGGATTAGGGGACGGGTGAGGGTCAGGCTTCGGGGAAGGGTTAGGGTTAGGGTTCGGGCTAGGGTTAGGGTTAGGGGACGGGGACGGTTTAGGGTTCAGGTGAGGGTACGACAATGCTTTAGGGTGAGCGTATGTGTGAGGAGGCGGGTTAGTGTCAGCGTACGGGTTAGGATTAGGGGACGGGTGAGGTTCAAGCTTCGGGGAAGGGTTAGGGTTAGGGTTCGGGCTAGGGTTAGGTTTAGGGGACGGGGACGGTTTAGGGTCCAGGTGAGGGCACGACAAAGCTTTAGGGGGAGCGTACGTGTGAGGGCGCGGGTTAGTGTCAGCGTACGGGTTAGAATTAGGGGACGGGTGAGGGTCAGGCTTCGGGGAAGGGTTAGGGTTAGGGTTCGGGCTAGGGTTATGGTTAGGGGACGGGGACGGTTTAGGGTCCAGGTGAGGGCACGACAACGCTTTAGGGGGAGCGTACGTGTGAGGGCGCGGGTTAGTGTCAGCGTACGGGTTAGGATTAGGGGACGGGTGAGGGTCAGGCTTCGGGGAAGGGTTAGGGTTAGGGTTCGGGCTAGGGTTAGGGTTAGGGGACGGGGACGGTTTAGGGTCCAGCTGAGGGCACGACAACGCTTTAGGGGGAGCGTACGTGTGAGGGCGCGGGTTAGTGTCAGCGTACGGGTTAGGATTAGGGGACGGGTGAGGGTCAGGCTTCGGGGAAGGGTTAGGGTTAGGGTTCGGGCTAGGGTTAGGGTTAGGGTACGGGGACGGTTTAGGGTCCAGGTGAGGGCATGACAACGCTTTAGGGGGAGCGTACGTGTGTGGGCGCGGGTTAGTGTCAGCGTACGGGTTAGGATTAGGGGACGGGTGAGCGTCAGGCTTCGGGGAAGGGTTAGGGTTAGGGTTCGGGCTAGGGTTACGGTTAGGGGACGGGGACGGTTTAGGGTCCAGGTGAGGGCACGACAACGCTTTAGGGGGAGCGTACGTGTGAGGGCGCGGGTTAGTGTCAGCGTACGGGTTAGGATTAGGGGACGGGTGAGGGTCAGGCTTCGGGGATGTTTTAGGGTTAGGGTTCGGGCTAGGGTTAGGGTTAGGGGACGGGGACGGTTTAGGGTCCAGGTGAGGGCACGACAACGCTTTAGGGGGAGCGTACGTGTGAGGGCGCGGGTTAGTGTCAGCGTACGGGTTAGGATTAGGGGACGGGTGAGGGTCAGGCTTCGGGGAAGGGTTAGGGTTAGGGTTCGGGCTAGGGTTAGGGTTAGGGGACGGGGACGGTTGAGGGTCCAGGTGAGCGCACGACAACGCTTTAGGGGGTGCGTACGTGTGAGGGAGTGGGTTAGTTTCAGCGTACGGATTAGGATTAGGGGACGGGTGAGGTTCAGGCTTCGGGGAAGGGTTAGGGTTAGGGTTCGGGCTAGGGTTAGGGTTAGGGGACGGGCACGGTTTAGGGTCCAGGTGAGGGTACGACAACGCTTTAGGGGGAGCGTACGTGTGAGGGCGTGGTTTAGTGTCAGCGTACGGGTTAGGATTAGGGGACGGGTGAGGGTCAGGCTTCGGGGAAGGGTTAGCGTTAGGCTTCGGGCTAGGGTTAGGGTTAGGGGACGGGGACGGTTTAGGGTCCAGGTGAGGGCACGACAACGCTTTAGGGGGAGCATACGTGTGAGGGCGCGGGTTAGTGTCAGCGTACGGGTTAGGATTAGGGGACGGGTGAGGGTCAGGCTTCGGGGAAGGGTTAGGGTTAGGGTTCGGGCTAGGGTTAGGGTTAGGGGACGGGGACGGTTTCGGGTCCAGGTGAGGGTACGACAACGCTTTACGGGGAGCGTACGTGTGAGGGCGCGGGTTAGTGTCAGCGTACGGGTTAGGATTAGGGGACGGGTGAGGGTCAGGCTTCGGGGAAGGGTTAGGGTTAGGGTTCGGTCTAGGGTTAGGGTTAGGGGACGGGGACGGTTTAGGGTCCAGGTGAGGGCACGACAATGCTTTAGGGGGAGCGTACGTGTGAGGGCGCGGGTTAGTGTCAGCGTACGGATTAGGATTAGGGGACGGGTGAGGGTCAGGCTTCGGGGAAGTGTTAGGGTTAGGGTTCGGGCTAGGGTTAGGGTTAGGGGACGGGGACGGTTTAGGGTGCAGGTGAGGGTACGACAACGCTTTAGGGGGAGCGTATGTGTGAGGGCGTGGGTGAGTGTCAGCGTACGGGTTAGGATTAGGGGACGGGTGAGGGTCAGGCTTCCCGGAAGGGTTAGGGTTAGGGTTCGGGCTAGGGTTAGGGTTAGGGTACGGGGACGGTTTAGGGTCCAGGTGAGAGCACGACAATGCTTTAGGGGGAGCGTACGTGTGAGGGCGCGGGTTAGTGTCAGCGTACGGGTTAGGATTAGGGGACGGGTGAGGGTCAGGCTTCGGGGAAGGGTTAGGGTTAGGGTTCGGGCTAGGGTTAGGGTTAGGGGACGGGGACGGTTTAGGGTCTAGGTGAGGGAACGACAACGCTTTAGGGGGAGAGTACGTGTGACGGCGCGGGTTAGTGTCAGCGTACGGGTTAGGATTAGGGGACGTGTGAGGGTCAGGCTTCGGGGAAGGGTTAGGGTTAGGGTTCGGGCTAGGGTTAGGGTTAGGGGACGGGGACGGTTTAGGGTCCAGGTGAGGGCACGACAACGCTTTAGGGGGAGAGTACGTGTGAGGGCGCGGGTTAGTGTCAGCGTACGGGTTAGGATTAGGGGACGGGTGAGGGTCAGGCTTCGGGGAAGGGTTAGGGTTAGGGTTCGGGCTAGGGTTAGGGTTAGGGGACGGGGACGGTTTAGGGTCCAGGTGAGAGCACGACAACGCTTTAGGGGGAGCGTACGTGTGAGGGCGCGGGTTAGTGTCAGCGTACGGGTTAGGATTAGGGGACGGGTGAGGGTCAGGCTTCGGGGAAGGGTTAGGGTTAGGGTTCGGGCTAGGGTTAGGGTTAGGGGACGGAGACGGTTTAGGGTCTAGGTGAGGGAACGACAACGCTTTAGGGGGAGAGTACGTGTGACGGCGCGGGTTAGTGTCAGCGTACGGGTTAGGATTAGGGGACGTGTGAGGGTCAGGCTTCGGGGAAGGGTTAGGGTTAGGGTTCGGGCTAGGGTTAGGGTTAGGGGACGGGGACGGTTTAGGGTCCAGGTGAGGGCACGACAACGCTTTAGGGGGAGAGTACGTGTGAGGGCGCGGGTTAGTGTCAGCGTACGGGTTAGGATTAGGGGACGGGTGAGGGTCAGGCTTCGGGGAAGGGTTAGGGTTAGGGTTCGGGCTAGGGTTAGGGTTAGGGGACGGGGACGGTTTAGGATCCAGGTGAGGGCACGACAACGCTTTAGGGGGAGCGTACGTGTGAGGGCGCGGGTTAGTGTCAGCGTACGGGATAGGATTAGGGGATGGGTGAGGGTCAGGCTTCGGGGAAGGGTTAGGGTTAGGATTCGGGCTAGGGTTAGGGTTAGGAGACGAGTACGGTTTAGGGTCCAGGTGAGGGCACGACAACGCATTAGGGTGAGCGTACGTGTGAGGGCGCGGGTTAGTGTCAGTGTATGGGTTAGGATTAGGGGACGGGTGAGGGTCAGGCTTCGGGGAAGGGTTAGGGTTAGGGTTCGGGCTAGGGTTAGGGTTAGGGGACGGGGACGGTTTAGGGTCCAGGTGAGGGCACGACAACGCTTTAGGGGGAGCGTACGTGTGAGGGTGCGGGTTAGTGTCAGCGTACGGGTTAGGATTAGGGGACGGGTGAGGGTCAGGCTTCGGGGAAGGGTTAGGGTTAGGGTTCGGGCTAGGGTTAGTGTTAGGGGACGGGGACGGTTTAGGGTCCAGGTGAGGGCACGACAACGCCTTAGGGGGAGCGTACTTGTGAGGGCGCGGGTTAGTGTCAGCGTACGGGTTAGGATTAGGGGACGGGTGAGTCTCAGGCTTCGGGGAAGGGTTAGGGTTAGGGTTCGGGCTAGGGTTACGGTTAGGGGACGGGGACGGTTTAGGGTCCAGGTGAGGGCACGACAACGCTTTAGGGGGAGCGTACGTGTGAGGGCGCGGATTAGTGTCAGCGTACGGGTTAGGATTAGGGGACGGGTGAGGGTCAGGCTTCGGGGAAGGGTTAGGGTTAGGGTTCGGGCTAGGGTTAGGGTTAGGGGACGGGGACGGTTTAGGGTCCAGGTGAGGGTACGACAACGCTTTAGGGGGAGCGTACGTGTGAGGGCGCGGGTTAGTGTCAGCGTACGGATTAGGATTAGGGGACGGGTGAGGGTCAGGCTTCGGGGAAGGGTTAGGGTTAGGGTTCGGGCTAGGGTTAGGGTTAGGGGACGGGGACGGTTTAGGGTCCAGGTCAGGGCACGACAACGCTTTACGGGGAGCGTACGTGTGAGGGCGCGGGTTAGTGTCAGCGTACGGGTTAGGATTAGGGGACGGGTGAGGGTCAGGCTTCGGGGAAGGGTTAGGGTTAGGGTTCGGGCTAGGGTTAGGGTTAGGTTACGGGGACGGTTTAGGGTCCAGCTGAGGGCACGACAACGCTTTAGGGGGAGCGTACGTGTGAGGGCGCGGGTTAGTGTCAGCGTACGGGTTAGGATTAGGGGACGGGTGAGGGTCAGGCTTCGGGGAAGGGTTAGGGTTAGGGTTCGGGCTAGGGTTAGGGTTAGGGGACGGGGATGGTTTAGGGTTCAGGTGAGGGCATGACAACGCTTAAGGGGGAGCGTACGTGTGTGGGCGCGGGTTAGTGTCAGCGTACGGGTTAGGATTAGGGGACGGGTGAGGGTCAGGCTTCGGGGAAGGGTTAGGGTTAGGGTTCGGGCTAGGGTTAGGGTTAGGGGACGGGGACGGTTTAGGGTCCAGGTGAGGGCACGACAACGCTTTAGGGGGAGCGTACGTGTGAGGGCGCGTGTTAGTGTCAGCGTACGGGTTAGGATTAGGGGACGGGTGAGGGTCAGGCTTCGGGGAAGGGTTAGGGTTAGGGTTCGGGCTAGGGTTAGGGTTAGGGGACGGGGACGGTTTAGGGTCCAGGTGAGGGCACGACAACGCTTTAGGGGGAGCGTACGTGTGAGGGCGCGGGTTAGTGTCAGCGTACGGGTTAGGATTAGGGGACGGGTGAGGGTCAGGCTTCGGGGAAGGGTTAGGGTTAGGGTTCGGACTAGGGTTAGGGTTAGGGGACGGGGACGGTTTAGGGTCCAGGTGAGGGCACGACAACGCTTTAGGGGGAGCGTACGTGTGAGGGCGCGGGTTAGTGTCAGCGTACGGGATAGGATTAGGGGACGGGTGAGGGTCAGGCTTCGGGGAAGGGTTAGGGTTAGGGTTCGGGCTAGGGTTAGGGTTAGGGTTAGGGGACGGGGACGGTTTAGGGTCTAGGTGAGGGCACGACAACGCATTAGGGGGAGCGTACGTGTGAGTGCGCGGGTTAGTGTCAGCGTACGGGTTAGGATTAGGGGACGGGTGAGGGTCAGGCTTCGGGGAAGGGTTAGGGTTAGGGTTCGGGCTTGGGTTAGGGTTAGGGGACGGGGACGGTTTAGGGTTCAGGTGAGGGTACGACAACGCTTTAGGGGGAGCGTATGTGTGAGGAGGCGGGTTAGTGTCAGCGTACGGGTTAGGATTAGGGGACGGGTGAGGTTCTAGCTTCGGGGAAGGGTTAGGGTTAGGGTTCGGGCTAGGGTTAGGGTTAGGGGACGGGGACGGTTTAGGGTCCAGCTGAGGGCACGACAACGCTTTAGGGGGAGCGTACGTGTGAGGGCGCGGGTTAGTGTTAGCGTACGGGTTAGGATTAGGGGACGGGTGAGGGTCAGGCTTCGGGGAAGGGTTAGGGTTAGGTTTCGGGCTAGGGTTAGGGTTAGGGTACGGGGACGGTTTAGGGTCCAGGTGAGGGCACGACAACGCTTTAGGGGGAGCGTACGTGTGTGGGCGCGGGTTAGTGTCAGCGTACGGGTTAGGATTAGGGGACGGGTGAGGGTCAGGCTTCGGGGAAGGGTTAGGGTTAGGGTTCGGGCTAGGGTTAGGGTTAGGGGACGGGGACGGTTTAGGGTCCAGGTGAGGGCACGACAACGCTTTAGGGGGAGCGTACGTGTGAGGGCGCGGGTTAGTGTCAGCGTACGGGTTAGGATTAGGGGACGGGTGAGGGTCAGGCTTCGGGGAAGGGTTAGGGTTAGGGTTCGGGCTAGGGTTAGGGTTAGGGGACGGGGACGGTTTAGGGTCCAGGTGAGGGCACGACAACGCTTTAGGGGGAGCGTACGTGTGAGGGCGCGGGTTAGTGTCAGCGTACGGGTTAGGATTAGGGGACGGGTGAGGGTCAGGCTTCGGGGAAGGGTTAGGGTTAGGGTTCGGGCTAGGGTTAGGGGACGGGGACGGTTTCGGGTCCAGGTGAGGGTACGACAACGCTTTAGGGGGAGCGTACGTGTGAGGGCGCGGGTTAGTGTCAGCGTACGGGTTAGGATTAGGGGACGGTTGAGGGTCAGGCTTCGGGGAAGGTTTAGGGTTAGGGTTCGGGCTAGGGTTAGGGTTAGGGGACGGGGACGGTTTAGGGTCCAGGTGAGGGCACGACAACGCTTTAGGGGGAGCGTACGTGTGAGGGCGCGGGTTAGTGTCAGCGTACGGATTAGGATTAGGGGACGGGTGAGGGTCAGGCTTCGGGGAAGGGTTAGGGTTAGGGTTCGGGCTAGGGTTAGGGTTAGGGGACGGGGACGGTTTAGGGTGCAGGTGAGGGTACGACAACGCTTTAGGGGGAGCGTATGTGTGAGGGCGTGGGTGAGTGTCAGCGTACGGGTTAGGATTAGGGGACGGGTGAGGGTTAGGCTTCCCGGAAGGGTTAGGATTAGGGTTCGGGCTAGGGTTAGGGTTAGGGTACGGGGACGGTTTAGGGTCCAGGTGAGAGCACGACAACGCTTTAGGGGGAGCGTACGTGTGAGGGCGCGGGTTAGTGTCAGCGTACGGGTTAGGATTAGGGGACGGGTGAGGGTCAGGCTTCGGGGAAGGGTTAGGGTTAGGGTTCGGGCTAGGGTTAGGGTTAGGGGACGGGGACGGTTTAGGGTCTAGGTGAGGGAACGACAACGCTTTAGGGGGAGAGTACGTGTGACGGCGCGGGTTAGTGTCAGCGTACGGGTTAGGATTAGGGGACGTGTGAGGGTCAGGCTTCGGGGAAGGGTTAGGGTTAGGGTTCGGGCTAGGGTTAGGGTTAGGGGACGGGGACGGTTTAGGGTCCAGATGAGGGCACGACAACGCTTTAGGGGGAGAGTACGTGTGAGGGCGCGGGTTAGTGTCAGCGTACGGGTTAGGATTAGGGGACGGGTGAGGGTCAGGCTTCGGGGAAGGGTTAGGGTTAGGGTTCGGGCTAGGGTTAGGGTTAGGGGACGGGGACGGTTTAGGATCCAGGTGAGGGCACGACAACGCTTTAGGGGGAGCGTACGTGTGAGGGCGCGGGTTAGTGTCAGCGTACGGGATAGGATTAGGGGATGGGTGAGGGTCAGGCTTCGGGGAAGGGTTAGGGTTAGGGTTCGGGCTAGGGTTAGGGTTAGGAGACGAGTACGGTTTAGGTTCTAGGTGAGGGCACGACAACGCATTAGGGGGAGCGTACGTGTGAGGGCGCGGGTTAGTGTCAGAGTATGGGTTAGGATTAGGGGACGGGTGAGGGTCAGGCTTCGGGGAAGGGTTAGGGTTAGGGTTCGGGCTAGGGTTAGGGTTAGGGGACGGGGACGGTTTAGGGTCCAGGTGAGGGCACGACAACGCTTTAGGGGGAGCGTACGTGTGAGGGTGCGGGTTAGTGTCAGCGTAGGGGTTAGGATTAGGGGACGGGTGAGGGTCAGGCTTCGGGGAAGGGTTAGGGTTAGGGTTCGGGCTAGGGTTAGTGTTAGGGGACGGGGACGGTTTAGGGTCCAGGTGAGGGCACGACAACGCCTTAGGGGGAGCGTACGTGTGAGGGCGCGGGTTAGTGTCAGCGTACGGGTTAGGATTAGGGGACGGGTGAGGGTCAGGCTTCGGGGAAGGGTTAGGGTTAGGGTTCGGGCTAGGGTTAGGGTTAGGGGACGGGGACGGTTTAGGGTCCAGGTGAGGGCACGACAACGCTTTAGGGGGAGCGTACGTGTGAGGGCGCGGATTAGTGTCAGCGTACGGGTTAGGATTAGGGGACGGGTGAGGGTCAGGCTTCGGGGAAGGGTTAGGGTTAGGGTTCGGGCTAGGGTTAGGGTTAGGGGACGGGGACGGTTTAGGGTCCAGGTGAGGGTACGACAACGCTTTAGGGGGAGCGTACGTGTGAGGGCGCGGGTTAGTGTCAGCGTACGGGTTAGGATTAGGGGACGGGTGTGGGTCAGGCTTCGAGGAAGGGTTAGGGTTAGGGTTCGGGCTAGGGTTAGGGTTAGGGTACGGGGACGGTTTAGGGTCCAGGTCAGGGCACGACAACGCTTTACGGGGAGCGTACGTGTGAGGGCGCGGGTTAGTGTCAGCGTACGGGTTAGGATTAGGGGACGGGTGAGGGTCAGGCTTCGGGGAAGGGTTAGGGTTAGGGTTCGGGCTAGGGTTAGGGTTAGGGTACGGGGACGGTTTAGGGTCCAGCTGAGGGCACGACAACGCTTTAGGGGGAGCGTACGTGTGAGGGCGCGGGTTAGTGTCAGCGTACGGGTTAGGATTAGGGGACGGGTGAGGGTCAGGCTTCGGGGAAGGGTTAGGGTTAGGGTTCGGGCTAGGGTTAGGGTTAGGGGACGGGGACGGTTTAGGGTTCAGGTGAGGGCACGACAACGCTTAAGGGGGAGCGTACGTGTGTGGGCGTGGGTTAGTGTCAGCGTACGGGTTAGGATTAGGGGACGGGTGAGGGTCAGGCTTCGGGGAAGGGTTAGGGTTAGGTTTCGGGCTAGGGTTAGGATTAGGGGACGGGGACGGTTTAGGGTCCAGGTGAGGGTACGACAACGCTTTAGGGGGAGCGTATGTGTGAGGGCGCGGGTTAGTGTCAGCGTACGGGTTAGGATTAGGGGACGGGTGAGGGTCAAGCTTCGGGGAAGGGTTAGGGTTAGGGTTCGGGCTAGGGTTAGGGTTAGGGGACGGGGACGGTTTAGGCTCCAGGTGAGGGCACGACAACGCTTTAGGGGGAGCGTACGTGTGAGGGCGCGGGTTAGTGTCAGCGTACGGGTTAGGATTAGGGGACGGGTGAGGGTCAGGCTTCGGGGAAGGGTTAGGGTTAGGGTTCGGGCTAGGGTTAGGGTTAGGGGACGGGGACCATTTAGGGTCCAGGTGAGGGAACGACAACGCTTTAGGGGGAGCGTACGTGTGAGGGCGTGGTTTAGTGTCAGCGTACGGGTTAGGATTAGGGGACGGGTGAGGGTCAGGCTTCGGGGAAGGGTTAGGGTTAGGGTTCGGGCTAGGGTTAGGGTTAGGGGACGGGGACGGTTTAGGGTCCAGGTGAGGGCACGACAACGCTTTAGGGGGAGAGTACGTGTGAGGGCGCGGGTTAGTGTCAGCGTACGGGTTAGGATTAGGGGACGGGTGAGGGTCAGGCTTCGGGGAAGGGTTAGGGTTAGGGTTCGGGCTAGGGTTAGGGTTAGGGGACGGGGACGGTTTATGGTCCAGGTGAGGGTACGACAACGCTTTAGGGGGAGCGTACGTGTGAGGGCGCGGGTTAGTGTCAGCGTACGGGTTAGGATTAGGGGACGGGTGAGGGTCAGGCTTCGGGGAAGGGTTAGGGTTAGGGTTCGGGCTAGGGTTAGGGTTAGGGGACGGGGACGGTTTAGGGTCCAGGTGAGGGCACGACAATGCTTTACGGGGAGCGTACGTGTGAGGGCGCGGGTTAGTGTCAGCGTACGGGTTAGGATTAGGGGACGGGTGAGGGTCAGGCTTCGAGGAAGGGTTAGGGTTAGGGTTCGGGCTAGGGTTAGGGTTAGGGGACGGGGACGGTTTAGGGTCCAGGTGAGGGCACGACAACGCTTTAGGGGGAGCGTACGTGTGAGGGCGCGGGTTAGTGTCAGCGTACGGGTTAGGATTAGGGGACGGGTGAGGGTCAGGCTTCGGGGAAGGGTTAGGGTTAGGGTTCGGGCTAGGGTTAGGGGACGGGGACGGTTTAGGGTGCAGGTGAGGGCACGACAATGCTTTAGGGGGAGCGTACGTGTGAGGGCGCGGGTTAGTGTCAGCGTACGGGTTAGGATTAGGGGACGGGTGAGGGTCAGGCTTCGGGGAAGGGTTAGGGTTAGGGTTCGGGCTAGGGTTAGGGTTAGGGGACGGGGACGGATTAGGGTCCAGGTGAGGGCACGACAACGCTTTAGGGGGAGCGTACGTGTGAGGGCGCGGGTTAGTGTCAGCGTACGGGTTAGGATTAGGGGACGGGTGAGGGTCAGGCTTCGGGGAAGGGTTAGGGTTAGGGTTCGGGCTAGGGTTAGGGTTAGGGGACGGGGACGGTTTATGGTCCAGGTGAGGGTACGACAACGTTTTAGGGGGAGCGTACGTGTGAGGGCGCGGGTTAGTGTCAGCGTACGGGTTAGGATTAGGGGACGGGTGAGGGTCAGGCTTCGGGGAAGGGTTAGGGTTAGGGTTCGGGCTACGGTTAGTGTTAGGGGACGGGGACGGTTTAGGGTCCAGGTGAGGGCACGACAACGCTTTAGGGGGAGCGTACGTGTGAGGGCGCGGGTTAGTATCAGCGTACGGGTTAGGATTAGGGGACGGGTGCGGGTCAGGCTTCGGGGAAGGGTTAGGGTTAGGGTTCGGGCTAGGGTTAGGGTTAGGGGACGGGGACGGTTTAGGGTGCAGGTGAGGGCACGACAATGCTTTAGGGGGAGCGTACGTGTGAGGGCGCGGGTTAGTGTCAGCGTACGGGTTAGGATTAGGGGACGGGTGAGGGTCAGGCTTCGGGGAAGGGTTAGGGTTAGGGTTCGGGCTAGGGTTAGGATTAGGGGACAGGGACGGTTTAGGGTCCAGGTGAGGGTACGACAACGCTTTAGCGGGAGCGTACGTGTGAGGGCGCGGGTTAGTGTCAGCGTACGGGTTAGGATTAGGGGATGGGTGAGGGTTAAGCTTCGGGGAAGGGTTAGGGTTAGGGTTCGGGCTAGGGTTAGGGTTAGGGGACGGGGTCGGTTTAGGGTCCAGGTGAGGGCACGACAACGCTTTAGGGGGAGCGTACGTGTGAGGGCGCGGGTTAGTGTCAGCGTACGGGTTAGGATTAGGTTACGGGTGAGGGTCAGGCTTCGGGGAAGGGTTAGGGTTAGGGTTCGGGCTAGGGTTAGGGTTAGGGGACGGGGACGATTTAGGGTCCAGGTGAGGGAACGACAACGCTTTAGGGGGAGCGTACGTGTGAGGGCGTGGTTTAGTGTCAGCGTACGGGTTAGGATTAGGGGACGGGTGAGGGTCAGGCTTCGGGGAAGGGTTAGGGTTAGGGTTCGGGCTAGGGTTAGGGTTAGGGGACGGGGACGGTTTAGGGTCCAGGTGAGGGTACGACAACGCTTTAGGGGGAGCGTACGTGTGAGGGCGCGGGTTAGTGTCAGCGTACGGGTTAGGATTAGGGGACGGGTGAGGGTCAGGCTTCGGGGAAGGGTTAGGGTTAGGGTTCGGGCTAGGGTTAGGGTTAGGGGACGGGGACGGTTTAGGGTCCAGGTGAGGGCACGACAACGCTTTAGGGGGAGCGTACGTGTGAGGGCGTGGTTTAGTGTCAGCGTACGGGTTAGGATTAGGGGACGGGTGAGGGTCAAGCTTCGGGGAAGGGTTAGGGTTAGGGTTCGGGCTAGGGTTAGGGTTAGGGGACGGGGACGGTTTCGGGTCCAGGTGAGAGTACGACAACGCTTTAGGGGGAGCGTACGTGTGAGGGCGCGGGTTAGTGTCAGCGTATGGGTTAGGATTAGGGGACGGGTGAGGGTCAGGCTTCGGGGAAGGGTTAGGGTTAGGGTTCGGGCTAGGGTTAGGGTTAGGGGACGGGGAAGGTTTAGGGTCCAGGTGAGGGCACGACAACGCTTTAGGGGGAGCGTACGTGTGAGGGCGCGGGTTAGTGTCAGCGTACGGGTTAGGATTAGGGGACGGGTGAGGGTCAGGCTTCGGGGAAGGGTTAGGGTTAGGGTTCGGGCTAGGGTTAGGGTTAGGGGACGGGGAAGGTTTAGGGTCCAGGTGAGGGCACGACAACGCTTTAGGGGGAGCGTACGTGTGAGGGCGCGGGTTAGTGTCAGCGTACGGATTAGGATTAGGGGACGGGTGAGGGTCAGGCTTCGGGGAAGGGTTAGGGTTAGGGTGCGGGCTAGGGTTAGGGTTAGGGGACGGGGACGGTTTAGGGTCCAGGTGAGGGTACGACAACGCTTTAGGGGGAGCGTACGTGTGAGGGCGTGGTTTAGTGTCAGCGTGCGGGTTAGGATTAGGGGACGGGTGAGGGTCAGGCTTCGGGGAAGTGTTAGGGTTAGGGTTCGGGCTAGGGTTAGGGTTAGGGGACGGGGACGGTTTCGGGTCCAGGTGAGGGTACGACAACGCTTTAGGGGGAGCGTACGTGTGAGGGCGCGGGTTAGTGTCAGCGTACGGGTTAGGATTAGGGGACGGGTGAGGGTCAGGCTTCGGGGAAGGGTTAGGGTTAGGGTTCGGGCTAGGGTTAGGGTTAGGGGATGGGGAAGGTTTAGGGTCCACGTGAGGGCACGACAACGCTTTAGGGGGAGCGTACGTGTGAGGGCGCGGGTTAGTGTCAGCGTACGGGTTAGGATTAGGGGACGGGTGAGGGTCAGGCTTCGGGGAAGGGTTAGGGTTAGGGTTCGGGCTAGGGTTAGGGTTAGGGGACGGGGACGGTTTAGGGTCCAGGTGAGGGTACGACAACGCTTTAGGGGGAGCGTACGTGTGAGGGCGTGGGTTAGTGTCAGCGTACGGGTTAGGATTAGGGGACGGGTGAGGGTCAGGCTTCGGGGAAGGGTTAGGGTTAGGGTTCGGGCTAGGGTTAGGGTTAGGGGACGGGGACGGTTTCGGGTCCAGGTGAGGGTACGACAACTCTTTAGGGGGAGCGTACGTGTTAGGGCGCGGGTTAGTGTCAGCGTACGGGTTAGGATTAGGGGACGTGTGAGGGTCAGGCTTCGGGGAAGGGTTAGGGTTAGGCTTCGGGCTAGGGTTAGGGTTAGGGGACGGGGACGGTTTAGGGTCCAGGTGAGGGTCCGCCAACGCTTTAGGGGGAGCGTACATGTTAGGGCGCGGGTTAGTGTCAGCGTACGGGTTAGGATTAGGGGACGGGTGAGGGTCAGGCTTCGGGGAAGGGTTAGGGTTAGGGTTCGGGCTAGGGTTAGGGTTAGGGGACGGGGACGGTTTCGGGTCCAGGTGAGGGTATGACAACGCTTTAGGGGGAGCGTACGTGTGAGGGCGCGGGTTAGTGTCAGCGTACGGGTTAGGATTAGGGGACGGGTGAGGGTCAGGCTTCGGGGAAGGGTTAGGGTTAGGGTTCGGGCTAGGGTTAGGGTTAGGGGACGGGGACGGTTTAGGGTCCAGGTGAGGGTCCGCCAACGCTTTAGGGGGAGCGTACATGTTAGGGCGCGGGTTAGTGTCAGCGTACGGGTTAGGATTAGGGGACGGGTGAGGGTCAGGCTTCGGGGAAGGGTTAGGGTTAGGGTTCGGGCTAGGGTTAGGGTTAGGGTTAGGGGACGGTTTCGGGTCCAGGTGAGGGTACGACAACGCTTTAGGGGGAGCGTACGTGTGAGGGCGCGGGTTAGTGTCAGCGTACGGGTTAGGATTAGGGGACGGGTGAGGGTCAGGCTTCGGGGAAGGGTTAGGGTTAGGGTTCGGGCTAGGGTTAGGGTTAGGGGACGGGGACGGTTTAGGGTCCAGGTGAGGGTCCGCCAACGCTTTAGGGGGAGCGTACATGTTAGGGCACGGGTGAGTGTCAGCGTACGGGTTAGGATTAGGGGACGGGTGAGGGTCAGGCTTCGGGGAAGGGTTAGGGTTAGGGTTCGGGCTAGGGTTAGGGTTAGGGGACGGGGACGGTTTCGGGTCCAGGTGAGGGCACGACAACGCTTTACGGGGAGCGTACGTGTGAGGGCGCGGGTTAGTGTCAGCGTACGGGTTAGGATTACGGGACGGGTGAGGGTCAGGCTTCGGGGAAGGGTTAGGGTTAGGGGACGGGGACGGTTTAGCGTCCAGGTGAGGGTACGACAACGCTTTAGGGGGAGCGTACGTGTGAGGGCGCGGGTTAGTGTCAGCGTACGGGTTAGGATTAGGGGACGGGTGAGGGTCAGGCTTCGGGGAAGGGTTAGGGTTAGGGCTCGGGCTAGCGTTAGGGTTAGGGGACGGGGACGGTTGAGGGTCCAGGTGAGGGCACGACAACGCTTTAGGGGGTGCGTACGTGTGAGGGCGTGGGTTAGTGTCAGCGTACGGATTAGGATTAGGGGACGGGTGAGGGTCAGGCTTCGGGGAAGGGTTAGGGTTAGGGTTCGGGCTAGGGTTAGGGTTAGGGGACGGGGACGGTTTAGGGTCCAGGTGAGGGTACGACAACGCTTTAGGGGGAGCGTACGTGTGAGGGCGTGGTTTAGTGTCAGCGTACGGGTTAGGATTAGGGGACGGGTGAGGGTCAGGCTTCGGGGAAGGGTTAGGGTTAGGGTTCGTGCTAGGGTTAGGTTTAGGGGACGGGGACGGTTTAGGGTCCAGGTGAGGGCACGACAACGCTTTAGGGGGAGCGTACGTGTGAGGGCGCGGGTTAGTGTCAGCGTACGGGTTAGGATTACGGGACGGGTGAGGGTCAGGCTTCGGGGAAGGGTTAGGGTTAGGGTTCGGGCTAGGGTTAGGGTTAGGGGACGGGGACGGTTTCGGGTCCAGGTGAGGGTACGACAACGCTTTAGGGGGAGCGTACGTGTGAGGGCGCGGGTTAGTGTCAGCGTACGGGTTAGGATTAGGGGACGGGTGAGGGTCAGGCTTCGGGGAAGGGTTAGGGTTAGGGTTCGGGCTAGGGTTAGGGTTAGGGGACGGGGACGATTGAGGGTCCAGGTGAGGGCACGACAACGCTTTAGGGGGTGCGTACGTGTGAGGGCGTGGGTTAGTGTCAGCGTACGGATTAGGATTAGGGGACGGGTGAGGGTCAGGCTTCGGGGAAGGGTTAGGGTTAGGGTTCGGGCTAGGGTTAGGGTTAGGGGACGGGGACGGTTTAGGGTCCAGGTGAGGGTACGACAACGCTTTAGGGGGAGCGTACGTGTGAGGGCGTGGTTTAGTGTCAGCGTACGGGTTAGGATTAGGGGACGGGTGAGGGTCAAGCTTCGGGGAAGGGTTAGGGTTAGGGTTCGGGCTAGGGTTAGGTTTAGGGGACGGGGACGGTTTAGGGTCCAGGTGAGGGCACGACAAAGCTTTAGGGGGAGCGTACGTGTGAGGGCGCGGGTTAGTGTCAGCGTACGGGTTAGGATTAGGGGACGGGTGAGGGTCAGGCTTCGGGGAAGGGTTAGGGTTAGGGTTCGGGCTAGGGTTAGGGTTAGGGGACGGGGACGGTTTCGGGTCCAGGTGAGGGTACGACAACGCTTTAGGGGGAGCGTACGTGTGAGGGCGCGGGTTAGTGTCAGCGTACGGGTTAGGATTAGGGGACGGGTGAGGGTCAGGCTTCGGGGAAGGGTTAGGGTTAGGGTTCGGGCTAGGGTTAGGGTTAGGGGACGGGGACGGTTTAGGGTCCAGGTGAGGGCACGACAACGCTTTAGGGGGAGCGTACGTGTGAGGGCGCGGGTTAGTGTCAGCGTACGGATTAGGATTAGGGGACGGGTGAGGGTCAGGCTTCGGGGAAGGGTTAGGGTTAGGGTTCAGGCTAGGGTTAGGGTTAGGGGACGGGGATGGTTTAGGGTCCAGGTGAGGGCACGACAACGCTTTAGGGGGAGCGTACGTGTGAGGGCGCGGGTTAGTGTCAGCGTACTGGTTAGAATTAGGGGACGGGTGAGGGTCAGGCTTCGGGGAAGGGTTAGGGTTAGGGTTCGGGCTAGGGTTAGGGTTAGGGGACGGGGACGGTTTAGGGTCCAGGTGAGGGCACGACAACGCTTTAGGGGGAGCGTACGTGTGAGGGCGCGGGTTAGTGTCAGCGTACTGGTTAGGATTAGGGGACGGGTGAGGGTCAGGCTTCGGGGAAGGGTTAGGGTTAGGGTTCAGGCTAGGGTTAGGGTTAGGGGACGGGGACGGTTTAGGGTGCAGGTGAGGGTACGACAACGCTTTAGGGGGAGCGTACGTGTGAGGGCGTGGGTGAGTGTCAGTGTACGGGTTAGGATTAGGTGACGGGTGAGGGTCAGGCTTCCCGGAAGGGTTAGGGTTAGGGTTCGGGCTAGGGTTAGGGTTAGGGTACGGGGACGGTTTAGGGTCCAGGTGAGGGCACGACAACGCTTTAGGCGGAGCGTACGTGTGAGGGCGCGGGTTAGTGTCAGGGTACGGGTTAGGATTAGGGGACGGGTGAGGGTCAGGCTTCGGGGAAGGGTTAGGGTTAGGGTTCGGGCTAGGGTTAGGGTTAGGGGACGGGGATGGTTTAGGGTCCAGGTGAGGGCACGACAACGCTTTAGGGGGAGCATACGTGTGAGGGCGCGGGTTAGTGTCAGCGTACGGGTTAGGATTAGGGGACGGGTGAGGGTCAGGCTTCAGGGAAGGGTTGGGGTTAGGGTTCGGGCTAGGGTTAGGGTTAGGGGACGGGGACGGTTTAGGGTCCAGGTGAGGGTACGACAACGCTTTAGGGGGAGCGTACGTGTGAGGGCGCGGGTTAGTGTCAGCGTACGGGTTAGGATTAGGGGACGGGTGCGGGTCAGGCTTCGGGGAAGGGTTAGGGTTAGGGTTCGGGCTAGGGTTAGGGGACGGGGACGGTTTAGGGTCTAGGTGAGGGAACGACAACGCTTTAGGGGGAGCGTACGTGTGACGACGCGGGTTAGTGTCAGCGTACGGGTTAGGATTAGGGGACGGGTGAGGGTCAGGCTTCGGTGAAGGGTTAGGGTTAGGGTTCGGGCTAGGGTTAGGGTTAGGGGACGGGGACGGTTTAGGGTCCAGGTGAGGGCACGACAACGCTTTAGGGGGAGCGTACGTGTGAGGGCGCGGGTTAGTGTCAGCGTACGGGTTAGGATTAGGGGACGGGTGAGGGTCAGGCTTCGGGGAAGGGTTAGGGTTAGGGTTCGGGCTAGGGTTAGGGTTAGGGGACGGGGACGGTTTATGGTCCAGGTGAGGGTACGACAACGTTTTAGGGGGAGCGTACGTGTGAGGGCGCGGGTTAGTGTCAGCGTACGGGTTAGGATTAGGGGACGGGTGAGGGTCAGGCTTCGGGGAAGGGTTAGGGTTAGGGTTCGGGCTAGGGTTAGGGTTAGGGGACGGGGACGGTTTAGGGTGCAGGTGAGGGCACGACAACGCTTTAGGGGGAGCGTACGTGTGAGGGCGCGGGTTAGTGTCAGCGTACGGGTTAGGATTAGGGGACGGGTGAGGGTCAGGCTTCGGGGAAGGGTTAGGGTTAGGGTTCGGGCTAGGGTTAGGGTTAGGGGACGGGGACGGTTTAGGGTCCAGGTGAGGGCACGACAACGCTTTAGGGGGAGCGTACGTGTGAGGGCGCGGGTTAGTGTCAGCGTACGGGTTAGGATTAGGGGACGGGTGAGGGTCAGGCTTCGGGGAAGGGTTAGGGTTAGGGTTCGGGATAGGGTTAGGGTTAGGGGACGGGGACGGTTTAGGGTCCAGGTGAGGGCACGACAACGCTTTAGGGGGAGAGAACGTGTGAGGGCGCGGGTTAGTGTCAGCGTACGGGTTAGGATTAGGGGACGGGTGAGGGTCAGGCTTCGGGGAAGGGTTAGGGTTAGGGTTCGGGCTAGGGTTAGGGTTAGGGGACGGGGACGGTTTATGGTCCAGGTGAGGGTACGACAACGCTTTAGGGGGAGCGTACGTGTGAGGGCGCGGGTTAGTGTCAGCGTACGGGTTAGGATTAGGGGACGGGTGAGGGTCAGGCTTCGGGGAAGGGTTAGGGTTAGGGTTCGGGCTAGGGTTAGGGTTAGGGGACGGGGACGGTTTAGGGTGCAGGTGAGGGCACGACAACGCTTTAGGGGGAGCGTACGTGTGAGGGCGCGGGTTAGTGTCAGCGTACGGGTTAGGATTAGGGGACGGGTGAGGGTCAGGCTTCGGGGAAGGGTTAGGGTTAGGGTTCGGGCTAGGGTTAGGGTTAGAGGACGGGGACGGTTTAGGGTCCAGGTGAGGGCACGACAACGCTTTAGGGGGAGCGTACGTGTGAGGGCGCGGGTTAGTGTCAGCGTACGGGTTAGGATTAGGGGACGGGTGAGGGTCAGGCTTCGGGGAAGGGTTAGGGTTAGGGTTCGGGCTAGGGTTAGGGTTAGGGGACGGGGACGGTTTAGGGTCCAGGTGAGGGCACGACAACGCTTTAGGGGGTGCGTACGTGTTTGGGCGTGGGTTAGTGTCAGCGTACGGGTTAGGATTAGGGGACGGGTGAGGGTCAGGCTTCGGGGAAGGGTTAGGGTTAGGGTTCGGGCTAGGGTTAGGGTTAGGGGACGGGGACGGTTTAGGGTCCAGGTGAGGGCACGACAACGCTTTAGGGGGAGCGTACGTGTGAGGGCGCGGGTTAGTGTCAGCGTACGTGTTACGATTAGGGGACGGGTGAGGGTCAGGCTTCTGGGAAGGGTTAGGGTTAGGGTTCGGGCTAGGGTTAGGGTTACCGGACGGGGACGGTTTAGGGTCCAGGTGAGGGCACGACAACGCTTTAGGGGGAGCGTACGTGTGAGGGCGCGGGTTAGTGTCAGCGTACGGGTTAGGATTAGGGGACGGGTGAGGGTCAGGCTTCGGGGAAGGGTTAGGGTTAGGGTTCGGGCTAGGGTTAGGGTTAGGGGACGGGGACGGTTTAGCGTCCAGGTGAGGGTACGACAACGCTTTAGGGGGAGCGTACGTGTGAGGGCGCGGGTTAGTGTCAGCGTACGGGTTAGGATTAGGGGACGGGTGAGGGTCAGGCTTCGGGGAAGGGTTAGGGTTAGGGTTCGGGCTAAGGTTAGGGTTAGGGGACGGGGACGGTTGAGGGTCCAGGTGAGGGCACGACAACGCTTTAGGGGGTGCGTACGTGTAAGGGCGTGGGTTAGTGTCAGCGTACGGATTAAGATTAGGGGACGGGTGAGGGGCAGGCTTCGGGGAAGGGTTAGGGTTAGGGTTCGGGCTAGGGTTAGGGTTAGGGGACGGGGACGGTTTAGGGTCCAGGTGAGGGTACGACAACGCTTTAGGGGGAGCGTACGTGTGAGGGCGTGGTTTAGTGTCAGCGTACGGGTTAGGATTAGGGGACGGGTGAGGGTCAGGCTTCGGGGAAGGGTTAGGGTTAGGGTTCGGGCTAGGGTTAGGGTTAGGGGACGGGGATGGTTTAGGGTCCAGGTGAGGGCACGACAACGCTTTAGGGGGAGCGTACGTGTGAGGGCGCGGGTTAGTGTCAGCGTACGGGTTAGGATTAGGGGACGGGTGAGGGTCAGGCTTCGGGGAAGGGTTAGGGTTAGGGTTCGGTCTAGGGTTAGGGTTAGGGGACGGGGACGGTTTCGGGTCCAGGTGAGGGTACGACAACGCTTTAGGGGGAGCGTACGTGTGAGGTCGCGGGTTAGTGTCAGCGTACGGGTTAGGATTAGGGGACGGGTGAGGGTCAGGCTTCGGGGAAGGGTTAGGGTTAGGGTTAGGGTTCAGGCTAGGGTTAGGGGACGGGGACGGTTTCGGGTCCAGGTGAGGGTACGACAACGCTTTAGGGGGAGCGTACGTGTGAGGGCGCGGGTTAGTGTCAGCGTACGGGTTAGGATTAGGGGACGGGTGAGGGTCAGGCTTCGGGGAAGGGTTAGGGTTAGGATTCGGGATAGGGTTAGGGTTAGGGGCCGGGGCCGGTTTAGGGTCCAGGTGAGGGTACGACAACGCTTTAGGGGGAGCGTACGTGTGAGGGCGCGGGTTAGTGTCAGCGTACGGGTTAGGATTAGGGGACGGGTGAGGGTCAGGCTTCGGGGAAGGGTTAGGGTTAGGGTTCGGGCTAGGGTTAGGGTTAGGGTACGGGGACGGTTTAGGGTCCAGGTGAGGGCACGACAACGCTTTAGGGGGAGCGTACGTGTGAGGGCGCGGGTTAGTGTCAGCGTTCGGGTTAGGATTAGGGGACGGGTGAGGGTCAGGCTTCGGGGAAGGGTTAGGGTTAGGGTTCGGGCTAGGGTTAGGGTTAGGGGACGGGGATGGTTTAGGGTCCAGCTGAGGGCACGAGAACGCTTTAGGGGGAGCTTACGTGTGAGGGCGCGGGTTAGTGTCAGCGTACGGGTTAGGATTAGGGGACGGGTGAGGGTCAGGCTTCGGGGAAGTGTTAGGGTTAGGGTTCGGGCTAGGGTTAGGGTTAGGGGACGGGGACGGTTTAGGGTCCACGTGAGGGTACGACAACGCTTTAGGGGGAGCGTACGTGTGAGGGCGTGGGTTAGTGTCAGCGTACGGGTTAGGATTAGGGGACGGGTGAGGGTCAGGCTTCGGGGAAGGGTTAGGGTTAGGGTTCGGGCTAGGGTTAGGGTTAGGGTACGGGGACGGTTTAGGGTCCAGGTGAGGGCACGACAACGCTTTAGGGGGAGCGTACGTGTGAGGGCGCGGGTTAGTGTCAGCGTACGGGTTAGGATTAGGGGACGGGTGAGGGTCAGGCTTCGGGGAAGGGTTAGGGTTAGGGTTCGGGCTAGGGTTAGGGTTAGGGGACGGGGACGGTTTAGGGTCCAGCTGAGGGCACGACAATGCTTTAGGGGGAGCGTACGTGTGAGGGCGCGGGTTAGTGTCAGCATATGGGTTAGGATTAGGGGACGGGTGAGGGTCAGGCTTCGGGGAAGGTTTAGGGTTAGGGTTCGGGCTAGGGTTAGGGTTAGGGGACGGGGAGGGTTTAGGGTCCAAGTGAGGGTACGACAACGCTTTAGGGGGAGCGTACGTGTGAGGGCACGAGTTAGTGTCAGCGTACGGGTTTGGATTAGGGGACGGGTGAGGTTCAGGCTTCGGGGAAGGGTTAGGGTTAGGGTTCGGGCTAGGGTTAGGGTTAGGGGACGGGGACGGTTTAGGGTCCAGGTGAGGGCACGACAACGCTTTAGGGGGAGCGTACGTGTGAGGGCGCGGGTTAGTGTCAGCGTACGGGTTAGGATTAGGGGACGGGTGAGGGTCAGGCTTCGGGGAAGGGTTA
Organism: Pseudorca crassidens; assembly: GCF_039906515.1. Lineage (NCBI taxonomy): Eukaryota > Metazoa > Chordata > Mammalia > Artiodactyla > Delphinidae > Pseudorca > Pseudorca crassidens. The sequence goes on from NC_090309.1 coordinate 47,654,956, forward strand.
GGGTTAGGGTTCGGACTAGGGTTAGGGTTAGGGGACGGGGACGGTTTAGGTTCCAGGTGACGGCACGACAACGCTTTAGGGGGAGCGTACGTGTGACGGCGCGGGTTAGTGTCAGCGTACGGGTTAGGATTAGGGGACGGGTGAGGGTCAGGCTTCGGGGAAGTGTTAGGGTTAGGGTTCGGGCTAGGGTTAGGGGACGGGGACGGTTTAGGGTCCAGGTGAGGGTACGACAACGCTTTAGGGGGAGCGTACGTGTGAGGGCGTGGGTTAGTGTCAGTGTACGGGTTAGGATTAGGGGACGGGTGAGGGTCAGGCTTCGGGGAAGTGTTAGGGTTAGGGTTCGGGCTAGGGTTAGGGTTAGGGGACGGGGACAGTTTAGGGTCCAGGTGAGGGTACGACAACGCTTTAGGGGGAGCGTACGTGTGAGGGCGCGGGTTAGTGTCAGCGTACGGGTTAGGATTAGGGGACGGGTGAGGGTCAGGCTTCCCGGAAGGGTTAGGGTTAGGGTTCGGGCTAGGGTTAGCTTTAGGAGACGGGGATGGTTTAGTGTCCAGGTGAGGGTACGACAACGCTTTAGGGGGAGCGTACGTGTGAGGGCGCGGGTTAGTGTCAGTGTACGGGTTAGGATTAGGGGACGGGTGAGGGTCAGGCTTCGGGGAAGGGTCAGGGTTAGGGTTCGGGCTAGGGTTAGGGTTAGGGGATGGGGACGGTTTAGGGTGCAGGTGAGGGTACGACAACGCTTTAGGGGGAGCGTACGTGTGAGGGCGTGGGTTAGTGTCAGCGTACGGGTTAGGATTAGGGGACGGGTGAGGGTCAGGCTTCGGGGAAGTGTTAGCGTTAGGGTTCGGGCTAGGGTTAGGGTTAGGGGACGGGGACGGTTTAGGGTCCAGGTGAGGGCACGACAACGCTTTAGGGGGAGCGTACGTGTGAGGGCGCGGGTTAGTGTCAGCGTACGGGTTAGGATTAGGGGACGGGTGAGGGTCAGGCTTCGGGGAAGGGTTAGGGTTAGGGTTCAGGCTAGGGTTAGGGTTAGGGTACGGGGACGGTTTAGGGTCCAGCTGAGGGCACGAGAACGCTTTAGGGGGAGCGTACGTGTGAGGGTGCGGGTTAGTGTCAGCGTACGGGTTAGTATTAGGAGACGGGTGAGGGTCAGGCTTCGGGGAAGTGTTAGGGTTAGGGTTCGGGGTAGGGATAGGGTTAGGGTACGGGGACGGTTTAGGGTCCAGGTGAAGGCACGACAACGCTTTAGGGGGAGCGTACGTGTGAGGGCGCGGGTTAGTGTCAGCGTACGGGTTAGGATTAGGGGACGGGTGAGGGTCAGGCTTCGGGGAAGGGTTAGGGTTAGGGTTCGGGCTAGGGTTAGGGTTAGGGGACGGGGACGGTTTAGGGTCCAGGTGAGGGCACGACAACGCTTTAGGGGGAGCGTACGTGTGAGGGCGCGGGTTAGTGTCAGCGTACGGGTTAGGATTAGGAGACGGGTGTGGGTCAGGCTTCGGGGAAGGGTTAGGGTTAGGGTTCGGGCTAGGGTTAGGGTTAGGGGACGGGGACGGTTTAGCGTCCAGGTGAAGGCACGACAACGCTTTAGGGGGAGCGTACGTGTGAGGGCGCGGGTTAGTGTCTGCGTACGGGTTAGGATTAGGGGACGGGTGAGGGTCAGGCTTCGGGGAAGGGTTAGGGTTAGGGTTCGGGCTAGGGTTAGGATTAGGGGACGGGGACGGTTTAGGGTCCAGGTGAGGGTACGACAACGCTTTAGGGGGAGCGTACGTGTGAGGGCGCGGGTTAGTGTCAGCGTACGGGTTAGGATTAGGGGACGGGTGAGGGTCAGGCTTCGGGGAAGGGTTAGGGTTAGGGTTCGGGCTAGGGTTAGGGTTAGGGGATGGGGACGGTTTAGGGTCCAGGTGAGCGTACGACAACGCTTTAGGGGGAGCGTACGTGTGAGGGCGTGGGTTAGTGTCAGCGTACGGGTTAGGATTAGGGGACGGGTGAGGGTCAGGCTTCGGGGAAGGGTTAGGGTTAGGGTTCGGGCTAGGGTTAGGGTTAGGGTACGGGGACGGTTTAGGGTCCAGGTGAGGGCACGACAACGCTTTAGGGGGAGCGTACGTGTGAGGGCGTGGGTTAGTGTCATCGTACGGGTTAGGATTAGGGGACGGGTGAGGGTCAGGCTTCCCGGAAGGGTTAGGGTTAGGGTTCGGGCTAGGGTTAGTGTTAGGGGACGGGGACGGTTTAGGGTCCAGGCGAGGGTACGACAACGCTTTAGGGGGAGCGTACGTGTGAGGGTGCGGATTAGTGTCAGCGTACGGGTTAGGATTAGGGGACGGGTGAGGGTCAGGCTTCGGGGAAGGGTTAGGGTTAGGGTTCGGGCTAGGGTTAGGGTTAGGGTACGGGGACGGTTTAGGGTCCAGGTGAGGGTACGACAACGCTTTAGGGGGAGCGTACGTGTGAGGGCGCGGGTTAGTGTCAGCGTACGGGTTAGGATTAGGGGACGGGTGAGGGTCAGGCTTCGGGGAAGGGTTAGCGTTAGGGTTTGGGCTAGGGTTAGGGTTAGGGGACGGGGACGGTTTAGGGTCCAGGTGAGGGTACGACAACGCTTTAGGGGGAGCGTACGTGTGAGGGCGCGGGTTAGTGTCAGCGTACGGGTTAGGATTAGGGGACGGGTGAGGGTCAGGCTTCGGGGAAGGGTTAGGGTTAGGGTTTGGGCTAGGGTTAGGGTTAGGGGACTGGGACGGTTTAGGGTCCAGGTGAGGGCACGACAACGCTTTAGGGGGAGCGTACGTGTGAGGGCGCGGGTTAGTGTCAGCGTACGGGTTAGGATTAGGGGACGGGTGAGGGTCAGGCTTTCCGGAAGGGTTAGGGTTAGGGTTCGGGCTAGGGTTAGGGTTAGGAGACGGGGATGGTTTAGGGTCCAGGTGAGGGTACGACAACGCTTTAGGGGGAGCGTACGTGTGAGGGCGCGGGTTAGTGTCAGCGTACGGGTTAGGATTAGGGGACGGGTGAGGGTCAGGCTTCGGGGAAGGGTTAGGGTTAGGGTTCGGGGTAGGGTTAGGGTTAGGGGACGGGGACGGTTTAGGTTCCAGCTGAGGGCACGACAATGCTTTAGGGGGAGCGTATGTGTGAGGGCACGGGTTAGTGTCAGCATACGGGTTAGGATTAGGGGATGGGTGAGGGTCAGGCTTCGGGGAAGGGTTAGGGTTAGGGTTCGGGCTAGGGTTAGGGTTAGGGGACGGGGACGGTTTAGGGTCCAAGTGAGGGTACGACAACGCTTTAGGGGGAGCGTACGTGTGAGGGCACGGTTTAGTGTCAGCGTACGGGTTTGGATTAGGGGACGGGTGAGGTTCAGGCTTCGGGGAAGGGTTAGGGTTAGGGTTCGGGCTAGGGTTAGGGTTAGGGGACGGGGACGGTTTAGGGTCCAGGTGAGGGCACGACAACGCTTTAGGGGGAGCGTACGTATGAGGGCGCGGGTTAGTGTCAGCGTACGGGTTACGATTAGGGGACGGGTGAGGGTCAGGCTTCGGGGAAGGGTTAGGGTTAGGGTTCGGAGTAGGGTTAGGGTTAGGGGACGGGGACGGTTTAGGGTCCAGGGGAGGGCACGACAACGCTTTAGGGGGAGCGTACGTGTGTCGGCGCGGGCTAGTGTCAGCGTACGGTTTAGGATTAGGGGACGGGTGAGGGTCAGGCTTCGGGGAAGTGTTAGGGTTAGGGTTCGGGTTAGGGTTAGGGGACGGGGACGGTTTAGGGTCCAGGTGAGGGTACGACAACGCTTTAGGGGGAGCGTACGTGTGAGGGCGCGGGTTAGTGTCAGTGTACGGGTTAGGATTAGGGGACGGGTGAGGGTCAGGCTTCGGGGAAGGGTTAGGGTTAGGGTTCGGGCTAGGGTTAGGGTTAGGGGACAGGGACAGTTTAGGGTCCAGATGAGGGTACGACAACGCTTTAGGGGGAGCGTACTTGTGAGGGCGCGGGTTAGTGTCAGCGTACGGGTTAGGATTAGGGGACGGGTGAGGGTCAGGCTTCGGGGAAGGGTTAGGGTTAGGGTTCGGGCTAGGGTTAGGGGACGGGGACGGTTTAGGGTCCATGTGAGGGCAGGACAACGCTTTAGGGGGAGCTTACGTGTGAGGGCGCGGGTTAGTGTCAGCGTACTGGTTAGGATTAGGGGACGGGTGAGGGTCAGGCTTCGGGGAAGGGTTAGGGTTAGGGTTCGGCTAGGGTTAGGGTTAGGGGATGGGGACATTTTAGGGTGCAGGTGAGGGTACGACAACGCTTTAGGGGGAGCGTACGTGTGAGGGCGTGGGTTAGTGTCAGCGTACGGGTTAGGATTAGGGGACGGGTGAGGGTCAGGCTTCGAGGAAGGGTTAGGGTTCGGGCTAGGGTTAGGGTTAGGGTACGGGGACGGTTTAGGGTCCAGGTGAGGGCACGACAACGCTTTAGGGGGAGCGTACGTGTGAGGGCGCGGGTTAGTGTCAGCGTACGGGTTAGGATTAGGGGACGGGTGAGGATCAGGCTTCGGGGAAGGGTTAGGGTTAGGGTTCGGGCTAGGGTTAGGGTTAGGGGACGGGGACGGTTTAGGGTCCAGCTGAGGGCACTAGAACGCTTTAGGGGGAGCTTACGTGTGAGGGCGCGGGTTAGTGTCAGCGTACGGGTTAGGATTAGGGGACGGGTGAGGGTCAGGCTTCGGGGAAGGGTTAGGGTTAGGGTTCGGGCTAGGGTTAGGGTTAGGGGACGGGGACGGTTTAGGGTCCAGGTGAGGGCACGACAACGCTTTAGGGGGAGCGTACGTGTGAGGGCGCGGGTTAGTGTCAGCGTACGGGTTAGGATTAGGGGATGGGTGAGGGTCAGGCTTCGGGGAAGGGTTAGGGTTAGGGTTCGGGCTAGGGTTAGGGTTAGGGGACGGGGACGGTTTAGGGTCCAGCTGAGGGTACGACAAAGCTTTAGGGGGAGCGTACGTGTGAGGGCGCGGGTTAGTGTCAGCGTACGGGTTAGGATTAGGGGACGGGTGAGGGTCAGGCTTCGGGGAAGGGTTAGGGTTAGGGTTCGGGCTAGGGTTAGGGTTAGGGGACGGGGACGGTTTAGGGTCCAGGTGAGGGCACGACAACGCTTTAGGGGGAGCATACATGTGAGGGCGCGGGTTAGTGTCAGCGTACGCGTTAGGATTAGGGGACGGGTGAGGGTCAGGCTTCGGGGAAGGGTTAGGGTTAGGGTTCGGGCTAGGGTTAGGGTTAGGGGACGGGGACGGTTTAGGGTCCAGGTGAGGGTACGACAACGCTTTAGCGGGAGCGTACGTGTGAGGGCGCGGGTTAGTGTCAGCGTACGGGTTAGGATTAGGGGACGGGTGAGGGTCAGGCTTCGGGGAAGGGTTAGGGTTAGGGTTCGGGCTAGGGTTAGGGTTAGGGGACGTGGACGGTTTAGGGTCCAGGTGAGGGTACGACAACGCTTTAGGGGGAGCGTACGTGTGAGGGCGCGGGTTAGTGTCAGCGTACGGGTTAGGATTAGGGGACGGGTGAGGGTCAGGCTTCGGGTAAGGGTTAGGGTTAGGGTTAGTGTTCGGGCTAGGGTTAGGGTTAGGGGACGGGGACACTTTAGGGTCCAGGTGAGGGCACGACAACGCTTTAGGGGGAGCGTACATGTGAGGGCGCGGGTTAGTGTCAGTGTACGGGTTAGGATTAGGGGACGGGTGAGGGTCAGGCTTCGGGGAAGGGTTAGGGTTAGGGTTCGGGCTAGGGTTAGGGTTAGGGGACGGGGAAGGTTTAGGGTCCAGGTGAGCGTACGACAACGCTTTAGGGGGAGCGTACGTGTGAGGGCGCGGGTTAGTGTCAGCGTACGGGTTAGGATTAGGGGACGGGTGAGGGTCAGGCTTCGGGGAAGGCTTAGGGTTCGGGCTAGGGTTAGGGTTAGGGTACGGGGACGGTTTAGGGTCCAGGTGAGGGCACGACAACGCTTTAGGGGGAGCGTACGTGTGAGGGCGCGGGTTAGTGTCAGCGTACTGGTTAGGATTAGGGGACGGGTGAGGGTCAGGCTTCGGGGAAGGGTTAGGGTTAGGGTTCGGGCTAGGGTTAGGGTTAGGGGACGGGGACGGTTTAGGGTGCAGGTGAGGGTACGACAACGCTTTAGGGGGAGCGTACGTGTGAGGGCGCGGGTTAGTGTCAGCGTACGGGTTAGGATTAGGGGACGGGTGAGGGTCAGGCTTCGGGGAAGGGTTAGGGTTAGGGTTCGGGCTAGGGTTAGGGTTAGGGGACGGGGACGGTTTAGGGTCCAGCTGAGGGCACGAGAACGCTTTAGGGGGAGCTTACGTGTGAGGGCGCGGGTTAGTGTCAGCGTACGGGTTAGGATTAGGGGACGGGTGAGGGTCAGGCTTCGGGGAAGGGTTAGGGTTAGGGTTCGGGCTAGGGTTAGGGTTAGGGGACGGGGACGGTTTAGGGTCCAGCTGAGGGTACGACAACGCTTTAGGGGGAGCGTACGTGTGAGGGCGCGGGTTAGTGTCAGCGTACGGGTTAGGATTAGGGGACGGGTGAGGGTCAGGCTTCGGGGAAGGGTTAGGGTTAGGGTTCGGGCTAGGGTTAGGGTTAGGGTACGGGGACTGTTTAGGGTCCAGGTGAGGGCACGACAACGCTTTAGGGGGAGCGTACGTGTGAGGGCGCGGGTTAGTGTCAGCGTACGGGTTAGGATTAGGGGACGGGTGAGGGTCAGGCTTCCGGGAAGGGTTAGGGTTAGGGTTCGGGCTAGGGTTAGGGTTAAGGGACGGGGACGGTTTAGGGTCCAGGTGAGGGTACGACAACGCTTTAGGGGGAGCGTACGTGTGAGGGCGCGGGTTAGTGTCAGCGTACGGGTTAGGATTAGGGGACGGGTGAGGGTCAGGCTTCGGGGAAGGGTTAGGGTTAGGGTTCGGGGTAGGGTTAGGGTTAGGGGACGGGGACGGTTTAGGTTCCAGCTGAGGGCACGACAATGCTTTAGGGGGAGCGTACGTGTGAGGGCACGGGTTAGTGTCAGCATACGGGTTAGGATTAGGGGACGGGTGAGGGTCAGGCTTCGGGGAAGGGTTAGGGTTAGGGTTTGGGCTAGGGTTAGGGTTAGGGGACGGGGACGGTTTAGGGTCCAAGTGAGGGTACGACAACGCTTTAGGGGGAGCGTACGTGTGAGGGCACGGGTTAGTGTCAGCGTACGGGTTTGGATTTGGGGACGGGTGAGGTTCAGGCTTCGGGGAAGGGTTAGGGTTAGGGTTCGGGCTAGGGTTAGGGTTAGGGGACGGGGACGGTTTAGGGTCCAGGTGAGGGCACGACAACGCTTTAGGGGGAGCGTACGTATGAGGGCGCGGGTTAGTGTCAGCGTACGGGTTACGATTAGGGGACGGGTGAGGGTCAGGCTTCGGGGAAGTGTTAGGGTTAGGGTTCGGAGTAGGGTTAGGGTTAGGGGACGGGGACGGTTTAGGTTCCAGGTGAGGGCACGACAACGCTTTAGGGGGAGCGTACGTGTGTCGGCGCGGGCTAGTGTCAGCGTACGGTTTAGGATTAGGGGACGGGTGAGGGTCAGGCTTCGGGGAAGTGTTAGGGTTAGGGTTCGGGTTAGGGTTAGGGGACGGGGACGGTTTAGGGTCCAGGTGAGGGTACGACAACACTTTAGGGGAAGCGTACGTGTGAGGGCGCGGGTTAGTGTCAGCGTACGGGTTAGGATTAGGGGAGGGGTGAGGGTCAGGCTTCGGGGAAGGGTTAGGGTTCGGGTTAGGGTTAGGGTTAGGGGACGGGGACAGTTTAGGGTCCAGGTGAGGGCACGACAACACTTTAGGGGGAGCGTACATGTGAGGGCGCGGGTTAGTGTCAGCGTACGGGTTAGGATTAGGGGACGGGTGAGGGTCAGGCTTCGGGGAAGGGTTAGGGTTAGGGTTCCGGCTAGGGTTAGGGTTAGGGGACGGGGACGGTTTAGGGTCCAGGTGAGGGTACGACAACGCTTTAGGGGGAGCGTACGTGTGAGGGCGCGGGTTAGTGTCAGCGTACGGGTTTGGATTAGGGGCCGGGTGAGGGTCAGGCTTCGGCGAAGGGTTAGGGTTAGCATTCGGGCTAGGGTTAGGGTTAGGGGATGGGGACGGTTTAGGGTCCAGGTGAGGGCACGACAACGCTTTAGGGGGAGCGTACGTGTGAGGGCGCGGGTTAGTGTCAGCGTACGGGTTAGGATTAGGGGACGGGTGAGCGTCAGGCTTTGGGGAAGGGTTAGGGTTAGGGTTAGGGCTAGGGTTAGGGTTAGGGGACGGGGACGGTTTAGGGTCCAGCTGAGGGCACTAGAACGCTTTAGGGGGAGCTTACGTGTGAGGGCGCGGGTTAGTGTCAGCGTACGGGTTAGGATTAGGGGACGGGTGAGGGTCAGGCTTCGGGGAAGGGTTAGGGTTAGGGTTCGGGCTAGGGTTAGGGTTAGGGGACGGGGACGGTTTAGGGTCCAGGTGAGGGCACGACAACGCTTTAGGGGGAGCGTACGTGTGAGGGCGCGGGTTAGTGTCAGCGTACGGGTTAGGATTAGGGGATGGGTGAGGGTCAGGCTTCGGGGAAGGGTTAGGGTTAGGGTTCGGGCTAGGGTTAGGGTTAGGGGACGGGGACGGTTTAGGGTCCAGCTGAGGGTACGAAAAAGCTTTAGGGGGAGCGTACGTGTGAGGGCGCGTGTTAGTGTCAGCGTACGGGTTAGGATTAGGGGACGGGTGAGGGTCAGGCTTCGGGGAAGTGTTAGGGTTAGGGTTCGGGCTAGGGTTAGGGTTAGGGTACGGGGACGGTTTAGGGTCCAGGTGAGGGCACGACAACGCTTTAGGGGGAGCATACGTGTGAGGGCGCGGGTTAGTGTCAGCGTACGGGTTAGGATTAGGGGACGGGTGAGGGTCAGGCTTCGGGGAAGGGTTAGGGTTAGGGTTCGGGCTAGGGTTAGGGTTAGGGGACGGGGACGGTTTAGGGTCCAGGTGAGGGTACGACAACGCTTTAGGGGGAGCGTACGTGTGAGGGCGCGGGTTAGTGTCAGCGTACGGGTTAGGATTAGGGGACGGGTGAGGGTCAGGCTTCGGGGAAGGGTTAGGGTTAGGGTTCGGGCTAGGGTTAGGGTTAGGGGACGGGGACGGTTTAGGGTCCAGGTGAGGGTACGACAACGTTTTAGGGGGAGCGTACGTGTGAGGGCGCGGGTTAGTGTCAGCGTACGGGTTAGGATTAGGGGACGGGTGAGGGTCAGGCTTCGGGTAAGGGTTAGGGTTAGGGTTCGGGTTAGGGTTAGGGGACGGGGACAGTTTAGGGTCCAGGTGAGGGCACGACAACGCTTTAGGGGGAGCGTACATGTGAGGGCGCGGGTTAGTGTCAGTGTACGGGTTAGGATTAGGGGACGGGTGAGGGTCAGGCTTCGGGGAAGGGTTAGGGTTAGGGTTCGGGCTAGGGTTAGGGTTAGGGGACGGGGACGGTTTAGGGTCCAGGTGAGCGTACGACAACGCTTTAGGGGGAGCGTACGTGTGAGGGCGCGGGTTAGTGTCAGCGTACGGGTTAGGATTAGGGGACGGGTGAGGGTCAGGCTTCGGGGAAGGCTTAGGGTTCGGGCTAGGGTTAGGGTTAGGGGACGGGGACGGTTTAGGGTGCAGGTGAGGGTACGACAACGCTTTAGGGGGAGCGTACGTGTGAGGGCGTGGGTTAGTGTCAGCGTACGGGTTAGGATTAGGGGACGGGTGAGGGTCAGGCTTCGGGGAAGGGTTAGGGTTAGGGTTCGGGCTAGGGTTAGGGTTAGGGGACGGGGACGGTTTAGGGTCCAGCTGAGGGCACGAGAACGCTTTAGGGGGAGCTTACGTGTGAGGGCGCGGGTTAGTGTCAGCGTACGGGTTAGGATTAGGGGACGGGTGAGGGTCAGGCTTCGGGGAAGGGTTAGGGTTAGGGTTCGGGCTAGGGTTAGGGTTAGGGGACGGGGACGGTTTAGGGTCCAGCTGAGGGTACGACAACGCTTTAGGGGGAGCGTACGTGTGAGGGCGCGGGTTAGTGTCAGCGTACGGGTTAGGATTAGGGGACGGGTGAGCGTCAGGCTTCGGTGAAGGGTTAGGGTTAGCGTTCGGGCTAGGGTTAGGGTTAGGGGATGGGGACGGTTTAGGGTCCAGGTGAGGGCACGACAACGCTTTAGGGGGAGCGTACGTGTGAGGGCGCGGGTTAGTGTCAGCGTACGGGTTAGGATTAGGGGACGGGTGAGGGTCAGGCTTCGGGGAAGGGTTAGGGTTAGGGTTCGGGCTAGGATTAGGGTTAGGGGACGGGGACGGTTTAGGGTCCAGGTGAGCGTACGACAACGCTTTAGGGGGAGCGTACATGTGAGGGCGCGGGTTAGTGTCAGCGTACGGGTTAGGATTAGGGGACGGGTGAGCGTCAGGCTTTGGGGAAGGGTTAGGGTTAGGATTCGGGCTAGGGTTAGGGTTAGGGGACGGGGACGGTTTAGGGTCCAGCTGAGGGCACTAGAACGCTTTAGGGGGAGCTTACGTGTGAGGGCGCGGGTTAGTGTCAGCGTACGGGTTAGGATTAGGGGACGGGTGAGGATCAGGCTTCGGGGAAGGGTTAGGGTTAGGGTTCGGGCTAGGGTTAGGGTTAGGGGACGGGGACGGTTTAGGGTCCAGGTGAGGGCACGACAACGCTTTAGGGGGAGCGTACGTGTGAGGGCGCGGGTTAGTGTCAGCGTACGGGTTAGGATTAGGGGACGGGTGAGGGTCAGGCTTCGGGGAAGGGTTAGGGTTAGGGTTCGGGCTAGGGTTAGGGTTCGGGGACGGGGACGGTTTAGGGTCCAGCTGAGGGTACGACAAAGCTTTAGGGGGAGTGTACGTGTGAGGGCGCGGGTTAGTGTCAGCGTACGGGTTAGGATTAGGGGACGGGTGAGGGTCAGGCTTCGGGGAAGGGTTAGGGTTAGGGTTCGGGCTAGGGTTAGGGTTAGGGTACGGGGACGGTTTAGGGTCCAGGTGAGGGCACGACAACGCTTTAGGGGGAGCATACGTGTGAGGGCGCGGGTTAGTGTCAGCGTACGGGTTCGGATTAGGGGACGGGTGAGGGTCAGGCTTCGGGGAAGGGTTAGGGTTAGGGTTCGGGCTAGGGTTAGGGTTAGGGGACGGGGACGGTTTAGGGTCCTGGTGAGGGTACGACAACGCTTTAGGGGGAGCGTACGTGTGAGGGCGCGGGTTAGTGTCAGCGTACGGGTTAGGATTAGGGGACGGGTGAGGGTCAGGCTTCGGGGAAGGGTTAGGGTTAGGGTTCGGGCTAGGGTTAGGGTTAGGGGACGTGGACGGTTTAGGGTCCAGGTGAGGGTACGACAACGCTTTAGGGGGAGCGTACGTGTGAGGGCGCGGGTTAGTGTCAGCGTACAGGTTAGGATTAGGGGACGGGTGAGGGTCAGGCTTCGGGTAAGGTTTAGGGTTAGGGTTCGGGCTAGGGTTAGGGTTAGGGGACGGGGACGCTTTAGGGTCCAGGTGAGGGCACGACAACGCTTTAGGGGGAGCGTACATGTGAGGGCGCGGGTTAGTGTCAGTGTACGGGTTAGGATTAGGGGACGGGTGAGGGTCAGGCTTCGGGGAAGGGTTAGGGTTAGGGTTCGGGCTAGGGTTAGGGTTAGGGGACGGGGACGGTTTAGGGTCCAGGTGAGGGTACGACAACGCTTTAGGGGGAGCGTACGTGTGAGGGCGCGGGTTAGTGTCAGCGTACGGGTTAGGATTAGGGGCCGGGTGAGGGTCAGGCTTCGGGGAAGGGTTAGGGTTAGGGTTCGGGCTAGGGTTAGGGTTAGGGGACGGGGACGGTTTAGGGTGCAGGTGAGGGTACGACAACGCTTTAGGGGGAGCGTACGTGTGAGGGCGCGGGTTAGTGTCAGCGTACGGGTTAGGATTAGGGGACGGTTGAGGGTCAGGCTTCGGGGAAGGTTTAGGGTTAGGGTTCAGGCTAGGGTTAGGGTTAGGGGACGGGGACGGTTTAGGGTCCAGCTGAGGGCACGACAACGCTTTAGGGGGAGCTTACGTGTGAGGGCGCGGGTTAGTGTCAGCGTACGGGTTAGGATTAGGGGACGGGTGAGGGTCAGGCTTCGGGGAAGGGTGAGGGTTAGGGTTCGGGCTAGGGTTAGGGTTAGGGGACGGGGACGGTTTAGGGTCCAGCTGAGGGTACGACAACGCTTTAGGGGGAGCGTACGTGTGAGGGCGCGGGTTAGTGTCAGCGTACGGGTTAGGATTAGGGGACGGGTGAGGGTCAGGCTTCGGGGAAGGGTTAGGGTTAGGGTTCGGGCTAGGGTTAGGGTTAGGGTACGGGGACGGTTTAGGGTCCAGGTGAGGGCACGACAACGCTTTAGGGGGAGCGTACGTGTGAGGGCGCGGGTTAGTGTCAGCGTACGGGTTAGGATTAGGGGACGGGTGAGGGTCAGGCTTCGGGGAAGGGTTAGGGTTAGGGTTCGGGCTAGGGTTAGGGTTAGGGGACGGGGACGGTTTAGGGTCCAGCTGAGGGTACGACAACGCTTTAGGGGGAGCGTACGTGTGAGGGCGCGGGTTAGTGTCAGCGTACGGGTTAGGATTAGGGGAGGGGTGAGGGTCAGGCTTCGGGGAAGGGTTAGGGTTAGGGTTCGGGTTAGGGTTAGGGTTAGGGGACGGGGACAGTTTAGGGTCCAGGTGAGGGCACGACAACGCTTTAGGGGGAGCGTACGTGTGAGGGCGCGTGTTAGTGTCAGCGTACGGGTTAGGATTAGGGGACGGGTGAGGGTCAGGCTTCGGGGAAGGGTTAGGGTTAGGGTTCGGGCTAGGGTTAGGGTTAGGGGACGGGGACGGTTTAGGGTCCAGCTGAGGGCACGAGAACGCTTTAGGGGGAGCTTACGTGTGAGGGCGCGGGTTAGTGTCAGCGTACGGGTTAGGATTAGGGGACGGGTGAGGGTCAGGCTTCGGGGAAGGGTTAGGGTTAGGGTTCAGGCTAGGGTTAGGGTTAGGGAACGGGGACGGTTTAGGGTCCAGGTGAGGGTACGACAAAGCTTTAGGGGGAGCGTACGTGTGAGGGCGCGGGTTAGTGTCAGCGTACGGGTTAGGATTAGGGGACGAGTGAGTGTCAGGCTTCGGGGAAGGGTTAGGGTTAGGGTTAGGGGACGGGGACGGTTTAGGGTCCAGGTGAGGGCACGACAACGCTTTAGGGGGAGCGTACGTGTGAGGGCGCGGGTTAGTGTCAGCGTACGGGTTAGGATTAGGGGACGGGTGAGGGTCAGGCTTCGGGGAAGGGTTAGGGTTAGGGTTCGGGCTAGGGTTAGGGTTAGGGTACGGGGACGGTTTAGGGTCCAGGTGAGGGCACGACAACGCTTTAGGGGGAGCGTACGTGTGAGAGTGCGGGTTAGTGTCAGCGTACGGGTTAGGATTAGGGGACGGGTGAGGGTCAGGCTTCGGGGAAGGGTTAGGGTTAGGGTTCGGGCTAGGGTTAGGGTTAGGGGACGGGGACGGTTTAGGGTCCAGGTGAGGGCACGACAACGCTTTAGGGGGAGCATACGTGTGAGGGCTCGGGTTAGTGTCAGCGTACGGGTTAGGATTAGGGGACGGGTGAGGGTCAGGCTTCGGGGAAGGGTTAGGGTTAGGGTTCAGGCTAGGGTTAGGGTTAGGGGACGGGGACGGTTTAGGGTCCAGGTGAGGGTACGACAAAGCTTTAGGGGGAGCGTACGTGTGAGGGCGCGGGTTAGTGTCAGCGTACGGGTTAGGATTAGGGGACGGGTGAGGGTCAGGCTTTGGGGAAGGGTTAGTGTTAGGTTTCGGGCTAGGGTTAGGGTTAGGGGACGGGGACGGTTTAGGGTCCAGGTGAGGGCACGACAACGCTTTAGGGGGAGCGTACGTGTGAGGGCGCGGGTTAGTGTCAGCATACTGGTTAGGATTAGGGGACGGGTGAGGGTCAGGCTTCGGGGAAGGGTTAGGGTTAGGGTTCGGGCTAGGGTTAGGGTTAGGGGACGGGGACGGTTGAGGGTTCAGGTGAGGGTACGACAACGCTTTAGGGGGAGCGTACGTGTGAGGGCGCGGGTTAGTGTCAGCGTACGGGTTAGGATTAGGGGACGGGTGAGGGTCAGGCTTCGGGGAAGGGTTAGGGTTAGGGTTCGGGCTAGGGTTAGGGTTAGGGGACGGGGACGGTTTAGTGTCCAGGTGAGGGCACGACAACGCTTTAGGGGGAGCGTACGTGTGAGGGCGCGGGTTAGTGTCAGCGTACGGGATAGGATTAGGGAACGGGTGAGGGTCAGGCTTCGGGGTAGGGTTAGGGTTAGGGTTCGGGCTAGGGTTAGGGTTAGGGGACGGGGACGGTTTAGGGTCCAGGTGAGGGTACGACAACGCTTTAGGGGGAGCGTACGTGTGAGGAGGCGGGTTAGTGTCAGCGTACGGGTTAGGATTAGGGGACGGGTGAGGGTCAGGCTTCCGGGAAGGGTTAGGGTTAGGGTTCGGCCTAGGGTTAGGGTTAGGGGACGGGGACGCTTTAGGGTCCAGGTGAGGGCACGACAACGCTTTAGGGGGAGCGTACGTGTGAGGGCGCGGGTTAGTGTCAGTGTATGGGTTAGGATTAGGGGACGGGTGAGGGTCAGGCTTCGGGGAAGGGTTAGGGTTAGGGTTCGGGCTAGGGTTAGGGTTAGGGGACGGGGACGGTTTAGGGTCCAGGTGAGGGTACGACAAGGCTTTAGGGGGAGCGTACGTGTGAGGGCGCGGGTTAGTGTCAGCGTACGGGTTAGGATTAGGGGACGGATGAGGGTCAGGCTTCGGGGAACGGTTAGGGTTAGGGTTCGGGCTAGGGTTAGGGTTAGGGTACGGGGACGGTTTAGGGTCCAGGTGAGGGCACGACAACGCTTTAGGGGTAGCGTACGTGTGAGAGCGCGGGTTAGTGTCAGCGTACGGGTTAGGATTAGGGGACGGGTGAGGGTCAGGCTTCGTGGAAGGGTTAGGGTTAGGGTTCGGGCTAGGGTTAGGGTTAGGGGACGGGGACGGTTTAGGGTCCAGGTGAGGGTACGACAACTCTTTAGGGGGAGCGTACGTGTGAGGGCGCGGGTTAGTGTCACCGTACGGGTTAGGATTAGGGGACGGGTGAGGGTCAGGCTTCGGGGAAGGGTTAGGGTTAGGGTTCGGGCTAGGGTTAGGGTTAGGGGACGGGGACGGTTTAGGGTCCAGGTGAGAGCACGACAACGCTTTAGGGGGAGCGTACGTGTGAGGGCGCGGGTTAGTGTCAGCGTACGGGTTAGGATTAGGGGACGGGTGAGCGTCAGGCTTCGGGGAATGGTTAGGGTTAGGGTTCGGGCTAGGGTTAGGGTTAGGGGACGGGGACGGTTTAGGGTCCAGGTGAGGGCACAACGCTTTAGGGGGAGCGTACGTGTGAGGGCACGGGTTAGTGTCAGCGTACGGGATAGGATTAGGGGACGGGTGAGTGTCAGGCTTCGGGGAAGGGTTAGGGTTAGGGTTCGGGCTAGGGTTATGGTTAGGGGACGGGGACGGTTTAGGGTCCAGGTGAGGGTACGACAACGCATTCGGGGGAGCGTACATGTGAGGACGCGGGTTAGTGTCAGCGTACGGGTTAGGATTAGGGGACGGGTGAGGGTCAGGCTTCGGGGAAGGGTTAGGGTTAGGGTTCGGGCTAGGGTTAGGGTTAGGGGACGGGGACGCTTTAGGGTCTAGGTGAGGGCACGACAACGCTTTAGGGGGAGCGTACGTGTGAGGGCGCGGGTTAGTGTCAGCGTACGGGTTAGGATTAGGGGACGGGTGAGGGTCAGGCTTCCGGGAAGGGTTAGGGTTAGGGTTCGGGCAAGGGTTAGTTGTAGGGGACGGGGACGGTTTAGGGTCCAGGTGAGGGTACGACAACGCTTTAGGGGGAGCGTACGTGTGAGGGCGCGGGTTAGTGTCAGCGTACGGGTTAGGATTAGGGGACGGGTGAGGGTCAGGCTTCGGGGAAGGTTTAGGGTTAGGGTTCGGGCTAGGGTTAGGGTTAGGGGACGGGGACGCTTTAGGGTCCAGGTGAGGGCACGACAACGCTTTAGGGGGAGCGTACGTGTGAGGGCGCGGGTTATTGTCAGCGTACGGGTTAGGATTAGGGGACGAGTGAGGGTCAGGCTTCGGGGAAGGGTTAGGGTTAGGGTTCGGGCTAGGGTTAGGGTTAGGGGACGGGGACGGTTTAGAGTCCAGGTGAGGGCACGACAACGCTTTAAGGGGAGCGTACGTGTGAGGTCGCGGGTTAGTGTCAGCGTACGTGTTAGGATTAGGAGACGGGTGAGGGTCAGGCTTCGGGGAAGGTTTAGGGTTAGGGTTCGGGCTAGGGTAAGGGTTAGGGCACGGGGACGGTTTAGGGTCCATGTGAGGGCACGACAATGCTTTAGGGGGAAAGTACGTGTGAGGGCACTGGTTAGTGTCAGCGTACGAATTAGGTTTAGGGGACGGGTGAGGGTCAGGCTTCGGGGAAGTGTTAGGGTTAGGGTTCGGGCTAGGTTTAGGGTTAGGGGACGGGGACGGTTTAGGGTCCAGGTGAGGGCACGACAACGCTTTAGGGGGAGCGTACGTGTGAGGGCGCGGGTTAGTGTCAGCGTACGGGTTAGGATTAGGGGACGGGTGAGGGTCACGCTTCGGGGAAGATATAGGGTTAGGGTTCGGGCTAGGGTTAGGGTTAGGGGATGGGGACGGTTTAGGGTCCAGGTGAGGGCACGACAACGCTTTAGGGGGAGCGTACGTGTGAGGGCGCGGGTTAGTGTCAGCGTACGGGTTAGGATTAGGGGACGGGTGAGGGTCAGGCTTCGGGGAAGGGTTAGGGTTAGGGTTCGGGCTAGGGTTAGGGTTAGGGGACGGGGACGGTTTAGGGTCCAGGTGAGGGTACGACAACGCTTTAGGGGGAGCGTACGTGTGAGGGCGCGCTTTAGTGTCAGCGTACGGGTTAGGATTAGGGGACGGGTGAGGGTCAGGCTTCGGGGAAGGGTTAGGGTTAGGGTTCGGGCTAGGGTTAGGGTTAGGGGACGGGGACGGTTTAGGGTCCAGGTGAGGGTACGACAACGCTTTAGGGGGAGCGTACGTGTGAGGGCGCGGGTTAGTGTCAGCGTACGGGTTAGGATTAGGGGACGGGTGAGGGTCAGGCTTCGGGGAAGGGTTAGGGTTAGGGTTCGGGCTAGGGTTAGGGTTAGGGGACGGGGACAGTTTAGGGTCCAGGTGAGGGCACGACAACGGTTTAGGGGGAGCGTACATGTGAGGGCACGGGTTAGTGTCAGCGTACGGGTTAGGATTAGGGGACGGGTGAGGGTCAGGCTTCGGGGAAGGGTTAGGGTTAGGGTTCGGGCTAGGGTTAGGGTTAGGGGACGGGGACGGTTTAGGGTCCAGGTGAGGGTACGACAACGCTTTAGGGGGAGCGTACGTGTGAGGGCGCGGGTTAGTGTCAGCGTACGCGTTAGGATTAGGGGCCGGGTGAGGGTCAGGCTTCGGGGAAGGGTTAGGGTTAGGGTTCGGGCTAGGGTTAGGGTTAGGGGACGGGGACGGTTTAGGGTCCAGGTGAGGGCACGACAACGCTTTAGGGGGAGCGTACGTGTGAGGCCGCGGGTTACTGTCTGCATACGGGTTAGGATTAGGGGACGGGTGAGGGTCAGGCTTCGGGGAAGGGTTAGGGTTAGGGTTCGGGCTAGGGTTAGGGTTAGGGGACGGGGACGGTTTAGGGTCCAGCTGAGGGCACGACAACGCTTTAGGGGGAGCGTACGTGTGAGGGCGCGGGTTAGTGTCAGCGTACGGGTTAGGATTAGGGGACGGGTGAGGGTCAGGCTTCGGGGAAGGGTTAGGGTTAGGGTTCGGGCTAGGGTTAAGGTTAGGGGACAGGGACGGTTTAGGGTCCAGGTGAGGGTACGACAACGCTTTAGGGGGAGCGTACGTGTGAGGGCGCGGGTTAGTGTCAGCGTACGGGTTAGGATTAGGGGACGGGTGAGGGTCAGGCTTCGGGGAAGGGTTAGCGTTAGCGTTCGGGCTAGGGTTAGGGTTAGGGGACGGGTGAGGGTCAGGCTTCGGGGAAGGGTTAGGGTTAGGGTTCGGGCTAGGGTTAGGGTTAGGGGACGGGGACGGTTTAGGGTCCAGGTGAGGGTACGACAACGCTTTAGGGGGAGCGTACGTGTGAGGGCGCGGGTTAGTGTCAGCGTACGGGTTAGGATTACGGGATGGGTGAGGGTCAGGCTTCGGGGAAGGGTTAGGGTTAGGGTTCGGGCTAGGGTTAGGGTTAGGGGACGGGGACGGTTTAGGGTCCAGCTGAGGGCACGACAACGCTTTAGGGGGAGCGTACGTGTGAGGGCGCGGGTTAGTGTCACCGTACGGGTTAGGATTAGGGGACGGGTGAGGGTCAGGCTTCGGGGAAGGGTTAGAGTTAGGGTTCGGGCTAGGGTTAGGGGACGGGTACGGTTTAGGGTCCAGGTGAGGGTACGACAACGCTTTAGGGGCAGCGTACGTGTGAGGGCGTGGGTTAGTGTCAGCGTATGGGTTAGGATAAGGGGACGGGTGAGGGTCAGGCTTCGGGGAAGGGTTAGGGTTAGGGTTCGGGCTAGGGTTAGCGTTAGGGGACGGGGACGCTTTAGGGTCCCGGTGAGGGCACGACAACGCTTTAGGGGGAGCGTATGTGTGAGGGCGCGGGTTAGTGTCAGCATACGGGTTAGGATTAGGGGACGGGTGTGGGTCAGGCTTCGGGGAAGGGTTAGGGTTAGGGTTCGGGCTAGGGTTAGGGTTAGGGGACGGGGACGGTTTAGGGTCCAGGTGAGGGTACGACAACGCTTTAGGGGGAGCGTACGTGTGAGGGCGCGGGTTATTGTCAGCGTACGGGTTAGGATTAGGGGACGGGTGAGGGTCAGGCTTCGGGGAAGGGTTAGGGTTAGGTTTCAGGCTAGGGTTAGGGTTAGGGGACGGGGACGGTTTAGGGTCCAGGTGAGGGTACGACAACGCTTTAGGGGGAGCGTAGGTGTGAGGGCGCGGGTTAGTGTCAGCGTACGGGTTAGGATTAGGGGACGAGTGAGGGTCAAGCTTCGGGGAAGGGTTAGGGTTAGGGTTCGGCCTAGGGTTAGGGTTAGGGGACGGGTACGGTTTAGGGTCCAGGTGAGGGTACGACAACGCTTTAGGGGGAGCGTATGTGTGAGGGCGCGGGTTAGTGTCAGCGTACGGGTTAGGATTAGGGGACGGGTGAGGGTCAGGCTTCGGGGAAGGGTTAGGGTTAGGGTACGGGCTAGGGTTAGGGTTAGGGGACGGGGACGGTTTAGGGTGCAGGTGAGGGCACGACAACGCTTTAGGGGGAGCGTACGTGTGAGGGCGCGGGTTAGTGTCAGCGTACGGGTTAGGATTAGGGGACGGGTGAGGGTCAGGCTTCGGGGAAGGGTTAGGATTAGGGTTCGGGCTAGGGATAGGGTTATGGGACGGGGACGGTTTAGGGTCCAGGTGAGGGCACGACAACGCTTTAGGGGGAGCGTATATGTGAGGGCGCGGGTTAGTGTCAGCGTACGGGTTAGGATTAGGGGACGGGTGAGGGTCAGGCTTCGAGGAAGGGTTAGGGTTAGGGTTCGGGCTAGGGTTAGGGTTAGGGGACGGGGACGGTTTAGGGTCCAGGTGAGGGCACGACAACGCTTTAGGTGGAGCGTATGTGTGAGGGCGCGGGTTACTGTCTGCATACGGGTTAGGATTAGGGGACGGGTGAGGGTCAGGCTTCGGGGAAGGGTTAGGGTTAGGGTTCGGGCTAGGGTTAGGGTTAGGGGACGGGGACGGTTTAGGGTCCAGCTGAGGGCACGACAACGCTTTAGGGGGAGCGTATGTGTGAGGGCGCGGGTTAGTGTCAGCGTATGGGTTAGGATTAGGGGACGGGTGAGGGTCAGGCTTCGGGGAAGGGTTAGGGTTAGGGTTCGGGCTAGGGTTACGGTTAGGCGACAGGGACGGTTTAGGGTCCAGGTGAGGGTACGACAACGCTTTAGGGGGAGCGTACGTGTGAGGGCGCGGGTTAGTGTCAGCGTACGGGTTAGGATTAGGGGACGGGTGAGGGTCAGGCTTCGGGGAAGTGTTAGGGTTAGCGTTCGGGGTAGGGTTAGGGTTAGGGGACGGGGACGGTTTAGGGTCCAGGTGAGGGCTCGACAACGCTTTAGGGGGAGCGTACGTGTGAGGGCGCGGGTTAGTGTCAGCATACGGGTTAGGATTAGGGGACGGGTGAGGGTCAGGCTTCGGGGAAGGGTTAGGGTCAGGGTTCGGGCTAGGGTTAGGGTTAGGGGACGGGGACGGTTTAGGGTCCAGGTGAGGGTATGACAACGCTTTAGGGGGAGCGTACGTGTGAGGGCGCGGGTTAGTGTCAGCGTACGGGTTAGGATTACGGGATGGGTGAGGGTCAGGCTTCGGGGAAGGGTTAGGGTTAGGGTTCGGGCTAGGGTTAGGTTTAGGGGACGGGGACGGTTTAGGGTCCAGCTGAGGGCACGACAACGCTTTAGGGGGAGCGTACGTGTGAGGGCGCGGGTTAGTGTCACCGTACGGGTTAGGATTAGGGGACGGGTGAGGGTCAGGCTTCGGGGAAGGGTTAGGGTTAGGGTTCGGGCTAGGGTTAGGGGACGGGTACGGTTTAGGGTCCAGGTGAGGGTACGACAACGCTTTAGGGGCAGCGTACGTGTGAGGGCGTGGGTTAGTGTCAGCGTATGGGTTAGGATAAGGGGACGGGTGAGGGTCAGGCTTCGGGGAAGGGTTAGGGTTAGGGTTCGGGCTAGGGTTAGCGTTAGGGGACGGGGACGGTTTAGGGTCCCGGTGAGGGCACGACAACGCTTTAGGGGGAGCGTATGTGTGAGGGCGCGCGTTAGTGTCAGCATACGGGTTAGGATTAGGGGACGGGTGAGGGTCAGGCTTCGGGGAAGGGTTAGGGTTAGGGTTCGGGCTAGGGTTAGGGTTAGGGGACGGGGACGGTTTAGGGTCCAGGTGAGGGTACGACAACGCTTTAGGGGGAGGGTACGTGTGAGGGCGCGGGTTAGTGTCAGCGTACGGGTTAGGATTAGGGGACGGGTGAGGGTCAGGCTTCAGGGAAGGGTTAGGGTTAGGGTTTAGGCTAGGGTTAGGGTTAGGGGACGGGGACGGTTTAGGGTCCAGGTGAGGGTACGACAACGCTTTAGGGGGAGCTTAGGTGTTAGGGCGCGGGTTAGTGTCAGCGTACGGGTTAGGATTAGGGAACGAGTGAGGGTCAAGCTTCGGGGAAGGGTTAGGGTTACGGTTCGGGCTAGGGTTAGGGTTAGGGGACGGGTACGGTTTAGGGTCCAGGTGAGGGTACGACAACGCTTTAGGGGGAGCGTACGTGTGAGGGCGCGGGTTAGTGTCAGCGTACGGGTTAGGATTAGGGGACGGGTGAGGGTCAGGCTTCGGGGAAGGGTTAGGGTTAGGGTACGGGCTAGGGTTAGGGTTAGGAGACGGGGACGGTTTAGGGTCCAGGTGAGGGCACGACAACGCTTTAGGGGGAGCGTACATGTGAGGGCGCGGGTTAGTGTCAGCGTACGGGTTAGGATTAGGGGACGGGTGAGGGTCAGGCTTCGAGGAAGGGTTAGGGTTAGGGTTCGGGCTAGGGTTAGGGTTAGGGGACGGGGACGGTTTAGGGTCCAGCTGAGGGCACGACAACGCTTTACCGGGAGCGTACGTGTGAGGGCGTGGGTTAGTGTCAGCGTACGGGTTAGGATTAGGGGACGGGTGAGGGTCAGGCTTCTGGGACGGGTTAGGGTTAGGGTTCGGGCTAGGTTTAGGGTTAGGGGACGGGGACGGTTTAGGGTCCAGGTGAGGGTATGACAACGCTTTAAGGGGAGCGTACGTGTGAGGGCGTGGGTTAGTGTCAGCGTACGTGTTAGGATTAGGGGACGGGTGAGGGTCAGGCTTCGGGGAAGGTTTAGGGTTAGGGTTCAGGCTAGGGTTAGGGTTAGGGGACGGGGACGGTTTAGGGTCCAGGTGAGGGCACGACAACGCTTTAGGGGTAGCGTACGTGTGAGGGCGCGTGTTAGTGTCAGCGTACGGGTTAGGATTAGGGGACGGGTGAGGGTCAGGCTTCGGGGAAGGGTTAGGGTTAGGGTTCGGGCTAGGGTTAGGGTTAGGGGACGGGGACGGTTTAGGGTCCAGGTGAGGGCACGACAACGCTTTAGGTGGAGCGTACGTGTGACGGCGCGGGTTAGTGTCAGCGTACGGGTTACGATTAGGGGACGAGTGAGGGTCAGGCTTCGGGGAAGGGTTAGGGTTAGGTTTCGGGCTAGGGTTAGGGTTAGGGGACGGGGACGCTTTAGGGTCCAGGTGAGGGCACGACAGCGCTTTAGGGGGAGCGTACGTGTGAGGGCGCGGGTTAGTGTCAGCGTACGGGTTAGGATTAGGGGACGGGTGAGGGTCAGGCTTCCGGGAAGGGTTAGGGTTAGGGTTCGGTCTAGGGTTAGGGTTAGGGGACGGGGACGGTTTAGGGTCCAGGTGAGGGTACGACAACGCTTTAGGGGGAGCGTACGTGTGAGGGCGCGGGTTAGTGTCAGCGTACGGGTTAGGATTAGGGGACGGGTGAGGGTCAGGCTTCGGGGAAGGGTTAGGGTTAGGGTTCGGGCTAGGGTTAGGGTTAGGGGACGGGGACGCTTTAGGGTCCAGGTGAGGGCACGACAGCGCTTTAGGGGGAGCGTACGTGTGAGGGCGCGGGTTAGTGTCAGCGTACGGGTTAGGATTAGGGGACGGGTGAGGGTCAGGCTTCCGGGAAGGGTTAGGGTTAGGGTTCGGGCTAGGGTTAGGGTTAGGGGACGGGGACGGTTTACGGTCCAGGTGAGGGTACGACAACGCTTTAGGGGTAGCATACGTGTGAGGGCGCGTGTTAGTGTCAGCGTACGGGTTAGGATTAGGGGACGGGTGAGGGTCAGGCTTCGGGGAAGGGTTAGGGTTAGGGTTCGGGCTAGGGTTAGTGTTAGGGGACGGGGATGGCTTAGGGTCCAGGTGAGGGCACGACAACGCTTTAGGGGGAGCGTACGTGTGAGGGCGCGGGTTAGTGTCAGCGTACGGGATAGGATTATGGGACGGGTGAGGGTCAGGCTTCGGGGAAGGGTTAGGGTTAGGGTTCGGGCTAGGGTTAGGGTTAGGGGACGGGGACGGTTTAGGGTCCATGTGAGGGCACGACAACGCTTTAGGGGGAGCGTAC
Organism: Pseudorca crassidens; assembly: GCF_039906515.1. NCBI lineage: Eukaryota > Metazoa > Chordata > Mammalia > Artiodactyla > Delphinidae > Pseudorca > Pseudorca crassidens. The sequence goes on from NC_090309.1 coordinate 47,678,046, forward strand.
GTGTGAGGGCGCGGGTTAGTGTCAGCGTACGGGTTAGGATTAGGGGACGGGTGAGGGTCAGGCTTCCGGGAAGGGTTAGGGTTAGGGTTCGGGCTAGGGTTAGGGTTAGGGGACGGGGACGGTTTAGGGTCCAGGTGAGGGTACGACAACGCTTTAGGGGGAGCGTACGTGTGAGGGCGCGGGTTAGTGTCAGCGTACGGGTTAGGATTAGGGGACGGGTGAGGGTCAGGCTTCCGGGAAGGGTTAGGGTTAGGGTTCGGGCTAGGGTAAGGGTTAGGGGACGGGGACGCTTTAGGGTCCAGGTGAGGCCACGACAGCGCTTTAAGGGGGAGCGTACGTGTGAGGGCGCGGGTTAGTGTCAGCGTACGTGTTAGGATTAGGGGACGGGTGAGGGTCAGGCTTCGGGGAAGGTTTAGGGTTAGGGTTCAGGCTAGGGTTAGGGTTAGGGGACGGGGACGGTTTAGGGTCCAGGTGAGGGCACGACAACGCTTTAGGGGGAGCGTACGTGTGAGGGCGCGGGTTAGTGTCAGCGTACGGGTTAGGATTAGGGGACGAGTGAGGGTCAGGCTTCGGGGAAGGGTTAGGGTTAGGGTTCGGGCTAGGGTTAGGGTTAGGGGACGGGGACGGTTGAGCGTCCAGGTGAGGGTACGACAACGCTTTAGGGGGAGCGTACGTGTGAGGGCGCGGGTTAGTGTCAGCGTACGGATTAGGATTAGGGGACGGGTGAGGGTCAGTCTTTGGGGAAGGGTTAGGGTTAGGGTTCGGCCTAGGGTTAGGGTTAGGGGACGGGGACGCTTTAGGGTCCAGGTGAGGGCACGACAGCGCTTTAGGGGGAGCGTACGTGTGAGGGCGCGGGTTAGTGTCAGCGTACGGGTTAGGATTAGGGGACGGGTGAGGGTCAGGCTTCCGGGAAGGGTTAGGGTTAGGGTTCGGTCTAGGGTTAGGGTTAGGGGACGGGGACGGTTTAGGGTCCAGGTGAGGGTACGACAACGCTTTAGGGGGAGCGTACGTGTGAGGGCGCGGGTTAGTGTCAGCGTACGGGTTAGGATTAGGGGACGGGTGAGGGTCAGGCTTCGGGGAAGGGTTAGGGTTAGGGTTCGGGCTAGGGTTAGGGTTAGGGGACGGGGACGCTTTAGGGTCCAGGTGAGGGCACGACAGCGCTTTAGGGGGAGCGTACGTGTGAGGGTGCGGGTTAGTGTCAGCGTACGGGTTAGGATTAGGGGACGGGTGAGGGTCAGGCTTCGGGAAAGGGTTAGGGTTAGGGTTCGGGCTAGGGTTAGGGTTAGGGGACGGGGACGCTTTAGGGTCCAGGTGAGGGCACGACAGCGCTTTAGGGGGAGCGTACGTGTGAGGGCGCGGGTTAGTGTCAGCGTACGGGTTAGGATTAGGGGACGGGTGAGGGTCAGGCTTCCGGGAAGGGTTAGGGTTAGGGTTCGGGCTAGGGTTAGGGTTAGGGGACGGTTTACGGTCCAGGTGAGGGTACGACAACGCTTTAGGGGTAGCGTACGTGTGAGGGCGCGTGTTAGTGTCAGCGTACGGGTTAGGATTAGGGGACGGGTGAGGGTCAGGCTTCGGGGAAGGGTTAGGGTTAGGGTTCGGGCTAGGGTTAGTGTTAGGGGACGGGGATGGCTTAGGGTCCAGGTGAGGGCACGACAACGCTTTAGGGGGAGCGTACGTGTGAGGGCGCGGGTTAGTGTCAGCGTACGGGATAGGATTATGGGACGGGTGAGGGTCAGGCTTCGGGGAAGGGTTAGGGTTAGGGTTCGGGCTAGGGTTAGGGTTAGGGGACGGGGACGGTTTAGGGTCCATGTGAGGGCACGACAACGCTTTAGGGGGAGCGTACGTGTGAGGGCGCGGGTTAGTGTCAGCGTACGGGTTAGGATTAGGGGACGGGTGAGGGTCAGGCTTCCGGGAAGGGTTAGGGTTAGGGTTCGGGCTAGGGTTAGGGTTAGGGGACGGGGACGGTTTAGGGTCCAGGTGAGGGTACGACAACGCTTTAGGGGGAGCGTACGTGTGAGGGCGCGGGTTAGTGTCAGCGTACGGGTTAGGATTAGGGGACGGGTGAGGGTCAGGCTTCCGGGAAGGGTTAGGGTTAGGGTTCGGGCTAGGGTAAGGGTTAGGGGACGGGGACGCTTTAGGGTCCAGGTGAGGCCACGACAGCGCTTTAAGGGGGAGCGTACGTGTGAGGGCGCGGGTTAGTGTCAGCGTACGTGTTAGGATTAGGGGACGGGTGAGGGTCAGGCTTCGGGGAAGGTTTAGGGTTAGGGTTCAGGCTAGGGTTAGGGTTAGGGGACGGGGACGGTTTAGGGTCCAGGTGAGGGCACGACAACGCTTTAGGGGGAGCGTACGTGTGAGGGCGCGGGTTAGTGTCAGCGTACGGGTTAGGATTAGGGGACGAGTGAGGGTCAGGCTTCGGGGAAGGGTTAGGGTTAGGGTTCGGGCTAGGGTTAGGGTTAGGGGACGGGGACGGTTGAGCGTCCAGGTGAGGGTACGACAACGCTTTAGGGGGAGCGTACGTGTGAGGGCGCGGGTTAGTGTCAGCGTACGGGTTAGGATTAGGGGACGGGTGAGGGTCAGTCTTTGGGGAAGGGTTAGGGTTAGGGTTCGGGCTAGGGTTAGGGTTAGGGGACGGGGACGCTTTAGGGTCCAGGTGAGGGCACGACAGCGCTTTAGGGGGAGCGTACGTGTGAGGGCGCGGGTTAGTGTCAGCGTACGGGTTAGGATTAGGGGACCGGTGAGGGTCAGGCTTCCGGGAAGGGTTAGGGTTAGGGTTCGGTCTAGGGTTAGGGTTAGGGGACGGGGACGGTTTAGGGTCCAGGTGAGGGTACGACAACGCTTTAGGGGGAGCGTACGTGTGAGGGCGCGGGTTAGTGTCAGCGTACGGGTTAGGATTAGGGGACGGGTGAGGGTCAGGCTTCGGGGAAGGGTTAGGGTTAGGGTTCGGGCTAGGGTTAGGGTTAGGGGACGGGGACGCTTTAGGGTCCAGGTGAGGGCACGACAGCGCTTTAGGGGGAGCGTACGTGTGAGGGCGCGGGTTAGTGTCAGCGTACGGGTTAGGATTAGGGGACGGGTGAGGGTCAGGCTTCGGGGAAGGGTTAGGGTTAGGGTTCGGGCTAGGGTTAGGGTTAGGGGACGGGGACGCTTTAGGGTCCAGGTGAGGGCACGACAGCGCTTTTGGGGGAGCGTACGTGTGAGGGCGTGGGTTAGTGTCAGCGTACGGGTTAGGATTAGGGGACGGGTGAGAGTCAGGCTTCCGGGAAGGGTTAGGGTTAGGGTTCGGGCTAGGGTTAGGGTTAGGGGACGGGGACGGTTTACGGTCCAGGTGAGGGTACGACAACGCTTTAGGGGTAGCGTACGTGTGAGGGCGCGTGTTAGTGTCAGCGTACGGGTTAGGATTAGGGGACGGGTGAGGGTCAGGCTTCGGGGAAGGGTTAGGGTTAGGGTTCGGGCTAGGGTTAGTGTTAGGGGACGGGGATGGCTTAGGGTCCAGGTGAGGGCACGACAACGCTTTAGGGGGAGCGTACGTTTGAGGGCGCGGGTTAGTGTCAGCGTACGGGATAGGATTATGGGACGGGTGAGGGTCAGGCTTCGGGGAAGGGTTAGGGTTAGGGTTCGGGCTAGGGTTAGGGTTAGGGGACGGGGACGGTTTAGGGTCCATGTGAGGGCACGACAACGCTTTAGGGGGAGCGTACGTGTGAGGGCGCGGGTTAGTGTCAGCGTACGGGTTAGGATTAGGGGACGGGTGAGGGTCAGGCTTCCGGGAAGGGTTAGGGTTAGGGTTCGGGCTAGGGTTAGGGTTAGGGGACGGGGACGGTTTAGGGTCCAGGTGAGGGAACGACAACGCTTTAGGGGGAGCGTACGTGTGAGGGCGCGGGTTAGTGTCAGCGTACGGGTTAGGATTAGGGGACGGGTGAGGGTCAGGCTTCGGGGAAGGGTTAGGGTTAGGGTTCGGGCTAGGGTTAGGGTTAGGGGACGGGGACGGTTGAGCGTCCAGGTGAGGGTACGACAACGCTTTAGGGGGAGCGTACGTGTGAGGGCGCGGGTTAGTGTCAGCGTACGTGTTAGGATTAGGGGACGGGTGAGGGTCAGGCTTCGGGGAAGGTTTAGGGTTAGGGTTCAGGCTAGGGTTAGGGTTAGGGGACGGGGACGGTTTAGGGTCCAGGTGAGGGCACGACAACGCTTTAGGGGGAGCGTACGTGTGAGGGCGCAGGTTAGTGTCAGCGTACGGGTTAGGATTAGGGGACGAGTGAGGGTCAGGCTTCGGGGAAGGGTTAGGGTTAGGGTTCGGGCTAGGGTTAGGGTTAGGGGACGGGGACGGTTGAGCGTCCAGGTGAGGGTACGACAACGCTTTAGGGGGAGCGTACGTGTGAGGGCGCGGGTTAGTGTCAGCGTACGGGTTAGGATTAGGGGACGGGTGAGGGTCAGTCTTTGGGGAAGGGTTAGGGTTAGGGTTCGGGCTAGGGTTAGGGTTAGGGGACGGGGACGCTTTAGGGTCCAGGTGAGGGCACGACAGCGCTTTAGGGGGAGCGTACGTGTGAGGGCGCGGGTTAGTGTCAGCGTACGGGTTAGGATTAGGGGACGGGTGAGGGTCAGGCTTCCGGGAAGGGTTAGGGTTAGGGTTCGGTCTAGGGTTAGGGTTAGGGGACGGGGACGGTTTAGGGTCCAGGTGAGGGTACGACAACGCTTTAGGGGGAGCGTACGTGTGAGGGCGCGGGTTAGTGTCAGCGTACGGGTTAGGATTAGGGGACGGGTGAGGGTCAGGCTTCGGGGAAGGGTTAGGGTTAGGGTTCGAGCTAGGGTTAGGGTTAGGGGACGGGGACGCTTTAGGGTCCAGGTGAGGGCACGACAGCGCTTTAGGGGGAGCGTACGTGTGAGGGCGCGGGTTAGTGTCAGCGTACGGGTTAGGATTAGGGGACGGGTGAGGGTCAGGCTTCGGGGAATGGTTAGGGTTAGGGTTCGGGCTAGGGTTAGGGTTAGGGGACGGGGACGCTTTAGGGTCCAGGTGAGGGCACGACAGCGCTTTAGGGGGAGCGTACGTGTGAGGGCGCGGGTTAGTGTCAGCGTACGGGTTAGGATTAGGGGACGGGTGAGGGTCAGGCTTCCGGGAAGGGTTAGGGTTAGGGTTCGGGCTAGGGTTAGGGTTAGGGGACGGGGACGGTTTACGGTCCAGGTGAGGGTACGACAACGCTTTAGGGGTAGCGTACGTGTGAGGGCGCGTGTTTGTGTCAGCGTACGGGTTAGGATTAGGGGACGGGTGAGGGTCAGGCTTCGGGGAAGGGTTAGGGTTAGGGTTCGGGCTAGGGTTAGTGTTAGGGGACGGGGATGGCTTAGGGTCCAGGTGAGGGCACGACAACGCTTTAGGGGGAGCGTACGTGTGAGGGCGCGGGTTAGTGTCAGCGTACGGGATAGGATTATGGGACGGGTGAGGGTCAGGCTTCGGGGAAGGGTTAGGGTTAGGGTTCGGGCTAGGGTTAGGGTTAGGGGACGGGGACGGTTTAGGGTCCATGTGAGGGCACGACAACGCTTTAGGGGGAGCGTACGTGTGAGGGCGCGGGTTAGTGTCAGCGTACGGGTTAGGATTAGGGGACGGGTGAGGGTCAGGCTTCCGGGAAGGGTTAGGGTTAGGGTTCGGGCTAGGGTTAGGGTTAGGGGACGGGGACGGTTTAGGGTCCAGGTGAGGGTACGACAACGCTTTAGGGGGAGCGTACGTGTGAGGGCGCGGGTTAGTGTCAGCGTACGGGTTAGGATTAGGGGACGGGTGAGGGTCAGGCTTCCGGGAAGGGTTAGGGTTAGGGTTCGGGCTAGGGTAAGGGTTAGGGGACGGGGACGCTTTAGGGTCCAGGTGAGGCCACGACAGCGCTTTAAAGGGGAGCGTACGTGTGAGGGCGCGGGTTAGTGTCAGCGTACGTGTTAGGATTAGGGGACGGGTGAGGGTCAGGCTTCGGGGAAGGTTTAGGGTTAGGGTTCAGGCTAGGGTTAGGGTTAGGGGACGGGGACGGTTTAGGGTCCAGGTGAGGGCACGACAACGCTTTAGGGGGAGCGTACGTGTGAGGGCGCGGGTTAGTGTCAGCGTACGGGTTAGGATTAGGGGACGAGTGAGGGTCAGGCTTCGGGGAAGGGTTAGGGTTAGGGTTCGGGCTAGGGTTAGGGTTAGGGGACGGGGACGGTTGAGCGTCCAGGTGAGGGTACGACAACGCTTTAGGGGGAGCGTACGTGTGAGGGCGCGGGTTAGTGTCAGCGTACGGGTTAGGATTAGGGGACGGGTGAGGGTCAGTCTTTGGGGAAGGGTTAGGGTTAGGGTTCGGGCTAGGGTTAGGGTTAGGGGACGGGGACGCTTTAGGGTCCAGGTGAGGGCACGACAGCGCTTTAGGGGGAGCGTACGTGTGAGGGCGCGGGTTAGTGTCAGCGTACGGGTTAGGATTAGGGGACGGGTGAGGGTCAGGCTTCCGGGAAGGGTTAGGGTTAGGGTTCGGTCTAGGGTTAGGGTTAGGGGACGGGGACGGTTTAGGGTCCAGGTGAGGGTACGACAACGCTTTAGGGGGAGCGTACGTGTGAGGGCGCGGGTTAGTGTCAGCGTACGGGTTAGGATTAGGGGACGGGTGAGGGTCAGGCTTCGGGGAAGGGTTAGGGTTAGGGTTCGGGCTAGGGTTAGGGTTAGGGGACGGGGACGCTTTAGGGTCCAGGTGAGGGCACGACAGCGCTTTAGGGGGAGCGTACGTGTGAGGGCGCGGGTTAGTGTCAGCGTACGGGTTAGGATTAGGGGACGGGTGAGGGTCAGGCTTCGGGGAAGGGTTAGGGTTAGGGTTCGGGCTAGGGTTAGGGTTAGGGGACGGGGACGCTTTAGGGTCCAGGTGAGGGCACGACAGCGCTTTAGGGGGAGCGTACGTGTGAGGGCGCGGGTTAGTGTCAGCGTACGGGTTAGGATTAGGGGACGGGTGAGGGTCAGGCTTCCGGGAAGGGTTAGGGTTAGGGTTCGGGCTAGGGTTAGGGTTAGGGGACGGGGACGGTTTACGGTCCAGGTGAGGGTACGACAACGCTTTAGGGGTAGCGTACGTGTGTGGGCGCGTGTTAGTGTCAGCGTACGGGTTAGGATTAGGGGACGGGTGAGGGTCAGGCTTCGGGGAAGGGTTAGGGTTAGGGTTCGGGCTAGGGTAAGTGTTAGGGAACGGGGATGGCTTAGGGTCCAGGTGAGGGCACGACAACGCTTTAGGGGGAGCGTACGTGTGAGGGCGCGGGTTAGTGTCAGCGTACGTGTTAGGATTAGGGGACGGGTGAGGGTCAGGCTTCGGGGAAGGTTTAGGGTTAGGGTTCAGGCTAGGGTTAGGGTTAGGGGACGGGGACGGTTTAGGGTCCAGGTGAGGGCACGACAACGCTTTAGGGGGAGCGTACGTGTGAGGGCGCGGGTTAGTGTCAGCGTACGGGTTAGGATTAGGGGACGAGTGAGGGTCAGGCTTCGGGGAAGGGTTAGGGTTAGGGTTCGGGCTAGGGTTAGGGTTAGGGGACGGGGACGGTTGAGCGTCCAGGTGAGGGTACGACAACGCTTTAGGGGGAGCGTACGTGTGAGGGCGCGGGTTAGTGTCAGCGTACGGGTTAGGATTAGGGGACGGGTGAGGGTCAGGCTTCGGGGAAGGGTTAGGGTTAGGGTTCGGGCTAGGGTTAGGGTTAGGGGACGGGGACGGTTTATGGTCCAGGTGAGGGCACGACAATGCTTTAGGGGGAGCGTACGTGTGAGGGCATGGATTAGTGTCAGCGTACGGGTTAGGATTAGGGGACGGGTGAGGGTCAGGCTTCGGGGAAGGGTTAGGGTTAGGGTTCGGGCTAGGGTTAGGGTTAGGGGACGGGGACGGTTTAGGGTCCAGGTGAGGGTACGACAACGCTTTAGGGGGAGCGTACGTGTGAGGGCGCGGGTTAGTGTCAGCGTACGGGTTAGTATTAGGGGACGGGTGAGGGTCAGGCTTCGGGGAAGGGTTAGGGTTAGGGTTCGGGCTAGGGTTAGGGTTAGGGGACAGGGACGGTTTAGGGTCCAGGTGAGGGAACGACAACGCTTTAGGGGGAGCGTACGTGTGACGGCGCGGGTTAGTGTCAGCGTACGGGTTAGGATTAGGGGACGGGTGAGGGTCGGGCTTCGGGGAAGGGTTAGGGTTAGGGTTCGGGCTAGGGTTAGGGTTAGGGGACGGGGAAGGTTTAGGGTCCAGGTGAGGGCACGACAACGCTTTAGGGGTAGCGTACGTGTGACGGCGCGTGTTAGTGTCAGCGTACGGGTTAGGATTAGGGGACGGGTGAGGGTCAGGCTTCGGGAAAGGGATAGGGTTAGGGTTCGGGCTAGGGTTAGGGTTAGGGGACGGGGAAGGTTTAGGGTCCAGGTGAGGGCACGATAACGCTTTATGGGGAGCGTACGTGTGAGGGCGCGGGTTAGTGTCAGCGTACGGGTTAGGATTAGGGGACGGGTGAGAGTCAGGCTTCGGGGAAGGGTTAGGGTTAGGGTTCGGGCTAGCGTTAGGGTTAGGGTACGGGGACGGTTTAGGGTCCAGGTGAGGGCACGACAACGCTTTAGGGGGAGCGTACGTGTGAGGGCGCGGGATAGTGTTAGCGTACGGGTTAGGATGAGGGGACGGGTGAGGGTCAGGCTTCGGGGAAGGGTTAGGGTTAGGGTTCGGGCTAGGGTTAGGGTTAGGGGACGGGGACGGTTTAGGTTCCAGGTGAGGGTACGACAACGCTTTAGGGGGAGCGTACGTGTGAGGGCGCGGGTTAGTTTCCGCTTTCGGGTTACGATTAGGGGACGGGTGAGGGTCAGGCTTCGGGGAAGGGTTAGGGTTAGGGTTTGGGCTAGGGTTAGGGTTAGGGGACAGGGACGGTTTAGGGTCCAGGTGAGGGCACGACAACGCTTTAGGGGGAGCGTACGTGTGAGGGCGCGGGTTAGTGTCAGCGTACGGGTTGTGATTAGGGGACGGGTGAGGGTCAGGCTTCGGGGAAGGGTTAGGGTTAGGGTTCGGGCTAGGGTTAGGGTTAGGGGACGGGGACGGTTTAGGGTCCAGGTGAGGGCACGACAACGCTTTAGGGGGAGCGTACGTGTGAGGGCGCGGGTTAGTGTCAGCGTACGGGTTAGGATTAGGGGACGGGTGAGGGTCAGGCTTCGGGAAAGGGTTAGGGTTAGGGTTCGGGCTAGGGTTAGGTTTAGGGGACGGGGACGGTTTAGGGTCCAGGTGAGGGCACGACAACGCTTTAGGGGTAGCGTACGTGTGACGGCGCGTGTTAGTGTCAGCGTACGGGTTAGGATTAGGGGACGGGTGAGGGTCAGGCTTCGGGAAAGGGATAGGGTTAGGGTTCGGGCTAGGGTTAGGGTTAGGGGACGGGGAAGGTTTAGGGTCCAGGTGAGGGCACGACAACGCTTTATGGGGAGCGTACGTGTGAGGGCGCGGGTTAGTGTCAGCGTACGGGTTAGGATTAGGGGACGGGTGAGAGTCAGACTTCGGGGAAGGGTTAGGGTTAGGGTTCGGGCTAGGGTTAGGGTTAGGGGACGGGGACGGTTTAGGGTCCAGGTGAGGGCACGACAACGCTTTAGGGGGAGCGTACGTGTGAGGGCGCGGGTTAGTGTTAGCGTACGGGTTAGGATGAGGGGACGGGTGAGGGTCAGGCTTCGGGGAAGGGTTAGGGTTAGGGTTCGGGCTAGGGTTAGGGTTAGGGGACGGGGACGGTTTACGGTCCAGGTGAGGGCACGACAACGCTTTAGGGGGAGCGTACGTGTGAGGGCGCGGGTTAGTGTCAGCGTACGGGTTAGGATTAGGGGACGGGTGACGGTCAGGCTTCGGGGAAGGGTTAGGGTTAGGGTTCGGTCTAGGGTTAGGGTTAGGGGACGGGGACGGTTTAGGGTCCAGGTGAGGGTACGACAACGCTTTAGGGGGAGCGTACGTGTGAGGGCGCGGGTTACTGTCAGCGTACGGGTTAGGATTAGGGGACGGGTGAGGGTCAGGCTTCGGGGAAGGGTTAGGGTTAGGGTTCGTGCTAGGGTTAGGGTTAGGGGACGGGCACGGTTTAGGGTCCAGGTGAGGGTACGACAACGCTTTAGGGGGAGCGTACGTGTGAGGGCGCGGGTGCGTGTCAGCGTACGGGTTAGGATTACGGGATGAGTGAGGGTCAGGCTTCAGGGAAGGGTTAGGGTTAGGGGACGGGGAAGGTTTAGGGTCCAGGTGAGGGCACGACAACGCTTTAGGGGGAGCGTACGTGTGAGGGCGCGGGTTAGTGTCAGCGTACGGGTTAGGATTAGGGGACGGGTGAGGGTCAGGCTTCGGAGAAGGGTTAGGGTTAGGGTTCGGGCTAGGGTTAGGGTTAGGGGACGGGGACGGTTTAGGGTCCAGGTGAGGGTACGACAACGCTTTAGGGGGAGCGTACGTGTGAGGGCGTGGTTTAGTGTCAGCGTAAGGGTTAGGATTAGGGGACGGGTGAGGGTCAGGCTTCGGGGAACGGTTAGGGTTTGGGTTCGGGCTAGGGTTAGGGTTAGGGGACGGGGACGGTTTAGGGTCCAGGTGAGGGTACGCCAACGCTTTAGGGGGAGCGTACGTGTGAGGGCGCGCGTTAGTGTCAGCGTACGGGTTAGGATTAGGGGACGGGTGAGGGTCAGGCTTCGGGGAAGGGTTAGGGTTAGGGTTCGGGCTAGGGTTAGGGCTAGGGGTCGGGGACGGTTTAGAGTCCAGGTGAGGGCACGACAACGCCTTAGGGGGAGCGTACGTGTGAGGGCGCGGGTTAGTGTCAGCGTACGGTTTAGTATTAGGGGACGGGTGAGGGTCAGGCTTCGGGGAAGGGTTAGGGTTAGGGTTCGGGCTAGGGTTAGGGTTAGGGGACGGGGACGGTTTAGGGTCCAGGTGAGGGCACGACAACACTTTAGGGGGAGCGTACGTGTGAGGGCGCGGGTTAGTGTCAGCGTACGGGTTAGGATTAGGGGACGGGTGAGGGTCAGGCTTCGGGGAAGGGTTAGGGTTAGGGTTCGGGCTAGGGTTAGGGTTAGGGGACGGGGACGGTTTAGGGTCCAGGTGAGGGTACGACAACGCTTTAGGGAGAGCGTACGTGTGAGGGCGCGGGTTATTGTCAGCGTACGGGTTAGGATTCGGGGACGGGTGAGGGTCAGGCTTCGGGGAAGAGTTAGGGTTATGGTTCGGGCTAGGGTTAGGGGACGGGGACGGTTTATGGTACAGGTGAGGGCACGACAACGCTTTAGGGGGAGCGTACGTGTGAGGGCGCGGGTTAGTGTCAGCGTACGGGTTAGGATTAGGGGACGGGTGAGGGTCAGGCTTCGGGGAAGGGTTAGGGTTAGGGTTCGGGCTAGGGTTAGGTTTAGGGGACGGGGACGGTTTAGGGTCCAGGTGAGGGCACGACAACGCTTTACGGGTAGCGTACGTGTGAGGGCGCGGGTTAGTGTCAGCGTACGGGTTAGGATTAGGGGACGGGTGAGGGTCAGGCTTCGGGGAAGGGTTAGGGTTAGGGTTCGGGCTAGGGTTAGGGTTAGGGGACGGGGACGGTTTCGGGTCCAGGTGAGGGTACGACAACGCTTTAGGGGGAGCGTACGTGTGAGGGCGCGGGTTAGTGTCAGCGTACGGGTTAGGATTAGGGGACGGGTGAGGGTCAGGCTTCGGGGAAGGGTTAGGGTTAGGGTTAGGGTTCGGGCTAGGGTTAGGGTTAGGGGACGGGGACGGATTAGGGTCCAGGTGAGGGCACGACAACGCTTTAGGGGGAGCGTATGTGTGAGGGCGCCGGTTAGTGTCAGCGTACAGGTTAGGATTAGGGGACGGGTGAGGGTCAGGCTTCGGGGAAGGGTTAGGGTTAGGGTTCGGGCTAGGGTTAGGGTTAGGGGACGGGGACGGTTTAGGGTCCAGGTGAGGGCACGACAACGCTTTAGGGGGAGCGTACGTGTGAGGGCATGGATTAGTGTCAGCGTACGGGTTAGGATTAGGGGACGGGTGAGGGTCAGGCTTCGGGGAAGGGTTAGGGTTAGGGTTCGGGCTAGGGTTAGGGTTAGGGGACGGGGACGGTTTAGGGTCCAGGTGAGGGCACGACAACGCTTTAGGGGGAGCGTACGTGTGAGGGCATGGATTAGTGTCAGCGTACGGGTTAGGATTAGGGGACGGGTGAGGGTCAGGCTTCGGGGAAGGGTTAGGGTTAGGGTTCGGGCTAGGGTTAGGGTTAGGGGACAGGGACGGTTTAGGGTCCAGGTGAGGGAACGACAACGCTTTAGGGGGAGCGTACGTGTGACGGCGCGGGTTAGTGTCAGCGTACGGGTTAGGATTAGGGGACGGGTGAGGGTCAGGCTTCGGGGAAGGGTTAGGGTTAGGGTTCGGGCTAGGGTTAGGGTTAGGGGACGGGGACGGTTTAGGATCCAGGTGAGGGCACGACAACGCTTTAGGGGTAGCGTACGTGTGAGGGCGCGGGTTAGTGTCAGCGTACGGGTTAGGATTAGGGGATGGGTGAGGGTCAGGCTTCGGGGAAGGGTTAGGGTTAGGGTTCGGGCTAGGGTTAGGGTTAGGGGACGGGGACGGTTTAGGATCCAGGTGAGGGCACGACAACGCTTTAGGGGGAGCGTACGTGTGAGGGCGCGGGTTAGTGTCAGCGTACGGGTTAGGATTAGGGGACGGGTGAGGGTCAGGCTTCGGGGAAGTGTTAGGGTTAGGGTTTGGGCTAGGGTTAGGGTTAGGGGACGGGGACGGTTTAGGGTCCAGGTGAGGGCACGACAACGCTTTAGGGGGAGCGTACGTGTGAGGGCGCGGGTTAGTGTCAGCGTACGGGTTAGGATTAGGGTACGGGTGAGGGTCAGGCTTTGGGGAAGTGTTAGGGTTAGGGTTCGGGCTAGGGTTAGGGTTAGGGGACGGGGACGGTTTAGTGTCCAGGTGAGGGCACGACAACGCCTTAGGGGGAGCGTACGTGTGAGGGCGCGGGTTAGTGTCAGCGTACGGGTTAGGATTAGGGGACGGGTGAGGGTCAGGCTTCGGGGAAGGGTTAGGGTTAGGGTTCGGGCTAGGGTTAGGGTTAGGGGATGGGGACGGTTTAGGGTCCAGGTGAGGGCACGACAACGCTTTAGGGGGAGCGTACGTGTGAGGGCGCGGGTTAGTGTCAGCGTACGGGTTAGTATTAGGGGACGGGTGAGGGTCAGGCTTCGGGGAAGGGTTAGGGTTAGGGTTCGGGCTAGGGTTAGGGTTAGGGGACGGGGACGGTTTAGGGTCCAGGTGAGGGTACGCCAACGCTTTAGGGGGAGCGTACGTGTGAGGGCGCGCGTTAGTGTCAGCGTACGGGTTAGGATTAGGGGACGGGTGAGGGTCAGGCTTCGGGGAAGGGTTAGGGTTAGGGTTCGGGCTAGGGTTAGGGCTAGGGGTCGGGGACGGTTTAGAGTCCAGGTGAGGGCACGACAACGCCTTAGGGGGAGCGTACGTGTGAGGGCGCGGGTTAGTGTCAGCGTACGGTTTAGTATTAGGGGACGGGTGAGGGTCAGGCTTCGGGGAAGGGTTAGGGTTAGGGTTCGGGCTAGGGTTAGGGTTAGGGGACGGGGACGGTTTAGGGTCCAGGTGAGGGCACGACAACACTTTAGGGGGAGCGTACGTGTGAGGGCGCGGGTTAGTGTCAGCGTACGGGTTAGGATTAGGGGACGGGTGAGGGTCAGGCTTCGGGGAAGGGTTAGGGTTAGGGTTCGGGCTAGGGTTAGGGTTAGGGGACGGGGACGGTTTAGGGTCCAGGTGAGGGTACGACAACGCTTTAGGGAGAACGTACGTGTGAGGGCGCGGGTTATTGTCAGCGTACGGGTTAGGATTCGGGGACGGGTGAGGGTCAGGCTTCGGGGAAGAGTTAGGGTTATGGTTCGGGCTAGGGTTAGGGGACGGGGACGGTTTATGGTACAGGTGAGGGCACGACAACGCTTTAGGGGGAGCGTACGTGTGAGGGCGCGGGTTAGTGTCAGCGTACGGGTTAGGATTAGGGGACGGGTGAGGGTCAGGCTTCGGGGAAGGGTTAGGGTTAGGGTTCGGGCTAGGGTTAGGTTTAGGGGACGGGGACGGTTTAGGGTCCAGGTGAGGGCACGACAACGCTTTACGGGTAGCGTACGTGTGAGGGCGCGGGTTAGTGTCAGCGTACGGGTTAGGATTAGGGGACGGGTGAGGGTCAGGCTTCGGGGAAGGGTTAGGGTTAGGGTTCGGGCTAGGGTTAGGGTTAGGGGACGGGGACGGTTTCGGGTCCAGGTGAGGGTACGACAACGCTTTAGGGGGAGCGTACGTGTGAGGGCGCGGGTTAGTGTCAGCGTACGGGTTAGGATTAGGGGACGGGTGAGGGTCAGGCTTCGGGGAAGGGTTAGGGTTAGGGTTAGGGTTCGGGCTAGGGTTAGGGTTAGGGGACGGGGACGGATTAGGGTCCAGGTGAGGGCACGACAACGCTTTAGGGGGAGCGTATGTGTGAGGGCGCTGGTTAGTGTCAGCGTACAGGTTAGGATTAGGGGACGGGTGAGGGTCAGGCTTCGGGGAAGGGTTAGGGTTAGGGTTCGGGCTAGGGTTAGGGTTAGGGGACGGGGACGGTTTAGGGTCCAGGTGAGGGCACGACAACGCTTTAGGGGGAGCGTACGTGTGAGGGCATGGATTAGTGTCAGCGTACGGGTTAGGATTAGGGGACGGGTGAGGGTCAGGCTTCGGGGAAGGGTTAGGGTTAGGGTTCGGGCTAGGGTTAGGGTTAGGGGACGGGGACGGTTTAGGGTCCAGGTGAGGGCACGACAACGCTTTAGGGGGAGCGTACGTGTGAGGGCATGGATTAGTGTCAGCGTACGGGTTAGGATTAGGGGACGGGTGAGGGTCAGGCTTCGGGGAAGGGTTAGGGTTAGGGTTCGGGCTAGGGTTAGGGTTAGGGTACAGGGACGGTTTAGGGTCCAGGTGAGGGAACGACAACGCTTTAGGGGGAGCGTACGTGTGACGGCGCGGGTTAGTGTCAGCGTACGGGTTAGGATTAGGGGACGGGTGAGGGTCAGGCTTCGGGGAAGGGTTAGGGTTAGGGTTCGGGCTAGGGTTAGGGTTAGGGGACGGGGACGGTTTAGGATCCAGGTGAGGGCACGACAACGCTTTAGGGGTAGCGTACGTGTGAGGGCGCGGGTTAGTGTCAGCGTACGGGTTAGGATTAGGGGATGGGTGAGGGTCAGGCTTCGGGGAAGGGTTAGGGTTAGGGTTCGGGCTAGGGTTAGGGTTAGGGGACGGGGACGGTTTAGGATCCAGGTGAGGGCACGACAACGCTTTAGGGGGAGCGTACGTGTGAGGGCGCGGGTTAGTGTCAGCGTACGGGTTAGGATTAGGGGACGGGTGAGGGTCAGGCTTCGGGGAAGTGTTAGGGTTAGGGTTTGGGCTAGGGTTAGGGTTAGGGGACGGGGACGGTTTAGGGTCCAGGTGAGGGCACGACAACGCTTTAGGGGAAGCGTACGTGTGAGGGCGCGGGTTAGTGTCAGCGTACGGGTTAGGATTAGGGTACGGGTGAGGGTCAGGCTTTGGGGAAGTGTTAGGGTTAGGGTTCGGGCTAGGGTTAGGGTTAGGGGACGGGGACGGTTTAGTGTCCAGGTGAGGGCACGACAACGCCTTAGGGGGAGCGTACGTGTGAGGGCGCGGGTTAGTGTCAGCGTACGGGTTAGGATTAGGGGACGGGTGAGGGTCAGGCTTCGGGGAAGGGTTAGGGTTAGGGTTCGGGCTAGGGTTAGGGTTAGGGGATGGGGACGGTTTAGGGTCCAGGTGAGGGCACGACAACGCTTTAGGGGGAGCGTACGTGTGAGGGCGCGGGTTAGTGTCAGCGTACGGGTTAGTATTAGGGGACGGGTGAGGGTCAGGCTTCGGGGAAGGGTTAGGGTTAGGGTTCGGGCTAGGGTTAGGGTTAGGGGACGGGGACGGTTTAGGTTCCAGGTGAGGGCACGACAACACTTTAGGGGGAGCGTACGTGTGAGGGCGCGGGTTAGTGTCAGCGTACGGGTTAGGATTAGGGGACGGGTGAGGGTCAGGCTTCGGGGAAGGGTTAGGGTTAGGGTTCGGGCTAGGGTTAGGGTTAGGGGACGGGGACGGTTTAGGGTCCAGGTGAGGGTACGACAACGCTTTAGGGGGAGCGTACGTGTGAGGGCGCGGGTTAGTGTCAGCGTACGGGTTAGGATTAGGGTACGGGTGAGGGTCAGGCTTCGGGGAAGGGTTAGGGTTAGGGTTCGGGCTAGGGTTAGGGTTAGCGGACGGGGACGGTTTAGGGTCCAGGTGAGGGTACGACAACGCTTTAGGGGGAGCGTACGTGTGAGGGCGCGGGTTAGTGTCAGCGTACGGGTTAGAATTAGGGGACGGGTGAGGGTCAGGCTTCGGGGAAGGGTTAGGGTTAGGGTTCGGGCTAGGGTTAGGGTTAGGGGACGGGGAAGGTTTAGGGTCCAGGTGAGGGTACGACAGCGCTTTAGGGGGAGCGTACGTGTGAGGGCGCGGGTTAGTGTCAGCGTACGGGTTAGGATTAGGGGACGGGTGACGGTCAGGCTTCGGGGAAGGGTTAGGGTTAGGGTTCGGTCTAGGGTTAGGGTTAGGGGACGGGGACGGTTTAGGGTCCAGGTGAGGGTACGACAACGCTTTAGGGGGAGCGTACGTGTGAGGGCGCGGGTTACTGTCAGCGTACGGGTTAGGATTAGGGGACGGGTGAGGGTCAGGCTTCGGGGAAGGGTTAGGGTTAGGGTTCGTGCTAGGGTTAGGGTTAGGGGACGGGCACGGTTTAGGGTCCAGGTGAGGGTACGACAACGCTTTAGGGGGAGCGTACGTGTGAGGGCGCGGGTGCGTGTCAGCGTACGGGTTAGGATTACGGGATGAGTGAGGGTCAGGCTTCAGGGAAGGGTTAGGGTTAGGGGACGGGGAAGGTTTAGGGTCCAGGTGAGGGCACGACAACGCTTTAGGGGGAGCGTACGTGTGAGGGCGCGGGTTAGTGTCAGCGTACGGGTTAGGATTAGGGGATGGGTGAGGGTCAGGCTTCGGAGAAGGGTTAGGGTTAGGGTTCGGGCTAGGGTTAGGGTTAGGGGACGGGGACGGTTTAGGGTCCAGGTGAGGGTACGACAACGCTTTAGGGGGAGCGTACGTGTGAGGGCGTGGTTTAGTGTCAGCGTAAGGGTTAGGATTAGGGGACGGGTGAGGGTCAGGCTTCGGGGAACGGTTAGGGTTAGGGTTCGGGCTAGGGTTAGGGTTAGGGGACGGGGACGGTTTAGGGTCCAGGTGAGGGTACGCCAACGCTTTAGGGGGAGCGTACGTGTGAGGGCGCGCGTTAGTGTCAGCGTACGGGTTAGGATTAGGGGACGGGTGAGGGTCAGGCTTCGGGGAAGGGTTAGGGTTAGGGTTCGGGCTAGGGTTAGGGCTAGGGGTCGGGGACGGTTTAGAGTCCAGGTGAGGGCACGACAACGCCTTAGGGGGAGCGTACGTGTAAGCGCGCGGGTTAGTGTCAGCGTACGGTTTAGTATTAGGGGACGGGTGAGGGTCAGGCTTCGGGGAAGGGTTAGGGTTAGGGTTCGGGCTAGGGTTAGGGTTAGGGGACGGGGACGGTTTAGGGTCCAGGTGAGGGCACGACAACACTTTAGGGGGAGCGTACGTGTGAGGGCGCGGGTTAGTGTCAGCGTACGGGTTAGGAATAGGGGACGGGTGAGGGTCAGGCTTCGGGGAAGGGTTAGGTTTAGGGTTCGGGCTAGGGTTAGGGTTAGGGGACGGGGACGGTTTAGGGTCCAGGTGAGGGTACGACAACGCTTTAGGGAGAGCGTACGTGTGAGGGCGCGGGTTATTGTCAGCGTACGGGTTAGGATTCGGGGACGGGTGAGGGTCAGGCTTCGGGGAAGAGTTAGGGTTATGGTTCGGGCTAGGGTTAGGGGACGGGGACGGTTTATGGTACAGGTGAGGGCACGACAACGCTTTAGGGGGAGCGTACGTGTGAGGGCGCGGGTTAGTGTCAGCGTACGGGTTAGGATTAGGGGACGGGTGAGGGTCAGGCTTCGGGGAAGGGTTAGGGTTAGGGTTCGGGCTAGGGTTAGGTTTAGGGGACGGGGACGGTTTAGGGTCCAGGTGAGGGCACGACAACGCTTTACGGGTAGCGTACGTGTGAGGGCGCGGGTTAGTGTCAGCGTACGGGTTAGGATTAGGGGACGGGTGAGGGTCAGGCTTCGGGGAAGGGTTAGGGTTAGGGTTCGGGCTAGGGTTAGGGTTAGGGGACGGGGACGGTTTCGGGTCCAGGTGAGGGTACGACAACGCTTTAGGGGGAGCGTACGTGTGAGGGCGCGGGTTAGTGTCAGCGTACGGGTTAGGATTAGGGGACGAGTGAGGGTCAGGCTTCGGGGAAGGGTTAGGGTTAGGGTTCGGGCTAGGGTTAGGGTTAGGGGACGGGGACGGATTAGGGTCCAGGTGAGGGCACGACAACGCTTTAGGGGGAGCGTATGTGTGAGGGCGCCGGTTAGTGTCAGCGTACAGGTTAGGATTAGGGGACGGGTGAGGGTCAGGCTTCGGGGAAGGGTTAGGGTTAGGGTTCGGGCTAGGGTTAGGGTTAGGGGACGGGGACGGTTTAGGGTCCAGGTGAGGGCACGACAACGCTTTAGGGGGAGCGTACGTGTGAGGGCATGGATTAGTGTCAGCGTACGGGTTAGGATTAGGGGACGGGTGAGGGTCAGGCTTCGGGGAAGGGTTAGGGTTAGGGTTCGGGCTAGGGTTAGGGTTAGGGGACGGGGACGGTTTAGGGTCCAGGTGAGGGCACGACAACGCTTTAGGGGGAGCGTACGTGTGAGGGCATGGATTAGTGTCAGCGTACGGGTTAGGATTAGGGGACGGGTGAGGGTCAGGCTTCGGGGAAGGGTTAGGGTTAGGGTTCGGGCTAGGGTTAGGGTTAGGGGACAGGGACGGTTTAGGGTCCAGGTGAGGGAACGACAACGCTTTAGGGGGAGCGTACGTGTGACGGCGCGGGTTAGTGTCAGCGTACGGGTTAGGATTAGGGGACGGGTGAGGGTCAGGCTTCGGGGAAGGGTTAGGGTTAGGGTTCGGGCTAGGGTTAGGGTTAGGGGACGGGGACGGTTTAGGATCCAGGTGAGGGCACGACAACGCTTTAGGGGTAGCGTACGTGTGAGGGCGCGGGTTAGTGTCAGCGTACGGGTTAGGATTAGGGGATGGGTGAGGGTCAGGCTTCGGGGAAGGGTTAGGGTTAGGGTTCGGGCTAGGGTTAGGGTTAGGGGACGGGGACGGTTTAGGATCCAGGTGAGGGCACGACAACGCTTTAGGGGGAGCGTACGTGTGAGGGCGCGGGTTAGTGTCAGCGTACGGGTTAGGATTAGGGGACGGGTGAGGGTCAGGCTTCGGGGAAGTGTTAGGGTTAGGGTTTGGGCTAGGGTTAGGGTTAGGGGACGGGGACGGTTTAGGGTCCAGGTGAGGGCACGACAACGCTTTAGGGGGAGCGTACGTGTGAGGGCGCGGGTTAGTGTCAGCGTACGGGTTAGGATTAGGGTACGGGTGAGGGTCAGGCTTTGGGGAAGTGTTAGGGTTAGGGTTCGGGCTAGGGTTAGGGTTAGGGGACGGGGACGGTTTAGTGTCCAGGTGAGGGCACGACAACGCCTTAGGGGGAGCGTACGTGTGAGGGCGCGGGTTAGTGTCAGCGTACGGGTTAGGATTAGGGGACGGGTGAGGGTCAGGCTTCGGGGAAGGGTTAGGGTTAGGGTTCGGGCTAGGGTTAGGGTTAGGGGATGGGGACGGTTTAGGGTCCAGGTGAGGGCACGACAACGCTTTAGGGGGAGCGTACGTGTGAGGGCGCGGGTTAGTGTCAGCGTACGGGTTAGTATTAGGGGACGGGTGAGGGTCAGGCTTCGGGGAAGGGTTAGGGTTAGGGTTCGGGCTAGGGTTAGGGTTAGGGGACGGGGACGGTTTAGGTTCCAGGTGAGGGCACGACAACACTTTAGGGGGAGCGTACGTGTGAGGGCGCGGGTTAGTGTCAGCGTACGGGTTAGGATTAGGGGACGGGTGAGGGTCAGGCTTCGGGGAAGGGTTAGGGTTAGGGTTCGGGCTAGGGTTAGGGTTAGGGGACGGGGACGGTTTAGGGTCCAGGTGAGGGTACGACAACGCTTTAGGGGGAGCGTACGTGTGAGGGCGCGGGTTAGTGTCAGCGTACGGGTTAGGATTAGGGTACGGGTGAGGGTCAGGCTTCGGGGAAGGGTTAGGGTTAGGGTTCGGGCTAGGGTTAGGGTTAGCGGACGGGGACGGTTTAGGGTCCAGGTGAGGGTACGACAACGCTTTAGGGGGAGCGTACGTGTGAGGGCGCGGGTTAGTGTCAGCGTACGGGTTAGAATTAGGGGACGGGTGAGGGTCAGGCTTCGGGGAAGGGTTAGGGTTAGGGTTCGGGCTAGGGTTAGGGTTAGGGGACGGGGAAGGTTTAGGGTCCAGGTGAGGGTACGACAGCGCTTTCGGGGGAGCGTACGTGTGAGAGCGCGGGTTAGTATCAGCGTACGGGTTAGGATTAGGGGACGGGTGAGGGTCAGGCTTCGGGGAAGGGTTAGGGTTAGGGTTCGGGCTAGGGTAAGGGTTAGGGGACGGGGACGGTTTAGGGTCCAGGTGAGGGCACGACAACGCTTTAGGGGGAGCGTACGTGTGAGGGCGCGGGTTAGTGTCAGCGTACGGGTTAGGATTAGGGGACGGGTGAGGGTCAGGCTTCGGGAAGGGTTAGGGTTAGGGTTCGGGCTAGGGTTAGGGTTAGGGGACGGGGACGGTTTAGGGTCCAGGTGAGGGTACGACAACGCTTTAGGGGGAGCGTACATGTGAGGGCGCGGGTTAGTGTCAGCGTACGGGTTAGGATTAGAGGACGGGTGAGGGTCAGGCTTCGGGGAAGGGTTAGGGTTAGGGTTCGGGCTAGGGTTAGGGTTAGGGGACGGGGACGGTTTATGGTCCAGGTGAGGGCACGACAACGCTTTAGGGGGAGCGTACGTGTGAGGGCATGGATTAGTGTCAGCGTACGGGTTAGGATTAGGGGACGGGTGAGGGTCAGGCTTCGGGGAAGGGTTAGGGTTAGGGTTCGGGCTAGGGTTAGGGTTAGGGGACGGGGACGGTTTAGGGTCCAGGTGAGGGTACGACAACGCTTTAGGGGGAGCGTACGTGTGAGGGCGCGGGTTAGTGTCAGCGTACGGGTTAGGATTAGGGGACGGGTGAGGGTCAGGCTTCGGGGAAGGGTTAGGGTTAGGGTTCGGGCTAGGGTTAGGGTTAGGGGACAGGGACGGTTTAGGGTCCAGGTGAGGGAACGACAACGCTTTAGGGGGAGCGTACGTGTGACGGCGCGGGTTAGTGTCAGCGTACGGGTTAGGATTAGGGGACGGGTGAGGGTCGGGCTTCGGGGAAGGGTTAGGGTTAGGGTTCGGGCTAGGGTTAGGGTTAGGGGACGGGGAAGGTTTAGGGTCCAGGTGAGGGCACGACAACGCTTTAGGGGTAGTGTACGTGTGACGGCGCGTGTTAGTGTCAGCGTACGGGTTAGGATTAGGGGACGGGTGAGGGTCAGGCTTCGGGAAAGGGATAGGGTTAGGGTTCGGGCTAGGGTTAGGGTTAGGGGACGGGGAAGGTTTAGGGTCCAGGTGAGGGCACGACAACGCTTTATGGGGAGCGTACGTGTGAGGGCGCGGGTTAGTGTCAGCGTACGGGTTAGGATTAGGGGACGGGTGAGAGTCAGGCTTCGGGGAAGGGTTAGGGTTAGGGTTCGGGCTAGGGTTAGGGTTAGGGGACGGGGACGGTTTAGGGTCCAGGTGAGGGCACGACAACGCTTTAGGGGGAGCGTACGTGTGAGGGCGCGGGATAGTGTTAGCGTACGGGTTAGGATGAGGGGACGGGTGAGGGTCAGGCTTCGGGGAAGGGTTAGGGTTAGGGTTCGGGCTAGGGTTAGGGTTAGGGGACGGGGACGGTTTAGGTTCCAGGTGAGGGTACGACAACGCTTTAGGGGGAGCGTACGTGTGAGGGCGCGGGTTAGTGTCCGCTTTCGGGTTACGATTAGGGGACGGGTGAGGGTCAGGCTTCGGGGAAGGGTTAGGGTTAGGGTTCGGGCTAGGGTTAGGGTTAGGGGACAGGGACGGTTTAGGGTCCAGGTGAGGGCACGACAACGCTTTAGGGGGAGCGTACGTGTGAGGGCGCGGGTTAGTGTCAGCGTACGGGTTGTGATTAGGGGACGGGTGAGGGTCAGGCTTCGGGGAAGGGTTAGGGTTAGGGTTCGGGCTAGGGTTAGGGTTAGGGGACGGGGACGGTTTAGGGTCCAGGTGAGGGCACGACAACGCTTTAGGGGGAGCGTACGTGTGAGGGCGCGGGTTAGTGTCAGCGTACGGGTTAGGATTAGGGGACGGGTGAGGGTCAGGCTTCGGGAAAGGGTTAGGGTTAGGGTTCGGGCTAGGGTTAGGTTTAGGGGACGGGGACGGTTTAGGGTGCAGGTGAGGGCACGACAACGCTTTAGGGGTAGCGTACGTGTGACGGCGCGTGTTAGTGTCAGCGTACGGGTTAGGATTAGGGGACGGGTGAGGGTCAGGCTTCGGGAAAGGGATAGGGTTAGGGTTCGGGCTAGGGTTAGGGTTAGGGGACGGGGAAGGTTTAGGGTCCAGGTGAGGGCACGACAACGCTTTATGGGGAGCGTACGTGTGAGGGCGCGGGTTAGTGTCAGCGTACGGGTTAGGATTAGGGGACGGGTGAGAGTCAGACTTCGGGGAAGGGTTAGGGTTAGGGTTCGGGCTAGGGTTAGGGTTAGGGGACGGGGACGGTTTAGGGTCCAGGTGAGGGCACGACAACGCTTTAGGGGGAGCGTACGTGTGAGGGCGCGGGTTAGTGTTAGCGTACGGGTTAGGATGAGGGGACGGGTGAGGGTCAGGCTTCGGGGAAGGGTGAGGGTTAGGGTTCGGGCTAGGGTTAGGGTTAGGGGACGGGGACGGTTTAGGGTCCAGGTGAGGGCACGACAACGCTTTAGGGGGAGCGTACGTGTGAGGGCGCGGGTTAGTGTCAGCGTACGGGTTAGGATTAGGGGACGGGTGACGGTCAGGCTTCGGGGAAGGGTTAGGGTTAGGGTTCGGTCTAGGGTTAGGGTTAGGGGACGGGGACGGTTTAGGGTCCAGGTGAGGGTACGACAACGCTTTAGGGGGAGCGTACGTGTGAGGGCGCGGGTTAGTGTCAGCGTACGGGTTAGGATTAGGGGACGGGTGAGGGTCAGGCTTCGGGGAAGGGTTAGGGTTAGGGTTTGTGCTAGGGTTAGGGTTAGGGGACGGGGACGGTTTAGGGTCCAGGTGAGGGTACGACAACGCTTTAGGGGGAGCGTACGTGTGAGGGCGCGGGTTACTGTCAGCGTACGGGTTAGGATTAGGGGACGGGTGAGGGTCAGGCTTCGGGGAAGGGTTAGGGTTAGGGTTCGTGCTAGGGTTAGGGTTAGGGGACGGGCACGGTTTAGGGTCCAGGTGAGGGTACGACAACGCTTTAGGGGGAGCGTACGTGTGAGGGCGCGGGTGCGTGTCAGCGTACGGGTTAGGATTACGGGATGAGTGAGGGTCAGGCTTCAGGGAAGGGTTAGGGTTAGGGGACGGGGACGGTTTAGGGTCCAGGTGAGGGTACGCCAACGCTTTAGGGGGAGCGTACGTGTGAGGGCGCGCGTTAGTGTCAGCGTACGGGTTAGGATTAGGGGACGGGTGAGGGTCAGGCTTCGGGGAAGGGTTAGGGTTAGGGTTCGGGCTAGGGTTAGGGCTAGGGGTCGGGGACGGTTTAGAGTCCAGGTGAGGGCACGAAAACGCCTTAGGGGGAGCGTACGTGTGAGGGCGCGGGTTAGTGTCAGCGTACGGTTTAGTATTAGGGGACGGGTGAGGGTCAGGCTTCGGGGAAGGGTTAGGGTTAGGGTTCGGGCTAGGGTTAGGGTTAGGGGACGGGGACGGTTTAGGGTCCAGGTGAGGGCACGACAACACTTTAGGGGGAGCGTACGTGTGAGGGCGCGGGTTAGTGTCAGCGTACGGGTTAGGATTAGGGGACGGGTGAGGGTCAGGCTTCGGGGAAGGGTTAGGGTTAGGGTTCGGGCTAGGGTTAGGGTTAGGGGACGGGGACGGTTTAGGGTCCAGGTGAGGGTACGACAACGCTTTAGGGAGAGCGTACGTGTGAGGGCGCGGGTTATTGTCAGCGTACGGGTTAGGATTCGGGGACGGGTGAGGGTCAGGCTTCGGGGAAGAGTTAGGGTTATGGTTCGGGCTAGGGTTAGGGGACGGGGACGGTTTATGGTACAGGTGAGGGCACGACAACGCTTTAGGGGGAGCGTACGTGTGAGGGCGCGGGTTAGTGTCAGCGTACGGGTTAGGATTAGGGGACGGGTGAGGGTCAGGCTTCGGGGAAGGGTTAGGGTTAGGGTTCGGGCTAGGGTTAGGTTTAGGGGACGGGGACGGTTTAGGGTCCAGGTGAGGGCACGACAACGCTTTACGGGTAGCGTACGTGTGAGGGCGCGGGTTAGTGTCAGCGTACGGGTTAGGATTAGGGGACGGGTGAGGGTCAGGCTTCGGGGAAGGGTTAGGGTTAGGGTTCGGGCTAGGGTTAGGGTTAGGGGACGGGGACGGTTTCGGGTCCAGGTGAGGGTACGACAACGCTTTAGGGGGAGCGTACGTGTGAGGGCGCGGGTTAGTGTCAGCGTACGGGTTAGGATTAGGGGACGGGTGAGGGTCAGGCTTCGGGGAAGGGTTAGGGTTAGGGTTCGGGCTAGGGTTAGGGTTAGGGGACGGGGACGGATTAGGGTCCAGGTGAGGGCACGACAACGCTTTAGGGGGAGCGTACGTGTGAGGGCGCCGGTTAGTGTCAGCGTACAGGTTAGGATTAGGGGACGGGTGAGGGTCAGGCTTCGGGGAAGGGTTAGGGTTAGGGTTCGGGCTAGGGTTAGGGTTAGGGGACGGGGACGGTTTAGGGTCCAGGTGAGGGCACGACAACGCTTTAGGGGGAGCGTACGTGTGAGGGCGCGGTTTAGTGTCAGCGTACGGGTTAGGATTAGGGGACGGGTGAGGGTCAGGCTTCGGGGAAGGGTTAGGGTTAGAGTTCGGGCTAGGGTTAGGGTTAGGGGACGGGGACGGTTTCGGGTCCAGGTGAGGGTACGACAACGCTTTAGGGGGAGCGTACGTGTGAGGGCGCGGGTTAGTGTCAGTGTACGGGTTAGGATTAGGGGACGGGTGAGTGTCAGGCTTCGGGGAAGGGTTAGGGTTACGGTTCGGGCTAGGGTTAGGGTTAGGGGACGGGGACGGTTTAGGATCCAGGTGAGGGCACGACAACGCTTTAGGGGGAGCGTACGTGTGAGGGCGCGGGTTAGTGTCAGCGTACGGGTTAGGATTAGGGGACGGGTGAGGGTCAGGCTTCGGGGAAGGGTTAGGGTTAGGGTTCGGGCTAGGGTTAGGGTTAGCAGACGGGGACGGTTTAGGGTCCAGGTGAGGGCACGACAACGCATTAGGTGGAGCGTACGTGTGAGGGCGCGGGTTAGTGTCAGCGTATGGGTTAGGATTAGGGGACGGGTGAGGGTCAGGCTTCGGGGAAGGGTTAGGGTTAGGGTTCGGGCTAGGGTTAGGGGACGGGGACGGTTTAGGGTCCAGGTGAGGGCACGACAACGCTTTAAGGGGAGCGTACGTGTGAGGGCGCGGGTTAGTGTCAGCGTACGGGTTAGGATTAGGGGACGGGTGAGGGTCAGGCTTCGGGGAAGGGTTAGGGTTAGGGTTCGGGCTAGGGTTAGGGTTAGGGGACGGGGACGGTTTAGGGTCCAGGTGAGGGCACGACAACGCCTTAGGGGGAGCGTACGTGTGAGGGCGCGGGTTAGTGTCAGCGTACGGGTTAGGATTAGGGGACGGGTGAGGGTCAGGCTTCGGGGAAGGGTTAGAGTTAGGGTTCGGGCTAGGGTTAGGGTTAGGGGACGGGGACGGTTTAGGGTCCAGGTGAGGGCACGACAACGCTTTAGGGGGAGCGTACATGTGAGGGCGCGGGTTAGTGTCAGCGTACGGGTTAGGATTAGGGGACGGGTGAGGGTCAGGCTTCAGGGAAGGGTTAGGGTTAGGGTTCGGGCTAGGGTTAGGGTTAGGGGACGGGGACGGTTTATGGTCCAGGTGAGGGCACGACTACACTTTAGGGGGAGCGTACGTGTGAGGGCGCGGGTTAGTGTCAGCGTTCAGGTTAGGATTAGGGGACGGGTGAGGGTCAGGCTTCGGGGAAGGGTTAGGGTTAGGGTTCGGGCTAGGGTTAGGGTTAGAAGACGGGGACGGTTTAGGGTCCAGGTGAGGGCACGACAACGCATTAGGGGGAGCGTACGTGTGAGGGCGCGGGTTAGTGTCAGCGTATGGGTTAGGATTAGGGGACGGGTGAGGGTCAGGCTTCGGGGAAGGGTTAGGGTTAGGGTTCGGGGTAGGGTTAGGGTTAGGGGACGGGGACGGTTTAGGGTCCAGGTGAGGGCACGACAACGCCTTAGGGGGAGCGTACGTGTGAGGGCGCGGGTTAGTGTCAGCGTACGGGTTAGGATTAGGGGACGGGTGAGGGTCAGGCTTCGGGGAAGGTTTAGGGTTAGGGTTCGGGCTAGGGTTAGGGTTAGGGGACGGGGACGGTTTAGGGTCCAGGTGAGGGCACGACAACGCTTTAGGGGGAGCGTACATGTGAGGGCGCGGGTTAGTGTCAGCGTACGGGTTAGGATTAGGGGACGGGTGAGGGTCAGGCTTCGGGGAAGGGTTAGGGTTAGGGTTCGGGCTAGGGTTAGGGTTAGGGGACGGGGACGGTTTAGGGTCTAGGTGAGGGAACGACAACGCTTTAGGGGGAGCGTACGTGTGACGGCGCGGGTTAGTGTCAGCGTACGGGTTAGGATTAGGGGACGGGTGAGGGTCAGGCTTCGGGGAAGGGTTAGGGTTAGGGTTCGGGCTAGGGTTAGGGTTAGGGGACGGGGACGGTTTAGGGTCCAGGTGAGGGCACGACAACGCTTTAGGGGGAGAGTACGTGTGAGGGCGCGGGTGAGTGTCAGCGTACGGGTTAGGATTAGGGGACGGGTGAGGGTCAGGCTTCGGGGAAGGGTTAGGGTTAGGGTTCGGGCTAGGGTTAGGGTTAGGGGACGGGGACGGTTTATGGTTCAGGTGAGGGTACGACAACGCTTTAGGGGGAGCGTACGTGTGAGGGCGCGGGTTAGTGTCAGCGTACGGGTTAGGATTAGGGGACGGGTGAGGGTCAGGCTTCGGGGAAGGGTTAGGGATAGGGTTCGGGCTAGGGTTAGGGTTAGGGGACGGGGACGGTTTAGGGTCCAGGTGAGGGCACCACAACGCTTTAGGGGGAGCGTACGTGTGAGGGCGCGGGTTAGTGTCAGCGTACAGGTTAGGATTAGGGGACGGGTGAGGGTCAGGCTTCGGGGAAGAGTTAGGGTTAGGGTTCGGGCTAGGGTTAGGGTTAGGGGACGGGGACGGTTTAGGGTGCAGGTGAGGGCACGACAACGCTTTAGGGGGAGCGTACGTGTGAGGGCGCGGGTTAGTGTCAGCGTACGGGTTAGGATTAGGGGACGGGTGAGGGTCAGGCTTCGGGGAAGGGTTAGGGTTAGGGTTCGGCCTAGGGTTAGGATTAGGGGACGGGGACGGTTTAGGGTCCAGGTGAGGGTACGACAACGCTTTAGGGGGAGCGTATGTGTGAGGGCGCGGGTTAGTGTCAGCGTACGGGTTAGGATTAGGGGACGGGTGAGGGTCAAGCTTCGGGGAAGGGTTAGGGTTAGGGTTCGGGCTAGGGTTAGGGTTAGGGGACGGGGACGGTTTAGGGTCCAGGTGAGGGCACGACAACGCTTTAGGGGGAGCGTACGTGTGAGGGCGCGGGTTAGTGTCAGCGTACGGGTTAGGATTAGGGGACGGGTGAGGGTCAGGCTTCGGGGAAGGGTTAGGGTTAGAGTTCGGGCTAGGGTTAGGGTTAGGGGACGGGGACGGTTTCGGGTCCAGGTGAGGGTACGACAACGCTTTAGGGGGAGCGTACGTGTGAGGGCGCGGGTTAGTGTCAGCGTACGGGTTAGGATTAGGGGACGGGTGAGGGTCAGGCTTCGGGGAAGGGTTAGGGTTAGGGTTCGGGCTAGGGTTAGGGTTAGGGGACGGGGACGGTTTAGGGTCCAGGTGAGGGCACGACAACGCTTTAGGGGGAGCGTACGTGTGAGGGCGCGGGTTAGTGTCAGCGTACGGGATAGGATTAGGGGACGGGTGAGGGTCAGGCTTCGGGGAAGGGTTAGGGTTAGGTTTCGGGCTAGGGTTAGGGTTAGGGGACGGGGACGGTTTCGGGTCCAGGTGAGGGCACGACAACGCCTTAGGGGGAGCGTACGTGTGAGGGCGCGGGTTAGTGTCAGCGTACGGGTTAGGATTAGGGGACGGGTGAGGGTCAGGCTTCGGGGAAGGGTTAGGGTTAGGGTTCGGGCTAGGGTTAGGGTTAGGGGACGGGGACGGTTTAGGGTCCAGGTGAGGGCACGACAACGCTTTAGGGGGAGCGTACATGTGAGGGCGCGGGTTAGTGTCAGCGTACGGGTTAGGATTAGGGGACGGGTGAGGGTCAGGCTTCGGGGAAGGGTTAGGGTTAGGGTTCGGGCTAGGGTTAGGGTTAGGGGACGGGGACGGTTTATGGTCCAGGTGAGGGCACGACAACGCTTTAGGGGGAGCGTACGTGTGAGGGCGCGGATTAGTGTCAGCGTACGGGTTAGGATTAGGGGACGGGTGAGGGTCAGGCTTCTGGGACGGGTTAGGGTTAGGGTTCGGGCTAGGGTTAGGGTTAGGGGATGGGGACGGTTTAGGGTCCAGGTGAGGGTACGACAACGCTTTAGGGGGAGCGTACGTGTGAGGGCGCGGGTTAGTGTCAGCGTACGGGTTAGGATTAGGGGACGGGTGAGGGTCAGGCTTCGGGGAAGGGTTAGGGTTAGGGTTTTGGCTAGGGTTAGGGGACGGGGACGGGGACGGTTTAGGGTCCAGGTGAGGGCACGACAACGCGTTAGGGGGAGCGTACGTGTGAGGGCGCGGGTTAGTGTCAGCGTACGGGTTAGGATTAGGGGACGGGTGAGGGTCAGGCTTCGGGGAAGGGTTAGGGTTAGGGTTAGGGGACGGGGACGGTTTAGGGTCCAGGTGAGGGCACGACAACGCCTTAGGGGGAGCGTACGTGTGAGGGCGCGGGTTAGTGTCAGCGTACGGGTTAGGATTAGGGGACGGGTGAGGGTCAGGCTTCGGGGAAGGGTTAGGGTTAGGGTTCGGGCTAGGGTTAGGGTTAGGGGACGGGGACGGTTTAGGGTCCAGGTGAGGGCACGACAACGCTTTAGGGGGAGCGTACATGTGAGGGCGCGGGTTAGTGTCAGCGTACGGGTTAGGATTAGGGGACGGGTGAGGGTCAGGCTTCGGGGAAGGGTTAGGGTTAGGGTTCGGGCTAGGGTTAGGGTTAGGGGACGGGGACGGTTTAGGGTCTAGGTGAGGGAACGACAACGCTTTAGGGGGAGCATACGTGTGACAGCGCGGGTTAGTGTCAGCGTACGGGTTAGGATTAGGGGATGGGTGAGGGTCAGGCTTCGGGGAAGGGTTAGGGTTAGGGTTCGGGCTCGGGTTAGGGGACGGGGACGGTTTAGGGTCCAGGTGAGGGCACGACAACGCTTTAGGGGGAGCGTACGTGTGAGGGCGCGGGTTAGTGTCAGCGTACGGGTTAGGATTAGGGGACGGGTGAGGGTCAGGCTTCGGGGAAGGGTTAGGGTTAGGGTTCGGACTAGGGTTAGGGTTAGGGGACGGGGACAGTTTAGGGTCCAGGTGAGGGCACGACAACGCTTTAGGGGGAGCGTACGTGTGAGGGCGCGGGTTAGTGTCAGCGTACGGGATAGGATTAGGGGACGGGTGAGGGTCAGGCTTCGGGGAAGGGTTAGGGTTAGGGTTCGGGCTAGGGTTAGGGTTAGGGTTAGGGGACGGGGACGGTTTAGGGTCCAGGTGAGGGCACGACAACGCATTAGGGGGAGCGTACGTGTGAGGGCGCGGGTTAGTGTCAGCGTACGGGTTAGGATTAGGGGACGGGTGAGTGTCAGGCTTCGGGGAAGGGTTAGGGTTAGGGTTCGGGCTAGGGTTAGGGTTAGGGGACGGGGACGGTTTAGGGTCCAGGTGAGGGCACGACAACGCTTTAGGGGGAGCGTACGTGTGAGGGCGCGGGTTAGTGTCAGCGTACGGGTTAGGATTAGGGGACGGGTGAGGGTCAGGCTTCGGGGAAAGTTAGGTTTAGGGTTCGGGCTAGGGTTAGGGTTAGGGGACGGGGACGGATTAGGGTCCAGGTGAGGGCACGAAAACGCTTTAGGGGGAGCGTACATGTGAGGGCGCGGGTTAGTGTCAGCGTACGGGTTAGGA
Organism: Pseudorca crassidens; assembly: GCF_039906515.1. Lineage (NCBI taxonomy): Eukaryota > Metazoa > Chordata > Mammalia > Artiodactyla > Delphinidae > Pseudorca > Pseudorca crassidens. The sequence goes on from NC_090309.1 coordinate 47,708,380, forward strand.
TTAGAGGACGGGTGAGGGTCAGGCTTCGGGGAAGGGTTAGGGTTAGGGTTCGGGCTAGGGTTAGGGTTAGGGGACGGGGACGGTTTAGGGTCCAGGTGAGGGCACGACAACGCTTTAGGTGGAGCGTACGTGTGAGGGCGCGGGTTAGTGTCAGCGTACGGGTTAGGATTAGGGTACGGGTGAGGGTCAGGCTTCGGGGAAGGGTTAGGTTTAGGGTTCGGGCTAGGGTTAGGGTTAGGGGACGGGGACGGTTTAGGGTCCAGCTGAGGGCACGATAACGCTTTAGGGGGAGCGTACGTGTGAGGGCGCGGGTTAGTGTCAGCGTACGGGTTAGGATTAGGGGACGGGTGAGGGTCAGGCTTCGGGGAAGGGTTAGGGTTAGGGTTCGGGCTAGGGTTAGGTTTAGGGGACGGGGACGGTTTAGGGTCCAGGTGAGGGCACGACAACGCTTTAGGGGGAGCGTACGTGTGAGGGCGCGGGTTAGTGTCAGCGTACGGGTTAGGATTAGGGGACGGGTGAGGGTCAGGCTTCGGGGAAGGGTTAGGGTTAGGGTTCAGGCTAGGGTTAGGGTTAGGGGACGGGGACGGTTTAGGGTCCAGGTGAGGGCACGACAACGCTTTACGGGGAGCGTACGTGTGAGGGCGCGGGTTAGTGTCAGCGTACGGGTTAGGATTAGGGGACGGGTGAGGGTCAGGCTTCGGGAAAGGGTTAGGGTTAGGGTTCGGGCTAGGGTTAGGGTTAGGGGACGGGGACGGTTTAGGGTCCAGGTGAGGGCACGACAACGCTTTAGGGGGGGCGTACGTGTGAGGGCGCGGGTTAGTGTCAGCGTACGGGTTAGGATTAGGGGACGGGTGAGGGTCAGGCTTCGGGGAAGGGTTAGGGTTAGGGTTCGGGCTAGGGTTAGGGTTAGGGGACGGGGACGGTTTAGGGTCCAGGTGAGGGCACGACAACGCTTTAGGTGGAGCGTACGTGTGAGGGCGCGGGTTAGTGTCAGCGTACGGGTTAGGATTAGGGTACGGGTGAGGGTCAGGCTTCGGGGAAGGGTTAGGTTTAGGGTTCGGGCTAGGGTTAGGGTTAGGGGACGGGGACGGTTTAGGGTCCAGCTGAGGGCACGACAACGCTTTAGGGGGAGCGTACGTGTGAGGGCGCGGGTTAGTGTCAGCGTACGGGTTAGGATTAGGGGACGGGTGAGGGTCAGGCTTCGGGGAAGGGTTAGGGTTAGGGTTCGGGCTAGGGTTAGGGTTAGGGGACGGGGACGGTTTAGGGTCCAGGTGAGGGCATGACAACGCTTTAGGGGGAGCGTACGTGTGTGGGCGCGGGTTAGTGTCAGCGTACGGGTTAGGATTAGGGGACGGGTGAGTGTCAGGCTTCGGGGAAGGGTTAGGGTTAGGGTTCGGGCTAGGGTTAGGGTTAGGGGACGGGGACGGTTTAGGGTCCAGGTGAGGGCACGACAACGCTTTAGGGGGAGCGTACGTGTGAGGGCGCGGGTTAGTGTCAGCGAACGGGTTAGGATTAGGGGACGGGTGAGGGTCAGGCTTCGGGGAAGGGTTAGGGTTAGGGTTCGGGCTAGGGTTAGGGTTAGGGGACGGGGACGGTTGAGGGTCCAGGTGAGGGCACGACAACGCTTTAGGGGGTGCATACGTGTGAGGGAGTGGGTTAGTTTCAGCGTACGGATTAGGATTAGGGGACGGGTGAGGGTCAGGCTTCGGGGAAGGGTTAGGGTTAGGGTTCGGGCTAGGGTTACGGTTAGGGGACGGGGACGGTTTAGGGTCCAGGTGAGGGTACGACAACGCTTTAGGGGGAGCGTACGTGTGAGGGCGTGGTTTAGTGTCAGCGTACGGGTTAGGATTAGGGGACGGGTGAGGGTCAGGCTTCGGGGAAGGGTTAGGGTTAGGGTTCGGGCTAGGGTTAGGGTTAGGGGACGGGGACGGTTTAAGGTCCAGGTGAGGGCACGACAACGCTTTAGGGGGAGCGTACGTGTGAGGGCGCGGGTTAGTGTCAGCGTACGGGTTAGGATTAGGGGACGGGTGAGGGTCAGGCTTCGGGGAAGGGTTAGGGTTAGGGTTCGGGCTAGGGTTAGGGTTAGGGGACGGGGACGGTTTCGGGTCCAGGTGAGGGCACGACAATGCTTTAGGGGGAGCGTACGTGTGAGGGCGCGGGTTAGTGTCAGCGTACGGATTAGGATTAGGGGACTGGTGAGGGTCAGGCTTCGGGGAAGGGTTAGGGTTAGGGTTCGGGCTAGGGTTAGGGTTAGGGGACGGGGACGGTTTAGGGTGCAGGTGAGGGTACGACAACACTTTAGGGGGAGCGTATGTGTGAGGGCGTGGGTGAGTGTCAGCGTACGGGTTAGGATTAGGGGACGGGTGAGGGTCAGGCTTCCCGGAAGGGTTAGGGTTAGGGTTCGGGCTAGGGTTAGGGTTAGGGTACGGGGACGGTTTAGGGTCCAGGTGAGAGCACGACAACGCTTTAGGGGGAGCGTACGTGTGAGGGCGCGGGTTAGTGTCAGCGTACGGGTTAGGATTAGGGGACGGGTGAGGGTCAGGCTTCGGGGAAGGGTTAGGGTTAGGGTTCGGGCTAGGGTTAGGGTTAGGGGACGGGGACGGTTGAGGGTCCAGGTGAGGGCACGACAACGCTTTAGGGGGTGCATACGTGTGAGGGAGTGGGTTAGTTTCAGCGTACGGATTAGGATTAGGGGACGGGTGAGGGTCAGGCTTCGGGGAAGGGTTAGGGTTAGGGTTCGGGCTAGGGTTACGGTTAGGGGACGGGGACGGTTTAGGGTCCAGGTGAGGGTACGACAACGCTTTAGGGGGAGCGTACGTGTGAGGGCGTGGTTTAGTGTCAGCGTACGGGTTAGGATTAGGGGACGGGTGAGGGTCAGGCTTCGGGGAAGGGTTAGGGTTAGGGTTCGGGCTAGGGTTAGGGTTAGGGGACGGGGACGGTTTAGGGTCCAGGTGAGGGCACGACAACGCTTTAGGGGGAGCGTACGTGTGAGGGCGCGGGTTAGTGTCAGCGTACGGGTTAGGATTAGGGGACGGGTGAGGGTCAGGCTTCGGGGAAGGGTTAGGGTTAGGGTTCGGGCTAGGGTTAGGGTTAGGGGACGGGGACGGTTTCGGGTCCAGGTGAGGGCACGACAATGCTTTAGGGGGAGCGTACGTGTGAGGGCGCGGGTTAGTGTCAGCGTACGGATTAGGATTAGGGGACGGGTGAGGGTCAGGCTTCGGGGAAGGGTTAGGGTTAGGGTTCGGGCTAGGGTTAGGGTTAGGGGACGGGGACGGTTTAGGGTGCAGGTGAGGGTACGACAACGCTTTAGAGGGAGCGTATGTGTGAGGGCGTGGGTGAGTGTCAGCGTACGGGTTAGGATTAGGGGACGGGTGAGGGTCAGGCTTCCCGGAAGGGTTAGGGTTAGGGTTCGGGCTAGGGTTAGGGTTAGGGTACGGGGACGGTTTAGGGTCCAGGTGAGAGCACGACAACGCTTTAGGGGGAGCGTACGTGTGAGGGCGCGGGTTAGTGTCAGCGTACGGGTTAGGATTAGGGGACGGGTGAGGGTCAGGCTTCGGGGAAGGGTTAGGGTTAGGGTTCGGGCTAGGGTTAGGGTTAGGGGACGGGGACGGTTTAGGGTCCAGGTGAGGGCACGACAACGCTTTAGGGGGAGCATACGTGTGAGGGCGCGGGTTAGTGTCAGCGTACGGGTTAGGATTAGGGGACGGGTGAGGGTCAGGCTTCGGGGAAGGGTTGGGGTTAGGGTTCGGGCTAGGGTTAGGGTTAGGGGACGGGGACGGTTTAGGGTCCAGGTGAGGGCACGACAACGCTTTAGGGGGAGCGTACGTGTGAGGGCGCGGGTTAGTGTCAGCGTACGGGTTAGGATTAGGGGACGGGTGAGGGTCAGGCTTCGGGGAAGGGTTAGGGTTAGGGTTCGGGGTAGGGTTAGGGTTAGGGGACAGGGACGGTTGAGGGTCCAGGTGAGGGCACGACAACGCTTTAGGGGGTGCGTACGTGTGAGGGAGTGGGTTAGTTTCAGCGTACGGATTAGGATTAGGGGACGGGTGAGGGTCAGGCTTCGGGGAAGGGTTAGGGTTAGGGTTCGGGCTAGGGTTAGGGTTAGGGGACGGGGACGGTTTAGGGTCCAGGTGAGGGTACGACAACGCTTTAGGGGGAGCGTACGTGTGAGGGCGTGGTTTAGTGTCAGCGTACGGGTTAGGATTAGGGGACGGGTGAGGGTCAGGCTTCGGGGAAGGGTTAGGGTTAGGGTTCGGGCTAGGGTTAGGGTTAGGGGACGGGGACGCTTTAGGGTCCAGGTGAGGGCACGACAACGCTTTAGGGGGAGCGTACGTGTGAGGGCGCGGGTTAGTGTCAGCGTACGGGTTAGGATTAGGGGACGGGTGAGGGTCAGGCTTCGGGGAAGGGTTAGGGATAGGGTTCGGGCTAGGGTTAGGGTTAGGGGACGGGGACGGTTTAGGGTCCAGGTGAGGGCACGACAACGCTTTAGGGGGAGCGTACGTGTGAGGGCGCGGGTTAGTGTCAGCGTACAGGTTAGGATTAGGGGACGGGTGAGGGTCAGGCTTCGGGGAAGAGTTAGGGTTAGGGTTCGGGCTAGGGTTAGGGTTAGGGGACGGGGACGGTTTAGGGTGCAGGTGAGGGCACGACAACGCTTTAGGGGGAGCGTACGTGTGAGGGCGCGGGTTAGTGTCAGCGTACGGGTTAGGATTAGGGGACGGGTGAGGGTCAGGCTTCGGGGAAGGGTTAGGGTTAGGGTTCGGCCTAGGGTTAGGATTAGGGGACGGGGACGGTTTAGGGTCCAGGTGAGGGTACGACAACGCTTTAGGGGGAGCGTATGTGTGAGGGCGCGGGTTAGTGTCAGCGTACGGGTTAGGATTAGGGGACGGGTGAGGGTCAAGCTTCGGGGAAGGGTTAGGGTTAGGGTTCGGGCTAGGGTTAGGGTTAGGGGACGGGGACGGTTTAGGGTCCAGGTGAGGGCACGACAACGCTTTAGGGGGAGCGTACGTGTGAGGGCGCGGGTTAGTGTCAGCGTACGGGTTAGGATTAGGGGACGGGTGAGGGTCAGGCTTCGGGGAAGGGTTAGGGTTAGAGTTCGGGCTAGGGTTAGGGTTAGGGGACGGGGACGGTTTCGGGTCCAGGTGAGGGTACGACAACGCTTTAGGGGGAGCGTACGTGTGAGGGCGCGGGTTAGTGTCAGCGTACGGGTTAGGATTAGGGGACGGGTGAGGGTCAGGCTTCGGGGAAGGGTTAGGGTTAGGGTTCGGGCTAGGGTTAGGGTTAGGGGACGGGGACGGTTTAGGGTCCAGGTGAGGGCACGACAACGCTTTAGGGGGAGCGTACGTGTGAGGGCGCGGGTTAGTGTCAGCGTACGGGATAGGATTAGGGGACGGGTGAGGGTCAGGCTTCGGGGAAGGGTTAGGGTTAGGTTTCGGGCTAGGGTTAGGGTTAGGGGACGGGGACGGTTTCGGGTCCAGGTGAGGGCACGACAACGCCTTAGGGGGAGCGTACGTGTGAGGGCGCGGGTTAGTGTCAGCGTACGGGTTAGGATTAGGGGACGGGTGAGGGTCAGGCTTCGGGGAAGGGTTAGGGTTAGGGTTCGGGCTAGGGTTAGGGTTAGGGGACGGGGACGGTTTAGGGTCCAGGTGAGGGCACGACAACGCTTTAGGGGGAGCGTACATGTGAGGGCGCGGGTTAGTGTCAGCGTACGGGTTAGGATTAGGGGACGGGTGAGGGTCAGGCTTCGGGGAAGGGTTAGGGTTAGGGTTCGGGCTAGGGTTAGGGTTAGGGGACGGGGACGGTTTATGGTCCAGGTGAGGGCACGACAACGCTTTAGGGGGAGCGTACGTGTGAGGGCGCGGATTAGTGTCAGTGTACGGGTTAGGATTAGGGGACGGGTGAGGGTCAGGCTTCTGGGACGGGTTAGGGTTAGGGTTCGGGCTAGGGTTAGGGTTAGGCGATGGGGACGGTTTAGGGTCCAGGTGAGGGTACGACAACGCTTTAGGGGGAGCGTACGTGTGAGGGCGCGGGTTAGTGTCAGCGTACGGGTTAGGATTAGGGGACGGGTGAGGGTCAGGCTTCGGGGAAGGGTTAGGGTTAGGGTTTTGGCTAGGGTTAGGGGACGGGGACGGGGACGGTTTAGGGTCCAGGTGAGGGCACGACAACGCGTTAGGGGGAGCGTACGTGTGAGGGCGCGGGTTAGTGTCAGCGTACGGGTTAGGATTAGGGGACGGGTGAGGGTCAGGCTTCGGGTAAGGGTTAGGGTTAGGGTTAGGGGACGGGGACGGTTTAGGGTCCAGGTGAGGGCACGACAACGCCTTAGGGGGAGCGTACGTGTGAGGGCGCGGGTTAGTGTCAGCGTACGGGTTAGGATTAGGGGACGGGTGAGGGTCAGGCTTCGGGGAAGGGTTAGGGTTAGGGTTCGGGCTAGGGTTAGGGTTAGGGGACGGGGACGGTTTAGGGTCCAGGTGAGGGCACGACAACGCTTTAGGGGGAGCGTACATGTGAGGGCGCGGGTTAGTGTCAGCGTACGGGTTAGGATTAGGGGACGGGTGAGGGTCAGGCTTCGGGGAAGGGTTAGGGTTAGGGTTCGGGCTAGGGTTAGGGTTAGGGGACGGGGACGGTTTAGGGTCTAGGTGAGGGAACGACAACGCTTTAGGGGGAGCATACGTGTGACAGCGCGGGTTAGTGTCAGCGTACGGGTTAGGATTAGGGGATGGGTGAGGGTCAGGCTTCGGGGAAGGGTTAGGGTTAGGGTTCCGGCTAGGGTTAGGGGACGGGGACGGTTTAGGGTCCAGGTGAGGGCACGACAACGCTTTACGGGGAGCGTACGTGTGAGGGCGCGGGTTAGTGTCAGCGTACGGGTTAGGATTAGGGGACGGGTGAGGGTCAGGCTTCGGGGAAGGGTTAGGGTTAGGGTTCGGACTAGGGTTAGGGTTAGGGGACGGGGACGGTTTAGGGTCCAGGTGAGGGCACGACAACGCTTTAGGGGGAGCGTACGTGTGAGGGCGCGGGTTAGTGTCAGCGTACGGGATAGGATTAGGGGACGGGTGAGGGTCAGGCTTCGGGGAAGGGTTAGGGTTAGGGTTCGGGCTAGGGTTAGGGTTAGGGTTAGGGGACGGGGACGGTTTAGGGTCCAGGTGAGGGCACGACAACGCATTAGGGGGAGCGTACGTGTGAGGGCGCGGGTTAGTGTCAGCGTACGGTTTAGGATTAGGGGACGGGTGAGTGTCAGGCTTCGGGGAAGGGTTAGGGTTAGGGTTCGGGCTAGGGTTAGGGTTAGGGGACGGGGACGGTTTAGGGTTCAGGTGAGGGTACGACAACGCTTTAGGGGGAGCGTATGTGTGAGGGCGCGGGTTAGTGTCAGCGTACGGGTTAGGATTAGGGGACGGGTGAGGGTCAGGCTTCGGGGAAGGGTTAGGGTTAGGGTTCGGGCTAGGGTTAGGGTTAGGGGACGGGGACGGTTTAGGGTCCAGGTGAGGGCACGACAACGCTTTAGCGGGAGCATACGTGTGAGGGCGCGGGTTAGTGTCAGCGTACGGGTTAGGATTAGGGGACGGGTGAGGGTCAGGCTTCGGGGAAGGGTTGGGGTTAGGGTTCGGGCTAGGGTTAGGGTTAGGGGACGGGGACGGTTTAGGGTCCAGGTCAGGGCACGACAACGCTTTAGGGGGAGCGTACGTGTGAGGGCGCGGGTTAGTGTCAGCGTACGGGTTAGGATTAGGGGACGGGTGAGGGTCAGGCTTCGGGGAAGGGTTAGGGTTAGGGTTCGGGGTAGGGTTAGGGTTAGGGGACGGGGACGGTTGAGGGTCCAGGTGAGGGCACGACAACGCTTTAAGGGGTGCGTACGTGTGAGGGAGTGGGTTAGTTTCAGCGTACGGATTAGGATTAGGGGACGGGTGAGGGTCAGGCTTCGGGGAAGGGTTAGGGTTAGGGTTCGGGCTAGGGTTAGGGTTAGGGGACGGGGACGGTTTAGGGTCCAGGTGAGGGTACGACAACGCTTTAGGGGGAGCGTACGTGTGAGGGCGCGGGTTAGTGTCAGCGTACGGGTTAGGATTAGGGGACGGGTGAGGGTCAGGCTTCGGGGAAGTGTTAGGGTTAGAGTTCGGGCTAGGGTTAGGGTTAGGGGACGGGGACGGTTTCGGGTCCAGGTGAGGGTACGACAACGCTTTAGGGGGAGCGTACGTGTGAGGGCGCGGGTTAGTGTCAGCGTACGGGTTAGGATTAGGGGACGGGTGAGGGTCAGGCTTCGGGGAAGGGTTAGGGTTAGGGTTCGGGCTAGGGTTAGGGTTAGGGGACGGGGACGGTTTAGGGTCCAGGTGAGGGCACGACAACGCTTTAGGGGGAGCGTACGTGTGAGGGCGCGGGTTAGTGTCAGCGTACGGGATAGGATTAGGGGACGGGTGAGGGTCAGGCTCCGGGGAAGGGTTAGGGTTAGGGTTCGGGCTAGGGTTAGGGTTAGGGGACGGGGACGGTTTCGGGTCCAGGTGAGGGCACGACAACGCCTTAGGGGGAGCGTACGTGTGAGGGCGCGGGTTAGTGTCAGCGTACGGGTTAGGATTAGGGGACGGGTGAGGGTCAGGCTTCGGGGAAGGGTTAGGGTTAGGGTTCGGGCTAGGGTTAGGGTTAGGGGACGGGGACGGTTTAGGGTCCAGGTGAGGGCACGACAACGCTTTAGGGGGAGCGTACATGTGAGGGCGCGGGTTAGTGTCAGCGTACGGGTTAGGATTAGGGGACGGGTGAGGGTCAGGCTTCGGGGAAGGGTTAGGGTTAGGGTTCGGGCTAGGGTTAGGGTTAGGGGACGGGGACGGTTTATGGTCCAGGTGAGGGCACGACAACGCTTTAGGGGGAGCGTACGTGTGAGGGCGCGGGTTAGTGTCAGCGTACGGGTTAGGATTAGGGGACGGGTGAGGGTCAGGCTTCGGGGAAGGGTTAGGGTTAGGGTTCGGGCTAGGGTTAGGGTTAGGGGACGGGGACGGTTGAGGGTCTAGGTGAGGGAACGACAACGCTTTAGGGGGAGCGTACGTGTGACAGCGCGGGTTAGTGTCAGCGTACGGGTTAGGATTAGGGGATGGGTGAGGGTCAGGCTTCGGGGAAGGGTTAGGGTTAGGGTTCGGGCTCGGGTTAGGGGACGGGGACGGTTTAGGGTCCAGGTGAGGGCACGACAACGCTTTAGGGGGAGCGTACGTGTGAGGGCGCGGGTTAGTGTCAGCGTACGGGTTAGGATTAGGGGACGGATGAGGGTCAGGCTTCGGGGAAGGGTTAGGGTTAGGGTTCGGACTAGGGTTAGGGTTAGGGGACGGGGACGGTTTAGGGTCCAGGTGAGGGCACGACAACGCTTTAGGGGGAGCGTACGTGTGAGGGCGCGGGTTAGTGTCAGCGTACGGGATAGGATTAGGGGACGGGTGAGGGTCAGGCTTCGGGGAAGGGTTAGGGTTAGGGTTCGGGCTAGGGTTAGGGTTAGGGTTAGGGGACGGGGACGGTTTAGGGTCCAGGTGAGGGCACGACAACGCATTAGGGGGAGCGTACGTGTGAGGGCGCGGGTTAGTGTCAGCGTACGGGTTAGGATTAGGGGACGGGTGAGTGTCAGGCTTCGGGGAAGGGTTAGGGTTAGGGTTCGGGCTAGGGTTAGGGTTAGGGGACGGGGACGGTTTAGGGTCCAGGTGAGGGCACGACAACGCTTTAGGGGGAGCGTACGTGTGAGGGCGCGGGTTAGTGTCAGCGTACGGGTTAGGATTAGGGGACGGGTGAGGGTCAGGCTTCGGGGAAAGTTAGGTTTAGGGTTCGGGCTAGGGTTAGGGTTAGGGGACGGGGACGGATTAGGGTCCAGGTGAGGGCACGAAAACGCTTTAGGGGGAGCGTACATGTGAGGGCGCGGGTTAGTGTCAGCGTACGGGTTAGGATTAGGGGACGGGTGAGGGTCAGGCTTCGGGGAAGGGTTAGGGTTAGGGTTCGGGCTAGGGTTAGGGTTAGGGGACGGGGACGGTTTAGGGTCCAGGTGAGGGCACGACAACGCTTTAGGTGGAGCGTACGTGTGAGGGCGCGGGTTAGTGTCAGCGTACGGGTTAGGATTAGGGTACGGGTGAGGGTCAGGCTTCGGGGAAGGGTTAGGTTTAGGGTTCGGGCTAGGGTTAGGGTTAGGGGACGGGGACGGTTTAGGGTCCAGCTGAGGGCACGACAACGCTTTAGGGGGAGCGTACGTGTGAGGGCGCGGGTTAGTGTCAGCGTACGGGTTAGGATTAGGGGACGGGTGAGTGTCAGGCTTCGGGGAAGGGTTAGGGTTAGGGTTCGGGCTAGGGTTAGGGTTAGGGGACGGGGACGGTTTAGGGTCCAGGTGAGGGCACGACAACGCTTTAGGGGGAGCGTACGTGTGAGGGCGCGGGTTAGTGTCAGCGTACGGGTTAGGATTAGGGGACGGGTGAGGGTCAGGCTTCGGGGAAAGTTAGGTTTAGGGTTCGGGCTAGGGTTAGGGTTAGGGGACGGGGACGGATTAGGGTCCAGGTGAGGGCACGAAAACGCTTTAGGGGGAGCGTACATGTGAGGGCGCGGGTTAGTGTCAGCGTACGGGTTAGGATTAGGGGATGGGTGAGGGTCAGGCTTCGGGGAAGGGTTAGGGTTAGGGTTCGGGCTAGGGTTAGGGTTAGGGGACGGGGACGGTTTAGGGTCCAGGTGAGGGCACGACAACGCTTTAGGTGGAGCGTACGTGTGAGGGCGCGGGTTAGTGTCAGCGTACGGGTTAGGATTAGGGTACGGGTGAGGGTCAGGCTTCGGGGAAGGGTTAGGTTTAGGGTTCGGGCTAGGGTTAGGGTTAGGGGACGGGGACGGTTTAGGGTCCAGCTGAGGGCACGACAACGCTTTAGGGGGAGCGTACGTGTGAGGGCGCGGGTTAGTGTCAGCGTACGGGTTAGGATTAGGGGACGGGTGAGGGTCAGGCTTCGGGGAAGGGTTAGGGTTAGGGTTCGGGCTAGGGTTAGGGTTAGGGGACGGGGACGGTTTAGGGTCCAGGTGAGGGCACGACAACGCTTTAGGGGGAGCGTACGTGTGAGGGCGTGGGTTAGTGTCAGCGTACGGGTTAGGATTAGGGGACGGGTGAGGGTCAGGCTTCGGGGAAGGGTTAGGGTTAGGGTTCAGGCTAGGGTTAGGGTTAGGGGACGGGGACGGTTTAGGGTCCAGGTGAGGGCACGACAACGCTTTACGGGGAGCGTACGTGTGAGGGCGCGGGTTAGTGTCAGCGTACGGGTTAGGATTAGGGGACGGGTGAGGGTCAGGCTTCGGGAAAGGGTTAGGGTTAGGGTTCGGGCTAGGGTTAGGGTTAGGGGACGGGGACGGTTTAGGGTCCAGGTGAGGGCACGACAACGCTTTAGGGGGGGCGTACGTGTGAGGGCGCGGGTTAGTGTCAGCGTACGGGTTAGGATTAGGGGACGGGTGAGGGTCAGGCTTCGGGGAAGGGTTAGGGTTAGGGTTCGGGCTAGGGTTAGGGTTAGGGGACGGGGACGGTTTAGGGTCCAGGTGAGGGCACGACAACGCTTTAGGTGGAGCGTACGTGTGAGGGCGCGGGTTAGTGTCAGCGTACGGGTTACGATTAGGGTACGGGTGAGGGTCACGCTTCGGGGAAGGGTTAGGTTTAGGGTTCGGGCTAGGGTTAGGGTTAGGGGACGGGGACGGTTTAGGGTCCAGCTGAGGGCACGACAACGCTTTAGGGGGAGCGTACGTGTGAGGGCGCGGGTTAGTGTCAGCGTACGGGTTAGGATTAGGGGACGGGTGAGGGTCAGGCTTCGGGGAAGGGTTAGGGTTAGGGTTCGGGCTACGGTTAGGGTTAGGGGACGGGGACGGTTTAGGGTCCAGGTGAGGGCACGACAACGCTTTAGGGGGAGCGTACGTGTGAGGGCGCGGGTTAGTGTCAGCGTACGGGTTAGGATTAGGGGACGGGTGAGGGTCAGGCTTCGGGGAAGGGTTAGGGTTAGGGTTCAGGCTAGGGTTAGGGTTAGGGGACGGGGACGGTTTAGGGTCCAGGTGAGGGCACGACAACGCTTTACGGGGAGCGTACGTGTGAGGGCGCGGGTTAGTGTCAGCGTACGGGTTAGGATTAGGGGACGGGTGAGGGTCAGGCTTCGGGAAAGGGTTAGGGTTAGGGTTCGGGCTAGGGTTAGGGTTAGGGGACGGGGACGGTTTAGGGTCCAGGTGAGGGCACGACAACGCTTTAGGGGGGGCGTACGTGTGAGGGCGCGGGTTAGTGTCAGCGTACGGGTTAGGATTAGGGGACGGGTGAGGGTCAGGCTTCGGGGAAGGGTTAGGGTTAGGGTTCGGGCTAGGGTTAGGGTTAGGGGACGGGGACGGTTTAGGGTCCAGCTGAGGGCACGACAACGCTTTAGGGGGAGCGTACGTGTGAGGGCGCGGGTTAGTGTCAGCGTACGGGTTAGGATTAGGGGACGGGTGAGGGTCAGGCTTCGGGGAAGGGTTAGGGTTAGGGTTCGGGCTAGGGTTAGGGTTAGGGTACGGGGACGGTTTAGGGTCCAGGTGAGGGCATGACAACGCTTTAGGGGGAGCGTACGTGTGTGGGCGCGGGTTAGTGTCAGCGTACGGGTTAGGATTAGGGGACGGGTGAGTGTCAGGCTTCGGGGAAGGGTTAGGGTTAGGGTTCGGGCTAGGGTTAGGGTTAGGGGACGGGGACGGTTTAGGGTCCAGGTGAGGGCACGACAACGCTTTAGGGGGAGCGTACGTGTGAGGGCGCGGGTTAGTGTCAGCGAACGGGTTAGGATTAGGGGACGGGTGAGGGTCAGGCTTCGGGGAAGGGTTAGGGTTAGGGTTCGGGCTAGGGTTAGGGTTAGGGGACGGGGACGGTTGAGGGTCCAGGTGAGGGCACGACAACGCTTTAGGGGGTGCATACGTGTGAGGGAGTGGGTTAGTTTCAGCGTACGGATTAGGATTAGGGGACGGGTGAGGGTCAGGCTTCGGGGAAGGGTTAGGGTTAGGGTTCGGGCTAGGGTTACGGTTAGGGGACGGGGACGGTTTAGGGTCCAGGTGAGGGTACGACAACGCTTTAGGGGGAGCGTACGTGTGAGGGCGTGGTTTAGTGTCAGCGTACGGGTTAGGATTAGGGGACGGGTGAGGGTCAGGCTTCGGCGGAAGGGTTAGGGTTAGGGTTCGGGCTAGGGTTAGGGTTAGGGGACGGGGACGGTTTAAGGTCCAGGTGAGGGCACGACAACGCTTTAGGGGGAGCGTACGTGTGAGGGCGCGGGTTAGTGTCAGCGTACGGGTTAGGATTAGGGGACGGGTGAGGGTCAGGCTTCGGGAAAGGGTTAGGGTTAGGGTTCGGGCTAGGGTTAGGGTTAGGGGACGGGGACGGTTTAGGGTCCAGGTGAGGGCACGACAACGCTTTAGGGGGGGCGTACGTGTGAGGGCGCGGGTTAGTGTCAGCGTACGGGTTAGGATTAGGGGACGGGTGAGGGTCAGGCTTCGGGGAAGGGTTAGGGTTAGGGTTCGGGCTAGGGTTAGGGTTAGGGGACGGGGACGGTTTAGGGTCCAGGTGAGGGCACGACAACGCTTTAGGGGGAGCGTACGTGTGAGGGCGCGGGTTAGTGTCAGCGTACGGGTTAGGATTAGGGGACGGGTGAGGGTCAGGCTTCGGGGAAGGGTTAGGGTTAGGGTTCAGGCTAGGGTTAGGGTTAGGGGACGGGGACGGTTTAGGGTCCAGGTGAGGGCACGACAACGCTTTACGGGGAGCGTACGTGTGAGGGCGCGGGTTAGTGTCAGCGTACGGGTTAGGATTAGGGGACGGGTGAGGGTCAGGCTTCGGGAAAGGGTTAGGGTTAGGGTTCGGGCTAGGGTTAGGGTTAGGGGACGGGGACGGTTTAGGGTCCAGGTGAGGGCACGACAACGCTTTAGGGGGGGCGTACGTGTGAGGGCGCGGGTTAGTGTCAGCGTACGGGTTAGGATTAGGGGACGGGTGAGGGTCAGGCTTCGGGGAAGGGTTAGGGTTAGGGTTCGGGCTAGGGTTAGGGTTAGGGGACGGGGACGGTTTAGGGTCCAGCTGAGGGCACGACAACGCTTTAGGGGGAGCGTACGTGTGAGGGCGCGGGTTAGTGTCAGCGTACGGGTTAGGATTAGGGGACGGGTGAGGGTCAGGCTTCGGGGAAGGGTTAGGGTTAGGGTTCGGGCTAGGGTTAGGGTTAGGGTACGGGGACGGTTTAGGGTCCAGGTGAGGGCATGACAACGCTTTAGGGGGAGCGTACGTGTGTGGGCGCGGGTTAGTGTCAGCGTACGGGTTAGGATTAGGGGACGGGTGAGTGTCAGGCTTCGGGGAAGGGTTAGGGTTAGGGTTCGGGCTAGGGTTAGGGTTAGGGGACGGGGACGGTTTAGGGTCCAGGTGAGGGCACGACAACGCTTTAGGGGGAGCGTACGTGTGAGGGCGCGGGTTAGTGTCAGCGAACGGGTTAGGATTAGGGGACGGGTGAGGGTCAGGCTTCGGGGAAGGGTTAGGGTTAGGGTTCGGGCTAGGGTTAGGGTTAGGGGACGGGGACGGTTGAGGGTCCAGGTGAGGGCACGACAACGCTTTAGGGGGTGCATACGTGTGAGGGAGTGGGTTAGTTTCAGCGTACGGATTAGGATTAGGGGACGGGTGAGGGTCAGGCTTCGGGGAAGGGTTAGGGTTAGGGTTCGGGCTAGGGTTACGGTTAGGGGACGGGGACGGTTTAGGGTCCAGGTGAGGGTACGACAACGCTTTAGGGGGAGCGTACGTGTGAGGGCGTGGTTTAGTGTCAGCGTACGGGTTAGGATTAGGGGACGGGTGAGGGTCAGGCTTCGGGGAAGGGTTAGGGTTAGGGTTCGGGCTAGGGTTAGGGTTAGGGGACGGGGACGGTTTAAGGTCCAGGTGAGGGCACGACAACGCTTTAGGGGGAGCGTACGTGTGAGGGCGCGGGTTAGTGTCAGCGTACGGGTTAGGATTAGGGGACGGGTGAGGGTCAGGCTTCGGGGAAGGGTTAGGGTTAGGGTTCGGGCTAGGGTTAGGGTTAGGGGACGGGGACGGTTTCGGGTCCAGGTGAGGGCACGACAATGCTTTAGGGGGAGCGTACGTGTGAGGGCGCGGGTTAGTGTCAGCGTACGGATTAGGATTAGGGGACTGGTGAGGGTCAGGCTTCGGGGAAGGGTTAGGGTTAGGGTTCGGGCTAGGGTTAGGGTTAGGGGACGGGGACGGTTTAGGGTGCAGGTGAGGGTACGACAACGCTTTAGGGGGAGCCTATGTGTGAGGGCGTGGGTGAGTGTCAGCGTACGGGTTAGGATTAGGGGACGGGTGAGGGTCAGGCTTCCCGGAAGGGTTAGGGTTAGGGTTCGGGCTAGGGTTAGGGTTAGGGTACGGGGACGGTTTAGGGTCCAGGTGAGAGCACGACAACGCTTTAGGGGGAGCGTACGTGTGAGGGCGCGGGTTAGTGTCAGCGTACGGGTTAGGATTAGGGGACGGGTGAGGGTCAGGCTTCGGGGAAGGGTTAGGGTTAGGGTTCGGGCTAGGGTTAGGGTTAGGGGACGGGGACGGTTGAGGGTCCAGGTGAGGGCACGACAACGCTTTAGGGGGTGCATACGTGTGAGGGAGTGGGTTAGTTTCAGCGTACGGATTAGGATTAGGGGACGGGTGAGGGTCAGGCTTCGGGGAAGGGTTAGGGTTAGGGTTCGGGCTAGGGTTACGGTTAGGGGACGGGGACGGTTTAGGGTCCAGGTGAGGGTACGACAACGCTTTAGGGGGAGCGTACGTGTGAGGGCGTGGTTTAGTGTCAGCGTACGGGTTAGGATTAGGGGACGGGTGAGGGTCAGGCTTCGGGGAAGGGTTAGGGTTAGGGTTCGGGCTAGGGTTAGGGTTAGGGGACGGGGACGGTTTAGGGTCCAGGTGAGGGCACGACAACGCTTTAGGGGGAGCGTACGTGTGAGGGCGCGGGTTAGTGTCAGCGTACGGGTTAGGATTAGGGGACGGGTGAGGGTCAGGCTTCGGGGAAGGGTTAGGGTTAGGGTTCGGGCTAGGGTTAGGGTTAGGGGACGGGGACGGTTTCGGGTCCAGGTGAGGGCACGACAATGCTTTAGGGGGAGCGTACGTGTGAGGGCGCGGGTTAGTGTCAGCGTACGGATTAGGATTAGGGGACGGGTGAGGGTCAGGCTTCGGGGAAGGGTTAGGGTTAGGGTTCGGGCTAGGGTTAGGGTTAGGGGACGGGGACGGTTTAGGGTGCAGGTGAGGGTACGACAACGCTTTAGGGGGAGCGTATGTGTGAGGGCGTGGGTGAGTGTCAGCGTACGGGTTAGGATTAGGGGACGGGTGAGGGTCAGGCTTCCCGGAAGGGTTAGGGTTAGGGTTCGGGCTAGGGTTAGGGTTAGGGTACGGGGACGGTTTAGGGTCCAGGTGAGAGCACGACAACGCTTTAGGGGGAGCGTACGTGTGAGGGCGCGGGTTAGTGTCAGCGTACGGGTTAGGATTAGGGGACGGGTGAGGGTCAGGCTTCGGGGAAGGGTTAGGGTTAGGGTTCGGGCTAGGGTTAGGGTTAGGGGACGGGGACGGTTTAGGGTCCAGGTGAGGGCACGACAACGCTTTAGGGGGAGCATACGTGTGAGGGCGCGGGTTAGTGTCAGCGTACGGGTTAGGATTAGGGGACGGGTGAGGGTCAGGCTTCGGGGAAGGGTTGGGGTTAGGGTTCGGGCTAGGGTTAGGGTTAGGGGACGGGGACGGTTTAGGGTCCAGGTGAGGGCACGACAACGCTTTAGGGGGAGCGTACGTGTGAGGGCGCGGGTTAGTGTCAGCGTACGGGTTAGGATTAGGGTACGGGTGAGGGTCAGGCTTCGGGGAAGGGTTAGGGTTAGGGTTCGGGGTAGGGTTAGGGTTAGGGGACAGGGACGGTTGAGGGTCCAGGTGAGGGCACGACAACGCTTTAGGGGGTGCGTACGTGTGAGGGAGTGGGTTAGTTTCAGCGTACGGATTAGGATTAGGGGACGGGTGAGGGTCAGGCTTCGGGGAAGGGTTAGGGTTAGGGTTCGGGCTAGGGTTAGGGTTAGGGGACGGGGACGGTTTAGGGTCCAGGTGAGGGTACGACAACGCTTTAGGGGGAGCGTACGTGTGAGGGCGTGGTTTAGTGTCAGCGTACGGGTTAGGATTAGGGGACGGGTGAGGGTCAGGCTTCGGGGAAGGGTTAGGGTTAGGGTTCGGGCTAGGGTTAGGGTTAGGGGACGGGGACGCTTTAGGGTCCAGGTGAGGGCACGACAACGCTTTAGGGGGAGCGTACGTGTGAGGGCGCGGGTTAGTGTCAGCGTACGGGTTAGGATTAGGGGACGGGTGAGGGTCAGGCTTCGGGGAAGGGTTAGGGTTAGGGTTCGGGCTAGGGTTAGGGTTAGGGGACGGGGACGGTTTCGGGTCCAGGTGAGGGTACGACAACGCTTTAGGGGGAGCGTACGTGTGAGGGCGCGGGTTAGTGTCAGCGTACGGGTTAGGATTAGGGGACGGGTGAGGGTCAGGCTTCGGGGAAGGGTTAGGGTTAGGGTTCGGGCTAGGGTTAGGGTTAGGGGACGGGGACGGTTTAGGGTCCAGGTGAGGGCACGACAACGCTTTAGGGGGAGCGTACGTGTGAGGGCGCGGGTTAGTGTCAGCGTACGGATTAGGATTAGGGGACGGGTGAGGGTCAGGCTTCGGGGAAGGGTTAGGGTTAGGGTTCGGGCTAGGGTTAGGGTTAGGGGACGGGGACGGTTTAGGGTGCAGGTGAGGGTACGACAACGCTTTAGGGGGAGCGTATGTGTGAGGGCGTGGGTGAGTGTCAGCGTACGGGTTAGGATTAGGGGACGGGTGAGGGTCAGGCTTCCCGGAAGGGTTAGGGTTAGGGTTCGGGCTAGGGTTAGGGTTAGGGTACGGGGACGGTTTAGGGTCCAGGTGAGAGCACGACAACGCTTTAGGGGGAGCGTACGTGTGAGGGCGCGGGTTAGTGTCAGCGTACGGGTTAGGATTAGGGGACGGGTGAGGGTCAGGCTTCGGGGAAGGGTTAGGGTTAGGGTTCGGGCTAGGGTTAGGGTTAGGGGACGGGGACGGTTTAGGGTCCAGGTGAGGGCACGACAACGCTTTAGGGGGAGCATACGTGTGAGGGCGCAGGTTAGTGTCAGCGTACAGGTTAGGATTAGGGGACGGGTAAGGGTCAGGCTTCGGGGAAGGGTTGGGGTTAGGGTTCGGGCTAGGGTTAGGGTTAGGGGACGGGGACGGTTTAGGGTCCAGGTGAGGGTACGACAACGCTTTAGGGGGAGCGTACGTGTGAGGGCGCGGGTTAGTGTCAGCGTACGGGTTAGGATTAGGGGACGGGTGAGGGTCAGGCTTCGGGGAAGGGTTAGGGTTAGGGTTCGGGCTAGGGTTAGGGTTAGGGGACGGGGACGGTTTCGGGTCCAGGTGAGGGTACGACAACGCTTTAGGGGGAGCGTACGTGTGAGGGCGCGGGTTAGTGTCAGCGTACGGGTTAGGATTAGGGGACGGGTGAGGGTCAGGCTTCGGGGAAGGGTTAGGGTTAGGGTTCGGGCTAGGGTTAGGGTTAGGGGACGGGGACGGTTTAGGGTCCAGGTGAGGGCACGACAACGCTTTAGGGGGAGCGTACGTGTGAGGGCGCGGGTTAGTGTCAGCGTACGGATTAGGATTAGGGGACGGGTAAGGGTCAGGCTTCGGGGAAGGGTTGGGGTTAGGGTTCGGGCTAGGGTTAGGGTTAGGGGACGGGGACGGTTTAGGGTCCAGGTGAGGGTACGACAACGCTTTAGGGGGAGCGTACGTGTGAGGGCGCGGGTTAGTGTCAGCGTACGGGTTAGGATTAGGGGACGGGTGAGGGTCAGGCTTCGGGGAAGGGTTAGGGTTAGGGTTCGGGCTAGAGTTAGGGTTAGGGGACGGGGACGGTTTAGGGTTTAGGTGAGGGAACGACAACGCTTTAGGGGGAGCGTACGTGTGACGGCGCGGGTTAGTGTCAGCGTACGGGTTAGGATTAGAGGACGGGTGAGGGTCAGGCTTCGGGGAAGTGTTAGGGTTAGTGTTCGGGCTAGGGTTAGGGTTAGGGGACGGGGACGGTTTAGGGTCCAGGTGAGGGCACGACAACGCTTTAGGGGGAGAGTACGTGTGAGGGCGCGGGTTAGTGTCAGCGTACGGGTTAGGATTAGGGGACGGGTGAGGGTCAGGCTTCGGGGAAGGGTTAGGGTTAGGGTTCGGGCTAGGGTTAGGGTTAGGGGACGGGGACGGTTTATGGTCCAGGTGAGGGTACGACAACGCTTTAGGGGGAGCGTACGTGTGAGGGCGCGGGTTAGTGTCAGCGTACGGGTTAGGATTAGGGGACGGGTGAGGGTCAGGCTTCGGGGAAGGGTTAGGGTTAGGGTTCGGGCTAGGGTTAGGGTTAGGGGACGGGGACGGTTTAGGGTCCAGGTGAGGGCACGACAACGCTTTAGGGGGAGCGTACGTGTTAGGGCGCGGGTTAGTGTCAGTGTACGGGTTAGGATTAGGGGACGGGTGAGGGTCAGGCTTCGGGGAAGGGTTAGGGTTAGGGTTCGGGCTAGGGTTAGGGTTAGGGGACGGGGACGGTTTAGGGTGCAGGTGAGGGTACGACAACGCTTTAGGGGGAGCGTATGTGTGAGGGCGTGGGTGAGTGTCAGCGTACGGGTTAGGATTAGGGGACGGGTTAGGGTCAGGCTTCCCGGAAGGGTTAGGGTTAGGGTTCGGGCTAGGGTTAGGGTTAGGGTACGGGGACGGTTTAGGGTCCAGGTGAGAGCACGACAACGCTTTAGGGGGAGCGTACGTGTGAGGGCGCGGGTTAGTGTCAGCGTACGGGTTAGGATTAGGGGACGGGTGAGGGTCAGGCTTCGGGGAAGGGTTAGGGTTAGGGTTCGGGCTAGGGTTAGGGTTAGGGGACGGGGACGGTTTAGGGTCCAGGTGAGGGCACGACAACGCTTTAGGGGGAGCATACGTGTGAGGGCGCGGGTTAGTGTCAGCGTACGGGTTAGGATTAGGGGACGGGTAAGGGTCAGGCTTCGGGGAAGGGTTGGGGTTAGGGTTCGGGCTAGGGTTAGGGTTAGGGGACGGGGACGGTTTAGGGTCCAGGTGAGGGTACGACAACGCTTTAGGGGGAGCGTACGTGTGAGGGCGCGGGTTAGTGTCAGCGTACGGGTTAGGATTAGGGGACGGGTGAGGGTCAGGCTTCGGGGAAGGGTTAGGGTTAGGGTTCGGGCTAGGGTTAGGGTTAGGGGACGGGGACGGTTTAGGGTTTAGGTGAGGGAACGACAACGCTTTAGGGGGAGCGTACGTGTGACGGCGCGGGTTAGTGTCAGCGTACGGGTTAGGATTAGAGGACGGGTGAGGGTCAGGCTTCGGGGAAGTGTTAGGGTTAGTGTTCGGGCTAGGGTTAGGGTTAGGGGACGGGGACGGTTTAGGGTCCAGGTGAGGGCACGACAACGCTTTAGGGGGAGAGTACGTGTGAGGGCGCGGGTTAGTGTCAGCGTACGGGTTAGGATTAGGGGACGGGTGAGGGTCAGGCTTCGGGGAAGGGTTAGGGTTAGGGTTCGGGCTAGGGTTAGGGTTGGGGACTGGGACGGTTTATGGTCCAGGTGAGGGTACGACAACGCTTTAGGGGGAGCGTACGTGTGAGGGCGCGGGTTAGTGTCAGCGTACGGGTTAGGATTAGGGGACGGGTGAGGGTCAGGCTTCGGGGAAGGGTTAGGGTTAGGGTTCGGGCTAGGGTTAGGGTTAGGGGACGGGGACGGTTTAGGGTCCAGGTGAGGGCACGACAACGCTTTAGGGGGAGCGTACGTGTTAGGGCGCGGGTTAGTGTCAGTGTACGGGTTAGGATTAGGGGACGGGTGAGGGTCAGGCTTCGGGGAAGGGTTAGGGTTAGGGTTCGGGCTAGGGTTAGGGTTAGGGGACGGGGACGGTTTCGGGTCCAGGTGAGGGTACGACAACGCTTTAGGGGGAGCGTACGTGTGAGGGCGCGGGTTAGTGTCAGCGTACGGGTTAGGATTAGGGGACGGGTGAGGGTCAGGCTTCGGGGAAGGGTTAGGGTTAGGGTTCGGGCTAGGGTTAGGGTTAGGGGACGGGGACGGCTTAGGGTCCAGATGAGGGCACGACAACGCTTTAGGGGGAGCGTACGTGTGAGGCCGTGGTTTAGTGTCAGCGTACGGGTTAGGATTAGGGGACGGGTGAGGGTCAGGCTTCGGGGAAGGGTTAGGGTTAGGGTTCGGGCTAGGGTTAGGGTTAGGGGACGGGGACGGTTTCGGGTCCAGGTGAGGGTACGACAACGCTTTAGGGGGAGCGTACGTGTGAGGGCGCGGGTTAGTGTCAGCGTACGGGTTAGGATTAGGGGACGGGTGAGGGTCAGGCTTCGGGGAAGGGTTAGGGTTAGGGTTCGGGCTAGGGTTAGGGTTAGGGGACGGGGACGGTTTAGGGTCCAGGTGAGGGCACGACAACGCTTTAGGGGGAGCGTACGTGTTAGGGCGCGGGTTAGTGTCAGTGTACGGGTTAGGATTAGGGGACGGGTGAGGGTCAGGCTTCGGGGAAGGGTTAGGGTTAGGGTTCGGGCTAGGGTTAGGGTTAGGGGACGGGGACGGTTTCGGGTCCAGGTGAGGGTACGACAACGCTTTAGGGGGAGCGTACGTGTGAGGGCGCGGGTTAGTGTCAGCGTACGGGTTAGGATTAGGGGACGGGTGAGGGTCAGGCTTCGGGGAAGGGTTAGGGTTAGGGTTCGGGCTAGGGTTAGGGTTAGGGGACGGGGACGGTTTAGGGTCCAGGTGAGGGCACGACAACGCTTTAGGGGGAGCGTACGTGTGAGGCCGTGGTTTAGTGTCAGCGTACGGGTTAGGATTAGGGGACGGGTGAGGGTCAGGCTTCGGGGAAGGGTTAGGGTTAGGGTTCGGGCTAGGGTTAGGGTTAGGGGACGGGGACGGTTTCGGGTCCAGGTGAGGGTACGACAACGCTTTAGGGGGAGCGTACGTGTGAGGGCGCGGGTTAGTGTCAGCGTACGGGTTAGGATTAGGGGACGGGTGAGGGTCAGGCTTCGGGGAAGGGTTAGGGTTAGGGTTCGGGCTAGGGTTAGGGTTAGGGGACGGGGACGGTTTAGGGTCCAGGTGAGGTTACGCCAACGCTTTAGGGGGAGCGTACGTGTGAGGGCGCGGGTTAGTGTCAGCGTACGGGTTAGGATTAGGGGACGGGTGAGGGTCAGGCTTCGGGGAAGGGTTAGGGTTAGAGTTCGGGCTAGGGTTAGGGTTAGGGGACGGGGACGGTTTCGGGTCCAGGTGAGGGTACGACAACGCTTTAGCGGGAGCGTACGTGTGAGGGCGCGGGTTAGTGTCAGCGTACGGGTTAGGATTAGGGGACGGGTGAGGGTCAGGCTTCGGGGAAGGGTTAGGGTTAGGGTTCGGGCTAGGGTTAGGGTTAGGGGACGGGGACGGTTTAGTATCCAGGTGAGGGCACGACAACGCTTTAGGGGGAGCGTACGTGTGAGGGCGCGGGTTAGTGTCAGCGTACGGGTTAGGATTAGGGGACGGGTGAGGGTCAGGCTTCGGGGAAGGGTTAGGGTTAGGGTTCGGGCTAGGGTTAGGGTTAGGAGACGGGGACGGTTTAGGGTCCAGGTGAGGGCACGACAACGCATTAGGTGGAGCGTACGTGTGAGGGCGCGGGTTAGTGTCAGCGTATGGGTTAGGATTAGGGGACGGGTGAGGGTCAGGCTTCGGGGAAGGGTTAGGGTTAGGGTTCGGGCTAGGGTTAGGGTTAGGGGACGGGGACGGTTTAGGGTCCAGGTGAGGGCACGACAACGCTTTGGGGGAGCGTACGTGTGAGGGCGCGGGTTAGTGTCAGCGTACGGGTTAGGATTAGGGGACGGGTGAGGGTCAGGCTTCGGGGATGTTTTAGGGTTAGGGTTCGGGCTAGGGTTAGGGTTAGGGGACGGGGACGGTTTAGGGTCCAGGTGAGGGCACGACAACGCATTAGGGGGAGCGTACGTGTGAGGGCGCGGGTTAGTGTCAGCGTACGGGTTAGGATTAGGGGACGGGTGAGGGTCAGGCTTCGGGGAAGGGTTAGGGTTAGGGTTCGGGCTAGGGTTAGGGTTAGGGGACGGGGACGGTTTAGGGTCCAGGTGAGGGCACGACAACGCTTTAGGGGGAGCGTACATGTGAGGGCGCGGGTTAGTGTCAGCGTACGGGTTAGGATTAGGGGACGGGTGAGGGTCAGGCTTCGGGGAAGGGTTAGGGTTAGGGTTCGGGCTAGGGTTAGGGTTAGGTTACGGGGACGGTTTAGGGTCCAGGTGAGGGCACGACAACGCTTTAGGGGGAGCGTACGTGTGAGGGCGCGGGTTAGTGTCAGCGTACGGGTTAGGATTAGGGGACGGGTGAGGGTCAGGCTTCGGGGAAGGGTTAGGGTTAGGGTTCGGGCTAGGGTTAGGGTTAGGGTACGGGGACGGTTTAGGGTTCAGGTGAGGGCATGACAACGCTTTAGGGGGAGCATACGTGTGAGGGCGCGGGTTAGTGTCAGCGTACGGGTTAGGATTAGGGGACGGGTGAGGGTCAGGCTTCGGGGAAGGGTTGGGGTTAGGGTTCGGGCTAGGGTTAGGGTTAGGGGACGGGGACGGTTTAGGGTCCAGGTGAGGGCACGACAACGCTTTAGGGGGAGCGTACGTGTGAGGGCGCGGGTTAGTGTCAGCGTACGGGTTAGGATTAGGGGACGGGTGAGGGTCAGGCTTCGGGGAAGGGTTAGGGTTAGGGTTCGGGGTAGGGTTAGGGTTAGGGGACGGGGACGGTTGAGGGTCCAGGTGAGGGCACGACAACGCTTTAGGGGGTGCGTACGTGTGAGGGAGTGGGTTAGTTTCAGCGTACGGATTAGGATTAGGGGACGGGTGAGGGTCAGGCTTCGGGGAAGGGTTAGGGTTAGGGTTCGGGCTAGGGTTAGGGTTAGGGGACGGGGACGGTTTAGGGTCCAGGTGAGGGCACGACAACGCTTTAGGGGGAGCGTACGTGTGAGGGCGTGGGTTAGTGTCAGCGTACGGGTTAGGATTAGGGGACGGGTGAGGGTCAGGCTTCGGGGAAGTGTTAGGGTTAGGGTTCGGGCTAGGGTTAGGGTTAGGGGACGGGGACGGTTTCGGGTCCAGGTGAGGGTACGACAACGCTTTAGGGGGAGCGTACGTGTGAGGGCGCGGGTTAGTGTCAGCGTACGGGTTAGGATTAGGGGACGGGTGAGGGTCAGGCTTCGGGGAAGGGTTAGGGTTAGGGTTCGGGCTAGGGTTAGGGTTAGGGGACGGGGACGGTTTAGGGTCCAGGTGAGGTTACGCCAACGCTTTAGGGGGAGCGTACATGTGAGGGCGCGGGTTAGTGTCAGCGTACGGGTTAGGATTAGGGGACGGGTGAGGGTCAGGCTTCGGGGAAGGTTTAGGGTTAGAGTTCGGGCTAGGGTTAGGGTTAGGGGACGGGGACGGTTTCGGGTCCAGGTGAGGATACGACAACGCTTTAGCGGGAGCGTACGTGTGAGGGCGCGGGTTAGTGTCAGCGTACGGGTTAGGATTAGGGGACGGGTGAGGGTCAGGCTTCGGGGAAGGGTTAGGGTTAGGGTTCGGGCTAGGGTTAGGGTTAGGGGACGGGGACGGTTTAGGATCCAGGTGAGGGCACGACAACGCTTTAGGGGGAGCGTACGTGTGAGGGCGCGGGTTAGTGTCAGCGTACGGGTTAGGATTAGGGGACGGGTGAGGGTCAGGCTTCGGGGAAGGGTTAGGGTTAGGGTTCGGGCTAGGGTTAGGGTTAGGAGACGGGGACGGTTTAGGGTCCAGGTGAGGGCACGACAACGCATTAGGTGGAGCGTACGTGTGAGGGCGCGGGTTAGTGTCAGCGTATGGGTTAGGATTAGGGGACGGGTGAGGGTCAGGCTTCGGGGAAGGGTTAGGGTTAGGGTTCGGGCTAGGGTTAGGGTTAGGGGACGGGGACGGTTTAGGGTCTAGCTGAGGGCACGACAACGCTTTAGGGGGAGCGTACGTGTGAGGGCGCGGGTTAGTGTCAGCGTACGGGTTAGGATTAGGGGACGGGTGAGGGTCAGGCTTCGGGGATGTTTTAGGGTTAGGGTTCGGGCTAGGGTTAGGGTTAGGGGACGGGGACGGTTTAGGGTCCAGGTAAGGGCACGACAACGCATTAGGGGGAGCGTACGTGTGAGGGCGCGGGTTAGTGTCAGCGTACGGGTTAGGATTAGGGGACGGGTGAGGGTCAGGCTTCGGGGAAGGGTTAGGGTTAGGGTTCGGGCTAGGGTTAGGGTTAGGGGACGGGGACGGTTTAGGGTCCAGGTGAGGGCACGACAACGCTTTAGGGGGAGCGTACATGTGAGGGCGCGGGTTAGTGTCAGCGTACGGGTTAGGATTAGGGGACGGGTGAGGGTCAGGCTTCGGGGAAGGGTTAGGGTTAGGGTTCGGGCTAGGGTTAGGGTTAGGGTACGGGGACGGTTTAGGGTCCAGCTGAGGGCACGACAACGCTTTAGGGGGAGCGTACGTGTGAGGGCGCGGGTTAGTGTCAGCGTACGGGTTAGGATTAGGGGACGGGTGAGGGTCAGGCTTCGGGAAGGGTTAGGGTTAGGGTTCGGGCTAGGGTTAGGGTTAGGGTACGGGGACGGTTTAGGGTTCAGGTGAGGGCATGACAACGCTTTAGGGGGAGCGTACGTGTGTGGGCGCGGGTTAGTGTCACCGTAAGTGTTAGGATTAGGGGACGGGTGAGGGTCAGGCTTCGGCGAAGGGTTAGGGTTAGGGTTCGGGCTAGGGTTAGGGTTAGGGGACGGGGACGGTTTAGGGTCCAGGTGAGGACACGACAACGCTTTAGGGGGAGCGTACGTGTGAGGGCGCGGGTTAGTGTCACCGTACGGGTTAGGATTAGGGGACGGGTGAGGGTCAGGCTTCGGGGAAGGGTTAGGGTTAGGGTTCGGGCTAGGGTTAGGGTTAGGGGACGGGGACGGTTTAGGGTCCAGGTGAGGGCACGACAACGCTTTAGGGGGAGCGTACGTGTGAGGGCGCGGGTTAGTGTCAGCGTACGGGTTAGGATTAGGGGACGGGTGAGGGTCAGGCTTCGGGGAAGGGTTAGGGTTAGGGTTCGGTCTAGGGTTAGGGTTAGGGTACGGGGACGGTTTAGGGTCCAGGTTAGGGCACGACAACGCTTTAGGGGGAGCGTACGTGTGAGGGCGCGGGTTAGTGTCAGCGTACGGGTTAGGATTAGGGGACGGGTGAGGGTCAGGCTTCGGGGAAGGGTTAGGGTTAGGGTTCGGGCTAGGGTTAGGCTTAGGGGACGGGGACGGTTTAGGGTCCAGGTGAGGGCACGACAACGCTTTAGGGGGAGCATACGTGTGAGGGCGCGGGTTAGTGTCAGCGTACGGGTTAGGATTAGGGGACGGGTGAGGGTCAGGCTTCGGGGAAGGGTTGGGGTTAGGGTTCGGGCTAGGGTTAGGGTTAGGGGACGGGGACGGTTTAGGGTCCAGGTGAGGGTACGACAACGCTTTAGAGGGAGCGTACGTGTGAGGGCGCGGGTTAGTGTCAGCGTACGGGTTAGGATTAGGGGACGGGTGAGGGTCAGGCTTCGGGGAAGTGTTAGGGTTAGGGTTCGGGCTAGGGTTAGTGTTAGGGGACGGTGACGGTTTAGGGTCTAGGTGAGGGAACGACAACGGTTTAGGGGGAGCGTACGTGTGACGGCGCGGGTTAGTGTCAGCGTATGGGTTAGGATTAGGGGACGTGTGAGGGTCAGGCTTCGGGGAAGGGTTAGGGTTAGGGTTCGGGCTAGGGTTAGGGTTAGGGGACGGGGACGGTTTAGGGTCCAGGTGAGGGCTCGACAACGCTTTAGGGGGAGAGTATGTGTGAGGGCGCGGGTTAGTGTCAGCGTACGGGTTAGGATTATGGGACGGGTGAGGGTCAGACTTCGGGGAAGGGTTAGGGTTAGGGTTCGGGCTAGGGTTAGGGTTAGGGGACGGGGACGGTTTAGGATCCAGGTGAGGGCACGACAACGCTTTAGGGGGAGCGTACGTGTGAGGGCGCGGGTTAGTGTCAGCGTACGGGATAGGATTAGGGGATGGGTGAGGGTCAGGCTTCGGGGAAGGGTTAGGGTTAGGGTTCGGGCTAGGGTTAGGGTTAGGAGACAAGTACGGTTTAGGGTCCAGGTGAGGGCACGACAACGCATTAGGGGGAGCGTACGTGTGAGGGCGCGGGTTAGTGTCAGCGTATGGGTTAGGATTAGGGGACGGGTGAGGGTCAGGCTTCGGGGAAGGGTTAGGGTTAGGGTTCGGGCTAGGGTTAGGGTTAGGGGACGGGGACGGTTTAGGGTCCAGGTGAGGGCACGACAACGCTTTAGGGGGAGCGTACGTGTGAGGGCGCGGGTTAGTGTCAGCGTACGGGTTAGGATTAGGGGACGGGTGAGGGTCAGGCTTCGGGGAAGGGTTAGGGTTAGGGTTCGGGCTAGGGTTAGGGTTAGGGGACGGGGACGGTTTAGGGTCCAGGTGAGGGCACGACAACGCCTTAGGGGGAGCGTACGTGTGAGGGCGCGGGTTAGTGTCAGCGTACGGGTTAGGATTAGGGGACGGGTGAGGGTCAGGCTTCGGGAAAGGGTTAGGGTTAGGGTTCGGGCTAGGGTTAGGGTTAGGGGACGGGGACGGTTTAGGGTCCAGGTGAGGGCACGACAACGCTTTAGGGGGAGCGTACGTGTGAGGGCGCGGATTAGTGTCAGCGTACGGGTTAGGATTAGGGGACGGGTGAGGGTCAGGCTTCGGGGAAGGGTTAGGGTTAGGGTTCGGGCTAGGGTTAGGGTTAGGGGACGGAGATAGTTTAGGGTCCAGGTGAGGGTACGACAACGCTTTAGGGGGAGCGTACGTGTGAGGGCGCGGGTTAGTGTCAGCGTACGGGTTAGGATTAGGGGACGGGTGAGGGTCAGGCTTCGGGGAAGGGTTAGGGTTAGGGTTCGGGCTAGGGTTAGGGTTAGGGGACGGGGACGGTTTAGGGTCCACGTCAGGGCACGACAACGCTTTACGGGGAGCGTACGTGTGAGGGCGCGGGTTAGTGTCAGCGTACGGGTTAGGATTAGGGGACGGGTGAGGGTCAGGCTTCGGGGAAGGGTTAGGGTTAGGGTTCGGGCTAGGGTTAGGGTTAGGGGACGGGGACGGTTTAGGGTCCAGGTGAGGGCACGACAACGCTTTAGGGGGGGCGTACGTGTGAGGGCGCGGGTTAGTGTCAGCGTACGGGTTAGGATTAGGGGACGGGTGAGGGTCAGGCTTCGGGGAAGGGTTAGGTTTAGGGTTCGGGCTAGGGTTAGGGTTAGGGGACGGGGACGGTTTAGGGTCCAGCTGAGGGCACGACAACGCTTTAGGGGGAGCGTACGTGTGAGGGCGCGGGTTAGTGTCAGCGTACGGGTTAGGATTAGGGGACGGGTGAGGGTCAGGCTTCGGGGAAGGGTTAGGGTTAGGGTTCGGGCTAGGGTTAGGGTTAGGAGACAAGTACGGTTTAGGGTCCAGGTGAGGGCACGACAACGCATTAGGGGGAGCGTACGTGTGAGGGCGCGGGTTAGTGTCAGCGTATGGGTTAGGATTAGGGGACGGGTGAGGGTCAGGCTTCGGGGAAGGGTTAGGGTTAGGGTTCAGGCTAGGGTTAGGGTTAGGGGACGGGGACGGTTTAGGGTCCAGGTGAGGGCACGACAACGCTTTAGGGGGAGCGTATGTGTGAGGGCGCGGGTTAGTGTCAGCGTACGGGTTAGGATTAGGGGACGGGTGAGGGTCAGGCTTCGGGGAAGGGTTAGGGTTAGGGTTCGGGCTAGGGTTAGGGTTAGGGGACGGGGACGGTTTAGGGTCCAGGTGAGGGCACGACAACGCCTTAGGGGTAGCGTACGTGTGAGGGCGCGGGTTAGTGTCAGCGTACGGGTTAGGATTAGGGGACGGGTGAGGGTCAGGCTTCGGGGAAGGGTTAGGGTTAGGGTTCGGGCTAGGGTTAGGGTTAGGGGACGGGGACGGTTTAGGGTCCAGGTGAGGGCACGACAACGCTTTAGGGGGAGCGTACGTGTGAGGGCGCGGATTAGTGTCAGCGTACGGGTTAGGATTAGGGGACGGGTGAGGGTCAGGCTTCGGGGAAGGGTTAGGGTTAGGGTTCGGTCTAGGGTTAGGGTTAGGGGACGGGGATAGTTTAGGGTCCAGGTGAGGGTACGACAACGCTTTAGGGGGAGCGTACGTGTGAGGGCGCGGGTTAGTGTCAGCGTACGGGTTAGGATTAGGGGACGGGTGAGGGTCAGGCTTCGGGGAAGGGTTAGGGTTAGGGTTCGGGCTAGGGTTAGGGTTAGGGGACGGGGACGGTTTAGGGTCCACGTCAGGGCACGACAACGCTTTACGGGGAGCGTACGTGTGAGGGCGCGGGTTAGTGTCAGCGTACGGGTTAGGATTAGGGGACGGGTGAGGGTCAGGCTTCGGGGAAGGGTTAGGGTTAGGGTTCGGGCTAGGGTTAGGGTTAGGGGACGGGGACGGTTTAGGGTCCAGGTGAGGGCACGACAACGCTTTAGGGGGGGCGTACGTGTGAGGGCGCGGGTTAGTGTCAGCGTACGGGTTAGGATTAGGGGACGGGTGAGGGTCAGGCTTCGGGGAAGGGTTAGGTTTAGGGTTCGGGCTAGGGTTAGGGTTAGGGGACGGGGACGGTTTAGGGTCCAGCTGAGGGCACGACAACGCTTTAGGGGGAGCGTACGTGTGAGGGCGCGGGTTAGTGTCAGCGTACGGGTTAGGATTAGGGGACGGGTGAGGGTCAGGCTTCGGGGAAGGGTTAGGGTTAGGGTTCGGGCTAGGGTTAGGGTTAGGGTACGGGGACGGTTTAGGGTCCAGGTGAGGGCATGACAACGCTTTAGGGGGAGCGTACGTGTGTGGGCGCGGGTTAGTGTCAGCGTACGGGTTAGGATTAGGGGACGGGTGAGGGTCAGGCTTCGGGGAAGGGTTAGGGTTAGGGTTCGGGCTAGGGTTAGGGTTAGGGGACGGGGACGGTTTAGGGTCCAGGTGAGGGCACGACAACGCTTTAGGGGGAGCGTACGTGTGAGGGCGCGGGTTAGTGTCAGCGTACGGGTTAGGATTAGGGGACGGGTGAGGGTCAGGCTTCGGGGAAGGGTTAGGCTTAGGGTTCGGGCTAGGGTTAGGGTTAGGGGACGGGGACGGTTTAGGGTCCAGGTGAGGGCACGACAACGCTTTAGGGGGAGCGTACGTGTGAGGGCGCGGGTTAGTGTCAGCGTACGGGTTAGGATTAGGGGACGGGTGAGGGTCAGGCTTCGGGGAAGGGTTAGGGTTAGGGTTCGGGCTAGGGTTAGGGTTAGGGGACGGGGACGGTTTAGGGTCAAGGTGAGAGTACGACAACGCTTTAGGGGGAGCGTACGTGTGAGGGCGTGGTTTAGTGTCAGCGTACGGGTTAGGATTAGGGGACGGGTGAGGGTCAGGCTTCGGGGAAGGGTTAGGGTTAGGGTTCGGGCTAGGGTTAGGGTTAGGGGACGGGGACGGTTTAGGGTCCAGGTGAGGGCACGACAACGCTTTAGGGGGAGCGTACGTGTGAGGGCGCGGGTTAGTGTCAGCGTACGGGTTAGGATTAGGTGACGGGTGAGGGTCAGGCTTCGGGGAAGGGTTAGGGTTAGGGTTCGGGCTAGGGTTAGGGTTAGGGGACGGGGACGGTTTAGGGTCCAGGTGAGGGTACGACAACGCTTTAGGGGGAGCGTACGTGTGAGGGCGCGGGTTAGTGTCAGCGTACGGGTTAGGATTAGGGGACGGGTGAGGGTCAGGCTTCGGGGAAGGGTTAGGGTTAGGGTTCGGGCTAGGGTTAGGGTTAGGGGACGGGGACGGTTTAGGGTCCAGGTGAGGGCACGACAATGCTTTAGGGGGAGCGTACGTGTGAGGGCGCGGGTTAGTGTCAGCGTACGGATTAGGATTAGGGGACGGGTGAGGGTCAGGCTTCGGGGAAGGGTTAGGGTTAGGGTTCGGGCTAGGGTTAGGGTTAGGGGACGGGGACGGTTTAGGGTGCAGGTGAGGGTACGACAACGCTTTAGGGGGAGCGTATGTGTGAGGGCGTGGGTGAGTGTCAGCGTACGGGTTAGGATTAGGGGACGGGTGAGGGTCAGGCTTCCCGGAAGGGTTAGGGTTAGGGTTCGGGCTAGGGTTAGGGTTAGGGTACGGGGACGGTTTAGGGTCCAGGTGAGAGCACGACAACGCTTTAGGGGGAGCGTACGTGTGAGGGCGCGGGTTAGTGTCAGCGTACGGGTTAGGATTAGGGGACGGGTGAGTGTCAGGCTTCGGGGAAGGGTTAGGGTTAGGGTTCGGGCTAGGGTTAGGGTTAGGGGACGGGGACGGTTTAGGGTCCAGGTGAGGGCAAGACAACGCTTTAGGGGGAGCATACGTGTGAGGGCGCGGGTTAGTGTCAGCGTACGGGTTAGGATTAGGGGACGGTTGAGGGTCAGGCTTCGGGGAAGGGTTGGGGTTAGGGTTCGGGCTAGGGTTAGGGTTAGGGGACGGGGACGGTTTAGGGTCCAGGTGAGGGCACGACAACGCTTTAGGGGGAGCGTACGTGTGAGGGCGCGGGTTAGTGTCAGCGTACGGGTTAGGATTAGGGGACGGGTGAGGGTCAGGCTTCGGGGAAGGGTTAGGGTTAGGGTTCGGTGTAGGGTTAGGGTTAGGGGACGGGGACGGTTGAGGGTCCAGGTGAGGGCACGACAACGCTTTAGGGGGTGCGTACGTGTGAGGGAGTGGGTTAGTTTCAGGGTACGGATTAGGATTAGGGGACGGGTGAGGGTCAGGCTTCGGGGAAGGGTTAGGGTTAGGGTTCGGGCTAGGGTTAGGGTTAGGGGACGGGGACGGTTTAGGGTCCAGGTGAGGGTACGACAACGCTTTAGGGGGAGCGTACGTGTGAGGGCGTGGTTTAGTGTCAGCGTACGGGTTAGGATTAGGGGACGGGTGAGGGTCAGGCTTCGGGGAAGGGTTAGGGTTAGGGTTCGGGCTAGGGTTAGGGTTAGGGGACGGGGACGGTTTAGGGTCCAGGTGAGGGCACGACAACGCTTTAGGGGGAGCGTACGTGTGAGGGCGCGGGTTAGTGTCACCGTACGGGTTAGGATTAGGGGACGGGTGAGGGTCAGGCTTTGGGGAAAGTTAGGTTTAGGGTTCGGGCTAGGGTTAGGGTTAGGGGACGGGGACGGATTAGGGTCCAGGTGAGGGCACGACAACGCTTTAGGGGGAGCGTACGTGTGAGGGCGCGGGTTAGTGTCAGCGTACGGGTTAGGATTAGGGGACGGGTGAGGGTCAGGCTTCGGGGAAGGGTTAGGGTTAGGGTTCGGGCTAGGGTTAGGGTTAGGGTACGGGGACGGTTTAGGGTCCAGGTGAGGGCACGACAACGCTTTAGGGGGAGCGTACGTGTGAGGGCGCGGGTTAGTGTCAGCGTACGGGTTAGAATTAGGGGACGGGTGAGGGTCAGGCTTCGGGGAAGGGTTAGGGTTAGGGTTCGGGCTAGGGTTAGGGTTAGGGGACGGGGACGGTTTAGGGTCCAGGTGAGGGTACGACAACGCTTTAGGGGGAGCGTACGTGTGAGGGCGCGGGTTAGTGTCAGCGTACGGGTTAGGATTAGGGGACGGGTGAGGGTCAGGCTTCGGGGAAGGGTTAGGGTTAGGGTTCGGGCTAGGGTTAGGGTTAGGGGACGGGGACGGTTTAGGGTCCAGGTGAGGGCACTCAACGCTTTAGGGGGAGCGTATGTGTGAGGGCGCGGGTTAGTGTCAGCGTACGGGATAGGATTAGGGGACGGGTGAGGGTCAGGCTTCGGGGAAGGGTTAGGGTTAGGGTTCGGGCTAGGGTTAGGGTTAGGGTTAGGGGACGGGGACGGTTTAGGGTCCAGGTGAGGGCACGACAACGCATTAGGGGGAGCGTACGTGTGAGGGCGCGGGTTAGTGTCAGCGTACGGGTTAGGATTAGGGGACGGGTGAGGGTCAGGCTTCGGGGAAGGGTTAGGGTTAGGGTTCGGGCTAGGGTTAGGGTTAGGGGACGGGGACGGTTTAGGGTCCAGGTGAGGGCACGACAACGCTTTAGGGGGAGCGTACGTGTGAGGGTGCGGATTAGTGTCAGCGTACGGGTTAGGATTAGGGGACGGGTGAGGGTCAGGCTTCGGGGAAGGGTTAGGGTTAGGGTTCGGGCTAGGGTTAGGGTTAGGGGACGGGGACGGTTTAGGGTCCAGGTGAGGGTACGACAACGCTTTAGGGGGAGCGTACGTGTGAGGGCGCGGGTTAGTGTCAGCGTACGGGTTAGGATTAGGGGACGGGTGAGGGTCAGGCTTCGGGGAAGGGTTAGGGTTAGGGTTCGGGTTAGGGTTAGGGGACGGGGACGGTTTGGGGTCCAGGTCAGGGCACGACAACGCTTTACGGGGAGCGTACGTGTGAGGGCGCGGGTTAGTGTCAGCGTACGGGTTAGGATTAGGGGACGGGTGAGGGTCAGGCTTCGGGGAAGGGTTAGGGTTAGGGTTCGGGCTAGGGTTAGGGTTAGGGTACGGGGACGGTTTAGGGTCCAGCTGAGGGCACGACAACGCTTTAGGGGGAGCGTACATGTGAGGGCGCGGGTTAGTGTCAGCGTACGGATTAGGATTAGGGGACGGGTGAGGGTCAGGCTTCGGGGAAGGGTTAGGGTTAGGGTTCGGACTAGGGTTAGGGTTAGGGGACGGGGACGGTTTAGGGTCCAGGTGAGGGCACGACAACGCTTTAGGGGGAGCGTACGTGTGAGGGCGCGGGTTAGTGTCAGCGTACGGGTTAGGATTAGGGGACGGGTGAGGGTCAGGCTTCGGGGAAGGGTTAGGGTTAGGGTTCGGGCTAGGGTTAGGGTTAGGGGACGGGGACGGTTTAGGGTCCAGGTGAGGGTACGACAACGCTTTAGGGGGAGCGTACGTGTGAGGGCGCCGGTTAGTGTCAGCGTACGGGTTAGGATTAGGGGACGGGTGAGGGTCAGGCTTCGGGGAAGAGTTAGGGTTAGGGTTCGGGCTAGGGTTAGGGTTAGGGGATGGGGACGGTTTAGGGTCCAGGTGAGGGCACGACAACGCTTTAGGGGGAGCGTACGTGTGAGGGCGCGGGTTAGTGTCAGCGTACGGGTTAGGATTATGGGACGGGTGAGGGTCAGGCTTCGGGGAAGGGTTAGGGTTAGGGTTCGGGTTAGGGTTAGGGGACGGGGACGGTTTAGGGTCCAGGTGAGGGCACGAGTACAATTTAGGGGGAGCGTACGTGTGAGGGCGCGGGTTAGTGTCAGCGTACGGGTTAGGATTAGGGTACGGGTGAGGGTCAGGCTTCGGGGAAGGGTTAGGGTTAGGGTTCGGGCTAGGGTTAGGGTTAGCGGACGGGGACGGTTTAGGGTCCAGGTGAGGGTACGACAACGCTTTAGGGGGAGCGTACGTGTGAGGGCGCGGGTTAGTGTCAGCGTACGGGTTAGAATTAGGGGACGGGTGAGGGTCAGGCTTCGGGGAAGGGTTAGGGTTAGGGTTCGGGCTAGGGTTAGGGTTAGGGAATGGGGAAGGTTTAGGGTCCAGGTGAGGGTACGACAACGCTTTCGGGGGAGCGTACGTGTGAGAGCGCGGGTTAGTGTCAGCGTACGGGTTAGGATTAGGGGACGGGTGAGGGTCAGGCTTCGGGGAAGGGTTAGGGTTAGGGTTCGGGCTAGGGTTAGGGTTAGGGGACGGGGACGGTTTAGGGTCCAGGTGAGGGTACGACAACGCTTTAGGGGGAGCGTACGTGTGAGGGCGCGGGTTAGTGTCAGCGTACGGGTTAGTATTAGGGGACGGGTGAGGGTCAGGCTTCGGGGAAGGGTTAGGGTTAGGGTTCGGGCTAGGGTTAGGGTTAGGGGACGGGGACGGTTTAGGGTCCAGGTGAGGGCACGACAACGCTTTAGGGGGAGAGTACGTGTGAGGGCGCGGGTTAGTGTCAGCGTACGGGTTAGGATTAGGGGACGGGTGAGGGTCAGGCTTCGGGGAAGGGTTAGGGTTAGGGTTCGGGCTAGGGTTAGGGTTAGGGGACGGGGACGGTTTAGGATCCAGGTGAGGGCACGACAACGCTTTAGGGGGAGCGTACGTGTGAGGGCGCGGTTTAGTGTCAGCGTACGGGATAGGATTAGGGGATGGGTGAGGGTCAGGCTTCGGGGAAGGGTTAGGGTTAGGGTTCGGGCTAGGGTTAGGGTTAGGGGACGGGGACGGTTTAGGATCCAGGTGAGGGCACGACAACGCTTTAGGGGGAGCGTACGTGTGAGGGCGCGGTTTAGTGTCAGCGTACGGGATAGGATTAGGGGATGGGTGAGGGTCAGGCTTCGGGGAAGGGTTAGGGTTAGGGTTCGGGCTAGGGTTAGGGTTAGGAGACGAGTACGGTTTAGGGTCCAGGTGAGGGCACGACAACGCATTAGGGGGAGCGTACGTGTGAGGGCGCGGGTTAGTGTCAGCGTATGGGTTAGGATTAGGGGACGGGTGAGGGTCAGGCTTCGGGGAAGGGTTAGGGTTAGGGTTCGGGCTAGGGTTAGGGTTAGGGGTCGGGGACGGTTTAGGGTCCAGGTGAGGGCACGACAACGCTTTAGGGGGAGCGTACGTGTGAGGGTGCGGGTTAGTGTCAGCGTACGGGTTAGGATTAGGGGACGGGTGAGGGTCAGGCTTCGGGGAAGGGTTAGGGTTAGGGTTCGGGCTAGGGTTAGGGTTAGGGGACGGGGACGGTTTAGGGTCCAGGTGAGGGAACGACAACGCCTTAGGGGGAGCGTACGTGTGAGGGCGCGGGTTAGTGTCAGCGTACGGGTTAGGATTAGGGGACGGGTGAGGGTCAGGCTTCGGGGAAGGGTTAGGGTTAGGGTTCGGGCTAGGGTTAGGGTTAGGGGACGGGGACGGTTTAGGGTCCAGGTGAGGGCACGACAACGCTTTAGGGGGAGCGTACGTGTGAGGGTGCGGATTAGTATCAGCGTACGGGTTAGGATTAGGGGACGGGTGAGGGTCAGGCTTCGGGGAAGGGTTAGGGTTAGGTTTCGGGCTAGGGTTAGGGTTAGGGGACGGGGACGGTTTAGGGTCCAGGTGAGGGTACGACAACGCTTTAGGGGGAGCGTACGTGTGAGGGCGCGGGTTAGTGTCAGCGTACGGGTTAGGATTAGGGGACGGGTGAGGGTCAGGCTTCGGGGAAGGGTTAGGGTTAGGGTTCGGGCTAGGGTTAGGGTTAGGGGACGGGGACGGTTTGGGGTCCAGGTCAGGGCACGACAACGCTTTACGGGGAGCGTACGTGTGAGGGCGCGGGTTAGTGTCAGCGTACGGGTTAGGATTAGGGGACGGGTGAGGGTCAGGCTTCGGGGAAGGGTTAGGGTTAGGGTTCGGGCTAGGGTTAGGGTTAGGGTACGGGGACGGTTTAGGGTCCAGCTGAGGGCACGACAACGCTTTAGGGGGAGCGTACATGTGAGGGCGCGGGTTAGTGTCAGCGTACGGGTTAGGATTAGGGGACGGGTGAGGGTCAGGCTTCGGGGAAGGGTTAGGGTTAGGGTTCGGGCTAGGGTTAGGGTTAGGGGACGGGGACGGTTTAGGGTCCAGGTGAGGGCACGACAACGCTTTAGGGGGAGCGTACGTGTGAGGGCGTGGTTTAGTGTCAGCGTACGGGTTAGGATTAGGGGACGGGTGAGGGTCAGGCTTCGGGGAAGGGTTAGGGTTAGGGTTCGGGCTAGGGTTAGGGTTAGGGGACGGGGACGGTTTCGGGTCCAGGTGAGGGTACGACAACGCTTTAGGGGGAGCGTACGTGTGAGGGCGCGGGTTAGTGTCAGCGTACGGGTTAGGATTAGGGGACGGGTGAGGGTCAGGCTTCGGGGAAGGGTTAGGGTTAGGGTTCGGGCTAGGGTTAGGGTTAGGGGACGGGGACGGTTTAGGGTCCAGGTGAGGTTACGCCAATGCTTTAGGGGGAGCGTACGTGTGAGGGCGCGGGTTAGTGTCAGCGTACGGGTTAGGATTAGGGGACGGGTGAGGGTCAGGCTTCGGGGAAGGGTTAGGGTTAGAGTTCGGGCTAGGGTTAGGGTTAGGGGACGGGGACGGTTTCGGGTCCAGGTGAGGGTACGACAACGCTTTAGCGGGAGCGTACGTGTGAGGGCGCGGGTTAGTGTCAGCGTACGGGTTAGGATTAGGGGACGGGTGAGGGTCAGGCTTCGGGGAAGGGTTAGGGTTAGGGTTCGGGCTAGGGTTAGGGTTAGGGGACGGGGACGGTTTAGGATCCAGGTGAGGGCACGACAACGCTTTAGGGGGAGCGTACGTGTGAGGGCGCGGGTTAGTGTCAGCGTACGGGTTAGGATTAGGGGACGGGTGAGGGTCAGGCTTCGGGGAAGGGTTAGGGTTAGGGTTCGGGCTAGGGTTAGGGTTAGGAGACGGGGACGGTTTAGGGTCCAGGTGAGGGCACGACAACGCATTAGGTGGAGCGTACGTGTGAGGGCGCGGGTTAGTGTCAGCGTATGGGTTAGGATTAGGGGACGGGTGAGGGTCAGGCTTCGGGGAAGGGTTAGGGTTAGGGTTCGGGCTAGGGTTAGGGTTAGGGGACGGGGACGGTTTAGGGTCCAGGTGAGGGCACGACAACGCTTTGGGGGAGCGTACGTGTGAGGGCGCGGGTTAGTGTCAGCGTACGGGTTAGGATTAGGGGACGGGTGAGGGTCAGGCTTCGGGGATGTTTTAGGGTTAGGGTTCGGGCTAGGGTTAGGGTTAGGGGACGGGGACGGTTTAGGGTCCAGGTGAGGGCACGACAACGCATTAGGGGGAGCGTACGTGTGAGGGCGCGGGTTAGTGTCAGCGTACGGGTTAGGATTTGGGGACGGGTGAGGGTCAGGCTTCGGGGAAGGGTTAGGTTTAGGGTTCGGGCTAGGGTTAGGGTTAGGGGACGGGGACGGTTTAGGGTCCAGGTGAGGGCACGACAACGCTTTAGGGGGAGCGTACATGTGAGGGCGCGGGTTAGTGTCAGCGTACGGGTTAGGATTAGGGGACGGGTGAGGGTCAGGCTTCGGGGAAGGGTTAGGGTTAGGGTTCGGGCTAGGGTTAGGGTTAGGTTACGGGGACGGTTTAGGGTCCAGGTGAGGGCACGACAACGCTTTAGGGGGAGCGTACGTGTGAGGGCGCGGGTTAGTGTCAGCGTACGGGTTAGGATTAGGGGACGGGTGAGGGTCAGGCTTCGGGGAAGGGTTAGGGTTAGGGTTCGGGCTAGGGTTAGGGTTAGGGTACGGGGACGGTTTAGGGTTCAGGTGAGGGCATGACAACGCTTTAGGGGGAGCATACGTGTGAGGGCGCGGGTTAGTGTCAGCGTACGGGTTAGGATTAGGGGACGGGTGAGGGTCAGGCTTCGGGGAAGGGTTGGGGTTAGGGTTCGGGCTAGGGTTAGGGTTAGGGGACGGGGACGGTTTAGGGTCCAGGTGAGGGCACGACAACGCTTTAGGGGGAGCGTACGTGTGAGGGCGCGGGTTAGTGTCAGCGTACGGGTTAGGATTAGGGGACGGGTGAGGGTCAGGCTTCGGGGAAGGGTTAGGGTTAGGGTTCGGGGTAGGGTTAGGGTTAGGGGACGGGGACGGTTGAGGGTCCAGGTGAGGGCACGACAACGCTTTAGGGGGTGCGTACGTGTGAGGGAGTGGGTTAGTTTCAGCGTACGGATTAGGATTAGGGGACGGGTGAGGGTCAGGCTTCGGGGAAGGGTTAGGGTTAGGGTTCGGGCTAGGGTTAGGGTTAGGGGACGGGGACGGTTTCGGGTCCAGGTGAGGGCACGACAACGCTTTAGGGGGAGCGTACGTGTGAGGGCGTGGGTTAGTGTCAGCGTACGGGTTAGGATTAGGGGACGGGTGAGGGTCAGGCTTCGGGGAAGGGTTAGGGTTAGGGTTCGGGCTAGGGTTAGGGTTAGGGGACGGGGACGGTTTCGGGTCCAGGTGAGGGTACGACAACGCTTTAGGGGGAGCGTACGTGTGAGGGCGCGGGTTAGTGTCAGCGTACGGGTTAGGATTAGGGGACGGGTGAGGGTCAGGCTTCGGGGAAGGGTTAGGGTTAGGGTTCGGGCTAGGGTTAGGGTTAGGGGACGGGGACGGTTTAGGGTCCAGGTGAGGTTACGCCAACGCTTTAGGGGGAGCGTACATGTGAGGGCGTGGTTTAGTGTCAGCGTACGGGTTAGGATTAGGGGACGGGTGAGGGTCAGGCTTCGGGGAAGGTTTAGGGTTAGAGTTCGGGCTAGGGTTAGGGTTAGGGGACGGGGACGGTTTCGGGTCCAGGTGAGGATACGACAACGCTTTAGCGGGAGCGTACGTGTGAGGGCGCGGGTTAGTGTCAGCGTACGGGTTAGGATTAGGGGACGGGTGAGGGTCAGGCTTCGGGGAAGGGTTAGGGTTAGGGTTCGGGCTAGGGTTAGGGTTAGGGGACGGGGACGGTTTAGGATCCAGGTGAGGGCACAACAACGCTTTAGGGGGAGCGTACGTGTGAGGGCGCGGGTTAGTGTCAGCGTACGGGCTAGGATTAGGGGACGGGTGAGGGTCAGGCTTCGGGGAAGGGTTAGGGTTAGGGTTCGGGCTAGGGTTAGGGTTAGGAGACGGGGACGGTTTAGGGTCCAGGTGAGAGCACGACAACGCATTAGGTGGAGCGTACGTGTGAGGGCGCGGGTTAGTGTCAGCGTATGGGTTAGGATTAGGGGACGGGTGAGGGTCAGGCTTCGGGGAAGGGTTAGGGTTAGGGTTCGGGCTAGGGTTAGGGTTAGGGGACGGGGACGGTTTAGGGTCTAGGTGAGGGCACGACAACGCTTTAGGGGGAGCGTACGTGTGAGGGCGCGGGTTAGTGTCAGCGTACGGGTTAGGATTAGGGGACGGGTGAGGGTCAGGCTTCGGGGATGTTTTAGGGTTAGGGTTCGGGCTAGGGTTAGGGTTAGGGGACGGGGACGGTTTAGGGTCCAGGTGAGGGCACGACAACGCATTAGGGGGAGCGTACGTGTGAGGGCGCGGGTTAGTGTCAGCGTACGGGTTAGGATTAGGGGACGGGTGAGGGTCAGGCTTCGGGGAAGGGTTAGGGTTAGGGTTCGGGCTAGGGTTAGGGTTAGGGGACGGGGACGGTTTAGGGTCCAGGTGAGGGCACGACAACGCTTTAGGGGGAGCGTACATGTGAGGGCGCGGGTTAGTGTCAGCGTACGGGTTAGGATTAGGGGACGGGTGAGGGTCAGGCTTCGGGGAAGGGTTAGGGTTAGGGTTCGGGCTAGGGTTAGGGTTAGGGTACGGGGACGGTTTAGGGTCCAGCTGAGGGCACGACAACGCTTTAGGGGGAGCGTACGTGTGAGGGCGCGGGTTAGTGTCAGCGTACGGGTTAGGATTAGGGGACGGGTGAGGGTCAGGCTTCGGGGAAGGGTTAGGGTTAGGGTTCGGGCTAGGGTTAGGGTTAGGGTACGGGGACGGTTTAGGGTTCAGGTGAGGGCATGACAACGCTTTAGGGGGAGCGTACGTGTGTGGGCGCGGGTTAGTGTCACCGTAAGTGTTAGGATTAGGGGACGGGTGAGGGTCAGGCTTCGGCGAAGGGTTAGGGTTAGGGTTCGGGCTAGGGTTAGGGTTAGGGGACGGGGACGGTTTAGGGTCCAGGTGAGGACACGACAACGCTTTAGGGGGAGCGTACGTGTGAGGGCGCGGGTTAGTGTCACCGTACGGGTTAGGATTAGGGGACGGGTGAGGGTCAGGCTTCGGGGAAGGGTTAGGGTTAGGGTTCGGGCTAGGGTTAGGGTTAGGGGACGGGGACGGTTTAGGGTCCAGGTGAGGGCACGACAACGCTTTAGGGGGAGCGTACGTGTGAGGGCGCGGGTTAGTGTCAGCGTACGGGTTAGGATTAGGGGACGGGTGAGGGTCAGGCTTCGGGGAAGGGTTAGGGTTAGGGTTCGGTCTAGGGTTAGGGTTAGGGTACGGGGACGGTTTAGGGTCCAGGTTAGGGCACGACAACGCTTTAGGGGGAGCGTACGTGTGAGGGCGCGGGTTAGTGTCAGCGTACGGGTTAGGATTAGGGGACGGGTGAGGGTCAGGCTTCGGGGAAGGGTTAGGGTTAGGGTTCGGGCTAGGGTTAGGCTTAGGGGACGGGGACGGTTTAGGGTCCAGGTGAGGGCACGACAACGCTTTAGGGGGAGCATACGTGTGAGGGCGCGGGTTAGTGTCAGCGTACGGGTTAGGATTAGGGGACGGGTGAGGGTCAGGCTTCGGGGAAGGGTTGGGGTTAGGGTTCGGGCTAGGGTTAGGGTTAGGGGACGGGGACGGTTTAGGGTCCAGGTGAGGGTACGACAACGCTTTAGAGGGAGCGTACGTGTGAGGGCGCGGGTTAGTGTCAGCGTACGGGTTAGGATTAGGGGACGGGTGAGGGTCAGGCTTCGGGGAAGGGTTAGGGTTAGGGTTCGGGCTAGGGTTAGTGTTAGGGGACGGTGACGGTTTAGGGTCTAGGTGAGGGAACGACAACGCTTTAGGGGGAGCGTACGTGTGACGGCGCGGGTTAGTGTCAGCGTATGGGTTAGGATTAGGGGACGTGTGAGGGTCAGGCTTCGGGGAAGGGTTAGGGTTAGGGTTCAGGCTAGGGTTAGGGTTAGGGGACGGGGACGGTTTAGGGTCCAGGTGAGGGCTCGACAACGCTTTAGGGGGAGAGTACGTGTGAGGGCGCGGGTTAGTGTCAGCGTACGGGTTAGGATTATGGGACGGGTGAGGGTCAGACTTCGGGGAAGGGTTAGGGTTAGGGTTCGGGCTAGGGTTAGGGTTAGGGGACGGGGACGGTTTAGGATCCAGGTGAGGGCACGACAACGCTTTAGGGGGAGCGTACGTGTGAGGGCGCGGGTTAGTGTCAGCGTACGGAATAGGATTAGGGGATGGGTGAGGGTCAGGCTTCGGGGAAGGGTTAGGGTTAGGGTTCGGGCTAGGGTTAGGGTTAGGGGACGGGGACGGTTTAGGGTCCAGGTGAGGGCACGACAACGCATTAGGGGGAGCGTACGTGTGAGGGCGCGGGTTAGTGTCAGCGTACGGGTTAGGATTAGGGGACGGGTGAGGTTCAGGCTTCGGGAAAGGGTTAGGGTTAGGGTTCGGGCTAGGGTTAGGGTTAGGGGACGGGGACGGTTTAGGGTCCAGGTGAGGACACGACAACGCTTTAGGGGGAGCGTACGTGTGAGGGCGCGGGTTAGTGTCAGCGTACGGGTTAGGATTAGGGGACGGGTGAGGGTCAGGCTTCGGGGAAGGGTTAGGGTTAGGGTTCGGGCTAGGGTTAGGGTTAGGGGACGGGGACGGTTTAGGGTCCAGGTGAGGGCACGACAACGCTTTAGGGGGAGCGTACGTGTGAGGGCGCGGGTTAGTGTCAGCGTACGGGTTAGGATTAGGGGACGGGTGAGGGTCAGGCTTCGGGGAAGGGTTAGGGTTAGGGTTCGGTCTAGGGTTAGGGTTAGGGTACGGGGACGGTTTAGGGTCCAGGTTAGGGCACGACAACGCTTTAGGGGGAGCGTACGTGTGAGGGCGCGGGTTAGTGTCAGCGTACAGGTTAGGATTAGGGGACGGGTGAGGGTCAGGCTTCGGGGAAGGTTTAGGGTTAGGGTTCGGGCTAGGGTTAGGCTTAGGGGACGGGGACGGTTTAGGGTCCAGGTGAGGGCACGACAACGCTTTAGGGGGAGCATACGTGTGAGGGCGCGGGTTAGTGTCAGCGTACGGGTTAGGATTAGGGGACGGGTGAGGGTCAGGCTTCGGGGAAGGGTTGGGGTTAGGGTTCGGGCTAGGGTTAGGGTTAGGGGACGGGGACGGTTTAGGGTCCAGGTGAGGGTACGACAACGCTTTAGAGGGAGCGTACGTGTGAGGGCGCGGGTTAGTGTCAGCGTACGGGTTAGGATTAGGGGACGGGTGAGGGTCAGGCTTCGGGGAAGGGTTAGGGTTAGGGTTCGGGCTAGGGTTAGTGTTAGGGGACGGTGACGGTTTAGGGTCTAGGTGAGGGAACGACAACGCTTTAGGGGGAGCGTACGTGTGACGGCGCGGGTTAGTGTCAGCGTATGGGTTAGGATTAGGGGACGTGTGAGGGTCAGGCTTCGGGGAAGGGTTAGGGTTAGGGTTCGGGCTAGGGTTAGGGTTAGGGGACGGGGACGGTTTAGGGTCCAGGTGAGGGCTCGACAACGCTTTAGGGGGAGAGTACGTGTGAGGGCGCGGGTTAGTGTCAGCGTACGGGTTAGGATTATGGGACGGGTGAGGGTCAGACTTCGGGGAAGGGTTAGGGTTAGGGTTCGGGCTAGGGTTAGGGTTAGGGGACGGGGACGGTTTAGGATCCAGGTGAGGGCACGACAACGCTTTAGGGGGAGCGTACGTGTGAGGGCGCGGGTTAGTGTCAGCGTACGGGATAGGATTAGGGGATGGGTGAGGGTCAGGCT
The DNA here is from genome assembly GCF_039906515.1 of Pseudorca crassidens. Taxonomy (NCBI): domain Eukaryota; kingdom Metazoa; phylum Chordata; class Mammalia; order Artiodactyla; family Delphinidae; genus Pseudorca; species Pseudorca crassidens. Next base: position 47,751,718 of record NC_090309.1, read on the forward strand.
TCGGGGAAGGGTTAGTGTTAGGGTTCGGGCTAGGGTTAGGGTTAGGAGACAAGTACGGTTTAGGGTCCAGGTGAGGGCACGACAACGCATTAGGGGGAGCGTACGTGTGAGGGCGCGGGTTAGTGTCAGCGTATGGGTTAGGATTAGGGGACGGGTGAGGGTCAGGCTTCGGGGAAGGGTTAGGGTTAGGGTTCGGGCTAGGGTTAGGGTTAGGGGACGGGGACGGTTTAGGGTCCAGGTGAGGGCACGACAACGCTTTAGGGGGAGCGTACGTGTGAGGGCGCGGGTTAGTGTCAGCGTACGGGTTAGGATTAGGGGACGGGTGAGGGTCAGGCTTCGGGGAAGGGTTAGGGTTAGGGTTCGGGCTAGGGTTAGGGTTAGGGGACGGGGACGGTTTAGGGTCCAGGTGAGGGCACGACAACGCCTTAGGGGGAGCGTACGTGTGAGGGCGCGGGTTAGTGTCAGCGTACGGGTTAGGATTAGGGGACGGGTGAGGGTCAGGCTTCGGGAAAGGGTTAGGGTTAGGGTTCGGGCTAGGGTTAGGGTTAGGGGACGGGGACGGTTTAGGGTCCAGGTGAGGGCACGACAACGCTTTAGGGGGAGCGTACGTGTGAGGGCGCGGATTAGTGTCAGCGTACGGGTTAGGATTAGGGGACGGGTGAGGGTCAGGCTTCGGGGAAGGGTTAGGGTTAGGGTTCGGGCTAGGGTTAGGGTTAGGGGACGGAGATAGTTTAGGGTCCAGGTGAGGGTACGACAACGCTTTAGGGGGAGCGTACGTGTGAGGGCGCGGGTTAGTGTCAGCGTACGGGTTAGGATTAGGGGACGGGTGAGGGTCAGGCTTCGGGGAAGGGTTAGGGTTAGGGTTCGGGCTAGGGTTAGGGTTAGGGGACGGGGACGGTTTAGGGTCCACGTCAGGGCACGACAACGCTTTACGGGGAGCGTACGTGTGAGGGCGCGGGTTAGTGTCAGCGTACGGGTTAGGATTAGGGGACGGGTGAGGGTCAGGCTTCGGGGAAGGGTTAGGGTTAGGGTTCGGGCTAGGGTTAGGGTTAGGGGACGGGGACGGTTTAGGGTCCAGGTGAGGGCACGACAACGCTTTAGGGGGGGCGTACGTGTGAGGGCGCGGGTTAGTGTCAGCGTACGGGTTAGGATTAGGGGACGGGTGAGGGTCAGGCTTCGGGGAAGGGTTAGGTTTAGGGTTCGGGCTAGGGGTAGGGTTAGGGGACGGGGACGGTTTAGGGTCCAGCTGAGGGCACGACAACGCTTTAGGGGGAGCGTACGTGTGAGGGCGCGGGTTAGTGTCAGCGTACGGGTTAGGATTAGGGGACGGGTGAGGGTCAGGCTTCGGGGAAGGGTTAGGGTTAGGGTTCGGGCTAGGGTTAGGGTTAGGAGACAAGTACGGTTTAGGGTCCAGGTGAGGGCACGACAACGCATTAGGGGGAGCGTACGTGTGAGGGCGCGGGTTAGTGTCAGCGTATGGGTTAGGATTAGGGGACGGGTGAGGGTCAGGCTTCGGGGAAGGGTTAGGGTTAGGGTTCGGGCTAGGGTTAGGGTTAGGGGACGGGGACGGTTTAGGGTCCAGGTGAGGGCACGACAACGCTTTAGGGGGAGCGTATGTGTGAGGGCGCGGGTTAGTGTCAGCGTACGGGTTAGGATTAGGGGACGGGTGAGGGTCAGGCTTCGGGGAAGGGTTAGGGTTAGGGTTCGGGCTAGGGTTAGGGTTAGGGGACGGGGACGGTTTAGGGTCCAGGTGAGGGCACGACAACGCCTTAGGGGTAGCGTACGTGTGAGGGCGCGGGTTAGTGTCAGCGTACGGGTTAGGATTAGGGGACGGGTGAGGGTCAGGCTTCGGGGAAGGGTTAGGGTTAGGGTTCGGGCTAGGGTTAGGGTTAGGGGACGGGGACGGTTTAGGGTCCAGGTGAGGGCACGACAACGCTTTAGGGGGAGCGTACGTGTGAGGGCGCGGATTAGTGTCAGCGTACGGGTTAGGATTAGGGGACGGGTGAGGGTCAGGCTTCGGGGAAGGGTTAGGGTTAGGGTTCGGTCTAGGGTTAGGGTTAGGGGACGGGGATAGTTTAGGGTCCAGGTGAGGGTACGACAACGCTTTAGGGGGAGCGTACGTGTGAGGGCGCGGGTTAGTGTCAGCGTACGGGTTAGGATTAGGGGACGGGTGAGGGTCAGGCTTCGGGGAAGGGTTAGGGTTAGGGTTCGGGCTAGGGTTAGGGTTAGGGGACGGGGACGGTTTAGGGTCCACGTCAGGGCACGACAACGCTTTACGGGGAGCGTACGTGTGAGGGCGCGGGTTAGTGTCAGCGTACGGGTTAGGATTAGGGGACGGGTGAGGGTCAGGCTTCGGGGAAGGGTTAGGGTTAGGGTTCGGGCTAGGGTTAGGGTTAGGGGACGGGGACGGTTTAGGGTCCAGGTGAGGGCACGACAACGCTTTAGGGGGGGCGTACGTGTGAGGGCGCGGGTTAGTGTCAGCGTACGGGTTAGGATTAGGGGACGGGTGAGGGTCAGGCTTCGGGGAAGGGTTAGGTTTAGGGTTCGGGCTAGGGTTAGGGTTAGGGGACGGGGACGGTTTAGGGTCCAGCTGAGGGCACGACAACGCTTTAGGGGGAGCGTACGTGTGAGGGCGCGGGTTAGTGTCAGCGTACGGGTTAGGATTAGGGGACGGGTGAGGGTCAGGCTTCGGGGAAGGGTTAGGGTTAGGGTTCGGGCTAGGGTTAGGGTTAGGGTACGGGGACGGTTTAGGGTCCAGGTGAGGGCATGACAACGCTTTAGGGGGAGCGTACGTGTGTGGGCGCGGGTTAGTGTCAGCGTACGGGTTAGGATTAGGGGACGGGTGAGGGTCAGGCTTCGGGGAAGGGTTAGGGTTAGGGTTCGGGCTAGGGTTAGGGTTAGGGGACGGGGACGGTTTAGGGTCCAGGTGAGGGCACGACAACGCTTTAGGGGGAGCGTACGTGTGAGGGCGCGGGTTAGTGTCAGCGTACGGGTTAGGATTAGGGGACGGGTGAGGGTCAGGCTTCGGGGAAGGGTTAGGCTTAGGGTTCGGGCTAGGGTTAGGGTTAGGGGACGGGGACGGTTTAGGGTCCAGGTGAGGGCACGACAACGCTTTAGGGGGAGCGTACGTGTGAGGGCGCGGGTTAGTGTCAGCGTACGGGTTAGGATTAGGGGACGGGTGAGGGTCAGGCTTCGGGGAAGGGTTAGGGTTAGGGTTCGGGCTAGGGTTAGGGTTAGGGGACGGGGACGGTTTAGGGTCAAGGTGAGAGTACGACAACGCTTTAGGGGGAGCGTACGTGTGAGGGCGTGGTTTAGTGTCAGCGTACGGGTTAGGATTAGGGGACGGGTGAGGGTCAGGCTTCGGGGAAGGGTTAGGGTTAGGGTTCGGGCTAGGGTTAGGGTTAGGGGACGGGGACGGTTTAGGGTCCAGGTGAGGGCACGACAACGCTTTAGGGGGAGCGTACGTGTGAGGGCGCGGGTTAGTGTCAGCGTACGGGTTAGGATTAGGGGACGGGTGAGGGTCAGGCTTCGGGGAAGGGTTAGGGTTAGGGTTCGGGCTAGGGTTAGGGTTAGGGGACGGGGACGGTTTGGGGTCCAGGTCAGTGCACGACAACGCTTTACGGGGAGCGTACGTGTGAGGGCGCGGGTTAGTGTCAGCGTACGGGTTAGGATTAGGGGACGGGTGAGGGTCAGGCTTCGGGGAAGGGTTAGGGTTAGGGTTCGGGCTAGGGTTAGGGTTAGGGTACGGGGACGGTTTAGGGTCCAGCTGAGGGCACGACAACGCTTTAGGGGGAGCGTACATGTGAGGGCGCGGGTTAGTGTCAGCGTACGGATTAGGATTAGGGGACGGGTGAGGGTCAGGCTTCGGGGAAGGGTTAGGGTTAGGGTTCGGACTAGGGTTAGGGTTAGGGGACGGGGACGGTTTAGGGTCCAGGTGAGGGCACGACAACGCTTTAGGGGGAGCGTACGTGTGAGGGCGCGGGTTAGTGTCAGCGTACGGGTTAGGATTAGGGGACGGGTGAGGGTCAGGCTTCGGGGAAGGGTTAGGGTTAGGGTTCGGGCTAGGGTTAGGGTTAGGGGACGGGGACGGTTTAGGGTCCAGGTGAGGGTACGACAACGCTTTAGGGGGAGCGTACGTGTGAGGGCGCCGGTTAGTGTCAGCGTACGGGTTAGGATTAGGGGACGGGTGAGGGTCAGGCTTCGGGGAAGAGTTAGGGTTATGGTTTGGGCTAGGGTTAGGGTTAGGGGATGGGGACGGTTTATGGTCCAGGTGAGGGCACGACAACGCTTTAGGGGGAGCGTACGTGTGAGGGCGCGGGTTAGTGTCAGCGTACGGGTTAGGATTAGGGGACGGGTGAGGGTCAGGCTTCGGGGAAGGGTTAGGGTTAGGGTTCGGGTTAGGGTTAGGGGACGGGGACGGTTTAGGGTCCAGGTGAGGGCACGAGTACACTTTAGGGGGAGCGTACGTGTGAGGGCGCGGGTTAGTGTCAGCGTACGGGTTAGGATTAGGGTACGGGTGAGGGTCAGGCTTCGGGGAAGGGTTAGGGTTAGGGTTCGGGCTAGGGTTAGGGTTAGCGGACGGGGACGGTTTAGGGTCCAGGTGAGGGTACGACAACGCTTTAGGGGGAGCGTACGTGTGAGGGCGCGGGTTAGTGTCAGCGTACGGGTTAGAATTAGGGGACGGGTGAGGGTCAGGCTTCGGGGAAGGGTTAGGGTTAGGGTTCGGGCTAGGGTTAGGGTTAGGGAATGGGGAAGGTTTAGGGTCCAGGTGAGGGTACGACAACGCTTTCGGGGGAGCGTACGTGTGAGAGCGCGGGTTAGTGTCAGCGTACGGGTTAGGATTAGGGGACGGGTGAGGGTCAGGCTTCGGGGAAGGGTTAGGGTTAGGGTTCGGGCTAGGGTTAGGGTTAGGGGACGGGGACGGTTTAGGGTCCAGGTGAGGGTACGACAACGCTTTAGGGGGAGCGTACGTGTGAGGGCGCGGGTTAGTGTCAGCGTACGGGTTAGTATTAGGGGACGGGTGAGGGTCAGGCTTCGGGGAAGGGTTAGGGTTAGGGTTCGGGCTAGGGTTAGGGTTAGGGGACGGGGACGGTTTAGGGTCCAGGTGAGGGCACGACAACGCTTTAGGGGGAGAGTACGTGTGAGGGCGCGGGTTAGTGTCAGTGTACGGGTTAGGATTAGGGGACGGGTGAGGGTCAGGCTTCGGGGAAGGGTTAGGGTTAGGGTTCGGGCTAGGGTTAGGGTTAGGGGACGGGGACGGTTTAGGATCCAGGTGAGGGCACGACAACGCTTTAGGGGGAGCGTACGTGTGAGGGCGCGGTTTAGTGTCAGCGTACGGGATAGGATTAGGGGATGGGTGAGGGTCAGGCTTCGGGGAAGGGTTAGGGTTAGGGTTCGGGCTAGGGTTAGGGTTAGGGGACGGGGACGGTTTAGGATCCAGGTGAGGGCACGACAACGCTTTAGGGGGAGCGTACGTGTGAGGGCGCGGTTTAGTGTCAGCGTACGGGATAGGATTAGGGGATGGGTGAGGGTCAGGCTTCGGGGAAGGGTTAGGGTTAGGGTTCGGGCTAGGGTTAGGGTTAGGGGACGGGGACGGTTTAGGGTCCAGGTGAGGGCACGACAACGCATTAGGGGGAGCGTACGTGTGAGGGCGCGGGTTAGTGTCAGCGTACGGGTTAGGATTAGGGGACGGGTGAGGGTCAGGCTTCGGGGAAGGGTTAGGCTTAGGGTTCGGGCTAGGGTTAGGGTTAGGGGACGGGGACGGTTTAGGGTCCAGGTGAGGGCACGACAACGCTTTAGGGGGAGCGTACGTGTGAGGGTGCGGGTTAGTGTCAGCGTACGGGTTAGGATTAGGGGACGGGTGAGGGTCAGGCTTCGGGGAAGGGTTAGGGTTAGGGTTCGGGCTAGGGTTAGGGTTAGGGGACGGGGACGGTTTAGGGTCCAGGTGAGGGAACGACAACGCCTTAGGGGGAGCGTACGTGTGAGGGCGCGGGTTAGTGTCAGCGTACGGGTTAGGATTAGGGGACGGGTGAGGGTCAGGCTTCGGGGAAGGGTTAGGGTTAGGGTTCGGGCTAGGGTTAGGGTTAGGGGACGGGGACGGTTTAGGGTCCAGGTGAGGGCACGACAACGCTTTAGGGGGAGCGTACGTGTGAGGGTGCGGATTAGTGTCAGCGTACGGGTTAGGATTAGGGGACGGGTGAGGGTCAGGCTTCGGGGAAGGGTTAGGGTTAGGGTTCGGGCTAGGGTTAGGGTTAGGGGACGGGGACGGTTTAGGGTCCAGGTGAGGGTACGACAACGCTTTAGGGGGAGCGTACGTGTGAGGGCGCGGGTTAGTGTCAGCGTACGGGTTAGGATTAGGGGACGGGTGAGGGTCAGGCTTCGGGGAAGGGTTAGGGTTAGGGTTCGGGCTAGGGTTAGGGTTAGGGGACGGGGACGGTTTGGGGTCCAGGTCAGGGCACGACAACGCTTTACGGGGAGCGTACGTGTGAGGGCGCGGGTTAGTGTCAGCGTACGGGTTAGGATTAGGGGACGGGTGAGGGTCAGGCTTCGGGGAAGGGTTAGGGTTAGGGTTCGGGCTAGGGTTAGGGTTAGGGTACGGGGACGGTTTAGGGTCCAGCTGAGGGCACGACAACGCTTTAGGGGGAGCGTACATGTGAGGGCGCGGGTTAGTGTCAGCGTACGGGTTAGGATTAGGGGACGGGTGAGGGTCAGGCTTCGGGGAAGGGTTAGGGTTAGGGTTCGGACTAGGGTTAGGGTTAGGGGACGGGGACGGTTTAGGGTCCAGGTGAGGGCACGACAACGCTTTAGGGGGAGCGTACGTGTGAGGGCGCGGGTTAGTGTCAGCGTACGGGTTAGGATTAGGGGACGGGTGAGGGTCAGGCTTCGGGGAAGGGTTAGGGTTAGGGTTCGGGCTAGGGTTAGGGTTAGGGGACGGGGACGGTTTAGGGTCCAGGTGAGGGTACGACAACGCTTTAGGGGGAGCGTACGTGTGAGGGCGCCGGTTAGTGTCAGCGTACGGGTTAGGATTAGGGGACGGGTGAGGGTCAGGCTTCGGGGAAGTGTTAGGGTTATGGTTCGGGCTAGGGTTAGGGTTAGGGGATGGGGACGGTTTATGGTCCAGGTGAGGGCATGACAACGCTTTAGGGGGAGCGTACGTGTGAGGGCGCGTTTTAGTGTCAGCGTACGGGTTAGGATTAGGGGACGGGTGAGGGTCAGGCTTCGGGGAAGGGTTAGGGTTAGGGTTCGGGTTAGGGTTAGGGGACAGGGACGGTTTAGGGTCCAGGTGAGGGCACGAGTACACTTTAGGGGGAGCGTACGTGTGAGGGCGCGGGTTAGTGTCAGCGTACGGGTTAGGATTAGGGTACGGGTGAGGGTCAGGCTTCGGGGAAGGGTTAGGGTTAGGGTTCGGGCTAGGGTTAGGGTTAGCGGACGGGGACGGTTTAGGGTCCAGGTGAGGGTACGACAACGCTTTAGGGGGAGCGTACGTGTGAGGGCGCGGGTTAGTGTCAGCGTACGGGTTAGAATTAGGGGACGGGTGAGGGTCAGGCTTCGGGGAAGGGTTAGGGTTAGGGTTCGGGCTAGGGTTAGGGTTAGGGAATGGGGAAGGTTTAGGGTCCAGGTGAGGGTACGACAACGCTTTAGGGGGAGCGTACGTGTGAGGGCGCGGGTTAGTGTCAGCGTACGGGTTAGGATTAGGGGACGGGTGAGGGTCAGGCTTCGGGGAAGGGTTAGGGTTAGGGTTTGTGCTAGGGTTAGGGTTAGGGGACGGGGACGGTTTAGGGTCCAGGTGAGGGTACGACAACGCTTTAGGGGGAGCGTACGTGTGAGGGCGCGGGTTACTGTCAGCGTACGGGTTAGGATTAGGGGACGGGTGAGGGTCAGGATTCGGGGAAGGGTTAGGGTTAGGGTTCGTGCTAGGGTTAGGGTTAGGGGACGGGCACGGTTTAGGGTCCAGGTGAGGGTACGACAACGCTTTAGGGGGAGCGTACGTGTGAGGGCGCGGGTGCGTGTCAGCGTACGGGTTAGGATTACGGGATGAGTGAGGGTCAGGCTTCGGGGAAGGGTTAGGGTTAGGGGACGGGGAAGGTTTAGGGTCCAGGTGAGGGCACGACAACGCTTTAGGGGGAGCGTACGTGTGAGGGCGCGGGTTAGTGTCAGCGTACGGGTTAGGATTAGGGGACGGGTGAGGGTCAGGCTTCAGAGAAGGGTTAGGGTTAGGGTCCGGGCTAGGGTTAGGGTTAGGGGACGGGGACGGTTTAGGGTCCAGGTGAGGGTACGACAACGTTTTAGGGGGAGCGTACGTGTGAGGGCGTGGTTTAGTGTCAGCGTAAGGGTTAGGATTAGGGGACGGGTGAGGGTCAGGCTTCGGGGAACGGTTAGGGTTAGGGTTCGGGCTAGGGTTAGGGTTAGGGGACGGGGACGGTTTAGGGTCCAGGTGAGGGTACGCCAACGCTTTAGGGGGAGCGTACGTGTGAGGGCGCGCGTTAGTGTCAGCGTACGGGTTAGGATTAGGGGACGGGTGAGGGTCAGGCTTCGGGGAAGGGTTAGGGTTAGGGTTCGGGCTAGGGTTAGGGCTAGGGGTCGGGGACAGTTTAGAGTCCAGGTGAGGGCACGACAACGCCTTAGGGGGAGCGTACGTGTGAGGGCGCGGGTTAGTGTCAGCGTACGGTTTAGTATTAGGGGACGGGTGAGGGTCAGGCTTCGGGGAAGGGTTAGGGTTAGGGTTCGGGCTAGGGTTAGGGTTAGGGGACGGGGACGGTTTAGGGTCCAGGTGAGGGAACGACAACACTTTAGGGGGAGCGTACGTGTGAGGGCGCGGGTTAGTGTCAGCGTACGGGTTAGGATTAGGGGACGGGTGAGGGTCAGGCTTCGGGGAAGGGTTAGGGTTAGGGTTCGGGCTAGGGTTAGGGTTAGGGGACGGGGACGGTTTAGGGTCCAGGTGAGGGTACGACAACGCTTTAGGGGGAGCGTACGTGTGAGGGTGCGGGTTATTGTCAGCGTACGGGTTAGGATTCGGGGACGGGTGAGGGTCAGGCTTCCGGGAAGAGTTAGGGTTATGGTTCGGGCTAGGGTTAGGGGACGGGGACGGTTTATGGTACAGGTGAGGGCACGAGAACGCTTTAGGGGGAGCGTACGTGTGAGGGCGCGGGTTAGTGTCAGCGTACGGGTTAGGATTAGGGGACGGGTGAGGGTCAGGCTTCGGGGAAGGGTTAGGGTTAGGGTTCGGGCTAGGGTTAGGTTTAGGGGACGGGGACGGTTTAGGGTCCAGGTGAGGGCACGACAACGCTTTACGGGTAGCGTACGTGTGAGGGCTCGGGTTAGTGTCAGCGTACGGGTTAGGATTAGGGGACGGGTGAGGGTCAGGCTTCGGGGAAGGGTTAGGGTTAGGGTTCGGGCTAGGGTTAGGGTTAGGGGACGGGGACGGTTTAGGGTCCAGGTGAGGGCACGACAACGCTTTAGGGGTAGCGTACGTGTGAGGGCGCGGGTTAGTGTCAGCGTACGGGTTAGGATTAAGGGACGGGTGAGGGTCAGGCTTCGGGGAAGGGTTAGGGTTAGGGTTCGGGCTAGGGTTAGGGTTAGGGGACGGGGACGGTTTCGGGTCCAGGTGAGGGTACGACAATGCTTTAGGGGGAGCGTACGTGTGAGGGCGCGGGTTAGTGTCAGCGTACGGGTTAGGATTCGGGGACGGGTGAGGGTCAGGCTTCGGGGAAGAGTTAGGGTTATGGTTCGGGCTAGGGTTAGGGGACGGGGACGGTTTATGGTCCAGGTGAGGGCACGACAACGCTTTAGGGGGAGCGTACGTGTGAGGGCGCGGGTTAGTGTCAGCGTACGGGTTAGGATTAGGGGACGGGTGAGGGTCAGGCTTCGGGGAAGCGTTAGGGTTAGGGTTCGGGCTAGGGTTAGGGTTAGGGGACGGGGACGGTTTAGGGTCCAGGTGAGGGCACGACAACGCTTTAGGGGTAGCGTACGTGTGAGGGCGCGGGTTAGTGTCAGCGTACGGGTTAGGATTAGGGGACGGGTGAGGGTCAGGCTTCGGGGAAGGGTTAGGGTTAGGGTTCGGGCTAGGGTTAGGGTTAGGGGACGGGGACGGCTTAGGGTGCAGGTGAGGGCACGACAACGCTTTAGGGGGAGCGTACGTGTGAGGGCGCGGGTTAGTGTCAGCGTACGGGTTAGGATTAGGGGACGGGTGAGGGTCAGGCTTCGGGGAAGGGTTAGGGTTAGGGTTCGGGCTAGGGTTAGCATTAGGGGACGGGGACGGTTTAGGGTCCAGGTGAGGGCACGACAACACTTTAGGGGTAGCGTACGTGTGAGGGCGCGGGTTAGTGTCAGCGTACGGGTTAGGATTAGGGGACGGGTGAGGGTCAGGCTTCGGGGAAGGGTTAGGGTTAGGGTTCGGGCTAGGGTTAGGGTTAGGGGACGGGGACGGTTTCGGGTCCAGGTGAGGGTACGACAACGCTTTAGGGGGAGCGTACGTGTGAGGGCGCGGGTTAGTGTCAGCGTACGGGTTAGGATTAGGGGACGGGTGAGGGTCAGGCTTCGGGGAAGGGTTAGGGTTAGGGTTCGGGCTAGGGTTAGGGTTAGGGGACGGGGACGGTTTAGGGTCCAGGTGAGGGTACGACAACGCTTTAGGGGGAGCGTACGTGTGAGGGCGCGGGTTAGTGTCAGCGTACGGGTTAGGATTAGGGGACGGGTGAGGGTCAGGCTTCGGGGAAGGGTTAGGGTTAGGGTTCGGGCTAGGGTTAGGGTTAGGGGACGGGGACGGTTTAGGGTCCAGGTGAGGGTACGACAACGCTTTAGGGGGAGCGTACGTGTGAGGGAGTGGTTTAGTGTCAGCGTACGGGTTAGGATTAGGGGACGGGTGAGGGTCAGGCTTCGGGGAAGGGTTAGGGTTAGGGTTTGGGCTAGGGTTAGGGTTAGGGGACGGGGACGGTTTCGGGTCCAGATGAGGGTACGACAACGCTTTAGGGGGAGCGTACGTGTGAGGGCGCGGGTTAGTGTCAGCGTACGGGTTAGGATTAGGGGACGGGTGAGGGTCAGGCTTTGGGGAAGGGTTAGGGTTAGGGTTCGGGCTAGGGTTAGGGTTAGGGGACGGGGAAGGTTTAGGGTCCAGGTGAGGGCACGACAACTATTTAGGGGGAGCGTACATGTGAGGGCGCGGGTTAGTGTCAGCGTACGGGTTAGGATTAGGGGACGGGTGAGAGTCAGGCTTCGGGGAAGGGTTAGGGTTAGGGTTCGGGCTAGGGTTAGGGTTAGGGGACGGGGACGGTTTAGGGTCCAAGTGAGGGTACGACAACGCTTTAGGGGGAGCGTACGTGTGAGGGCGCGGGTTAGTGTCAGCGTACGGGTTAGGATTAGGGGACGGGTGAGGGTCAGGCTTCGGGGAAAGTTAGGTTTAGGGTTCGGGCTAGGGTTAGGGTTAGGGGACGGGGACGGATTAGTGTCCAGGTGAGGGCACGACAACGCTTTAGGGGGAGCGTACGTGTGAGGGCGCGGGTTAGTGTCAGCGTACGGGTTAGGATTAGGGGACGGGTGAGGGTCAGGCTTCGGGGAAGGGTTAGGGTTAGGGTTCGGGCTAGGGTTAGGGTTAGGGGACGGGGACGATTTAGGGTCCAGGTGAGGGCACGACAACGCTTTAGGGGGAGCGTACGTGTGAGGGCGTGGTTTAGTGTCAGCGTACGGGTTAGGATTAGGGGACGGGTGAGGGTCAGGCTTCGGGGAAGGGTTCGGGTTAGGGTTCGGGCTAGGGTTAGGGTTAGGGGACGGGGACGGTTTCGGGTCCAGGTGAGGGTACGACAACGCTTTAGGGGGAGCGTACGTGTGAGGGCGCGGGTTAGTGTCAGCGTACGGGTTAGGATTAGGGGACGGGTGAGGGTCAGGCTTCGGGGAAGGGTTAGGGTTAGGGTTCGGGCTAGGGTTAGGGTTAGGGGACGGGGACGGATTAGGGTCCAGGTGAGGGCACGACAACGCTTTAGGGGGAGCGTACGTGTGAGGGCGCCGGTTAGTGTCAGCGTACAGGTTAGGATTAGGGGACGGGTGAGGGTCAGGCTTCGGGGAAGGGTTAGGGTTAGGGTTCGGGCTAGGGTTAGGGTTAGGGGACGGGGACGGTTTAGGGTCCAGGTGAGGGCACGACAACGCTTTAGGGGGAGCGTACGTGTGAGGGCGCGGTTTAGTGTCAGCGTACGGGTTAGGATTAGGGGACGGGTGAGGGTCAGGCTTCGGGGAAGGGTTAGGGTTAGAGTTCGGGCTAGGGTTAGGGTTAGGGGACGGGGACGGTTTCGGGTCCAGGTGAGGGTACGACAACGCTTTAGGGGGAGCGTACGTGTGAGGGCGCGGGTTAGTGTCAGTGTACGGGTTAGGATTAGGGGACGGGTGAGTGTCAGGCTTCGGGGAAGGGTTAGGGTTACGGTTCGGGCTAGGGTTAGGGTTAGGGGACGGGGACGGTTTAGGATCCAGGTGAGGGCACGACAACGCTTTAGGGGGAGCGTACGTGTGAGGGCGCGGGTTAGTGTCAGCGTACGGGTTAGGATTAGGGGACGGGTGAGGGTCAGGCTTCGGGGAAGGGTTAGGGTTAGGGTTCGGGCTAGGGTTAGGGTTAGGAGACGGGGACGGTTTAGGGTCCAGGTGAGGACACGACAACGCATTAGGTGGAGCGTACGTGTGAGGGCGCGGGTTAGTGTCAGCGTATGGGTTAGGATTAGGGGACGGGTGAGGGTCAGGCTTCGGGGAAGGGTTAGGGTTAGGGTTCGGGCTAGGGTTAGGGGACGGGGACGGTTTAGGGTCCAGGTGAGGGCACGACAACGCTTTAAGGGGAGCGTACGTGTGAGGGCGCGGGTTAGTGTCAGCGTACGGGTTAGGATTAGGGGACGGGTGAAGGTCAGGCTTCGGGGAAGGGTTAGGGTTAGGGTTCGGGCTAGGGTTAGGGTTAGGGGACGGGGACGGTTTAGGGTCCAGGTGAGGGCACGACAACGCCTTAGGGGGAGCGTACGTGTGAGGGCGCGGGTTAGTGTCAGCGTACGGGTTAGGATTAGGGGACGGGTGAGGGTCAGGCTTCGGGGAAGGGTTAGAGTTAGGGTTCGGGCTAGGGTTAGGGTTAGGGGACGGGGACGGTTTAGGGTCCAGGTGAGGGCACGACAACGCTTTAGGGGGAGCGTACATGTGAGGGCGCGGGTTAGTGTCAGCGTACGGGTTAGGATTAGGGGACGGGTGAGGGTCAGGCTTCGGGGAAGGGTTAGGCTTAGGGTTCGGGCTAGGGTTAGGGTTAGGGGACGGGTACGGTTTATGGTTCAGGTGAGGGTACGACAACGCTTTAGGGGGAGCGTACGTGTGAGGGCGCGGGTTAGTGTCAGCGTACGGGTTAGGATTAGGGGACGGGTGAGTGTCAGGCTTCGGGGAAGGGTTAGGGATAGGGTTCGGGCTAGGGTTAGGGTTAGGGGACGGCGACGGTTTAGGGTCCAGGTGAGGGCACCACAACGCTTTAGGGGGAGCGTACGTGTGAGGGCGCGGGTTAGTGTCAGCGTACAGGTTAGGATTAGGGGACGGGTGAGGGTCAGGCTTCGGGGAAGAGTTAGGGTTAGGGTTCGGGCTAGGGTTAGGGTTAGGGGACGGGGACGGTTTAGGGTGCAGGTGAGGGCACGACAACGCTTTAGGGGGAGCGTACGTGTGAGGGCGCGGGTTAGTGTCAGCGTACGGGTTAGGATTAGAGGACGGGTGAGGGTCAGGCTTCGGGGAAGGGTTAGGGTTAGGGTTCGGCCTAGGGTTAGGATTAGGGGACGGGGACGGTTTAGGGTCCAGGTGAGGGTACGACAACGCTTTAGGGGGAGCGTATGTGTGAGGGCGCGGGTTAGTGTCAGCGTACGGGTTAGGATTAGGGGACGGGTGAGGGTCAAGCTTCGGGGAAGGGTTAGGGTTAGGGTTCGGGCTAGGGTTAGGGTTAGGGGACGGGGACGGTTTAGGGTCCAGGTGAGGGCACGACAACGCTTTAGGGGGAGCGTACGTGTGAGGGCGCGGGTTAGTGTCAGCGTACGGGTTAGGATTAGGGGACGGGTGAGGGTCAGGCTTCGGGGAAGGGTTAGGGTTAGAGTTCGGGCTAGGGTTAGGGTTAGGGGACGGGGACGGTTTCGGGTCCAGGTGAGGGTACGACAACGCTTTAGGGGGAGCGTACGTGTGAGGGCGCGGGTTAGTGTCAGCGTACGGGTTAGGATTAGGGGACGGGTGAGGGTCAGGCTTCGGGGAAGGGTTAGGGTTAGGGTTCGGGCTAGGGTTAGGGTTAGGGGACGGGGACGGTTTAGGGTCCAGTTGAGGGCACGACAACGCTTTAGGGGGAGCGTACGTGTGAGGGCGCGGGTTAGTGTCAGCGTACGGGTTAGGATTAGGGGACGGGTGAGGGTCAGGCTTCGGGGAAGGGTTAGGGTTAGGGTTCGGGCTAGGGTTAGGGTTAGGGGAAGGGGACGGTTTCGGGTCCAGGTGAGGGCACGACAACGCCTTAGGGGGAGCGTACGTGTGAGGGCGCGGGTTAGTGTCAGCGTACGGGTTAGGATTAGGGGACGGGTGAGGGTCAGGCTTCGGGGAAGGGTTAGGGTTAGGGTTCGGGCTAGGGTTAGGGTTAGGGGACGGGGACGGTTTATGGTCCAGGTGAGGGCACGACAACGCTTTAGGGGGAGCGTACATGTGAGGGCGCGGGTTAGTGTCAGCGTACGGGTTAGGATTAGGGGACGGGTGAGGGTCAGGCTTCGGGGAAGGGTTAGGGTTAGGGTTCGGGCTAGGGTTAGGGTTAGGGGACGGGGACGGTTTATGGTCCAGGTGAGGGCACGACAACGCTTTAGGGGGAGCGTACGTGTGAGGGCGCGGGTTAGTGTCAGCGTACGGGTTAGGATTAGGGGACGGGTGAGGGTCAGGCTTCTGGGACGGGTTAGGGTTAGGGTTCGGGCTAGGGTTAGGGTTAGGGGATGGGGACGGTTTAGGGTCCAGGTGAGGGTACGACAACGCTTTAGGGGGAGCGTACGTGTGAGGGCGCGGGTTAGTGTCAGCGTACGGGTTAGGATTAGGGGACGGGTGAGGGTCAGGCTTCGGGGAAGGGTTAGAGTTAGGGTTCGGGCTAGGGTTAGGGTTAGGGGACGGGGACGGTTTAGGGTCCAGGTGAGGGCACGACAACGCTTTAGGGGGAGCGTACATGTGAGGGCGCGGGTTAGTGTCAGCGTACGGGTTAGGATTAGGGGACGGGTGAGGGTCAGGCTTCGGGGAAGGGTTAGGGTTAGGGTTCGGGCTAGGGTTAGGGTTAGGGGATGGGGACGGTTTATGGTCCAGGTGAGGGCACGACTACACTTTAGGGGGAGAGTACGTGTGAGGGCGCGGGTTAGTGTCAGCGTACAGGTTAGGATTAGGGGACGGGTGAGGGTCAGGCTTCGGGGAAGGGTTAGGGTTAGGGTTCGGGCTAGGGTTAGGGTTAGAAGACGGGGACGGTTTAGGGTCCAGGTGAGGGCACGACAACGCATTAGGGGGAGCGTACGTGTGAGGGCGCGGGTTAGTGTCAGCGTATGGGTTAGGATTAGGGGACGGGTGAGGGTCAGGCTTCGGGGAAGGGTTAGGGTTAGGGTTCGGGGTAGGGTTAGGGTTAGGGGACGGGGACGGTTTAGGGTCCAGGTGAGGGCACGACAACGCCTTAGGGGGAGCGTACGTGTGAGGGCGCGGGTTAGTGTCAGCGTACGGGTTAGGATTAGGGGACGGGTGAGGGTCAGGCTTCGGGGAAGGTTTAGGGTTAGGGTTCGGGCTAGGGTTAGGGTTAGGGGACGGGGACGGTTTAGGGCCAGGTGAGGGCACGACAACGCTTTAGGGGGAGCGTACATGTGAGGGCGCGGGTTAGTGTCAGCGTACGGGTTAGGATTAGGGGACGGGTGAGGGTCAGGCTTCGGGGAAGGGTTAGGGTTAGGGTTCGGGCTAGGGTTAGGGTTAGGGGACGGGGACGGTTTAGGGTCTAGGTGAGGGAACGACAACGCTTTAGGGGGAGCGTACGTGTGACGGCGCTTGTTAGTGTCAGCGTACGGGTTAGGATTAGGGGACGGGTGAGGGTCAGGCTTCGGGGAAGGGTTAGGGTTAGGGTTCGGGCTAGGGTTAGGGTTAGGGGACGGGGACGGTTTAGGGTCCAGGTGAGGGCACGACAACGCTTTAGGGGGAGAGTACGTGTGAGGGCGCGGGTGAGTGTCAGCGTACGGGTTAGGATTAGGGGACGGGTGAGGGTCAGGCTTCGGGGAAGGGTTAGGGTTAGGGTTCAGGCTAGGGTTAGGGTTAGGGGACGGGGACGGTTTATGGTTCAGGTGAGGGTACGACAACGCTTTAGGGGGAGCGTACGTGTGAGGGCGCGGGTTAGTGTCAGCGTACGGGTTAGGATTAGGGGACGGGTGAGGGTCAGGCTTCGGGGAAGGGTTAGGGATAGGGTTCGGGCTAGGGTTAGGGTTAGGGGACGGGGACGGTTTAGGGTCCAGGTGAGGGCACCACAACGCTTTAGGGGGAGCGTACGTGTGAGGGCGCGGGTTAGTGTCAGCGTACAGGTTAGGATTAGGGGACGGGTGAGGGTCAGGCTTCGGGGAAGAGTTAGGGTTAGGGTTCGGGCTAGGGTTAGGGTTAGGGGACGGGGACGGTTTAGGGTGCAGGTGAGGGCACGACAACGCTTTAGGGGGAGCGTACGTGTGAGGGCGCGGGTTAGTGTCAGCGTACGGGTTAGGATTAGGGGACGGGTGAGGGTCAGGCTTCGGGGAAGGCTTAGGGTTAGGGTTCGGGCTAGGGTTAGGGTTAGGAGACGGGGACGGTTTAGGGTCCAGGTGAGGGCACGACAACGCTTTAGGGGGAGCGTACGTGTGAGGGCGCGGGTTAGTGTCAGCGTACGGGTTAGGATTAGGGGACGGGTGAGGGTCAGGCTTCGGGGAAGGGTTAGGGTTAGGGTTCGGGCTAGGGTTAGGGTTAGGGGACGGGGACGGTTTAGGGTCCAGGTGAGGGCACGACAACGCTTTAGGTGGAGCCTACGTGTGAGGGCGCGGGTTAGTGTCAGCGTACGGGTTAGGATTAGGGTACGGGTGAGGGTCAGGCTTCGGGGAAGGGTTAGGTTTAGGGTTCGGGCTAGGGTTAGGGTTAGGGGACGGGGACGGTTTAGGGTCCAGCTGAGGGCACGACAACGCTTTAGGGGGAGCGTACGTGTGAGGGCGCGGGTTAGTGTCAGCGTACGGGTTAGGATTAGGGGACGGGTGAGGGTCAGGCTTCGGGGAAGGGTTAGGGTTAGGGTTCGGGCTAGGGTTAGGGTTAGGGGACGGGGACGGTTTAGGGTCCAGGTGAGGGCACGACAACGCTTTAGGGGGAGCGTACGTGTGAGGGCGCGGGTTAGTGTCAGCGTACGGGTTAGGATTAGGGGACGGGTGAGGGTCAGGCTTCGGGGAAGGGTTAGGGTTAGGGTTCGGGCTAGGGTTAGGGTTAGGGGACGGGGACGGTTTAGGGTCCAGGTGAGGGCACGACAACGCTTTACGGGGAGCGTACGTGTGAGGGCGCGGGTTAGTGTCAGCGTACGGGTTAGGATTAGGGGACGGGTGAGGGTCAGGCTTCGGGAAAGGGTTAGGGTTAGGGTTCGGGCTAGGGTTAGGGTTAGGGGACGGGGACGGTTTAGGGTCCAGGTGAGGGCACGACAACGCTTTAGGGGGGGCGTACGTGTGAGGGCGCGGGTTAGTGTCAGCGTACGGGTTAGGATTAGGGGACGGGTGAGGGTCAGGCTTCGGGGAAGGGTTAGGGTTAGGGTTCGGGCTAGGGTTAGGGTTAGGGGACGGGGACGGTTTAGGGTCCAGCTGAGGGCACGACAACGCTTTAGGGGGAGCGTACGTGTGAGGGCGCCGGTTAGTGTAGGCGTACGGGTTAGGATTAGGGGACGGGTGAGGGTCAGGCTTCGGGGAAGGGTTAGGGTTAGGGTTCGGGCTAGGGTTAGGGTTAGGGTACGGGGACGGTTTAGGGTCCAGGTGAGGGCATGACAACGCTTTAGGGGGAGCGTACGTGTGTGGGCGCGGGTTAGTGTCAGCGTACGGGTTAGGATTAGGGGACGGGTGAGTGTCAGGCTTCGGGGAAGGGTTAGGGTTAGGGTTCGGGCTAGGGTTAGGGTTAGGGGACGGGGACGGTTTAGGGTCCAGGTGAGGGCACGACAACGCTTTAGGGGGAGCGTACATGTGAGGGCGCGGGTTAGTGTCAGCGTACGGGTTAGGATTAGGGGACGGGTGAGGGTCAGGCTTCGGGGAAGGGTTAGGGTTAGGGTTCGGGCTAGGGTTAGGGTTAGGGGACGGGGACGGTTTAGGGTCCAGGTGAGGGCACGACAACGCTTTAGGGGGAGCGTACGTGTGAGGGCGCGGGTTAGTGTCAGCGTACGGGTTAGGATTAGGGGACGGGTGAGGGTCAGGCTTCGGGGAAGGGTTAGGGTTAGGGTTCGGGCTAGGGTTAGGGTTAGGGGACGGGGACGGTTGAGGGTCCAGGTGAGGGCACGACAACGCTTTAGGGGGTGCGTACGTGTGAGGGAGTGGGTTAGTTTCAGCGTACGGATTAGGATTAGGGGACGGGTGAGGGTCAGGCTTCGGGGAAGGGTTAGGGTTAGGGTTCGGGCTAGGGTTAGGGTTAGGGGACGGGGACGGTTTAGGGTCCAGGTGAGGGTACGACAACGCTTTAGGGGGAGCGTACGTGTGAGGGCGTGGTTTAGTGTCAGCGTACGGGTTAGGATTAGGGGACGGGTGAGGGTCAGGCTTCGGGGAAGGGTTAGGGTTAGGGTTCGGGCTAGGGTTAGGGTTAGGGGACGGGGACGCTTTAGGGTCCAGGTGAGGGCACGACAACGCTTTAGGGGGAGCGTACGTGTGAGGGCGCGGGTTAGTGTCAGCGTACGGGTTAGGATTAGGGGACGGGTGAGGGTCAGGCTTCGGGGAATGGTTAGGGTTAGGGTTCGGGCTAGGGTTAGGGTTAGGGGACGGGGACGGTTTCGGGTCCAGGTGAGGGTACGACAACGCTTTAGGGGGAGCGTACGTGTGAGCGCGCGGGTTAGTGTCAGCGTACGGGTTAGGATTAGGGGACGGGTGAGGGTCAGGCTTCGGGGAAGGGTTAGGGTTAGGGTTCGGGCTAGGGTTAGGGTTAGGGGACGGGGACGGTTTAGGGTCCAGGTGAGGGCACGACAACGCTTTAGGGGGAGCGTACGTGTGAGGGCGCGGGTTAGTGTCAGCGTACGGATTAGGATTAGGGGACGGGTGAGGGTCAGGCTTCGGGGAAGGGTTAGGGTTAGGGTTCGGGCTAGGGTTAGGGTTAGGGGACGGGGACGGTTTAGGGTGCAGGTGAGGGTACGACAACGCTTTAGGGGGAGCGTATGTGTGAGGGCGTGGGTGAGTGTCAGCGTACGGGTTAGGATTAGGGGACGGGTGAGGGTCAGGCTTCCCGGAAGGGTTAGGTTTAGGGTTCGGGCTAGGGTTAGGGTTAGGGTACGGGGACGGTTTAGGGTCCAGGTGAGAGCACGACAACGCTTTAGGGGGAGCGTACGTGTGAGGGCGCGGGTTAGTGTCAGCGTACGGGTTAGGATTAGGGGACGGGTGAGGGTCAGGCTTCGGGGAAGGGTTAGGGTTAGGGTTCGGGCTAGGGTTAGGGTTAGGGGACGGGGACGGTTTAGGGTCCAGGTGAGGGCACGACAACGCTTTAGGGGGAGCATACGTGTGAGGGCGCGGGTTAGTGTCAGCGTACGGGTTAGGATTAGGGGACGGGTGAGGGTCAGGCTTCGGGGAAGGGTTGGGGTTAGGGTTCGGGCTAGGGTTAGGGTTAGGGGACGGGGACGGTTTAGGGTCCAGGTGAGGGTACGACAACGCTTTAGGGGGAGCGTACGTGTGAGGGCGCGGGTTAGTGTCAGCGTACGGGTTAGGATTAGGGGACGGGTGAGGGTCAGGCTTCGGGGAAGGGTTAGGGTTAGGGTTCGGGCTAGGGTTAGGGTTAGGGGACGGGGACGGTTTAGGGTTTAGGTGAGGGAACGACAACGCTTTAGGGGGAGCGTACGTGTGACGGCGCGGGTTAGTGTCAGCGTACGGGTTAGGATTAGAGGACGGGTGAGGGTCAGGCTTCGGGGAAGTGTTAGGGTTAGTGTTCGGGCTAGGGTTAGGGTTAGGGGACGGGGACGGTTTAGGGTCCAGGTGAGAGCATGACAACGCTTTACGGGGAGAGTACGTGTGAGGGCGCGGGTTAGTGTCAGCGTACGGGTTAGGATTAGGGGACGGGTGAGGGTCAGGCTTCGGGGAAGGGTTAGGGTTAGGGTTCGGGCTAGGGTTAGGGTTAGGGGACGGGGACGGTTTATGGTCCAGGTGAGGGTACGACAACGCTTTAGGGGGAGCGTACGTGTGAGGGCGCGGGTTAGTGTCAGCGTACGGGTTAGGATTAGGGGACGGGTGAGGGTCAGGCTTCGGGGAAGGGTTAGGGTTAGGGTTCGGGCTAGGGTTAGGGTTAGGGGACGGGGACGGTTTAGGGTCCAGGTGAGGGCACGACAACGCTTTAGGGGGAGCGTACGTGTTAGGGCGCGGGTTAGTGTCAGTGTACGGGTTAGGATTAGGGGACGGGTGAGGGTCAGGCTTCGGGGAAGTGTTAGGGTTAGGGTTCGGGTTAGGGTTAGGGTTAGGGGACAGGGACGGTTTAGGGTGCAGGTGAGGGCACGACAACGCTTTAGGGGGAGCGTACGTGTGAGGGCGCGGGTTAGTGTCAGCGTACGGGTTAGGATTAGGGGACGGGTGAGGGTCAGGCTTCGGGGAAGGGTTAGGGTTAGGGTTCGGGCTAGGGTTAGGATTAGGGGACGGGGACGGTTTAGGGTCCAGGTGAGGGTACGACAACGCTTTAGGGGGAGCGTATGTGTGAGGGCACGGTTTAGTGTCAGCGTACGGGTTAGGATTAGGGGACGGGTAAGGGTCAAGCTTCGGGGAAGGGTTAGGGTTAGGGTTCGGGCTAGGGTTAGGGTTAGGGGACGGGGACGGTTTAGGGTCCAGGTGAGGGCACGGCAACGCTTTAGGGGGAGCGTACGTGTGAGGGCGCGGGTTAGTGTCACCGTACGAGTTAGGATTAGGGGACGGGTGAGGGTCAGGCTTCGGGGAAGGGTTAGGGTTAGGGTTCGGGCTGGGGTTAGGGTTAGGGGACGGGGACGATTTAGGGTCCAGGTGAGGGCACGACAACGCTTTAGGGGGAGCGTACGTGTGAGGGCGTGGTTTAGTGTCAGCGTACGGGTTAGGATTAGGGGACGGGTGAGGGTCAGGCTTCGGGGAAGGGTTAGGGTTAGGGTTCGGGCTAGGGTTAGGGTTAGGGGACGGGGACGGATTAGGGTCCAGGTGAGGGCACGACAACGCTTTAGGGGGAGCGTACGTGTGAGGGCGCGGGTTAGTGTCACCGTACGGGTTAGGATTAGGGGACGGGTGAGGGTCAGGCTTCGGGGAAGGGTTAGGGTTAGGGTTCGGGCTAGGGTTAGGGTTAGGGGACGGGGACGGTTTCGGGTCCAGGTGAGGGTACGACAACGCTTTAGGGGGAGCGTACGTGTGAGGGCGCGGGTTAGTGTCAGCGTACGGGTTAGGATTAGGGGACGGTTGAGGGTCAGGCTTCGGGGAAGGGTTAGGGCTAGGGTTCGGGCTAGGGTTAGGGTTAGGGGACGGGGACGGATTAGGGTCCAGGTGAGGGCACGACAACGCTTTAGGGGGAGCGTACATGTGAGGGCGTGGTTTAGTGTCAGCGTACGGGTTAGGATTAGGGGACGGGTGAGGGTCAGGCTTCGGGGAAGGGTTAGGGTTAGGGTTCGGGCTAGGGTTAGGGTTAGGGGACGGGGACGGTTTCGGGTCCAGGTGAGGGTACGACAACGCTTTAGGGGGAGCGTACGTGTGAGGGCGCGGGTTAGTGTCAGCGTACGGGTTAGGATTAGGGGACGGGTGAGGGTCAGGCTTCGGGGAAGGGTTAGGGTTAGGGTTCGGGCTAGGGTTAGGGTTAGGGGACGGGGACGGTTTAGGGTCCAGGTGAGGGCACGACAACGCTTTAGGGGGAGCGTACGTGTGAGGGCGTGGTTTAGTGTCAGCGTACGGGTTAGGATTAGGGGACGGGTGAGGGTCAGGCTTCGGGGAAGGGTTAGGGTTAGGGTTCGGGCTAGGGTTAGGGTTAGGGGACGGGGACGGTTTAGGGTCCAGGTGAGGGTACGACAACGCTTTAGGGGGAGCGTACGTGTGAGGGCGCGGGTTAGTGTCAGCGTACGGGTTAGGATTAGGGGACGGGTGAGGGTCAGGCTTCGGGGAAGGGTTAGGGTTAGAGTTCGGGCTAGGGTTAGGGTTAGGGGACGGGGACGGTTTCGGGTCCAGGTGAGGGTACGACAACGCTTTAGCGGGAGCGTACGTGTGAGGGCGCGGGTTAGTGTCAGCGTACGGGTTAGGATTAGGGGACGGGTGAGTGTCAGGCTTCGGGGAAGGGTTAGGGTTAGGGTTCGGGCTAGGGTTAGGGTTAGGGGACGGGGACGGTTTAGGATCCAGGTGAGGGCACGACAACGCTTTAGGGGGAGCGTACGTGTGAGGGCGCGGGTTAGTGTCAGCGTACGGGTTAGGATTAGGGGACGGGTGAGGGTCAGGCTTCGGGGAAGGGTTAGGGTTAGGGTTCGGGCTAGGGTTAGGTTTAGGAGACGGGGACGGTTTAGGGTCCAGGTGAGGGCACGACAACGCATTAGGTGGAGCGTACGTGTGAGGGCGCGGGTTAGTGTCAGCGTATGGGTTAGGATTAGGGGACGGGTGAGGGTCAGGCTTCGGGGAAGGGTTAGGGTTAGGGTTCGGGCTAGGGTTAGGGTTAGGGGACGGGGACGGTTTAGGGTCCAGGTGAGGGCACGACAACGCTTTGGGGGAGCGTACGTGTGAGGGCGCGGGTTAGTGTCAGCGTACGGGTTAGGATTAGGGGACGGGTGAGGGTCAGGCTTCGGGGATGTTTTAGGGTTAGGGTTCGGGCTAGGGTTAGGGTTAGGGGACGGGGACGGTTTAGGGTCCAGGTGAGGGCACGACAACGCATTAGGGGGAGCGTACGTGTGAGGGCGCGGGTTAGTGTCAGCGTACGGGTTAGGATTAGGGGACGGGTGAGGGTCAGGCTTCGGGGAAGGGTTAGGGTTAGGGTTCGGGCTAGGGTTAGGGTTAGGGGACGGGGACGGTTTAGGGTCCAGGTGAGGGCACGACAACGCTTTAGGGGGAGCGTACATGTGAGGGCGCGGGTTAGTGTCAGCGTACGGGTTAGGATTAGGGGACGGGTGAGGGTCAGGCTTCGGGGAAGGGTTAGGGTTAGGGTTCGGGCTAGGGTTAGGGTTAGGTTACGGGGACGGTTTAGGGTCCAGCTGAGGGCACGACAACGCTTTAGGGGGAGCGTACGTGTGAGGGAGTGGGTTAGTTTCAGCGTACGGATTAGGATTAGGGGACGGGTGAGGGTCAGGCTTCGGGGAAGGGTTAGGGTTAGGGTTCGGGCTAGGGTTAGGGTTAGGGGACGGGGACGGTTTAGGGTCCAGGTGAGGGTACGACAACGCTTTAGGGGGAGCGTACGTGTGAGGGCGTGGTTTAGTGTCAGCGTACGGGTTAGGATTAGGGGACGGGTGAGGGTCAGGCTTCGGGGAAGGGTTAGGGTTAGGGTTCGGGCTAGGGTTAGGGTTAGGGGACGGGGACGCTTTAGGGTCCAGGTGAGGGCACGACAACGCTTTAGGGGGAGCGTACGTGTGAGGGCGCGGGTTAGTGTCAGCGTACGGGTTAGGATTAGGGGACGGGTGAGGGTCAGGCTTCGGGGAAGGGTTAGGGTTAGGGTTCGGGCTAGGGTTAGGGTTAGGGGACGGGGACGGTTTCGGGTCCAGGTGAGGGTACGACAACGCTTTAGGGGGAGCGTACGTGTGAGGGCGCGGGTTAGTGTCAGCGTACGGGTTAGGATTAGGGGACGGGTGAGGGTCAGGCTTCGGGGAAGGGTTAGGGTTAGGGTTCGGGCTAGGGTTAGGGTTAGGGGACGGGGACGGTTTAGGGTCCAGGTGAGGGCTCGACAACGCTTTAGGGGGAGAGTACGTGTGAGGGCGCGGGTTAGTGTCAGCGTACGGGTTAGGATTAGGGGACGGGTGAGGGTCAGGCTTCGGGGAAGGGTTAGGGTTAGGGTTCGGGCTAGGGTTAGGGTTAGGGGACGGGGACGGTTTAGGATCCAGGTGAGGGCACGACAACGCTTTAGGGGGAGCGTACGTGTGAGGGCGCGGGTTAGTGTCAGCGTACGGGATAGGATTAGGGGATGGGTGAGGGTCAGGCTTCGGGGAAGGGTTAGGGTTAGGGTTCGGGCTAGGGTTAGGGTTAGGAGACAAGTACGGTTTAGGGTCCAGGTGAGGGCACGACAACGCATTAGGGGGAGCGTACGTGTGAGGGCGCGGTTTAGTGTCAGCGTATGGGTTAGGATTAGGGGACGGGTGAGGGTCAGGCTTCGGGGAAGGGTTAGGGTTAGGGTTCGGGCTAGGGTTAGGGTTAGGGGACGCGGACGGTTTAGGGTCCAGGTGAGGGCACGACAACGCTTTAGGGGGAGCGTACGTGTGAGGGCGCGGGTTAGTGTCAGCGTACGGGTTAGGATTAGGGGACGGGTGAGGGTCAGGCTTCGGGGAAGGGTTAGGGTTAGGGTTCGGGCTAGGGTTAGGGTTAGGGGACGGGGACGGTTTAGGGTCCAGGTGAGGGCACGACAACGCCTTAGGGGGAGCGTACGTGTGAGGGTGCGGGTTAGTGTCAGCGTACGGGTTAGGATTAGGGGACGGGTGAGGGTCAGGCTTCGGGGAAGGGTTAGGGTTAGGGTTCGGGCTAGGGTTAGGGTTAGGGGACGGGGACGGTTTAGGGTCCAGGTGAGGGCACGACAACGCTTTAGGGGGAGCGTACGTGTGAGGGCGCGGATTAGTGTCAGCGTACGGGTTAGGATTAGGGGACGGGTGAGGGTCAGGCTTCGGGGAAGGGTTAGGGTTAGGGTTCGGGCTAGGGTTAGGGTTAGGGGACGGGGATAGTTTAGGGTCCAGGTGAGGGTACGACAACGCTTTAGGGGGAGCGTACGTGTGAGGGCGCGGGTTAGTGTCAGCGTACGGGTTAGGATTAGGGGACGGGTGAGGGTCAGGCTTCGGGGAAGGGTTAGGGTTAGGGTTCGGGCTAGGGTTAGGGTTAGGGGACGGGGACGGTTTAGGGTCCAGGTCAGGGCACGACAACGCTTTACGGGGAGCGTACGTGTGAGGGCGCGGGTTAGTGTCAGCGTACGGGTTAGGATTAGGGGACGGGTGAGGGTCAGGCTTCGGGGAAGGGTTAGGGTTAGGGTTCGGGCTAGGGTTAGGGTTAGGGGACGGGGACGGTTTAGGGTCCAGGTGAGGGCACGACAACGCTTTAGGGGGGGCGTACGTGTGAGGGCGCGGTTTAGTGTCAGCGTACGGGTTAGGATTAGGGGACGGGTAAGGGTCAAGCTTCGGGGAAGGGTTAGGGTTAGGGTTCGGGCTAGGGTTAGGGGACGGGGACGGATTAGGGTCCAGGTGAGGGCACGACAACGCTTTAGGGGGAGCGTACGTGTGAGGGCGCGGGTTAGTGTCACCGTACGGGTTAGGATTAGAGGACGGGTGAGGGTCAGGCTTCGGGGAAGGGTTAGGGTTAGGGTTCGGGCTGGGGTTAGGGTTAGGGGACGGGGACGATTTAGGGTCCAGGTGAGGGCACGACAACGCTTTAGGGGGAGCGTACGTGTGAGGGCGTGGTTTAGTGTCAGCGTACGGGTTAGGATTAGGGGACGGGTGAGGGTCAGGCTTCGGGGAAGGGTTAGGGTTAGGGTTCGGGCTAGGGTTAGGGTTAGGGGACGGGGACGGTTTCGGGTCCAGGTGAGGGTACGACAACGCTTTAGGGGGAGCGTACGTGTGAGGGCGCGGGTTAGTGTCAGCGTACGGGTTAGGATTAGGGGACGGGTGAGGGTCAGGCTTCGGGGAAGGGTTAGGGCTAGGGTTCGGGCTAGGGTTAGGGTTAGGGGACGGGGACGGATTAGGGTCCAGGTGAGGGCACGACAACGCTTTAGGGGGAGCGTACGTGTGAGGGCGCGGGTTAGTGTCAGCGTACGGGTTAGGATTAGGGGACGGGTGAGGGTCAGGCTTCGGGGAAGGGTTAGGGTTAGGGTTCGGGCTAGGGTTAGGGTTAGGGGACGGGGACGGTTTCGGGTCCAGGTGAGGGTACGACAACGCTTTAGGGGGAGCGTACGTGTGAGGGCGCGGGTTAGTGTCAGCGTACGGGTTAGGATTAGGGGACGGGTGAGGCTCAGGCTTCGGGGAAGGGTTAGGGTTAGGGTTCGGGCTAGGGTTAGGGTTAGGGGACGGGGACGGTTTAGGGTCCAGGTGAGGGCACGACAACGCTTTAGGGGGAGCGTACGTGTGAGGGCGTGGTTTAGTGTCAGCGTACGGGTTAGGATTAGGGGACGGGTGAGGGTCAGGCTTCGGGGAAGGGTTAGGGTT
This sequence comes from Pseudorca crassidens, assembly GCF_039906515.1. Taxonomy (NCBI): domain Eukaryota; kingdom Metazoa; phylum Chordata; class Mammalia; order Artiodactyla; family Delphinidae; genus Pseudorca; species Pseudorca crassidens. Next base: position 47,778,218 of record NC_090309.1, read on the forward strand.
AGGGTTCGGGCTAGGGTTAGGGTTAGGGGATGGGGACGGTTTCGGGTCCAGGTGAGGGTACGACAACGCTTTAGGGGGAGCGTACGTGTGAGGGCGCGGGTTAGTGTCAGCGTACGGGTTAGGATTAGGGGACGGGTGAGGGTCAGGCTTCGGGGAAGGGTTAGGGTTAGGGTTCGGGCTAGGGTTAGGGTTAGGGGACGGGGACGGTTTAGGGTCCAGGTGAGGTTACGCCAACGCTTTAGGGGGAGCGTACATGTGAGGGCGCGGGTTAGTGTCAGCGTACAGGTTAGGATTAGGGGACGGGTGAGGGTCAGGCTTCGGGGAAGGGTTAGGGTTAGAGTTCGGGCTAGGGATAGGGTTAGGGGACGGGGACGGTTTCGGGTCCAGGTGAGGGTACGACAACGCTTTAGCGGGAGCGTACGTGTGAGGGCGCGGGTTAGTGTCAGCGTACGGGTTAGGATTAGGGGACGGGTGAGGGTCAGGCTTCGGGGAAGGGTTATGGTTAGGGTTCGGGCTAGGGTTAGGGTTAGGGGACGGGGACGGTTTAGGATCCAGGTGAGGGCACGACAACGCTTTAGGGGGAGCGTACGTGTGAGGGCGCGGGTTAGTGTCAGCGTACGGGTTAGGATTAGGGGACGGGTGAGGGTCAGGCTTCGGGGAAGGGTTAGGGTTAGGGTTCGGGCTAGGGTTAGGGTTAGGAGACGGGGACGGTTTAGGGTCCAGGTGAGGGCACGACAACGCATTAGGTGGAGCGTACGTGTGAGGGCGCGGGTTAGTGTCAGCGTATGGGTTAGGATTAGGGGACGGGTGAGGGTCAGGCTTCGGGGAAGGGTTAGGGTTAGGGTTCGGGCTAGGGTTAGGGTTAGGGGACGGGGACGGTTTAGGGTCCAGGTGAGGGCACGACAACGCTTTAGGGGGAGCGTACGTGTGAGGGCGCGGGTTAGTGTCAGCGTACGGGTTAGGATTAGGGGACGGGTGAGGGTCAGGCTTCGGGGATGTTTTAGGGTTAGGGTTCGGGCTAGGGTTAGGGTTAGGGGACGGGGACGGTTTAGGGTCCAGGTGAGGGCACGACAACGCATTAGGGGGAGCGTACGTGTGAGGGCGCGGGTTAGTGTCAGCATACGGGTTAGGATTAGGGGACGGGTGAGGGTCAGGCTTCGGGGAAGGGTTAGGGTTAGGGTTCGGGCTAGGGTTAGGGTTAGGGGACGGGGACGGTTTAGGGTCCAGGTGAGGGCACGACAACGCTTTAGGGGGAGCGTACATGTGAGGGCGCGGGTTAGTGTCAGCGTACGGGTTAGGATTAGGGGACGGGTGAGGGTCAGGCTTCGGGGAAGGGTTAGGGTTAGGGTTCGGGCTAGGGTTAGGGTTAGGGTACGGGGACGGTTTAGGGTCCAGCTGAGGGCACGACAACGCTTTAGGGGGAGCGTACGTGTGAGGGCGCGGGTTAGTGTCAGCGTACGGGTTAGGATTAGGGGACGGGTGAGGGTCAGGCTTCGGGGAAGGGTTAGGGTTAGGGTTCGGGCTAGGGTTAGGGTTAGGGTACGGGGACGGTTTAGGGTTCAGGTGAGGGCATGAGAACGCTTTAGGGGGAGCGTACGTGTGTGGGCGCGGGTTAGTGTCACCGTAAGTGTTAGGATTAGGGGACGGGTGAGGGTCAGGCTTCGGGGAAGGGTTAGGGTTAGGGTTCGGGCTAGGGTTAGGGTTAGGGGACGGGGACGGTTTAGGGTCCAGGTGAGGGCACGACAACGCTTTAGGGGGAGCGTACGTGTGAGGGCGCGAGTTAGTGTCAGCGTACGGGTTAGGATTAGGGGACGGGTGAGGGTCAGGCTTCGGGGAAGGGTTAGGGTTAGGGTTCGGGCTAGGGTTAGGGTTAGGGGACGGGGACGGTTTAGGGTCCAGGTGAGGGCACGACAACGCCTTAGGGGGAGCGTACGTGTGAGGGCGCGGGTTAGTGTCAGCGTACGGGTTAGGATTAGGGGACGGGTGAGGGTCAGGCTTCGGGGAAGGGTTAGGGTTAGGGTTCGGGCTAGGGTTAGGGTTAGGGGACGGGGACGGTTTAGGGTCCAGGTGAGGGCACGACAACGCTTTAGGGGGAGCGTACGTGTGAGGGCGCGGATTAGTGTCAGCGTACGGGTTAGGATTAGGGGACGGGTGAGGGTCAGGCTTCGGGGAAGGGTTAGGGTTAGGGTTCGGGCTAGGGTTAGGGTTAGGGGACGGGGATAGTTTAGGGTCCAGGTGAGGGTACGACAACGCTTTAGGGGGAGCGTACGTGTGAGGGCGCGGGTTAGTGTCAGCGTACGGGTTAGGATTAGGGGACGGGTGAGGGTCAGGCTTCGGGGAAGGGTTAGGGTTAGGGTTCGGGCTAGGGTTAGGGTTAGGGGACGGGGACGGTTTAGGGTCCAGGTCAGGGCACAACAACGCTTTACGGGGAGCGTACGTGTGAGGGCGCGGGTTAGTGTCAGCGTACGGGTTAGGATTAGGGGACGGGTGAGGGTCAGGCTTCGGGGAAGGGTTAGGGTTAGGGTTCGGGCTAGGGTTAGGGTTAGGGGACGGGGACGGTTTAGGGTCCAGGTGAGGGCACGACAACGCTTTAGGGGGGGTGTACGTGTGAGGGCGCGGGTTAGTGTCAGCGTACGGGTTAGGATTAGGGGACGGGTGAGGGTCAGGCTTCGGGGAAGGGTTAGGGTTAGGGTTCGGGCTAGGGTTAGGGTTAGGGGACGGGGACGGTTTAGGGTCCAGCTGAGGGCACGACAACGCTTTAGGGGGAGCGTACGTGTGAGGGCGCGGGTTAGTGTCAGCGTACGGGTTAGGATTAGGGGACGGGTGAGGGTCAGGCTTCGGGGAAGGGTTAGGGTTAGGGTTCGGGCTAGGGTTAGGGTTAGGGTACGGGGACGGTTTAGGGTCCAGGTGAGGGCATGACAACGCTTTAGGGGGAGCGTACGTGTGTGGGCGCGGGTTAGTGTCAGCGTACGGGTTAGGATTAGGGGACGGGTGAGGGTCAGGCTTCGGGGAAGGGTTAGGGTTAGGGTTCGGGCTAGGGTTAGGGTTAGGGGACGGGGACGGTTTAGGGTCCAGGTGAGGGCACGACAACGCTTTAGGGGGAGCGTACGTGTGAGGGCGCGGGTTAGTGTCAGCGTACGGGTTAGGATTAGGGGACGGGTGAGGGTCAGGCTTCGGGGAAGGGTTAGGGTTAGGGTTCGGGCTAGGGTTAGGGTTAGGGGACGGGGACGGTTTAGGGTCCAGGTGAGGGCACGACAACGCTTTAGGGGGAGCGTACGTGTGAGGGCGCGGGTTAGTGTCAGCGTACGGGTTAGGATTAGGGGACGGGTGAGGGTCAGGCTTCGGGGAAGGGTTAGGGTTAGGGTTCGGGCTAGGGTTAGGGGACGGGGACGGTTTAGGGTCAAGGTGAGAGTACGACAACGCTTTAGGGGGAGCGTACGTGTGAGGGCGTGGTTTAGTGTCAGCGTACGGGTTAGGATTAGGGGACGGGTGAGGGTCAGGCTTCGGGGAAGGGTTAGGGTTAGGGTTCGGGCTAGGGTTAGGGTTAGGGGACGGGGACGGTTTAGGGTCCAGGTGAGGGCACGACAACGCTTTAGGGGGAGCGTACGTGTGAGGGCGCGGGTTAGTGTCAGCGTACGGGTTGGGATTAGGTGACGGGTGAGGGTCAGGCTTCGGGGAAGGGTTAGGGTTAGGGTTCGGGCTATGGTTAGGGTTAGGGGACGGGGACGGTTTCGGGTCCAGGTGAGGGTACGACAACGCTTTAGGGGGAGCGTAAGTGTGAGGGCGCGGGTTAGTGTCAGCGTACGGGTTAGGATTAGGGGACGGGTGAGGGTCAGGCTTCGGGGAAGGGTTAGGGTTAGGGTTCGGGCTAGGGTTAGGGTTAGGGGACGGGGACGGTTTAGGGTCCAGGTGAGGGCACGACAATGCTTTAGGGGGAGCGTACGTGTGAGGGCGCGGGTTAGTGTCAGCGTACGGATTAGGATTAGGGGACGGGTGAGGGTCAGGCTTCGGGGAAGGGTTAGGGTTAGGGTTCGGGCTAGGGTTAGGGTTAGGGGACGGAGACGGTTTAGGGTGCAGGTGAGGGTACGACAACGCTTTAGGGGGAGCGTATGTGTGAGGGCGTGGGTGAGTGTCAGCGTACGGGTTAGGATTAGGGGACGGGTGAGGGTCAGGCTTCCCGGAAGGGTTAGGGTTAGGGTTCGGGCTAGGGTTAGGGTTAGGGTACGGGGACGGTTTAGGGTCCAGGTGAGAGCACGACAACGCTTTAGGGGGAGCGTACGTGTGAGGGCGCGGGTTAGTGTCAGCGTACGGGTTAGGATTAGGGGACGGGTGAGGGTCAGGCTTCGGGGAAGGGTTAGGGTTAGGGTTCGGGCTAGGGTTAGGGTTAGGGGACGGGGACGGTTTAGGGTCCAGGTGAGGGCACGACAACGCTTTACGGGGAGCATACGTGTGAGGGCGCGGGTTAGTGTCAGCGTACGGGTTAGGATTAGGGGACGGTTGAGGGTCAGGCTTCGGGGAAGGGTTGGGGTTAGGGTTCGGGCTAGGGTTAGGGTTAGGGGACGGGGACGGTTTAGGGTCCAGGTGAGGGCACGACAACGCTTTAGGGGGAGCGTACGTGTGAGGGCGCGGGTTAGTGTCAGCGTACGGGTTAGGATTAGGGGACGGGTGAGTGTCAGGCTTCGGGGAAGGGTTAGGGTTAGGGTTCGGGCTAGGGTTAGGGTTAGGGGACGGGGACGGTTGAGGGTCCAGGTGAGGGCACGACAACGCTTTAGGGGGTGCGTACGTGTGAGGGAGTGGGTTAGTTTCAGCGTACGGATTAGGATTAGGGGACGGGTGAGGGTCAGGCTTCGGGGAAGGGTTAGGGTTAGGGTTCGGGCTAGGGTTAGGGTTAGGGGACGGGGACGGTTTAGGGTCCAGGTGAGGGTACGACAACGCTTTAGGGGGAGCGTACGTGTGAGGGCGTGGTTTAGTGTCAGCGTACGGGTTAGGATTAGGGGACGGGTGAGGGTCAGGCTTCGGGGAAGGGTTAGGGTTAGGGTTCGGGCTAGGGTTAGGGTTAGGGGACGGGGACGGTTTAGGGTCCAGGTGAGGGCACGACAACGCTTTAGGGGGAGCGTACGTGTGAGGGCGCGGGTTAGTGTCAGCGTACGGGTTAGGATTAGGGGACGGGTGAGGGTCAGGCTTTGGGGAAAGTTAGGTTTAGGGTTCGGGCTAGGGTTAGGGTTAGGGGACGGGGACGGATTAGGGTCCAGGTGAGGGCACGACAACGCTTTAGGGGGAGCGTACGTGTGAGGGCGCGGGTTAGTGTCAGCGTACGGGTTAGGATTAGGGGACGGGTGAGGGTCAGGCTTCGGGGAAGGGTTAGGGTTAGGGTTCGGGCTAGGGTTAGGGTTAGGGGACGGGGACGGTTTAGGGTCCAGGTGAGGGCACGACAACGCTTTAGGGGGAGCGTACGTGTGAGGGCGCGGGTTAGTGTCAGCGTACGGGTTAGAATTAGGGGACGGGTGAGGGTCAGGCTTCGGGGAAGGGTTAGGGTTAGGGTTCGGGCTAGGGTTAGGGTTAGGGGACGGGGACGGTTTAGGGTCCAGGTGAGGGCACGATAACGCTTTAGGGGGAGCGTACGTGTGAGGGCGCGGGTTAGTGTCAGCGTACGGGTTAGGATTAGGGGACGGGTGAGGGTCAGGCTTCGGGGAAGGGTTAGGGTTAGGGTTCGGGCTAGGGTTAGGGTTAGGGGACGGGGACGGTTTAGGGTCCAGGTGAGGGCACGACAACGCTTTAGGGGGAGCGTACGTGTGAGGGCGCGGGTTAGTGTCAGCGTACGGGATAGGATTAGGGGACGGGTGAGGGTCAGGCTTCGGGGAAGGGTTAGGGTTAGGGTTCGGGCTAGGGTTAGGGTTAGGGTTAGGGGACGGGGACGGTTTAGGGTCCAGGTGAGGGCACGACAACGCATTAGGGGGAGCGTACGTGTGAGGGCGCGGGTTAGTGTCAGCGTACGGGTTAGGATTAGGGGACGGGTGAGGGTCAGGCTTCGGGGAAGGGTTAGGGTTAGGGTTCGGGCTAGGGTTAGGGTTAGGGGACGGGGACGGTTTAGGGTTCAGGTGAGGGTACGACAACGCTTTAGGGGGAGCGTATGTGTGAGGGCGCGGGTTAGTGTCAGCGTACGGGTTAGGATTAGGGGACGGGTGAGGTTCAAGCTTCGGGGAAGGGTTAGGGTTAGGGTTCGGGCTAGGTTTAGGGTTAGGGGACGGGGACGGTTTAGGGTCCAGGTGAGGGCACGACAACGCTTTAGGGGGAGCGTACGTGTGAGGGCGCGGGTTAGTGTCAGCGTACGGGTTAGGATTAGGGGACGGGTGAGGGTCAGGCTTCGGGGAAGGGTTAGGGTTAGGGTTCGGGCTAGGGTTAGGGTTAGGGGACGGGGACGGTTTAGGGTTCAGATGAGGGTGCGACAACGCTTTAGGGGGAGCGTATGTGTGAGGGCGCGGGTTAGTGTCAGCGTACGGGTTAGGATTAGGGGACGGGTGAGGTTCAAGCTTCGGGGAAGGGTTAGGGTTAGGGTTCGGGCTAGGTTTAGGGTTAGGGGACGGGGACGGTTTAGGGTCCAGGTGAGGGCACGACAACGCTTTAGGGGGAGCGTACGTGTGAGGGCGCGGGTTAGTGTCAGCGTACGGGTTAGGATTAGGGGACGGGTGAGGGTCAGGCTTCGGGGAAGGGTTAGGGTTAGGGTTCGGGGTAGGGTTAGGGTTAGGGGACGGGGACGGTTGAGGGTCCAGGTGAGGGCACGGCAACGCTTTAGGGGGTGCGTACGTGTGAGGGAGTGGGTTAGTTTCAGCGTACGGATTAGGATTAGGGGACGGGTGAGGGTCAGGCTTCGGGGAAGGGTTAGGGTTAGGGTTCGGGCTAGGGTTAGGGTTAGGGGACGGGGACGGTTTAGGGTCCAGGTGAGGGTACGACAACGCTTTAGGGGGAGCGTACGTGTGAGGGCGCGGGTTAGTGTCAGCGTACGGGTTAGGATTAGGGGATGGGTGAGGGTCAGGCTTCGGGGAAGGGTTAGGGTTAGGGTTCGGGCTAGGGTTAGGGTTAGGGGACGGGGACGGTTTAGGGTCCAGGTGAGGGCACGACAACGCTTTAGGGGGAGCGTACGTGTGAGGGCGCGGGTTAGTGTCAGCGTACGGGTTAGAATTAGGGGACGGGTGAGGGTCAGGCTTCGGGGAAGGGTTAGGGTTAGGGTTCGGGCTAGGGTTAGGGTTAGGGGACGGGGACGGTTTAGGGTCCAGGTGAGGGCACGATAACGCTTTAGGGGGAGCGTACGTGTGAGGGCGCGGGTTAGTGTCAGCGTACGGGTTAGGATTAGGGGACGGGTGAGGGTCAGGCTTCGGGGAAGGGTTAGGGTTAGGGTTCGGGCTAGGGTTAGGGTTAGGGGACGGGGACGGTTTAGGGTCCAGGTGAGGGCACGACAACGCTTTAGGGGGAGCGTACGTGTGAGGGCGCGGGTTAGTGTCAGCGTACGGGATAGGATTAGGGGACGGGTGAGGGTCAGGCTTCGGGGAAGGGTTAGGGTTAGGGTTCGGGCTAGGGTTAGGGTTAGGGTTAGGGGACGGGGACGGTTTAGGGTCCAGGTGAGGGCACGACAACGCATTAGGGGGAGCGTACGTGTGAGGGCGCGGGTTAGTGTCAGCGTACGGGTTAGGATTAGGGGACGGGTGAGGGTCAGGCTTCGGGGAAGGGTTAGGGTTAGGGTTCGGGCTAGGGTTAGGGTTAGGGGACGGGGACGGTTTAGGGTTCAGGTGAGGGTACGACAACGCTTTAGGGGGAGCGTATGTGTGAGGGCGCGGGTTAGTGTCAGCGTACGGGTTAGGATTAGGGGACGGGTGAGGTTCAAGCTTCGGGGAAGGGTTAGGGTTAGGGTTCGGGCTAGGTTTAGGGTTAGGGGACGGGGACGGTTTAGGGTCCAGGTGAGGGCACGACAACGCTTTAGGGGGAGCGTACGTGTGAGGGCGCGGGTTAGTGTCAGCGTACGGGTTAGGATTAGGGGACGGGTGAGGGTCAGGCTTCGGGGAAGGGTTAGGGTTAGGGTTCGGGCTAGGGTTAGGGTTAGGGGACGGGGACGGTTTAGGGTTCAGATGAGGGTGCGACAACGCTTTAGGGGGAGCGTATGTGTGAGGGCGCGGGTTAGTGTCAGCGTACGGGTTAGGATTAGGGGACGGGTGAGGTTCAAGCTTCGGGGAAGGGTTAGGGTTAGGGTTCGGGCTAGGGTTAGGGTTAGGGGACGGGGACGGTTTAGGGTCCAGGTGAGGGCACGACAACGCTTTAGGGGGAGCGTACGTGTGAGGGCGCGGGTTAGTGTCAGCGTACGGTTTAGGATTAGGGGACGGGTGAGGGTCAGGCTTCGGGGAAGGGTTAGGGTTAGGGTTCGGGCTAGGGTTAGGGTTAGGGGACGGGGACGGTTTAGGGTCCAGGTGAGGGAACGACAACGCTTTAGGGGGAGCGTACGTGTGACGGCGCGGGTTAGTGTCAGCGTACGGGTTAGGATTAGGGGACGGGTGAGGGTCAGGCTTCGGGGAAGGGTTAGGGTTAGGGTTCGGGCTAGGGTTAGGGTTAGGGGACGGGGACGGTTTAGGGTCCAGGTGAGGGTACGACAACGCTTTAGGGGGAGCGTACATGTGAGGGCGCGGGTTAGTGTCAGCGTACGGGTTAGGATTAGGGGACGGGTGAGGGTCAGGCTTCGGGGAAGGGTTAGGGTTAGGGTTCGGGCTAGGGTTAGGGTTAGGGGACGGGGACGGTTTAGGGTCCAGGTGAGGGCACGACAACGCTTTAGGGGGAGCGTACGTGTGAGGGCGCGGGTTAGTGTCAGCGTACGGGTTAGGATTAGGGGACGGGTGAGGGTCAGGCTTCGGGGAAGGGTTAGGGTTAGGGTTCGGACTAGGGTTAGGGTTAGGGGACGGGGACGGTTTAGGGTCCAGGTGAGGGCACGACAACGCTTTAGGGGGAGCGTACGTGTGAGGGCGCGGGTTAGTGTCAGCGTACGGGATAGGATTAGGGGACGGGTGAGGGTCAGGCTTCGGGGAAGGGTTACGGTTAGGGTTCGGGCTAGGGTTAGGGTTAGGGTTAGGGGACGGGGACGGTTTAGGGTCCAGGTGAGGGCACGACAACGCATTAGGGGGAGCGTACGTGTGAGGGCGCGGGTTAGTGTCAGCGTACGGGTTAGGATTAGGGGACGGGTGAGGGTCAGGCTTCGGGGAAGGGTTAGGGTTAGGGTTCGGGCTAGGGTTAGGGTTAGGGGACGGGGACGGTTTAGGGTTCAGGTGAGGGTACGACAACGCTTTAGGGTGAGCGTATGTGTGAGGAGGCGGGTTAGTGTCAGCGTACGGGTTAGGATTAGGGGACGGGTGAGGTTCAAGCTTCGGGGAAGGGTTAGGGTTAGGGTTCGGGCTAGGGTTAGGTTTAGGGGACGGGGACGGTTTAGGGTCCAGGTGAGGGCACGACAACGCTTTAGGGAGGCGTACGTGTGAGGGCGCGGGTTAGTGTCAGCGTACGGGTTAGAATTAGGGGACGGGTGAGGGTCAGGCTTCGGGGAAGGGTTAGGGTTAGGGTTCGGGCTAGGGTTAGGGTTAGGGGACGGGGACGGTTTAGGGTCCAGGTGAGGGCACGACAACGCTTTAGGGGGGGCGTACGTGTGAGGGCGCGGGTTAGTGTCAGCGTACGGGTTAGGATTAGGGGACGGGTGAGGGTCAGGCTTCGGGGAAGGGTTAGGGTTAGGGTTCGGGCTAGGGTTAGGGTTAGGGGACGGGGACGGTTTAGGGTCCAGCTGAGGGCACGACAACGCTTTAGGGGGAGCGTACGTGTGAGGGCGCGGGTTAGTGTCAGCGTACGGGTTAGGATTAGGGGACGGGTGAGGGTCAGGCTTCGGGGAAGGGTTAGGGTTAGGGTTCGGGCTAGGGTTAGGGTTAGGGTACGGGGACGGTTTAGGGTCCAGGTGAGGGCATGACAACGCTTTAGGGGGAGCGTACGTGTGTGGGCGCGGGTTAGTGTCAGCGTACGGGTTAGGATTAGGGGACGGGTGAGCGTCAGGCTTCGGGGAAGGGTTAGGGTTAGGGTTCGGGCTAGGGTTAGGGTTAGGGGACGGGGACGGTTTAGGGTCCAGGTGAGGGCACGACAACGCTTTAGGGGGAGCGTACGTGTGAGGGCGCGGGTTAGTGTCAGCGTACGGGTTAGGATTAGGGGACGGGTGAGGGTCAGGCTTCGGGGATGTTTTAGGGTTAGGGTTCGGGCTAGGGTTAGGGTTAGGGGACGGGGACGGTTTAGGGTCCAGGTGAGGGCACGACAACGCTTTAGGGGGAGCGTACGTGTGAGGGCGTGGGTTAGTGTCAGCGTACGGGTTAGGATTAGGGGACGGGTGAGGGTCAGGCTTCGGGGAAGGGTTAGGGTTAGAGTTCGGGCTAGGCTTAGGGTTAGGGGACGGGGACGGTTTCGGGTCCAGGTGAGGGTACGACAACGCTTTAGGGGGAGCGTACGTGTGAGGGCGCGGGTTAGTGTCAGCGTACGGGTTAGGATTAGGGGACGGGTGAGGGTCAGGCTTCGGGGAAGGGTTAGGGTTAGGGTTCGGGCTAGGGTTAGGGTTAGGGGACGGGGACGGTTGAGGGTCCAGGTGAGCGCACGACAACGCTTTAGGGGGTGCGTACGTGTGAGGGAGTGGGTTAGTTTCAGCGTACGGATTAGGATTAGGGGACGGGTGAGGTTCAGGCTTCGGGGAAGGGTTAGGGTTAGGGTTCGGGCTAGGGTTAGGGTTAGGGGACGGGCACGGTTTAGGGTCCAGGTGAGGGTACGACAACGCTTTAGGGGGAGCGTACGTGTGAGGGCGTGGTTTAGTGTCAGCGTACGGGTTAGGATTAGGGGACGGGTGAGGGTCAGGCTTCGGGGAAGGGTTAGCGTTAGGCTTCGGGCTAGGGTTAGGGTTAGGGGACGGGGACGGTTTAGGGTCCAGGTGAGGGCACGACAACGCTTTAGGGGGAGCATACGTGTGAGGGCGCGGGTTAGTGTCAGCGTACGGGTTACGATTAGGGGACGGGTGAGGGTCAGGCTTCGGGGAAGGGTTAGGGTTAGGGTTCGGGCTAGGGTTAGGGTTAGGGGACGGGGACGGTTTCGGGTCCAGGTGAGGGTACGACAACGCTTTAGGGGGAGCGTACGTGTGAGGGCGCGGGTTAGTGTCAGCGTACGGGTTAGGATTAGGGGACGGGTGAGGGTCAGGCTTCGGGGAAGGGTTAGGGTTAGGGTTCGGTCTAGGGTTAGGGTTAGGGGACGGGGACGGTTTAGGGTCCAGGTGAGGGCACGACAATGCTTTAGGGGGAGCGTACGTGTGAGGGCGCGGGTTAGTGTCAGCGTACGGATTAGGATTAGGGGACGGGTGAGGGTCAGGCTTCGGGGAAGTGTTAGGGTTAGGGTTCGGGCTAGGGTTAGGGTTAGGGGACGGGGACGGTTTAGGGTGCAGGTGAGGGTACGACAACGCTTTAGGGGGAGCGTATGTGTGAGGGCGTGGGTGAGTGTCAGCGTACGGGTTAGGATTAGGGGACGGGTGAGGGTCAGGCTTCCCGGAAGGGTTAGGGTTAGGGTTCGGGCTAGGGTTAGGGTTAGGGTACGGGGACGGTTTAGGGTCCAGGTGAGAGCACGACAATGCTTTAGGGGGAGCGTACGTGTGAGGGCGCGGGTTAGTGTCAGCGTACGGGTTAGGATTAGGGGACGGGTGAGGGTCAGGCTTCGGGGAAGGGTTAGGGTTAGGGTTCGGGCTAGGGTTAGGGTTAGGGGACGGGGACGGTTTAGGGTCTAGGTGAGGGAACGACAACGCTTTAGGGGGAGAGTACGTGTGACGGCGCGGGTTAGTGTCAGCGTACGGGTTAGGATTAGGGGACGTGTGAGGGTCAGGCTTCGGGGAAGGGTTAGGGTTAGGGTTCGGGCTAGGGTTAGGGTTAGGGGACGGGGACGGTTTAGGGTCCAGGTGAGGGCACGACAACGCTTTAGGGGGAGAGTACGTGTGAGGGCGCGGGTTAGTGTCAGCGTACGGGTTAGGATTAGGGGACGGGTGAGGGTCAGGCTTCGGGGAAGGGTTAGGGTTAGGGTTCGGGCTAGGGTTAGGGTTAGGGGACGGGGACGGTTTAGGATCCAGGTGAGGGCACGACAACGCTTTAGGGGGAGCATACGTGTGAGGGCGCGGTTTAGTGTCAGCGTACGGGATAGGATTAGGGGACGGGTGAGGGTCAGGCTTCGGGGAAGGGTTAGGGTTAGGGTTCGGGCTAGGGTTAGGTTTAGGGGACGGGGACGGTTTAGGGTCCAGGTGAGGGCACGACAACGCATTAGGGGGAGCGTACGTGTGAGGGCGCGGGTTAGTGTCAGCGTACGGGTTAGGATTAGGGGACGGGTGAGGGTCAGGCTTCGGGGAAGGGTTAGGGTTAGGGTTCGGGCTAGGGTTAGGGTTAGGGGACGGGGACGGTTTAGGGTTCAGGTGAGGGTACGACAACGCTTTAGGGTGAGCGTATGTGTGAGGAGGCGGGTTAGTGTCAGCGTACGGGTTAGGATTAGGGGACGGGTGAGGTTCAAGCTTCGTTGAAGGGTTAGGGTTAGGGTTCGTGCTAGGGTTAGGTTTAGGGGACGGGGACGGTTTAGGGTCCAGGTGAGGGCACGACAACGCTTTAGGGGGAGCGTACGTGTGAGGGCGCGGGTTAGTGTCAGCGTACGGGTTAGAATTAGGGGACGGGTGAGGGTCAGGCTTCGGGGAAGGGTTAGGGTTAGGGTTCGGGCTAGGGTTAGGGTTAGGGGACGGGGACGGTTTAGGGTCCAGGTGAGGGCACGACAACGCTTTAGGGGGGGCGTACGTGTGAGGGCGCGGGTTAGTGTCAGCGTACGGGTTAGGATTAGGGGACGGGTGAGGGTCAGGCTTCGGGGAAGGGTTAGGGTTAGGGTTCGGGCTAGGGTTAGGGTTAGGGGACGGGGACGGTTTAGGGTCCAGCTGAGGGCACGACAACGCTTTAGGGGGAGCGTACGTGTGAGGGCGCGGGTTAGTGTCAGCGTACGGGTTAGGATTAGGGGACGGGTGAGGGTCAGGCTTCGGGGAAGGGTTAGGGTTAGGGTTCGGGCTAGGGTTAGGGTTAGGGTAAGGGGACGGTTTAGGGTCCAGGTGAGGGCATGACAACGCTTTAGGGGGAGCGTACGTGTGTGGGCGCGGGTTAGTGTCAGCGTACGGGTTAGGATTAGGGGACGGGTGAGGGTCAGGCTTCGGGGAAGGGTTAGGGTTAGGGTTCGGGCTAGGGTTAGGGTTAGGGGACGGGGACGGTTTAGGGTCCAGGTGAGGGCACGACAACGCTTTAGGGGGAGCGTACGTGTGAGGGCGCGGGTTAGTGTCAGCGTACGGGTTAGGATTAGGGGACGGGTGAGGGTCAGGCTTCGGGGATGTTTTAGGGTTAGGGTTCGGGCTAGGGTTAGGGTTAGGGGACGGGGACGGTTTAGGGTCCAGGTGAGGGCACGACAACGCTTTAGGGAGAGCGTACGTGTGAGGGCGCGGGTTAGTGTCAGCGTACGGGTTAGGATTAGGGGACGGGTGAGGGTCAGGCTTCGGGGAAGGGTTAGGGTTAGAGTTCGGGCTAGGGTTAGGGTTAGGGGAGGGGGACGGTTTCGGGTCCAGGTGAGGGTACGACAACGCTTTAGGGGGAGCGTACGTGTGAGGGCGCGGGTTAGTGTCAGCGTACGGGTTAGCATTAGGGGACGGGTGAGGGTCAGGCTTCTGGGAAGGGTTAGGGTTAGGGTTCGGGCTAGGGTTAGGGTTAGGGGACGGGGACGGTTGAGGGTCCAGGTGAGCGCACGACAACGCTTTAGGGGGTGCGTACGTGTGAGGGAGTGGGTTAGTTTCAGCGTACGGATTAGGATTAGGGGACGGGTGAGGTTCAGGCTTTGGGGAAGGGTTAGGGTTAGGGTTCGGGCTAGGGTTAGGGTTAGGGGACGGGCACGGTTTAGGGTCCAGGTGAGGGTACGACAACGCTTTAGGGGGAGCGTACGTGTGAGGGCGTGGTTTAGTGTCAGCGTACGGGTTAGGATTAGGGGACGGGTGAGGGTCAGGCTTCGGGGAAGGGTTAGCGTTAGGCTTCGGGCTAGGGTTAGGGTTAGGGGACGGGGACGGTTTAGGGTCCAGGTGAGGGCACGACAACGCTTTAGGGGGAGCATACGTGTGAGGGCGCGGGTTAGTGTCAGCGTACGGGTTAGGATTAGGGGACGGGTGAGGGTCAGGCTTCGGGGAAGGGTTAGGGTTAGGGTTCGGGCTAGGGTTAGGGTTAGGGGACGGGGACGGTTTCGGGTCCAGGTGAGGGTACGACAACGCTTTAGGGGGAGCGTACGTGTGAGGGCGCGGGTTAGTGTCAGCGTACGGGTTAGGATTAGGGGACGGGTGAGGGTCAGGCTTCGGGGAAGGGTTAGGGTTAGGGTTCGGGCTAGGGTTAGGGTTAGGGGACGGGGACGGTTTAGGGTCCAGGTGAGGGCACGACAATGCTTTAGGGGGAGCGTACGTGTGAGGGCGCGGGTTAGTGTCAGCGTACGGATTAGGATTAGGGGACGGGTGAGGGTCAGGCTTCGGGGAAGTGTTAGGGTTAGGGTTCGGGCTAGGGTTAGGGTTAGGGGACGGGGACGGTTTAGGGTCCAGGTGAGAGCACGACAATGCTTTAGGGGGAGCGTACGTGTGAGGGCGCGGGTTAGTGTCAGCGTACGGGTTAGGATTAGGGGACGGGTGAGGGTCAGGCTTCGGGGAAGGGTTAGGGTTAGGGTTCGGTCTAGGGTTAGGGTTAGGGGACGGGGACGGTTTAGGGTCTAGGTGAGGGAACGACAACGCTTTAGGGGGAGAATACGTGTGACGGCGCGGGTTAGTGTCAGCGTACGGGTTAGGATTAGGGGACGTGTGAGGGTCAGGCTTCGGGGAAGGGTTAGGGTTAGGGTTCGGGCTAGGGTTAGGGTTAGGGGACGGGGACGGTTTAGGGTCCAGGTGAGGGCACGACAACGCTTTAGGGGGAGAGTACGTGTGAGGGCGTGGGTTAGTGTCAGCGTACGGGTAAGGATTAGGGGACGGGTGAGGGTCAGGCTTCGGGGAAGGGTTAGGGTTAGGGTTCGGGCTAGGGTTAGGGTTAGGGGACGGGGACGGTTTAGGATCCAGGTGAGGGCACGACAACGCTTTAGGGGGAGCATACGTGTGAGGGCGCGGTTTAGTGTCAGCGTACGGGATAGGATTAGGGGATGGGTGAGGGTCAGGCTTCGGGGAAGGGTTAGGGTTAGGGTTCGGGCTAGGGTTAGGGTTAGGAGACGAGTACGGTTTAGGGTCCAGGTGAGGGCACGACAACGCATTAGGGGGAGCGTACGTGTGAGGGCGCGGGTTAGTGTCAGCGTATGGGTTAGGATTAGGGGACGGGTGAGGGTCAGGCTTCGGGGAAGGGTTAGGGTTAGGGTTCGGGCTAGGGTTAGGGTTAGGGGTCGGGGACGGTTTAGGGTCCAGGTGAAGGCACGACAACGCTTTAGGGGGAGCGTACGTGTGAGGGTGCGGGTTAGTGTCAGCGTACGGGTTAGGATTAGGGGACGGGTGAGGGTCAGGCTTCGGGGAAGGGTTAGGGTTAGGGTTCGGGCTAGGGTTAGTGTTAGGGGACGGGGACGGTTTAGGGTCCAGGTGAGGGCACGACAACGCCTTAGGGGGAGCGTACGTGTGAGGGCGCGGGTTAGTGTCAGCGTACGGGTTAGGATTAGGGGACGGGTGAGGGTCAGGCTTCGGGGAAGGGTTAGGGTTAGGGTTCGGGCTAGGGGTAGGGTTAGGGGACGGGGACGGTTTAGGGTCCAGGTGAGGGCACGACAACGCTTTAGGGGGAGCGTACGTGTGAGGGCGCGGATTAGTGTCAGCGTACGGGTTAGGATTAGGGGACGGGTGAGGGTCAGGCTTCGGGGAAGGGTTAGGGTTAGGGTTCGGGCTAGGGTTAGGGTTAGGGGACGGGGACGGTTTAGGGTCCAGGTGAGGGTACGACAACGCTTTAGGGGGAGCGTACGTGTGAGGGCGCGGGTTAGTGTCAGCGTACGGGTTAGGATTAGGGGACGGGTGAGGGTCAGGCTTCGGGGAAGGGTTAGGGTTAGGGTTCGGGCTAGGGTTAGGGTTAGGGGACGGGGACGGTTTGGGGTCCAGGTCAGGGCACGACAACGCTTTACGGGGAGCGTACGTGTGAGGGCGCGGGTTAGTGTCAGCGTACGGGTTAGGATTAGGGGACGGGTGAGGGTCAGGCTTCGGGGAAGGGTTAGGGTTAGGGTTCGGGCTAGAGTTAGGGTTAGGGTACGGGGACGGTTTAGGGTCCAGCTGAGGGCACGACAACGCTTTAGGGGGAGCGTACATGTGAGGGCGCGGGTTAGTGTCAGCGTACGGGTTAGGATTAGGGGACGGGTGAGGGTCAGGCTTCGGGGAAGGGTTAGGGTTAGGGTTCGGACTAGGGTTAGGGTTAGGGGACGGGGATGGTTTAGGGTCCAGGTGAGGGCACGACAACGCTTTAGGGGGAGCGTACGTGTGAGGGCGCGGGTTAGTGTCAGCGTACGGGATAGGATTAGGGGACGGGTGAGGGTCAGGCTTCGGGGAAGGGTTAGGGTTAGGGTTCGGGCTAGGGTTAGGGTTAGGGTTAGGGGACGGGGACGGTTTAGGGTCCAGGTGAGGGCACGACAACGCATTAGGGGGAGCGTACGTGTGAGGGCGCGGGTTAGTGTCAGCGTACGGGTTAGGATTAGGGGACGGGTGAGGGTCAGGCTTCGGGGAAGGGTTAGGGTTAGGGTTCGGGCTAGGGTTAGGGTTAGGGGACGGGGACGGTTTAGGGTTCAGGTGAGGGTACGACAACGCTTTAGGGGGAGCGTATGTGTGAGGAGGCGGGTTAGTGTCAGCGTACGGGTTAGGATTAGGGGACGGGTGAGGTTCAAGCTTCGGGGAAGGGTTAGGGTTAGGGTTCGGGCTAGGGTTAGGTTTAGGGGACGGGGACGGTTTAGGGTCCAGGTGAGGGCACGACAACGCTTTAGGGGGAGCGTACGTGTGAGGGCGCGGGTTAGTGTCAGCGTACGGGTTAGAATTAGGGGACGGGTGAGGGTCAGGCTTCGGGGAAGGGTTAGGGTTAGGGTTCGGGCTAGGGTTAGGGTTAGGGGACGGGGACGGTTTAGGGTCCAGGTGAGGGCACGACAACGCTTTAGGGGGGGCGTACGTGTGAGGGCGCGGGTTAGTGTCAGCGTACGGGTTAGGATTAGGGGACGGGTGAGGGTCAGGCTTCGGGGAAGGGTTAGGGTTAGGGTTCGGGCTAGGGTTAGGGTTAGGGGACGGGGACGGTTTAGGGTCCAGCTGATGGCACGACAACGCTTTAGGGGGAGCGTACGTGTGAGGGCGCGGGTTAGTGTCAGCGTACGGGTTAGGATTAGGGGACGGGTGAGGGTCAGGCTTCGGGGAAGGGTTAGGGTTAGGGTTCGGGCTAGGGTTAGGGTTAGGGTACGGGGACGGTTTAGGGTCCAGGTGAGGGCATGACAACGCTTTAGGGGGAGCGTACGTGTGTGGGCGCGGGTTAGTGTCAGCGTACGGATTAGGATTAGGGGACGGGTGAGGGTCAGGCTTCGGGGAAGGGTTAGGGTTAGGGTTCGGGCTAGGGTTAGGGTTAGGGGACGGGGACGGTTTAGGGTCCAGGTGAGGGCACGACAACGCTTTAGGGGGAGCGTACGTGTGAGGGCGCGGGTTAGTGTCAGCGTACGGGTTAGGATTAGGGGACGGGTGAGGGTCAGGCTTCGGGGAAGGGTTAGGGTTAGGGTTCGGGCTAGGGTTAGGGTTAGGGGACGGGGACGGTTTAGGGTCCAGGTGAGGGCACGACAACGCTTTAGGGGGAGCGTACGTGTGAGGGCGCGGGTTAGTGTCAGCGTACGGGTTAGGATTAGGGGACGGGTGAGGGTCAGGCTTCGGGGAAGGGTTAGGGTTAGGGTTCGGGCTAGGGTTAGGGGACGGGGACGGTTTAGCGTCCAGGTGAGGGTACGACAACGCTTTAGGGGGAGCGTACGTGTGAGGGCGCGGGTTAGTGTCAGCGTACGGGTTAGGATTAGGGGACGGGTGAGGGTCAGGCTTCGGGGAAGGGTTAGGGTTAGGGTTCGGGCTAGGGTTAGGGTTAGGGGACGGGGACGGTTGAGGGTCCAGGTGAGCGCACGACAACGCTTTAGGGGGTGCGTACGTGTGAGGGAGTGGGTTAGTTTCAGCGTACGGATTAGGATTAGGGGACGGGTGAGGTTCAGGCTTCGGGGAAGGGTTAGGGTTAGGGTTCGGGCTAGGGTTAGGGTTAGGGGACGGGGACGGTTTAGGGTCCAGGTGAGGGTACGACAACGCTTTAGGGGGAGCGTACGTGTGAGGGCGTGGTTTAGTGTCAGCGTACGGGTTAGGATTAGGGGACGGGTGAGGGTCAGGCTTCGGGGAAGGGTTAGCGTTAGGCTTCGGGCTACGGTTAGGGTTAGGGGACGGGGACGGTTTAGGGTCCAGGTGAGGGCACGACAACGCTTTAGGGGGAGCGTACGTGTGAGGGTGCGGGTTAGTGTCAGCGTACGGGTTAGGATTAGGGGACGGGTGAGGGTCAGGCTTCGGGGAAGGGTTAGGGTTAGGGTTCGGGCTAGGGTTAGGGTTAGGGGATGGGGACGGTTTCGGGTCCAGGTGAGGGTACGACAACGCTTTAGGGGGAGTGTACGTGTGAGGGCGCGGGTTAGTGTCAGCGTACGGGTTAGGATTAGGGGACGGGTGAGGGTCAGGCTTCGGGGAAGGGTTAGGGTTAGGGTTCGGGCTAGGGTTAGGGTTAGGGGACGGGGACGGTTTAGGGTCCAGGTGAGGGCACGACAATGCTTTAGGGGGAGCGTACGTGTGAGGGCGCGGGTTAGTGTCAGCGTACGGATTAGGATTAGGGGACGGGTTAGGGTCAGGCTTCGGGGAAGGGTTAGGGTTAGGGTTCGGGCTAGGGTTAGGGTTAGGGGACGGGGACGGTTTAGGGTGCAGGTGAGGGTACGACAACGCTTTAGGGGGAGCGTATGTGTGAGGGCGTGGGTGAGTGTCAGCGTACGGGTTAGGATTAGGGGACGGGTGAGGGTCAGGCTTCCCGGAAGGGTTAGGGTTAGGGTTCGGGCTAGGGTTAGGGTTAGGGTACGGGGACGGTTTAGGGTCCAGGTGAGAGCACGACAACGCTTTAGGGGGAGCGTACGTGTGAGGGCGCGGGTTAGTGTCAGCGTACGGGTTAGGATTAGGGGACGGGTGAGGGTCAGGCTTCGGGGAAGGGTTAGGGTTAGGGTTCGGGCTAGGGTTAGGGTTAGGGGACGGAGACGGTTTAGGGTCTAGGTGAGGGAACGACAACGCTTTAGGGGGAGAGTACGTGTGACGGCGCGGGTTAGTGTCAGCGTACGGGTTAGGATTAGGGGACGTGTGAGGGTCAGGCTTCGGGGAAGGGTTAGGGTTAGGGTTCGAGCTAGGGTTAGGGTTAGGGGACGGGGACGGTTTAGGGTCCAGGTGAGGGCACGACAACGCTTTAGGGGGAGAGTACGTGTGCGGGCGCGGGTTAGTGTCAGCGTACGGGTTAGGATTAGGGGACGGGTGAGGGTCAGGCTTCGGGGAAGGGTTAGGGTTAGGGTTCGGGCTAGGGTTAGGGTTAGGGGACGGGGACGGTTTAGGATCCAGGTGAGGGCACGACAACGCTTTAGGGGGAGCGTACGTGTGAGGGCGCGGGTTAGTGTCAGCGTACGGGATAGGATTAGGGGATGGGTGAGGGTCAGGCTTCCCGGAAGGGTTAGGGTTAGGGTTCGGGCTAGGGTTAGGGTTAGGGTACGGGGACGGTTTAGGGTCCAGGTGAGGGCACGACAACGCATTAGGGTGAGCGTACGTGTGAGGGCGCGGGTTAGTGTCAGCGTACGGGTTAGGATTAGGGGACGGGTGAGGGTCAGGCTTCGGGGAAGGGTTAGGGTTAGGGTTCGGGCTAGGGTTAGGGTTAGGGGACGGGGACGGTTTAGGGTCCAGGTGAGGGCACGACAACGCTTTAGGGGGAGCGTACGTGTGAGGGTGCGGGTTAGTGTCAGCGTACGGGTTAGGATTAGGGGACGGGTGAGGGTCAGGCTTCGGGGAAGGGTTAGGGTTAGGGTTCGGGCTAGGGTTAGTGTTAGGGGACGGGGACGGTTTAGGGTCCAGGTGAGGGCACGACAACGCCTTAGGGGGAGCGTACGTGTGAGGGCGCGGGTTAGTGTCAGCGTACGGGTTAGGATTAGGGGACGGGTGAGGCTCAGGCTTCGGGGAAGGGTTAGGGTTAGGGTTCGGGCTAGGGTTAGGGTTAGGGGACGGGGACGGTTTAGGGTCCAGGTGAGGGCACGACAACGCTTTAGGGGGAGCGTACGTGTGAGGGCGCGGATTAGTGTCAGCGTACGGGTTAGGATTAGGGGACGGGTGAGGGTCAGGCTTCGGGGAAGGGTTAGGGTTAGGGTTCGGGCTAGGGTTAGGGTTAGGGGACGGGGACGGTTTAGGGTCCAGGTGAGGGTACGACAACGCTTTAGGGGGAGCGTACGTGTGAGGGCGCGGGTTAGTGTCAGCGTACGGGTTAGGATTAGGGGACGGGTGAGGGTCAGGCTTCGGGGAAGGGTTAGGGTTAGGGTTCGGGCTAGGGTTAGGGTTAGGGGACAGGGACGGTTTAGGGTCCAGGTCAGGGCACGACAACGCTTTACGGGGAGCGTACGTGTGAGGGCGCGGGTTAGTGTCAGCGTACGGGTTAGGATTAGGGGACGGGTGAGGGTCAGGCTTCGGGGAAGGGTTAGGGTTAGGGTTCGGGCTAGGGTTAGGGTTAGGTTACGGGGACGGTTTAGGGTCCAGCTGAGGGCACGACAACGCTTTAGGGGGAGCGTACGTGTGAGGGCGCGGGTTAGTGTCAGCGTACGGGTTAGGATTAGGGGACGGGTGAGGGTCAGGCTTCGGGGAAGGGTTAGGGTTAGGGTTCGGGCTAGGGTTAGGGTTAGGGGACGGGGATGGTTTAGGGTTCAGGTGAGGGCATGACAACGCTTAAGGGGGAGCGTACGTGTGTGGGCGCGGGTTAGTGTCAGCGTACGGGTTTGGATTAGGGGACGGGTGAGGGTCAGGCTTCGGGGAAGGGTTAGGGTTAGGGTTCGGGCTAGGGTTAGGGTTAGGGGACGGGGACGGTTTAGGGTCCAGGTGAGGGCACGACAACGCTTTAGGGGGAGCGTACGTGTGAGGGCGCGTGTTAGTGTCAGCGTACGGGTTAGGATTAGGGGACGGGTGAGGGTCAGGCTTCGGGGAAGGGTTAGGGTTAGGGTTCGGGCTAGGGTTAGGGTTAGGGGACGGGGACGGTTTAGGGTCCAGGTGAGGGCACGACAACGCTTTAGGGGGAGCGTACGTGTGAGGGCGTGGGTTAGTGTCAGCGTACGGGTTAGGATTAGGGGACGGGTGAGGGTCAGGCTTCGGGGAAGGGTTAGGGTTAGGGTTCGGGCTAGGGTTAGGGTTAGGGGACGGGGACGGTTTAGGGTGCAGGTGAGGGCACGACAACGCTTTAGGGGGAGCGTACGTGTGAGGGCGCGGGTTAGTGTCAGCGTACGGGTTAGGATTAGGGGACGGGTGAGGGTCAGGCTTCGGGGAAGGGTTAGGGTTAGGGTTCGGGCTAGGGTTAGGGTTAGGGGACGGGGACGGTTTGGGGTCCAGGTCAGGGCACGACAACGCTTTACGGGGAGCGTACGTGTGAGGGCGCGGGTTAGTGTCAGCGTACGGGTTAGGATTAGGGGACGGGTGAGGGTCAGGCTTCGGGGAAGGGTTAGGGTTAGGGTTCGGGCTAGGGTTAGGGTTAGGGTACGGGGACGGTTTAGGGTCCAGCTGAGGGCACGACAACGCTTTAGGGGGAGCGTACGTGTGAGGGCGCGGGTTAGTGTCAGCGTACGGGTTAGGATTAGGGGACGGGTGAGGGTCAGGCTTCGGGGAAGGGTTAGGGTTAGGGTTCGGACTAGGGTTAGGGTTAGGGGACGGGGACGGTTTAGGGTCCAGGTGAGGGCACGACAACGCTTTAGGGGGAGCGTACGTGTGAGGGCGCGGGTTAGTGTCAGCGTACGGGATAGGATTAGGGGACGGGTGAGGGTCAGGCTTCGGGGAAGGGTTAGGGTTAGGGTTCGGGCTAGGGTTAGGGTTAGGGTTAGGGGACGGGGACGGTTTAGGGTCCAGGTGAGGGCACGACAACGCATTAGGGGGAGCGTACGTGTGAGTGCGCGGGTTAGTGTCAGCGTACGGGTTAGGATTAGGGGACGGGTGAGGGTCAGGCTTCGGGGAAGGGTTAGGGTTAGGGTTCGGGCTTGGGTTAGGGTTAGGGGACGGGGACGGTTTAGGGTTCAGGTGAGGGTACGACAACGCTTTAGGGGGAGCGTATGTGTGAGGAGGCGGGTTAGTGTCAGCGTACGGGTTAGGATTAGGGGACGGGTGAGGTTCTAGCTTCGGGGAAGGGTTAGGGTTAGGGTTCGGGCTAGGGTTAGGGTTAGGGGACAGGGACGGTTTAGGGTCCAGCTGAGGGCACGACAACGCTTTAGGGGGAGCGTACGTGTGAGGGCGCGGGTTAGTGTCAGCGTACGGGTTAGGATTAGGGGACGGGTGAGGGTCAGGCTTCGGGGAAGGGTTAGGGTTAGGTTTCGGGCTAGGGTTAGGGTTAGGGTACGGGGACGGTTTAGGGTCCAGGTGAGGGCACGACAACGCTTTAGGGGGAGCGTACGTGTGTGGGCGCGGGTTAGTGTCAGCGTACGGGTTAGGATTAGGGGACGGGTGAGGGTCAGGCTTCGGGGAAGGGTTAGGGTTAGGGTTCGGGCTAGGGTTAGGGTTAGGGGACGGGGACGGTTTAGGGTCCAGGTGAGGGCACGACAACGCTTTAGGGGGAGCGTACGTGTGAGGGCGCGGGTTAGTGTCAGCGTACGGGTTAGGATTAGGGGACGGGTGAGGGTCAGGCTTCGGGGAAGGGTTAGGGTTAGGGTTCGGGCTAGGGTTAGGGTTAGGGGACGGGGACGGTTTAGGGTCCAGCTGAGGGCACGACAACGCTTTAGGGGGAGCGTACGTGTGAGGGCGCGGGTTAGTGTCAGCGTACGGGTTAGGATTAGGGGACGGGTGAGGGTCAGGCTTCGGGGAAGGGTTAGGGTTAGGGTTCGGGCTAGGGTTAGGGTTAGGGGACGGGGACGGTTTAGGGTTCAGGTGAGGGCACGACAACGCTTAAGGGGGAGCGTACGTGTGTGGGCGTGGGTTAGTGTCAGCGTACGGGTTAGGATTAGGGGACGGGTGAGGGTCAGGCTTCGGGGAAGGGTTAGGGTTAGGGTTCGGGCTAGGGTTAGGGTTAGGGGACGGGGACGGTTTAGGGTCCAGGTGAGGGCACGACAACGCTTTAGGGGGAGCGTACGTGTGAGGGCGCGGGTTAGTGTCAGCGTACGGGTTAGGATTAGGGGACGGGTGAGGGTCAGGCTTCGGGGAAGGGTTAGGGTTAGGGTTCGGGCTAGGGTTAGGGTTAGGGGACGGGGACGGTTTAGGGTCCAGGTGAGGGCACGACAACGCTTTAGGGGGAGCGTACGTGTGAGGGCGCGGGTTAGTGTCAGCGTACGGGTTAGGATTAGGGGACGGGTGAGGGTCAGGCTTCGGGGAAGGGTTAGGGTTAGGGTTCGGGCTAGGGTTAGGGTTAGGGGACGGGGACGGTTTAGGGTGCAGGTGAGGGCACGACAACGCTTTAGGGGGAGCGTACGTGTGAGGGCGCGGGTTAGTGTCAGCGTACGGGTTAGGATTAGGGGACGGGTGAGGGTCAGGCTTCGGGGAAGGGTTAGGGTTAGGGTTCGGGCTAGGGTTAGGGTTAGGGGACGGGGACGGTTTGGGGTCCAGGTCAGGGCACGACAACGCTTTACGGGGAGCGTACGTGTGAGGGCGCGGGTTAGTGTCAGCGTACGGGTTAGGATTAGGGGACGGGTGAGGGTCAGGCTTCGGGGAAGGGTTAGGGTTAGGGTTCGGGCTAGGGTTAGGGTTAGGGTACGGGGACGGTTTAGGGTCCAGCTGAGGGCACGACAACGCTTTAGGGGGAGCGTACGTGTGAGGGCGCGGGTTAGTGTCAGCGTACGGGTTAGGATTAGGGGACGGGTGAGGGTCAGGCTTCGGGGAAGGGTTAGGGTTAGGGTTCGGACTAGGGTTAGGGTTAGGGGACGGGGACGGTTTAGGGTCCAGGTGAGGGCACGACAACGCTTTAGGGGGAGCGTACGTGTGAGGGCGCGGGTTAGTGTCAGCGTACGGGATAGGATTAGGGGACGGGTGAGGGTCAGGCTTCGGGGAAGGGTTAGGGTTAGGGTTCGGGCTAGGGTTAGGGTTAGGGTTAGGGGACGGGGACGGTTTAGGGTCCAGGTGAGGGCACGACAACGCATTAGGGGGAGCGTACGTGTGAGTGCGCGGGTTAGTGTCAGCGTACGGGTTAGGATTAGGGGACGGGTGAGGGTCAGGCTTCGGGGAAGGGTTAGGGTTAGGGTTCGGGCTTGGGTTAGGGTTAGGGGACGGGGACGGTTTAGGGTTCAGGTGAGGGTACGACAACGCTTTAGGGGGAGCGTATGTGTGAGGAGGCGGGTTAGTGTCAGCGTACGGGTTAGGATTAGGGGACGGGTGAGGTTCTAGCTTCGGGGAAGGGTTAGGGTTAGGGTTCGGGCTAGGGTTAGGGTTAGGGGACAGGGACGGTTTAGGGTCCAGCTGAGGGCACGACAACGCTTTAGGGGGAGCGTACGTGTGAGGGCGCGGGTTAGTGTCAGCGTACGGGTTAGGATTAGGGGACGGGTGAGGGTCAGGCTTCGGGGAAGGGTTAGGGTTAGGTTTCGGGCTAGGGTTAGGGTTAGGGTACGGGGACGGTTTAGGGTCCAGGTGAGGGCACGACAACGCTTTAGGGGGAGCGTACGTGTGTGGGCGCGGGTTAGTGTCAGCGTACGGGTTAGGATTAGGGGACGGGTGAGGGTCAGGCTTCGGGGAAGGGTTAGGGTTAGGGTTCGGGCTAGGGTTAGGGTTAGGGGACGGGGACGGTTTAGGGTCCAGGTGAGGGCACGACAACGCTTTAGGGGGAGCGTACGTGTGAGGGCGCGGGTTAGTGTCAGCGTACGGGTTAGGATTAGGGGACGGGTGAGGGTCAGGCTTCGGGGAAGGGTTAGGGTTAGGGTTCGGGCTAGGGTTAGGGTTAGGGGACGGGGACGGTTTAGGGTCCAGGTGAGGGCACGACAACGCTTTAGGGGGAGCGTACGTGTGAGGGCGCGGGTTAGTGTCAGCGTACGGGTTAGGATTAGGGGACGGGTGAGGGTCAGGCTTCGGGGAAGGGTTAGGGTTAGGGTTCGGGCTAGGGTTAGGGGACGGGGACGGTTTAGCGTCCAGGTGAGGGTACGACAACGCTTTAGGGGGAGCGTACGTGTGAGGGCGCGGGTTAGTGTCAGCGTACGGGTTAGGATTAGGGGACGGGTGAGGGTCAGGCTTCGGGGAAGGGTTAGGGTTAGGGTTCGGGCTAGGGTTAGGGTTAGGGGACGGGGACGGTTGAGGGTCCAGGTGAGCGCACGACAACGCTTTAGGGGGTGCGTACGTGTGAGGGAGTGGGTTAGTTTCAGCGTACGGATTAGGATTAGGGGACGGGTGAGGTTCAGGCTTCGGGGAAGGGTTAGGGATAGGGTTCGACCTAGGGTTAGGGTTAGGGGACGGGGACGGTTTAGGGTCCAGGTGAGGGTACGACAACGCTTTAGGGGGAGCGTACGTGTGAGGGCGTGGTTTAGTGTCAGCGTACGGGTTAGGATTAGGGGACGGGTGAGGGTCAGGCTTCGGGGAAGGGTTAGCGTTAGGCTTCGGGCTAGGGTTAGGGTTAGGGGACGGAGACGGTTTAGGGTCCAGGTGAGGGCACGACAACGCTTTAGGGGGAGCGTACGTGTGAGGGCGCGGGTTAGTGTCAGCGTACGGGTTAGGATTAGGGGACGGGTGAGGGTCAGGCTTCGGGGAAGGGTTAGGGTTAGGGTTCGGGCTAGGGTTAGGGTTAGGGGACGGGGACGGTTTCGGGTCCAGGTGAGGGTACGACAACGCTTTAGGGGGAGCGTACGTGTGAGGGCGCGGGTTAGTGTCAGCGTACGGGTTAGGATTAGGGGACGGTTGAGGGTCAGGCTTCGGGGAAGGGTTAGGGTTAGGGTTCGGGCTAGGGTTAGGGTTAGGGGACGGGGACGGTTTAGGGTCCAGGTGAGGGCACGACAATGCTTTAGGGGGAGCGTACGTGTGAGGGCGCGGGTTAGTGTCAGCGTACGAGTTAGGATTAGGGGACGGGTGAGGGTCAGGCTTCGGGGAAGGGTTAGGGTTAGGGTTCGGGCTAGGGTTAGGGTTAGGGGACGGGGACGGTTTAGGGTGCAGGTGAGGGTACGACAACGCTTTAGGGGGAGCGTATGTGTGAGGGCGTGGGTGAGTGTCAGCGTACGGGTTAGGATTAGGGGACGGGTGAGGGTTAGGCTTCCCGGAAGGGTTAGGATTAGGGTTCGGGCTAGGGTTAGGGTTAGGGTACGGGGACGGTTTAGGGTCCAGGTGAGAGCACGACAACGCTTTAGGGGGAGCGTACGTGTGAGGGCGCGGGTTAGTGTCAGCGTACGGGTTAGGATTAGGGGACGGGTGAGGGTCAGGCTTCGGGGAAGGGTTAGGGTTAGGGTTCGGGCTAGGGTTAGGGTTAGGGGACGGGGACGGTTTAGGGTCTAGGTGAGGGAACGACAACGCTTTAGGGGGAGAGTACGTGTGACGGCGCGGGTTAGTGTCAGCGTACGGGTTAGGATTAGGGGACGTGTGAGGGTCAGGCTTCGGGGAAGGGTTAGGGTTAGGGTTCGGGCTAGGGTTAGGGTTAGGGGACGGGGACGGTTTAGGGTCCAGGTGAGGGCACGACAACGCCTTAGGGGGAGAGTACGTGTGAGGGCGCGGGTTAGTGTCAGCGTACGGGTTAGGATTAGGGGACGGGTGAGGGTCAGGCTTCGGGGAAGGGTTAGGGTTAGGGTTCGGGCTAGAGTTAGGGTTAGGGGACGGGGACGGTTTAGGATCCAGGTGAGGGCACGACAACGCTTTAGGGGGAGCGTACGTGTGAGGGCGCGGGTTAGTGTCAGCGTACGGGATAGGATTAGGGGATGGGTGAGGGTCAGGCTTCGGGGAAGGGTTAGGGTTAGGGTTCGGGCTAGGGTTAGGGTTAGGAGACGAGTACGGTTTAGGTTCTAGGTGAGGGCACGACAACGCATTAGGGGGAGCGTACGTGTGAGGGCGCGGGTTAGTGTCAGAGTATGGGTTAGGATTAGGGGACGGGTGAGGGTCAGGCTTCGGGGAAGGGTTAGGGTTAGGGTTCGGGCTAGGGTTAGGGTTAGGGGACGGGGACGGTTTAGGGTCCAGGTGAGGGCACGACAACGCTTTAGGGGGAGCGTACGTGTGAGGGTGCGGGTTAGTGTCAGCGTACGGGTTAGGATTAGGGGACGGGTGAGGGTCAGGCTTCGGGGAAGGGTTAGGGTTAGGGTTCGGGCTAGGGTTAGTGTTAGGGGACGGGGACGGTTTAGGGTCCAGGTGAGGGCACGACAACGCCTTAGGGGGAGCGTACGTGTGAGGGCGCGGGTTAGTGTCAGCGTACGGGTTAGGATTAGGGGACGGGTGAGGGTCAGGCTTCGGGGAAGGGTTAGGGTTAGGGTTCGGGCTAGGGTTAGGGTTAGGGGACGGGGACGGTTTAGGGTCCAGGTGAGGGCACGACAACGCTTTAGGGGGAGCGTACGTGTGAGGGCGCGGATTAGTGTCAGCGTACGGGTTAGGATTAGGGGACGGGTGAGGGTCAGGCTTCGGGGAAGGGTTAGGGTTAGGGTTCGGGCTAGGGTTAGGGTTAGGGGACGGGGACGGTTTAGGGTCCAGGTGAGGGTACGACAACGCTTTAGGGGGAGCGTACGTGTGAGGGCGCGGGTTAGTGTCAGCGTACGGGTTAGGATTAGGGGACGGGTGAGGGTCAGGCTTCGGGGAAGGGTTAGGGTTAGGGTTCGGGCTAGGGTTAGGGTTAGGGGACGGGGATGGTTTAGGGTCCAGGTCAGGGCACGACAACGCTTTACGGGGAGCGTACGTGTGAGGGCGCGGGTTAGTGTCAGCGTACGGGTTAGGATTAGGGGACGGGTGAGGGTCAGGCTTCGGGGAAGGGTTAGGGTTAGGGTTCGGGCTAGGGTTAGGGTTAGGGTACGGGGACGGTTTAGGGTCCAGCTGAGGGCACGACAACGCTTTAGGGGGAGCGTACGTTTGAGGGCGCGGGTTAGTGTCAGCGTACGGGTTAGGATTAGGGGACGGGTGAGGGTCAGGCTTCGGGGAAGGGTTAGGGTTAGGGTTCGGGCTAGGGTTAGGGTTAGGGGACGGGGACGGTTTAGGGTTCAGGTGAGGGCACGACAACGCTTAAGGGGGAGCGTACGTGTGTGGGCGTGGGTTAGTGTCAGCGTACGGGTTAGGATTAGGGGACGGGTGAGGGTCAGGCTTCGGGGAAGGGTTAGGGTTACGGTTCGGGCTAGGGTTAGGGTTAGGGGACGGGGACGGTTTAGGGTCCAGGTGAGGGCACGACAACGCTTTAGGGGGAGCGTACGTGTGAGGGCGCGGGTTAGTGTCAGCGTACGGGTTAGGATTAGGGGACGGGTGAGGGTCAGGCTTCGGGGAAGGGTTAGGGTTAGGGTTCGGGCTAGGGTTAGGGTTAGGGGACGGGGACGGTTTAGGGTCCAGGTGAGGGCACGACAACGCTTTAGGGGGAGCGTACGTGTGAGGGCGCGGGTTAGTGTCAGCGTACGGGTTAGGATTAGGGGACGGGTGAGGGTCAGGCTTCGGGGAAGGGTTAGGGTTAGGGTTCGGGCTAGGGTTAGGGTTAGGGGACGGGGACGGTTTAGGGTGCAGGTGAGGGCACGACAACGCTTTAGGGGGAGCGTACGTGTGAGGGCGCGGGTTAGTGTCAGCGTACGGGTTAGGATTAGGGGACGGGTGAGGGTCAGGCTTCGGGGAAGGGTTAGGGTTAGGGTTCGGGCTAGGGTTAGGGTTAGGGGACGGGGACGGATTAGGGTCCAGGTGAGGGCACGACAATGCTTTAGGGGGAGCGTACGTGTGAGGGCGCGGGTTAGTGTCAGCGTACGGGTTAGGATTAGGGGACGGGTGAGGGTCAGGCTTCGGGGAAGGGTTAGGGTTAGGGTTCGGGCTAGGGTTAGGGTTAGGGGACGGGGACGGTTTAGGGTCCAGGTGAGGGTACGACAACGCTTTAGGGGGAGCGTATGTGTGAGGGCGCGGGTTAGTGTCAGCGTACGGGTTAGGATTAGGGGACGGGTGAGGGTCAGGCTTCGGGGAAGGGTTAGGGTTAGGGTTCGGGCTAGGGTTAGGGTTAGGGGACGGGGACGGTTTATGGTCCAGGTGAGGGTACGACAACGTTTTATGGGGAGCGTACGTGTGAGGGCGCGGGTTAGTGTCAGCGTACGGGTTAGGATTAGGGGACGGGTGAGGGTCAGGCTTCGGGGAAGGGTTAGGGTTAGGGTTCGGGCTAGGGTTAGGGTTAGGGGACGGGGACGGTTTAGGGTAAAGGTGAGGGCACGACAACGCTTTAGGGGGAGCGTACGTCTGAGGGCGCGGGTTAGTGTCAGCGTACGGGTTAGGATTAGATGACGGGTGAGGGTCAGGCTTCGGGGAAGGGTTAGGGTTAGGGTTCGGGCTACGGTTAGTGTTAGGGGACGGGGACGGTTTAGGGTCCAGGTGAGGGTACGACAACGCTTTAGGGGGAGCGTACGTGTGAGGGCGCGGGTTAGTGTCAGCGTACGGGTTAGGATTAGGGGACGGGTGAGGGTCAGGCTTCGGGGAAGGGTTAGGGTTAGGGTTCGGGCTAGGGTTAGGGTTAGGGGACGGGGACGGTTTAGGGTGCAGGTGAGGGCACGACAACGCTTTAGGGGGAGCGTACGTGTGAGGGCGCGGGTTAGTGTCAGCGTACGGGTTAGGATTAGGGGACGGGTGAGGGTCAGGATTCGGGGAAGGGTTAGGGTTAGGGTTCGGGCTAGGGTTAGGATTAGGGGACGGGGACGGTTTAGGGTCCAGGTGAGGGTACGACAACGCTTTAGGGGGAGCGTATGTGTGAGGGCGCGGGTTAGTGTCAGCGTACGGGTTAGGATTAGGGGACGGGTGAGGGTCAAGCTTCGGGGAAGGGGTAGGGTTAGGGTTCGGGCTAGGGTTAGGGTTAGGGGACGGGGACGGTTTAGGCTCCAGGTGAGGGCACGACAACGCTTTAGGGGGAGCGTACGTGTGAGGGCGCGGGTTAGTGTCAGCGTACGGGTTAGGATTAGGTTACGGGTGAGGGTCAGGCTTCGGGGAAGGGTTAGGGTTAGGGTTCGGGCTAGGGTTAGGGTTAGGGGACGGGGACGATTTAGGGTCCAGGTGAGGGAACGACAACGCTTTAGGGGGAGCGTACGTGTGAGGGCGTGGTTTAGTGTCAGCGTACGGGTTAGGATTAGGGGACGGGTGAGGGTCAGGCTTCGGGGAAGGGTTAGGGTTAGGGTTCGGGCTAGGGTTAGGGTTAGGGGACGGGGACGGTTTAGGGTCCAGGTGAGGGCACGACAACGCTTTAGGGGGAGAGTACGTGTGAGGGCGCGGGTTAGTGTCAGCGTACGGGTTAGGATTAGGGGACGGGTGAGGGTCAGGCTTCGGGGAAGGGTTAGGGTTAGGGTTCGGGCTAGGGTTAGGGTTAGGGGACGGGGACGGTTTATGGTCCAGGTGAGGGTACGACAACGCTTTAGGGGGAGCGTACGTGTGAGGGCGCGGGTTAGTGTCAGCGTACGGGTTAGGATTAGGGGACGGGTGAGGGTCAGGCTTCGGGGAAGGGTTAGGGTTAGGGTTCGGGCTAGGGTTAGGGTTAGGGGACGGGGACGGTTTAGGGTCCAGGTGAGGGCACGACAATGCTTTACGGGGAGCGTACGTGTGAGGGCGCGGGTTAGTGTCAGCGTACGGGTTAGGATTAGGGGACGGGTGAGGGTCAGGCTTCGAGGAAGGGTTAGGGTTAGGGTTCGGGCTAGGGTTAGGGTTAGGGGACGGGGACGGTTTAGGGTCCAGGTGAGGGCACGACAACGCTTTAGGGGGAGCGTACGTGTGAGGGCGCGGGTTAGTGTCAGCGTACGGGTTAGGATTAGGGGACGGGTGAGGGTCAGGCTTCGGGGAAGGGTTAGGGTTAGGGTTCGGGCTAGGGTTAGGGTTAGGGGACGGGGACGGTTTAGGGTGCAGGTGAGGGCACGACAATGCTTTAGGGGGAGCGTACGTGTGAGGGCGCGGGTTAGTGTCAGCGTACGGGTTAGGATTAGGGGACGGGTGAGGGTCAGTCTTCGGGGAAGGGTTAGGGTTAGGGTTCGGGCTAGGGTTAGGGTTAGGGGACGGGGACGGATTAGGGTCCAGGTGAGGGCACGACAACGCTTTAGGGGGAGCGTACGTGTGAGGGCGCGGGTTAGTGTCAGCGTACGGGTTAGGATTAGGGGACGGGTGAGGGTCAGGCTTCGGGGAAGGGTTAGGGTTAGGGTTCGGGCTAGGGTTAGGGTTAGGGGACGGGGACGGTTTAGGGTCCAGGTGAGGGTACGACAACGCTTTAGGGGGAGCGTATGTGTGAGGGCGCGGGTTAGTGTCAGCGTACGGGTTAGGATTAGGGGACGGGTGAGGGTCAGGCTTCGGGGAAGGGTTAGGGTTAGGGTTCGGGCTAGGGTTAGGGTTAGGGGACGGGGACGGTTTATGGTCCAGGTGAGGGTACGACAACGTTTTAGGGGGAGCGTACGTGTGAGGGCGCGGGTTAGTGTCAGCGTACGGGTTAGGATTAGGGGACGGGTGAGGGTCAGGCTTCAGGGAAGGGTTAGGGTTAGGGTTCGGGCTAGGGTTAGGGTTAGGGGACGGGGACGGTTTAGGGTAAAGGTGAGGGCACGACAACGCTTTAGGGGGAGCGTACGTGTGAGGGCGCGGGTTAGTGTCAGCGTACGGGTTAGGATTAGGGGACGGGTGAGGGTCAGGCTTCGGGGAAGGGTTAGGGTTAGGGTTCGGGCTACGGTTAGTGTTAGGGGACGGGGACGGTTTAGGGTCCAGGTGAGGGCACGACAACGCTTTAGGGGGAGCGTACGTGTGAGGGCGCGGGTTAGTATCAGCGTACGGGTTAGGATTAGGGGACGGGTGCGGGTCAGGCTTCGGGGAAGGGTTAGGGTTAGGGTTCGGGCTAGGGTTAGGGTTAGGGGACGGGGACGGTTTAGGGTGCAGGTGAGGGCACGACAATGCTTTAGGGGGAGCGTACGTGTGAGGGCGCGGGTTAGTGTCAGCGTACGGGTTAGGATTAGGGGACGGGTGAGGGTCAGGCTTCGGGGAAGGGTTAGGGTTAGGGTTCGGGCTAGGGTTAGGATTAGGGGACAGGGACGGTTTAGGGTCCAGGTGAGGGTACGACAACGCTTTAGCGAGAGCGTACGTGTGAGGGCGCGGGTTAGTGTCAGCGTACGGTTTAGGATTAGGGGATGGGTGAGGGTCAAGCTTCGGGGAAGGGTTAGGGTTAGGGTTCGGGCTAGGGTTAGGGTTAGGGGACGGGGTCGGTTTAGGGTCCAGGTGAGGGCACGACAACGCTTTAGGGGGAGCGTACGTGTGAGGGCGCGGGTTAGTGTCAGCGTACGGGTTAGGATTAGGTTACGGGTGAGAGTCAGGCTTCGGGGAAGAGTTAGGGTTAGGGTTCGGGCTAGGGTTAGGGTTAAGGGACGGGGACGATTTAGGGTCCAGGTGAGGGAACGACAACGCTTTAGGGGGAGCGTACGTGTGAGGGCGTGGTTTAGTGTCAGCGTACGGGTTAGGATTAGGGGACGGGTGAGGGTCAGGCTTCGGGGAAGGGTTAGGGTTAGGGTTCGGGCTAGGGTTAGGGTTAGGGGACGGGGACGGTTTAGGGTCCAGGTGAGGGTACGACAACGCTTTAGGGGGAGCGTACGTGTGAGGGCGCGGGTTAGTGTCAGCGTACGGGTTAGGATTAGGGGACGGGTGAGGGTCAGGCTTCGGGGAATGGTTAGGGTTAGGGTTCGGGCTAGGGTTAGGGTTAGGGGCCGGGGACGGTTTAGGGTCCAGGTGAGGGCACGACAACGCTTTAGGGGGAGCGTACGTGTGAGGGCGTGGTTTAGTGTCAGCGTACGGGTTAGGATTAGGGGACGGGTGAGGGTCAGGCTTCGGGGAAGGGTTAGGGTTAGGGTTCGGGCTAGGGTTAGGGTTAGGGGACGGGGACGGTTTCGGGTCCAGGTGAGGGTACGACAACGCTTTAGGGGGAGCGTACGTGTGAGGGCGCGGGTTAGTGTCAGCGTACGGGTTAGGATTAGGGGACGGGTGAGGGTCAGGCTTCGGGGAAGGGTTAGGGTTAGGGTTCGGGCTAGGGTTAGGGTTAGGGGACGGGGAAGGTTTAGGGTCCAGGTGAGGGCACGACAACGCTTTAGGGGGAGCGTACGTGTGAGGGCGCGGGTTAGTGTCAGCGTACGGGTTAGGATTAGGGGACGGGTGAGGGTCAGGCTTCGGGGAAGGGTTAGGGTTAGGGTTCGGGCTAGGGTTAGGGTTAGGGGACGGGGACGGTTTAGGGTCCAGGTGAGGGTACGACAACGCTTTAGGGGGAGCGTACGTGTGAGGGCGTGGTTTAGTGTCAGCATACGGGTTAGGATTAGGGGACGGGTGAGGGTCAGGCTTCGGGGAAGGGTTAGGGTTAGGGTTCGGG
Organism: Pseudorca crassidens; assembly: GCF_039906515.1. Taxonomy (NCBI): domain Eukaryota; kingdom Metazoa; phylum Chordata; class Mammalia; order Artiodactyla; family Delphinidae; genus Pseudorca; species Pseudorca crassidens. The sequence goes on from NC_090309.1 coordinate 47,812,012, forward strand.
CTAGGGTTAGGGTTAGGGGACGGGGACGGTTTCAGGTCCAGGTGAGGGTACGACAACTCTTTAGGGGGAGCGTACGTGTGAGGGCGCGGGTTACTGTCAGCGTACGGGTTAGGATTAGGGGACGGGTGAGGGTCAGGCTTCGGGGAAGGGTTAGGGTTAGGGTTCGGGCTAGGGTTAGGGTTAGGGGACGGGGACGGTTTAGGGTCCAGATGAGGGTCCGCCAAAGCTTTAGGGGGAGCGTACATGTTAGGGCGCGGGTTAGTGTCAGCGTACGGGTTAGGATTAGGGGACGGGTGAGGGTCAGGCTTCGGGGAAGGGTTAGGGTTAGGGTTCGGGCTAGGGTTAGGGTTAGGGGACGGGGACGGTTTCGGGTCCAGGTGAGGGTACGACAACGCCTTAGGGGGAGCGTACGTGTGAGGGCGCGGGTTAGTGTCAGCGTACGGGTTAGGATTAGGGGACGGGTGAGGGTCAGGCTTCGGGGAAGGGTTAGGGTTACGGTTCGGGCTAGGGTTAGGGTTAGGGGACGGGGACGGTTTCGGGTCCAGGTGAGGGTACGACAACGCTTTAGGGGGAGCGTACGTGTGAGGGCGCGGGTTAGTGTCAGCGTACGGGTTAGGATTAGGGGACGGTTGAGGGTCAGGCTTCGGGGAAGGGTTAGGGTTAGGGTTCGGGCTAGGGTTAGGGTTAGGGGACGGGGACGGTTTAGGGTCCAGGTGAGGGCACGACAATGCTTTAGGGGGAGCGTACGTGTGAGGGCGCGGGTTAGTGTCAGCGTACGAGTTAGGATTAGGGGACGGGTGAGGGTCAGGCTTCGGGGAAGGGTTAGGGTTAGGGTTCGGGCTAGGGTTAGGGTTAGGGGACGGGGACGGTTTAGGGTGCAGGTGAGGGTACGACAACGCTTTAGGGGGAGCGTATGTGTGAGGGCGTGGGTGAGTGTCAGCGTACGGGTTAGGATTAGGGGACGGGTGAGGGTTAGGCTTCCCGGAAGGGTTAGGATTAGGGTTCGGGCTAGGGTTAGGGTTAGGGTACGGGGACGGTTTAGGGTCCAGGTGAGAGCACGACAACGCTTTAGGGGGAGCGTACGTGTGAGGGCGCGGGTTAGTGTCAGCGTACGGGTTAGGATTAGGGGACGGGTGAGGGTCAGGCTTCGGGGAAGGGTTAGGGTTAGGGTTCGGGCTAGGGTTAGGGTTAGGGGACGGGGACGGTTTAGGGTCTAGGTGAGGGAACGACAACGCTTTAGGGGGAGAGTACGTGTGACGGCGCGGGTTAGTGTCAGCGTACGGGTTAGGATTAGGGGACGTGTGAGGGTCAGGCTTCGGGGAAGGGTTAGGGTTAGGGTTCGGGCTAGGGTTAGGGTTAGGGGACGGGGACGGTTTAGGGTCCAGGTGAGGGCACGACAACGCCTTAGGGGGAGAGTACGTGTGAGGGCGCGGGTTAGTGTCAGCGTACGGGTTAGGATTAGGGGACGGGTGAGGGTCAGGCTTCGGGGAAGGGTTAGGGTTAGGGTTCGGGCTAGAGTTAGGGTTAGGGGACGGGGACGGTTTAGGATCCAGGTGAGGGCACGACAACGCTTTAGGGGGAGCGTACGTGTGAGGGCGCGGGTTAGTGTCAGCGTACGGGATAGGATTAGGGGATGGGTGAGGGTCAGGCTTCGGGGAAGGGTTAGGGTTAGGGTTCGGGCTAGGGTTAGGGTTAGGAGACGAGTACGGTTTAGGTTCTAGGTGAGGGCACGACAACGCATTAGGGGGAGCGTACGTGTGAGGGCGCGGGTTAGTGTCAGAGTATGGGTTAGGATTAGGGGACGGGTGAGGGTCAGGCTTCGGGGAAGGGTTAGGGTTAGGGTTCGGGCTAGGGTTAGGGTTAGGGGACGGGGACGGTTTAGGGTCCAGGTGAGGGCACGACAACGCTTTAGGGGGAGCGTACGTGTGAGGGTGCGGGTTAGTGTCAGCGTACGGGTTAGGATTAGGGGACGGGTGAGGGTCAGGCTTCGGGGAAGGGTTAGGGTTAGGGTTCGGGCTAGGGTTAGTGTTAGGGGACGGGGACGGTTTAGGGTCCAGGTGAGGGCACGACAACGCCTTAGGGGGAGCGTACGTGTGAGGGCGCGGGTTAGTGTCAGCGTACGGGTTAGGATTAGGGGACGGGTGAGGGTCAGGCTTCGGGGAAGGGTTAGGGTTAGGGTTCGGGCTAGGGTTAGGGTTAGGGGACGGGGACGGTTTAGGGTCCAGGTGAGGGCACGACAACGCTTTAGGGGGAGCGTACGTGTGAGGGCGCGGATTAGTGTCAGCGTACGGGTTAGGATTAGGGGACGGGTGAGGGTCAGGCTTCGGGGAAGGGTTAGGGTTAGGGTTCGGGCTAGGGTTAGGGTTAGGGGACGGGGACGGTTTAGGGTCCAGGTGAGGGTACGACAACGCTTTAGGGGGAGCGTACGTGTGAGGGCGCGGGTTAGTGTCAGCGTACGGGTTAGGATTAGGGGACGGGTGAGGGTCAGGCTTCGGGGAAGGGTTAGGGTTAGGGTTCGGGCTAGGGTTAGGGTTAGGGGACGGGGATGGTTTAGGGTCCAGGTCAGGGCACGACAACGCTTTACGGGGAGCGTACGTGTGAGGGCGCGGGTTAGTGTCAGCGTACGGGTTAGGATTAGGGGACGGGTGAGGGTCAGGCTTCGGGGAAGGGTTAGGGTTAGGGTTCGGGCTAGGGTTAGGGTTAGGGTACGGGGACGGTTTAGGGTCCAGCTGAGGGCACGACAACGCTTTAGGGGGAGCGTACGTTTGAGGGCGCGGGTTAGTGTCAGCGTACGGGTTAGGATTAGGGGACGGGTGAGGGTCAGGCTTCGGGGAAGGGTTAGGGTTAGGGTTCGGGCTAGGGTTAGGGTTAGGGGACGGGGACGGTTTAGGGTTCAGGTGAGGGCACGACAACGCTTAAGGGGGAGCGTACGTGTGTGGGCGTGGGTTAGTGTCAGCGTACGGGTTAGGATTAGGGGACGGGTGAGGGTCAGGCTTCGGGGAAGGGTTAGGGTTACGGTTCGGGCTAGGGTTAGGGTTAGGGGACGGGGACGGTTTAGGGTCCAGGTGAGGGCACGACAACGCTTTAGGGGGAGCGTACGTGTGAGGGCGCGGGTTAGTGTCAGCGTACGGGTTAGGATTAGGGGACGGGTGAGGGTCAGGCTTCGGGGAAGGGTTAGGGTTAGGGTTCGGGCTAGGGTTAGGGTTAGGGGACGGGGACGGTTTAGGGTCCAGGTGAGGGCACGACAACGCTTTAGGGGGAGCGTACGTGTGAGGGCGCGGGTTAGTGTCAGCGTACGGGTTAGGATTAGGGGACGGGTGAGGGTCAGGCTTCGGGGAAGGGTTAGGGTTAGGGTTCGGGCTAGGGTTAGGGTTAGGGGACGGGGACGGTTTAGGGTGCAGGTGAGGGCACGACAACGCTTTAGGGGGAGCGTACGTGTGAGGGCGCGGGTTAGTGTCAGCGTACGGGTTAGGATTAGGGGACGGGTGAGGGTCAGGCTTCGGGGAAGGGTTAGGGTTAGGGTTCGGGCTAGGGTTAGGGTTAGGGGACGGGGACGGATTAGGGTCCAGGTGAGGGCACGACAATGCTTTAGGGGGAGCGTACGTGTGAGGGCGCGGGTTAGTGTCAGCGTACGGGTTAGGATTAGGGGACGGGTGAGGGTCAGGCTTCGGGGAAGGGTTAGGGTTAGGGTTCGGGCTAGGGTTAGGGTTAGGGGACGGGGACGGTTTAGGGTCCAGGTGAGGGTACGACAACGCTTTAGGGGGAGCGTATGTGTGAGGGCGCGGGTTAGTGTCAGCGTACGGGTTAGGATTAGGGGACGGGTGAGGGTCAGGCTTCGGGGAAGGGTTAGGGTTAGGGTTCGGGCTAGGGTTAGGGTTAGGGGACGGGGACGGTTTATGGTCCAGGTGAGGGTACGACAACGTTTTATGGGGAGCGTACGTGTGAGGGCGCGGGTTAGTGTCAGCGTACGGGTTAGGATTAGGGGACGGGTGAGGGTCAGGCTTCGGGGAAGGGTTAGGGTTAGGGTTCGGGCTAGGGTTAGGGTTAGGGGACGGGGACGGTTTAGGGTAAAGGTGAGGGCACGACAACGCTTTAGGGGGAGCGTACGTCTGAGGGCGCGGGTTAGTGTCAGCGTACGGGTTAGGATTAGATGACGGGTGAGGGTCAGGCTTCGGGGAAGGGTTAGGGTTAGGGTTCGGGCTACGGTTAGTGTTAGGGGACGGGGACGGTTTAGGGTCCAGGTGAGGGTACGACAACGCTTTAGGGGGAGCGTACGTGTGAGGGCGCGGGTTAGTGTCAGCGTACGGGTTAGGATTAGGGGACGGGTGAGGGTCAGGCTTCGGGGAAGGGTTAGGGTTAGGGTTCGGGCTAGGGTTAGGGTTAGGGGACGGGGACGGTTTAGGGTGCAGGTGAGGGCACGACAACGCTTTAGGGGGAGCGTACGTGTGAGGGCGCGGGTTAGTGTCAGCGTACGGGTTAGGATTAGGGGACGGGTGAGGGTCAGGATTCGGGGAAGGGTTAGGGTTAGGGTTCGGGCTAGGGTTAGGATTAGGGGACGGGGACGGTTTAGGGTCCAGGTGAGGGTACGACAACGCTTTAGGGGGAGCGTATGTGTGAGGGCGCGGGTTAGTGTCAGCGTACGGGTTAGGATTAGGGGACGGGTGAGGGTCAAGCTTCGGGGAAGGGGTAGGGTTAGGGTTCGGGCTAGGGTTAGGGTTAGGGGACGGGGACGGTTTAGGCTCCAGGTGAGGGCACGACAACGCTTTAGGGGGAGCGTACGTGTGAGGGCGCGGGTTAGTGTCAGCGTACGGGTTAGGATTAGGTTACGGGTGAGGGTCAGGCTTCGGGGAAGGGTTAGGGTTAGGGTTCGGGCTAGGGTTAGGGTTAGGGGACGGGGACGATTTAGGGTCCAGGTGAGGGAACGACAACGCTTTAGGGGGAGCGTACGTGTGAGGGCGTGGTTTAGTGTCAGCGTACGGGTTAGGATTAGGGGACGGGTGAGGGTCAGGCTTCGGGGAAGGGTTAGGGTTAGGGTTCGGGCTAGGGTTAGGGTTAGGGGACGGGGACGGTTTAGGGTCCAGGTGAGGGCACGACAACGCTTTAGGGGGAGAGTACGTGTGAGGGCGCGGGTTAGTGTCAGCGTACGGGTTAGGATTAGGGGACGGGTGAGGGTCAGGCTTCGGGGAAGGGTTAGGGTTAGGGTTCGGGCTAGGGTTAGGGTTAGGGGACGGGGACGGTTTATGGTCCAGGTGAGGGTACGACAACGCTTTAGGGGGAGCGTACGTGTGAGGGCGCGGGTTAGTGTCAGCGTACGGGTTAGGATTAGGGGACGGGTGAGGGTCAGGCTTCGGGGAAGGGTTAGGGTTAGGGTTCGGGCTAGGGTTAGGGTTAGGGGACGGGGACGGTTTAGGGTCCAGGTGAGGGCACGACAATGCTTTACGGGGAGCGTACGTGTGAGGGCGCGGGTTAGTGTCAGCGTACGGGTTAGGATTAGGGGACGGGTGAGGGTCAGGCTTCGAGGAAGGGTTAGGGTTAGGGTTCGGGCTAGGGTTAGGGTTAGGGGACGGGGACGGTTTAGGGTCCAGGTGAGGGCACGACAACGCTTTAGGGGGAGCGTACGTGTGAGGGCGCGGGTTAGTGTCAGCGTACGGGTTAGGATTAGGGGACGGGTGAGGGTCAGGCTTCGGGGAAGGGTTAGGGTTAGGGTTCGGGCTAGGGTTAGGGTTAGGGGACGGGGACGGTTTAGGGTGCAGGTGAGGGCACGACAATGCTTTAGGGGGAGCGTACGTGTGAGGGCGCGGGTTAGTGTCAGCGTACGGGTTAGGATTAGGGGACGGGTGAGGGTCAGTCTTCGGGGAAGGGTTAGGGTTAGGGTTCGGGCTAGGGTTAGGGTTAGGGGACGGGGACGGATTAGGGTCCAGGTGAGGGCACGACAACGCTTTAGGGGGAGCGTACGTGTGAGGGCGCGGGTTAGTGTCAGCGTACGGGTTAGGATTAGGGGACGGGTGAGGGTCAGGCTTCGGGGAAGGGTTAGGGTTAGGGTTCGGGCTAGGGTTAGGGTTAGGGGACGGGGACGGTTTAGGGTCCAGGTGAGGGTACGACAACGCTTTAGGGGGAGCGTATGTGTGAGGGCGCGGGTTAGTGTCAGCGTACGGGTTAGGATTAGGGGACGGGTGAGGGTCAGGCTTCGGGGAAGGGTTAGGGTTAGGGTTCGGGCTAGGGTTAGGGTTAGGGGACGGGGACGGTTTATGGTCCAGGTGAGGGTACGACAACGTTTTAGGGGGAGCGTACGTGTGAGGGCGCGGGTTAGTGTCAGCGTACGGGTTAGGATTAGGGGACGGGTGAGGGTCAGGCTTCAGGGAAGGGTTAGGGTTAGGGTTCGGGCTAGGGTTAGGGTTAGGGGACGGGGACGGTTTAGGGTAAAGGTGAGGGCACGACAACGCTTTAGGGGGAGCGTACGTGTGAGGGCGCGGGTTAGTGTCAGCGTACGGGTTAGGATTAGGGGACGGGTGAGGGTCAGGCTTCGGGGAAGGGTTAGGGTTAGGGTTCGGGCTACGGTTAGTGTTAGGGGACGGGGACGGTTTAGGGTCCAGGTGAGGGCACGACAACGCTTTAGGGGGAGCGTACGTGTGAGGGCGCGGGTTAGTATCAGCGTACGGGTTAGGATTAGGGGACGGGTGCGGGTCAGGCTTCGGGGAAGGGTTAGGGTTAGGGTTCGGGCTAGGGTTAGGGTTAGGGGACGGGGACGGTTTAGGGTGCAGGTGAGGGCACGACAATGCTTTAGGGGGAGCGTACGTGTGAGGGCGCGGGTTAGTGTCAGCGTACGGGTTAGGATTAGGGGACGGGTGAGGGTCAGGCTTCGGGGAAGGGTTAGGGTTAGGGTTCGGGCTAGGGTTAGGATTAGGGGACAGGGACGGTTTAGGGTCCAGGTGAGGGTACGACAACGCTTTAGCGAGAGCGTACGTGTGAGGGCGCGGGTTAGTGTCAGCGTACGGTTTAGGATTAGGGGATGGGTGAGGGTCAAGCTTCGGGGAAGGGTTAGGGTTAGGGTTCGGGCTAGGGTTAGGGTTAGGGGACGGGGTCGGTTTAGGGTCCAGGTGAGGGCACGACAACGCTTTAGGGGGAGCGTACGTGTGAGGGCGCGGGTTAGTGTCAGCGTACGGGTTAGGATTAGGTTACGGGTGAGAGTCAGGCTTCGGGGAAGAGTTAGGGTTAGGGTTCGGGCTAGGGTTAGGGTTAGGGGACGGGGACGATTTAGGGTCCAGGTGAGGGAACGACAACGCTTTAGGGGGAGCGTACGTGTGAGGGCGTGGTTTAGTGTCAGCGTACGGGTTAGGATTAGGGGACGGGTGAGGGTCAGGCTTCGGGGAAGGGTTAGGGTTAGGGTTCGGGCTAGGGTTAGGGTTAGGGGACGGGGACGGTTTAGGGTCCAGGTGAGGGTACGACAACGCTTTAGGGGGAGCGTACGTGTGAGGGCGCGGGTTAGTGTCAGCGTACGGGTTAGGATTAGGGGACGGGTGAGGGTCAGGCTTCGGGGAATGGTTAGGGTTAGGGTTCGGGCTAGGGTTAGGGTTAGGGGCCGGGGACGGTTTAGGGTCCAGGTGAGGGCACGACAACGCTTTAGGGGGAGCGTACGTGTGAGGGCGTGGTTTAGTGTCAGCGTACGGGTTAGGATTAGGGGACGGGTGAGGGTCAGGCTTCGGGGAAGGGTTAGGGTTAGGGTTCGGGCTAGGGTTAGGGTTAGGGGACGGGGACGGTTTCGGGTCCAGGTGAGGGTACGACAACGCTTTAGGGGGAGCGTACGTGTGAGGGCGCGGGTTAGTGTCAGCGTACGGGTTAGGATTAGGGGACGGGTGAGGGTCAGGCTTCGGGGAAGGGTTAGGGTTAGGGTTCGGGCTAGGGTTAGGGTTAGGGGACGGGGAAGGTTTAGGGTCCAGGTGAGGGCACGACAACGCTTTAGGGGGAGCGTACGTGTGAGGGCGCGGGTTAGTGTCAGCGTACGGGTTAGGATTAGGGGACGGGTGAGGGTCAGGCTTCGGGGAAGGGTTAGGGTTAGGGTTCGGGCTAGGGTTAGGGTTAGGGGACGGGGACGGTTTAGGGTCCAGGTGAGGGTACGACAACGCTTTAGGGGGAGCGTACGTGTGAGGGCGTGGTTTAGTGTCAGCATACGGGTTAGGATTAGGGGACGGGTGAGGGTCAGGCTTCGGGGAAGGGTTAGGGTTAGGGTTCGGGCTAGGGTTAGGGTTAGGGGACGGGGACGGTTTCAGGTCCAGGTGAGGGTACGACAACTCTTTAGGGGGAGCGTACGTGTGAGGGCGCGGGTTACTGTCAGCGTACGGGTTAGGATTAGGGGACGGGTGAGGGTCAGGCTTCGGGGAAGGGTTAGGGTTAGGGTTCGGGCTAGGGTTAGGGTTAGGGGACGGGGACGGTTTAGGGTCCAGATGAGGGTCCGCCAAAGCTTTAGGGGGAGCGTACATGTTAGGGCGCGGGTTAGTGTCAGCGTACGGGTTAGGATTAGGGGACGGGTGAGGGTCAGGCTTCGGGGAAGGGTTAGGGTTAGGGTTCGGGCTAGGGTTAGGGTTAGGGGACGGGGACGGTTTCGGGTCCAGGTGAGGGTACGACAACGCCTTAGGGGGAGCGTACGTGTGAGGGCGCGGGTTAGTGTCAGCGTACGGGTTAGGATTAGGGGACGGGTGAGGGTCAGGCTTCGGGGAAGGGTTAGGGTTACGGTTCGGGCTAGGGTTAGGGTTAGGGGACGGGGACGGTTTCGGGTCCAGGTGAGGGTACGACAACGCTTTAGGGGGAGCGTACGTGTGAGGGCGCGGGTTAGTGTCAGCGTACGGGTTAGGATTAGGGGACGGGTGAGGGTCAGGCTTCGGGGAAGTGTTAGGGTTAGGGTTCGGGCTAGGGTTAGGGTTAGGGGACGGGGAAGGTTTAGGGTCCAGGTGAGGGCACGACAACGCTTTAGGGGGAGCGTACGTGTGAGGGCGCGGGTTAGTGTCAGCGTACGGATTAGGATTAGGGGACGGGTGAGGGTCAGGCTTCGGGGAAGGGTTAGGGTTAGGGTGCGGGCTAGGGTTAGGGTTAGGGGACGGGGACGGTTTAGGGTCCAGGTGAGGGTACGACAACGCTTTAGGGGGAGCGTACGTGTGAGGGCGTGGTTTAGTGTCAGCGTGCGGGTTAGGATTAGGGGACGGGTGAGGGTCAGGCTTCGGGGAAGTGTTAGGGTTAGGGTTCGGGCTAGGGTTAGGGTTAGGGGACGGGGACGGTTTCGGGTCCAGGTGAGGGTACGACAACGCTTTAGGGGGAGCGTACGTGTGAGGGCGCGGGTTAGTGTCAGCGTACGGGTTAGGATTAGGGGACGGGTGAGGGTCAGGCTTCGGGGAAGGGTTAGGGTTAGGGTTCGGGCTAGGGTTAGGGTTAGGGGATGGGGAAGGTTTAGGGTCCACGTGAGGGCACGACAACGCTTTAGGGGGAGCGTACGTGTGAGGGCGCGGGTTAGTGTCAGCGTACGGGTTAGGATTAGGGGACGGGTGAGGGTCAGGCTTCGGGGAAGGGTTAGGGTTAGGGTTCGGGCTAGGGTTAGGGTTAGGGGACGGGGACGGTTTAGGGTCCAGGTGAGGGTACGACAACGCTTTAGGGGGAGCATACGTGTGAGGGCGTGGGTTAGTGTCAGCGTACGGGTTAGGATTAGGGGACGGGTGAGGGTCAGGCTTCGGGGAAGGGTTAGGGTTAGGGTTCGGGCTAGGGTTAGGGTTAGGGGACGGGGACGGTTTCGGGTCCAGGTGAGGGTACGACAACTCTTTAGGGGGAGCGTACGTGTTAGGGCGCGGGTTAGTGTCAGCGTACGGGTTAGGATTAGGGGACGTGTGAGGGTCAGGCTTCGGGGAAGGGTTAGGGTTAGGCTTCGGGCTAGGGTTAGAGTTAGGGGACGGGGACGGTTTAGGGTCCAGGTGAGGGTCCGCCAACGCTTTAGGGGGAGCGTACATGTTAGGGCGCGGGTTAGTGTCAGCGTACGGGTTAGGATTAGGGGACGGGTGAGGGTCAGGCTTCGGGGAAGGGTTAGGGTTAGGGTTCGGGCTAGGGTTAGGGTTAGGGGACGGGGACGGTTTCGGGTCCAGGTGAGGGTACGACAACGCTTTAGGGGGAGCGTACGTGTGAGGGCGCGGGTTAGTGTCAGCGTACGGGTTAGGATTAGGGGACGTGTGAGGGTCAGGCTTCGGGGAAGGGTTAGGGTTAGGATTCGGGCTAGGGTTAGGGTTAGGGGACGGGGACGGTTTAGGGTCCAGGTGAGGGTCCGCCAACGCTTTAGGGGGAGCGTACATGTTAGGGCGCGGGTTAGTGTCAGCGTACGGGTTAGGATTAGGGGACGGGTGAGGGTCAGGCTTCGGGGAAGGGTTAGGGTTAGGGTTCGGGCTAGGGTTAGGGTTAGGGGACGGGGACGGTTTCGGGTCCAGGTGAGGGTACGACAACGCTTTAGGGGGAGCGTACGTGTGAGGGCGCGGGTTAGTGTCAGCGTACGGGTTAGGATTAGGGGACGGGTGAGGGTCAGGCTTCGGGGAAGGGTTAGGGTTAGGGTTCGGGCTAGGGTTAGGGTTAGGGGACGGGGACGGTTTAGGGTCCAGGTGAGGGTCCGCCAACGCTTTAGGGGGAGCGTACATGTTAGGGCACGGGTGAGTGTCAGCGTACGGGTTAGGATTAGGGGACGGGTGAGGGTCAGGCTTCGGGGAAGGGTTAGGGTTAGGGTTCGGGCTAGGGTTAGGGTTAGGGGACGGGGACGATTGAGGGTCCAGGTGAGGGCACGACAACGCTTTAGGGGGTGCGTACGTGTGAGGGCGTGGGTTAGTGTCAGCGTACGGATTAGGATTAGGGGACGGGTGAGGGTCAGGCTTCGGGGAAGGGTTAGGGTTAGGGTTCGGGCTAGGGTTAGGGTTAGGGGACGGGGACGGTTTAGGGTCCAGGTGAGGGTACGACAACGCTTTAGGGGGAGCGTACGTGTGAGGGCGTGGTTTAGTGTCAGCGTACGGGTTAGGATTAGGGGACGGGTGAGGGTCAAGCTTCGGGGAAGGGTTAGGGTTAGGGTTCGGGCTAGGGTTAGGTTTAGGGGACGGGGACGGTTTAGGGTCCAGGTGAGGGCACGACAACGCTTTAGGGGGAGCGTACGTGTGAGGGCGCGGGTTAGTGTCAGCGTACGGGTTAGGATTAGGGGACGGGTGAGGGTCAGGCTTCAGGGAAGGGTTAGGGTTAGGGTTCGGGCTAGGGTTAGGGTTAGGGGACGGGGACGGTTTCGGGTCCAGGTGAGGGTACGACAACGCTTTAGGGGGAGCGTACGTGTGAGGGCGCGGGTTAGTGTCAGCGTACGGGTTAGGATTAGGGGACGGGTGAGGGTCAGGCTTCGGGGAAGGGTTAGGGTTAGGGTTCGGGCTAGGGTTAGGGTTAGGGGACGGGGACGGTTTAGGGTCCAGGTGAGGGCACGACAACGCTTTAGGGGGAGCGTACGTGTGAGGGCGCGGGTTAGTGTCAGCGTACGGATTAGGATTAGGGGACGGGTGAGGGTCAGGCTTCGGGGAAGGGTTAGGGTTAGGGTTCAGGCTAGGGTTAGGGTTAGGGGACGGGGATGGTTTAGGGTCCAGGTGAGGGCACGACAACGCTTTAGGGGGAGCGTACGTGTGAGGGCGCGGGTTAGTGTCAGCGTACTGGTTAGAATTAGGGGACGGGTGAGGGTCAGGCTTCGGGGAAGGGTTAGGGTTAGGGTTCGGGCTAGGGTTAGGGTTAGGGGACGGGGACGGTTTAGGGTCCAGGTGAGGGCACGACAACGCTTTAGGGGGAGCGTACGTGTGAGGGCGCGGGTTAGTGTCAGCGTACTGGTTAGGATTAGGGGACGGGTGAGGGTCAGGCTTCGGGGAAGGGTTAGGGTTAGGGTTCAGGCTAGGGTTAGGGTTAGGGGACGGGGACGGTTTAGGGTGCAGGTGAGGGTACGACAACGCTTTAGGGGGAGCGTACGTGTGAGGGCGTGGGTGAGTGTCAGTGTACGGGTTAGGATTAGGGGACGGGTGAGGGTCAGGCTTCCCGGAAGGGTTAGGGTTAGGGTTCGGGCTAGGGTTAGGGTTAGGGTACGGGGACGGTTTAGGGTCCAGGTGAGGGCACGACAACGCTTTAGGCGGAGCGTACGTGTGAGGGCGCGGGTTAGTGTCAGCGTACGGGTTAGGATTAGGGGACGGGTGAGGGTCAGGCTTCGGGGAAGGGTTAGGGTTAGGGTTCGGGCTAGGGTTAGGGTTAGGGGACGGGGATGGTTTAGGGTCCAGGTGAGGGCACGACAACGCTTTAGGGGGAGCATACGTGTGAGGGCGCGGGTTAGTGTCAGCGTACGGGTTAGGATTAGGGGACGGGTGAGGGTCAGGCTTCAGGGAAGGGTTGGGGTTAGGGTTCGGGCTAGGGTTAGGGTTAGGGGACGGGGACGGTTTAGGGTCCAGGTGAGGGTACGACAACGCTTTAGGGGGAGCGTACGTGTGAGGGCGCGGGTTAGTGTCAGCGTACGGGTTAGGATTAGGGGACGGGTGAGGGTCAGGCTTCGGGGAAGGGTTAGGGTTAGGGTTCGGGCTAGGGTTAGGGGACGGGGACGGTTAAGGGTCTAGGTGAGGGAACGACAACGCTTTAGGGGGAGCGTACGTGTGACGACGCGGGTTAGTGTCAGCGTACGGGTTAGGATTAGGGGACGGGTGAGGGTCAGGCTTCGGTGAAGGGTTAGGGTTAGGGTTCGGGCTAGGGTTAGGGTTAGGGGACGGGGACGGTTTAGGGTCCAGGTGAGGGCACGACAACGCTTTAGGGGGAGCGTACGTGTGAGGGCGCGGGTTAGTGTCAGCGTACGGGTTAGGATTAGGGGACGGGTGAGGGTCAGGCTTCGGGGAAGGGTTAGGGTTAGGGTTCGGGCTAGGGTTAGGGTTAGGGGACGGGGACGGTTTATGGTCCAGGTGAGGGTACGACAACGTTTTAGGGGGAGCGTACGTGTGAGGGCGCGGGTTAGTGTCAGCGTACGGGTTAGGATTAGGGGACGGGTGAGGGTCAGGCTTCGGGGAAGGGTTAGGGTTAGGGTTCGGGCTAGGGTTAGGGTTAGGGGACGGGGACGGTTTAGGGTGCAGGTGAGGGCACGACAACGCTTTAGGGGGAGCGTACGTGTGAGGGCGCGGGTTAGTGTCAGCGTACGGGTTAGGATTAGGGGACGGGTGAGGGTCAGGCTTCGGGGAAGGGTTAGGGTTAGGGTTCGGGCTAGGGTTAGGGTTAGGGGACGGGGACGGTTTAGGGTCCAGGTGAGGGCACGACAACGCTTTAGGGGGAGCGTACGTGTGAGGGCGCGGGTTAGTGTCAGCGTACGGGTTAGGATTAGGGGACGGGTGAGGGTCAGGCTTCGGGGAAGGGTTAGGGTTAGGGTTCGGGCTAGGGTTAGGGTTAGGGGACGGGGACGGTTTAGGGTCCAGGTGAGGGCACGACAACGCTTTAGGGGGAGAGAACGTGTGAGGGCGCGGGTTAGTGTCAGCGTACGGGTTAGGATTAGGGGACGGGTGAGGGTCAGGCTTCGGGGAAGGGTTAGGGTTAGGGTTCGGGCTAGGGTTAGGGTTAGGGGACGGGGACGGTTTATGGTCCAGGTGAGGGTACGACAACGCTTTAGGGGGAGCGTACGTGTGAGGGCGCGGGTTAGTGTCAGCGTACGGGTTAGGATTAGGGGACGGGTGAGGGTCAGGCTTCGGGGAAGGGTTAGGGTTAGGGTTCGGGCTAGGGTTAGGGTTAGGGGACGGGGACGGTTTAGGGTGCAGGTGAGGGCACGACAACGCTTTAGGGGGAGCGTACGTGTGAGGGCGCGGGTTAGTGTCAGCGTACGGGTTAGGATTAGGGGACGGGTGAGGGTCAGGCTTCGGGGAAGGGTTAGGGTTAGGGTTCGGGCTAGGGTTAGGGTTAGAGGACGGGGACGGTTTAGGGTCCAGGTGAGGGCACGACAACACTTTAGGGGGAGCGTACGTGTGAGGGCGTGGGTTAGTGTCAGCGTACGGGTTAGGATTAGGGGACGGGTGAGGGTCAGGCTTCGGGGAAGGGTTAGGGTTAGGGTTCGGGCTAGGGTTAGGGTTAGGGGACGGGGACGGTTTAGGGTCCAGGTGAGGGCACGACAACGCTTTAGGGGGTGCGTACGTGTTTGGGCGTGGGTTAGTGTCAGCGTACGGGTTAGGATTAGGGGACGGGTGAGGGTCAGGCTTCGGGGAAGGGTTAGGGTTAGGGTTCGGGCTAGGGTTAGGGTTAGGGGACGGGGACGGTTTAGGGTCCAGGTGAGGGCACGACAACGCTTTAGGGGGAGCGTACGTGTGAGGGCGCGGGTTAGTGTCAGCGTACGGGTTACGATTAGGGGACGGGTGAGGGTCAGGCTTCTGGGAAGGGTTAGGGTTAGGGTTCGGGCTAGGGTTAGGGTTAGCGGACGGGGACGGTTTAGGGTCCAGGTGAGGGCACGACAACGCTTTAGGGGGAGCGTACGTGTGAGGGCGCGGGTTAGTGTCAGCGTACGGGTTAGGATTAGGGGACGGGTGAGGGTCAGGCTTCGGGGAAGGGTTAGGGTTAGGGTTCGGGCTAGGGTTAGGGTTAGGGGACGGGGACGGTTTAGGGTCCAGCTGAGGGCACGAGAACGCTTTAGGGGGAGCTTACGTGTGAGGGCGCGGGTTAGTGTCAGCGTACGGGTTAGGATTAGGGGACGGGTGAGGGTCAGGCTTCGGGGAAGTGTTAGGGTTAGGGTTCGGGCTAGGGTTAGGGTTAGGGGACGGGGACGGTTTAGGGTCCACGTGAGGGTACGACAACGCTTTAGGGGGAGCGTACGTGTGAGGGCGTGCGTTAGTGTCAGCGTACGGGTTAGGATTAGGGGACGGGTGAGGGTCAGGCTTCGGGGAAGGGTTAGGGTTAGGGTTCGGGCTAGGGTTAGGGTTAGGGGACTGGGACGGTTTAGGGTCCAGGTGAGGGCACGACAACGCTTTAGGGGGAGCGTACGTGTGAGGGCGCGGGTTAGTGTCAGCGTACGGGTTAGGATTAGGGGACGGGTGAGGGTCAGGCTTTCCGGAAGGGTTAGGGTTAGGGTTCGGGCTAGGGTTAGGGTTAGGAGACGGGGATGGTATAGGGTCCAGGTGAGGGTACGACAACGCTTTAGGGGGAGCGTACGTGTGAGGGCGCGGGTTAGTGTCAGCGTACGGGTTAGGATTAGGGGACGGGTGAGGGTCAGGCTTCGGGGAAGGTTTAGGGTTAGGGTTCGGGGTAGGGTTAGGGTTAGGGGACGGGGACGGTTTAGGTTCCAGCTGAGGGCACGACAATGCTTTAGGGGGAGCGTATGTGTGAGGGCACGGGTTAGTGTCAGCATACGGGTTAGGATTAGGGGATGGGTGAGGGTCAGGCTTCGGGGAAGGGTTAGGGTTAGGGTTCGGGCTAGGGTTAGGGTTAGGGGACGGGGACGGTTTAGGGTCCAAGTGAGGGTACGACAACGCTTTAGGGGGAGCGTACGTGTGAGGGCACGGTTTAGTGTCAGCGTACGGGTTTGGATTAGGGGACGGGTGAGGGTCAGGCTTCGGGGAAGGGTTAGGGTTAGGGTTCGGAGTAGGGTTAGGGTTAGGGGACGGGGACGGTTTAGGGTCCAGGGGAGGGCACGACAACGCTTTAGGGGGAGCGTACGTGTGTCGGCGCGGGCTAGTGTCAGCGTACGGTTTAGGATTAGGGGACGGGTGAGGGTCAGGCTTCGGGGAAGTGTTAGGGTTAGGGTTCGGGTTAGGGTTAGGGGACGGGGACGGTTTAGGGTCCAGGTGAGGGTACGACAACGCTTTAGGGGGAGCGTACGTGTGAGGGCGCGGGTTAGTGTCAGTGTACGGGTTAGGATTAGGGGACGGGTGAGGGTCAGGCTTCGGGGAAGGGTTAGGGTTAGGGTTCGGGCTAGGGTTAGGGTTAGGGGACAGGGACAGTTTAGGGTCCAGATGAGGGTACGACAACGCTTTAGGGGGAGCGTACGTGTGAGGGCGCGGGTTAGTGTCAGCGTACGGGTTAGGATTAGGGGACGGGTGAGGGTCAGGCTTCGGGGAAGGGTTAGGGTTAGGGTTCGGGCTAGGGTTAGGGGACGGGGACGGTTTAGGGTCCATGTGAGGGCAGGACAACGCTTTAGGGGGAGCTTACGTGTGAGGGCGCGGGTTAGTGTCAGCGTACTGGTTAGGATTAGGGGACGGGTGAGGGTCAGGCTTCGGGGAAGGGTTAGGGTTAGGGTTCGGCTACGGTTAGGGTTAGGGGATGGGGACATTTTAGGGTGCAGGTGAGGGTACGACAACGCTTTAGGGGGAGCGTACGTGTGAGGGCGTGGGTTAGTGTCAGCGTACGGGTTAGGATTAGGGGACGGGTGAGGGTCAGGCTTCGAGGAAGGGTTAGGGTTCGGGCTAGGGTTAGGGTTAGGGTACGGGGACGGTTTAGGGTCCAGGTGAGGGCACGACAACGCTTTAGGGGGAGCGTACGTGTGAGGGCGCGGGTTAGTGTCAGCGTACGGGTTAGGATTAGGGGACGGGTGAGGGTCAGGATTCGGGGAAGGGTTAGAGTTAGGGTTCGGGCTAGGGTTAGGGTTAAGGGACGGGGACGGTGTAGGGTCCAGGTGAGGGTACGACAACGCTTTAGGGGGAGCGTACGTGTGAGGGCGCGGGTTAGTGTCAGCGTACGGGTTAGGATTAGGGGACGGGTGAGGGTCAGGCTTCGGGGAAGGGTTAGGGTTAGGGTTCGGGCTAGGGTTAGGGTTAGGGGACGGGGACGGTTTAGGGTCCAGCTGAGGGCACTAGAACGCTTTAGGGGGAGCTTACGTGTGAGGGCGCGGGTTAGTGTCAGCGTACGGGTTAGGATTAGGGGACGGGTGAGGGTCAGGCTTCGGGGAAGGGTTAGGGTTAGGGTTCGGGCTAGGGTTAGGGTTAGGGGACGGGGACGGTTTAGGGTCCAGGTGAGGGCACGACAACGCTTTAGGGGGAGCGTACGTGTGAGGGCGCGGGTTAGTGTCAGCGTACGGGTTAGGATTAGGGGATGGGTGAGGGTCAGGCTTCGGGGAAGGTTTAGGGTTAGGGTTCGGGCTAGGGTTAGGGTTAGGGGACGGGGACGGTTTAGGGTCCAGCTGAGGGTACGACAAAGCTTTAGGGGGAGCGTACGTGTGAGGGCGCGGGTTAGTGTCAGCGTACGGGTTAGGATTAGGGGACGGGTGAGGGTCAGGCTTCGGGGAAGGGTTAGGGTTAGGGTTCGGGCTAGGGTTAGGGTTAGGGTACGGGGACGGTTTAGGGTCCAGGTGAGGGCACGACAACGCTTTAGGGGGAGCATACATGTGAGGGCGCGGGTTAGTGTCAGCGTACGGGTTAGGATTAGGGGACGGGTGAGGGTCAGGCTTCGGGGAAGGGTTAGGGTTAGGGTTCGGGCTAGGGTTAGGGTTAGGGGACGGGGACGGTTTAGGGTCCAGGTGAGGGTACGACAACGCTTTAGGGGGAGCGTACGTGTGAGGGCGCGGGTTAGTGTCAGCGTACGGGTTAGGATTAGGGGACGGGTGAGGGTCAGGCTTCGGGGAAGGGTTAGGGTTAGGGTTCGGGCTAGGGTTAGGGTTAGGGGACGTGGACGGTTTAGGGTCCAGGTGAGGGTACGACAACGCTTTAGGGGGAGCGTACGTGTGAGGGCGCGGGTTAGTGTCAGCGTACGGGTTAGGATTAGGGGACGGGTGAGGGTCAGGCTTCGGGTAAGGGTTAGGGTTAGGGTTAGTGTTCGGGCTAGGTTTAGGGTTAGGGGACGGGGACACTTTAGGGTCCAGGTGAGGGCACGACAACGCTTTAGGGGGAGCGTACGTGTGAGGGCGCGGGTTAGTGTCAGTGTACGGGTTAGGATTAGGGGACGGGTGAGGGTCAGGCTTCGGGGAAGGGTTAGGGTTAGGGTTCGGGCTAGGGTTAGGGTTAGGGGACGGGGAAGGTTTAGGGTCCAGGTGAGCGTACGACAACGCTTTAGGGGGAGCGTACGTGTGAGGGCGCGGGTTAGTGTCAGCGTACGGGTTAGGATTAGGGGACGGGTGAGGGTCAGGCTTCGGGGAAGGCTTAGGGTTCGGGCTAGGGTTAGGGTTAGGGTACGGGGACGGTTTAGGGTCCAGGTGAGGGCACGACAACGCTTTAGGGGGAGCGTACGTGTGAGGGCGCGGGTTAGTGTCAGCGTACTGGTTAGGATTAGGGGACGGGTGAGGGTCAGGCTTCGGGGAAGGGTTAGGGTTAGGGTTCGGGCTAGGGTTAGGGTTAGGGGACGGGGACGGTTTAGGGTGCAGGTGAGGGTACGACAACGCTTTAGGGGGAGCGTACGTGTGAGGGCGCGGGTTAGTGTCAGCGTACGGGTTAGGATTAGGGGACGGGTGAGGGTCAGGCTTCGGGGAAGGGTTAGGGTTAGGGTTCGGGCTAGGGTTAGGGTTAGGGGACGGGGACGGTTTAGGGTCCAGCTGAGGGCACGAGAACGCTTTAGGGGGAGCTTACGTGTGAGGGCGCGGGTTAGTGTCAGCGTACGGGTTAGGATTAGGGGACGGGTGAGGGTCAGGCTTCGGGGAAGGGTTAGGGTTAGGGTTCGGGCTAGGGTTAGGGTTAGGGGACGGGGACGGTTTAGGGTCCAGCTGAGGGTACGACAACGCTTTAGGGGGAGCGTACGTGTGAGGGCGCGGGTTAGTGTCAGCGTACGGGTTAGGATTAGGGGACGGGTGAGGGTCAGGCTTCGGGGAAGGGTTAGGGTTAGGGTTCGGGCTAGGGTTAGGGTTAGGGTACGGGGACTGTTTAGGGTCCAGGTGAGGGCACGACAACGCTTTAGGGGGAGCGTACGTGTGAGGGCGCGGGTTAGTGTCAGCGTACGGGTTAGGATTAGGGGACGGGTGAGGGTCAGGCTTCCGGGAAGGGTTAGGGTTAGGGTTCGGGCTAGGGTTAGGGTTAAGGGACGGGGACGGTTTAGGGTCCAGGTGAGGGTACGACAACGCTTTAGGGGGAGCGTACGTGTGAGGGCGCGGGTTAGTGTCAGCGTACGGGTTAGGATTAGGGGACGGGTGAGGGTCAGGCTTCGGGGAAGGGTTAGGGTTAGGGTTCGGGGTAGGGTTAGGGTTAGGGGACGGGGACGGTTTAGGTTCCAGCTGAGGGCACGACAATGCTTTAGGGGGAGCGTACGTGTGAGGGCACGGGTTAGTGTCAGCATACGGGTTAGGATTAGGGGACGGGTGAGGGTCAGGCTTCGGGGAAGGGTTAGGGTTAGGGTTTGGGCTAGGGTTAGGGTTAGGGGACGGGGACGGTTTAGGGTCCAAGTGAGGGTACGACAACGCTTTAGGGGGAGCGTACGTGTGAGGGCACGGGTTAGTGTCAGCGTACGGGTTTGGATTTGGGGACGGGTGAGGTTCAGGCTTCGGGGAAGGGTTAGGGTTAGGGTTCGGGCTAGGGTTAGGGTTAGGGGACGGGGACGGTTTAGGGTCCAGGTGAGGGCACGACAACGCTTTAGGGGGAGCGTACGTATGAGGGCGCGGGTTAGTGTCAGCGTACGGGTTACGATTAGGGGACGGGTGAGGGTCAGGCTTCGGGGAAGGGTTAGGGTTAGGGTTCGGAGTAGGGTTAGGGTTAGGGGACGGGGACGGTTTAGGTTCCAGGTGAGGGCACGACAACGCTTTAGGGGGAGCGTACGTGTGTCGGCGCGGGCTAGTGTCAGCGTACGGTTTAGGATTAGGGGACGGGTGAGGGTCAGGCTTCGGGGAAGTGTTAGGGTTAGGGTTCGGGTTAGGGTTAGGGGACGGGGACGGTTTAGGGTCCAGGTGAGGGTACGACAACACTTTAGGGGAAGCGTACGTGTGAGGGCGCGGGTTAGTGTCAGCGTACGGGTTAGGATTAGGGGAGGGGTGAGGGTCAGGCTTCGGGGAAGGGTTAGGGTTCGGGTTAGGGTTAGGGTTAGGGGACGGGGACAGTTTAGGGTCCAGGTGAGGGCACGACAACACTTTAGGGGGAGCGTACATGTGAGGGCGCGGGTTAGTGTCAGCGTACGGGTTAGGATTAGGGGACGGGTGAGGGTCAGGCTTCGGGGAAGGGTTAGGGTTAGGGTTCCGGCTAGGGTTAGGGTTAGGGGACGGGGACGGTTTAGGGTCCAGGTGAGGGTACGACAACGCTTTAGGGGGAGCGTACGTGTGAGGGCGCGGGTTAGTGTCAGCGTACGGGTTTGGATTAGGGGCCGGGTGAGGGTCAGGCTTCGGCGAAGGGTTAGGGTTAGCATTCGGGCTAGGGTTAGGGTTAGGGGATGGGGACGGTTTAGGGTCCAGGTGAGGGCACGACAACGCTTTAGGGGGAGCGTACCTGTGAGGGCGCGGGTTAGTGTCAGCGTACGGGTTAGGATTAGGGGACGGGTGAGCGTCAGGCTTTGGGGAAGGGTTAGGGTTAGGGTTAGGGCTAGGGTTAGGGTTAGGGGACGGGGACGGTTTAGGGTCCAGCTGAGGGCACGAGAACGCTTTAGGGGGAGCTTACGTGTGAGGGCGCGGGTTAGTGTCAGCGTACGGGTTAGGATTAGGGGACGGGTGAGGGTCAGGCTTCGGGGAAGGGTTAGGGTTAGGGTTCGGGCTAGGGTTAGGGTTAGGGGACGGGGACGGTTTAGGGTCCAGCTGAGGGTACGACAACGCTTTAGGGGGAGCGTACGTGTGAGGGCGCGGGTTAGTGTCAGCGTACGGGTTAGGATTAGGGGACGGGTGAGCGTCAGGCTTCGGTGAAGGGTTAGGGTTAGCGTTCGGGCTAGGGTTAGGGTTAGGGGATGGGGACGGTTTAGGGTCCAGGTGAGGGCACGACAACGCTTTAGGGGGAGCGTACGTGTGAGGGCGCGGGTTAGTGTCAGCGTACGGGTTAGGATTAGGGGACGGGTGAGGGTCAGGCTTCGGGGAAGGGTTAGGGTTAGGGTTCGGGCTAGGATTAGGGTTAGGGGACGGGGACGGTTTAGGGTCCAGGTGAGCGTACGACAACGCTTTAGGGGGAGCGTACATGTGAGGGCGCGGGTTAGTGTCAGCGTACGGGTTAGGATTAGGGGACGGGTGAGCGTCAGGCTTTGGGGAAGGGTTAGGGTTAGGGTTCGGGCTAGGGTTAGGGTTAGGGGACGGGGACGGTTTAGGGTCCAGCTGAGGGCACTAGAACGCTTTAGGGGGAGCTTACGTGTGAGGGCGCGGGTTAGTGTCAGCGTACGGGTTAGGATTAGGGGACGGGTGAGGATCAGGCTTCGGGGAAGGGTTAGGGTTAGGGTTCGGGCTAGGGTTAGGGTTAGGGGACGGGGACGGTTTAGGGTCCAGGTGAGGGCACGACAACGCTTTAGGGGGAGCGTACGTGTGAGGGCGCGGGTTAGTGTCAGCGTACGGGTTAGGATTAGGGGACGGGTGAGGGTCAGGCTTCGGGGAAGGGTTAGGGTTAGGGTTCGGGCTAGGGTTAGGGTTAGGGGACGGGGACGGTTTAGGGTCCAGCTGAGGGTACGACAAAGCTTTAGGGGGAGCGTACGTGTGAGGGCGCGGGTTAGTGTCAGCGTACGGGTTAGGATTAGGGGACGGGTGAGGGTCAGGCTTCGGGGAAGGGTTAGGGTTAGGGTTCGGGCTAGGGTTAGGGTTAGGGTACGGGGACGGTTTAGGGTCCAGGTGAGGGCACGACAACGCTTTAGGGGGAGCATACGTGTGAGGGCGCGGGTTAGTGTCAGCGTACGGGTTCGGATTAGGGGACGGGTGAGGGTCAGGCTTCGGGGAAGGGTTAGGGTTAGGGTTCGGGCTAGGGTTAGGGTTAGGGGACGGGGACGGTTTAGGGTCCTGGTGAGGGTACGACAACGCTTTAGGGGGAGCGTACGTGTGAGGGCGCGGGTTAGTGTCAGCGTACGGGTTAGGATTAGGGGACGGGTGAGGGTCAGGCTTCGGGGAAGGGTTAGGGTTAGGGTTCGGGCTAGGGTTAGGGTTAGGGGACGTGGACGGTTTAGGGTCCAGGTGAGGGTACGACAACGCTTTAGGGGGAGCGTACGTGTGAGGGCGCGGGTTAGTGTCAGCGTACAGGTTAAGATTAGGGGACGGTTGAGGGTCAGGCTTCGGGGAAGGGTTAGGGTTAGGGTTCGGGCTAGGGTTAGGGTTAGGGGACGGGGACGGTTTAGGGTCCAGCTGAGGGCACGACAACGCTTTAGGGGGAGCTTACGTGTG
This sequence comes from Pseudorca crassidens, assembly GCF_039906515.1. NCBI lineage: Eukaryota > Metazoa > Chordata > Mammalia > Artiodactyla > Delphinidae > Pseudorca > Pseudorca crassidens. Next base: position 47,834,231 of record NC_090309.1, read on the forward strand.
AGGGCGCGGGTTAGTGTCAGCGTACGGGTTAGGATTAGGGGACGGGTGAGGGTCAGGCTTCGGGGAAGGGTGAGGGTTAGGGTTCGGGCTAGGGTTAGGGTTAGGGGACGGGGACGGTTTAGGGTCCAGCTGAGGGTACGACAACGCTTTAGGGGGAGCGTACGTGTGAGGGCGCGGGTTAGTGTCAGCGTACGGGTTAGGATTAGGGGACGGGTGAGGGTCAGGCTTCGGGGAAGGGTTAGGGTTAGGGTTCGGGCTAGGGTTAGGGTTAGGGTACGGGGACGGTTTAGGGTCCAGGTGAGGGCACGACAACGCTTTAGGGGGAGCGTACGTGTGAGGGCGCGGGTTAGTGTCAGCGTACGGGTTAGGATTAGGGGACGGGTGAGGGTCAGGCTTCGGGGAAGGGTTAGGGTTAGGGTTCGGGCTAGGGTTAGGGTAGGGGACGGGGACGGTTTAGGGTCCAGCTGAGGGTACGACAACGCTTTAGGGGGAGCGTACGTGTGAGGGCGCGGGTTAGTGTCAGCGTACGGGTTAGGATTAGGGGAGGGGTGAGGGTCAGGCTTCGGGGAAGGGTTAGGGTTAGGGTTCGGGTTAGGGTTAGGGTTAGGGGACGGGGACAGTTTAGGGTCCAGGTGATGGCACGACAACGCTTTAGGGGGAGCGTACGTGTGAGGGCGCGGGTTAGTGTCAGCGTACGGGTTAGGATTAGGGGACGAGTGAGGGTCAGGCTTCGGGGAAGGGTTAGGGTTAGGGTTAGGGGACGGGGACGGTTTAGGGTCCAGGTGAGGGCACGACAACGCTTTAGGGGGAGCGTACGTGTGAGGGCGCGGGTTAGTGTCAGCGTACGGGTTAGGATTAGGGGACGGGTGAGGGTCAGGCTTCGGGGAAGGGTTAGGGTTAGGGTTCGGGCTAGGGTTAGGGTTAGGGTACGGGGACGGTTTAGGGTCCAGGTGAGGGCACGACAACGCTTTAGGGGGAGCGTACGTGTGAGGGTGCGGGTTAGTGTCAGCGTACGGGTTAGGATTAGGGGACGGGTGAGGGTCAGGCTTCGGGGAAGGGTTAGGGTTAGGGTTCGGGCTAGGGTTAGGGTTAGGGGACGGGGACGGTTTAGGGTCCAGGTGAGGGCACGACAACGCTTTAGGGGGAGCATACGTGTGAGGGCTCGGGTTAGTGTCAGCGTACGGGTTAGGATTAGGGGACGGGTGAGGGTCAGGCTTCGGGGAAGGGTTAGGGTTAGGGTTCGGGCTAGGGTTAGGGTTAGGGGACGGGGACGGTTTAGGGTCCAGGTGAGGGCACGACAACGCTTTAGGGGGAGCGTACGTGTGAGGGCGCGGGTTAGTGTCAGCGTACGGGATAGGATTAGGGAACGGGTGAGGGTCAGGCTTCGGGGTAGGGTTAGGGTTAGGGTTCGGGCTAGGGTTAGGGTTAGGGGACGGGGACGGTTTAGGGTCCAGGTGAGGGTACGACAACGCTTTAGGGGGAGCGTACGTGTGAGGAGGCGGATTAGTGTCAGCGTACGGGTTAGGATTAGGGGACGGGTGAGGGTCAGGCTTCCGGGAAGGGTTAGGGTTAGGGTTCGGCCTAGGGTTAGGGTTAGGGGACGGGGACGCTTTAGGGTCCAGGTGAGGGCACGACAACGCTTTAGGGGGAGCGTACGTGTGAGGGCGCGGGTTAGTGTCAGTGTATGGGTTAGGATTAGGGGACGGGTGAGGGTCAGGCTTCGGGGAAGGGTTAGGGTTAGGGTTCGGGCTAGGGTTAGGGTTAGGGGACGGGGACGGTTTAGGGTCCAGGTGAGGGTACGACAACGCTTTAGGGGGAGCGTACGTGTGAGGGCGCGGGTTAGTGTCAGCGTACGGGTTAAGATTAGGGGACGGATGAGGGTCAGGCTTCGGGGAACGGTTAGGGTTAGGGTTCGGGCTAGGGTTAGGGTTAGGGTACGGGGACGGTTTAGGGTCCAGGTGAGGGCACGACAACGCTTTAGGGGTAGCGTACGTGTGAGAGCGCGGGTTAGTGTCAGCGTACGGGTTAGGATTAGGGGACGGGTGAGGGTCAGGCTTCGTGGAAGGGTTAGGGTTAGGGTTCGGGCTAGGGTTAGGGTTAGGGGACGGGGACGGTTTAGGGTCCAGGTGAGGGTACGACAACTCTTTAGGGGGAGCGTACGTGTGAGGGCGCGGGTTAGTGTCACCGTACGGGTTAGGATTAGGGGACGGGTGAGGGTCAGGCTTCGGGGAAGGGTTAGGGTTAGGGTTCGGGCTAGGGTTAGGGTTAGGGGACGGGGACGGTTTAGGGTCCAGGTGAGAGCACGACAACGCTTTAGGGGGAGCGTACGTGTGAGGGCGCGGGTTAGTGTCAGCGTACGGGTTAGGATTAGGGGACGGGTGAGCGTCAGGCTTCGGGGAATGGTTAGGGTTAGGGTTCGGGCTAGGGTTAGGGTTAGGGGACGGGGACGGTTTAGGGTCCAGGTGAGGGCACAACGCTTTAGGGGGAGCGTACGTGTGAGGGCACGGGTTAGTGTCAGCGTACGGGATAGGATTAGGGGACGGGTGAGTGTCAGGCTTCGGGGAAGGGTTAGGGTTAGGGTTCGGGCTAGGGTTATGGTTAGGGGACGGGGACGGTTTAGGGTCCAGGTGAGGGTACGACAACGCATTCGGGGGAGCGTACATGTGAGGACGCGGGTTAGTGTCAGCGTACGGGTTAGGATTAGGGGACGGGTGAGGGTCAGGCTTCGGGGAAGGGTTAGGGTTAGGGTTCGGGCTAGGGTTAGGGTTAGGGGACGGGGACGCTTTAGGGTCTAGGTGAGGGCACGACAACGCTTTAGGGGGAGCGTACGTGTGAGGGCGCGGGTTAGTGTCAGCGTACGGGTTAGGATTAGGGGACGGGTGAGGGTCAGGCTTCCGGGAAGGGTTAGGGTTAGGGTTCGGGCAAGGGTTAGTTGTAGGGGACGGGGACGGTTTAGGGTCCAGGTGAGGGTACGACAACGCTTTAGGGGGAGCGTACGTGTGAGGGCGCGGGTTAGTGTCAGCGTACGGGTTAGGATTAGGGGACGGGTGAGGGTCAGGCTTCGGGGAAGGTTTAGGGTTAGGGTTCGGGCTAGGGTTAGGGTTAGGGGACGGGGACGCTTTAGGGTCCAGGTGAGGGCACGACAACGCTTTAGGGGGAGCGTACGTGTGAGGGCGCGGGTTATTGTCAGCGTACGGGTTAGGATTAGGGGACGAGTGAGGGTCAGGCTTCGGGGAAGGGTTAGGGTTAGGGTTCGGGCTAGGGTTAGGGTTAGGGGACGGGGACGGTTTAGAGTCCAGGTGAGGGCACGACAACGCTTTAAGGGGAGCGTACGTGTGAGGTCGCGGGTTAGTGTCAGCGTACGTGTTAGGATTAGGAGACGGGTGAGGGTCAGGCTTCGGGGAAGGTTTAGGGTTAGGGTTCGGGCTAGGGTAAGGGTTAGGGCACGGGGACGGTTTAGGGTCCATGTGAGGGCACGACAATGCTTTAGGGGGAAAGTACGTGTGAGGGCACTGGTTAGTGTCAGCGTACGAATTAGGTTTAGGGGACGGGTGAGGGTCAGGCTTCTGGGAAGTGTTAGGGTTAGGGTTCGGGCTAGGTTTAGGGTTAGGGGACGGGGACGGTTTAGGGTCCAGGTGAGGGCACGACAACGCTTTAGGGGGAGCGTACGTGTGAGGGCGCGGGTTAGTGTCAGCGTACGGGTTAGGATTAGGGGACGGGTGAGGGTCACGCTTCGGGGAAGATATAGGGTTAGGGTTCGGGCTAGGGTTAGGGTTAGGGGATGGGGACGGTTTAGGGTCCAGGTGAGGGCACGACAACGCTTTAGGGGGAGCGTACGTGTGAGGGCGCGGGTTAGTGTCAGCGTACGGGTTAGGATTAGGGGACGGGTGAGGGTCAGGCTTCGGGGAAGGGTTAGGGTTAGGGTTCGGGCTAGGGTTAGGGTTAGGGGACGGGGACGGTTTAGGGTCCAGGTGAGGGTACGACAACGCTTTAGGGGGAGCGTACGTTTGAGGGCGCGCTTTAGTGTCAGCGTACGGGTTAGGATTAGGGGACGGGTGAGGGTCAGGCTTCGGGGAAGGGTTAGGGTTAGGGTTCGGGCTAGGGTTAGGGTTAGGGGACGGGGACGGTTTAGGGTCCAGGTGAGGGTACGACAACGCTTTAGGGGGAGCGTACGTGTGAGGGCGCGGGTTAGTGTCAGCGTACGCGTTAGGATTAGGGGCCGGGTGAGTGTCAGGCTTCGGGGAAGGGTTAGGGTTAGGGTTCGGGCTAGGGTTAGGGTTAGGGGACGGGGACGGTTTAGGGTCCAGGTGAGGGCACGACAACGCTTTAGGGGGAGCGTACGTGTGAGGCCGCGGGTTACTGTCTGCATACGGGTTAGGATTAGGGGACGGGTGAGGGTCAGGCTTCGGGGAAGGGTTAGGGTTAGGGTTCGGGCTAGGGTTAGGGTTAGGGGACGGGGACGGTTTAGGGTCCAGCTGAGGGCACGACAACGCTTTAGGGGGAGCGTACGTGTGAGGGCGCGGGTTAGTGTCAGCGTACGGGTTAGGATTAGGGGACGGGTGAGGGTCAGGCTTCGGGGAAGGGTTAGGGTTAGGGTTCGGGCTAGGGTTAGGGTTAGGGGACAGGGACGGTTTAGGGTCCAGGTGAGGGTACGACAACGCTTTAGGGGGAGCGTACGTGTGAGGGCGCGGGTTAGTGTCAGCGTACGGGTTAGGATTAGGGGACGGGTGAGGGTCAGGCTTCGGGGAAGGGTTAGGGTTAGCGTTCGGGCTAGGGTTAGGGTTAGGGGACGGGTGAGGGTCAGGCTTCGGGGAAGGGTTAGGGTTAGGGTTCGGGCTAGGGTTAGGGTTAGGGGACGGGGACGGTTTAGGGTCCAGGTGAGGGTACGACAACGCTTTAGGGGGAGCGTACGTGTGAGGGCGCGGGTTAGTGTCAGCGTACGGGTTATGATTACGGGATGGGTGAGGGTCAGGCTTCGGGGAAGGGTTAGGGTTAGGGTTCGGGCTAGGGTTAGGGTTAGGGGACGGGGACGGTTTAGGGTCCAGCTGAGGGCACGACAACACTTTAGGGGGAGCGTACGTGTGAGGGCGCGGGTTAGTGTCACCGTACGGGTTAGGATTAGGGGACGGGTGAGGGTCAGGCTTCGGGGAAGGGTTAGAGTTAGGGTTCGGGCTAGGGTTAGGGGACGGGTACGGTTTAGGGTCCAGGTGAGGGTACGACAACGCTTTAGGGGCAGCGTACGTGTGAGGGCGTGGGTTAGTGTCAGCGTATGGGTTAGGATAAGGGGACGGGTGAGGGTCAGGCTTCGGGGAAGGGTTAGGGTTAGGGTTCGGGCTAGGGTTAGCGTTAGGGGACGGGGACGGTTTAGGGTCCCGGTGAGGGCACGACAACGCTTTAGGGGGAGCGTATGTGTGAGGGCGCGGGTTAGTGTCAGCATACGGGTTAGGATTAGGGGACGGGTGTGGGTCAGGCTTCGGGGAAGGGTTAGGGTTAGGGTTCGGGCTAGGGTTAGGGTTAGGGGACGGGGACGGTTTAGGGTCCAGGTGAGGGTACGACAACGCTTTAGGGGGAGCGTACGTGTGAGGGCGCGGGTTATTGTCAGCGTACGGGTTAGGATTAGGGGACGGGTGAGGGTCAGGCTTCGGGGAAGGGTTAGGGTTAGGTTTCAGGCTAGGGTTAGAGTTAGGGGACGGGGACGGTTTAGGGTCCAGGTGAGGGTACGACAACGCTTTAGGGGGAGCGTAGGTGTGAGGGCGCGGGTTAGTGTCAGCGTACGGGTTAGGATTAGGGGACGAGTGAGGGTCAAGCTTCGGGGAAGGGTTAGGGTTAGGGTTCGGCCTAGGGTTAGGGTTAGGGGACGGGTACGGTTTAGGGTCCAGGTGAGGGTACGACAACGCTTTAGGGGGAGCGTATGTGTGAGGGCGCGGGTTAGTGTCAGCGTACGGGTTAGGATTAGGGGACGGGTGAGGGTCAGGCTTCGGGGAAGGGTTAGGGTTAGGGTACGGGCTAGGGTTAGGGTTAGGGGACGGGGACGGTTTATGGTCCAGGTGAGGGCACGACAACGCTTTAGGGGGAGCGTACGTGTGAGGGCGCGGGTTAGTGTCAGCGTACGGGTTAGGATTAGGGGACGGGTGAGGGTCAGGCTTCGGGGAAGGGTTAGGGTTAGGGTTCGGGCTAGGGATAGGGTTATGGGACGGGGACGGTTTAGGGTCCAGGTGAGGGCACGACAACGCTTTAGGGGGAGCGTATATGTGAGGGCGCGGGTTAGTGTCAGCGTACGGGTTAGGATTTGGGGACGGGTGAGGGTCAGGCTTCGAGGAAGGGTTAGGGTTAGGGTTCGGGCTAGGGTTAGGGTTAGGGGACGGGGACGGTTTAGGGTCCAGGTGAGGGCACGACAACGCTTTAGGTGGAGCGTATGTGTGAGGGCGCGGGTTACTGTCTGCATACGGGTTAGGATTAGGGGACGGGTGAGGGTCAGGCTTCGGGGAAGGGTTAGGGTTAGGGTTCGGGCTAGGGTTAGGGTTAGGGGACGGGGACGGTTTAGGGTCCAGCTGAGGGCACGACAACGCTTTAGGGGGAGCGTATGTGTGAGGGCGCGGGTTAGTGTCAGCGTATGGGTTAGGATTAGGGGACGGGTGAGGGTCAGGCTTCGGGGAAGGGTTAGGGTTAGGGTTCGGGCTAGGGTTAGGGTTAGGGGACAGGGACGGTTTAGGGTCCAGGTGAGGGTACGACAACGCTTTAGGGGGAGCGTACGTGTGAGGGCGCGGGTTAGTGTCAGCGTACGGGTTAGGATTAGGGGACGGGTGAGGGTCAGGCTTCGGGGAAGGGTTAGGGTTAGCGTTCGGGCTAGGGTTAGGGTTAGGGGACGGGGACGGTTTAGGGTCCAGGTGAGGGCTCGACAACGCTTTAGGGGGAGCGTACGTGTGAGGGCGCGGGTTAGTGTCAGCATACGGGTTAGGATTAGGGGACGGGTGAGGGTCAGGCTTCGGGGAAGGGTTAGGGTCAGGGTTCGGGCTAGGGTTAGGGTTATGGGACGGGGACGGTTTAGGGTCCAGGTGAGGGTATGACAACGCTTTAGGGGGAGCGTACGTGTGAGGGCGCGGGTTAGTGTCAGCGTACGGGTTAGGATTACGGGATGGGTGAGGGTCAGGCTTCGGGGAAGGGTTAGGGTTAGGGTTCGGGCTAGGGTTAGGTTTAGGGGACGGGGACGGTTTAGGGTCCAGCTGAGGGCACGACAACGCTTTAGGGGGAGCGTACGTGTGAGGGCGCGGGTTAGTGTCACCGTACGGGTTAGGATTAGGGGACGGGTGAGGGTCAGGCTTCGGGGAAGGGTTAGGGTTAGGGTTCGGGCTAGGGTTAGGGGACGGGTACGGTTTAGGGTCCAGGTGAGGGTACGACAACGCTTTAGGGGCAGCGTACGTGTGAGGGCGTGGGTTAGTGTCAGCGTATGGGTTAGGATAAGGGGACGGGTGAGGGTCAGGCTTCGGGGAAGGGTTAGGGTTAGGGTTCGGGCTAGGGTTAGCGTTAGGGGACGGGGACGGTTTAGGGTCCCGGTGAGGGCACGACAACGCTTTAGGGGGAGCGTATGTGTGAGGGCGCGGGTTAGTGTCAGCATACGGGTTAGGATTAGGGGACGGGTGAGGGTCAGGCTTCGGGGAAGGGTTAGGGTTAGGGTTCGGGCTAGGGTTAGGGTTAGGGGACGGGGACGGTTTAGGGTCCAGGTGAGGGTACGACAACGCTTTAGGGGGAGCGTACGTGTGAGGGCGCGGGTTAGTGTCAGCGTACGGGTTAGGATTAGGGGACGGGTGAGGGTCAGGCTTCAGGGAAGGGTTAGGGTTAGGGTTTAGGCTAGGGTTAGGGTTAGGGGACGGGGACGGTTTAGGGTCCAGGTGAGGGTACGACAACGCTTTAGGGGGAGCTTAGGTGTTAGGGCGCGGGTTAGTGTCAGCGTACGGGTTAGGATTAGGGAACGAGTGAGGGTCAAGCTTCGGGGAAGGGTTAGGGTTACGGTTCGGGCTAGGGTTAGGGTTAGGGGACGGGTACGGTTTAGGGTCCAGGTGAGGGTACGACAACGCTTTAGGGGGAGCGTACGTGTGAGGGCGCGGGTTAGTGTCAGCGTACGGGTTAGGATTAGGGGACGGGTGAGGGTCAGGCTTCGGGGAAGGGTTAGGGTTAGGGTACGGGCTAGGGTTAGGGTTAGGAGACGGGGACGGTTTAGGGTCCAGGTGAGGGCACGACAACGCTTTAGGGGGAGCGTACATGTGAGGGCGCGGGTTAGTGTCAGTGTACGGGTTAGGATTAGGGGACGGGTGAGGGTCAGGCTTCGAGGAAGGGTTAGGGTTAGGGTTCGGGCTAGGGTTAGGGTTAGGGGACGGGGACGGTTTAGGGTCCAGCTGAGGGCACGACAACGCTTTACCGGGAGCGTACGTGTGAGGGCGTGGGTTAGTGTCAGCGTACGGGTTAGGATTAGGGGACGGGTGAGGGTCAGGCTTCTGGGACGGGTTAGGGTTAGGGTTCGGGCTAGGGTTAGGGTTAGGGGACGGGGACGGTTTAGGGTCCAGCTGAGGGTATGACAACGCTTTAAGGGGAGCGTACGTGTGAGGGCGTGGGTTAGTGTCAGCGTACGGGTTAGGATTAGGGGACGGGTGAGGGTCAGGCTTCGGGGAAGGGTTAGGGTTAGGGCTCGGGCTAGGGTTAGGATTAGGGGACGGGGACCGTTTAGGGTCCAGGTGAGGGCACGACAACGCTTTAGGGGGAGCGTACGTGTGAGGGCGCGGGTTAGTGTCAGCATACGGGTTAGGATTAGGGGACGGGTGAGGGTCAGGCTTCGGTGAAGCGTTAGGGTTAGGGTTCGGGCTAGGGTTTGGGTTAGGGGACGGGGACGCTTTAGGGTCCAGGTGAGGGCACGAGAACGCTTTAGGGGGAGGGTACGTGTGAGGGCGCGGGTTAGTGTCAGCGTACGGGTTAGGATTAGGGGACGGGTGAGGGTCAGGCTTCCGGAAAGGGTTAGGGTTAGGGTTCGTGCTAGGGTTAGGGTTAGGGGACGGGGACGGTTTAGGGTCCAGGTGAGGGTACGAGAACGCTTTAGGGGGAGCGTACGTGTGAGGGCGCGGGTTAGTGTCAGCGTACGGGTTAGGATTAGGGGACGGGTGAGGGTCAGGCTTCGGGGAAGGGTTAGGGTTAGGGTTCGGGCTAGGGTTAGGGTTAGGGGACGGGGACGGTTTAGGGTCCAGGTGAGGGCACGACAACGCTTTAGGGGGATCGTACGTGTGAGGGCGCGGGTTAGTGTCAGCGTACGGGTTAGGATTAGGGGACGGGTGAGGGTCAGGCTTCGGGGAAGGGTTAGGGTTAGGGTTCGGGCTAGGTTTAGGGTTAGGGGACGGGGACGGTTTAGGGTCCAGGTGATGGTACGAAAACGCTTTCGGGGGAGCGTACGTGTGAGGGCGCGGGTTAGTGTCAGCGTACGGGTTAGGATTAGGGGACGGGTGAGGGTCAGGCTTCGGGGAAGGGTTAGGGTTAGGGTTCGGGCTAGGGTTAGGGTTAGGGGACGGGGACGCTTTAGGGTCCAGGTGAGGGCACGACAACGCTTTAGGGGGAGCGTACGTGTGAGGGCACGCGTTAGTGTCAGCGTACGGGTTAGGATTAGGGGATGGGTGAGGGTCAGGCTTCGGGGAAGGGTTAGGGTTAGGGTTCGGGCTAGGGTTAGGGTTAGGGGACGGGGACGGTTTAGGGTCCAGGTGAGGGTATGACAACGCTTTAGGGGGAGTGTACGTGTGAGGGCGTGGGTTAGTGTCAGCGTACGGGTTAGGATTAGGGGACGGGTGAGGGTCAGGCTTCGGGGAAGGGTTAGGGTTAGGGTTCGGGCTAGGGTTAGGGTTAGGGGACGGGGACGGTTTAGAGTCCAGGTGAGGGCACGACAACGCTTTAGGGGGAGCGTACGTGTGAGGGCGCGGGTTAGTGTCAGCGTACGGGTTAGGATTAGGGGATGGGTGAGGGTCAGGCTTCGGGGAAGGGTTAGGGTTAGGGTTCAGGCTAGGGTTAGGGTTAGGGGACGGGGACGGTTTAGGGTCCAGGTGAGGGTACGACAACGCTTTAGGGGGAGCGTACGTGTGAGGGCGCGGGTTAGTGTCAGTGTACGGGTTAGGATTAGGGGACGAATGAGGGTCAGGCTTCGGGGAAGGGTTAGGGTTAGGGTTCGGGCTAGGGTTAGGGTTAGGGGACGGGGACGGTTTAGAGTCCAGGTAAAGGCACGACAACGTTTTAGGGGGAGTGTACGTGTGAGGGCGCGGGTTAGTGTCAGCGTACGGGTTAGGATTAGGGGACGGGTGAGGGTCAGGCTTCGGGGAAGGGTTAGGGTTAGGGGACACGGACGGTTTAGGGTGCAGGTGAGGGCACGACAACTCTTTAAGGGGAGCGTACGTGTGAGGTCGCGGGTTAGTGTCAGCGTACGTGTTAGGATTAGGGGACGGGTGAGGGTCAGGCTTCGGGGAAGGTTTAGGGTTAGGGTTCGGGCTAGGGTAAGGGTTAGGGCACGGGGACGGTTTAGGGTCCATGTGAGGGCACGACAATGCTTTAGGGGGAAAGTACGTGTGAGTGCACGGGTTAGTGTCAGCGTACGAATTAGGTTTAGGGGACGGGTGAGGGTTAGGCTTCGGGGAAGTGTTAGGGTTAGGGTTCGGGCTAGGGTTAGGGTTAGGGGACGGGGACGGTTTAGGGTCCAGGTGAGGGCACGACAACGCTTTAGGGGGAGCGTACGTGTGAGGGCGTGGGTTAGTGTCAGCGTACGGGTTAGGATTAGGGGACGGGTGAGGGTCAGGCTTCGGGGAAGGGTTAGGGTTAGGGTTCGGTCTAGGGTTAGGGTTAGGGGACGGGGACGTTTTAGGGTCCATGTGAGGGCACGACAATGCTTTAGGGGGAAAGTACGTGTGAGGGCGCGGGTTAGTGTCAGCGTACGGGTTAGGATTATAGGACGGGTGAGGGTCAGGCTTCGGGGAAGGGTTAGGGTTAGGGTTCGGGCTAGGGTTAGGGTTAGGGGACGGGGACGGTTTAGGGTCCAGGTGAGGGCACGACAACGCTTTAGGGGGAGCGTACGTGTGAGGGCGCGGGTTAGTGTCAGCGTACGGGATAGGATTAGGGGACGGGTGAGGGTCAGGCTTCGGGGAAGGGTTAGGGTTAGGGTTCGGGCTAGGGTTAGGGGACGGGGACGGTTGAGGGTCCAGGTGAGGGTACGACAACGCTTTAGGGGTAGCGTACGTGTGAGGGCGCGGGTTAGTGTCAGCGTACGGGTTAGGATTAGGGGACGGGTGAGGGTCAGGCTTCGGGGAAGGGTTAGGGTTAGGGTTCGGGCTAGGGTTAGGGTTAGGGGACGGGGACGGTTTAGGGTCCAGGTGAGGGCACGACAACGCTTTAGGGGGAGCGTACGTGTGAGGGCACGGGTTAGTGTCAGCGTACGGGATAGGATTAGGGGACGGGTGAGGGTCAGGCTTCGGGGAAGGGTTAGGGTTAGGGTTCAGGCTAGGGTTAGGGTTAGGGGACGGGGACGGTTTAGGGTCCATGTGAGGGCACGACAACGCTTTAGGGGGAGCGTACGTGTGAGGGCGCGGGTTAGTGTCAGCGTACGTGTTAGGATTAGGGGACGGGTGAGGGTCAGGCTTCGGGAAGGGTTAGGGTTAGGGTTCGGGCTAGGGTTAGGGTTAGGGGACGGGGACGGTTTAGGGTCCAGGTGAGGGCACGACAACGCTTTAGGTGGAGCGTACGTGTGACGGCGCGGGTTAGTGTCAGCGTACGGGTTACGATTAGGGGACGAGTGAGGGTCAGGCTTCGGGGAAGGGTTAGGGTTAGGTTTCGGGCTAGGGTTAGGGTTAGGGGACGGGGACGGTTGAGGGTCCAGGTGAGGGTACAACAACGCTTTAGGGGGAGCGTACGTGTGAGGGCGCGAGTTAGTGTCAGCGTACGGGTTAGGATTAGGGGACGGGTGAGGGTCAGGCTTCGGGGAAGGGTTAGGGTTAGGGTTCGGGCTAGGGTTAGGGTTAGGGGATGGGGACGGTTGAGGATCCAGGTGAGGGTACGACAACGCTTTAGGGGGAGCGTACGTGTGAGGGCGCGGGTTAGTGTCAGCGTACGGGTTAGGATTAGGGGACGGGTGAGGGTCAGGCTTCCGGGAAGGGTTAGGGTTAGGGTTCGGGCTAGGGTAAGGGTTAGGGGACGGGGACGCTTTAGGGTCCAGGTGAGGCCACGACAGCGCTTTAAGGGGGAGCGTACGTGTGAGGGCGCGTGTTAGTGTCAGCGTACGGGTTAGGATTAGGGGACGGGTGAGGGTCAGGCTTCGGGGAAGGGTTAGGGTTAGGGTTCGGGCTAGGGTTAGTGTTAGGGGACGGGGATGGCTTAGGGTCCAGGTGAGGGCACGACAACGCTTTAGGGGGAGCGTACGTGTGAGGGCGCGGGTTAGTGTCAGCGTACGGGATAGGATTATGGGACGGGTGAGGGTCAGGCTTCGGGGAAGGGTTAGGGTTAGGGTTCGGGCTAGGGTTAGGGTTAGGGGACGGGGACGGTTTAGGGTCCATGTGAGGGCACGACAACGCTTTAGGGGGAGCGTACGTGTGAGGGCGCGGGTTAGTGTCAGCGTACGGGTTAGGATTAGGGGACGGGTGAGGGTCAGGCTTCCGGGAAGGGTTAGGGTTAGGGTTCGGGCTAGGGTTAGGGTTAGGGGACGGGGACGGTTTAGGGTCCAGGTGAGGGTACGACAACGCTTTAGGGGGAGCGTACGTGTGAGGGCGCGAGTTAGTGTCAGCGTACGGGTTAGGATTAGGGGACGGGTGAGGGTCAGGCTTCCGGGAAGGGTTAGGGTTAGGGTTCGGGCTAGGGTAAGGGTTAGGGGACGGGGACGCTTTAGGGTCCAGGTGAGGCCACGACAGCGCTTTAAGGGGGAGCGTACGTGTGAGGGCGCGGGTTAGTGTCAGCGTACGTGTTAGGATTAGGGGACGGGTGAGGGTCAGGCTTCGGGGAAGGTTTAGGGTTAGGGTTCAGGCTAGGGTTAGGGTTAGGGGACGGGGACGGTTTAGGGTCCAGGTGAGGGCACGACAACGCTTTAGGGGGAGCGTACGTGTGAGGGCGCGGGTTAGTGTCAGCGTACGGGTTAGGATTAGGGGACGAGTGAGGGTCAGGCTTCGGGGAAGGGTTAGGGTTAGGGTTCGGGCTAGGGTTAGGGTTAGGGGACGGGGACGGTTGAGCGTCCAGGTGAGGGTACGACAACGCTTTAGGGGGAGCGTACGTGTGAGGGCGCGGGTTAGTGTCAGCGTACGGGTTAGGATTAGGGGACGGGTGAGGGTCAGTCTTTGGGGAAGGGTTAGGGTTAGGGTTCGGCCTAGGGTTAGGGTTAGGGGACGGGGACGCTTTAGGGTCCAGGTGAGGGCACGACAGCGCTTTAGGGGGAGCGTACGTGTGAGGGCGCGGGTTAGTGTCAGCGTACGGGTTAGGATTAGGGGACGGGTGAGGGTCAGGCTTCGGGAAAGGGTTAGGGTTAGGGTTCGGGCTAGGGTTAGGGTTAGGGGACGGGGACGCTTTAGGGTCCAGGTGAGGGCACGACAGCGCTTTAGGGGGAGCGTACGTGTGAGGGCGCGGGTTAGTGTCAGCGTACGGGTTAGGATTAGGGGACGGGTGAGGGTCAGGCTTCCGGGAAGGGTTAGGGTTAGGGTTCGGGCTAGGGTTAGGGTTAGGGGACGGGGACGGTTTACGGTCCAGGTGAGGGTACGACAACGCTTTAGGGGTAGCGTACGTGTGAGGGCGCGTGTTAGTGTCAGCGTACGGGTTAGGATTAGGGGACGGGTGAGGGTCAGGCTTCGGGGAAGGGTTAGGGTTAGGGTTCGGGCTAGGGTTAGTGTTAGGGGACGGGGATGGCTTAGGGTCCAGGTGAGGGCACGACAATGCTTTAGGGGGAGCGTACGTGTGAGGGCGCGGGTTAGTGTCAGCGTACGGGATAGGATTATGGGACGGGTGAGGGTCAGGCTTCGGGGAAGGGTTAGGGTTAGGGTTCGGGCTAGGGTTAGGGTTAGGGGACGGGGACGGTTTAGGGTCCATGTGAGGGCACGACAACGCTTTAGGGGGAGCGTACGTGTGAGGGCGCGGGTTAGTGTCAGCGTACGGGTTAGGATTAGGGGACGGGTGAGGGTCAGGCTTCCGGGAAGGGTTAGGGTTAGGGTTCGGGCTAGGGTTAGGGTTAGGGGACGGGGACGGTTTAGGGTCCAGGTGAGGGTACGACAACGCTTTAGGGGGAGCGTACGTGTGAGGGCGCGGGTTAGTGTCAGCGTACGGGTTAGTATTAGGGGACGGGTGAGGGTCAGGCTTCCGGGAAGGGTTAGGGTTAGGGTTCGGGCTAGGGTAAGGGTTAGGGGACGGGGACGCTTTAGGGTCCAGGTGAGGCCACGACAGCGCTTTAAGGGGGAGCGTACGTGTGAGGGCGCGGGTTAGTGTCAGCGTACGTGTTAGGATTAGGGGACGGGTGAGGGTCAGGCTTCGGGGAAGGTTTAGGGTTAGGGTTCAGGCTAGGGTTAGGGTTAGGGGACGGGGACGGTTTAGGGTCCAGGTGAGGGCACGACAACGCTTTAGGGGGAGCGTACGTGTGAGGGCGCGGGTTAGTGTCAGCGTACGGGTTAGGATTAGCGGACGAGTGAGGGTCAGGCTTCGGGGAAGGGTTAGGGTTAGGGTTCGGGCTAGGGTTAGGGTTAGGGGACGGGGACGGTTGAGCGTCCAGGTGAGGGTACGACAACGCTTTAGGGGGAGCGTACGTGTGAGGGCGCGGGTTAGTGTCAGCGTACGGGTTAGGATTAGGGGACGGGTGAGGGTCAGTCTTTGGGGAAGGGTTAGGGTTAGGGTTCGGGCTAGGGTTAGGGTTAGGGGACGGGGACGCTTTAGGGTCCAGGTGAGGGCACGACAGCGCTTTAGGGGGAGCGTACGTGTGAGGGCGCGGGTTAGTGTCAGCGTACGGGTTAGGATTAGGGGACGGGTGAGGGTCAGGCTTCCGGGAAGGGTTAGGGTTAGGGTTCGGTCTAGGGTTAGGGTTAGGGGACGGGGACGGTTTAGGGTCCAGGTGAGGGTACGACAACGCTTTAGGGGGAGCGTACGTGTGAGGGCGCGGGTTAGTGTCAGCGTACGGGTTAGGATTAGGGGACGGGTGAGGGTCAGGCTTCGGGGAAGGGTTAGGGTTAGGGTTCGGGCTAGGGTTAGGGTTAGGGGACGGGGACGCTTTAGGGTCCAGGTGAGGGCACGACAGCGCTTTAGGGGGAGCGTACGTGTGAGGGCGCGGGTTAGTGTCAGCGTACGGGTTAGGATTAGGGGACGGGTGAGGGTCAGGCTTCGGGGAAGGGTTAGGGTTAGGGTTCGGGCTACGGTTAGGGTTAGGGGACGGGGACGCTTTAGGGTCCAGGTGAGGGCACGACAGCGCTTTAGGGGGAGCGTACGTGTGAGGGCGCGGGTTAGTGTCAGCGTACGGGTTAGGATTAGGGGACGGGTGAGAGTCAGGCTTCCGGGAAGGGTTAGGGTTAGGGTTCGGGCTAGGGTTAGGGTTAGGGGACGGGGACGGTTTACGGTCCAGGTGAGGGTACGACAACGCTTTAGGGGTAGCGTACGTGTGAGGGCGCGTGTTAGTGTCAGCGTACGGGTTAGGATTAGGGGACGGGTGAGGGTCAGGCTTCGGGGAAGGGTTAGGGTTAGGGTTCGGGCTAGGGTTAGTGTTAGGGGACGGGGATGGCTTAGGGTCCAGGTGAGGGCACGACAACGCTTTAGGGGGAGCGTACGTTTGAGGGCGCGGGTTAGTGTCAGCGTACGGGATAGGATTATGGGACGGGTGAGGGTCAGGCTTCGGGGAAGGCTTAGGGTTAGGGTTCGGGCTAGGGTTAGGGTTAGGGGACGGGGACGGTTTAGGGTCCATGTGAGGGCACGACAACGCTTTAGGGGGAGCGTACGTGTGAGGGCGCGGGTTAGTGTCAGCGTACGGGTTAGGATTAGGGGACGGGTGAGGGTCAGGCTTCCGGGAAGGGTTAGGGTTAGGGTTCGGGCTAGGGTTAGGGTTAGGGGACGGGGACGGTTTAGGGTCCAGGTGAGGGAACGACAACGCTTTAGGGGGAGCGTACGTGTGAGGGCGCGGGTTAGTGTCAGCGTACGGGTTAGGATTAGGGGACGGGTGAGGGTCAGGCTTCCGGGAAGGGTTAGGGTTAGGGTTCGGGCTAGGGTAAGGGTTAGGGGACGGGGACGCTTTAGGGTCCAGGTGAGGCCACGACAGCGCTTTAAGGGGGAGCGTACGTGTGAGGGCGCGGGTTAGTGTCAGCGTACGTGTTAGGATTAGGGGACGGGTGAGGGTCAGGCTTCGGGGAAGGTTTAGGGTTAGGGTTCAGGCTAGGGTTAGGGTTAGGGGACGGGGACGGTTTAGGGTCCAGGTGAGGGCACGACAACGCTTTAGGGGGAGCGTACGTGTGAGGGCGCGGGTTAGTGTCAGCGTACGGGTTAGGATTAGGGGACGAGTGAGGGTCAGGCTTCGGGGAAGGGTTAGGGTTAGGGTTCGGGCTAGGGTTAGGGTTAGGGGACGGGGACGGTTGAGCGTCCAGGTGAGGGTACGACAACGCTTTAGGGGGAGCGTACGTGTGAGGGCGCGGGTTAGTGTCAGCGTACGTGTTAGGATTAGGGGACGGGTGAGGGTCAGGCTTCGGGGAAGGTTTAGGGTTAGGGTTCAGGCTAGGGTTAGGGTTAGGGGACGGGGACGGTTTAGGGTCCAGGTGAGGGCACGACAACGCTTTAGGGGGAGCGTACGTGTGAGGGCGCGGGTTAGTGTCAGCGTACGGGTTAGGATTAGGGGACGAGTGAGGGTCAGGCTTCGGGGAAGGGTTAGGGTTAGGGTTCGGGCTAGGGTTAGGGTTAGGGGACGGGGACGGTTGAGCGTCCAGGTGAGGGTACGACAACGCTTTAGGGGGAGCGTACGTGTGAGGGCGCGGGTTAGTGTCAGCGTACGGGTTAGGATTAGGGGACGGGTGAGGGTCAGTCTTTGGGGAAGGGTTAGGGTTAGGGTTCGGGCTAGGGTTAGGGTTAGGGGACGGGGACGCTTTAGGGTCCAGGTGAGGGCACGACAGCGCTTTAGGGGGAGCGTACGTGTGAGGGCGCGGGTTAGTGTCAGCGTACGGGTTAGGATTAGGGGACGGGTGAGGGTCAGGCTTCCGGGAAGGGTTAGGGTTAGGGTTCGGTCTAGGGTTAGGGTTAGGGGACGGGGACGGTTTAGGGTCCAGGTGAGGGTACGACAACGTTTTAGGGGGAGCGTACGTGTGAGGGCGCGGGTTAGTGTCAGCGTACGGGTTAGGATTAGGGGACGGGTGAGGGTCAGGCTTCGGGGAAGGGTTAGGGTTAGGGTTCGGGCTAGGGTTAGGGTTAGGGGACGGGGACGCTTTAGGGTCCAGGTGAGGGCACGACAGCGCTTTAGGGGGAGCGTACGTGTGAGGGCGCGGGTTAGTGTCAGCATACGGGTTAGGATTAGGGGACGGGTGAGGGTCAGGCTTCGGGGAATGGTTAGGGTTAGGGTTCGGGCTAGGGTTAGGGTTAGGGGACGGGGACGCTTTAGGGTCCAGGTGAGGGCACGACAGTGCTTTAGGGGGAGCGTACGTGTGAGGGCGCGGGTTAGTGTCAGCGTACGGGTTAGGATTAGGGGACGGGTGAGGGTCAGGCTTCCGGGAAGGGTTAGGGTTAGGGTTCGGGCTAGGGTTAGGGTTAGGGGACGGGGACGGTTTACGGTCCAGGTGAGGGTACGACAACGCTTTAGGGGTAGCGTACGTGTGAGGGCGCGTGTTTGTGTCAGCGTACGGGTTAGGATTAGGGGACGGGTGAGGGTCAGGCTTCGGGGAAGGGTTAGGGTTAGGGTTCGGGCTAGGGTTAGTGTTAGGGGACGGGGATGGCTTAGGGTCCAGGTGAGGGCACGACAACGCTTTAGGGGGAGCGTACGTGTGAGGGCGCGGGTTAGTGTCAGCGTACGGGATAGGATTATGGGACGGGTGAGGGTCAGGCTTCGGGGAAGGGTTAGGGTTAGGGTTCGGGCTAGGGTTAGGGTTAGGGGACGGGGACGGTTTAGGGTCCATGTGAGGGCACGACAACGCTTTAGGGGGAGCGTACGTGTGAGGGCGCGGGTTAGTGTCAGCGTACGGGTTAGGATTAGGGGACGGGTGAGGTTCAGGCTTCCGGGAAGGGTTAGGGTTAGGGTTCGGGCTAGGGTTAGGGTTAGGGGACGGGGACGGTTTAGGGTCCAGGTGAGGGTACAACAACGCTTTAGGGGGAGCGTACGTGTGAGGGCGCGGGTTAGTGTCAGCGTACGGGTTAGGATTAGGGGACGGGTGAGGGTCAGGCTTCCGGGAAGGGTTAGGGTTAGGGTTCGGGCTAGGGTAAGGGTTAGGGGACGGGGACGCTTTAGGGTCCAGGTGAGGCCACGACAGCGCTTTAAAGGGGAGCGTACGTGTGAGGGCGCGGGTTAGTGTCAGCGTACGTGTTAGGATTAGGGGACGGGTGAGGGTCAGGCTTCGGGGAAGGTTTAGGGTTAGGGTTCAGGCTAGGGTTAGGGTTAGGGGACGGGGACGGTTTAGGGTCCAGGTGAGGGCACGACAACGCTTTAGGGGGAGCGTACGTGTGAGGGCGCGGGTTAGTGTCAGCGTACGGGTTAGGATTAGGGGACGAGTGAGGGTCAGGCTTCGGGGAAGGGTTAGGGTTAGGGTTCGGGCTAGGGTTAGGGTTAGGGGACGGGGACGGTTGAGCGTCCAGGTGAGGGTACGACAACGCTTTAGGGGGAGCGTACGTGTGAGGGCGCGGGTTAGTGTCAGCGTACGGGTTAGGATTAGGGGACGGGTGAGGGTCAGTCTTTGGGGAAGGGTTAGGGTTAGGGTTCGGGCTAGGGTTAGGGTTAGGGGACGGGGACGCTTTAGGGTCCAGGTGAGGGCACGACAGCGCTTTAGGGGGAGCGTACGTGTGAGGGCGCGGGTTAGTGTCAGCGTACGGGTTAGGATTAGGGGACGGGTGAGGGTCAGGCTTCCGGGAAGGGTTAGGGTTAGGGTTCGGTCTAGGGTTAGGGTTAGGGGACGGGGACGGTTTAGGGTCCAGGTGAGGGTACGACAACGCTTTAGGGGGAGCGTACGTGTGAGGGCGCGGGTTAGTGTCAGCGTACGGATTAGGATTAGGGGACGGGTGAGGGTCAGGCTTCGGGGAAGGGTTAGGGTTAGGGTTCGGGCTAGGGTTAGGGTTAGGGGACGGGGACGCTTTAGGGTCCAGGTGAGGGCACGACAGCGCTTTAGGGGGAGCGTACGTGTGAGGGCGCGGGTTAGTGTCAGCGTACGGGTTAGGATTAGGGGACGGGTGAGGGTCAGGCTTCGGGGAAGGGTTAGGGTTAGGGTTCGGGCTAGGGTTAGGGTTAGGGGACGGGGACGCTTTAGGGTCCAGGT
The DNA here is from genome assembly GCF_039906515.1 of Pseudorca crassidens. Taxonomy (NCBI): domain Eukaryota; kingdom Metazoa; phylum Chordata; class Mammalia; order Artiodactyla; family Delphinidae; genus Pseudorca; species Pseudorca crassidens. The sequence continues at coordinate 47,853,688 of NC_090309.1, forward strand.
GAGGGCACGACAGCGCTTTAGGGGGAGCGTACGTGTGAGGGCGCGGGTTAGTGTCAGCGTACGGGTTAGGATTAGGGGACGGGTGAGGGTCAGGCTTCCGGGAAAGGTTAGGGTTAGGGTTCGGGCTAGGGTTAGGGTTAGGGGACGGGGACGGTTTACGGTCCAGGTGAGGGTACGACAACGCTTTAGGGGTAGCGTACGTGTGAGGGCGCGTGTTAGTGTCAGCGTACGGGTTAGGATTAGGGGACGGGTGAGGGTCAGGCTTCGGGGAAGGGTTAGGGTTAGGGTTCGGGCTAGGGTAAGTGTTAGGGGACGGGGATGGCTTAGGGTCCAGGTGAGGGCACGACAACGCTTTAGGGGGAGCGTACGTGTGAGGGCGCGGGTTAGTGTCAGCGTACGTGTTAGGATTAGGGGACGGGTGAGGGTCAGGCTTCGGGGAAGGTTTAGGGTTAGGGTTCAGGCTAGGGTTAGGGTTAGGGGACGGGGACGGTTTAGGGTCCAGGTGAGGGCACGACAACGCTTTAGGGGGAGCGTACGTGTGAGGGCGCGGGTTAGTGTCAGCGTACGGGTTAGGATTAGGGGACGAGTGAGGGTCAGGCTTCGGGGAAGGGTTAGGGTTAGGGTTCGGGCTAGGGTTAGGGTTAGGGGACGGGGACGGTTGAGCGTCCAGGTGAGGGTACGACAACGCTTTAGGGGGAGCGTACGTGTGAGGGCGCGGGTTAGTGTCAGCGTACGTGTTAGGATTAGGGGACGGGTGAGGGTCAGGCTTCGGGGAAGGTTTAGGGTTAGGGTTCAGGCTAGGGTTAGGGTTAGGGGACGGGGACGGTTTAGGGTCCAGGTGAGGGCACGACAACGCTTTAGGGGGAGCGTACGTGTGAGGGCGCGGGTTAGTGTCAGCGTACGGGTTAGGATTAGGGGACGAGTGAGGGTCAGGCTTCGGGGAAGGGTTAGGGTTAGGGTTCGGGCTAGGGTTAGGGTTAGGGGACGGGGACGGTTGAGCGTCCAGGTGAGGGTACGACAACGCTTTAGGGGGAGCGTACGTGTGAGGGCGCGGGTTAGTGTCAGCGTACGGGTTAGGATTAGGGGACGGGTGAGGGTCAGTCTTTGGGGAAGGGTTAGGGTTAGGGTTCGGGCTAGGGTTAGGGTTAGGGGACGGGGACGCTTTAGGGTCCAGGTGAGGGCACGACAGCGCTTTAGGGGGAGCGTACGTGTGAGGGCGCGGGTTAGTGTCAGCGTACGGGTTAGGATTAGGGGACGGGTGAGGGTCAGGCTTCCGGGAAGGGTTAGGGTTAGGGTTCGGTCTAGGGTTAGGGTTAGGGGACGGGGACGGTTTAGGGTCCAGGTGAGGGTACGACAACGCTTTAGGGGGAGCGTACGTGTGAGGGCGCGGGTTAGTGTCAGCGTACGGGTTAGGATTAGGGGACGGGTGAGGGTCAGGCTTCGGGGAAGGGTTAGGGTTAGGGTTCGGGCTAGGGTTAGGGTTAGGGGACGGGGACGCTTTAGGGTCCAGGTGAGGGCACGACAGCGCTTTAGGGGGAGCGTACGTGTGAGGGCGCGGGTTAGTGTCAACGTACGGGTTAGGATTAGGGGACGGGTGAGGGTCAGGCTTCCGGGAAGGGTTAGGGTTAGGGTTCGGGCTAGGGTTAGGGTTAGGGGACGGGGACGGTTTACGGTCCAGGTGAGGGTACGACAACGCTTTAGGGGGAGCGTACGTGTGAGGGCGCGGGTTAGTGTCAGCGTACGGGTTAGGATTAGGGGACGGGTGAGGGTCAGGCTTCCGGGAAGGGTTAGGGTTAGGGTTCGGGCTAGGGTTAGGGTTAGGGGACGGGGACGCTTTAGGGTCCAGGTGAGGCCACGACAGCGCTTTAGGGGGAGCGTACGTGTGAAGGCGCGGGTTAGGATTAGGGGACGGGTGAGGGTCAGGCTTCAGGGAAGGGTTAGGGTTAGGGTTCGGTCTAGGGTTAGGGTTAGGGGACGGGGACGGTTTAGGGTCCAGGTGAGGGTACGACAGCGCTTTAGGGGGAGCGTACGTGTGAGGGCGCGGGTTAGTGTCAGCGTACGGGTTAGGATTAGGGGACGGGTGAGGGTCAGGCTTCGGGGAAGGGTTAGGGTTAGGGTTCGGGCTAGGGTTAGGGTTAGGGGACGGGGACGCTTTAGGGTCCAGGTGAGGGCACGACAGCGCTTTAGGGGGAGCGTACGTGTGAGGGCGCGGGTTAGTGTCAGCGTACGGGTTAGGATTAGGGGACGGGTGAGGGTCAGGCTTCGGGGAAGGGTTAGGGTTAGGGTTCGGGCTAGGGTTAGGGTTAGGGGACGGGGACGCTTTAGGGTCCAGGTGAGGGCACGACAGCGCTTTAGGGGGAGCGTACGTGTGAGGGCGCGGGTTAGTGTCAGCGTACGGGTTAGGATTAGGGGACGGGTGAGGGTCAGGCTTCCGGGAAGGGTTAGGGTTAGGGTTCGGGCTAGGGTTAGGGTTAGGGGACGGGGACGGTTTACGGTCCAGGTGAGGGTACGACAACGCTTTAGGGGTAGCGTACGTGTGAGGGCGCGTGTTAGTGTCAGCGTACGGTTTAGGATTAGGGGACGGGTGAGGGTCAGGCTTCGGGGAAGGGTTAGGGTTAGGGTTCGGGCTAGGGTTAGTGTTAGGGGACGGGGATGGCTTAGGGTCCAGGTGAGGGCACGACAACGCTTTAGGGGGAGCGTACGTGTGAGGGCGCGGGTTAGTGTCAGCGTACGGGATAGGATTATGGGACGGGTGAGGGTCAGGCTTCGGGGAAGGGTTAGGGTTAGGGTTCGGGCTAGGGTTAGGGTTAGGGGACGGGGACGGTTTAGAGTCCATGTGAGGGCACGACAACGCTTTAGGGGGAGCGTACGTGTGAGGGCGCGGGTTAGTGTCAGCGTACGGGTTAGGATTAGGGGACGGGTGAGGGTCAGGCTTCCGGGAAGGGTTAGGGTTAGGGTTCGGGCTAGGGTAAGGGTTAGGGGACGGGGACGCTTTAGGGTCCAGGTGAGGCCACGACAGCGCTTTAAGGGGGAGCGTACGTGTGAGGGCGCGGGTTAGTGTCAGCGTACGTGTTAGGATTAGGGGACGGGTGACGGTCAGGCTTCGGGGAAGGTTTAGGGTTAGGGTTCAGGCTAGGGTTAGGGTTAGGGGACGGGGACGGTTTAGGGTCCAGGTGAGGGCACGACAACGCTTTAGGGGGAGCGTACGTGTGAGGGCGCGGGTTAGTGTCAGCGTACGGGTTAGGATTAGGGGACGAGTGAGGGTCAGGCTTCGGGGAAGGGTTAGGGTTAGGGTTCGGGCTAGGGTTAGGGTTAGGAGACGGGGACGGTTGAGCGTCCAGGTGAGGGTACGACAACGCTTTAGGGGGAGCGTACGTGTGAGGGCGCGGGTTAGTGTCAGCGTACGTGTTAGGATTAGGGGACGGGTGAGGGTCAGGCTTCGGGGAAGGTTTAGGGTTAGGGTTCAGGCTAGGGTTAGGGTTAGGGGACGGGGACGGTTTAGGGTCCAGGTGAGGGCACGACAACGCTTTAGGGGGAGCGTACGTGTGAGGGCGCGGGTTAGTGTCAGCGTACGGGTTAGGATTAGGGGACGAGTGAGGGTCAGGCTTCGGGGAAGGGTTAGGGTTAGGGTTCGGGCTAGGGTTAGGGTTAGGGGACGGGGACGGTTGAGCGTCCAGGTGAGGGCACGACAACGCTTTAGGGGGAGCGTACGTGTGAGGGCGCGGGTTAGTGTCAGCATACGGGTTAGGATTAGGGGACGGGTGAGGGTCAGTCTTTGGGGAAGGGTTAGGGTTAGGGTTCGGGCTAGGGTTAGGGTTAGGGGACGGGGACGGTTTAGGGTCCAGGTGAGGGCACGACAACGCTTTAGGGGGAGCGTACGTGTGAGGGCGCGGGTTAGTGTCAGCGTACGGGTTAGGATTAGGGGACGGGTGAGGGTCAGGCTTCCGGGAAGGGTTAGGGTTAGGGTTCGGTCTAGGGTTAGGGTTAGGGGACGGGGACGGTTTAGGGTCCAGGTGAGGGTACGACAACGCTTTAGGGGGAGCGTACGTGTGAGGGCGCGGGTTAGTGTCAGCGTACGGGTTAGGATTAGGGGACGGGTGAGGGTCAGGCTTCGGGGAAGGGTTAGGGTTAGGGTTCGGGCTAGGGTTAGGGTTAGGGGACGGGGACGCTTTAGGGTCCAGGTGAGGGCACGACAGCGCTTTAGGGGGAGCGTACGTGTGAGGGCGCGGGTTAGTGTCAGCGTACGGGTTAGGATTAGGGGACGGGTGAGGGTCAGGCTTCGGGGAAGGGTTAGGGTTAGGGTTCGGGCTAGGGTTAGGGTTAGGGGACGGGGACGCTTTAGGGTCCAGGTGAGGGCACGACAGCGCTTTAGGGGGAGCGTACGTGTGAGGGCGCGGGTTAGTGTCAGCGTACGGGTTAGGATTAAGGGACGGGTGAGGGTCAGGCTTCCGGGAAGGGTTAGGGTTAGGTTTCGGGCTAGGGTTAGGGTTAGGGGACGGGGACGGTTTACGGTCCAGGTGAGGGCACGACAACGCTTTAGGGGGAGCGTACGTGTGAGGGCGCAGGTTAGTGTCAGCGTACGGGTTAGGATTAGGGGACGGGTGAGGGTCAGTCTTCGGGGAAGGGTTAGGGTTAGGGTTCGGGCTAGGGTTAGGGTTAGGGGACGGGGACGCTTTAGGGTCCAGGTGAGGGCACGACAGCGCTTTAGGGGGAGCGTACGTGTGAGGGCGCGGGTTAGTGTCAGCGTACGGGTTAGGATTAGGGGACGGGTGAGGGTCAGGCTTCCGGGAAGGGTTAGGGTTAGGGTTCGGTCTAGGGTTAGGGTTAGGGGACGGGGACGGTTTAGGGTCCAGGTGAGGGCACGACAGCGCTTTAGGGGGAGCGTACGTGTGAGGGCGCGGGTTAGTGTCAGCGTACGGGTTAGGATTAGGGGACGGGTGAGGGTCAGGCTTCCGGGAAGGGTTAGGGTTAGGGTTCGGGCTAGGGTTAGGGTTAGGGGACGGGGACGGTTTAGGGTCCAGGTGAGGGTACGACAACGCTTTAGGGGGAGCGTACGTGTGAGGGCGCGGGTTAGTGTCAGCGTACGGGTTAGGATTAGGGGACGTGTGAGGGTCAGGCTTCGGGGAAGGGTTAGGGTTAGGGTTCGGGCTAGGGTTAGGGTTAGGGGACGGGGACGGTTTAGGGTCCAGGTGAGGGCACGACAACGCTTTAGGGGGAGCGTACGTGTGAGGGCGCGGGTTAGTGTCAGCGTACGGTATAGGATTAGGGGACGGGTGAGGGTCAGGCTTCGGGGAAGGGTTAGGGTTAGGGTTCGGGCTAGGGTTAGGGTTAGGGGACGGGGAAGGTTTAGGGTCCATGTGAGGGCACGACAACGCTTTAGGGGGAGCGTACGTGTGAGGGCGCGGGTTAGTGTCAGCGTACGGGTTAGGATTAGGGGACGGGTGAGGGTCAGGCTTCGGGGAAGGGTTAGGGTTAGGGTTCGGGCTAGGGTTAGGGTTAGGGGACGGGGACGGTTTAGGGTCCAGGTGAGGGCACGACAACGCTTTAGGGGGAGCGTACGTGTGACGGCGCGGGTTAGTGTCAGCGTACGGGTTAGGATTAGGGGACGAGTGAGGGTCAGGCTTCGGGGAAGGGTTAGGGTTAGGGTTCGGGCTAGGGTTAGGGTTAGGGGACGGGGACGGTTGAGGGTCCAGGTGAGGGTACGACAACGCTTTAGGGGGAGCGTACGTGTGAGGGCGCGGGTTAGTGTCAGCATACGGGTTAGGATTAGGGGACGGGTGAGGGTCAGTCTTCGGGGCAGGGTTAGGGTTAGGGTTCGGGCTAGGGTTAGGGTTAGGGGACGGGGACGGTTTAGGGTCCAGGTGAGGGCACGACAGCGCTTTAGGGGGAGCGTACGTGTGAGGGCGCGGGTTAGTGTCAGCGTACGGGTTAGGATTATGGGACGGGTGAGGGTCAGGCTTCGGGGAAGGGTTAGGGTTAGGGTTCGTGCTAGGGTTAGGGTTAGGGGACGGGGACGGTTGAGGGTCCAGGTGAGGGTACGACAACGCTTTAGGGGGAGCGTACGTGTGAGGGCGCGGGTTAGTGTCAGCGTACGGGTTAGGATTAGGGGACGGGTGAGGGTCAGGCTTCGGGGAAGGGTTAGGGTTAGGGTTCGGGCTAGGGTTAGGGTTCGGGGACGGGGACGCTTTAGGGTCCAGGTGAGGGCACGACAGCGCTTTAAGGGGAGCGTACGTGTGAGGGCGCGGGTTAGTGTCAGCGTACGGTTTAGGATTAGGGGACGGGTGAGGGTCAGGCTTCCGGGAAGGGTTAGGGTTAGGGTTCGGGCTAGGGTTAGGGTTAGGGGACGGGGACGGTTTAGGGTCCAGGTGAGGGCACGACAACGCTTTAGGTGGAGCGTACGTGTGACGGCGCGGGTTAGTGTCAGCGTACGGGTTAGGATTAGGGGACGAGTGAGGGTCAGGCTTCAGGGAAGGGTTAGGGTTAGGGTTCGGTCTAGGGTTAGGGTTAGGGGACGGGGACGGTTGAGGGTCCAGGTGAGGGTACGACAACGCTTTAGGGGGAGCGTACGTGTGAGGGCGCGGGTTAGTGTCAGCGTACGGGTTAGGATTAGGGGACGGGTGAGGGTCAGGCTTCCGGGAAGGGTTAGGGTTAGGGTTCGGCCTAGGGTTAGGGTTAGGGGACGGGGACGCTTTAGGGTCCAGGTGAGGGCACGACAGCGCTTTAGGGGGAGCGTACGTGTGAGGGCGCGGGTTAGTGTCAGCGTACGGGTTAGGATTATGGGACGGGTGAGGGTCAGGCTTCCGGGAAGGGTTAGGGTTAGGGTTCGGGCTAGGGTTAGGGTTAGGGGACGGGGACGGTTTAGGGTCCAGGTGAGGGTACGACAACGCTTTAGGGGGAGCGTACGTGTGAGGGCGCGGGTTAGTGTCAGCGTACGGGTTAGGATTAGGGGACGTGTGAGGGTCAGGCTTCGGGGAAGGGTTAGGGTTAGGGTTCGGGCTAGGGTTAGGGGACGGGGACGGTTTAGGGTCCAGGTGAGGGCACGACAACGCTTTAGGGGGAGCGTACGTGTGAGGGCGCGGGTTAGTGTCAGCGTACGGGATAGGATTAGGGGACGGGTGAGGGTCAGGCTTCGGGGAAGGGTTAGGGTTAGGGTTCGGGCTAGGGTTAGGGTTAGGGGACGGGTGAGGGTCAGGCTTCGGGGAAGGTTTAGGGTTAGGGTTCGGGCTAGGGTTAGGGTTAGGGGACGGGGACGGTTTAGGGTCCAGGTGAGGGCACGACAACGCTTTAGGGGGAGCGTACGTGTGAGGGCGCGGGTTAGTGTCAGCGTACGTGTTAGGATTAGGGGACGGGTGAGGGTCAGGCTTCGGGGAAGGTTTAGGGTTAGGGTTCGGGCTAGGGTTAGGGTTAGGGGACTGGGACGCTTTAGGGTCCAGGTGAGGGCACGACAGAGCTTTAGGGGGAGCGTACGTGTGAGGGCGCGGGTTAGTGTCAGCGTACGGGTTAGGATTAGGGGACGGGTGAGGGTCAGGCTTCGGGGAAGGGTTAGGGTTAGAGTTTGGGCTAGGGTTAGGGTCAGGGGACGGGGACGGTTTAGGGTCCAGGTGAGGGTACGACAACGCTTTAGGGGGAGCGTACGTGTGAGGGCGCGGGTTAGTGTCAGCGTACGGGTTAGGACTAGGGGACGGGTGAGGGTCAGGCTTCGGGGAAGGGTTAGGGTTAGGGTTCGGGCTAGGGTTAGGGTTAGGGGACGGGGACGCTTTAGGGTCCATGTGAGGGCACGACAGCGCTTTAGGGGGAGCGTACGTGTGAGGGCGCGGGTTAGTGTCAGCGTACGGGTTAGGATTAGGGGACGGGTGAGGGTCAGGCTTCCGGGAAGGGTTAGGGTTAGGGTTCGGGCTAGGGTTAGGGTTAGGGGACGGGGACGGTTTAGGGTCCAGGTGAGGGCACGACAACGCTTTAGGTGGAGCGTACGTGTGACGGCGCTGGTTAGTGTCAGCGTACGGGATAGGATTAGGGGACGGGTGAGGGTCAGGCTTCGGGGAAGGGTTAGGGTTAGGGTTCGGGCTAGGGTTAGGGTTAGGGGACGGGGACGGTTGAGGGTCCAGGTGAGGGTACGACAACGCTTTAGGGGGAGCGTACGTGTGAGGGCGCGGGTTAGTGTCAGCGTACGGGTTAGGATTAGGGGACGGGTGAGGGTCAGGCATCGGGGAAGGGTTAGGGTTAGGGTTCGGGCTAGGGTTAGGGTTAGGGGACGGGGACGGTTGAGGGTCCAGGTGAGGGTACGACAACGCTTTAGGGGGAGCGTACGTGTGAGGGCGCGGGTTAGTGTCAGCGTACGTGTTAGGATTAGGGGACGGGTGAGGGTCAGGCTTCGGGGAAGGTTTAGGGTTAGGGTTCGGGCTAGGGTTAGGGTTAGGGGACGGGGACGGTTTAGGGTCCAGGTGAGGGCACGACAACGCTTTAGGGGGAGCGTACGTGTGACGGCGCGGGTTAGTGTCAGCGTACGGGATAGGATTAGGGGACGGGTGAGGGTCAGGCTTCGGGGAAGGGTTAGGGTTAGGGTTCGGGCTAGGGTTAGGGTTAGGGGACGGGGACGGTTGAGGGTCCAGGTGAGGGTACGACAACGCTTTAGGGGGAGCGTACGTGTGAGGGCGCGGGTTAGTGTCAGCGTACGGGTTAGGATTAGGTGACGGGTGATGGTCAGGCTTCGGGGAAGGGTTAGGGTTAGGGTTCGGGCTAGGGTTAGGGTTAGGGCTAGGGTTAGGGTTAGGGGACGGGGACGGTTGAGGGTCCAGGTGAGGGTACGACAACGCTTTAGGGGGAGCGTACGTGTGAGGGCGCGGGTTAGTGTCAGCGTGCGGGTTAGGATTAGGGGACGGGTGAGGGTCAGGCTTCCGGGAAGGGTTAGGGTTAGGGTTCGGTCTAGGGTTAGGGTTAGGGGACGGGGACGGTTTAGGGTCCAGGTGAGGGTACGACAACGCTTTAGGGGGAGCGTACGTGTGAGGGCGCGGGTTAGTGTCAGCGTACGGGTTAGGATTAGGGGACGGGTGAGGGTCAGGCTTCGGGGAAGGGTTAGGGTTAGGGTTCGGGCTAGGGTTAGGGTTAGGGGACGGGGACGCTTTAGGGTCCAGGTGAGGGCACGACAGCGCTTTAGGGGGAGCGTACGTGTGAGGGCGCGGGTTAGTGTCAGCGTACGGGTTAGGATTAGGGGACGGGTGAGTGTCAGGCTTCGGGGAAGGGTTAGGGTTAGGGTTCGGGCTAGGGTTAGGGTTAGGGGACGGGGACGGTTTAGGGTCCAGGTGAGGGTACGACAACGCTTTAGGGGGAGCGTACGTGTGAGGGCGCGGGTTAGTGTCAGCGTACGGGTTAGGATTATGGTTCGGGTGAGGGTCAGGCTTCGGGGAAGGGTTAGGGTTAGGGTTCGGGCTAGGGTTAGGGTTAGGGGACGGGGACGGTTTGCGGTCCAGGTGAGGGCACGACAACGCTTTAGGGGGAGCGTACGTGTGAGGGCGCGGGTTAGTGTCAGCGTACGGGATAGGATTAGGGGACGGGTGAGTGTCAGGCTTCCGGGAAGGGTTAGGGTTAGGGTTCGGGCTAGGGTTAGGGTTAGGGGACGGGGACGGTTGAGGGTCCAGGTGAGGGCACGACAACGCTTTAGGTGGATCGTACGTGTGACGGCGCGGGTTAGTGTCAGCGTACGGGTTAGGATTAGGGGACGGGTGAGGGTCAGGCTTCCGGGAAGGGTTAGGGTTAGGGTTCGGGCTAGGGTTAGGGTTAGGGGACGGGGACGGTTTAGGGTCCAGGTGAGGGCACGACAACGCTTTAGGTGGATCGTACGTGTGACGGCGCGGGTTAGTGTCAGCGTACGGGATAGGATTAGGGGACGGGTGAGGGTCAGGCTTCGGGGAAGGGTTAGGGTTAGGGTTCGGGTTAGGGGACGGGGACGGTTTAGGGTCCATGTGAGGGCACGACAACGCTTTAGGGGGAGCGTACGTGTGAGGGCGCGGGTTAGTGTCAGCGTACGTGTTAGGATTAGGGGACGGGTGAGGGTCAGGCTTCCGGGAAGGGTTAGGGTTAGGGTTCGGGCTAGGGTTAGGGTTAGGGGACGGGGACGGTTGAGGGTCCAGGTGAGGGCACGACAACGCTTTAGGTGGATCGTACGTGTGACGGCGCGGGTTAGTGTCAGCGTACGGGATAGGATTAGGGGACGGGTGAGGGTCAGGCTTCCGGGAAGGGTTAGGGTTAGGGTTCGGGCTAGGGTTAGGGTTAGGGGACGGGGACGGTTTAGGGTCCAGGTGAGGGCACGACAACGCTTTAGGTGGATCGTACGTGTGACGGCGCGGGTTAGTGTCAGCGTACGGGATAGGATTAGGGGACGGGTGAGGGTCAGGCTTCGGGGAAGGGTTAGGGTTAGGGTTCGGGTTAGGGGACGGGGACGGTTTAGGTTCCATGTGAGGGCACGACAACGCTTTAGGGGGAGCGTACGTGTGAGGGCGCGGGTTAGTGTCAGCGTACGTGTTAGGATTAGGGGACGGGTGAGGGTCAGGCTTCGGGGAAGGTTTAGGGTTAGGGTTCGGGCTAGGGTTAGGGTTAGGGGACGGGGACGGTTTAGGGTCCAGGTGAGGGCACGACAACGCTTTAGGGGGAGCGTACGTGTGACGGCGCGGGTTAGTGTCAGCGTACGGGATAGGATTAGGGGACGGGTGAGGGTCAGGCTTCGGGGAAGGGTTAGGGTTAGGGTTCGGGCTAGGGTTAGGGTTAGGGGACGGGGACGGTTGAGGGTCCAGGTGAGGGTACGACAACGCTTTAGGGGGAGCGTACGTGTGAGGGCGCGGGTTAGTGTCAGCGTACGGGTTAGGATTAGGTGACGGGTGATGGTCAGGCTTCGGGGAAGGGTTAGGGTTAGGGTTCGGGCTAGGGTTAGGGTTAGGGCTAGGGTTAGGGTTAGGGGACGGGGACGGTTGAGGGTCCAGGTGAGGGTACGACAACGCTTTAGGGGGAGCGTACGTGTGAGGGCGCGGGTTAGTGTCAGCGTGCGGGTTAGGATTAGGGGACGGGTGAGGGTCAGGCTTCCGGGAAGGGTTAGGGTTAGGGTTCGGTCTAGGGTTAGGGTTAGGGGACGGGGACGGTTTAGGGTCCAGGTGAGGGTACGACAACGCTTTAGGGGGAGCGTACGTGTGAGGGCGCGGGTTAGTGTCAGCGTACGGGTTAGGATTAGGGGACGGGTGAGGGTCAGGCTTCGGGGAAGGGTTAGGGTTAGGGTTCGGGCTAGGGTTAGGGTTAGGGGACGGGGACGCTTTAGGGTCCAGGTGAGGGCACGACAGCGCTTTAGGGGGAGCGTACGTGTGAGGGCGCGGGTTAGTGTCAGCGTACGGGTTAGGATTAGGGGACGGGTGAGGGTCAGGCTTCGGGGAAGGGTTAGGGTTAGGGTTCGGGCTAGGGTTAGGGTTAGGGGACGGGGACGGTTTAGGGTCCAGTTGAGGGTACGACAACGCTTTAGGGGGAGCGTACGTGTGAGGGCGCGGGTTAGTGTCAGCGTACGGGTTAGGATTATGGTTCGGGTGAGGGTCAGGCTTCGGGGAAGGGTTAGGGTTAGGGTTCGGGCTAGGGTTAGGGTTAGGGGACGGGGACGGTTTGCGGTCCAGGTGAGGGCACGACAACGCTTTAGGGGGAGCGTACGTGTGAGGGCGCGGGTTAGTGTCAGCGTACGGGATAGGATTAGGGGACGGGTGAGGGTCAGGCTTCCGGGAAGGGTTAGGGTTAGGGTTCGGGCTAGGGTTAGGGTTAGGGGACGGGGACGGTTGAGGGTCCAGGTGAGGGTACGACAACTCTTTAGGGGGAGCGTACGTGTGAGGGCGCGGGTTAGTGTCAGCGTACGGGTTAGGATTAGGGGACGGGTGAGGGTCAGGCTTCGGGGAAGGGTTAGGGTTAGGGTTCGGGCTAGGGTTAGGGTTAGGGGACGGGGACGCTTTAGGGTCCAGGTGAAGGCACGACAGCGCTTTAGGGGGAGCGTACGTGTGAGGGCGCGGGTTAGTGTCAGCGTACGGGTTAGGATTAGGGGACGGGTGAGGGTCAGGCTTCGGGGAAGGGTTAGGGTTAGGGTTCGGGCTAGGTTTAGGGTTAGGGGACGTGGACGGTTTAGGGTCCATGTGAGGGCACGACAACGCTTTAGGGGGAGCGTACGTGTGAGGGCGCGGGTTACTGTCAGCGTACGGGTTAGGATTAGGGGACGGGTGAGGCTCAGGCTTCCGGGAAGGGTTAGGGTTAGGGTTCGGGCTAGGGTTAGGGTTAGGGGACGGGGACGGTTTAGGGTCCAGATGAGGGTACGACAACGCTTTAGGGGGAGCGTACGTGTGAGGGCGCGGGTTAGTGTCAGCGTACGGGTTAGGATTAGGGGACGGGTGAGGGTCAGGCTTCGGGGAAGGGTTAGGGTTAGGGTTCGGGCTAGGGTTAGGGTTAGGGGACGGGGATGGTTTAGGGTCCAGGTGAGGGCACGACAACGCTTTAGGGGGAGCGTACGTGTGAGGGCGCGGGTTAGTGTCAGCGTACGGGATAGGATTAGGGGACGGGTTAGGGTCAGGCTTCGGGGAAGGGTTAGGGTTAGGGTTCGGGCTAGGGTTAGGGTTAGGGGACGGGGACGGTTTAGGGTCCATGTGAGGGCACGACAACGCTTTAGGGGGAGCGTACGTGTGAGGGCGCGGGTTAGTGTCAGCGTACGTGTTAGGATTAGGGGACGGGTGAGGGTCAGGCTTCGGGGAAGGTTTCTGGTTAGGGTTCGGGCTAGGGTTAGGGTTAGGGGACGGGGACGGTTTAGGGTCCAGGTGAGGGCACGACAACGCTTTAGGGGGAGCGTACGTGTGACGGCACGGGTTAGTGTCAGCGTACGGGTTAGGATTAGGGGACGAGTGAGGGTCAGGCTTCGGGGAAGGGTTAGGGTTAGGGTTCGGGCTAGGGTTAGGGGACGGGGACGGTTGAGGGTCCAGGTGAGGGTACGACAACGCTTTAGGGGGAGTGTACGTGTGAGGGCGCGGGTTAGTGTCAGCGTACGGGTTAGGATTAGGGGACGGGTGAGGGTCAGGCTTCGGGGAAGGGTTAGGGTTAGGGTTCGGGCTAGGGTTAGGGTTAGGGGACGGGGACGCTTTAGGGTCCAGGTGAGGGCACGACAGCACTTTAGGGGGAGCGTACGTGTGAGGGCGCGGGTTAGTGTCAGCGTACGGGTTAGGATTAGGGGACGGGTGAGGGTCAGGCTTCGGGGAAGGGTTAGGGTTAGGGTTCGGGCTAGGGTTAGGGTTAGGGGACGGGGACGCTTTAGGGTCCAGGTGAGGGCACGACAGCGCTTTAGGGGGAGCGTACGTGTGAGGGCGCGGGTTAGTGTCAGCGTACGGGTTAGGATTAGGGGACGGGTGAGGGTCAGGCTTCCGGGAAGGGTTAGGGTTAGGGTTCGGGCTAGGGTTAGGGTTAGGGGACGGGGACGGTTTAGGGTCCAGGTGAGGGTACGACAACGCTTTAGGGGGAGCGTACGTGTGAGGGCGCGGGTTAGTGTCAGCGTACGGGTTAGGATTAGGGGACGGGTGAGGGTCAGGCTTCGGGGAAGGGTTAGGGTTAGGGTTCGGGCTAGGGTTAGGGTTAGGGGACGGGGACGCTTTAGGGTCCAGGTGAGGGCACGACAGCGCTTTAGGGGGAGCGTACGTGTGAGGGCGCGGGTTAGTGTCAGCGTACGGGTTAGGATTAGGGGACGGGTGAGGGTCAGGCTTCCGGGAAGGGTTAGGGTTAGGGTTCGGGCTAGGGTTAGGGTTAGGGGACGGGGACGGTTTAGGGTCCAGGTGAGGGCACGACAACGCTTTAGGGGGAGCGTACGTGTGAGGGCGCGGGTTAGTGTCAGCGTACGGGTTAGGATTATGGGACGGGTGAGGGTCAGGCTTCGGGGAAGGGTTAGGGTTAGGGTTCGGGCTAGGGTTAGGGTTAGGGGACGGGGACGGTTTAGGGTCCAGGTGAGGGCACGACAACGCTTTAGGGGGAGCGTACGTGTGAGGGCGCGGGTTAGTGTCAGCGTACGGGATAGGATTAGGGGACGGGTGAGGGTCAGGCTTCGGGGAAGGGTTAGGTTTAGGGTTCGGGCTAGGGTTAGGGTTAGGGGACGGGGACGGTTTAGGGTCCAGGTGAGGGCACGACAACGCTTTAGGGGGAGCGTACGTGTGAGGGCGTGGGTTAGTGTCAGCGTACGGGATAGGATTAGGGGACGGGTGAGGGTCAGGCTTCGGGGAAGTGTTAGGGTTAGGGTTCGGGCTAGGGTTAGGGTTAGGGGATGGGGACGGTTTAGGGTCCATGTGAGGGCACGACAACGCTTTAGGGGGAGCGTACGTGTGAGGGCGCGGGTTAGTGTCAGCGTACGTGTTAGGATTAGGGGACGGGTGAGGGTCAGGCTTCGGGGAAGATTTAGGGTTAGGGTTCGGGCTAGGGTTAGGGTTAGGGGACGGGGACGGTTTAGGGTCCAGGTGAGGGCACGACAACGCTTTAGGGGGAGCGTACGTGTGACGGCATGGGTTAGTGTCAGCGTACGGGTTAGGATTAGGGGACGAGTGAGGGTCAGGCTTCGGGGAAGGGTTAGGGTTAGGGTTCGGGCTAGGGTTAGGGGACGGGGACGGTTGAGGGTCCAGGTGAGGGTACGACAACACTTTAGGGGGAGCGTACGTGTGAGGGCGCGGGTTAGTGTCAGCGTACGGGTTAGGATTAGGCGACGGGTGAGGGTCAGTCTTCGGGGAAGGGTTAGGGTTAGGGTTCGGGCTAGGGTTAGGGTTAGGGGACGGGGACGGTTTAGGGTCCAGGTGAGGGTACGACAACGCTTTAGGGGGAGTGTACGTGTGAGGGCGCGGGTTAGTGTCAGCGTACGGGTTAGGATTAGGGGACGGGTGAGGGTCAGGCTTCGGGGAAGGGTTAGGGTTAGGGTTCGGGCTAGGGTTAGGGTTAGGGGACGGGGACGCTTTAGGGTCCAGGTGAGGGCACGACAGCGCTTTAGGGGGAGCGTACGTGTGAGGGCGCGGGTTAGTGTCAGCGTACGGGTTAGGATTAGGGGACGGGTGAGGGTCAGGCTTCGGGGAAGGGTTAGGGTTAGGGTTCGGGCTAGGGTTAGGGTTAGGGGACGGGGACGCTTTAGGGTCCAGGTGAGGGCACGACAGCGCTTTAGGGGGAGCGTACGTGTGAGGGCGCGGGTTAGTGTCAGCGTACGGGTTAGGATTAGGGGACGGGTGAGGGTCAGGCTTCCGGGAAGGGTTAGGGTTAGGGTTCGGGCTAGGGTTAGGGTTAGGGGACGGGGACGGTTTAGGGTCCAGGTGAGGGTACGACAACGCTTTAGGGGGAGCGTACGTGTGAGGGCGCGGGTTAGTGTCAGTGTACGGGTTAGGATTAGGGGACGGGTGAGGGTCAGGCTTCGGGGAAGGGTTAGGGTTAGGGTTCGGGCTAGGGTTAGGGTTAGGGGACGGGGACGCTTTAGGGTCCAGGTGAGGGCACGACAGCGCTTTAGGGGGAGCGTACGTGTGAGGGCGCGGGTTGGTGTCAGCGTACGGGTTAGGATTAGGGGACGGGTGAGGGTCAGGCTTCCGGGAAGGGTTAGGGTTAGGGTTCGGGCTAGGGTTAGGGTTAGGGGACGGGGACGGTTTAGGGTCCAGGTGAGGGTACGACAACGCTTTAGGGGGAGCGTACGTGTGAGGGCGCGGGTTAGTGTCAGCGTACGGGTTAGGATTAGGGGACGGGTGAGGGTCAGGCTTCGGGGAAGGGTTAGGGTTAGGGTTCGGGCTAGGGTTAGGGTTAGGGGACGCTTTAGGGTCCAGGTGAGGGCACGACAGCGCTTTAGGGGGAGCGTACGTGTGAGAGCGTGGGTTAGTGTCAGCGTACGGGTTAGGATTAGGGGACGGGTGAGGGTCAGGCTTCGGGGAAGGGTTAGGGTTAGGGTTCGGGCTAGGGTTAGGGTTAGGGGACGGGGACGGTTTAGGGTCCAGGTGAGGGTACGACAACGATTTAGGGGGAGCGTACGTGTGAGGGCGCGGGTTAGTGTCAGCATACGGGTTAGGATTAGGGGACGGGTGAGGGTCAGGCTTCGGGGAAGGGTTAGGGTTAGGGTTCGGGCTAGGGTTAGGGTTAGGGGACGGGGACGGTTTAGGGTCCAGGTGAGGGTACGACAACGCTTTAGGGGGAGCGTACGTGTGAGGGCGCGGGTGAGTGTCAGTGTACGGGTTAGGATTAGGGGACGGGTGAGGGTCAGGCTTCGGGGAAGGGTTAGGGTTAGGGTTCGGGCTAGGGTTAGGGTTAGGGAACGGGGACGCTTTAGGGTCCAGGTGAGGGCACGACAGCGCTTTAGGGGGAGCGTACGTGTGAGGGCGCGGGTTAGTGTCAGCGTACGGGTTAGGATTAGGGGACGGGTGAGGGTCAGGCTTCCGGGAAGGGTTAGGGTTAGGGTTCGGGCTAGGGTTAGGGGACGGGGACGGTTTAGGGTCCAGGTGAGGGTACGACAATGCTTTAGGGGGAGCGTACGTGTGAGGGCGCGGGTTAGTGTCAGCGTACGGGTTAGGATTAGGGGACGGGTGAGGGTCAGGCTTCGGGGAAGGGTTAGGGTTAGGGTTAGGGGACGGGGAGGGTTTAGGGTCCAGGTGAGGGCACGACAAC
This sequence comes from Pseudorca crassidens, assembly GCF_039906515.1. NCBI lineage: Eukaryota > Metazoa > Chordata > Mammalia > Artiodactyla > Delphinidae > Pseudorca > Pseudorca crassidens. The sequence goes on from NC_090309.1 coordinate 47,870,347, forward strand.
GCTTTAGGGGGAGCGTACGTGTGAGGGCGCGGGTTAGTGTCAGCGTACGTGTTAGGATTAGGGGACGGGTGAGGGTCAGGCTTCGGGGAAGGTTTAGGGTTACGGTTCGGGCTAGGGTTAGGGTTAGGGGACGGGGACGGTTTAGGGTCCAGGTGAGGGCACGACAACGCTTTAGGGGTAGCGTACGTGTGACGGCACGGGTTAGTGTCAGCGTACGGGTTAGGATTAGGGGACGAGTGAGGGTCAGGCTTCGGGGAAGGGTTAGGGTTAGGGTTCGGGCTAGGGTTAGGGTTAGGGGACGGGGACGGTTGAGGGTCCAGGTGAGGGTACGACAACACTTTAGAGGGAGCGTACGTGTGAGGGCGCGGGTTAGTGTCAGCGTACGGGTTAGGATTAGGCGACGGGTGAGGGTCAGTCTTCGGGGAAGGGTTAGGGTTAGGGTTCGGGCTAGGGTTAGGGTTAGGGGACGGGGACGCTTTAGGGTCCAGATGAGGGCACGACAGCGCTTTAGGGGGAGCGTACGTGTGAGGGCGCGGGTTTGTGTCAGCGTACGGGTTAGGATTAGGGGACGGGTGAGGGTTAGGCTTCCGGGAAGGGTTAGGGTCAGGGTTCGGGTTAGGGTTAGGGTTAGGGGACGTGGACGGTTTAGGGTCCAGGTGAGGGTACGACAACGCTTTAGGGGGAGCGTACGTGTGAGGGCGCGGGTTAGTGTCAGCGTACGGGTTAGGATTAGGGGACGGGTGAGGGTCAGGCTTCGGGGAAGGGTTAGGGTTAGGGTTCGGGCTAGGGTTAGGGTTAGGGGACGGGGACGCTTTAGGGTCCAGGTGAGGGCACGACAGCGCTTTAGGGGGAGCGTACGTGTGAGGGCGCGGGTTAGTGTCAGCGTACGGGTTAGGATTAGGGGACGGGTGAGGGTCAGGCTTCGGGGAAGGGTTAGGGTTAGGGTTCGGGCTAGGGTTAGGGTTAGGGGACGGGGACGGTTTAGGGTCCAGGTGAGGGCACGACAACGCTTTAGGGGGAGCGTACGTGTGAGGGCGCGGGTTAGTGTCAGCGTACGTGTTAGGATTAGGGGACGGGTGAGGGTCAGGCTTCGGGGAAGGGTTGGGGTTAGGGTTCGGGCTAGGGTTAGGGTTAGGGGACGGGGACGCTTTAGGGTCCAGGTGAGGGCACGACAGCGCTTTAGGGGGAGCGTACGTGTGAGGGCGCGGGTTAGTGTCAGCGTACGGGTTAGGATTAGGGGACGGGTGAGGGTCAGGCTTCCGGGAAGGGTTAGGGTTAGGGTTCGGGCTAGGGTTAGGGTTAGGGGACGGGGACGGTTTAGGGTCCAGGTGAGGGTACGACAACGCTTTAGGGGGAGCGTACGTGTGAGGGCGCGGGTTAGTGTCAGCGTACGGGTTAGGATTAGGGGACGGGTGAGGGTCAGGCTTCGGGGAAGGGTTAGGGTTAGGGTTCGGGCTAGGGTTAGGGTTAGGGGACGGGGACGCTTTAGGGTCCAGGTGAGGGCACGACAGCGCTTTAGGGGGAGCGTACGTGTGAGGGCGCGGGTTAGTGTCAGCGTACGGGTTAGGATTAGGGGACGGGTGAGGGTCAGGCTTCCGGGAAGGGTTAGGGTTAGGGTTCGGGCTAGGGTTAGGGTTAGGGGACGGGGACGGTTTAGGGTCCAGGTGAGGGTACGACAACGCTTTAGGGGGAGCGTACGTGTGAGGGCGCGGGTTAGTGTCAGCGTACGGGTTAGGATTAGGGGACGGGTGAGGGTCAGGCTTCGGGGAAGGGTTAGGGTTAGGGTTCGGGCTAGGGTTAGGGTTAGGGGACGGGGACGCTTTAGGGTCCAGGTGAGGGCACGACAGCGCTTTAGGGGGAGCGTACGTGTGAGAGCGCGGGTTAGTGTCAGCGTACGGGTTAGGATTAGGGGACGGGTGAGGGTCAGGCTTCGGGGAAGGGTTAGGGTTAGGGTTAGGGGACGGGGACGGTTTAGGGTCCAGGTGAGGGTACGACAACGCTTTAGGGGGAGCGTACGTGTGAGGGCGCGGGTTAGTGTCAGCGTACGGGTTAGGATTAGGGGACGGGTGAGGGTCAGGCTTCGGGGAAGGGTTAGGGTTAGGGTTCGGGCTAGGGTTAGGGTTAGGGGACGGGGAGGGTTTAGGGTCCAGGTGAGGGCACGACAACGCTTTAGGGGGAGCGTACGTGTGAGGGCGCGGGTTAGTGTCAGCGTACGGGATAGGATTAGGGGACGGGTGAGGGTCAGGCTTCGGGGAAGGGTTAGGGTTAGGGTTCGGGCTAGGGTTAGGGTTAGGGGACGGGGACGGTTTAGGGTCCATGTGAGGGCACGACAACGCTTTAGGGGGAGCGTACGTGTGAGGGCGCGGGTTAGTGTCAGCGTACGTGTTAGGATTAGGGGACGGGTGAGGGTCAGGCTTCGGGGAAGTGTTAGGGTTAGGGTTCGGGCTAGGGTTAGGGTTAGGGGACGGGGACGCTTTAGGGTCCAGGTGAGGGCACGACAGCGCTTTAGGGGGAGCGTACGTGTGAGGGCGCGGGTTAGTGTCAGCGTACGGGTTAGGATTAGGGGACGGGTGAGGGTCAGGCTTCCGGGAAGGGTTAGGGTTAGGGTTCGGGCTAGGGTTAGGGTTAGGGGACGGGGACGGTTTAGGGTCCAGGTGAGGGTACGACAACGCTTTAGGGGGAGCGTACGTGTGAGGGCGCGGGTTAGTGTCAGTGTACGGGTTAGGATTAGGGGACGGGTGAGGGTCAGGCTTCGGGGAAGGGTTAGGGTTAGGGTTCGGGCTAGGGTTAGGGTTAGGGGTCGGGGACGCTTTAGGGTCCAGGTGAGGTCACGACAGCGCTTTAGGGGGAGCGTACGTGTGAGGGCGCGGGTTAGTGTCAGCGTACGGGTTAGGATTAGGGGACGGGTGAGGGTCAGGCTTCCGGGAAGGGTTAGGGTTAGGGTTCGGGCTAGGGTTAGGGTTAGGGGACGGGGACGGTTTAGGGTCCAGGTGAGGGTACGACAACGCTTTAGGGGGAGCGTACGTGTGAGGGCGCGGGTTAGTGTCAGCGTACGGGTTAGGATTAGGGGACGGGTGAGGGTCAGGCTTCGGGGAAGGGTTAGGGTTAGGGTTCGGGCTAGGGTTAGGGTTAGGGGACGGGGAGGGTTTAGGGTCCAGGTGAGGGCCCGACAACGCTTTAGGGGGAGCGTACGTGTGAGGGCGCGGGTTAGTGTCAGCGTACGGGATAGGATTAGGGGACGGGTGAGGGTCAGGCTTCGGGGAAGGGTTAGGGTTAGGGTTCGGGCTAGGGTTAGGGTTGCTGACGGGGACGGTTTAGGGTCCATGTGAGGGCACGACAACGCTTTAGGGGGAGCGTACGTGTGAGGGCGCGGGTTAGTGTCAGCGTACGTGTTAGGATTAGGGGACGGGTGAGGGTCAGGCTTCGGGGAAGGTTTAGGGTTAGGGTTCGGGCTAGGGTTAGGGTTAGGGGACGGGGACGGTTTAGGGTCCAGGTGAGGGCACGACAACGCTTTAGGGGTAGCGTACGTGTGACGGCACGGGTTAGTGTCAGCGTACGGGTTAGGATTAGGGGACGAGTGAGGGTCAGGCTTCGGGGAAGCGTTAGGGTTAGGGTTCGGGCTAGGGTTAGGGTTAGGGAACGGGGACGGTTGAGGGTCCAGGTGAGGGTACGACAACACTTTAGGGGGAGCGTACGTGTGAGGGCGCGGGTTAGTGTCAGCGTACGGGTTAGGATTAGGCGACGGGTGAGGGTCAGTCTTCGGGGAAGGGTTAGGGTTAGGGTTCGGGCTAGGGTTAGGGTTAGGGGACGGGGATGCTTTAGGGTCCAGGTGAGGGCACGACAGCGCTTTAGGGGGAGCGTACACGTGTGAGGGCGCGGGTTTGTGTCAGCGTACGGGTTAGGATTAGGGGACGGGTGAGGGTTAGGCTTCCGGGAAGGGTTAGGGTCAGGGTTCGGGTTAGGGTTAGGGTTAGGGGACGGGGACGGTTTAGGGTCCAGGTGAGGGTACGACAACGCTTTAGGGGGAGCGTACGTGTGAGGGTGCGGGTTAGTGTCAGCGTACGGGTTAGGATTAGGGGACGGGTGAGGGTCAGGCTTCGGGGAAGGGTTAGGTTTAGGGTTCGGGCTAGGGTTAGGGTTAGGGGACGGGGACGCTTTAGGGTCCAGGTGAGGGCACGACAGCGCTTTAGGGGGAGCGTACGTGTGAGGGCGCGGGTTAGTGTCAGCGTACGGGTTAGGATTAGGGGACGGGTGAGGGTCAGGCTTCGGGGAAGGGTTAGGGTTAGGGTTCGGGCTAGGGTTAGGGTTAGGTGACGGGGAGGGTTTAGGGTCCAGGTGAGGGCACGACAACGCTTTAGGGGGAGCGTACGTGTGAGGGTGCAGGTTAGTGTCAGCGTACGGGATAGGATTAGGGGACGGGTGAGGGTCAGGCTTCGGGGAAGGGTTAGGGTTAGGGTTCGGGCTAGGGTTAGGGTTAGGGGACGGGGACGGTTTAGGGTCCATGTGAGGGCACGACAAGGCTTTAGGGGGAGCGTACGTGTGAGGGCGCGGGTTAGTGTCAGCGTACGTGTTAGGATTAGGGGACGGGTGAGGGTCAGGCTTCGGGGAAGTGTTAGGGTTAGGGTTCGGGCTAGGGTTAGGGTTAGGGGACGGGGACGCTTTAGGGTCCAGGTGAGGGCACGACAGCGCTTTAGGGGGAGCGTACGTGTGAGGGCGCGGGTTAGTGTCAGCGTACGGGTTAGGATTAGGGGACGGGTGAGGGTCAGGCTTCCGGGAAGGGTTAGGGTTAGGGTTCGGGCTAGGGTTAGGGTTAGGGGACGGGGACGGTTTAGGGTCCAGGTGAGGGTACGACAACGCTTTAGGGGGAGCGTACGTGTGAGGGCGCGGGTTAGTGTCAGTGTACGGGTTAGGATTAGGGGACGGGTGAGGGTCAGGCTTCGGGGAAGGGTTAGGGTTAGGGTTCGGGCTAGGGTTAGGGTTAGGGGTCGGGGACGCTTTAGGGTCCAGGTGAGGGCACGACAGCGCTTTAGGGGGAGCGTACGTGTGAGGGCGCGGGTAAGTGTCAGCGTACGGGTTAGGATTAGGGGACGGGTGAGGGTCAGGCTTCCGGGAAGGGTTAGGGTTAGGGTTCGGGCTAGGGTTAGGGTTAGGGGACGGGGACGGTTTAGGGTCCAGGTGAGGGTACGACAACGCTTTAGGGGGAGCGTACGTGTGAGGGCGCGGGTTAGTGTCAGCGTACGGGTTAGGATTAGGGGACGGGTGAGGGTCAGGCTTCGGGGAAGGGTTAGGGTTAGGGTTCGGGCTAGGGTTAGGGTTAGGGGACGGGGAGGGTTTAGGGTCCAGGTGAGGGCCCGACAACGCTTTAGGGGGAGCGTACGTGTGAGGGCGCGGGTTAGTGTCAGCGTACGGGATAGGATTAGGGGACGGGTGAGGGTCAGGCTTCGGGGAAGGGTTAGGGTTTGGGTTCGGGCTAGAGTTAGGGTTGCTGACGGGGACGGTTTAGGGTCCATGTGAGGGCACGACAACGCTTTAGGGGAGCGTACGTGTGAGGGCGCGGGTTAGTGTCAGCGTACGTGTTAGGATTAGGGGACGGGTGAGGGTCAGGCTTCGGGGAAGTGTTAGGGTTAGGGTTCGGGCTAGGGTTAGGGTTAGGGGACGGGGACGCTTTAGGGTCCAGGTGAGGGCACGACAGCGCTTTAGGGGGAGCGTACGTGTGAGGGCGCGGGTTAGTGTCAGCGTACGGGTTAGGATTAGGGGACGGGTGAGGGTCAGGCTTCCGGGAAGGGTTAGGGTTAGGGTTCGGGCTAGGGTTAGGGTTAGGGGACGGGGACGGTTTAGGGTCCAGGTGAGGGTACGACAACGCTTTAGGGGGAGCGTACGTGTGAGGGCGCGGGTTAGTGTCAGTGTACGGGTTAGGATTAGGGGACGGGTGAGGGTCAGGCTTCGGGGAAGGGTTAGGGTTAGGGTTCGGGCTAGGGTTAGGGTTAGGGGTCGGGGACGCTTTAGGGTCCAGGTGAGGGCACGACAGCGCTTTAGGGGGAGCGTACGTGTGAGGGCGCGGGTTAGTGTCAGCGTACGGGTTAGGATTAGGGGACGGGTGAGGGTCAGGCTTCCGGGAACGGTTAGGGTTAGGGTTCGGGCTAGGGTTAGGGTTAGGGGACGGGGACGGTTTAGGGTCCAGGTGAGGGTACGACAACGCTTTAGGGGGAGCGTACGTGTGAGGGCGCGGGTTAGTGTCAGCGTACGGGTTAGGATTAGGGGACGGGTGAGGGTCAGGCTTCGGGGAAGGGTTAGGGTTAGGGTTCGGGCTAGGGTTAGGGTTAGGGGACGGGGAGGGTTTAGGGTCCAGGTGAGGGCCCGACAACGCTTTAGGGGGAGCGTACGTGTGAGGGCGCGGGTTAGTGTCAGCGTACGGGATAGGATTAGGGGACGGGTGAGGGTCAGGCTTCGGGGAAGGGTTAGGGTTACGGTTCGGGCTAGGGTTAGGGTTGCTGACGGGGACGGTTTAGGGTCCATGTGAGGGCACGACAACGCTTTAGGGGGAGCGTACGTGTGAGGGCGCGGGTTAGTGTCAGCGTACGTGTTAGGATTAGGGGACGGGTGAGGGTCAGGCTTCGGGGAAGGTTTAGGGTTAGGGTTCGGGCTAGGGTTAGGGTTAGGGGACGGGGACGGTTTAGGGTCCAGGTGAGGGCACGACAACGCTTTAGGGGTAGCGTACGTGTGACGGCACGGGTTAGTGTCAGCGTACGGGTTAGGATTAGGGGACGAGTGAGGGTCAGGCTTCGGGGAAGGGTTAGGGTTAGGGTTCGGGCTAGGGTTAGGGTTAGGGGACGGGGACGGTTGAGGGTCCAGGTGAGGGTACGACAACACTTTAGGGGGAGCGTACGTGTGAGGGCGCGGGTTAGTGTCAGCGTACGGGTTAGGATTAGGCGACGGGTGAGGGTCAGTCTTCGGGGAAGGGTTAGGGTTAGGGTTCGGGCTAGGGTTAGGGTTAGGGGACGGGGATGCTTTAGGGTCCAGGTGAGGGCACGACAGCGCTTTAGGGGGAGCGTACACGTGTGAGGGCGCGGGTTTGTGTCAGCGTACGGGTTAGGATTAGGGGACGGGTGAGGGTTAGGCTTCCGGGAAGGGTTAGGGTCAGGGTTCGGGTTAGGGTTAGGGTTAGGGGACGGGGACGGTTTAGGGTCCAGGTGAGGGTACGACAACGCTTTAGGGGGAGCGTACGTGTGAGGGTGCGGGTTAGTGTCAGCGTACGGGTTAGGATTAGGGGACGGGTGAGTGTCAGGCTTCGGGGAAGGGTTAGGTTTAGGGTTCGGGCTAGGGTTAGGGTTAGGGGACGGGGACGCTTTAGGGTCCAGGTGAGGGCACGACAGCGCTTTAGGGGGAGCGTACGTGTGAGGGCGCGGGTTAGTGTCAGCGTACGGGTTAGGATTAGGGGACGGGTGAGGGTCAGGCTTCGGGGAAGGGTTAGGGTTAGGGTTCGGGCTAGGGTTAGGGTTAGGTGACGGGGAGGGTTTAGGGTCCAGGTGAGGGCACGACAACGCTTTAGGGGGAGCGTACGTGTGAGGGTGCAGGTTAGTGTCAGCGTACGGGATAGGATTAGGGGACGGGTGAGGGTCAGGCTTCGGGGAAGGGTTAGGGTTAGGGTTCGGGCTAGGGTTAGGGTTAGGGGACGGGGACGGTTTAGGGTCCATGTGAGGGCACGACAAGGCTTTAGGGGGAGCGTACGTGTGAGGGCGCGGGTTAGTGTCAGCGTACGTGTTAGGATTAGGGGACGGGTGAGGGTCAGGCTTCGGGGAAGTGTTAGGGTTAGGGTTCGGGCTAGGGTTAGGGTTAGGGGACGGGGACGCTTTAGGGTCCAGGTGAGGGCACGACAGCGCTTTAGGGGGAGCGTACGTGTGAGGGCGCGGGTTAGTGTCAGCGTACGGGTTAGGATTAGGGGACGGGTGAGGGTCAGGCTTCCGGGAAGGGTTAGGGTTAGGGTTCGGGCTAGGGTTAGGGTTAGGGGACGGGGACGGTTTAGGGTCCAGGTGAGGGTACGACAACGCTTTAGGGGGAGCGTACGTGTGAGGGCGCGGGTTAGTGTCAGTGTACGGGTTAGGATTAGGGGACGGGTGAGGGTCAGGCTTCGGGGAAGGGTTAGGGTTAGGGTTCGGGCTAGGGTTAGGGTTAGGGGTCGGGGACGCTTTAGGGTCCAGGTGAGGGCACGACAGCGCTTTAGGGGGAGCGTACGTGTGAGGGCGCGGGTAAGTGTCAGCGTACGGGTTAGGATTAGGGGACGGGTGAGGGTCAGGCTTCCGGGAAGGGTTAGGGTTAGGGTTCGGGCTAGGGTTAGGGTTAGGGGACGGGGACGGTTTAGGGTCCAGGTGAGGGTACGACAACGCTTTAGGGGGAGCGTACGTGTGAGGGCGCGGGTTAGTGTCAGCGTACGGGTTAGGATTAGGGGACGGGTGAGGGTCAGGCTTCGGGGAAGGGTTAGGGTTAGGGTTCGGGCTAGGGTTAGGGTTAGGGGACGGGGAGGGTTTAGGGTCCAGGTGAGGGCCCGACAACGCTTTAGGGGGAGCGTACGTGTGAGGGCGCGGGTTAGTGTCAGCGTACGGGATAGGATTAGGGGACGGGTGAGGGTCAGGCTTCGGGGAAGGGTTAGGGTTAGGGTTCGGGCTAGAGTTAGGGTTGCTGACGGGGACGGTTTAGGGTCCATGTGAGGGCACGACAACGCTTTAGGGGAGCGTACGTGTGAGGGCGCGGGTTAGTGTCAGCGTACGTGTTAGCATTAGGGGACGGGTGAGGGTCAGGCTTCGGGGAAGGTTTAGGGTTAGGGTTCGGGCTAGGGTTAGGGTTAGGGGACGGGGACGGTTTAGGGTCCAGGTGAGGGCACGACAACGCTTTAGGGGTAGCGTACGTGTGACGGCACGGGTTAGTGTCAGCGTACGGGTTAGGATTAGGGGACGAGTGAGGGTCAGGCTTTGGGGAAGGGTTAGGGTTAGGGTTCGGGCTAGGTTTAGGGTTAGGGGACGGGGACGGTTGAGGGTCCAGGTGAGGGTACGACAACACTTTAGGGGGAGCGTACGTGTGAGGGCGCGGGTTAGTGTCAGCGTACGGGTTAGGATTATGCGACGGGTGAGGGTCAGTCTTCGGGGAAGGGTTAGGGTTAGGGTTCGGGCTAGGGTTAGGGTTAGGGGACGGGGACGCTTTAGGGTCCAGGTGAGGGCACGACAGCGCTTTAGGGGGAGCGTACACGTGTGAGGGCGCGGGTTTGTGTCAGCGTACGGGTTAGGATTAGGGGACGGGTGAGGGTTAGGCTTCCGGGAAGGGTTAGGGTTAGGGTTCGGGTTAGGGTTAGGGTTAGGGGACGGGGACGGTTTAGGGTCCAGGTGACGGTACGACAACGCTTTAGGGGGAGCGTAGGTGTGAGGGCGCGGGTTAGTGTCAGCGTACGGGTTAGGATTAGGGGACGGGTGAGGGTCAGGCTTCGGGGAAGGGTTAGGGTTAGGGTTCGGGCTAGGGTTAGGGTTAGGGGACGGGGACGCTTTAGGGTCCAGGTGAGGGCACGACAGCGCTTTAGGGGGAGCGTACGTGTGAGGGCGCGGGTTAGTGTCAGCGTACGGGTTAGGATTAGGGGACGGGTGAGGGTCAGGCTTCCGGGAAGGGTTAGGGTTAGGGTTCGGGCTAGGGTTAGGGTTAGGGGACGGGGACGGTTTAGGGTCCAGGTGAGGGTACGACAACGCTTTAGGGGGAGCGTACGTGTGAGGGCGCGGGTTAGTGTCAGCGTACGGGTTAGGATTAGGGGACGGGTGAGGGTCAGGCTTCGGGGAAGGGTTAGGGTTAGGGTTCGGGCTAGGGTTAGGGTTAGGGGACGGTTTAGGGTCCAGGTGAGGGCACGACAACGCTTTAGGGGGAGCGTACGTGTGAGAGCGCGGGTTAGTGTCAGCGTACGTGTTAGGATTAGGGGACGGGTGAGGGTCTGGCTTCGGGGAAGGTTTAGGCTTAGGGTTCGGGCTAGGGTTAGCGTTAGGGGACGGGGACGGTTTAGGGTGCAGGTGAGGGCACGACAACGCTTTAGGGGGAGCGTACGTATGACGGCGCGGGTTAGTGTCAGCGTACGGGTTAGGATTAGGGGACGAGTGAGGGTCAGGCTTCGGGGAAGGGTTAGGGTTAGGGTTCGGGCTAGGGTTAGGGTTAGGGGACGGGGACGGTTTAGGGTCCAGGTGAGGGCACGACAACGCTTTAGGGGTAGCGTACGTGTGACGGCACGGGTTAGTGTCAGCGTACGGGTTAGGATTAGGGGACGAGTGAGGGTCAGGCTTCGGGGAAGGGTTAGGGTTAGGGTTCGGGCTAGGGTTAGGGTTAGGGGACGGGGACGGTTGAGGGTCCAGGTGAGGGTACGACAACACTTTAGGGGGAGCGTACGTGTGAGGGCGCGGGTTAGTGTCAGCGTACGGGTTAGGATTAGGCGACGGGTGAGGGTCAGTCTTCGGGGAAGGGTTAGGGTTAGGGTTCGGGCTAGGGTTAGGGTTAGGGGACGGGGATGCTTTAGGGTCCAGGTGAGGGCACGACAGCGCTTTAGGGGGAGCGTACACGTGTGAGGGCGCGGGTTTGTGTCAGCGTACGGGTTAGGATTAGGGGACGGGTGAGGGTTAGGCTTCCGGGAAGGGTTAGGGTCAGGGTTCGGGTTAGGGTTAGGGTTAGGGGACGGGGACGGTTTAGGGTCCAGGTGAGGGTACGACAACGCTTTAGGGGGAGCGTACGTGTGAGGGTGCGGGTTAGTGTCAGCGTACGGGTTAGGATTAGGGGACGGGTGAGGGTCAGGCTTCGGGGAAGGGTTAGGTTTAGGGTTCGGGCTAGGGTTAGGGTTAGGGGACGGGGACGCTTTAGGGTCCAGGTGAGGGCACGACAGCGCTTTAGGGGGAGCGTACGTGTGAGGGCGCGGGTTAGTGTCAGCGTACGGGTTAGGATTAGGGGACGGGTGAGGGTCAGGCTTCGGGGAAGGGTTAGGGTTAGGGTTCGGGCTAGGGTTAGGGTTAGGTGACGGGGAGGGTTTAGGGTCCAGGTGAGGGCACGACAACGCTTTAGGGGGAGCGTACGTGTGAGGGTGCAGGTTAGTGTCAGCGTACGGGATAGGATTAGGGGACGGGTGAGGGTCAGGCTTCGGGGAAGGGTTAGGGTTAGGGTTCGGGCTAGGGTTAGGGTTAGGGGACGGGGACGGTTTAGGGTCCATGTGAGGGCACGACAAGGCTTTAGGGGGAGCGTACGTGTGAGGGCGCGGGTTAGTGTCAGCGTACGTGTTAGGATTAGGGGACGGGTGAGGGTCAGGCTTCGGGGAAGTGTTAGGGTTAGGGTTCGGGCTAGGGTTAGGGTTAGGGGACGGGGACGCTTTAGGGTCCAGGTGAGGGCACGACAGCGCTTTAGGGGGAGCGTACGTGTGAGGGCGCGGGTTAGTGTCAGCGTACGGGTTAGGATTAGGGGACGGGTGAGGGTCAGGCTTCCGGGAAGGGTTAGGGTTAGGGTTCGGGCTAGGGTTAGGGTTAGGGGACGGGGACGGTTTCGGGTCCAGGTGAGGGTACGACAACGCTTTAGGGGGAGCGTACGTGTGAGGGCGCGGGTTAGTGTCAGTGTACGGGTTAGGATTAGGGGACGGGTGAGGGTCAGGCTTCGGGGAAGGGTTAGGGTTAGGGTTCGGGCTAGGGTTAGGGTTAGGGGTCGGGGACGCTTTAGGGTCCAGGTGAGGGCACGACAGCGCTTTAGGGGGAGCGTACGTGTGAGGGCGCGGGTAAGTGTCAGCGTACGGGTTAGGATTAGGGGACGGGTGAGGGTCAGGCTTCCGGGAAGGGTTAGGGTTAGGGTTCGGGCTAGGGTTAGGGTTAGGGGACGGGGACGGTTTAGGGTCCAGGTGAGGGTACGACAACGCTTTAGGGGGAGCGTACGTGTGAGGGCGCGGGTTAGTGTCAGCGTACGGGTTAGGATTAGGGGACGGGTGAGGGTCAGGCTTCGGGGAAGGGTTAGGGTTAGGGTTCGGGCTAGGGTTAGGGTTAGGGGACGGGGAGGGTTTAGGGTCCAGGTGAGGGCCCGACAACGCTTTAGGGGGAGCGTACGTGTGAGGGCGCGGGTTAGTGTCAGCGTACGGGATAGGATTAGGGGACGGGTGAGGGTCAGGCTTCGGGGAAGGGTTAGGGTTAGGGTTCGGGCTAGAGTTAGGGTTGCTGACGGGGACGGTTTAGGGTCCATGTGAGGGCACGACAACGCTTTAGGGGAGCGTACGTGTGAGGGCGCGGGTTAGTGTCAGCGTACGTGTTAGCATTAGGGGACGGGTGAGGGTCAGGCTTCGGGGAAGGTTTAGGGTTAGGGTTCGGGCTAGGGTTAGGGTTAGGGGACGGGGACGGTTTAGGGTCCAGGTGAGGGCACGACAACGCTTTAGGGGTAGCGTACGTGTGACGGCACGGGTTAGTGTCAGCGTACGGGTTAGGATTAGGGGACGAGTGAGGGTCAGGCTTTGGGGAAGGGTTAGGGTTAGGGTTCGGGCTAGGTTTAGGGTTAGGGGACGGGGACGGTTGAGGGTCCAGGTGAGGGTACGACAACACTTTAGGGGGAGCGTACGTGTGAGGGCGCGGGTTAGTGTCAGCGTACGGGTTAGGATTAGGCGACGGGTGAGGGTCAGTCTTCGGGGAAGGGTTAGGGTTAGGGTTCGGGCTAGGGTTAGGGTTAGGGGACGGGGACGCTTTAGGGTCCAGGTGAGGGCACGACAGCGCTTTAGGGGGAGCGTACACGTGTGAGGGCGCGGGTTTGTGTCAGCGTACGGGTTAGGATTAGGGGACGGGTGAGGGTTAGGCTTCCGGGAAGGGTTAGGGTTAGGGTTCGGGTTAGGGTTAGGGTTAGGGGACGGGGACGGTTTAGGGTCCAGGTGACGGTACGACAACGCTTTAGGGGGAGCGTAGGTGTGAGGGCGCGGGTTAGTGTCAGCGTACGGGTTAGGATTAGGGGACGGGTGAGGGTCAGGCTTCGGGGAAGGGTTAGGGTTAGGGTTCGGGCTAGGGTTAGGGTTAGGGGACGGGGACGCTTTAGGGTCCAGGTGAGGGCACGACAGCGCTTTAGGGGGAGCGTACGTGTGAGGGCGCGGGTTAGTGTCAGCGTACGGGTTAGGATTAGGGGACGGGTGAGGGTCAGGCTTCCGGGAAGGGTTAGGGTTAGGGTTCGGGCTAGGGTTAGGGTTAGGGGACGGGGACGGTTTAGGGTCCAGGTGAGGGTACGACAACGCTTTAGGGGGAGCGTACGTGTGAGGGCGCGGGTTAGTGTCAGCGTACGGGTTAGGATTAGGGGACGGGTGAGGGTCAGGCTTCGGGGAAGGGTTAGGGTTAGGGTTCGGGCTAGGGTTAGGGTTAGGGGACGGTTTAGGGTCCAGGTGAGGGCACGACAACGCTTTAGGGGGAGCGTACGTGTGAGAGCGCGGGTTAGTGTCAGCGTACGTGTTAGGATTAGGGGACGGGTGAGGGTCTGGCTTCGGGGAAGGTTTAGGCTTAGGGTTCGGGCTAGGGTTAGCGTTAGGGGACGGGGACGGTTTAGGGTGCAGGTGAGGGCACGACAACGCTTTAGGGGGAGCGTACGTATGACGGCGCGGGTTAGTGTCAGCGTACGGGTTAGGATTAGGGGACGAGTGAGGGTCAGGCTTCGGGGAAGGGTTAGGGTTAGGGTTCGGGCTAGGGTTAGGGTTAGGGGACGGGGACGGTTTAGGGTCCAGGTGAGGGTACGACAACGCTTTAGGGGGAGCGTACGTGTGAGGGCGCGGGTTAGTGTCAGCGTACGGGTTAGGATTAGGGGACGGGTGAGGGTCAGGCTTCGGGGAAGGGTTAGGGTTAGGGTTCGGGCTAGGGTTAGGGTTAGGGGACGGGGACGCTTTAGGGTCCAGGTGCGGGCACGACAGCGCTTTAGGGGGAGCGTACGTGTGAGGGCGCGGGTTAGTGTCAGCGTACTGGTTAGGATTAGGGGATGGGTGAGGGTCAGGCTTCTGGGAAGGGTTAGGGTTAGGGTTCGGGCTAGGGTTAGGGATACGGGACGGGGACGGTTTAGGGTCCAGGTGAGGGCACGACAACGCTTTAGGGGGAGCGTACGTGTGACGGCGCGGATTAGTGTCAGCGTACGGGTTAGGATTAGGGGACGAGTGAGGGTCAGGCTTCGGGGAAGTGTTAGGGTTCGGGCTAGGGTTAGGGTTAGGGGACGGGGACGGTTTCGGGTCCAGGTGAGGGTACGACAACGCTTTAGGGGGAGCGTACGTGTGAGGGCGCGAGTTAGTGTCAGCGTACGGGTTAGGATTAGGGGACGGGTGAGGGTCAGTCTTCGGGGAAGGGTTAGGGTTAGGGTTCGGGCTAGGGTTAGGGTTAGGGGACGGGGACGGTTTAGGGTCCAGGTGAGGGCATGACAACGCTTTAGGGGGAGCGTACGTGTGAGGGCGCGGGTTAGTGTCAGCGTACGTGTTAGGATTAGGGGACGGGTGAGGGTCAGGCTTCGGGGAAGTGTTAGGGTTAGGGTTCGGGCTAGGGTTAGGGTTAGGGGACGGGGACGCTTTAGGGTCCAGGTGAGGGCACGACAGCGCTTTAGGGGGAGCGTACGTGTGAGGGCGCGGGTTAGTGTCAGCGTACGGGTTAGGATTAGGGGACGGGTGAGGGTCAGGCTTCCGGGAAGGGTTAGGGTTAGGGTTCGGGCTAGGGTTAGGGTTAGGGGACGGGGACGGTTTAGGGTCCAGGTGAGGGTACGACAACGCTTTAGGGGGAGCGTACGTGTGAGGGCGCGGGTTAGTGTCAGTGTACGGGTTAGGATTAGGGGACGGGTGAGGGTCAGGCTTCGGGGAAGGGTTAGGGTTAGGGTTCGGGCTAGGGTTAGGGTTAGGGGTCGGGGACGCTTTAGGGTCCAGGTGAGGGCACGACAGCGCTTTAGGGGGAGCGTACGTGTGAGAGCGTGGTTTAGTGTCAGCGTACGGGTTAGGATTAGGGGACGGGTGAGGGTCAGGCTTCGGGGAAGTGTTAGGGTTAGGGTTCGGGCTAGGGTTAGGGTTAGGGGACGGGGACGCTTTAGGGTCCAGGTGAGGGCACGACAGCGCTTTAGGGGGAGCGTACGTGTGAGGGCGCGGGTTAGTGTCAGCGTACGGGTTAGGATTAGGGGACGGGTGAGGGTCAGGCTTCCGGGAAGGGTTAGGGTTAGGGTTCGGGCTAGGGTTAGGGTTAGGGGACGGGGACGGTTTAGGGTCCAGGTGAGGGTACGACAACGCTTTAGGGGGAGCGTACGTGTGAGGGCGCGGGTTAGTGTCAGTGTACGGGTTAGGATTAGGGGAAGGGTGAGGGTCAGGCTTCGGGGAAGGGTTAGGGTTAGGGTTCGGGCTAGGGTTAGGGTTAGGGGTCGGGGACGCTTTAGGGTCCAGGTGAGGGCACGACAGCGCTTTAGGGGGAGCGTACGTGTGAGGGCGCGGGTTAGTGTCAGCGT
Source organism: Pseudorca crassidens (assembly GCF_039906515.1). Classification (NCBI taxonomy): domain Eukaryota; kingdom Metazoa; phylum Chordata; class Mammalia; order Artiodactyla; family Delphinidae; genus Pseudorca; species Pseudorca crassidens. Next base: position 47,885,815 of record NC_090309.1, read on the forward strand.
ACGGGTTAGGATTAGGGGACGGGTGAGGGTCAGGCTTCGGGGAAGTGTTAGGGTTAGGGTTCGGGCTAGGTTTAGGGTTAGGGGACGGGGACGGTTTAGGGTCCATGTGAGGGCACGACAACGCTTTAGGGGGAGCGTACGTGTGAGGGCGCGGGTTAGTGTCAGCGTACGGGTTAGGATTAGGGGACGGGTGAGGGTCAGGCTTCGGGGAAGGGTTAGGGTTAGGGTTCGGGCTAGGGTTAGGGTTAGGGGACGGGGACGCTTTAGGGTCCACGTGCGGGCACGACAGCGCTTTAGGGGGAGCGTACGTGTGAGGGCGCGGGTTAGTGTCAGCGTACTGGTTAGGATTAGGGGACGGGTGAGGGTCAGGCTTCCGGGAAGGGTTAGGGTTAGGGTTCGGGCTAGGGTTAGGGATAGGGGATGGGGACGGTTTAGGGTCCAGGTGAGGGCACGACAACGCTTTAGGGGGAGCGTACGTGTGACGGCGCGGGTTAGTGTCAGCGTACGGTTTAGGATTAGGGGACGAGTGAGGGTCAGGCTTCGGGGAAGGGTTAGGGTTAGGGTTCGGGCTAGGGTTAGGGTTAGGGGACGGGGACGGTTGAGGGTCCAGGTGAGGGTACGACAACGCTTTAGGGGGAGCGTACGTGTGACGGCGCGGGTTAGTGTCAGCGTACGGGATAGGATTAGGGGACGGGTGAGGGTCAGGCTTCGGGGAAGGGTTAGGGTTAGGGTTCGGGCTAGGGTTAGGGTTAGGGGACGGGGACGGTTTAGGGTCCAGGTGAGGGCAAGACAACGCTTTAGGGGGAGCGTACGTGTGAGGGCGCGGGTTAGTGTCAGCGTACGGGATAGGATTAGGGGACGGGTGAGGGTCAGGCTTCGGGGAAGGGTTAGGGTTAGGGTTCGGGCTAGGGTTAGGGTTAGGGGACGGGGACGGTTTAGGGTCCATGTGAGGGCACGACAACGCTTTAGGGGGAGCGTACGTGTGAGGGTGCGGGTTAGTGTCAGCGTACGTGTTAGGATTAGGGGACGGGTGAGGGTCTGGCTTCGGGGAAGGTTTAGGCTTAGGGTTCGGGCTAGGGTTAGCGTTAGGGGACGGGGACGGTTTAGGGTCCAGGTGAGGGCACGACAACGCTTTAGGGGGAGCGTACGTGTGACGGCGCGGGTTAGTGTCAGCGTACGGGTTAGGATTAGGGGACGAGTGAGGGTCAGGCTTCGGGGAAGGGTTAGGGTTAGGGTTCGGGCTAGGGTTAGGGTTAGGGGACGGGGACGGTTGAGGGTCCAGGTGAGGGTACGACAACGCTTTAGGGGGAGCGTACGTGTGAGGGCACGGGTTAGTGTCAGCGTACGGGTTAGGATTAGGGGACGGGTGAGGGTCAGTCTTCGGGGAAGGGTTAGGGTTAGGGTTCGGGCTAGGGTTAGGCTTAGGGGACGGGGACGCTTTAGGGTCCAGGTGAGGGCACGACAGCGCTTTAGGGGGAGCGTACGTGTGAGGGCGCGGGTTAGTGTCAGCGTACGGGTTAGGATTAGGGGACGGGTGAGGGTCAGGCTTCCGGGAAGGGTTAGGGTTAGGGTTCGGGCTAGGGTTAGGGTTAGGGGACGGGGACGGTTTAGGGTCCAGGTGAGGGCACGACAACGCTTTAGGTGGAGCGTACGTGTGACGGCGCGGGTTAGTGTCAGCGTACGAGCTAGGATTAGGGGACGAGTGAGGGTCAGGCTTCGGGGAAGGGTTAGGGTTAGGGTTCGGGCTAGGGTTAGGGTTAGGGGACGGGGACGGTTGAGGGTCCAGGTGAGGGTACGACAACGCTTTAGGGGGAGCGTACGTGTGAGGGCGCGGGTTAGTGTCAGCGTGCGGGTTAGGATTAGGGGACGGGTGAGGGTCAGGCTTCGGGGAAGGGTTAGGTTTAGGGTTCGGGCTAGGGTTAGGGTTAGGGGACGGGGACGCTTTAGGGTCCAGGTGAGGGCACGACAGCGCTTTAGGGGGAGCGTACGTGTGACGGCGCGGGTTAGTGTCAGCGTACGGGTTAGGATTAGGGGACGTGTGAGGGTCAGGCTTCCGGGAAGGGTTAGGTTTAGGGTTCGGGCTAGGTTTAGGGTTAGGGGACGGGGACGGTTTAGGGTCCAGGTGAGGGTACGACAACGCTTTAGGGGGAGCGTACGTGTGAGGGCGCGGGTTAGTGTCAGCGTACGGGTTAGGATTAGGGGACGGGTGAGGGTCAGGCTTCCGGGAAGGGTTAGGGTTAGGATTTGGGCTAGGGTTAGGGTTAGGGGACGGGGACGGTTTAGGGTCCAGGTGAGGGCACGACAACGCTTTAGGGGGAGCGTACGTGTGAGGGCGCGGGTTAGTGTCAGCGTACGGGATAGGATTAGGGGACGGGTGAGGGTCAGGCTTCGGGGAAGGGTTAGGGTTAGGGTTCGGGCTAGGGTTAGGGTTAGGGGACGGGGACGGTTTAGGGTCCATGTGAGGGCACGACAACGCTTTAGGGGGAGCGTACGTGTAAGGGCGCGGGTTAGTGTCAGCGTACGTGTTAGGATTAGGGGACGGGTGAGGGTCAGGCTTCGGGGAAGGTTTAGGGTTAGGGTTCGGGCTAGGGTTAGGGTTAGGGGACGGGGACGATTTAGGGTCCAGGTGAGGGCACGACAACGCTTTAGGGGGAGCGTACGTGTGACGGCGTGGGTTAGTGTCAGCGTACGGGTTAGGATTAGGGGACGAGTGAGGGTCAGGCTTCGGGGAAGGGTTAGGGTTAGGGTTCGGGCTAGGGTTAGGGTTAGGGGACGGGGACGCTTTAGGGTCCAGGTGAGGGCACGACAGCGCTTTAGGGGGAGCGTACGTGTGAGGGCGCGGGTTAGTGTCAGCGTACGGGTTAGGATTAGGGGACGGGTGAGGGTCAGGCTTCGGGGAAGGGTTAGGGTTAGGGTTCGGGCTAGGGTTAGGGTTAGGGGACGGGGACGGTTTAGGGTCCAGGTGAGGGTACGACAACGCTTTAGGGGGAGCGTACGTGTGAGGGCGCGAGTTAGTGTCAGCGTACGGGTTAGGATTAGGGGACGGGTGAGGGTCAGGCTTCGGGGAAGGGTTAGGGTTAGGGTTCGGGCTAGGGTTAGGGTTAGGGGACGGGGACGCTTTAGGGTCCAGGTGAGGGCACGACAGCGCTTTAGGGGGAGCGTACGTGTGAGGGCGCGGGTTAGTGTCAGCGTACGGGTTAGGATTAGGGGACGGGTGAGGGTCAGGCTTCCGGGAAGGGTTAGGGTTAGGGTTCGGGCTAGGGTTAGGGTTAGGGGACGGGGACGGTTTAGGGTCCAGGTGAGGGCACGACAACGCTTTAGGTGGAGCGTACGTGTGACGGCGCGGGTTAGTGTCAGCGTACGGGTTAGGATTAGGGGACGAGTGAGGGTCAGGCTTCGGGGAAGGGTTAGGGTTAGGGTTCGGGCTAGGGTTAGGGTTAGGGGACGGGGACGGTTGAGGGTCCAGGTGAGGGTACGACAACGCTTTAGGGGGAGCGTACGTGTGAGGGCGCGGGTTAGTGTCAGCGTGCGGGTTAGGATTAGGGGACGGGTGAGGGTCAGGCTTCGGGGAAGGGTTAGGTTTAGGGTTCGGGCTAGGGTTAGGGTTAGGGGACGGGGACGGTTTAGGGTCCAGGTGAGGGCACGACAACGCTTTATGGAGAGCGTACGTGTGACGGCGCGGGTTAGTGTCAGCGTACGGGTTAGGATTAGGGGACGAGTGAGGGTCAGGCTTCGGGGAAGGGTTAGGGTTAGGGTTCGGGCTAGGGTTAGGGTTAGGGGACGGGGACGGTTGAGGGTCCAGGTGAGGGTACGACAACGCTTTAGGGGGAGCGTACGTGTGAGGGCGCGGGTTAGTGTCAGCATACGGGTTAGGATTAGGGGACGGGTGAGGGTCAGGCTTCGGGGAAGGGTTAGGTTTAGGGTTCGGGCTAGGGTTAGGGTTAGGGGACGGGGACGGTTTACGGTCCAGGTGAGGGCACGACAACGCTTTAGGGGGAGCGTACGTGTGAGGGCGCGGGTTAGTGTCAGCGTACGGGTTAGGATTAAGGGACTGGTGAGGGTCACGCTTCGGGGAAGGTATAGGGTTAGGGTTCGGGCTAGGGTTAGGGTTAGGGGATGGGGACGGTTTAGGGTCCAGGTGAGGGCACGACAACGCTTTAGGGGGAGCGTACGTGTAGGGCGCGGGTTAGTGTCAGCGTACGTGTTAGGATTAGGGGACGGGTGAGGGTCAGGCTTCGGGGAAGGGTTAGGGTTAGGGTTCGGGCTAGGGTTAGGGTTAGGGGACGGGGACGGTTTAGGGTCCAGGTGAGGGCACGACAACGCTTTAGGGGGAGCGTACGTGTGACCGCGCGGGTTAGTGTCAGCGTACGGTTTAGGATTAGGGGACGAGTGAGGGTCAGGCTTCGGGGAAGGGTTAGGGTTAGGGTTCGGGCTAGGGTTAGGGTTAGGGGACGGGGACGGTTGAGGGTCCAGGTGAGGGTACGACAACGCTTTAGGGGGTGCGTACGTGTGAGGGGGCGGGTTAGTGTCAGCGTACGGGTTAGGATTAGGGGACGGGTGAGGGTCAGTCTTCGGGGAAGGGTTAGGGTTAGGGTTCGGGCTAGGGTTAGGGTTAGGGGACGGGGACGCTTTAGGGTCCAGGTGAGGGCACGACAGCGCTTTAGGGGGAGCGTACATGTGAGGGCGCGGGTTAGTGTCAGCGTACGGGTTAGGATTAGGGGACGGGTGAGGGTCAGGCTTCCGGGAAGGGTTAGGGTTAGGGTTCGGGCTAGGGTTAGGGTTAGGGGACGGGGACGGTTTAGGGTCCAGGTGAGGGTACGACAACGCTTTAGGGGGAGCGTACGTGTGAGGGCGCGGGTTAGTGTCAGCGTACGGGTTAGGATTAGGGGACGGGTGAGGGTCAGGCTTCGGGGAAGGTATAGGGTTAGGGTTCGGGCTAGGGTTAGGGTTAGGGGATGGGGACGGTTTAGGGTCCAGGTGAGGGCACGACAACGCTTTAGGGGGAGTGTACGTGTGACGGCACGGGTTAGTGTCAGCGTACGGGTTAGGATTAGGGGACGAGTGAGGGTCAGGCTTCGGGGAAGGGTTAGGGTTAGGGTTCGGGCTAGGGTTAGGGTTAGGGGACGGGGACGGTTTAGGGTCCAGGTGAGGGCACGACAACACTTTAGGGGGAGCGTACGTGTGAGGGCGCGGGTTAGTGTCAGCGTACGGGTTAGGATTAGGGGACGGGTGAGGGTCAGTCTTCGGGGAAGGGTTAGGGTTAGGGTTCGAGCTAGGGTTAGGGTTAGGGGACGGGGACGGTTTAGGGTCCAGGTGAGGGCACGACAACGCTTTAGGGGGAGCGTACGTTTGAGGGCACGGGTTAGTGTCACCGTACGGGTTAGGATTATGGGACGGGTGAGGGTCAGGCTTCGGGGAAGGGTTATGGTTAGGGTTCGGGCTAGGGTTAGGGTTAGGGGACGGGGACGGTTTAGGGTCCAGGTGAGGGTACGACAACGCTTTAGGGGGAGCGTACGTGTGAGGGAGCGGGTTAGTGTCAGCGTACGGGTTAGAATTAGGGGACGGGTGAGGGTCAGGCTTCGGGAAAGGGTTAGGTTTAGGATTCGGGCTAGGGTTAGGGTTAGGGGACGGGGACGGTTTAGGGTCCAGGTGAGGGTACGACAACGCTTTAGGGGGAGCGTACGTGTGAGGGCGCGGGTTAGTGTCAGCGTACGGGTTAGGATTAGGGGACGGGTGAGGGTCAGGCTTCGGTGAAGGGTTAGGGTTAGGGTTCGGGCTAGGGATAGGGTTGGGGACGGGGACGGTTTAGGGTCCAGGTGAGGGCACGACAACGCTTTAGGGGGAGCGTACGTGTGAGGGCGTGGGTTAGTGTCAGCGTACGGGTTAGGATTAGGGGATGGGTGAGGGTCAGGCTTCGGGGAAGGGTTGGGGTTAGAGTTCGGGCTAGGGTTAGTGTTAGCTGACGGGGACGGTTTAGGGTCCAGGTGAGGGCACGACAACGCTTTAGGGGGAGCATACGTGTGAGGGCGCGGGTTAGTGTCAGCGTACGGGTTAGGATTAGGGGACGGGTGAGGGTCAGGCTTCGGTGAAGGGTTAGGGTTAGGGTTCGGGCTAGGGTTAGGGTTAGGGGACGGGGACGGTTTAGGGTCCAGGTGAGGGCACGACAACGCTTTAGGGGGAGCGTACGTGTGAGGGCGCGGGTTAGTGTCAGCGTACGGGTTAGGATTAGGGTACGGGTGAGGGTCAGGCTTCTGGGAAGGGTTAGGGTTAGGGTTCGGGTTAGGGTTAGGGGACGGGGACGGTTTAGGGTACACGTGAGGGTACGACAACGCTTTAGGGGGAGCGTACGTGTGAGGGCGCGGGTTAGTGTCAGCGTACGGGTTAGGATTAGGGGATGGGTGAGGGTCAGGCTTCGGGGAAGGGTTAGGGTTAGGGTTCGGGCTAGGGTTGGGGTTAGGGTACGGGGACGGTTTAGGGTCCAGGTGAGGGCACGACAACGCTTTACGGGGAGCGTAAGTGTGAGGGCGCGGGTTAGTGTCAGCGTACGGGATAGGATTAGGGGACGGGTGAGGGTCAAGCTTCGGGGAAGGGTTAGGGTTAGGGTTAGGGGACGGGGACGGTTTAGGGTCCAGGTGAGGGTACGACAACGCTTTAGGGGGAGCGTACGTGTGAGGACGCGGGTTAGTGTCAGCGTACGGGTTAGGATTAGGGGACGGGTGAGGGTCAGGCTTCGGGGAAGGGTTAGGGTTAGGGTTCGGGCTAGGGTTAGGGTTAGGGGACGGGGACGGTTTAGGGTCCAGGTGAGGGCACGACAACGCTTTAGGGAGAGCGTACGTGTGACGGCGCGGGTTAGTGTCAGCGTACGGGTTAGGATTAGGGGACGAGTGAGGGTCAGGCTTCGGGGAAGGGTTAGGGTTAGGGTTCGGGCTAGGGTTAGGGTTAGGGGACGGGGACGGTTGAGGGTCCAGGTGAGGGTACGACAACGCTTTAGGGGGAGCGTACGTGTGAGGGCGCGGGTTAGTGTCAGCATACGGGTTAGGATTAGGGGACGGGTGAGGGTCAGGCTTCGGGGAAGGGTTAGGGTTAGGGTTCGGGCTAGGGTTAGGGTTAGGGGACGGGGACGCTTTAGGGTCCAGGTGAGGGCACGACAGCGCTTTAGGGGGAGCGTACGTGTGAGGGTGCGGGTTAGTGTCAGCGTACGGGTTAGGATTAGGGGACGGGTGAGGGTCAGGCTTCGGGGAAGGGTTAGGGTTAGGGTTCGGGCTAGGGTTAGGGTTAGGGGACGGGGACAGTTTAGGATCCAGGTGAGGGTACGACAACGCTTTAGGGGGAGCGTACGTGTGAGGGCGCGGGTTAGTGTCAGCGTACGGGTTAGGATTAGGGGACGGGTGAGGGTCAGGCTTCGGGGAAGGTTTAGGGTTAGGGTTCGGGCTAGGGTTAGGGTTAGGGGACGGGGACGCTTTAGGGTCCAGGTGAGGGCACGACAACGCTTTAGGGGGAGCGTACGTGTGACGGCGCGTGTTAGTGTCAGCGTACGGGTTAGGATTAGGGGACGGGTGAGGGTCAGGCTTCCGGGAAGGGTTAGGGTTAGGGTTCGGGCTAGGGTTAGGGTTAGGGGACGGGGACGGTTTAGGGTCCAGGTGAGGGCACGATAACGCTTTAGGTGGAGCGTACGTGTGACGGCGCGGGTTAGTGTCAGCGTACGGGATAGGATTAGGGGACGGGTGAGGGTCAGGCTTCGGGGAAGGGTTAGGGTTAGGGTTCGGGCTAGGGTTAGGGTTAGGGGACGGTTTAGGGTCCAGGTGAGGGTACGACAACGCTTTAGGTGGAGCGTACGTGTGAGGGCGTGGGTTAGTGTCAGCGTACGGGTTAGGATTAGGGGACGGGTGAGGGTCAGGCTTCCGGGAAGGATTAGGGTTAGGGTTCGGGCTAGGGTTAGGGTTAGGGGACGCGGACGGTTTAGGGTCCAGGTGAGGGCACGACAACGCTTTAGGTGGAGCGTACGTGTGACGGCGCGGGTTAGTGTCAGCGTACGGGTTAGGATTAGGGGACGAGTGAGGGTCAGGCTTCGGGGAAGGGTTAGGGTTAGGGTTCGGGCTAGGGTTAGGGTTAGGGGACGGGGACGGTTGAGGGTCCAGGTGAGGGTACGACAACGCTTTAGCGGGAGCGGACGTGTGAGGGCGCGGGTTAGTGTCAGCGTGCGGGTTAGGATTAGGGGACGGGTGAGGTTCAGGCTTCGGCGAAGGGTTAGGTTTAGGGTTCGGGCTAGGGTTAGGGTTAGGGGACGGGGACGCTTTAGGGTCCAGGTGAGGGCACGACAGCGCTTTAGGTGGAGCGTACGTGTGAGGGCGCGGGTTAGTGTCAGCGTACGTGTTAGGATTAGGGGACGTGTGAGGGTCAGGCTTCCGGGAAGGGTTAGGGTTAGGGTTCGGGCTAGGTTTAGGGTTAGGGGACGGGGACGGTTTAGGGTCCAGGTGAGGGTACGACAACGCTTTAGGGGGAGCGTACGTGTGAGGGCGCGGGTTAGTGTCAGCGTACGGGTTAGGATTAGGGGACGGGTGAGGGTCAGGCTTCGGGGAAGGGTTAGGGTTAGGGTTCGGGCTAGGGTTAGGGTTAGGGGACGGGGACGGTTTAGGGTCCAGGTGAGGGCACGACAACGCTTTAGGGGGAGCGTACGTGTGAGGGCGCGGGTTAGTGTCAGCGTACGGGATAGGATTAGGGGACGGGTGAGGGTCAGGCTTCGGGGAAGGGTTAGGGTTAGGGTTCGGGCTAGGGTTAGGGTTAGGGGACGGGGACGGTTGAGGGTCCAGGTGAGGGTACGACAACGCTTTAGGGGGAGCGTACGTGTGAGGGCGCGGGTTAGTGTCAGCGTACGGGTTAGGATTAGGGGACGGGTGAGGGTCAGGCTTCGGGGAAGGGTTAGGTTTAGGGTTCGGGCTAGGGTTAGGGTTAGGGGACGGGGACGGTTTACGGTCCAGGTGAGGGCACGACAACGCTTTAGGGGGAGCGTACGTGTGAGGGCGCGGGTTAGTGTCAGCGTACGGGTTAGGATTAGGGGACTGGTGAGGGTCACGCTTCGGGGAAGGTATAGGGTTAGGGTTCGGGCTAGGGTTAGGGTTAGGGGATGGGGACGGTTTAGGGTCCAGGTGAGGGCACGACAACGCTTTAGGGGGAGCGTACGTGTAGGGCGCGGGTTAGTGTCAGCGTACGTGTTAGGATTAGGGGACGGGTGAGGGTCAGGCTTCGGGGAAGGGTTAGGGTTAGGGTTCGGGCTAGGGTTAGGGTTAGGGGACGGGGACGGTTTAGGGTCCAGGTGAGGGCACGACAACGCTTTAGGGGGAGCGTACGTGTGACGGCGCGGGTTAGTGTCAGCGTACGGTTTAGGATTAGGGGACGAGTGAGGGTCAGGCTTCGGGGAAGGGTTAGGGTTAGGGTTCGGGCTAGGGTTAGGGTTAGGGGACGGGGACGGTTGAGGGTCCAGGTGAGGGTACGACAACGCTTTAGGGGGAGCGTACGTGTGAGGGCGCGGGTTAGTGTCAGCGTACGGGTTAGGATTAGGGGACGGGTGAGGGTCAGTCTTCGGGGAAGGGTTAGGGTTAGGGTTCGGGCTAGGGTTAGGGTTAGGGGACGGGGACGCTTTAGGGTCCAGGTGAGGGCACGACAGCGCTTTAGGGGTAGCGTACATGTGAGGGCGCGGGTTAGTGTCAGCGTACGGGTTAGGATTAGGGGACGGGTGAGGGTCAGGCTTCCGGGAAGGGTTAGGGTTAGGGTTCGGGCTAGGGTTAGGGTTAGGGGACAGGGGCGGTTTAGGGTCCAGGTGAGTGTACGACAACGCTTTAGGGGGAGCGTACGTGTGAGGGCGCGGGTTAGTGTCAGCGTACGGGTTAGGATTAGGGGACGGGTGAGGGTCAGGCTTCGGGGAAGGTATAGGGTTAGGGTTCGGGCTAGGGTTCGGGTTAGGGGATGGGGACGGTTTAGGGTCCAGGTGAGGGCACGACAACGCTTTAGGGGGAGTGTACGTGTGACGGCACGGGTTAGTGTCAGCGTACGGGTTAGGATTAGGGGACGAGTGAGGGTCAGGCTTCGGGGAAGGGTTAGGGTTAGGGTTCGGGCTAGGGTTAGGGTTAGGGGACGGGGACGGTTGAGGGTCCAGGTGAGGGTACGACAACACTTTAGGGAGAGCGTACGTGTGAGGGCGCGGGTTAGTGTCAGCGTACGGGTTAGGATTAGGCGACGGGTGAGGGTCAGTCTTCGGGGAAGGGTTAGGGTTAGGGTTCGGGCTAGGGTTAGGGTTAGGGTTAGGGGACGGTTTAGGGTCCAGGTGAGGGCACGACAGCGCTTTAGGGGGAGCGTACGTGTGAGGGCGCGGGTTAGTGTCAGCGTACGGGTTAGGATTAGGGGACGGGTGAGGGTTAGGCTTCCGGGAAGGGTTAGGGTCAGGGTTCGGGCTAGGGTTAGGGTTAGGGGACGGGGACGGTTTAGGGTCCAAGTGAGGGTACGACAACGCTTTAGGGGGAGCGTACGTGTGAGGGCGCGGGTTAGTGTCAGCGTACGGGTTAGGATTAGGGGACGAGTGAGGGTCAGGCTTCGGGGAAGGGTTAGGGTTAAGGTTCGGGCTAGGGTTAGGGTTAGGAGACGGGGACGGTTGAGGGTCCAGGTGAGGGTACGACAACACTTTAGGGGGAGCGTACGTGTGAGGGCGCGGGTTAGTGTCAGCGTACGGGTTAGGATTAGGCGACGGGTGAGGGTCAGTCTTCGGGGAAGGGTTACGGTTAGGGTTCGGGCTAGGGTTAGGGTTAGGGGACGGGGACGCTTTAGGGTCCAGGTGAGGGCACGACAGCGCTTTAGGGGGAGCGTACGTGTGAGGGCGCGGGTTAGTGTCAGCGTACGGGTTAGGATTAGGGGACGGGTGAGGGTTAGGCTTCCGGGAAGGGGTAGGGTCAGGGTTCGGGTTAGGGTTAGGGTTAGGGGACGGGGACGGTTTAGGGTCCAGGTGAGGGTACGACAACGCTTTAGGGGGAGCGTACGTGGGAGTGCGCGGGTTAGTGTCAGCGTACGGGTTAGGATTAGGGGACGGGTGAGGGTCAGGCTTCGGGGAAGGGTTAGGGTTAGGGTTCGGGCTAGGGTTAGGGTTAGGGGACGGGGACGCTTTAGGGGGAGCGTACGTGTGAGGGCGCGGGTTAGTGTCAGCGTACGGGTTAGGATTAGAGGACGGGTGAGGGTCAGGCTTCCGGGAAGGGTTAGGGTTAGGGTTAGGGTTCTGGCTAGGGTTAGGGTTAGGGGACGGGGACGGTTTAGGGTCCAGATGAGGGTACGACAACGCTTTAGGGGGAGCGTATGTGTGAGGGCGCGGGTTAGTGTCAGGGTACGGGTTAGGATTAGGGGACGGGTGAGGGTCAGGCTTCGGGGAAGGGTTAGGGTTAGGGTTCGGGCTAGGGTTAGGGTTAGGGGACGGGGACGATTTAGGGTCCAGGTGAGGGTACGACAACGCTTTAGGGGGAGCGTACGTGTGAGGGCGCGGGTTAGTGTCAGCGTACGGGTTAGGATTAGGGGACGGGTGAGGTTCAGGCTTCGGGGAAGGTTTAGGGTTAGGGTTCGGGTTAGGGTTAGGGGACGGGGACGGTTTAGGGTCCAGGTGAGGGCACGACAACGCTTTAGGGGGAGCGTACGTGTGAGGGCGCGGGTTAGTGTCAGCGTACGGGTTAGGATTAGGGGACGGGTGAGGGTCAGGATTCGGGGAAGGGTTAGGGTTAGGGTTCGGGCTAGGGTTAGGGTTAGAGGACGGGGACGGTTTAGGGTGCAGGTGAGGGTACGACAACGCTTTAGGGGGAGCGTACGTGTGAGGGCGCGGGTTAGTGTCAGCGTACGGCTTAGGATTAGGGGACGGGTGAGTGTCAGGCTTCGGTGAAGGGTTAGGGTTAGGGTTCGGGCTAGGGTTAGGGTTAGGGGACGGGGACGGTTTAGGGTCCAGGTGAGGGCACGACAACACTTTAGGGGGAGCGTACGTGTGAGGGCGCGGGTTAGTGTCAGCGTACGGGTTAGGATTAGGGGACGGGTGAGGGTCAGGCTTCGGGGAAGGGTTAGGGTTAGGGTTTGGGCTAGGGTTAGGGTTAGGGGACGGGGACGGTTTAGGGTCCAGGTGAGGGTACGACAACGCTTTAGGGGGAGCGTACGTATGAGGGCGCGGGTTAGTGTCAGCGTACGGGTTAGGATTAGGGGACGGGTGAGGGTCAGGCTTCGGGGAAGGGTTAGGGTTAGGGTTCGGGCTAGGGTTAGGGGACGGGGACGGGGACGGTTTAGGGTCCAGGTGAGGGCACGACAACGCTTTAGGGGGAGCGTATGTTTGAGGGCGCGGGTTATTGTCAGCGTACGTGTTAGGATTAGGGGACGGGTGAGCGTCAGGCTTCGGGGAAGTGTTAGGGTTAGGGTTCGGACTAGGGTTAGGGTTAGGGGACGGGGATGGTTTAGGGTCCAGGTGAGGGTACGACAACGCTTTAGGGGGAGCGTACGTGTGAGGGCGCGGGTTAGTGTCAGCGTACGGGTTAGGATTAGGGGACGAGTGAGGGTCAGGCTTCGGGGAAGGGTTAGGGTTAGGGTTCGGGCTAGGGTTAGGGTTAGGGGACGGGGACGGTTTAGGGTCCAGGTGAGGGCACGACAATGCTTTAGGGGGAGCGTACGTGTGAGGGCGTGGGTTAGTGTCAGCGTACGGGTTAGGATTAGGGGTCGGGTGAGGGTCAGGCTTCGGGGAAGGTTTAGGGTTAGGGTTCGGCCTAGGGTTAGGGTTAGGGGACGGGGACGGTTTACGGTCCAGGTGAGGGCACGACAACGCTTTAGGGGGAGCGTACGTGTGAGGGCGTGGGTTAGTGTCAGCGTACGGGTTAGGATTAGGGGACGGGTGAGGGTCTGGCTTCGGGGAATGGTTAGGGTTAGGGTTCGGGCTAGGGTTAGGGTTAGGGGACGGGGACGGTTTAGGGTCCAGGTGAGGGCACGACAACGCTTTAGGGGGAGCGTACGTGTTAGGGCGCGGGTTAGTGTCAGCGTACGGGTTAGGACTATGGGACGGGTGAGGGTCAGGCTTCGGGGAAGGGTTAGGGTTAGGGTTCGGGCTAGGGTTAGGGTTAGGGGACGGGGACGGTTTAGGGTCCAGGTGAGGGCACGACAACGCTTTAGGGGGAGCGTACGTGTGAGGGCGCGGGTTAGTGTCAGCGTACGGGTTAGGATTAGGGGACGGGTGAGGGTCAGGCTTCGGGGAAGCGTTAGGGTTAGGGTTCGGGCTAGGGTAGTGTTAGGGGACGGGGACGGTTTAGGGTCCACGTGAGGGTACGACAACGCTTTAGGGGGAGCGTACGTGTGAGGGCGCGGGTTAGTGTCAGCGTACGGGTTAGGATTTGGGGACGGGTGAGGGTCAGGCTTCGGGGAAGGGTTAGGGTTAGGGTTCGGGCTAGGGTTAGGGTTAGGGGACGGGGACGGTTTAGGGTCCAGGTGAGGGCACGACAACGCTTTAGGGGGAGCGTAAGTGTGAGGGCGCGGGTTAGTGTCAGCGTACGGGATAGGATTAGGGGACGGGTGAGGGTCAGGCTTCGGGGAAGGGTTAGCGTTAGGGTTCGGGCTAGGGTTAGGGTTAGGGGACGGGGACGCTTTAGGGTCCAGGTGAGGGCACGACAACGCTTTAGGGGTAGCGTACGTGTGAGGGCGTTGGTTTGTGTCAGCGTACGGGTTAGGATTAGCGGACGGGTGAGGGTCAGGCTTCGGGGAAGGGTTAGGGTTAGGGTTCGGGCTAGGGTTAGGGTTAGGGGACGGGGACGGTTTAGGGTCCATGTGAGGGTACGACAACGCTTTAGGGGGAGCGTACGTGTGAGGACGTGGGTTAGTGTCAGCGTACGGGTTAGGATTAGGGGACGGGTGAGGGTCAGGCTTCGGTGAAGTGTTAGGGTTAGGGTTCGGGCTAGGGTTAGGGTTAGGGGACGGGGATGGTTTAGGGTCCAGGTGAGGGCATGACAACGATTTAGGGGGAGCATACGTGTGAGGGCGCGGGTTAGTGTCAGCGTACGGGTTAGGATTAGGGGACGGGTGAGGGTCAGGCTTCTGGGAAGGGTTAGGTTTAGGGTTCGGGCTAGGGTTAGGGTTAGGGGACGGGGACGGTTTAGGGTCCACGTGAGGGTACGACAACGCTTTAGGGGGAGCGTACGTGTGAGGGCGCGGGTTAGTGTCAGCGTACGGGTTAGGATTAGGGGACGGGTGAGGGTCAGGCTTCGGGGAAGGGTTAGGGTTAGGGTTCGGGCTATGGTTAGGGTTAGGGGACGGGGACGGTTTAGGGTCCAGGTGAGCGCACGACAACGCTTTAGGGGGAGCGTACGTGTGAGGGGGCGGGTTAGTGTCAGCGCATGGGTTAGGATTAGGGGATGGGTGAGGGTCAGGCTTCGGGGAAGGGTTAGGGTTAGGGTTCGGGCTAGGGTTAGGGTTAGGGGACGGGGACGGTTTAGGGTCCAGCTGAGGGCACGACAACGCTTTAGGGGGAGCGTACGTGTGAGGGCGCGGGTTAGTGTCAGCGTACGGGTTAGGATTATGGGACGGGTGAGGGTCAGGCTTCGGGGAAGTGTTAGGGTTAGGGTTCGGGCTAAGGTTAGGGTTAGGGGACGGGGACGGTTGAGGGTCCAGGTGAGGGTACGACAACGCTTTAGGGGTAGCGTACGTGTGAGGGCGCGGGTTAGTGTCAGCGTACGGGTTAGGATTAGGGGACGGGTGAGGGTCAGGCTTCGGGGAAGGGTTAGGGTTAGGGTTCGGGCTAGGGTTGGGGTTAGGGGACGGGGACGGTTTAGGGTCCAGGTGAGGGCACGACAACGCTTTACGGGGAGCGTACGTGTGAGGGCGCGGGTTAGTGTCAGCGTACGGGTTAGGATTATGGGACGGGTGAGGGTCAGGCTTCGGGGAAAAGTTAGGGTTAGGGTTCGGGCTAGGGTTAGGGTTAGTGGACGGGGACGGCTTAGGGTCCAGGTGAGAGCACGACAACGCTTTAGGGGGAGCGTACATGTGAGGGCGCGGGTTAGTGTCAGCGTACGGGTTAGGATTAGGGGACGGCTGAGGGTCAGGCTTCGGGGAAGTGTTAGGGTTAGGGTTCGGGCTAGGGTTAGGGTTAGGGGACGGGGACGGTTTAGGGTCCAGGTGAGGGAACGACAACGCTTTAGGGGGAGCGTTCGTCTGAGGGCGCGGGTTAGTGTCAGCGTACGGGATAGGATAAGGGGACGGGTGAGGGTCAGGCTTCGGGGAAGGGTTAGGGTTAGGGTTCGGGCTAGGGTTAGGGTTAGGGGACGGGGACGCGTTAGGGTCCAGGTGAGGGCACGACAACGCTTTTGGGGGAGCGTACGTGTGAGGGCGTTGCTTAGTGTCAGCGTACGGGTTAGGATTAGCGGACGGGTGAGGGTCAGGCTTCGGGGAAGGGTTAGGGTTAGGGTTCGGGCTAGGGTTAGGGTTAGAGGACGGGGACGGTTTACGGTCCAGGTGAGGGCACGACAACGCTTTAGGGGGAGCGTACATGTGAGGGCGCGGGTTAGTGTCAGCGTACAGGTTAGGATTAGGGGACTGGTGAGGGTCAGGCGTCAGGGAAGGTATAGGGTTAGGGTTCGGGCTAGGGTTAGGGTTAGGGGACGGGGACGGTTTAGGGTCCAGGTGAGGGCACGACAACGCTTTAGGGGGAGCGTACGTGTGAGGGCGTGGGTTAGTGTCAGCGTACGGGTTAGGATTAGGGGACGGGTGAGGGTCAGGCTTCGGGGAAGGGTTAGGGTTAGGGTTCGGGCTAGGGTTAGGGTTAGGGGACGGGGACGGTTTAGGGTCCACGTGAGGGTACGACAACGCTTTAGGGGGAGCGTACATGTGAGGGCGCGGGTTAGTGTCAGCGTACGGGTTAGGATTAGGGGACGGGTGAGGGTCAGGCTTCGGGGAAGGGTTAGGGTTAGGGTTCGCGCTATGGTTAGGGTTAGGGGACGGGGACGGTTTAGGGTCCAGGTGAGGGCACGACAACGCTTTTGGGGGAGCGTACGTGTGAGGGCGTTGGTTAGTGTCAGCGTACGGGTTAGGATTAGCGGACGGGTGAGGGTCAGGCTTCAGGGAAGGGTTAGGGTTAGGGTTCGGGCTAGGGTTAGGTTTAGGGGACGGGGACGGTTTAGGGTCCAGGTGAGGGTACGACAACGCTTTAGGGGGAGCGTACGTGTGAGGGCGCGGGTTAGTGTCAGCGTACGTGTTAGGATTAGGGGACGGGTGAGGGTCATGCTTCGGGGAAGTGTTAGGGTTAGGGTTCGGGCTAGGGTTAGGGTTAGGGGACGGGGACGGTTTAGGGTCCAGGTGAGGGTACGACAACGCTTTAGGGGGAGCGTACGTGGGAGTGCGCGGGTTAGTGTCAGCGTACGGGTTAGGATTAGGGGACGGGTGAGGGTCAGGCTTCGGGGAAGGGTTAGGGTTAGGGTTCGGGCTAGGGTTAGGGTTAGGGGACGGGGACGCTTTAGGGGGAGCGTACGTGTGAGGGCGCGGGTTAGTGTCAGCGTACGGGTTAGGATTAGAGGACGGGTGAGGGTCAGGCTTCCGGGAAGGGTTAGGGTTAGGGTTCTGGCTAGGGTTAGGGTTAGGGGACGGGGACGGTTTAGGGTCCAGATGAGGGTACGACAACGCTTTAGGGGGAGCGTATGTGTGAGGGCGCGGGTTAGTGTCAGGGTACGGGTTAGGATTAGGGGACGGGTGAGGGTCAGGCTTCGGGGAAGGGTTAGGGTTAGGGTTCGGGCTAGGGTTAGGGTTAGGGGACGGGGACGATTTAGGGTCCAGGTGAGGGTACGACAACGCTTTAGGGGGAGCGTACGTGTGAGGGCGCGGGTTAGTGTCAGCGTACGGGTTAGGATTAGGGGACGGGTGAGGTTCAGGCTTCGGGGAAGGTTTAGGGTTAGGGTTCGGGTTAGGGTTAGGGGACGGGGACGGTTTAGGGTCCAGGTGAGGGCACGACAACGCTTTAGGGGGAGCGTACGTGTGAGGGCGCGGGTTAGTGTCAGCGTACGGGTTAGGATTAGGGGACGGGTGAGGGTCAGGATTCGGGGAAGGGTTAGGGTTAGGGTTCGGGCTAGGGTTAGGGTTAGAGGACGGGGACGGTTTAGGGTCCAGGTGAGTGTACGACAACGCTTTAGGGGGAGCGTACGTGTGAGGGCGCGGGTTAGTGTCAGCGTACGGCTTAGGATTAGGGGACGGGTGAGTGTCAGGCTTCGGTGAAGGGTTAGGGTTAGGGTTCGGGCTAGGGTTAGGGTTAGGGGACGGGGACGGTTTAGGGTCCAGGTGAGGGCACGACAACACTTTAGGGGGAGCGTACGTGTGAGGGCGCGGGTTAGTGTCAGCGTACGGGTTAGGATTAGGGGACGGGTGAGGGTCAGGCTTCGGGGAAGGGTTAGGGTTAGGGTTTGGGCTAGGGTTAGGGTTAGGGGACGGGGACGGTTTAGGGTCCAGGTGAGGGTACGACAACGCTTTAGGGGGAGCGTACGTATGAGGGCGCGGGTTAGTGTCAGCGTACGGGTTAGGATTAGGGGACGGGTGAGGGTCAGGCTTCGGGGAAGGGTTAGGGTTAGGGTTCGGGCTAGGGTTAGGGGACGGGGACGGGGACGGTTTAGGGTCCAGGTGAGGGCACGACAACGCTTTAGGGGGAGCGTATGTTTGAGGGCGCGGGTTATTGTCAGCGTACGTGTTAGGATTAGGGGACGGGTGAGCGTCAGGCTTCGGGGAAGTGTTAGGGTTAGGGTTCGGACTAGGGTTAGGGTTAGGGGACGGGGATGGTTTAGGGTCCAGGTGAGGGTACGACAACGCTTTAGGGGGAGCGTACGTGTGAGGGCGCGGGTTAGTGTCAGCGTACGGGTTAGGATTAGGGGACGAGTGAGGGTCAGGCTTCGGGGAAGGGTTAGGGTTAGGGTTCGGGCTAGGGTTAGGGTTAGGGGACGGGGACGGTTTAGGGTCCAGGTGAGGGCACGACAATGCTTTAGGGGGAGCGTACGTGTGAGGGCGTGGGTTAGTGTCAGCGTACGGGTTAGGATTAGGGGTCGGGTGAGGGTCAGGCTTCGGGGAAGGTTTAGGGTTAGGGTTCGGCCTAGGGTTAGGGTTAGGGGACGGGGACGGTTTACGGTCCAGGTGAGGGCACGACAACGCTTTAGGGGGAGCGTACGTGTGAGGGCGTGGGTTAGTGTCAGCGTACGGGTTAGGATTAGGGGACGGGTGAGGGTCTGGCTTCGGGGAATGGTTAGGGTTAGGGTTCGGGCTAGGGTTAGGGTTAGGGGACGGGGACGGTTTAGGGTCCAGGTGAGGGCACGACAACGCTTTAGGGGGAGCGTACGTGTTAGGGCGCGGGTTAGTGTCAGCGTACGGGTTAGGACTATGGGACGGGTGAGGGTCAGGCTTCGGGGAAGGGTTAGGGTTAGGGTTCGGGCTAGGGTTAGGGTTAGGGGACGGGGACGGTTTAGGGTCCAGGTGAGGGCACGACAACGCTTTAGGGGGAGCGTACGTGTGAGGGCGCGGGTTAGTGTCAGCGTACGGGTTAGGATTAGGGGACGGGTGAGGGTCAGGCTTCGGGGAAGCGTTAGGGTTAGGGTTCGGGCTAGGGTAGTGTTAGGGGACGGGGACGGTTTAGGGTCCACGTGAGGGTACGACAACGCTTTAGGGGGAGCGTACGTGTGAGGGCGCGGGTTAGTGTCAGCGTACGGGTTAGGATTTGGGGACGGGTGAGGGTCAGGCTTCGGGGAAGGGTTAGGGTTAGGGTTCGGGCTAGGGTTAGGGTTAGGGGACGGGGACGGTTTAGGGTCCAGGTGAGGGCACGACAACGCTTTAGGGGGAGCGTAAGTGTGAGGGCGCGGGTTAGTGTCAGCGTACGGGATAGGATTAGGGGACGGGTGAGGGTCAGGCTTCGGGGAAGGGTTAGCGTTAGGGTTCGGGCTAGGGTTAGGGTTAGGGGACGGGGACGCTTTAGGGTCCAGGTGAGGGCACGACAACGCTTTAGGGGTAGCGTACGTGTGAGGGCGTTGGTTTGTGTCAGCGTACGGGTTAGGATTAGCGGACGGGTGAGGGTCAGGCTTCGGGGAAGGGTTAGGGTTAGGGTTCGGGCTAGGGTTAGGGTTAGGGGACGGGGACGGTTTAGGGTCCATGTGAGGGTACGACAACGCTTTAGGGGGAGCGTACGTGTGAGGACGTGGGTTAGTGTCAGCGTACGGGTTAGGATTAGGGGACGGGTGAGGGTCAGGCTTCGGTGAAGTGTTAGGGTTAGGGTTCGGGCTAGGGTTAGGGTTAGGGGACGGGGATGGTTTAGGGTCCAGGTGAGGGCATGACAACGATTTAGGGGGAGCATACGTGTGAGGGCGCGGGTTAGTGTCAGCGTACGGGTTAGGATTAGGGGACGGGTGAGGGTCAGGCTTCTGGGAAGGGTTAGGTTTAGGGTTCGGGCTAGGGTTAGGGTTAGGGGACGGGGACGGTTTAGGGTCCACGTGAGGGTACGACAACGCTTTAGGGGGAGCGTACGTGTGAGGGCGCGGGTTAGTGTCAGCGTACGGGTTAGGATTAGGGGACGGGTGAGGGTCAGGCTTCGGGGAAGGGTTAGGGTTAGGGTTCGGGCTATGGTTAGGGTTAGGGGACGGGGACGGTTTAGGGTCCAGGTGAGCGCACGACAACGCTTTAGGGGGAGCGTACGTGTGAGGGGGCGGGTTAGTGTCAGCGCATGGGTTAGGATTAGGGGATGGGTGAGGGTCAGGCTTCGGGGAAGGGTTAGGGTTAGGGTTCGGGCTAGGGTTAGGGTTAGGGGACGGGGACGGTTTAGGGTCCAGCTGAGGGCACGACAACGCTTTAGGGGGAGCGTACGTGTGAGGGCGCGGGTTAGTGTCAGCGTACGGGTTAGGATTATGGGACGGGTGAGGGTCAGGCTTCGGGGAAGTGTTAGGGTTAGGGTTCGGGCTAAGGTTAGGGTTAGGGGACGGGGACGGTTGAGGGTCCAGGTGAGGGTACGACAACGCTTTAGGGGTAGCGTACGTGTGAGGGCGCGGGTTAGTGTCAGCGTACGGGTTAGGATTAGGGGACGGGTGAGGGTCAGGCTTCGGGGAAGGGTTAGGGTTAGGGTTCGGGCTAGGGTTGGGGTTAGGGGACGGGGACGGTTTAGGGTCCAGGTGAGGGCACGACAACGCTTTACGGGGAGCGTACGTGTGAGGGCGCGGGTTAGTGTCAGCGTACGGGTTAGGATTATGGGACGGGTGAGGGTCAGGCTTCGGGGAAAAGTTAGGGTTAGGGTTCGGGCTAGGGTTAGGGTTAGTGGACGGGGACGGCTTAGGGTCCAGGTGAGAGCACGACAACGCTTTAGGGGGAGCGTACATGTGAGGGCGCGGGTTAGTGTCAGCGTACGGGTTAGGATTAGGGGACGGCTGAGGGTCAGGCTTCGGGGAAGTGTTAGGGTTAGGGTTCGGGCTAGGGTTAGGGTTAGGGGACGGGGACGGTTTAGGGTCCAGGTGAGGGAACGACAACGCTTTAGGGGGAGCGTTCGTCTGAGGGCGCGGGTTAGTGTCAGCGTACGGGATAGGATAAGGGGACGGGTGAGGGTCAGGCTTCGGGGAAGGGTTAGGGTTAGGGTTCGGGCTAGGGTTAGGGTTAGGGGACGGGGACGCGTTAGGGTCCAGGTGAGGGCACGACAACGCTTTTGGGGGAGCGTACGTGTGAGGGCGTTGGTTAGTGTCAGCGTACGGGTTAGGATTAGCGGACGGGTGAGGGTCAGGCTTCGGGGAAGGGTTAGGGTTAGGGTTCGGGCTAGGGTTAGGGTTAGAGGACGGGGACGGTTTACGGTCCAGGTGAGGGCACGACAACGCTTTAGGGGGAGCGTACATGTGAGGGCGCGGGTTAGTGTCAGCGTACAGGTTAGGATTAGGGGACTGGTGAGGGTCAGGCGTCAGGGAAGGTATAGGGTTAGGGTTCGGGCTAGGGTTAGGGTTAGGGGACGGGGACGGTTTAGGGTCCAGGTGAGGGCACGACAACGCTTTAGGGGGAGCGTACGTGTGAGGGCGTGGGTTAGTGTCAGCGTACGGGTTAGGATTAGGGGACGGGTGAGGGTCAGGCTTCGGGGAAGGGTTAGGGTTAGGGTTCGGGCTAGGGTTAGGGTTAGGGGACGGGGACGGTTTAGGGTCCACGTGAGGGTACGACAACGCTTTAGGGGGAGCGTACATGTGAGGGCGCGGGTTAGTGTCAGCGTACGGGTTAGGATTAGGGGACGGGTGAGGGTCAGGCTTCGGGGAAGGGTTAGGGTTAGGGTTCGCGCTATGGTTAGGGTTAGGGGACGGGGACGGTTTAGGGTCCAGGTGAGGGCACGACAACGCTTTTGGGGGAGCGTACGTGTGAGGGCGTTGGTTAGTGTCAGCGTACGGGTTAGGATTAGCGGACGGGTGAGGGTCAGGCTTCAGGGAAGGGTTAGGGTTAGGGTTCGGGCTAGGGTTAGGTTTAGGGGACGGGGACGGTTTAGGGTCCAGGTGAGGGTACGACAACGCTTTAGGGGGAGCGTACGTGTGAGGGCGCGGGTTAGTGTCAGCGTACGTGTTAGGATTAGGGGACGGGTGAGGGTCATGCTTCGGGGAAGTGTTAGGGTTAGGGTTCGGGCTAGGGTTAGGGTTAGGGGACGGGGATGGTTTAGGGTCCAGGTGAGGGTACGACAAAGCTTTAGGGGGAGCGTACGTGTGAGGGCGCGGGTTAGTGTCAGCGTACGGGTTAGGATTAGGGGACGGGTGAGGGTCAGGCTTCGGGGAAGGGTTAGGGTTAGGGTTCGGGCTAGGGTTAGGGTTAGTGGACGGGGATCGCTTAGGGTCCAGGTGAGGGCACGACAACGCTTTAGGGGGAGCGTACGTGTGAGGGCGCGGGTTATTGTCAGCGTACGGGTTAGGATTAGGGGACGGGTGTGGGTCAGGCTTCAGGGAAGTGTTAGTGTTAGGGTTCGGACTAGGGTTAGGGTTAGGGGACGGGGACGGTTTAGGGTCCAGGTGAGGGTACGACAACGCTTTAGGGGGAGCGTACGTGTGAGGGCGCGGGTTAGTGTCAGCGTACAAGTTAGAATTAGGGGACGTGTGAGGGTCAGGCTTCGGGGAAAGGTTAGGGTTAGGGTTCGGGCTAGGGATAGGGTTAGGGGACGGGGACGGTTTAGGGTCCAGGTGAGGGCACGACAACGCTTTAGGGGGAGCGTACGTGTGAGGGCGCGGGTTAGTGTCAGCGTACGGGTTAGGATTAGGGGACGGGTGAGGGTCAGGCTTCGGGGAAGTGTTAGGGTTAGGGTTCGGGCTAGGGTTAGGGTTAGGGGACGGGGACGGTTTAGGGTCCAGGTGAGGGTACGACAACGCTTTAGGGGGAGCGTACGTGTGAGGGCGCTGGTTAGTGTCAGCGTACGGGTTAGGATTAGGGGACGGGTGAGGGTCAGGCTTCGGGGAAGGGTTGGGGTTAGAGTTCGGGCTAGGGTTAGGGTTAGCGGACGGGGACGGTTTAGGGTCCAGGTGAGGGCACGACAACGCTTTAGGGGGAGCGTACGTGTGAGGGCGCGGGTTAGTGTCAGCGTACGGTTTAGGATTAGGGGACGGGTGAGGGTCAGGCTTCGGGAAAGGGTTAGGGTTAGGGTTTGGGCTAGGGTTAGGGTTAGGGGACGGGAACGGTTTAGGGTCCAGGTGAGGGCACGACAACGCTTTAGGGGGAGCGTACGTGTGAGGGCGCGGGTTAGTGTCAGCGTACGGGTTAGGAGTAGGGGACGGGTGAGGGTCAGGCTTCGGGGAAGGGTTAGGGTTAGGGTTCGGGCTAGGGTTAGGGTTAGGGG
This sequence comes from Pseudorca crassidens, assembly GCF_039906515.1. Taxonomy (NCBI): domain Eukaryota; kingdom Metazoa; phylum Chordata; class Mammalia; order Artiodactyla; family Delphinidae; genus Pseudorca; species Pseudorca crassidens. The sequence continues at coordinate 47,908,646 of NC_090309.1, forward strand.
ACGGGGACGGTTTAGGGTCCAGGTGAGGGTACGACAACGCTTTAGGGGGAGCGTACGTGTGAGGGCGCGGGTTAGTGTCAGCGTACTTGTTAGGATTAGGGGACGGGTGAGGGTCAGGCTTCGGGGAAGGGTTAGGGTTAGGGTTCGGGCTAGGGTTAGGATTAGCGGACGGGGACGGTTTAGGGTCCAGGTGAGGGCACGACAACGCTTTAGGGGGAGCGTACGTGTGAGGGCGCGGGTTAGTGTCAGCGTACGGGTTAGGATTAGGGGACGGGTGAGGGTCAGGCTTCGGGGAAGTGTTAGGGTTAGGGTTCGGGCTAGGGTTAGGGGACGGGGACGGGGACGGTTTAGGGTCCAGGTGAGGGTACGACAACGCTTTAGGGGGAGCGTACGTGTGAGGGCACGGGTTGGTGTCAGCGTACGGGTTAGAATTAGGGGACGGGTGAGGGTCAGGCTTCGGGGAAGGGTTATGGTTAGGGTTCGGGCTAGGGTTAGGGGACGGGGACGGTTTAGGGTCCCGGTGAGGGTACGACAACGCTTTAGGGGGAGCGTACGTGTGAGGGCGCTGGTTAGTGTCAGCGTACGAATTAGGTTTAGGGGACGGGTGAGGGTCAGGCTTCGGGGAAGCGTTAGGGTTAGGGTTCGGGCTAGGGTTAGGGTTAGGGGACGGGGACGGTTTAGGGTCCAGGTGAGGGCACGACAACGCTTTAGGGGGAGCGTACGTGTGAGGGCGCGTGTTAGTGTCAGCGTACGGGATAGGATTAGGGGACGGGTGAGGGTCAGGCTTCGGGGAAGGGTTAGGGTTAGGGTTCGGGCTAGGGTTAGGGATAGGGGACGGGGACGGTTTAGGGTCCAGGTGAGGGCACGACAACGGTTTAGGGGGAGCGTACGTGTGAGGGCGCGGGTTAGTGTCAGCGTACGGGTTAGGATTAGGGGACGGGTGAGGGTCAGGCTTCGGGGAAGGGTTAGGTTTAGGGTTCGGGCTAGGGTTAGGGTTAGGGGACGGGGACGGTTTAGGGTCCAGGTGAGGGCACGACAACGCCTTAGGGGGAGCGTATGTGTGAGGGCGCGGGTTAGTGTCAGCGCACGGGTTAGGATTAGGGGACGGGTGAGGGTCAGGCTTCGGGGAAGGGTTAGGGTTAGGGTTCGGGCTAGGTTTAGGGTTAGGGGACGGGGACGGTTTAGGGTCCAGGTGAGGGAACGACAACGCTTTAGGGGGAGAGTACGTGTGAGGGCGCGGGTTAGTGTCAGCGTACGGGTTAGGATTAGGGGACGGGTGAGGGTCAGGCTTCGGGGAAGGTTTAGGGTTAGGGTTCGGGCTAGGGTTAGGGTTAGGGGACGGGGACGGTTTAGGGTCCAGGTGAGGGTACGACAACGCTTTAGGGGGAGCGTACGTGTGAGGGCGCGGGTTATTGTCAGCGTACGGGTTAGGATTAGGGGACGGGTGAGCGTCTGGCTTCGGGGAAGTGTTAGGGTTAGGGTTCGGGCTAGGGTTAGGGTTAGGGGACGGGGACGGTTTAGGGTCCAGGTGAGGGTACGACAACGCTTTAGGGGGAGCATACGTGTGAGGACGCGGGTTAGTGTCAGCGTACGGGTTAGGATTAGGGGACGGGTGAGGGTCAGGCTTCGGTGAAGGGTTAGGGTTAGGGTTCGGGCTAGGGTTAGGGTTAGGGGACGGGGACGGTTTAGGGTCCAGGTGAGGGCACGACAACGCTTTAGGGGGAGCGTACGTGTGAGGGCGCGGGTTAGTGTCAGCGTACGGGTTAGGATTAGGGGACGGGTGAGGGTCAGGCTTCTGGGAATTGTTAGGGTTAGGGTTCGGGCTAGGCTTAGGGTTAGGGGACGGGGACGGTTTAGGGTCCACGTGAGGGTACGACAACGCTTTAGGGGGAGCGTACGTGTGAGGGCGCGGGTTAGTGTCAGCGTACGGGTTAGGATTAGGGGATGGGTGAGGGTCAGGCTTCGGGGAAGTGTTAGGGTTAGGGTTCGGGCTAGGGTTGGGGATAGGGTACGGGGACGGTTTAGGGTCCAGGTGAGGGCACGACAACGCTTTACGGGGAGCGTAAGTGTGAGGGCGCGGTTTAGTGTCAGCGTACGGGATAGGATTAGGGGACGGTTGAGGGTCAAGCTTCGGGGAAGGGTTAGGGTTAGGGTTAGGGGACGGGGACGGTTTAGGGTCCACGTGAGGGTACGACAACGCTTTAGGGGGAGCGTACGGGTTAGGATTAGGGGACGGGTGAGGGTCAGGCTTCTGGGAAGGGTTAGGGTTAGGGTTCGGGCTAGGGTTAGGGTTAGGGGACGGGGACGGTTTAGGGTCCACGTGAGGGTACGACAACGCTTTAGGGGGAGCGTACGGGTTAGGATTAGGGGACGGGTGAGGGTCAGGCTTCGGGGAAGGGTTAGGGTTAGGGTTCGGGCTAGGGTTAGGGTTAGGGGACGGGGACGGTTTAGGGTCCAGGTGAGGGCACGACAACGCTTTAGGGGGAGCGTACGTGTGAGGGCGCGGGTTAATGTCAGCGTATGGGTTAGGATTAGGGGACGGGTGAGGGTCAGGCTTCGGGGAAGGGTTAGGGTTAGGGTTCGGGCTAGGGTTAGGGTTAGGGGACGGTGACGGTTTAGGGTCCAGGTGAGGGCACGACAACGCTTTAGGGGGAGCGTACGTGTGAGGGCGCGGGTTAGTGTCAGCGTACGGGTTAGGATTAGGGGACGGGTGAGGGTCAGGCTTCACGGAAGGGTTAGGGTTAGGGTTCGGGCTAGGGTTAGGGTTAGGGGACGGGGACAGTTGAGGGTCCAGGTGAGGGTACGACAACGCTTTAGGGGGAGCGTACGTGTGAGGGCGCGGGTTAGTGTCAGCGTACGGGTTAGGATTAGCGGACGGGTGAGGGTCAGGCTTCGGGGAAGGGTTAGGGTTAGGGTTCGGGCTAGGGTTAGGGTTAGGGGACGGGGACGGTTTAGGGTCCAGGTGAGGGCACGACAACGCTTTACGGGGAGCGTACGTGTGAGGGCGCGGGTTAGTGTCAGCGTACGGGTTAGGATTAGGGGACGGGTGAGGGTCAGGCTTCGGGGAAGGGTTAGGGTTAGGGTTCGGGCTAGGGTTAGGATTAGGGGACAGGGACGGTTTAGGGTCCAGGTGAGGGTACGACAACGCTTTAGGGGGAGCGTACGTGTGAGGGCGCGGGTTAGTGTCAGCGTACGGGTTAGGATTAGGGGACGGGTGAGGGTCAGGCTTCGGTGAAGTGTTAGGGTTAGGGTTCGGGCTAGGGTTAGGGTTAGGGGACGGGGACGGTTTAGGGTCCAGCTGAGGGCACGACAACGCTTTAGGGGGAGCGTACGTGTGAGGACGCGGGTTAGTGTCAGCGTACGGGTTAGGAGTAGGGGACGGGTGAGGGTCAGGCTTCGGGGAAGGGTTAGGGTTAGGGTTTGGGCTAGGGTTAGGGTTAGGGGACGGGGACGGTTTAGGGTCCAGGTGAGGGTACGACAACGCTTTAGGGGGAGCGTACGTGTGAGGGCGCGGGTTAGTGTCAGCGTACGGGTTAGGATTAGGGGACGGGTGAGGGTCAGGCTTCGGGGAAGTGTTAGGTTTAGGGTTCGGGCTAGGGTTAGGGTTAGGGGACGGGGACGGTTTAGGGTCCAGGTGAGGGCACGACAACGCTTTAGGGGGAGCGTATGTGTGAGGGCGCGGGTTAGTGTCAGCGTACGGGTTAGGATTAGGGGACGGGTGAGGGTCAGGCTTCGGGGAAGGGTTAGGTTTAGGGTTCGGGCTAGGGTTAGGGTTAGGGGACGGGGACGGTTTAGGGTCCAGGTGAGGGCACGACAACGCTTTAGGGGGAGCGTACGTGTGAGGGCGCGGGTTAGTGTCAGCGTACGGGTTAGGATTAGGGGACGGGTGAGGGTCAGGCTTCGGGGAAGGGTTAGGGTTAGGGTTCGGGCTAGGGTTAGGGTTAGGGGACGGGGACGGTTTAGGGTCCAGGTGAGGGCACGACAACGCTTTAGGGGGAGCGTACGTGTGAGGGCGCGGGTTAGTGTCAGCGTACGGGTTAGGATTAGGGGACGGGTGAGGGTCAGGCTTCGGGGAAGGGTTAGGGTTAGGGTTTGGTCTAGGGTTAGGGTTAGGGGACGGGGACGGTTTAGGGTCCAGGTGAGGGCATGACAACGCTTTAGGGGGAGCGTACGTGTGAGGGCGCGGGTTAGTGTCAGCGTACGGGTTAGGATTAGGGGACGAGTGAGGGTCAGGCTTCGGGGAAGGGTTAGGGTTAGGGTTCGGGCTAGGGTTAGGGTTAGGGGACGGGGACAGTTTCGGATCCAGGTGAGGGCACGACAATGCTTTAGAGGGAGCGTACGTGTGAGGGCGTGGGTTAGTGTCAGCGTACGGGTTAGGATTAGGGGTCGGGTGAGGGTCAGGCTTCGGGGAAGGTTTAGGGTTAGGGTTCGGCCTACGGTTAGGGTTAGGGGACGGGGACGGTTTACGGTCCAGGTGAGGGCACGACAACGCTTTAGGGGGAGCGTACATGTGAGGGCGTGGGTTAGTGTCAGCGTACGGGTTAGGATTAGGGGACGGGTGAGGGTCTGGCTTCGGGGAAGGGTTAGGGTTAGGGTTCGGGCTAGGGTTAGGCTTAGGGGACGGGGATGGTTTAGGGTCCAGGTGAGGGTACGACAATGCTATAGGGGGAGCGTACGTGTGAAGGCGCGGGTTAGTGTCAGCGTACGGTTTAGGATTAGGGGACAGGTGAGGGTCAGGCTTCGGTGAAGAGTTAGGGTTAGGGTTCGGGCTAGGGTTAGGGTTAGGGGACGGGGACGGTTTAGGGTCCAGGTGAGGGCACGACAACACTTTAGGGGGAGCGTACGTGTGAGGGCGCGGGTTAGTGTCAGCGTACGGGTTAGAATTAGGGGTCGGGTGAGGGTCAGGCTTCGGGGAAGGGTTAGGGTTAGGGTTCGGGCTAGGGTTAGGGTTATGGGACGGGGACGGTTTAGGGTCCAGGTGAGGGTACGACAACGCTTTAGGGGGAGCGTACGTGTGAGGACGCGGGTTAGTGTCAGCGTACGGGTTAGGATTAGGGGACGGGTGAGGGTGAGGCTTCGGTGAAGGGTTAGGGTTAGGGTTCGGGCTAGGGTTAGGGTTAGGGGACGGGGACGGTTTAGGGTCCAGGTGAGGGCACGACAACGCTTTAGGGGGAGCGTACGTGTGAGGGCGCGGGTTAGTGTCAGCGTACGGGTTAGGATTAGGGGACGGGTGAGGGTCAGGCTTCTGGGAAGGGTTAGGGTTAGGGTTCGGGCTAGGGTTAGGGTTAGGGGACGGGGACGGTTTAGGGTCCACGTGAGGGTACGACAACGCTTTAGGGGGAGCGTACGGGTTAGGATTAGGGGACGGGTGAGGGTCAGGCTTCGGGGAAGGGTTAGGGTTAGGGTTCGGGCTAGGGTTAGGGTTAGGGGACGGGGACGGTTTAGGGTCCAGGTGAGGCCACGACAACGCTTTAGGGGGAGCGTACGTGTGAGGGCGCGGGTTAATGTCAGCGTATGGGTTAGGATTAGGGGACGGGTGAGGGTCAGGCTTCGGGGAAGGGTTAGGGTTAGGGTTCGGGCTAGGGTTAGGGTTAGGGGACGGTGACGGTTTAGGGTCCAGGTGAGGGCACGACAACGCTTTAGGGGGAGCGTACGTGTGAGGGCGCGGGTTAGTGTCAGCGTACGGGTTAGGATTAGGGGACGGGTGAGGGTCAGGCTTCACGGAAGGGTTAGGGTTAGGGTTCGGGCTAGGGTTAGGGTTAGGGGACGGGGACAGTTGAGGGTCCAGGTGAGGGTACGACAACGCTTTAGGGGGAGCGTACGTGTGAGGGCGCGGGTTAGTGTCAGCGTACGGGTTAGGATTAGCGGACGGGTGAGGGTCAGGCTTCGGGGAAGGGTTAGGGTTAGGGTTCGGGCTAGGGTTAGTGTTAGGGGACGGGGACGGTTTAGGGTCCAGGTGAGGGCACGACAACGCTTTACGGGGAGCGTACGTGTGAGGGCGCGGGTTAGTGTCAGCGTACGGGTTAGGATTAGGGGACGGGTGAGGGTCAGGCTTCGGGGAAGGGTTAGGGTTAGGGTTCGGGCTAGGGTTAGGATTAGGGGACAGGGACGGTTTAGGGTCCAGGTGAGGGTACGACAACGCTTTAGGGGGAGCGTACGTGTGAGGGCGCGGGTTAGTGTCAGCGTACGGGTTAGGATTTGGGGACGGGTGAGGGTCAGGCTTCGGTGAAGTGTTAGGGTTAGGGTTCGGGCTAGGGTTAGGGTTAGGGGACGGGGACGGTTTAGGGTCCAGCTGAGGGCACGACAACGCTTTAGGGGGAGCGTACGTGTGAGGACGCGGGTTAGTGTCAGCGTACGGGTTAGGAGTAGGGGACGGGTGAGGGTCAGGCTTCGGGGAAGGGTTAGGGTTAGGGTTCGGGCTAGGGTTAGGGTTAGGGGACAGGGACGGTTTAGGGTCCAGGTGAGGGTACGACAACGCTTTAGGGGGAGCGTACGTGTGACGGCGCGGGTTAGTGTCAGCGTACGGGTTAGGATTAGGGGACGGGTGAGGGTCATGCTTCGGGAAAGGGTTAGGGTTAGGGTTCGGGCTAGGGTTAGGGTTAGGGGACGGGGACGTTTTAGGGTCCAGGTGAGGGCACGACAACGCTTTAGGGGGAGCGTACGTGTGAGGGCGCGGGTTAGTGTCAGCGTACGGGTTAGTATTAGGGGACGGGTGACGGTCAGGCTTCGGGGAAGGGTTAGGGTTAGGGTTCGGGCTAGGGTTAGGGTTAGGGGACGGGGACGGTTTAGGGTCCAGGTGAGGGTACGACAACGCTTTAGGGGGAGCGTACGTGTGAGGGCGCGGGTTAGTGTCAGCGTACGGGTTAGGATTAGGGGACGGGTGAGGGTCAGGCTTCGGGGAAGTGTTAGGTTTAGGGTTCGGGCTAGGGTTAGGGTTAGGGGACGGGGACGGTTTAGGGTCCAGGTGAGGGCACGACAACGCTTTAGGGGGAGCGTACGTGTGAGGGCGTGGGTTAGTGTCAGCGTACGGGTTAGGATTAGGGGTCGGGTGAGGGTCAGGCTTCGGGGAAGGTTTAGTGTTAGGGTTCGGCCTACGGTTAGGGTTAGGGGACGGGGACGGTTTACGGTCCAGGTGAGGGCACGACAACGCTTTAGGGGGAGCGTACATGTGAGGGCGTGGGTTAGTGTCAGCGTACGGGTTAGGATTAGGGGACGGGTGAGGGTCTGGCTTCGGGGAAGGGTTAGGGTTAGGGTTCGGGCTAGGGTTAGGGTTAGGGGACGGGGATGGTTTAGGGTCCAGGTGAGGGTACGACAATGCTTTAGGGGGAGCGTACGTGTGAAGGCTCGGGTTAGTGTCAGCGTACGGTTTAGGATTAGGGGACGGGTGAGGGTCAGGCTTCGGTGAAGAGTTAGGGTTAGGGTTCGGGCTAGGGTTAGGGTTAGGGGACGGGGACGGTTTAGGGTCCAGGTGAGGGCACGACAACGCTTTAGGGGGAGCGTACGTGTGAGGGCGCGGGTTAGTGTCAGCGTACGGGTTAGGATTAGGGGACGGGTGAGGGTCAGGCTTCTGGGAAGGGTTAGGGTTAGGGTTCGGGCTAGGGTTAGGGTTAGGGGACGGGGACGGTTTAGGGTCCACGTGAGGGTACGACAACGCTTTAGGGGGAGCGTACGGGTTAGGACTAGGGGACGGGTGAGGGTCAGGCTTCGGGGAAGGGTTAGGGTTAGGGTTCGGGCTAGGGTTAGGGTTAGGGGACGGGGACGGTTTAGGGTCCAGGTGAGGGCACGACAACGCTTTAGGGGGAGCGTACGTGTGAGGGCGCGGGTTAATGTCAGCGTATGGGTTAGGATTAGGGGACGGGTGAGGGTCAGGCTTCGGGGAAGGGTTAGGGTTAGGGTTCGGGCTAGGGTTAGGGTTAGGGGACGGTGACGGTTTAGGGTCCAGGTGAGGGCACGACAACGCTTTAGGGGGAGCGTACGTGTGAGGGCGCGGGTTAGTGTCAGCGTATGGGTTAGGATTAGGGGACGGGTGAGGGTCAGGCTTCACGGAAGGGTTAGGGTTAGGGTTCGGGCTAGGGTTAGGGTTAGGGGACGAGGACAGTTGAGGGTCCAGGTGAGGGTACGACAACGCTTTAGGGGGAGCGTACGTGTGAGGGCGCGGGTTAGTGTCAGCGTACGGGTTAGGATTAGGGGACGGGTGAGGGTCAGGCTTCGGGGAAGGGTTAGGGTTAGGGTTCGGGCTAGGGTTGCGGTTAGGGGACGGGGACGGTTTAGGGTCCAGGTGAGGGCACGACAACGCTTTACGGGGAGCGTACGTGTGAGGGCGCGGGTTAGTGTCAGCGTACGGGTTAGGATTAGGGGACGGGTGAGGGTCAGGCTTCGGGGAAGTGTTAGGGTTAGGGTTCGGACTAGGGTTAGGGTTAGGGGACGGGGACGGTTTAGGGTCCAGGTGAGGGTACGACAACGCTTTAGGGGGAGCGTACGTGTGAGGGCGCGGGTTAGTGTCAGCGTTCGGGTTAGGATTAGGGGACGAGTGAGGGTCAGGCTTCGGGGAAGTGTTAGGGTTAGGGTTCGGGCTAGGGTTAGGGTTAGGGGACGGGGACGGTTTAGGGTCCAGGTGAGGGCACGACAACGCTTTAGGGGGAGCGTACGTGTGTGGGCGCGGGTTAGTGTCAGCGTACGGGTTAGGATTAGGGGACGGGTGAGGGTCAGGCTTCGGGGAAGGGTTAGGGTTAGGGTTCGGGCTAGGGTTAGGGTTAGGGGACGGGGACGCTTTAGGGTCCAGGTGAGGGCACGACAACGCTTTAGGGGGAGCGTACGTGTGAGGGCGCGGGTTAGTGTCAGCGTACGGTTTAGGATTAGGGGACGGGTGAGGGTCAGGCTTCGGTGAAGAGTTAGGGTTAGGGTTCGGGCTAGGGTTAGGGTTAGGGGACGGGGACGGTTTAGGGTCCAGGTGAGGGCACGACAACACTTTAGGGGGAGCGTACGTGTGAGGGCGCGGGTTAGTGTCAGCGTACGGGTTAGAATTAGGGGTCGGGTGAGGGTCAGGCTTCGGGGAAGGGTTAGGGTTAGGGTTCGGGCTAGGGTTAGGGTTAGGGGACGGGGACGGTTTAGGGTCCAGGTGAGGGTACGACAACGCTTTAGGGGGAGCGTACGTGTGAGGACGCGGGTTAGTGTCAGCGTACGGGTTAGGATTAGGGGACGGGTGAGGGTGAGGCTTCGGTGAAGGGTTAGGGTTAGGGTTCGGGCTAGGGTTAGGGTTAGGGGACGGGGACGGTTTAGGGTCCAGGTGAGGGCACGACAACGCTTTAGGGGGAGCGTACGTGTGAGGGCGCGGGTTAGTGTCAGCGTACGGGTTAGGATTAGGGGACGGGTGAGGGTCAGGCTTCTGGGAAGGGTTAGGGTTAGGGTTCGGGCTAGGGTTAGGGTTAGGGGACGGGGACGGTTTAGGGTCCACGTGAGGGTACGACAACGCTTTAGGGGGAGCGTACGTGTGTGGGCGCGGGTTAGTGTCAGCGTACGGGTTAGGATTAGGGGACGGGTGAGGGTCAGGCTTCGGGGAAGGGTTAGGGTTAGGGTTCGGGCTAGGGTTAGGGTTAGGGGACGGGGACACTTTAGGGTCCAGGTGAGGGCACGACAACGCTTTAGGGGGAGCGTACGTGTGAGGGCGCGGGTTAGTGTCAGCGTACGGGTTAGGATTAGGGGACGGGTGAGGGTCAGGCTTCGGGGAAGGGTTAGGGTTAGGGTTTGGGCTAGGGTTAGGGTTAGGGGACGGGGATGGTTTAGGGTCCAGGTGAGGGTACGACAACGCTTTAGGGGGAGCGTACGTGTGAGGGCGTGGGTTAGTGTCAGCGTACGGGTTAGGATTATGGGACGGCTGAGGGTCAGGCTTCGGGGAAGGGTTAGGGTTAGGGTTCGGGCTAGGGTTAGGGTTAGGGGACGGGGCCGGTTTAGGGTCCAGGTGAGGGCACGACAACGCTTTAGGGGGAGCGTACGTGTGAGGGCGCAGGTTATTGTCAGCGTACGGGTTAGGATTAGGGGACGGGTGAGGGTCAGGCTTCGGGGAAGTGTTAGGGTTAGGGTTCGGACTAGGGTTAGGGTTAGGGGACGGGGACGGTTTAGGGTCCAGGTGAGGGTACGACAACGCTTTAGGGGGAGCGTACGTGTGAGGGCGCGGGTTAGTGTCAGCGTACGGGTTAGGATTAGGGGACGAGTGAGGGTCAGGCTTCGGGGAAGGGTTAGGGTTAGGGTTCGGGCTAGGGTTAGGGTTAGGGGACGGGGATGGTTTAGGGTCCAGGTGAGGGCACGACAACGCTTTAGGGGGAGCGTACGTGTGTGGGCGCGGGTTAGTGTCAGCGTACGGGTTAGGATTAGGGGACGGGTGAGGGTCAGGCTTCGGGGAAGGGTTAGAGTTAGGGTTCGGGCTAGGGTTAGGGTTAGGGGACGGGGACGGTTTAGGGTCCAGGTGAGGACACGACAACGCTTTACGGGGAGCGTACGTGTGAGGGCGCGGGTTAGTGTCAGCGTACAGGTTAGGATTAGGGGACGGGTGAGGGTCAGGCTTCGGGGAAGGGTTAGCGTTAGGGTTTCGGCTAGGGTTAGGGTTAGGGGACGGGGACGGTTTAGGGTCCAGGTGAGGGCACGACAACGCCTTAGGGGGAGCGTACGTGTGAGGGCGCGGGTTAGTGTCAGCGTACGGGTTAGGATTAGGGGACGGGTGAGGGTCAGGCTTCGGGGAAGGGTTAGGGTTAGGGTTCGGGCTAGGGTTAGGGTTAGGGGACGGGGACGGTTTAGGGTCCAGGTGAGGGTACGACAACGCTTTAGGGGGAGCGTACGTGTGAGGGCGCGGGTTAGTGTCAGCGTACAGGTTAGGATTAGGGGACGGGTGAGGGTCAGGCTTCGGGGAAGGGTTAGGGTTAGGGTTCGGGCTAGGGTTAGGGTTAGGGGACGGGGACGGTTTAGGGTCCAGGTGAGGGCACGACAACGCTTTAGGGGGAGCGTACGTGTGAGGGCGCGGGTTAGTGTCAGCGTACGGGTTAGGATTAGGGGACGGGTGAGGGTCAGGCTTCGGGGAAGGGTTAGGGTTAGGGTTCGGGTAGGGTTAGGGTTAGGGGACGGGGACGGTTTAGGGTCCAGGTGAGGGTACGACAATGCTTTAGGGGGAGCGTACATGTGAGGGCGCGGGTTAGTGTCAGCGTACGGGTTAGGATTAGGGGACGGGTGAGGGTCAGGTTTCGGGGAAGTGTTAGGGTTAGGGTTCGGGCTAGGGTTAGGGTTAGGGGACGGGGACGGTTTAGGGTCCAGGTGAGGGTACGACAACTCTTTAGGGGGAGCGTACGTGTGAGGGCGCGGGTTAGTGTCAGCGTATGGGTTAGGATTAGGGGACAGGTGAGGGTCAGGCTTCGGGGAAGTGTTAGGGTTAGGGTTCGGGCTAGGGTTAGGGTTAGGGCACGGGGACGGTTTAGGGTCCAGGTGAGGGTACGACAACGCTTTAGGGGGAGCGTACGTGTGAGGGCGCGGGTTAGTGTCAGCGTACGGGTTAGGATTAGGGGACGGGTGAGGGTCAGGCTTCGGTGAAGAGTTAGGGTTAGGGTTCGGGCTAGGGTTAGGGTTAGGGGACGGGGACGGTTTAGGGTCCAGGTGAGGGCACGACAACACTTTAGGGGGAGCGTACGTGTGAGGGCGCGGGTTAGTGTCAGCGTACGGGTTAGAATTAGGGGACGGGTGAGGGTCAGGCTTCGGGGAAGGGTTAGGGTTAGGGGACGGGGACGGTTTAGGGTCCAGGTGAGGGTACGACAACGCTTTAGGGGGAGCGTACGTGTGAGGACGCGGGTTAGTGTCAGCGTACGGGTTAGGATTAGGGGACGGGTGAGGGTGAGGCTTCGGTGAAGGGTTAGGGTTAGGGTTCGGGCTAGGGTTAGGGTTAGGGGACGGGGACGGTTTAGGGTCCAGGTGAGGGCACAACAACGCTTTAGGGGGAGTGTACGTGTGAGGGCGCGGGTTAGTGTCAGCGTACGGGTTAGGATTAGGGGACGGGTGAGGGTCAGGCTTCTGGGAAGGGTTAGGGTTAGGGTTCGGGCTAGGGTTAGGGTTAGGGGACGGGGACGGTTTAGGGTCCACGTGAGGGTACGACAACGCTTTAGGGGGAGCGTTCGTGTGAGGGCGCGGGTTAGTGTCAGCGTACGGGTTAGGATTAGGGGACGGGTGAGGGTCAGGCTTCAGGGAAGGGTTAGGGTTAGGGTTCGGGCTAGGGTTAGGGTTAGGGGACGGGGACGGTTTAGGGTCCAGGTGAGGGCACGACAACGCTTTAGGGGGAGCGTACGTGTGAGGGCGCGGGTTAATGTCAGCGTATGGGTTAGGATTAGGGGACGGGTGAGGGTCAGGCTTCGGGGAAGGGTTGGGGTTAGGGTTCGGGCTAGGGTTAGGGTTAGGGGACGGTGACGGTTTAGGGTCCAGGTGAGGGCACGACAACGCTTTAGGGGGAGCGTACGTGTGAGGGTGCGGGTTAGTGTCAGCGTACGGGTTAGGATTAGGGGACGGGTGAGGGTCAGGCTTCGGGGAAGGGTTAGGGTTAGGGTTCGGGCTAGGGTTAGGGTTAGGGGACGGGGACAGTTGAGGGTCCAGGTGAGGGTACGACAACGCTTTAGGGGGAGCGTACGTGTGAGGGCGCGGGTTAGTGTCAGCGTACGGGTTAGGATTAGGGGACGGGTGAGGGTCAGGCTTCAGGGAAGGTTTAGGGTTAGCGTTCGGGCTAGAGTTAGGGTTAGGGGACGGGGACGGTTTAGGGTCCAGGTGAGAGTACGACAACGCTTTAGGGGGAGCGTACGTGTGAGGGCGCGGGTTAGTGTCAGCGTTCGGGTTAGGATTAGGGGACGGGTGAGGGTCAGGCTTCGGGGAAGGGTTAGGGTTAGGGTTCGGGCTAGGGTTAGGGTTAGGGGACGGGGACGGTTTAGGGTCCAGGTGAGCATACGACAACGCTTTAGGGGGAGCGTACGTGAGAGGGCGCGGGTTAGTGTTAGCGAACGGGTTAGGATTAGGGGACGGGTGAGGGTCAGGCTTCGGGGAAGGGTTAGGGTTAGGGTTCGGGCTAGGGTTAGGGTTAGGGGACGGGGACGTTTTAGGGTCCAGGTGAGGGTACGACAACGCTTTAGGGGGAGCGTACGTGTGAGTGCACGGGTTAGTGTCAGCCTACGGGTTAGGATTAGGGGATGGGTGAGGGTCATGCTTCGGGGAAGGGTTAGGGTTAGGGTTCGGTCTAGGGTTAGGGTTAGGGGACGGGGACGGTTTAGGGTCCAAGTGAGGGCACGACAACGCTTTAGGGGGAGCGTACGTGTGAGAGCGCGGGTTAGTGTCAGCGTACGGGTTAGGATTAGGGGACGGGTGAGGGTCATGCTTCGGGGAAGGGTTAGGGTTAGGGTTTGGGCTAGGGTTAGGGTTAGGGGACGGGAACGGTTTAGGGTCCAGGTGAGGGCACGACAACGCTTTAGGGGGAGCGTACGTGTGAGGGCGCGGGTTAGTGTCAGAGTACGTGTGAGGATTAGGAGATGGGTGAGGGTCAGGCTTCGGGGAAGGGTTAGGGTTAGGGTTCGGGCTAGGGTTAGGGTTAGGGGACGGGGACGGTTTAGGGTCCAGGTGAGGACACGACAACGCTTTACGGGGAGCGTACGTGTGAGGGCGCGGGTTAGTGTCAGCGTACAGGTTAGGATTAGGGGACGGGTGAGGGTCAGGCTTCGGGGAAGGGTTAGCGTTAGGGTTTGGGCTAGGGTTAGGGTTAGGGGACGGGGACGGTTTAGGGTCCAGGTGAGGGCACGACAACGCCTTAGGGGGAGCGTACGTGTGAGGGCGCGGGTTAGTGTCAGCGTACGGGTTAGGATTAGGGGACGGGTGAGGGTCAGGCTTCGGGGAAGGGTTAGGGTTAGGGTTCGGGCTAGGGTTAGGGTTAGGGGACGGGGACGGTTTAGGGTCCAGGTGAGGGTACGACAACGCTTTAGGGGGAGCGTACGTGTGAGGGCGCGGGTTAGTGTCAGCGTACAGGTTAGGATTAGGGGACGGGTGAGGGTCAGGCTTCGGGGAAGGGTTAGGGTTAGGGTTCGGGCTAGGGTTAGGGTTAGGGGACGGGGACGGTTTAGGGTCCAGGTGAGGGCACGACAACGCTTTAGGGGGAGCGTACGTGTGAGGGCGCGGGTTAGTGTCAGCGTACGGGTTAGGATTAGGGGACGGGTGAGGGTCAGGCTTCGGGGAAGGGTTAGGGTTAGGGTTCGGGTAGGGTTAGGGTTAGGGGACGGGGACGGTTTAGGGTCCAGGTGAGGGTACGACAATGCTTTAGGGGGAGCGTACATGTGAGGGCGCGGGTTAGTGTCAGCGTACGGGTTAGGATTAGGGGACACGTGAGGGTCAGGCTTCGGGGAAGAGTTAGTGTTAGGGTTCGGGCTAGGGTTAGTGTTAACGGACGGGGACGGTTTAGGGTCTAGGTGAGGGTACGACAACGCTCTAGGGGGAGCGTACGTGTGAGGGCGCAGGTTAGTGTCAGCGTACGGGTTAGGATTAGGGGACGGGTGAGGGTCAGGCTTCGGGGAAGGGTTAGGGTTAGGGTTCGGGTTAGGGTTAGGGTTAGGGGATGGGGAAGGTTTAGGGTCCAGGTGAGGGCACGACAACGCTTTAGGGGGAGCGTACGTGTGAGGGCGCGGGTTAGTGTCAGCGTACGGGTTAGGATTAGGTGACGGGTGAGTTTCAGGCTTCGGGAAAGGGTTAGGGTTAGGATTCGGGCTAGGGTTAGGGTTAGGGGACGGGGACGGTTTAGGGTCCAGGTGAGGGTACGACAACGCTTTAGGGGGAGCGTACGTGTGAGGGCGCGGGTTAGTGTCAGCGTACGGGTTAGGATTAGGGGACGGCTGAGGGTCAGGCTTCGGGGAAGGGTTAGGGTTAGGGTTCGGGCTAGGGATAGGGTTAGGGGACGGGGACGGTTTAGGGTCCAGGTGAGGGCACGACAACGCTTTAGGGGGAGCGTACGTGTGAGGGCGCGGGTTATTGTCAGCGTACGGGTTAGGATTAGGGGACGGGTGAGGGTCAGGCTTCGGGGAAGTGTTAGGGTTAGGGTTCGGACTAGGGTTAGGGTTAGGGGACGGGGACGGTTTAGGGTCCAGGTGAGGGTACGACAACGCTTTAGGGGGAGCGTACGTGTGAGGGCGCGGGTTAGTGTCAGCGTACAGGTTAGGATTAGGGGACGGGTGAGGGTCAGGCTTCGGGGAAGGGTTAGCGTTAGGGTTTCGGCTAGGGTTAGGGTTAGGGGACGGGGACGGTTTAGGGTCCAGGTGAGGGCACGACAACGCCTTAGGGGGAGCGTACGTGTGAGGGCGCGGGTTAGTGTCAGCGTACGGGTTAGGATTAGGGGACGGGTGAGGGTCAGGCTTCGGGGAAGGGTTAGGGTTAGGGTTCGGGCTAGGGTTAGGGTTAGGGGACGGGGACGGTTTAGGGTCCAGGTGAGGGTACGACAACGCTTTAGGGGGAGCGTACGTGTGAGGGCGCGGGTTAGTGTCAGCGTACAGGTTAGGATTAGGGGACGGGTGAGGGTCAGGCTTCGGGGAAGGGTTAGGGTTAGGGTTCGGGCTAGGGTTAGGGTTAGGGGACGGGGACGGTTTAGGGTCCAGGTGAGGGCACGACAACGCTTTAGGGGGAGCGTACGTGTGAGGGCGCGGGTTAGTGTCAGCGTACGGGTTAGGATTAGGGGACGGGTGAGGGTCAGGCTTCGGGGAAGGGTTAGGGTTAGGGTTCGGGTAGGGTTAGGGTTAGGGGACGGGGACGGTTTAGGGTCCAGGTGAGGGTACGACAATGCTTTAGGGGGAGCGTACATGTGAGGGCGCGGGTTAGTGTCAGCGTACGGGTTAGGATTAGGGGACGGGTGAGGGTCAGGTTTCGGGGAAGTGTTAGGGTTAGGGTTCGGGCTAGGGTTAGGGTTAGGGGACGGGGACGGTTTAGGGTCCAGGTGAGGGTACGACAACTCTTTAGGGGGAGCGTACGTGTGAGGGCGCGGGTTAGTGTCAGCGTACGGGTTAGGATTAGGGGACAGGTGAGGGTCAGGCTTCGGGGAAGTGTTAGGGTTAGGGTTCGGGCTAGGGTTAGGGTTAGGGCACGGGGACGGTTTAGGGTCCAGGTGAGGGTACGACAACGCTTTAGGGGGAGCGTACGTGTGAGGGCGCGGGTTAGTGTCAGCGTACGGGTTAGGATTAGGGGACGGGTGAGGGTCAGGCTTCGGTGAAGAGTTAGGGTTAGGGTTCGGGCTAGGGTTAGGGTTAGGGGACGGGGACGGTTTAGGGTCCAGGTGAGGGCACGACAACACTTTAGGGGGAGCGTACGTGTGAGGGCGCGGGTTAGTGTCAGCGTACGGGTTAGAATTAGGGGACGGGTGAGGGTCAGGCTTCGGGGAAGGGTTAGGGTTAGGGTTCGGGCTAGGGTTAGGGTTAGGGGACGGGGACGTTTTAGGGTCCAGGTGAGGGTACGACAACGCTTTAGGGGGAGCGTACGTGTGAGTGCACGGGTTAGTGTCAGCCTACGGGTTAGGATTAGGGGATGGGTGAGGGTCATGCTTCGGGGAAGGGTTAGGGTTAGGGTTCGGTCTAGGGTTAGGGTTAGGGGACGGGGACGGTTTAGGGTCCAAGTGAGGGCACGACAACGCTTTAGGGGGAGCGTACGTGTGAGAGCGCGGGTTAGTGTCAGCGTACGGGTTAGGATTAGGGGACGGGTGAGGGTCATGCTTCGGGGAAGGGTTAGGGTTAGGGTTTGGGCTAGGGTTAGGGTTAGGGGACGGGAACGGTTTAGGGTCCAGGTGAGGGCACGACAACGCTTTAGGGGGAGCGTACGTGTGAGGGCGCGGGTTAGTGTCAGAGTACGTGTGAGGATTAGGAGATGGGTGAGGGTCAGGCTTCGGGGAAGGGTTAGGGTTAGGGTTCGGGCTAGGGTTAGGGTTAGGGGACGGGGACGGTTTAGGGTCCAGGTGAGGACACGACAACGCTTTACGGGGAGCGTACGTGTGAGGGCGCGGGTTAGTGTCAGCGTACAGGTTAGGATTAGGGGACGGGTGAGGGTCAGGCTTCGGGGAAGGGTTAGCGTTAGGGTTTGGGCTAGGGTTAGGGTTAGGGGACGGGGACGGTTTAGGGTCCAGGTGAGGGCACGACAACGCCTTAGGGGGAGCGTACGTGTGAGGGCGCGGGTTAGTGTCAGCGTACGGGTTAGGATTAGGGGACGGGTGAGGGTCAGGCTTCGGGGAAGGGTTAGGGTTAGGGTTCGGGCTAGGGTTAGGGTTAGGGGACGGGGACGGTTTAGGGTCCAGGTGAGGGTACGACAACGCTTTAGGGGGAGCGTACGTGTGAGGGCGCGGGTTAGTGTCAGCGTACAGGTTAGGATTAGGGGACGGGTGAGGGTCAGGCTTCGGGGAAGGGTTAGGGTTAGGGTTCGGGCTAGGGTTAGGGTTAGGGGACGGGGACGGTTTAGGGTCCAGGTGAGGGCACGACAACGCTTTAGGGGGAGCGTACGTGTGAGGGCGCGGGTTAGTGTCAGCGTACGGGTTAGGATTAGGGGACGGGTGAGGGTCAGGCTTCGGGGAAGGGTTAGGGTTAGGGTTCGGGTAGGGTTAGGGTTAGGGGACGGGGACGGTTTAGGGTCCAGGTGAGGGTACGACAATGCTTTAGGGGGAGCGTACATGTGAGGGCGCGGGTTAGTGTCAGCGTACGGGTTAGGATTAGGGGACACGTGAGGGTCAGGCTTCGGGGAAGAGTTAGTGTTAGGGTTCGGGCTAGGGTTAGTGTTAACGGACGGGGACGGTTTAGGGTCTAGGTGAGGGTACGACAACGCTCTAGGGGGAGCGTACGTGTGAGGGCGCAGGTTAGTGTCAGCGTACGGGTTAGGATTAGGGGACGGGTGAGGGTCAGGCTTCGGGGAAGGGTTAGGGTTAGGGTTCGGGTTAGGGTTAGGGTTAGGGGATGGGGAAGGTTTAGGGTCCAGGTGAGGGCACGACAACGCTTTAGGGGGAGCGTACGTGTGAGGGCGCGGGTTAGTGTCAGCGTACGGGTTAGGATTAGGTGACGGGTGAGTTTCAGGCTTCGGGAAAGGGTTAGGGTTAGGATTCGGGCTAGGGTTAGGGTTAGGGGACGGGGACGGTTTAGGGTCCAGGTGAGGGTACGACAACGCTTTAGGGGGAGCGTACGTGTGAGGGCGCGGGTTAGTGTCAGCGTACGGGTTAGGATTAGGGGACGGCTGAGGGTCAGGCTTCGGGGAAGGGTTAGGGTTAGGGTTCGGGCTAGGGATAGGGTTAGGGGACGGGGACGGTTTAGGGTCCAGGTGAGGGCACGACAACGCTTTAGGGGGAGCGTACGTGTGAGGGCGCGGGTTATTGTCAGCGTACGGGTTAGGATTAGGGGACGGGTGAGGGTCAGGCTTCGGGGAAGTGTTAGGGTTAGGGTTCGGACTAGGGTTAGGGTTAGGGGACGGGGACGGTTTAGGGTCCAGGTGAGGGTACGACAACGCTTTAGGGGGAGCGTACGTGTGAGGGCGCGGGTTAGTGTCAGCGTACGGGTTAGGATTAGGGGATGGGTGAGGGTCAGGCTTCGGGGAAAGGTTAGGGTTAGGGTTCGGGCTAGGGTTAGGGTTAGGGGACGGGGACGGTTTAGGGTCCAGGTGAGGGCACGACAACGCTTTAGGGGGAGCGTACGTGTGAGGGCGCGGGTTAGTGTCAGCGTACGGGTTAGGATTAGGGGACGGGTGAGGGTCAGGCTTCGGGGAAGGTTTAGGGTTAGGGTTCGGGCTAGGGTTAGGGTTAGGGGTCGGGGACGGTTTAGGGTCCAGGTGAGGGTACGACAACGCTTTAGGGGGAGCGTACGTGTGAGGGCGCAGGTTAGTGTCAGCGTACGGGTTAGGATTAGGGGACGGGTGAGGGTCAGGCTTCGGGGAAGGGTTAGGATTAGGGTTCGGGTTAGGGTTAGGGGACGGGGACGGGGAAGGTTTAGGGTCCAGGTGAGGGCACAACAACGCTTTAGGGGGAGCGTACGTGTGAGGGCGCAGGTTAGTGTCAGCGTACGGGTTAGGATTAGGGGACGGGTGAGGGTCAGGCTTCGGGGAAGGGTTAGGGTTAGGGTTCGGGCTAGGGTTAGGGTTAGGGGACGGGGACGGTTTAGGGTCCAGGTGAGGGCACGACAACGCTTTAGGGGTAGCGTACGTGTGAGGGCACGGGTTAGTGTCAGCGTACGGGTTAGGATTAGGGGACAGGTGAGGGTCAGGCTTCGGGGAAGGGTTAGGGTTAGGGTTCGGGCTAGGGTTAGGGTTAGGGGACGGGGACGGTTTAGGGTCCAGGTGAGGGTACGACAACGCTTTAGGGGGAGCGTACGTGTGAGGGCGCGGGTTAGTGTCAGCGCACGGGTTAGGATTAGGGGACGGGTGAGGGTCAGGCTTCGGGGAAGGGTTGGGTTTAGAGTGCGGGCTAGGGTTAGGGTTAGCGGACGGGGACGGTTTAGGGTCCAGGTGAGGGCACAACAACGCTTTAGGGGGAGCGTACGTGTGAGGGCGCGGGTTAGTGTCAGCGTACGGGTTAGGATTAGGGGACGGGTGAGGGTCAAGCTTCGGGGAAGGGTTAGGTTTAGGGTTCGGGCTAGGGTTAGGGGACGGGGACGGGGACGGTTTAGGGTCCAGGTGAGGGTACGACAACGCTTTAGGGGGAGCGTACGTGTGAGGGCACGGGTTGGTGTCAGCGTACGGGTTAGAATTAGGGGACGGGTGAGGGTCAGGCTTCGGGGAAGGGTTATGGTTAGGGTTCGGGCTAGGGTTAGGGGACGGGGACGGTTGAGGGTCCCGGTGAGGGTACGACAACGCTTTAGGGGGAGCGTACGTGTGAGGGCGCGGGTTAGTGTAAGCGTACGAATTAGGTTTAGGGGACGGGTGAGGGTCAGGCTTCGGGGAAGGGTTAGGGTTAGGGTTCGGGCTAGGGTTAGGGTTAGGGGACGGGGACGGTTTAGGGTCCAGGTGAGGGCACGACAACGCTTTAGGGGGAGCGTACGTGTGAGGGCGCATGTTAGTGTCAGCGTACGGGATAGGATTAGGGGACGGGTGAGGGTCAGGCTTCGGGGAAGGGTTAGGGTTAGGGTTCGGGCTAGGGTTAGGGTTAGGGGACGGGGACGGTTTAGGGTCCAGGTGAGGGCACGACAACGCTTTAGGGGGAGCGTACGTGTGATGGCGCGGGTTAGTGTCAGCGTACGGGTTAGGATTAGGGGACGGGTGAGGGTCAGGCTTCGGGGAAGTGTTAGGGTTAGGGTTCGGGCTAGGGTTAGGGTTAGGGGACGGGGACGCTTTAGGGTCCAGGTGAGGGCACGACAACGCTTTAGGGGGAGCGTACGTGTGAGGGCGTTGGTTAGTGTCAGCGTACGGGTTATGATTAGCGGACGGGTGAGGGTCAGG
The DNA here is from genome assembly GCF_039906515.1 of Pseudorca crassidens. Taxonomy (NCBI): domain Eukaryota; kingdom Metazoa; phylum Chordata; class Mammalia; order Artiodactyla; family Delphinidae; genus Pseudorca; species Pseudorca crassidens. The sequence continues at coordinate 47,929,082 of NC_090309.1, forward strand.
CTTCGGGGAAGGGTTAGGGTTAGGGTTCGGGCTAGGGTTAGGGGACGGGGACGGGGACGGTTTAGGGTCCAGGTGAGGGCACGACAACGCTTTAGGGGGAGCGTACGTGTGAGGGCGCAGGTTAGTGTCAGCGTACAGGTTAGGATTAGGGGACTGGTGAGGGTCAGGCTTCGGGGAAGGGTTAGGGTTAGGGTTCGGGCTAGGGTTAGGGTTAGGGGACGGGGACGGTTTAGGGTCCAGGTGAGGGCACGACAACTCTTTAGGGGGAGCGTACGTGTGAGGGCGCGGGTTAGTGTCAGCGTACGGGTTAGGATTAGGGAACAGGTGAGGGTCAGGCTTCGGGGAAGGGTTAGGGTTAGGGTTCGGGCTAGGGTTAGGGTTAGGGGACGGGGACGGTTTAGGGTCCAGGTGACGGTACGACAACGCTTTAGGGGGAGCGTACGTGTGAGGGCGCGGGTTAGTGTCAGCGTACGAGTTAGGATTAGGGGACGGGTGAGGGTCATGCTTCGGGGAAAGGTTAGGGTTAGGGTTCGGGCTAGGGTTAGGGTTAGGGGACGGGGACGGTTTAGGGTCCAGGTGAGGGCACGACAACGCTTTAGGGGGAGCATACGTGTGAGGGCGCGGGTTAGTGTCAGCGTACAGGTTAGGATTAGGGGACGGGTGAGGGTCAGGCTTCGGGGAAGATTTAGGGTTAGGGTTCGGGCTAGGGTTAGTGTTAGGGGACGGGGACGGTTTAGGGTCTAGGTGAGGGTACGACAACGCTCTAGGGGGAGCGTACGTGTGAGGGCGCAGGTTAGTGTCAGCGTACGGGTTAGGATTAGGGGACGGGTGAGGGTCAGGCTTCGGGGAAGGGTTAGGGTTAGGGTTCGGGTTAGGGTTAGGGTTAGGGGATGGGGAAGGTTTAGGGTCCAGGTGAGGGCACGACAACGCTTTAGGGGGAGCGTACGTGTGAGGGCGCGGGTTAGTGTCAGCGTACGGGTTAGGATTAGGTGACGGGTGAGGGTCAGGCTTCGGGAAAGGGTTAGGGTTAGGATTCGGGCTAGGGTTAGGGTTAGGGGACGGGGACGGTTTAGGGTCCAGGTGAGGGTACGACAACGCTTTAGGGGGAGCGTACGTGTGAGGGCGCGGGTTAGTGTCAGCGTACGGGTTAGGATTAGGGGACGGCTGAGGGTCAGGCTTCGGGGAAGGGTTAGGGTTAGGGTTCGGGCTAGGGTTAGGGTTAGGGGACGGGGACGGTTTAGGGTCCAGGTGAGGGCACGACAACGCTTTAGGGGGAGCGTACGTGTGAGGGCACGGGTTAGTGTCAGCGTACGGGTTAGGATTAGGGGACGGGTGAGGGTCAGGCTTCGGGGAAGGGTTAGGGTTAGGGTTCGGGCTAGGGTTAGGGTTAGGGGACGGGGACGGTTTAGGGTCCAGGTGAGGGTACGACAACGCTTTAGGGGGAGCGTACGTGTGAGGGCGCGGGTTAGTGTCAGCGTACTTGTTAGGATTAGGGGACGGGTGAGGGTCAGGCTTCAGGGAAGGGTTAGGGTTAGGGTTCGGGCTAGGGTTAGGGTTAGGGGACGGGGACGGTTTAGGGTCCAGGTGAGGGTACGACAATGCTTTAGGGGTAGCGTACGTGTGAGGGCGCGGGTTAGTGTCAGCGTACGAGTTAGGATTAGGGGACGGGTGAGGGTCAGGCTTCGGTGAAGAGTTAGGGTTAGGGTTCGGGCTAGGGTTAGGGTTAGGGGACGGGGACGGTTTAGGGTCCAGGTGAGGGCACGACAACGCTTTAGGGGGAGCGTACGTGTGAGGGCGCGGGTTAGTGTCAGCGTACGGGTTAGGATTAGGGGACGGGTGAGGGTCAGGCTTCGGGGAAGGGTTAGGGTTAGGGTTCGGGCTAGGGTTAGGGTTAGGGGACGGGGACGGTTTAGGGTCCAGCTGAGGGTACGACAACGCTTTAGGGGGAGCGTACGTGTGAGGGCGCGGGTTAGTGTCAGCGTACGGGTTAGGATTAGGGGACGGGTGAGGGTCAGGCTTCGGGGAAGGGTTAGGGTTAGGGTTCGGGCTAGGGTTAGGGTTAGGGGACGGGGACACTTTAGGGTCCAGGTGAGGGCACGACAACACTTTAGGGGGAGCGTACATGTTAGGGCGCGGGTTAGTGTCAGCGTACGGGTTAGGATTAGGGGACGGGTGAGGGTCAGGCTTCCGGGAAGGGTTAGGGTTAGGGTTCGTGCTAGGGTTACGGTTAGGGGACGGGGACGGTTTAGGGTCCAGGTGAGGGTACGACAACGCTTTAGGGGGAGCGTACGTGTGACGGCGCGGGTTAGTGTCAGCGTACGGGTTAGGATTAGGGGACCGGTGAGGGTCAGGCTTCGGGGAAGAGTTAGGGTTAGGGTTCGGGCTAGGGTTAGTGTTAGGGGACGGGGACGGTTTAGGGTCTAGGTGGGGGTACGACAACGCTCTAGGGGGAGCGTACGTGTGAGGGCGCAGGTTAGTGTCAGCGTACGGGTTAGGATTAGGGGACGGGTGAGGGTCAGGCTTCGGGGAAGGGTTAGGGTTAGGGTTCGGGTTAGGGTTAGGGTTAGGGGATGGGGAAGGTTTAGGGTCCAGGTGAGGGCACGACAACGCTTTAGGGGGAGCGTACGTGTGAGGGCGCGGATTAGTGTCAGCGTACGGGTTAGGATTAGGTGACGGGTGAGGGTCAGGCTTCGGGAAAGGGTTAGGGTTAGGATTCGGGCTAGGGTTAGGGTTAGGGGACGGGGACGGTTTAGGGTCCAGGTGAGGGTACGACAACGCTTTAGGGGGAGCGTACGTGTGAGGGCGCGGGTTAGTGTCAGCGTACGGGTTAGGATTAGGGGACGGCTGAGGGTCAGGCTTCGGGGAAGGGTTAGGGTTAGGGTTCGGGCTAGGGTTAGGGTTAGGGGACGGGGACGGTTTAGGGTCCAGGTGAGGGCACGACAACGCTTTAGGGGGAGCGTACGTGTGAGGGCACGGGTTAGTGTCAGCGTACGGGTTAGGATTAGGGGACGGGTGAGGGTCAGGCTTCGGGGAAGGGTTAGGGTTAGGGTTCGGGCTAGGGTTAGGGTTAGGGGACGGGGACGGTTTAGGGTCCAGGTGAGGGTACGACAACGCTTTAGGGGGAGCGTACGTGTGAGGGCGCGGGTTAGTGTCAGCGTACTTGTTAGGATTAGGGGACGGGTGAGGGTCAGGCTTCAGGGAAGGGTTAGGGTTAGGGTTCGGGCTAGGGTTAGGGTTAGGGGACGGGGACGGTTTAGGGTCCAGGTGAGGGTACGACAACGCTTTAGGGGGAGCGTACGTGTGAGGGCGCGGGTTAGTGTCAGCGTACGAGTTAGGATTAGGGGACGGGTGATGGTCAGGCTTCGGGGAAAGGTTAGGGTTAGGGTTCGGGCTAGGGTTAGGGTTAGGGGACGGGGACGGTTTAGGGTCCAGGTGAGGGCACGACAACGCTTTAGGGGGAGCGTACGTGTGAGGGCGCGGGTTAGTGTCAGCGTACGGGTTAGGATTAGGGGACGGGTGAGGGTCAGGCTTCGGGGAAGGGTTAGGGTTAGGGTTCGGGCTAGGGTTAGGGTTAGGGGATGGGGACGGTTTAGGGTCCAGCTGAGGGTACGACAACGCTTTAGGGGGAGCGTACGTGTGAGGGCGCGGGTTAGTGTCAGCGTACGGGTTAGGATTAGGGGACGGGTGAGGGTCAGGCTTCGGGGAAGGGTTAGGGTTAGGGTTCGGGCTAGGGTTAGGGTTAGGGGACGGGGACACTTTAGGGTCCAGGTGAGGGCACGACAACACTTTAGGGGGAGCGTACATGTTAGGGCGCGGGTTAGTGTCAGCGTACGGGTTAGGATTAGGGGACGGGTGAGGGTCAGGCTTCCGGGAAGGGTTAGGGTTAGGGTTCGTGCTAGGGTTACGGTTAGGGGACGGGGACGGTTTAGGGTCCAGGTGAGGGTACGACAACGCTTTAGGGGGAGCGTACGTGTGACGGCGCGGGTTAGTGTCAGCGTACGGGTTAGGATTAGGGGACCGGTGAGGGTCAGGCTTCGGGGAAGAGTTAGGGTTAGGGTTCGGGCTAGGGTTAGTGTTAGGGTACGGGGACGGTTTAGGGTCTAGGTGGGGGTTCGACAACGCTCTAGGGGGAGCGTACGTGTGAGGGCGCAGGTTAGTGTCAGCGTACGGGTTAGGATTAGGGGACGGGTGAGGGTCAGGCTTCGGGGAAGGGTTAGGGTTAGGGTTAGGGGATGGGGAAGGTTTAGGGTCCAGGTGAGGGCACGACAACGCTTTAGGGGGAGCGTACGTGTGAGGGCGCGGGTTAGTGTCAGCGTACGGGTTAGGATTAGGTGACGGGTGAGGGTCAGGCTTCGGGAAAGGGTTAGGGTTAGGATTCGGGCTAGGGTTAGGGTTAGGGGACGGGGACGGTTTAGGGTCCAGGTGAGGGTACGACAACGCTTTAGGGGGAGCGTACGTGTGAGGGCGCGGGTTAGTGTCAGCGTACGGGTTAGGATTAGGGGACGGGTGAGGGTCAGGCTTCGGGGAAGGGTTGGGGTTAGAGTTCGGGCTAGGGTTAGGGTTAGCGGACGGGGACGGTTTAGGGTCCAGGTGAGGGCACGACAACGCTTTAGGGGGAGCGTACGTGTGAGGGCGCGGGTTAGTGTCAGCGTACGGTTTAGGATTAGGGGACGGGTGAGGGTCAGGCTTCGGGAAAGGGTTAGGGTTAGGGTTTGGGCTAGGGTTAGGGTTAGGGGACGGGGACGGTTTAGGGTCCAGGTGAGGGCACGACAACGCTTTAGGGGGAGCGTACGTTTGAGGGCGCGGGTTAGTGTCAGCGTACGGGTTAGGATTAGGGGACGGGTGAGGGTCAGGCTTCGGGGAAGGGTTAGGGTTAGGGTTCGGGCTAGGTTTACGGTTAGGGGACGGGGACGGTTTAGGGTCCAGGTGAGGGTACGACAACGCTTTAGGGGGAGCGTACGTGTGAGGGCGCGGGTTAGTGTCAGCGTACTTGTTAGGATTAGGGGACGGGTGAGGGTCAGGCTTCGGGGAAGGGTTAGGATTAGGGTTCGGGTTAGGGTTAGGGGACGGGGACGGGGAAGGTTTAGGGTCCAGGTGAGGGCACAACAACGCTTTAGGGGGAGCGTACGTGTGAGGGCGCAGGTTAGTGTCAGCGTACGGGTTAGGATTAGGGGACGGGTGAGGGTCAGGCTTCGGGGAAGGGTTAGGGTTAGGGTTTGGGCTAGGGTTAGGGTTAGGGGACGGGGACGGTTTAGGGTCCAGGTGAGGGCACGACAACGCTTTAGGGGTAGCGTACGTTTGAGGGCGCGGGTTAGTGTCAGCGTACGGGTTAGGATTAGGGGACAGGTGAGGGTCAGGCTTCGGGGAAGGGTTAGGGTTAGTGTTCGGGCTAGGGTTAGGGTTAGGGGACGGGGACGGTTTAGGGTCCAGGTGAGGGCACGACAACGCTTTAGGGGGAGCGTACGTGTGTGGGCGCGGGTTAGTGTCAGCGTACGGGTTAGGATTAGGGGACGGGTGAGGTTCAGGCTTCGGGGAAGTGTTAGGGTTAGGGTTAGGGTTAGGGGACGGGGACGGTTTAGGGTCCAGGTGAGGGCACGACAACACTTTAGGGGGAGCGTACGTGTGAGGGCGCGGGTTAGTGTCAGCGTACGGGTTAGGATTAGGGGACGGGTGAGGGTCAGGCTTCGGGGAAGGGTTAGGGTTAGGGTTCGGGCTAGGGTTAGGGTTATGGGACAGGGACGGTTTAGGGTCCACGTGAGGGTACGACAACGCTTTAGGGGGAGCGTACGTGTGAGGGCGCGGGTTAGTGTCAGCGTACGGGTTAGGATTTGGGGACGGGTGAGGGTCAGGCTTCGGGGAAGTGTTAGGGTTAGTGTTCGGGCTAGGGTTAGGGTTAGGGGACGGGGACGGTTTAGGTTCCAGGTGAGGGCACGACAACGCTTTAGGGGGAGCGTACGTGTGAGGGCGCGGGTTAGTGTCAGCGTACGGGATAGGATTAGGGGACGGGTGAGGGTCAGGCTTCGGGGAAGGGTTAGGGTTAGAGTTCGGGCTAGGGTTAGGGTTAGGGGACGGGGACGCTTTAGGGTCCAGTTGAGGGCACGACAACGCTTTAGGGGCAGCGTACGTGTGAGGGCACGGGTTAGTGTCAGCGTACGGGTTAGGATTAGGGGACGGGTGAGTGTCAGGCTTCGGGGAAGGGTTAGGGTTAGGGTTCGGGCTAGGGTTAGGGTTAGGGGACGGGGACGGTTTAGGGTCCAGGTGAGGGTACGACAATGCTTTAGGGGGAGCGTACGTGTGAGGGCGCGGGTTAGTGTCAGCGTACGGTTTAGGATTAGGGGACGGGTGAGGGTCAGGCTTCGGTGAAGAGTTAGGGTTAGGGTTCGGGCTAGGGTTAGGGTTAGGGGACGGGGACGGTTTAGGGTCCAGGTGAGGGCACGACAACGCTTTAGGGGGAGCGTACGTGTGAGGGCGCGGGTTAGTGTCAGCGTACGGGTTAGGATTAGGGGACGGGTGAGGGTCAGGCTTCGGGGAAGGGTTAGGGTTAGGGTTCGGGCTAGGGTTAGGGTTAGGGGACGGGGACGGTTGAGGGTCCAGGTGAGGGTACGACAACGCTTTAGGGGGAGCGTACGTGTGAGGACGCGGGTTAGTGTCAGCATACGGGTTAGGATTAGGGGACGGGTGAGGGTCAGGCTTCGGTGAAGTGTTAGGGTTAGGGTTCGGGCTAGGGTTAGGGTTAGGGGACGGGGACGGTTTAGGGTCCAGGTGAGGGCACGACAACGATTTAGGGGGAGCGTACGTGTGAGGGCGCGGGTTAGTGTCAGCGTACGGTTTAGGATTAGGGGACGGGTGAGGGTCAGGCTTCTGGGAAGGGTTAGGGTTAGGGGACGGGGACGGTTTAGGGTCCACGTGAGGGTACGACAACGCTTTAGGGGGAGCGTACGTGTGAGGGCGCGGGTTAGTGTCAGCGTACGGGTTAGGATTAGGGGACGGGTGAGGGTCAGGCTTCGGGGAAGGGTTAGGGTTAGGGTTCGGGCTAGGGTTAGGGTTAGGGGACGGGGACACTTTAGGGTCCAGGTGAGGGCACGACAACACTTTAGGGGGAGCGTACATGTTAGGGCGCGGGTTAGTGTCAGCGTACGGGTTAGGATTAGGGGACGGGTGAGGGTCAGGCTTCCGGGAAGGGTTAGGGTTAGGGTTCGTGCTAGGGTTACGGTTAGGGGACGGGGACGGTTTAGGGTCCAGGTGAGGGTACGACAACGCTTTAGGGGGAGCGTACGTGTGACGGCGCGGGTTAGTGTCAGCGTACGGGTTAGGATTAGGGGACCGGTGAGGGTCAGGCTTCGGGGAAGAGTTAGGGTTAGGGTTCGGGCTAGGGTTAGTGTTAGGGTACGGGGACGGTTTAGGGTCTAGGTGGGGGTTCGACAACGCTCTAGGGGGAGCGTACGTGTGAGGGCGCAGGTTAGTGTCAGCGTACGGGTTAGGATTAGGGGACGGGTGAGGGTCAGGCTTCGGGGAAGGGTTAGGGTTAGGGTTAGGGGATGGGGAAGGTTTAGGGTCCAGGTGAGGGCACGACAACGCTTTAGGGGGAGCGTACGTGTGAGGGCGCGGGTTAGTGTCAGCGTACGGGTTAGGATTAGGTGACGGGTGAGGGTCAGGCTTCGGGAAAGGGTTAGGGTTAGGATTCGGGCTAGGGTTAGGGTTAGGGGACGGGGACGGTTTAGGGTCCAGGTGAGGGTACGACAACGCTTTAGGGGGAGCGTACGTGTGAGGGCGCGGGTTAGTGTCAGCGTACGGGTTAGGATTAGGGGACGGGTGAGGGTCAGGCTTCGGGGAAGGGTTGGGGTTAGAGTTCGGGCTAGGGTTAGGGTTAGCGGACGGGGACGGTTTAGGGTCCAGGTGAGGGCACGACAACGCTTTAGGGGGAGCGTACGTGTGAGGGCGCGGGTTAGTGTCAGCGTACGGTTTAGGATTAGGGGACGGGTGAGGGTCAGGCTTCGGGAAAGGGTTAGGGTTAGGGTTTGGGCTAGGGTTAGGGTTAGGGGACGGGGACGGTTTAGGGTCCAGGTGAGGGCACGACAACGCTTTAGGGGGAGCGTACGTTTGAGGGCGCGGGTTAGTGTCAGCGTACGGGTTAGGATTAGGGGACGGGTGAGGGTCAGGCTTCGGGGAAGGGTTAGGGTTAGGGTTCGGGCTAGGTTTACGGTTAGGGGACGGGGACGGTTTAGGGTCCAGGTGAGGGTACGACAACGCTTTAGGGGGAGCGTACGTGTGAGGGCGCGGGTTAGTGTCAGCGTACTTGTTAGGATTAGGGGACGGGTGAGGGTCAGGCTTCGGGGAAGGGTTAGGATTAGGGTTCGGGTTAGGGTTAGGGGACGGGGACGGGGAAGGTTTAGGGTCCAGGTGAGGGCACAACAACGCTTTAGGGGGAGCGTACGTGTGAGGGCGCAGGTTAGTGTCAGCGTACGGGTTAGGATTAGGGGACGGGTGAGGGTCAGGCTTCGGGGAAGGGTTAGGGTTAGGGTTTGGGCTAGGGTTAGGGTTAGGGGACGGGGACGGTTTAGGGTCCAGGTGAGGGCACGACAACGCTTTAGGGGTAGCGTACGTTTGAGGGCGCGGGTTAGTGTCAGCGTACGGGTTAGGATTAGGGGACAGGTGAGGGTCAGGCTTCGGGGAAGGGTTAGGGTTAGTGTTCGGGCTAGGGTTAGGGTTAGGGGACGGGGACGGTTTAGGGTCCAGGTGAGGGCACGACAACGCTTTAGGGGGAGCGTACGTGTGTGGGCGCGGGTTAGTGTCAGCGTACGGGTTAGGATTAGGGGACGGGTGAGGTTCAGGCTTCGGGGAAGTGTTAGGGTTAGGGTTAGGGTTAGGGGACGGGGACGGTTTAGGGTCCAGGTGAGGGCACGACAACACTTTAGGGGGAGCGTACGTGTGAGGGCGCGGGTTAGTGTCAGCGTACGGGTTAGGATTAGGGGACGGGTGAGGGTCAGGCTTCGGGGAAGGGTTAGGGTTAGGGTTCGGGCTAGGGTTAGGGTTATGGGACAGGGACGGTTTAGGGTCCACGTGAGGGTACGACAACGCTTTAGGGGGAGCGTACGTGTGAGGGCGCGGGTTAGTGTCAGCGTACGGGTTAGGATTTGGGGACGGGTGAGGGTCAGGCTTCGGGGAAGTGTTAGGGTTAGTGTTCGGGCTAGGGTTAGGGTTAGGGGACGGGGACGGTTTAGGTTCCAGGTGAGGGCACGACAACGCTTTAGGGGGAGCGTACGTGTGAGGGCGCGGGTTAGTGTCAGCGTACGGGATAGGATTAGGGGACGGGTGAGGGTCAGGCTTCGGGGAAGGGTTAGGGTTAGAGTTCGGGCTAGGGTTAGGGTTAGGGGACGGGGACGCTTTAGGGTCCAGTTGAGGGCACGACAACGCTTTAGGGGCAGCGTACGTGTGAGGGCACGGGTTAGTGTCAGCGTACGGGTTAGGATTAGGGGACGGGTGAGTGTCAGGCTTCGGGGAAGGGTTAGGGTTAGGGTTCGGGCTAGGGTTAGGGTTAGGGGACGGGGACGGTTTAGGGTCCAGGTGAGGGTACGACAATGCTTTAGGGGGAGCGTACGTGTGAGGGCGCGGGTTAGTGTCAGCGTACGGTTTAGGATTAGGGGACGGGTGAGGGTCAGGCTTCGGTGAAGAGTTAGGGTTAGGGTTCGGGCTAGGGTTAGGGTTAGGGGACGGGGACGGTTTAGGGTCCAGGTGAGGGCACGACAACGCTTTAGGGGGAGCGTACGTGTGAGGGCGCGGGTTAGTGTCAGCGTACGGGTTAGGATTAGGGGACGGGTGAGGGTCAGGCTTCGGGGAAGGGTTAGGGTTAGGGTTCGGGCTAGGGTTAGGGTTAGGGGACGGGGACGGTTGAGGGTCCAGGTGAGGGTACGACAACGCTTTAGGGGGAGCGTACGTGTGAGGACGCGGGTTAGTGTCAGCATACGGGTTAGGATTAGGGGACGGGTGAGGGTCAGGCTTCGGTGAAGTGTTAGGGTTAGGGTTCGGGCTAGGGTTAGGGTTAGGGGACGGGGACGGTTTAGGGTCCAGGTGAGGGCACGACAACGATTTAGGGGGAGCGTACGTGTGAGGGCGCGGGTTAGTGTCAGCGTACGGTTTAGGATTAGGGGACGGGTGAGGGTCAGGCTTCTGGGAAGGGTTAGGGTTAGGGGACGGGGACGGTTTAGGGTCCACGTGAGGGTACGACAACGCTTTAGGGGGAGCGTACGTGTGAGGGCGCGGGTTAGTGTCAGCGTACGGGTTAGGATTAGGGGACGGGTGAGGGTCAGGCTTCGGGGAAGGGTTAGGGTTAGGGTTCGGGCTAGGGTTAGGGTTAGGGGACGGGGACGTTTTAGGGTCCAGGTGAGGGCACGACAACGCTTTAGGGGGAGCGTACGTGTGAGGGCGCGGGTTAGTGTCAGCGTACGGGTTAGGATTAGGGGACGGGTGACGGTCAGGCTTCGGGGAAGGGTTAGGGTTAGGGTTCGGGCTAGGGTTAGGGTTAGGGGACGGGGACGGTTTAGGGTCCAGGTGAGGGCACGACAACGCTTTAGGGGGAGCGTACGTGTGAGGGCGCGTGTTAGTGTCAGCGTACGGGTTAGGATTAGGGGACGGGTGAGGGTCAGGCTTCGGGGAAGTGTTAGGTTTAGGGTTCGGGCTAGGGTTAGGGTTAGGGGACGGGGACGGTTTAGGGTCCAGGTGAGGGCACGACAACGCTTTAGGGGGAGCGTACGTGTGAGGGCGCGGGTTAGTGTCAGCGTACGGGTTAGGATTAGGGGACGGGTGAGGGTCAGGCTTCGGGGAAGGGTTAGGGTTAGGGTTCGGGCTAGGGTTAGGGTTAGGGGACGGGGACGGTTGAGGGTCCAGGTGAGGGTACGACAACGCTTTAGGGGGAGCGTACGTGTGAGGGCGCGGGTTAGTGTCAGCGTACGGGTTAGGATTAGGGGACGGGTGAGGGTCAGGCTTCGGGGAAGGGTTAGGGTTAGGGTTCGGGCTAGGGTTAGGGTTAGGGGACGGGGACGGTTTAGGGTCCAGGTGAGGGCACGACAACGCTTTAGGGGGAGCGTACCTGTGAGGGCGCGGGTTAGTGTCAGCGTACAGGTTAGGATTAGGGGACGGGTGAGGGTCAGGCTTCGGGGAAGCGTTAGGGTTAGGGTTCGGGCTAGGGTTAGGGTTAGGGGACGGGGACGGTTTAGGGTCCACGTGAGGGTACGACAACGCTTTAGGGGGAGCGTACGTGTGAGGGCGCGGGTTAGTGTCAGCGTACGGGTTAGGATTAGGGGACGGGTGAGGGTCAGGCTTCGGGGAAGGGTTAGGGTTAGGGTTCGGGCTAGGGTTAGGGTTAGGGGACGGGGACGGTTTAGGGTCCAGGTGAGGGCACGACAACGCTTTAGGGGGAGCGTACGTGTGAGGGCGCGGGTTAGTGTCAGCGTACGGGTTAGGATTAGGGGACGGGTGAGGGTCAGGCTTCGGGGAAGGGTTAGGGTTAGGGTTCGGGCTAGGGTTAGGGTTAGGGGACGTGGACGGTTTAGGGTCCAGGTGAGGGTACGACAACGCTTTAGGGGGAGCGTACGTGTGAGGGCGTGGGTTAGTGTCAGCGTACGGGTTAGGATTAGGGGACGGGTGAGGGTCAGGCTTCGGGGAAGGGTTAGGGTTAGGGTTCGGGCTAGGGTTAGGGTTAGGGGACGGGGACAGTTTAGGGTCCAGGTGAGGGCACGACAACGCTTTAGGGGGAGCGTACGTGTGAGGGCACGGGTTAGTGTCAGCGTACGGGTTAGGATTAGGGGACGGGTAAGGGTCAGGCTTCGGGGAAGCGTTAGGGTTAGGGTTCGGGCTAGGGTTAGGGTTAGGGGACGGGGACGGTTTAGGGTCCAGGTGAGGGTACGACAACGCTTTAGGGGGAGCGTACGTGTGAGGGCGCGGGTTAGTGTCAGCGTACGGGTTAGGATTAGGGGACGGGTGAGGGTCAGGCTTCGGGGAAGGGTTAGGGTTAGGGTTCGGGTTAGGGTTAGGGGACGGGGACGGTTTAGGGTCCAGGTGAGGGCACGACAACGCTTTAGGGGGAGCGTACGTGTGAGGGCGCGGGTTAGTGTCAGCGTACGGGTTAGGATTAGGGGACGGGTGAGGGTCAGGCTTCGGGGAAGGGTTAGGGTTCGGGCTAGGGTTAGGGTTAGGGGACGGGGACGGTTTAGGGTCCAGGTGAGGGTACGACAACGCTTTAGGGGGAGCGTATGTGTGAGGGCGCGGGTTAGTGTCAGCGTACGGGTTAGGATTAGGGGACGGGTGAGTGTCAGGCTTCGGGGAAGGGTTAGGGTTAGGGTTTGGGCTAGGGTTAGGGTTAGGGGACGGGGACGGTTTAGGGTCCAGGTGAGGGCACGACAACACTTTAGGGGGAGCGTACGTGTGAGGGCGCGGGTTAGTGTCAGCGTACGGGTTAGGATTAGGGGACGGGTGAGGGTCAGGCTTCGGGGAAGGGTTAGGGTTAGGGTTTGGGCTAGGGTTAGGGTTAGGGGACGGGGACGGTTTAGGGTCCAGGTGAGGGTACGACAACGCTTTAGGGGGAGCGTACGTATGAGGGCGCGGGTTAGTGTCAGCGTACGGGTTAGGATTAGGGGACGGGTGAGTGTCAGGCTTCGGGGAAGGGTTAGGGTTACGGTTAGGGTTAGGGCTAGGGTTAGGGTTAGGGGACGGGGACGGTTTAGGGTCCAGGTGAGGGCACGACAACGCTTTAGGGGGAGCGTACGTGTGAGGGCGTGGGTTATTGTCAGCGTACGGGTTAGGATTAGGGGACGGGTGAGGGTCAGGCTTCGGGGAAGGGTTAGGGTTAGGGTTCGGACTAGGGTTAGGGTTAGGGGACGGGGATGGTTTAGGGTCCAGGTGAGGGTACGACAACGCTTTAGGGGGAGAGTACGTGTGAGGGCGCGGGTTAGTGTCAGCGTACGGGTTAGGATTAGGGGACGAGTGAGGGTCAGGCTTCGGGGAAGGGTTAGGGTTAGGGTTCGGGCTAGGGTTAGGGTTAGGGGACGGGGACGGTTTAGGGTCCAGGTGAGGGCACGACAACGCTTTAGGGGGAGCGTACGTGTGAGGGCACGGGTTAGTGTCAGCGTACGGGTTAGGATTAGGGGACGGGTGAGGGTCAGGCTTCGGGGAAGCGTTAGGGTTAGGGTTCGGGCTAGGGTTAGGGTTAGGGGACGGGGACGGTTTAGGGTCCAGGTGAGGGTACGACAACGCTTTAGGGGGAGCATACGTGTGAGGGCGCGGGTTAGTGTCAGCGTACGGGTTAGGATTTGGGGACGGGTGAGGGTCAGGCTTCGGGGAAGGGTTAGGGTTAGGGTTCGGGCTAGGGTTAGGGTTAGGGGACGGGGACGGTTTAGGGTCCAGGTGATGGCACGACAACGCTTTAGGGGGAGCGTACGTGTGAGGGCGCGGGTTAGTGTCAGCGTACGGGATAGGATTAGCGGACGGGTGAGGGTCAGGCTTCGGGGAAGGGTTAGGGTTAGGGGACGGGGACGCTTTAGGGTCCAGGTGAGGGCACGACAACGCTTTAGGGGGAGCGTACGTGTGAGGGCGTTGGTTTGTGTCAGCGTACGGGTTAGGATTAGCGGACGGGTGAGGGTCAGGCTTCGGGGAAGGGTTAGGGTTAGGGTTCGGGCTAGGGTTAGGGTTAGGGGACGGGGACGGTTTAGGGTCTAGGTGAGGGTACGACAACGCTTTAGGGGGAGCGTACGTGTGAGGGCGCAGGTTAGTGTCAGCGTACGGGTTAGGATTAGGGGACGGGTGAGGGTCAGGCTTCGGGGAAGGGTTAGGGTTAGGGTTCGGGCTAGGGTTAGGGTTAGGGGACGGGGACGGTTTAGGGTCCAGGTGAGGGCACGACAATGCTTTAGGGGGAGCGTACGTGTGAGGGCGCGGGTTAGTGTCAGCGTACGAGTTAGGATTAGGGGACGGGTGAGGGTCAGGCTTCGGGGAAGGGTTAGGGTTAGGGTTCGGGCTAGGGTTAGGGTTAGGGGACGGGGACGGTTTAGGGTCCAGGTGAGGGTACGACAATGCTTTAGGGGGAGCGTACGTGTGAGGACGCGGGTTAGTGTCAGCGTACGGGTTAGGATTAGGGGACGGGTGAGGGTCAGGCTTCGGTGAAGTGTTAGGGTTAGCGTTCGGGCTAGGGTTAGGGTTAGGGGACGGGGACGGTTTAGGGTCCAGGTGAGGGCACGACAACGCTTTAGGGGGAGCGTACGTGTGAGGGCGCGGGTTAGTGTCAGCGTACGGGTTAGGATTAGGGGACGGGTGAGGGTCAGGCTTCGGGGAAGGGTTAGGGTTAGGGTTCGGGCTAGGGTTAGGGTTAGGGGACGGGGACGGTTTAGGGTCCACGTGAGGGTACGACAACGCTTTAGGGGGAGTGTACGTGTGAGGGCGCGGGTTAGTGTCAGCGTACGGTTTAGGATTAGGGGACGGGTGAGGGTCAGGCTTCGGTGAAGAGTTAGGGTTAGGGTTCGGGCTAGGGTTAGGGTTAGGGGACGGGGACGGTTTAGGGTCCAGGTGAGGGCACGACAATGCTTTAGGGGGAGCGTACGTGTGAGGGCGCGGGTTAGTGTCAGCGTACAGGTTAGGATTAGGGGACGGGTGAGGGTCAGGCTTCGGGGAAGGGTTAGGGTTAGGGTTCGGGCTAGGGTTAGGGTTAGGGGACGGGGACGCTTTAGGGTCCAGGTGAGGGCACGACAACGCTTTAGGGGGAGCGTACGTGTGAGGGCGTTGGTTTGTGTCAGCGTACGGGTTAGGATTAGCGGACGGGTGAGGGTCAGGCTTCGGGGAAGGGTTAGGGTTAGGGTTCGGGCTAGGGTTAGGGTTAGGGGACGGGGACGGTTTAGGGTCTAGGTGAGGGTACGACAACGCTTTAGGGGGAGCGTACGTGTGAGGACGCGGGTTAGTGTCAGCGTACGGGTTAGGATTAGGGGACGGGTGAGTGTCAGGCTTCGGTGAAGTGTTAGGGTTAGGGTTTGGGCTAGGGTTAGGGTTAGGGGACGGGGACAGTTTAGGGTCCAGGTGAGGGCACGACAACGCTTTAGGGGGAGCGTACGTGTGAGGGCGCGGGTTAGTGTCAGCGTACGGGTTAGGATTAGGGGACGGGTGAGGGTCAGGCTTCTGGGAAGGGTTAGGGTTAGGGTTCGGGCTAGGGTTAGGGTTAGGGGATGGGGACGGTTTAGGGTCCAGGTGAGGGCACGACAACGCTTTAGGGGGAGCGTACGTGTGAGGGCGCGGGTTAGTGTCAGCGTACGGGTTAGGATTAGGGGACGGGTGAGGGTCAGGCTTCGGGGAAGGGTTAGGTTTAGGGTTCGGGCTAGGGTTAGGGTTAGTGGACGGGGACGGCTTAGGGTCCAGGTGAGAGCACGACAACGCTTTAGGGGGAGCGTACATGTGAGGGCGCGGGTTAGTGTCAGCGTACGGGTTAGGATTAGGGGACGGCTGAGGGTAAGCCTTCGGGGAAGGGTTCGGGTTAGTGTTCGGGCTAGGGTTAGGGTTAGGGGATGGGGACGGTTTAGGGTCCAGATGAGGGCACGACAACGCTTTAGGGGGAGCGTTCGTGTGAGGGCGCGGGTTAGTGTCAGCGTACGGAATAGGATAAGGGGACGGGTGAGGGTCAGGCTTCGGGGAAGGGTTAGGGTTAGGGGACGGGGACGCTTTAGGGTCCAGGTGAGGGCACGACAACGCTTTTGGGGGAGCGTACGTGTGAGGACGTTGGTTAGTGTCAGCGTACGGGTTAGGATTAGCGGACGGGTGAGGGTCAGGCTTCGGGGAAGGGTTAGGGTTAGGGTTCGGGCTAGGGTTAGTGTTAGGGGACGGGGACGGTTTAGGGTCTAGGTGAGGGTACGACAACGCTTTAGGGGGAGCGTACGTGTGAGGGCGCAGGTTAGTGTCAGCGTACGGGTTAGGATTAGGGGACGGGTGAGTGTCAGGCTTCGGGGAAGGGTTAGGGTTAGGGTTCGGGCTAGGGTTAGGGTTAGGGGACGGGGACGGTTTAGGGTCCAGGTGTGGGTACGGCAACGCTTTAGGGGGAGCGTACGTGTGAGGACGCGGGTTTGTGTCAGCGTACGGGTTAGGATTAGGGGACGGGTGAGGGTCAGGCTTCGGGGAAGGGTTAGGGTTAGGGTTCGGGCTAGGGTTAGGGTTAGGGGACGGGGACGGTTTAGGGTCCAGGTGAGGGCACGACAACGCTTTAGGGGGAGCGTACGTGTGAGGGCGCGGGTTAGTGTAAGCGTACGGGTTAGGATTAGGGGACGGGTGAGGGTCAGGCTTCGGGGAAGTGTTAGGGTTAGGGTTTGGGCTAGGGTTAGGGTTAGGGGACGGGGACGGTTCAGGGTCCAGGTGAGGGCATGACAACGCTTTAGGGGGAGCGTACGTGTGAGGGCGCGGGTTAGTGTCAGCGTACGGGTTAGGATTAGGGGACGAGTGAGGGTCAGGCTTCGGGGAAGGGTTAGGGTTAGGGTTCGGGCTAGGGTTAGGGTTAGGGGACGGGGACGGTTTCGGGTCCAGGTGAGGGCACGACAATGCTTTAGGGGGAGCGTACGTGTGAGGGCGTGGGTTAGTGTCAGCGTACGGGTTAGGATTAGGGGTCGGGTGAGGGTCAGGCTTCGGGGAAGGTTTAGGGTTAGGGTTCGGGCTAGGGTTAGGGTTAGGGGACGGGGACGGTTTACGGTCCAGGTGAGGGCACGACAACGCTTTAGGGGGAGCGTACATGTGAGGGCGTGGGTTAGTGTCAGCGTACAGGTTAGGATTAGGGGTCGGGTGAGGGTCTGGCTTCGGGGAAGGGTTAGGGTTAGGGTTCGGGCTAGGGTTAGGGTTAGGGGACGGGGACGGTTTAGGGTCCAGGTGAGGGCACGACAACGCTTTAGGGGGAGCGTACGTGTTAGGGCGCGGGTTAGTGTCAGCGTACAGGTTAGGACTATGGGACGGGTGAGGGTCAGGCTTCGGGGAAGGGTTACGGTTAGGGTTCGGGCTAGGGTTAGGGTTAGGGGACGGGGACGGTTTAGGGTCCAGGTGAGGGCACGAGAACGCTTTAGGGGGAGCGTACGTGTGAGAGCACGGGTTAGTGTCAGCGTACGGGTTAGGATTAGGGAACGGGTGAGGGTCAGGCTTCGGGGAAGCGTTAGGGTTAGGGTTCGGGCTAGGGTTAGGGTTAGGGGACGGGGACGGTTTAGGGTCCACGTGAGGGTACGACAACGCTTTAGGGGGAGCGTACGTGTGAGGGCGCGTGTTAGTGTCAGCGTACGGGATAGGATTAGGGGACGGGTGAGTGTCAGGCTTCGGGGAAGGGTTAGGGTTACGGTTCGAGCTAGGGTTAGGGTTAGGGGACGGGGACGGTTTAGGGTCTAGTTGAGGGTACGACAACGCTTTAGGGGGAGCGTACGTGTGAGGGCGCAGGTTAGTGTCACTGTACGGGTTAGGATTAGGGGACGGGTGAGGGTCAGGCTTCGGGGAAGGGTTAGGGTTAGGGTTCGGGCTAGGGTTAGGGTTAGGGGACGGGGACGGTTTAGCGTCCAGTTGAGGGCACGACAACGCTTTAGGGGGAGCGTACGTGTGAGGGCGCGGGTTAGTGTCAGCGTACGCGTTAGGATTAGGGGATGGGTGAGTGTCAGGCTTCGGGGAAGGGTTAGGGTTAGGGTTCGGGCTAGGGTTAGGGTTAGGGGACGGGGACGGTTTAGGGTCCAGGTGAGGGTACGACAACGCTTTAGGGGGAGCGTACGTGTGAGGACGCAGGTTAGTGTCAGCGTATGGGTTAGGATTAGGGGACGGGTGAGGGTGAGGCTTCGGTGAAGGGTTAGGGTTAGGGTTCGGGCTAGGGTTAGGGTTAGGGGACGGGGACGGTTTAGGGTCCAGGTGAGGGCACGACAACGCTTTAGGGGGAGCGTACGTGTGAGGGCGCGGGTTAGTGTCAGCGTACGGGTTAGGATTAGGGGACGGGTGAGGGTCAGGCTTCTGGGAAGGGTTAGGGTTAGGGTTCGGGCTAGGGTTAGGGTTAGGGGACGGGGACGGTTTAGGGTCCACGTGAGGGTACGACAACGCTTTAGGGGGAGCGTACGGGTTAGGATTAGGGGACGGGTGAGTGTCAGGCTTCGGGGAAGGGTTAGGGTTAGGGTTCGGGCTAGGGTTAGGGTTAGGGGACGGGGACGGTTTAGGGTCCAGGTGAGGGCACGACAACGCTTTAGGGGGAGCGTACGTGTGAGGGCGCGGGTTAATGTCAGCGTATGGGTTAGGATTAGGGGACGGGTGAGGGTCAGGCTTCGGGGAAGGGTTAGGGTTAGGGTTCGGGCTAGGGTTAGGGTTAGGGGACGGTGACGGTTTAGGGTCCAGGTGAGGGCACGACAACGCTTTAGGGGGAGCGTACGTGTGAGGGCGCGGGTTAGTGTCAGCGTACGGGTTAGGATTAGGGGACGGGTGAGGGTCAGGCTTCAGGGAAGGGTTAGGGTTAGGGTTCGGGCCAGGGTTAGGGTTAGGGGACGGGGACAGTTGAGGGTCCAGGTGAGGGTACGACAACGCTTTAGGGGGAGCGTACGTGTGAGGGCGTGGGTTAGTGTCAGCGTACGGGTTAGGATTAGGGGACGGGTGAGGGTCAGGCTTCGGGGAAGGGTTAGGGTTAGGGTTCGGGCTAGGGTTGCGGTTAGGGGACGGGGACGGTTTAGGGTCCAGGTGAGGGCACGACAACGCTTTACGGGGAGCGTACGTGTGAGGGCGCGGGTTAGTGTCAACGTACGGGTTAGGATTAGGGGACGGGTGAGGGTCAGGCTTCGGGGAAGGGTTAGGGTTAGGGTTCGGGCTAGGGTTAGGATTAGGGGACGGGGACGGCTTAGGGTCCAGGTGAGAGCACGACAACGCTTTAGGGGGAGCGTACATGTGAGGGCGCGGGTTAGTGTCAGCGTACGGGTTAGGCTTAGGGGACGGCTGAGGGTCAGGCTTCAGGGAAGGGTTAGGGTTAGGGTTCGGGCTAGGGTTAGGGTTAGGGGACGGGGACGGTTTAGGGTCCAGGTGAGGGCACGACAACGCTTTAGGGGGAGCGTTCGTGTGAGGGCGCGGGTTAGTGTCAGCGTACGGGATAGGATAAGGGTACGGGTGAGGGTCAGGCTTCGGGGAAGGGTTAGGGTTAGGGTTCGGGCTAGGGTTAGGGTTAGGGGACGGGGACGCTTTAGGGTCCAGGTGAGGGCACGACAACGCTTTTGGGGGAGCGTACGTGTGAGGGCGTTGGTTAGTGTCAGCGTACGGGTTAGGATTAGCGGACGGGTGAGGGTCAGGCTTCGGGGAAGTGTTAGGGTTAGGGTTCGGGCTAGGGTTAGGGTTAGGGGACGGGGACGGTTTAGGGTCTAGGTGAGGGTACGACAACGCTTTAGGGGGAGCGTACGTGTGAGGGCGCAGGTTAGTGTCAGCGTACGGATTAGGATTAGGGGACGGGTGAGGGTCAGGCTTCGGGGAAGAGTTAGGGTTAGGGTTCGGGCTAGGGTTAGGGTTAGGGGACGGGGACGGTTTAGCGTCCAGTTGAGGGCACGACAACGCTTTAGGGGGAGCGTACGTGTGAGGGCGCGGGTTAGTGTCAGCGTACGGGTTAGGATTAGGGGACGGGTGAGTGTCAGGCTTCGGGGAAGGGTTAGGGTTAGGGTTCGGGCTAGGGTTAGGGTTAGGGGACGGGGACGCTTTAGGGTCCAGGTGTGGGTACGACAACGCTTTAGGGGGAGCGTACGTGTGAGGGCGCGGGTTAGTGTCAGCGTACGGGTTAGGATTAGGGGACGGGTGAGGGTCAGGCTTCGGTGAAGTGTTAGGGTTAGGGTTCGGGCTAGGGTTAGGGTTAGGGGACGGGGACGATTTAGGGTCCAGGTGAGGGCACGACAACGCTTTAGGGGGAGCGTACGTGTGAGGGCGCGGGTTAGTGTAAGCGTACGGGTTAGGATTAGGGGACGGGTGAGGGTCAGGCTTCGGGGAAGTGTTAGGGTTAGGGTTTGGGCTAGGGTTAGGGTTAGGGGACGGGGACGGTTTAGGGTCCAGGTGAGGGCATGACAACGCTTTAGGGGGAGCGTACGTGTGAGGGCGCGGGTTAGTGTCAGCGTACGGGTTAGGATTAGGGGACGAGTGAGGGTCAGGCTTCGGGGAAGGGTTAGGGTTAGGGTTCGGGCTAGGGTTAGGGTTAGGGGACGGGGACGGTTTCGGGTCCAGGTGAGGGCACGACAATGCTTTAGGGGGAGCGTACGTGTGAGGGCGTGGGTTAGTGTCAGCGTACGGGTTAGGATTAGGGGTCGGGTGAGGGTCAGGCTTCGGGGAAGGTTTAGGGTTAGGGTTCGGCCTAGAGTTAGGGTTAGGGGACGGGGACGGTTTACGGTCCAGGTGAGGGCACGACAACGCTTTAGGGGGAGCGTACATGTGAGGGCGTGGGTTAGTGTCAGCGTACAGGTTAGGATTAGGGGTCGGGTGAGGGTCTGGCTTCGGGGAAGGGTTAGGGTTAGGGTTCGGGCTAGGGTTAGGGTTAGGGGACGGGGACGGTTTAGGGTCCAGGTGAGGGCACGACAACGCTTTAGGGGGAGCGTACGTGTTAGGGCGCGGGTTAGTGTCAGCGTACAGGTTAGGACTATGGGACGGGTGAGGGTCAGGCTTCGGGGAAGGGTTACGGTTAGGGTTCGGGCTAGGGTTAGGGTTAGGGGACGGGGACGGTTTAGGGTCCAGGTGAGGGCACGAGAACGCTTTAGGGGGAGCGTACGTGTGAGAGCACGGGTTAGTGTCAGCGTACGGGTTAGGATTAGGGGACGGGTGAGGGTCAGGCTTCGGGGAAGCGTTAGGGTTAGGGTTCGGGCTAGGGTTAGGGTTAGGGGACGGGGACGGTTTAGGGTCCACGTGAGGGTACGACAACGCTTTAGGGGGAGCGTACGTGTGAGGGCGCGTGTTAGTGTCAGCGTACGGGATAGGATTAGGGGACGGGTGAGGGTCAGGCTTCGGGGAAGGGTTAGGGTTACGGTTCGAGCTAGGGTTAGGGTTAGGGGACGGGGACGGTTTAGGGTCTAGTTGAGGGTACGACAACGCTTTAGGGGGAGCGTACGTGTGAGGGCGCAGGTTAGTGTCAGTGTACGGGTTAGGATTAGGGGACGGGTGAGGGTCAGGCTTCGGGGAAGGGTTAGGGTTAGGGTTCGGGCTAGGGTTAGGGTTAGGGGACGGGGACGGTTTAGCGTCCAGTTGAGGGCACGACAACGCTTTAGGGGGAGCGTACGTGTGAGGGCGCGGGTTAGTGTCAGCGTACGCGTTAGGATTAGGGGACGGGTGAGTGTCAGGCTTCGGGGAAGTGTTAGGGTTAGGGTTCGGGCTAGGGTTAGGGTTAGGGGACGGGGACGGTTTAGGGTCCAGGTGAGGGTACGACAACGCTTTAGGGGGAGCGTACGTGTGAGGACGCAGGTTAGTGTCAGCGTATGGGTTAGGATTAGGGGACGGGTGAGGGTGAGGCTTCGGTGAAGGGTTAGGGTTAGGGTTCGGGCTAGGGTTAGGGTTAGGGGACGGGGACGGTTTAGGGTCCAGGTGAGGGCACGACAACGCTTTAGGGGGAGCGTACGTGTGAGGGCGCGGGTTAGTGTCAGCGTACGGGTTAGGATTAGGGGACGGGTGAGGGTCAGGCTTCTGGGAAGGGTTAGGGTTAGGGTTCGGGCTAGGGTTAGGGTTAGGGGACGGGGACGGTTTAGGGTCCACGTGAGGGTACGACAACGCTTTAGGGGGAGCGTACGGGTTAGGATTAGGGGACGGGTGAGGGTCAGGCTTCGGGGAAGGGTTAGGGTTAGGGTTCGGGCTAGGGTTAGGGTTAGGGGACGGGGACGGTTTAGGGTCCAGGTGAGGGCACGACAACGCTTTAGGGGGAGCGTACGTGTGAGGGCGCGGGTTAATGTCAGCGTATGGGTTAGGATTAGGGGACGGGTGAGGGTCAGGCTTCGGGGAAGGGTTAGGGTTAGGGTTCGGGCTAGGGTTAGGGTTAGGGGACGGTGACGGTTTAGGGTCCAGGTGAGGGCACGACAACGCTTTAGGGGGAGCGTACGTGTGAGGGCGCGGGTTAGTGTCAGCGTACGGGTTAGGATTAGGGGACGGGTGAGGGTCAGGCTTCAGGGAAGGGTTAGGGTTAGGGTTCGGGCCAGGGTTAGGGTTAGGGGACGGGGACAGTTGAGGGTCCAGGTGAGGGTACGACAACGCTTTAGGGGGAGCGTACGTGTGAGGGCGTGGGTTAGTGTCAGCGTACGGGTTAGGATTAGGGGACGGGTGAGGGTCAGGCTTCGGGGAAGGGTTAGGGTTAGGGTTCGGGCTAGGGTTGCGGTTAGGGGACGGGGACGGTTTAGGGTCCAGGTGAGGGCACGACAACGCTTTACGGGGAGCGTACGTGTGAGGGCGCGGGTTAGTGTCAGCGTACGGGTTAGGATTAGGGGACGGGTGAGGGTCAGGCTTCGGGGAAGGGTTAGGGTTAGGGTTCGGGCTAGGGTTAGGATTAGGGGACGGGGACGGCTTAGGGTCCAGGTGAGAGCACGACAACGCTTTAGGGGGAGCGTACATGTGAGGGCGCGGGTTAGTGTCAGCGTACGGGTTAGGCTTAGGGGACGGCTGAGGGTCAGGCTTCAGGGAAGGGTTAGGGTTAGGGTTCGGGCTAGGGTTAGGGTTAGGGGATGGGGACGGTTTAGGGTCCAGGTGAGGGCACGACAACGCTTTAGGGGGAGCGTTCGTGTGAGGGCGCGGGTTAGTGTCAGCGTACGGGATAGGATAAGGGTACGGGTGAGGGTCAGGCTTCGGGGAAGGGTTAGGGTTAGGGTTCGGGCTAGGGTTAGGGTTAGGGGACGGGGACGCTTTAGGGTCCAGGTGAGGGCACGACAACGCTTTTGGGGGAGCGTACGTGTGAGGGCGTTGGTTAGTGTCAGCGTACGGGTTAGGATTAGCGGACGGGTGAGGGTCAGGCTTCGGGGAAGTGTTAGGGTTAGGGTTCGGGCTAGGGTTAGGGTTAGGGGACGGGGACGGTTTAGGGTCTAGGTGAGGGTACGACAACGCTTTAGGGGGAGCGTACGTGTGAGGGCGCAGGTTAGTGTCAGCGTACGGATTAGGATTAGGGGACGGGTGAGGGTCAGGCTTCGGGGAAGAGTTAGGGTTAGGGTTCGGGCTAGGGTTAGGGTTAGGGGACGGGGACGGTTTAGCGTCCAGTTGAGGGCACGACAACGCTTTAGGGGGAGCGTACGTGTGAGGGCGCGGGTTAGTGTCAGCGTACGGGTTAGGATTAGGGGACGGGTGAGTGTCAGGCTTCGGGGAAGGGTTAGGGTTAGGGTTCGGGCTAGGGTTAGGGTTAGGGGACGGGGACGGTTTAGGGTCCAGGTGTGGGTACGACAACGCTTTAGGGGGAGCGTACGTGTGAGGGCGCGGGTTAGTGTCAGCGTACGGGTTAGGATTAGGGGACGGGTGAGGGTCAGGCTTCGGTGAAGTGTTAGGGTTAGGGTTCGGGCTAGGGTTAGGGTTAGGGGACGGGGACGGTTTAGGGTCCAGGTGAGGGAACGACAACGCTTTAGGGGGAGCGTACGTGTGAGGGCGCGGGTTAGTGTCAGCGTATGGGTTAGGATTAGGGGACGGGTGAGGGTCAGGCTTCGGGGAAGGGTTAGGGTTAGGGTTCGGGCTAGGGTTAGGGTTAGGGGACAGGGACGGTTTAGGGTCCAGGTGAGGGTACGACAACGCTTTAGGGGGAGCGTACGTGTGAGGGCGCGGGTTAGTGTCAGCGTACGGGTTAGGATTAGGGGACGGGTGACGGTCAGGCTTCGGGGAAGGGTTAGGGTTAGGGTTCGGGCTAGGGTTAGGGTTAGGGGACGGGGACGGTTTAGGGTCCAGGTGAGGGTACGACAACGCTTTAGGGGGAGCGTACGTGTGAGGGCGCGGGTTAGTGTCAGCGTACGGGTTAGGATTAGGGGACGGGTGAGGGTCAGGCTTCGGGGAAGTGTTAGGTTTAGGGTTCGGGCTAGGGTTAGGGTTAGGGGACGGGGACGGTTTAGGGTCCAGGTGAGGGCACGACAACGCTTTAGGGGGAGCGTACGTGTGAGGGCGCGGGTTAGTGTCAGCGTACGGGTTAGGATTAGGGGACGGGTGAGGGTCAGGCTTCGGGGAAGGGTTAGGGTTAGGGTTCGCGCTAGGGTTAGGGTTAGGGGACGGGGACGGTTTAGGGTCCAGGTGAGGGTACGACAACGCTTTAGGGGGAGCGTACGTGTGAGGGCGCGGGTTACTGTCAGCGTACGGGTTAGGATTAGGGGACGGGTGAGGGTCAGGCTTCGGGGAAGGGTTAGGGTTAGGGTTCGGGCTAGGGTTAGGGTTAGGGGACGGGGACGCTTTAGGGTCCAGGTGAGGGCACGACAACGCTTTAGGGGGAGCGTACGTGTGAGGGCGCGGGTTAGTGTCAGCGTACGGGTTAGGATTAGGGGACGGGTGAGGGTCATGCTTCGGGGAAGGGTTAGGGTTAGGGTTTGGGCTAGGGTTAGGGTTAGGGGACGGGGATGGTTTAGGGTCCAGGTGAGGGTACGACAACGCTTTAGGGGGAGCGTACGTGTGAGGGCGTGGGTTAGTGTCAGCGTACGGGTTAGGATTAGGGGACGGCTGAGGGTCAGGCTTCGGGGAAGGGTTAGGGTTAGGGTTCGGGCTAGGGTTAGGGTTAGGGGACGGGGCCGGTTTAGGGTCCAGGTGAGGGCACGACAACGCTTTAGGCGGAGCGTACGTGTGAGGGCGCGGGTTATTGTCAGCGTACGGGTTAGGATTAGGGGACGGGTGAGGGTCAGGCTTCGGGGAAGTGTTAGGGTTAGGGTTCGGACTAGGGTTAGGGTTAGGGGACGGGGACGGTTTAGGGTCCAGGTGAGGGTACGACAACGCTTTAGGGGGAGCGTACGTGTGAGGGCGCGGGTTAGTGTCAGCGTACGGGTTAGGATTAGGGGACGAGTGAGGGTCAGGCTTCGGGGAAGGGTTAGGGTTAGAGTTCGGGCTAGGGTTAGGGTTAGGGGACGGGGACGGTTTAGGGTCCAGGTGAGGGCACGACAACGCTTTAGGGGGAGCGTACGTGTGTGGGCGCGGGTTAGTGTCAGCGTACGGGTTAGGATCAGGGGACGGGTGAGGGTCAGGCTTCGGGGAAGGGTTAGAGTTAGGGTTCGGGCTAGGGTTAGGGTTAGGGGACGGGGACGGTTTAGGGTCCAGGTGAGGGCACGACAACGCTTTACGGGGAGCGTACGTGTGAGGGCGCGGGTTAGTGTCAGCGTACAGGTTAGGATTAGGGGACGGTTGAGGGTCAGGCTTCGGGGAAGGGTTAGGGTTAGGGTTCGGGCTAGGGTTAGGGTTAGGGGACGGGGACGGTTTAGGGTCCAGGTGAGGGCACGACAACGCTTTAGGGGGAGCGTTCGTGTGAGGGCGCGGGTTAGTGTCAGCGTACGGGTTAGGATTAGGGGACGGGTGAGGGTCAGGCTTCGGGGAAGAGTTAGGGTTAGGGTTCGGGCTAGGGTTAGGGTTAGGGGGCGGGGACGGTTTAGCGTCCAGTTGAGGGCACGACAACGCTTTAGGGGGAGCGTACGTGTGAGGGCGCGGGTTAGTGTCAGCGTACGGGTTAGGATTAAGGGACGGGTGAGTGTCAGGCTTCGGGGAAGGGTTAGGGTTAGGGTTCGGGCTAGGGTTAGGGTTAGGGGACGGGGACGGTTTAGGGTCCAGGTGTGGGTACGACAACGCTTTAGGGGGAGCGTACGTGTGAGGGCGCGGGTTAGTGTCAGAGTACGGGTTAGGATTAGGGGACGGGTGAGGGTCAGGCTTCGGTGAAGTGTTAGGGTTAGGGTTCGGGCTAGGGTTAGGGTTAGGGGACGGGGACGGTTTAGGGTCCAGGTGAGGGCACGACAACGCTTTAGGGGGAGCGTACGTGTGAGGGCGCGGGTTAGTGTCAGCGTACGGGTTAGGATTAGGGGACGGGTGAGGGTCAGGCTTCGGGGAAGGGTTAGGGTTAGGGTTCGGGCTAGGGTTAGGGTTAGGGGACAGGGAAGGTTTAGGGTCCAGGTGAGGGTACGACAACGCTTTAGGGGGAGCGTACGTGTGAGGGCGCGGGTTAGTGTCAGCGTACGGGTTAGGATTAGGGGACGGGTGAGGGTCATGCTTCAGGGAAGGGTTAGGGTTAGGGTTCGGGCTAGGGTTAGGGTTAGGGGACGGGGACGTTTTAGGGTCCAGGTGAGGGCACGACAACGCTTTAGGGGGAGCGTACGTGTGAGGGCGCGGGTTAGTGTCAGCGTACGGGTTAGGATTAGGGGACGGGTGACGGTCAGGCTTCGGGGAAGGGTTAGGGTTAGGGTTCGGGCTAGGGTTAGGGTTAGGGGACGGGGACGGTTTAGGGTCCAGGTGAGGGTACGACAACGCTTTAGGGGGAGCGTACGTGTGAGGGCGCGGGTTAGTGTCAGCGTACGGGTTAGGATTAGGGGACGGGTGAGGGTCAGGCTTCGGGGAAGTGTTAGGTTTAGGGTTCGGGCTAGGGTTAGGCTTAGGGGACGGGGACGGTTTAGGGTCCAGGTGAGGGCACGAAAAGCTTTAGGGGGAGCGTACGTGTGAGGGCGCGGGTTAGTGTCAGCGTACGGGTTAGGATTAGGGGACGGGTGAGGGTCAGGCTTCGGGGAAGGGTTAGGGTTAGGGTTCGGGCTAGGGTTGCGGTTAGGGGACGGGGACGGTTTAGGGTCCAGGTGAGGGCACTACAACGCTTTACGGGGAGCGTACGTGTGAGGGCGCGGGTTAGTGTCAGCGTACGGGATAGGATTAGGGGACGGGTGAGGGTCAGGCTTCGGGGAAGGGTTAGGGTTAGGGTTCGGGCTAGGGTTAGGGTTAGGGGACGGGGACGGCTTAGGGTCCAGGTGAGAGCACGACAACGCTTTAGGGGGAGCGTACATGTGAGGGCGCGTGTTAGTGTCAGCGTACGGGTTAGGCTTAGGGGACGGCTGAGGGTCAGGCTTCGGGGAAGGGTTAGGGTTAGGGTTCGGGCTAGGGTTAGGGTTAGGGGACGGGGACGGTTTAGGGTCCAGGTGAGGGCACGACAACGCTTTAGGGGGAGCGTACGTGTGAGGGCGCGGGTTAGTGTCAGCGTACGGTTTAGGATTAGGGGACGGGTGAGGGTCAGGCTTCGGTGAAGAGTTAGGGTTAGGGTTCGGGCTAGGGTTAGGGTTAGGGGACGGGGACGGTTTAGGGTCCAGGTGAGGGCACGACAACGCTTTAGGGGGAGCGTACGTGTGAGGGCGCGGGTTAGTGTCAGCGTACGGGTTAGGATTAGGGGACGGGTGAGGGTCAGGCTTCGGGGAAGGGTTAGGGTTAGGGTTCGGGCTAGGGTTAGGGTTAGGGGACGGGGACGGTTGAGGGTCCAGGTGAGGGTACGACAACGCTTTAGGGGGAGCGTACGTGTGAGGACGCGGGTTAGTGTCAGCATACGGGTTAGGATTAGGGGACGGGTGAGGGTCAGGCTTCGGTGAAGTGTTAGGGTTAGGGTTCGGGCTAGGGTTAGGGTTAGGGGACGGGGACGGTTTAGGGTCCAGGTGAGGGCACGACAACGATTTAGGGGGAGCGTACGTGTGAGGGCGCGGGTTAGTGTCAGCGTACGGTTTAGGATTAGGGGACGGGTGAGGGTCAGGCTTCTGGGAAGGGTTAGGGTTAGGGGACGGGGACGGTTTAGGGTCCACGTGAGGGTACGACAACGCTTTAGGGGGAGCGTACGTGTGAGGGCGCGGGTTAGTGTCAGCGTACGGGTTAGGATTAGGGGACGGGTGAGGGTCAGGCTTCGGGGAAGGGTTAGGGTTAGGGTTCGGGCTAGGGTTAGGGTTAGGGGACGGGGACGTTTTAGGGTCCAGGTGAGGGCACGACAACGCTTTAGGGGGAGCGTACGTGTGAGGGCGCGGGTTAGTGTCAGCGTACGGGTTAGGATTAGGGGACGGGTGACGGTCAGGCTTCGGGGAAGGGTTAGGGTTAGGGTTCGGGCTAGGGTTAGGGTTAGGGGACGGGGACGGTTTAGGGTCCAGGTGAGGGCACGACAACGCTTTAGGGGGAGCGTACGTGTGAGGGCGCGTGTTAGTGTCAGCGTACGGGTTAGGATTAGGGGACGGGTGAGGGTCAGGCTTCGGGGAAGTGTTAGGTTTAGGGTTCGGGCTAGGGTTAGGGTTAGGGGACGGGGACGGTTTAGGGTCCAGGTGAGGGCACGACAACGCTTTAGGGGGAGCGTACGTGTGAGGGCGCGGGTTAGTGTCAGCGTACGGGTTAGGATTAGGGGACGGGTGAGGGTCAGGCTTCGGGGAAGGGTTAGGGTTAGGGTTCGGGCTAGGGTTAGGGTTAGGGGACGGGGACGGTTGAGGGTCCAGGTGAGGGTACGACAACGCTTTAGGGGGAGCGTACGTGTGAGGGCGCGGGTTAGTGTCAGCGTACGGGTTAGGATTAGGGGACGGGTGAGGGTCAGGCTTCGGGGAAGGGTTAGGGTTAGGGTTCGGGCTAGGGTTAGGGTTAGGGGACGGGGACGGTTTAGGGTCCAGGTGAGGGCACGACAACGCTTTAGGGGGAGCGTACCTGTGAGGGCGCGGGTTAGTGTCAGCGTACAGGTTAGGATTAGGGGACGGGTGAGGGTCAGGCTTCGGGGAAGCGTTAGGGTTAGGGTTCGGGCTAGGGTTAGGGTTAGGGGACGGGGACGGTTTAGGGTCCACGTGAGGGTACGACAACGCTTTAGGGGGAGCGTACATGTGAGGGCGCGGGTTAGTGTCAGCGTACGGGTTAGGATTAGGGGACGGGTGAGGGTCAGGCTTCGGGGAAGGGTTAGGGTTAGGGTTCGGGCTAGGGTTAGGGTTAGGGGACGGGGACGGTTTAGGGTCCAGGTGAGGGCACGACAACGCTTTAGGGGGAGCGTACGTGTGAGGGCGCGGGTTAGTGTCAGCGTACGGGTTAGGATTAGGGGACGGGTGAGGGTCAGGCTTCGGGGAAGGGTTAGGGTTAGGGTTCGGGCTAGGGTTAGGGTTAGGGGACGTGGACGGTTTAGGGTCCAGGTGAGGGTACGACAACGCTTTAGGGGGAGCGTACGTGTGAGGGCGTGGGTTAGTGTCAGCGTACGGGTTAGGATTAGGGGACGGGTGAGGGTCAGGCTTCGGGGAAGGGTTAGGGTTAGGGTTCGGGCTAGGGTTAGGGTTAGGGGACGGGGACAGTTTAGGGTCCAGGTGAGGGCACGACAACGCTTTAGGGGGAGCGTACGTGTGAGGGCACGGGTTAGTGTCAGCGTACGGGTTAGGATTAGGGGACGGGTAAGGGTCAGGCTTCGGGGAAGCGTTAGGGTTAGGGTTCGGGCTAGGGTTAGGGTTAGGGGACGGGGACGGTTTAGGGTCCAGGTGAGGGTACGACAACGCTTTAGGGGGAGCGTACGTGTGAGGGCGCGGGTTAGTGTCAGCGTACGGGTTAGGATTAGGGGACGGGTGAGGGTCAGGCTTCGGGGAAGGGTTAGGGTTAGGGTTCGGGTTAGGGTTAGGGGACGGGGACGGTTTAGGGTCCAGGTGAGGGCACGACAACGCTTTAGGGGGAGCGTACGTGTGAGGGCGCGGGTTAGTGTCAGCGTACGGGTTAGGATTAGGGGACGGGTGAGGGTCAGGCTTCGGGGAAGGGTTAGGGTTCGGGCTAGGGTTAGGGTTAGGGGACGGGGACGGTTTAGGGTCCAGGTGAGGGTACGACAACGCTTTAGGGGGAGCGTATGTGTGAGGGCGCGGGTTAGTGTCAGCGTACGGGTTAGGATTAGGGGACGGGTGAGTGTCAGGCTTCGGGGAAGGGTTAGGGTTAGGGTTTGGGCTAGGGTTAGGGTTAGGGGACGGGGACGGTTTAGGGTCCAGGTGAGGGCACGACAACACTTTAGGGGGAGCGTACGTGTGAGGGCGCGGGTTAGTGTCAGCGTACGGGTTAGGATTAGGGGACGGGTGAGGGTCAGGCTTCGGGGAAGGGTTAGGGTTAGGGTTTGGGCTAGGGTTAGGGTTAGGGGACGGGGACGGTTTAGGGTCCAGGTGAGGGTACGACAACGCTTTAGGGGGAGCGTACGTATGAGGGCGCGGGTTAGTGTCAGCGTACGGGTTAGGATTAGGGGACGGGTGAGTGTCAGGCTTCGGGGAAGGGTTA
Source organism: Pseudorca crassidens (assembly GCF_039906515.1). NCBI lineage: Eukaryota > Metazoa > Chordata > Mammalia > Artiodactyla > Delphinidae > Pseudorca > Pseudorca crassidens. Next base: position 47,959,247 of record NC_090309.1, read on the forward strand.
GGGTTAGGGTTAGGGTTAGGGCTAGGGTTAGGGTTAGGGGACGGGGACGGTTTAGGGTCCAGGTGAGGGCACGACAACGCTTTAGGGGGAGCGTACGTGTGAGGGCGTGGGTTATTGTCAGCGTACGGGTTAGGATTAGGGGACGGGTGAGGGTCAGGCTTCGGGGAAGGGTTAGGGTTAGGGTTCGGACTAGGGTTAGGGTTAGGGGACGGGGATGGTTTAGGGTCCAGGTGAGGGTACGACAACGCTTTAGGGGGAGAGTACGTGTGAGGGCGCGGGTTAGTGTCAGCGTACGGGTTAGGATTAGGGGACGAGTGAGGGTCAGGCTTCGGGGAAGGGTTAGGGTTAGGGTTCGGGCTAGGGTTAGGGTTAGGGGACGGGGACGGTTTAGGGTCCAGGTGAGGGCACGACAACGCTTTAGGGGGAGCGTACGTGTGAGGGCACGGGTTAGTGTCAGCGTACGGGTTAGGATTAGGGGACGGGTGAGGGTCAGGCTTCGGGGAAGCGTTAGGGTTAGGGTTCGGGCTAGGGTTAGGGTTAGGGGACGGGGACGGTTTAGGGTCCAGGTGAGGGTACGACAACGCTTTAGGGGGAGCATACGTGTGAGGGCGCGGGTTAGTGTCAGCGTACGGGTTAGGATTTGGGGACGGGTGAGGGTCAGGCTTCGGGGAAGGGTTAGGGTTAGGGTTCGGGCTAGGGTTAGGGTTAGGGGACGGGGACGGTTTAGGGTCCAGGTGATGGCACGACAACGCTTTAGGGGGAGCGTACGTGTGAGGGCGCGGGTTAGTGTCAGCGTACGGGATAGGATTAGCGGACGGGTGAGGGTCAGGCTTCGGGGAAGGGTTAGGGTTAGGGGACGGGGACGCTTTAGGGTCCAGGTGAGGGCACGACAACGCTTTAGGGGGAGCGTACGTGTGAGGGCGTTGGTTTGTGTCAGCGTACGGGTTAGGATTAGCGGACGGGTGAGGGTCAGGCTTCGGGGAAGGGTTAGGGTTAGGGTTCGGGCTAGGGTTAGGGTTAGGGGACGGGGACGGTTTAGGGTCTAGGTGAGGGTACGACAACGCTTTAGGGGGAGCGTACGTGTGAGGGCGCAGGTTAGTGTCAGCGTACGGGTTAGGATTAGGGGACGGGTGAGGGTCAGGCTTCGGGGAAGGGTTAGGGTTAGGGTTCGGGCTAGGGTTAGGGTTAGGGGACGGGGACGGTTTAGGGTCCAGGTGAGGGCACGACAATGCTTTAGGGGGAGCGTACGTGTGAGGGCGCGGGTTAGTGTCAGCGTACGAGTTAGGATTAGGGGACGGGTGAGGGTCAGGCTTCGGGGAAGGGTTAGGGTTAGGGTTCGGGCTAGGGTTAGGGTTAGGGGACGGGGACGGTTTAGGGTCCAGGTGAGGGTACGACAATGCTTTAGGGGGAGCGTACGTGTGAGGACGCGGGTTAGTGTCAGCGTACGGGTTAGGATTAGGGGACGGGTGAGGGTCAGGCTTCGGTGAAGTGTTAGGGTTAGCGTTCGGGCTAGGGTTAGGGTTAGGGGACGGGGACGGTTTAGGGTCCAGGTGAGGGCACGACAACGCTTTAGGGGGAGCGTACGTGTGAGGGCGCGGGTTAGTGTCAGCGTACGGGTTAGGATTAGGGGACGGGTGAGGGTCAGGCTTCGGGGAAGGGTTAGGGTTAGGGTTCGGGCTAGGGTTAGGGTTAGGGGACGGGGACGGTTTAGGGTCCACGTGAGGGTACGACAACGCTTTAGGGGGAGTGTACGTGTGAGGGCGCGGGTTAGTGTCAGCGTACGGTTTAGGATTAGGGGACGGGTGAGGGTCAGGCTTCGGTGAAGAGTTAGGGTTAGGGTTCGGGCTAGGGTTAGGGTTAGGGGACGGGGACGGTTTAGGGTCCAGGTGAGGGCACGACAATGCTTTAGGGGGAGCGTACGTGTGAGGGCGCGAGTTAGTGTCAGCGTACAGGTTAGGATTAGGGGACGGGTGAGGGTCAGGCTTCGGGGAAGTGTTAGGTTTAGGGTTCGGGCTAGGGTTAGGGTTAGGGGACGGGGACGCTTTAGGGTCCAGGTGAGGGCACGACAACGCTTTAGGGGGAGCGTACGTGTGAGGGCGTTGGTTTGTGTCAGCGTACGGGTTAGGATTAGCGGACGGGTGAGGGTCAGGCTTCGGGGAAGGGTTAGGGTTAGGGTTCGGGCTAGGGTTAGGGTTAGGGGACGGGGACGGTTTAGGGTCTAGGTGAGGGTACGACAACGCTTTAGGGGGAGCGTACGTGTGAGGACGCGGGTTAGTGTCAGCGTACGGGTTAGGATTAGGGGACGGGTGAGTGTCAGGCTTCGGTGAAGTGTTAGGGTTAGGGTTTGGGCTAGGGTTAGGGTTAGGGGACGGGGACAGTTTAGGGTCCAGGTGAGGGCACGACAACGCTTTAGGGGGAGCGTACGTGTGAGGGCGCGGGTTAGTGTCAGCGTACGGGTTAGGATTAGGGGACGGGTGAGGGTCAGGCTTCTGGGAAGGGTTAGGGTTAGGGTTCGGGCTAGGGTTAGGGTTAGGGGTCGGGGACGGTTTAGGGTCCACGTGAGGGTACGACAACGCTTTAGGGGGAGCGTACGTGTGAGGGCGCGGGTTAGTGTCAGCGTACGGGTTAGGATTAGGAGACGGGTGAGGGTCAGGCTTCGGGGAAGGGTTAGGGTTAGGGTTCGGGCTAGGGTTAGGGTTAGGGGACGGGGACGGTTTAGGGTCCAGGTGAGGGCACGACAACGCTTTAGGGGGAGCGTACGTGTGAGGGCGCGGGTTAGTGTCAGCGTATGGGTTAGGATTAGGGGACGGGTGAGGGTCAGGCTTCGGGGAAGGGTTAGGGTTAGGGTTCGGGCTAGGGTTAGGGTTAGGGGATGGGGACGGTTTAGGGTCCAGGTGAGGGCACGACAACGCTTTAGGGGGAGCGTACGTGTGAGGGCGCGGGTTAGTGTCAGCGTACGGGTTAGGATTAGGGGACGGGTGAGGGTCAGGCTTCGGGGAAGGGTTAGGTTTAGGGTTCGGGCTAGGGTTAGGGTTAGTGGACGGGGACGGCTTAGGGTCCAGGTGAGAGCACGACAACGCTTTAGGGGGAGCGTACATGTGAGGGCGCGGGTTAGTGTCAGCGTACGGGTTAGGATTAGGGGACGGCTGAGGGTCAGCCTTCGGGGAAGGGTTCGGGTTAGTGTTCGGGCTAGGGTTAGGGTTAGGGGATGGGGACGGTTTAGGGTCCAGATGAGGGCACGACAACGCTTTAGGGGGAGCGTTCGTGTGAGGGCGCGGGTTAGTGTCAGCGTACGGAATAGGATAAGGGGACGGGTGAGGGTCAGGCTTCGGGGAAGGGTTAGGGTTAGGGGACGGGGACGCTTTAGGGTCCAGGTGAGGGCACGACAACGCTTTTGGGGGAGCGTACGTGTGAGGACGTTGGTTAGTGTCAGCGTACGGGTTAGGATTAGCGGACGGGTGAGGGTCAGGCTTCGGGGAAGGGTTAGGGTTAGGGTTCGGGCTAGGGTTAGTGTTAGGGGACGGGGACGGTTTAGGGTCTAGGTGAGGGTACGACAACGCTTTAGGGGGAGCGTACGTGTGAGGGCGCAGGTTAGTGTCAGCGTACGGGTTAGGATTAGGGGACGGGTGAGTGTCAGGCTTCGGGGAAGGGTTAGGGTTAGGGTTCGGGCTAGGGTTAGGGTTAGGGGACGGGGACGGTTTAGGGTCCAGGTGTGGGTACGGCAACGCTTTAGGGGGAGCGTACGTGTGAGGACGCGGGTTTGTGTCAGCGTACGGGTTAGGATTAGGGGACGGGTGAGGGTCAGGCTTCAGTGAAGTGTTAGGGTTAGGGTTCGGGCTAGGGTTAGGGTTAGGGGACGGGGACGGTTTAGTGTCCAGCTGAGGGCACGACAACGCTTTAGGGGGAGCGTACGTGTGAGGACGCGGGTTAGTGTCAGCGTACGGGTTAGGAGTAGGGGACGGGTGAGGGTCAGGCTTCGGGGAAGGGTTAGGGTTAGGGTTCGGGCTAGGGTTAGGGTTAGGGGACAGGGACGGTTTAGGGTCCAGGTGAGGGTACGACAACGCTTTAGGGGGAGCGTACGTGTGAGGGCGCGGGTTAGTGTCAGCGTACGGGTTAGCATTAGGGGACGGGTGAGGGTCATGCTTCGGGAAAGGGTTAGGGTTAGGGTTCGGGCTAGGGTTAGGGTTAAGGGACGGGGACGTTTTAGGGTCCAGGTGAGGGCACGACAACGCTTCAGGGGGAGCGTACGTGTGAGGGCGCGGGTTAGTGTCAGCGTACGGGTTAGTATTAGGGGACGGGTGACGGTCAGGCTTCGGGGAAGGGTTAGGGTTAGGGTTCGGGCTAGGGTTAGGGTTAGGGGACGGGGACGGTTTAGGGTCCAGGTGAGGGTACGACAACGCTTTAGGGGGAGCGTACGTGTGAGGGCGCGGGTTAGTGTCAGCGTACGGGTTAGGATTAGGGGACGGGTGAGGGTCAGGATTCGGGGTAGTGTTAGGTTTAGGGTTCGGGCTAGGGTTAGGGTTAGGGGACGGGGACGGTTTAGGGTCCAGGTGAGGGCACGACAACGCTTTAGGGGGAGCGTATGTGTGAGGGCGCGGGTTAGTGTCAGCGTACGGGTTAGGATTAGGGGACGGGTGAGGGTCAGGCTTCGGGGAAGGGTTAGGGTTAGGGTTCGGGCTAGGGTTAGGGTTAGGGGACGGGGACGGTTTAGGGTCCAGGTGAGGGTACGACAACGCATTAGGGGGAGCGTACGTGTGAGAGCGCGGGTTAGTGTCAGCGTACGGGTTAGGATTAGGGGACGGGTGAGGGTCAGGCTTCGGGGAAGGGTTAGGGTTAGGGTTCGGGCTAGGGTTAGGGTTAGGGGACGGGGACGGTTTAGGGTCCAGGTGAGGGCACGACAACGCTTTAGGGGGAGCGTACGTGTGAGGGCGCGGGTTAGTGTAAGCGTACGGGTTAGGATTAGGGGACGGGTGAGGGTCAGGCTTCGGGGAAGTGTTAGGGTTAGGGTTTGGGCTAGGGTTAGGGTTAGGGGACGGGGACGGTTTAGGGTCCAGGTGAGGGCATGACAACGCTTTAGGGGGAGCGTACGTGTGAGGGCGCGGGTTAGTGTCAGCGTACGGGTTAGGATTAGGGGACGAGTGAGGGTCAGGCTTCGGGGAAGGGTTAGGGTTAGGGTTCGGGCTAGGGTTAGGGTTAGGGGACGGGGACGGTTTCGGGTCCAGGTGAGGGCACGACAATGCTTTAGGGGGAGCGTACGTGTGAGGGCGTGGGTTAGTGTCAGCGTACGGGTTAGGATTAGGGGTCGGGTGAGGGTCTGGCTTCGGGGAAGGGTTAGGGTTAGGGTTCGGGCTAGGGTTAGGGTTAGGGGACGGGGACGGTTTACGGTCCAGGTGAGGGCACGACAACGCTTTAGGGGGAGCGTACATGTGAGGGCGTGGGTTAGTGTCAGCGTACAGGTTAGGATTAGGGGTCGGGTGAGGGTCTGGCTTCGGGGAAGGGTTAGGGTTAGGGTTCGGGCTAGGGTTAGGGTTAGGGGACGGGGACGGTTTAGGGTCCAGGTGAGGGCACGACAACGCTTTAGGGGGAGCGTACGTGTTAGGGCGCGGGTTAGTGTCAGCGTATAGGTTAGGACTATGGGACGGGTGAGGGTCAGGCTTCGGGGAAGGGTTACGGTTAGGGTTCGGGCTAGGGTTAGGGTTAGGGGACGGGGACGGTTTAGGGTCCAGGTGAGGGCACGAGAACGCTTTAGGGGGAGCGTACGTGTGAGAGCACGGGTTAGTGTCAGCGTACGGGTTAGGATTAGGGGACGGGTGAGGGTCAGGCTTCGGGGAAGCGTTAGGGTTAGGGTTCGGGCTAGGGTTAGGGTTAGGGGACGGGGACGGTTTAGCGTCCAGTTGAGGGCACGACAACGCTTTAGGGGGAGCGTACGTGTGAGGGCGCGGGTTAGTGTCAGCGTACGCGTTAGGATTAGGGGATGGGTGAGTGTCAGGCTTCGGGGAAGGGTTAGGGTTAGGGTTCGGGCTAGGGTTAGGGTTAGGGGACGGGGACGGTTTAGGGTCCAGGTGAGGGTACGACAACGCTTTAGGGGGAGCGTACGTGTGAGGACGCAGGTTAGTGTCAGCGTATGGGTTAGGATTAGGGGACGGGTGAGGGTGAGGCTTCGGTGAAGGGTTAGGGTTAGGGTTCGGGCTAGGGTTAGGGTTAGGGGACGGGGACGGTTTAGGGTCCAGGTGAGGGCACGACAACGCTTTAGGGGGAGCGTACGTGTGAGGGCGCGGGTTAGTGTCAGCGTACGGGTTAGGATTAGGGGACGGGTGAGGGTCAGGCTTCTGGGAAGGGTTAGGGTTAGGGTTCGGGCTAGGGTTAGGGTTAGGGGACGGGGACGGTTTAGGGTCCACGTGAGGGTACGACAACGCTTTAGGGGGAGCGTACGGGTTAGGATTAGGGGACGGGTGAGGGTCAGGCTTCGGGGAAGGGTTAGGGTTAGGGTTCGGGCTAGGGTTAGGGTTAGGGGACGGGGACGGTTTAGGGTCCAGGTGAGGGCACGACAACGCTTTAGGGGGAGCGTACGTGTGAGGGCGCGGGTTAATGTCAGCGTATGGGTTAGGATTAGGGGACGGGTGAGGGTCAGGCTTCGGGGAAGGGTTAGGGTTAGGGTTCGGGCTAGGGTTAGGGTTAGGGGACGGTGACGGTTTAGGGTCCAGGTGAGGGCACGACAACGCTTTAGGGGGAGCGTACGTGTGAGGGCGCGGGTTAGTGTCAGCGTACGGGTTAGGATTAGGGGACGGGTGAGGGTCAGGCTTCAGGGAAGGGTTAGGGTTAGGGTTCGGGCCAGGGTTAGGGTTAGGGGACGGGGACAGTTGAGGGTCCAGGTGAGGGTACGACAACGCTTTAGGGGGAGCGTACGTGTGAGGGCGTGGGTTAGTGTCAGCGTACGGGTTAGGATTAGGGGACGGGTGAGGGTCAGGCTTCGGGGAAGGGTTAGGGTTAGGGTTCGGGCTAGGGTTGCGGTTAGGGGACGGGGACGGTTTAGGGTCCAGGTGAGGGCACGACAACGCTTTACGGGGAGCGTACGTGTGAGGGCGCGGGTTAGTGTCAGCGTACGGGTTAGGATTAGGGGACGGGTGAGGGTCAGGCTTCGGGGAAGGGTTAGGGTTAGGGTTCGGGCTAGGGTTAGGATTAGGGGACGGGGACGGCTTAGGGTCCAGGTGAGAGCACGACAACGCTTTAGGGGGAGCGTACATGTGAGGGCGCGGGTTAGTGTCAGCGTACGGGTTAGGCTTAGGGGACGGCTGAGGGTCAGGCTTCAGGGAAGGGTTAGGGTTAGGGTTCGGGCTAGGGTTAGGGTTAGGGGACGGGGACGGTTTAGGGTCCAGGTGAGGGCACGACAACGCTTTAGGGGGAGCGTTCGTGTGAGGGCGCGGGTTAGTGTCAGCGTACGGGATAGGATAAGGGTACGGGTGAGGGTCAGGCTTCGGGGAAGGGTTAGGGTTAGGGTTCGGGCTAGGGTTAGGGTTAGGGGACGGGGACGCTTTAGGGTCCAGGTGAGGGCACGACAACGCTTTTGGGGGAGCGTACGTGTGAGGGCGTTGGTTAGTGTCAGCGTACGGGTTAGGATTAGCGGACGGGTGAGGGTCAGGCTTCGGGGAAGTGTTAGGGTTAGGGTTCGGGCTAGGGTTAGGGTTAGGGGACGGGGACGGTTTAGGGTCTAGGTGAGGGTACGACAACGCTTTAGGGGGAGCGTACGTGTGAGGGCGCAGGTTAGTGTCAGCGTACGGATTAGGATTAGGGGACGGGTGAGGGTCAGGCTTCGGGGAAGAGTTAGGGTTAGGGTTCGGGCTAGGGTTAGGGTTAGGGGACGGGGACGGTTTAGCGTCCAGTTGAGGGCACGACAACGCTTTAGGGGGAGCATACGTGTGAGGGCGCGGGTTAGTGTCAGCGTACGGGTTAGGATTAGGGGACGGGTGAGTGTCAGGCTTCGGGGAAGGGTTAGGGTTAGGGTTCGGGCTAGGGTTAGGGTTAGGGGACGGGGACGGTTTAGGGTCCAGGTGTGGGTACGACAACGCTTTAGGGGGAGCGTACGTGTGAGGGCGCGGGTTAGTGTCAGCGTACGGGTTAGGATTAGGGGACGGGTGAGGGTCAGGCTTCGGTGAAGTGTTAGGGTTAGGGTTCGGGCTAGGGTTAGGGTTAGGGGACGGGGACGGTTTAGGGTCCAGGTGAGGGAACGACAACGCTTTAGGGGGAGCGTACGTGTGAGGGCGCGGGTTAGTGTCAGCGTATGGGTTAGGATTAGGGGACGGGTGAGGGTCAGGCTTCGGGGAAGGGTTAGGGTTAGGGTTCGGGCTAGGGTTAGGGTTAGGGGACAGGGACGGTTTAGGGTCCAGGTGAGGGTACGACAACGCTTTAGGGGGAGCGTACGTGTGAGGGCGCGGGTTAGTGTCAGCGTACGGGTTAGGATTAGGGGACGGGTGACGGTCAGGCTTCGGGGAAGGGTTAGGGTTAGGGTTCGGGCTAGGGTTAGGGTTAGGGGACGGGGACGGTTTAGGGTCCAGGTGAGGGTACGACAACGCTTTAGGGGGAGCGTACGTGTGAGGGCGCGGGTTAGTGTCAGCGTACGGGTTAGGATTAGGGGACGGGTGAGGGTCAGGCTTCGGGGAAGTGTTAGGTTTAGGGTTCGGGCTAGGGTTAGGGTTAGGGGACGGGGACGGTTTAGGGTCCAGGTGAGGGCACGACAACGCTTTAGGGGGAGCGTACGTGTGAGGGCGCGGGTTAGTGTCAGCGTACGGGTTAGGATTAGGGGACGGGTGAGGGTCAGGCTTCGGGGAAGGGTTAGGGTTAGGGTTCGCGCTAGGGTTAGGGTTAGGGGACGGGGACGGTTTAGGGTCCAGGTGAGGGTACGACAACGCTTTAGGGGGAGCGTACGTGTGAGGGCGCGGGTTACTGTCAGCGTACGGGTTAGGATTAGGGGACGGGTGAGGGTCAGGCTTCGGGGAAGGGTTAGGGTTAGGGTTCGGGCTAGGGTTAGGGTTAGGGGACGGGGACGCTTTAGGGTCCAGGTGAGGGCACGACAACGCTTTAGGGGGAGCGTACGTGTGAGGGCGCGGGTTAGTGTCAGCGTACGGGTTAGGATTAGGGGACGGGTGAGGGTCATGCTTCGGGGAAGGGTTAGGGTTAGGGTTTGGGCTAGGGTTAGGGTTAGGGGACGGGGATGGTTTAGGGTCCAGGTGAGGGTACGACAACGCTTTAGGGGGAGCGTACGTGTGAGGGCGTGGGTTAGTGTCAGCGTACGGGTTAGGATTAGGGGACGGCTGAGGGTCAGGCTTCGGGGAAGGGTTAGGGTTAGGGTTCGGGCTAGGGTTAGGGTTAGGGGACGGGGCCGGTTTAGGGTCCAGGTGAGGGCACGACAACGCTTTAGGCGGAGCGTACGTGTGAGGGCGCGGGTTATTGTCAGCGTACGGGTTAGGATTAGGGGACGGGTGAGGGTCAGGCTTCGGGGAAGTGTTAGGGTTAGGGTTCGGACTAGGGTTAGGGTTAGGGGACGGGGACGGTTTAGGGTCCAGGTGAGGGTACGACAACGCTTTAGGGGGAGCGTACGTGTGAGGGCGCGGGTTAGTGTCAGCGTACGGGTTAGGATTAGGGGACGAGTGAGGGTCAGGCTTCGGGGAAGGGTTAGGGTTAGAGTTCGGGCTAGGGTTAGGGTTAGGGGACGGGGACGGTTTAGGGTCCAGGTGAGGGCACGACAACGCTTTAGGGGGAGCGTACGTGTGTGGGCGCGGGTTAGTGTCAGCGTACGGGTTAGGATCAGGGGACGGGTGAGGGTCAGGCTTCGGGGAAGGGTTAGAGTTAGGGTTCGGGCTAGGGTTAGGGTTAGGGGACGGGGACGGTTTAGGGTCCAGGTGAGGGCACGACAACGCTTTACGGGGAGCGTACGTGTGAGGGCGCGGGTTAGTGTCAGCGTACAGGTTAGGATTAGGGGACGGTTGAGGGTCAGGCTTCGGGGAAGGGTTAGGGTTAGGGTTCGGGCTAGGGTTAGGGTTAGGGGACGGGGACGGTTTAGGGTCCAGGTGAGGGCACGACAACGCTTTAGGGGGAGCGTTCGTGTGAGGGCGCGGGTTAGTGTCAGCGTACGGGTTAGGATTAGGGGACGGGTGAGGGTCAGGCTTCGGGGAAGAGTTAGGGTTAGGGTTCGGGCTAGGGTTAGGGTTAGGGGGCGGGGACGGTTTAGCGTCCAGTTGAGGGCACGACAACGCTTTAGGGGGAGCGTACGTGTGAGGGCGCGGGTTAGTGTCAGCGTACGGGTTAGGATTAAGGGACGGGTGAGTGTCAGGCTTCGGGGAAGGGTTAGGGTTAGGGTTCGGGCTAGGGTTAGGGTTAGGGGACGGGGACGGTTTAGGGTCCAGGTGTGGGTACGACAACGCTTTAGGGGGAGCGTACGTGTGAGGGCGCGGGTTAGTGTCAGAGTACGGGTTAGGATTAGGGGACGGGTGAGGGTCAGGCTTCGGTGAAGTGTTAGGGTTAGGGTTCGGGCTAGGGTTAGGGTTAGGGGACGGGGACGGTTTAGGGTCCAGGTGAGGGCACGACAACGCTTTAGGGGGAGCGTACGTGTGAGGGCGCGGGTTAGTGTCAGCGTACGGGTTAGGATTAGGGGACGGGTGAGGGTCAGGCTTCGGGGAAGGGTTAGGGTTAGGGTTCGGGCTAGGGTTAGGGTTAGGGGACAGGGAAGGTTTAGGGTCCAGGTGAGGGTACGACAACGCTTTAGGGGGAGCGTACGTGTGAGGGCGCGGGTTAGTGTCAGCGTACGGGTTAGGATTAGGGGACGGGTGAGGGTCATGCTTCAGGGAAGGGTTAGGGTTAGGGTTCGGGCTAGGGTTAGGGTTAGGGGACGGGGACGTTTTAGGGTCCAGGTGAGGGCACGACAACGCTTTAGGGGGAGCGTACGTGTGAGGGCGCGGGTTAGTGTCAGCGTACGGGTTAGGATTAGGGGACGGGTGACGGTCAGGCTTCGGGGAAGTGTTAGGTTTAGGGTTCGGGCTAGGGTTAGGCTTAGGGGACGGGGACGGTTTAGGGTCCAGGTGAGGGCACGAAAAGCTTTAGGGGGAGCGTACGTGTGAGGGCGCGGGTTAGTGTCAGCGTACGGGTTAGGATTAGGGGACGGGTGAGGGTCAGGCTTCGGGGAAGGGTTAGGGTTAGGGTTCGGGCTAGGGTTGCGGTTAGGGGACGGGGACGGTTTAGGGTCCAGGTGAGGGCACTACAACGCTTTACGGGGAGCGTACGTGTGAGGGCGCGGGTTAGTGTCAGCGTACGGGATAGGATTAGGGGACGGGTGAGGGTCAGGCTTCGGGGAAGGGTTAGGGTTAGGGTTCGGGCTAGGGTTAGGGTTAGGGGACGGGGACGGCTTAGGGTCCAGGTGAGAGCACGACAACGCTTTAGGGGGAGCGTACATGTGAGGGCGCGTGTTAGTGTCAGCGTACGGGTTAGGCTTAGGGGACGGCTGAGGGTCAGGCTTCGGGGAAGGGTTAGGGTTAGGGTTCGGGCTAGGGTTAGGGTTAGGGGACGGGGACGGTTTAGGGTCCAGGTGAGGGCACGACAACGCTTTAGGGGGAGCGTTCGTGTGAGGGCGCGGGTTAGTGTCAGCGTACGGATTAGGATTAGGGGACGGGTGAGGGTCAGGCTTCGGGGAAGAGTTAGGGTTAGGGTTCGGGCTAGGGTTAGGGTTAGGGGGCGGGGACGGTTTAGCGTCCAGTTGAGGGCACGACAACGCTTTAGGGGGAGCGTACGTGTGAGGGCGCGGGTTAGTGTCAGCGTACGGGTTAGGATTAAGGGACGGGTGAGTGTCAGGCTTCGGGTAAGGGTTAGGGTTAGGGTTCGGGCTAGGGTTAGGGTTAGGGGACGGGGACGGTTTAGGGTCCAGGTGTGGGTACGACAACGCTTTAGGGGGAGCGTACGTGTGAGGGCGCGGGTTAGTGTCAGAGTACGGGTTAGGATTAGGGGACGGGTGAGGGTCAGGCTTCGGTGAAGTGTTAGGGTTAGGGTTCGGGCTAGGGTTAGGGTTAGGGGACGGGGACGGTTTAGGGTCCAGGTGAGGGCACGACAACGCTTTAGGGGGAGCGTACGTGTGAGGGCGCGGGTTAGTGTCAGCGTACGGGTTAGGATTAGGGGACGGGTGAGGGTCAGGCTTCGGGGAAGGGTTAGGGTTAGGGTTCGGGCTAGGGTTAGGGTTAGGGGACAGGGACGGTTTAGGGTCCAGGTGAGGGTACGACAACGCTTTAGGGGGAGCGTACGTGTGAGGGCGCGGGTTAGTGTCAGCGTACGGGTTAGGATTAGGGGACGGGTGAGGGTCATGCTTCGGGGAAGGGTTAGGGTTAGGGTTCGGGCTAGGGTTAGGGTTAGGGGACGGGGACGTTTTAGGGTCCAGGTGAGGGCACGACAACGCTTTAGGGGGAGCGTACGTGTGAGGGCGCGGGTTAGTGTCAGCGTACGGGTTAGGATTAGGGGACGGGTGACGGTCAGGCTTCGGGGAAGGGTTAGGGTTAGGGTTCGGGCTAGGGTTAGGGTTAGGGGACGGGGACGGTTTAGGGTCCAGGTGAGGGTACGACAACGCTTTAGGGGGAGCGTACGTGTGAGGGCGCGGGTTAGTGTCAGCGTACGGGTTAGGATTAGGGGACGGGTGAGGGTCAGGCTTCGGGGAAGTGTTAGGTTTAGGGTTCGGGCTAGGGTTAGGGTTAGGGGACGGGGACGGTTTAGGGTCCAGGTGAGGGCACGACAACGCTTTAGGGGGAGCGTACGTGTGAGGGCGCGGGTTAGTGTCAGCGTACGGGTTAGGATTAGGGGACGGGTGAGGGTCAGGCTTCGGGGAAGGGTTAGGGTTAGGGTTCGGGCTAGGGTTAGGGTTAGGGGACGGGGACGGTTTAGGGTCCAGGTGAGGGTACGACAACGCTTTAGGGGGAGCGTACGTGTGAGGGCGCGGGTTACTGTCAGCGTACGGGTTAGGATTAGGGGACGGGTGAGGGTCAGGCTTCGGGGAAGTGTTAGGGTTAGGGTTCGGGCTAGGGTTAGGGTTAGGGGACGGGGACGGTTTAGGGTCCAGGTGAGGGCACGACAACGCTTTAGGGGGAGCGTACGTGTGAGGGCGCGGGTTAGTGTCAGCCTACGGGTTAGGATTAGGGGACGGGTGAGGGTCAGGCTTCGGGGAAGGTTTAGGGTTAGCGTTCGGGCTAGGGTTAGGGTTAGGGGACGGGGACGGTTTAGGGTCCAGGTGAGGACACGACAACGCTTTAGGGGGAGCGTACGTGTGAGGGCGTGGGTTAGTGTCAGCGTACTTGTTAGGATTCGGGGACGGGTGAGGGTCAGGCTTCGGGGAAGGGTTAGGGTTAGGGTTCGGGCTAGGGTTAGGGTGAGGGGACGGGGACGGTTTAGGGTCCAGGTGAGGGCACGACAACGCTTTAGGGGGAGCGTACGTGTGAGGGCGCGGGTTAGTGTCAGCGTACGGGTTAGGATTAGGGGACGGGTGAGGGTCAGGCTTCGGGGAAGGGTTAGGGTTAGGGTTCGGGCTAGAGTTAGGGTTAGGGGACGGGGACGGTTTAGGGTCCAGGTGAGGGTACGACAACGCTTTAGGGGGAGCGTACGTGTGAGGGCGCGGGTTAGTGTCAGCGTACGGGTTAGGATTAGGGGACGGGTGAGGGTCAGGCTTCGGGGAAGGGTTAGGGTTAGGGTTCGGGCTAGGGTTAGGGTTAGGGGACAGGGACGGTTTAGGGTCCAGGTGAGGGTACGACAACGCTTTAGGGGGAGCGTACGTGTGAGGGCGTGGGTTAGTGTCAGCGTACGGGTTAGGATTAGGGGACGGGTGAGGGTCATGTTTCGGGGAAGGGTTAGTGTTAGGGTTCGGGCTAGGGTTAGGGTTAGGGGACGGGGACGTTTTAGGGTCCAGGTGAGGGCACGACAACGCTTTAGGGGGAGCGTACGTGTGAGGGCGTGGGTTAGTGTCAGCGTACGGGTTAGGATTAGGGGACGGGTGACGGTCAGGCTTCGGGGAAGGGTTAGGGTTAGGGTTCGGGCTAGGGTTAGGGTTAGGGGACGGGGACGGTTTAGGGTCCAGGTGAGGGTACGACAACGCTTTAGGGGGAGCGTACGTGTGAGGGCGCGGGTTAGTGTCAGCGTACGGCTTAGGATTAGGGGACGGGTGAGGGTCAGGCTTCGGGGAAGTGTTAGGTTTAGGGTTCGGGCTAGGGTTAGGGTTAGGGGACGGGGACGGTTTAGGGTCCAGGTGAGGGCACGACAACGCTTTAGGGGGAGCGTACGTGTGAGGGCGCGGGTTAGTGTCAGCGTACGGGTTAGGATTAGGGGACGGGTGAGGGTCAGGCTTCGGGGAAGGGTTAGGGTTAGGGTTCGGGCTAGGGTTAGGGTTAGGGGACGGGGACGGTTTAGGGTCCAGGTGAGGGTACGACAATGCTTTAGGGGGAGCGTACGTGTGAGGGCGCGGGTTACTGTCAGCGTACGGGTTAGGATTAGGGGACGGGTGAGAGTCAGGCTTCGGGGAAGTGTTAGGGTTAGGGTTCGGGCTAGGGTTAGGGTTAGGGGACGGGGACGGTTTAGGGTCCAGGTGAGGGCACGACAACGCTTTAGGGGGAGCGTACGTGTGAGGGCGCGGGTTAGTGTCAGCGTACGGGTTAGGATTAGGGGACGGGTGAGGGTCAGGCTTCGGGGAAGGTTTAGGGTTAGCGTTCGGGCTAGGGTTAGGGTTAGGGGACGGGGACGGTTTAGGGTCCAGGTGAGGACACGACAACGCTTTAGGGGGAGCGTACGTGTGAGGGCGTGGGTTAGTGTCAGCGTACTTGTTAGGATTCGGGGACGGGTGAGGGTCAGGCTTCGGGGAAGGGTTAGGGTTAGGGTTCGGGCTAGGGTTAGGGTGAGGGGACGGGGACGGTTTAGGGTCCAGGTGAGGGCACGACAACGATTTAGGGGGAGCGTACGTGTGAGGGCGAGGGTTAGTGTCAGCGTACGGGTTAGGATTAGGGGACGGGTGAGGGTCAGGCTTCGGGGAAGTGTTAGGGTTAGGGTTCGGGCTAGAGTTAGGGTTAGGGGACGGGGACGGTTTAGGGTCCAGGTGAGGGTACGACAACGCTTTAGGGGGAGCGTACGTGTCAGGGCGCGGGTTAGTGTCAGCGTACGGGTTAGGATTAGGGGACGGGTGAGGGTCAGGCTTCGGGGAAGGGTTAGGGTTAGGGTTCGGGCTAGGGTTAGGGTTAGGGGACAGGGACGGTTTAGGGTCCAGGTGAGGGTACGACAATGCTTTAGGGGGAGCGTACGTGTGAGGGCGCGGGTTAGTGTCAGCGTACGGGTTAGGATTAGGGGACGGGTGAGGGTCATGCTTCGGGGAAGGGTTAGGGTTAGGGTTCGGGCTAGGGTTAGGGTTAGGGTCGGGGACGTTTTAGGGTCCAGGTGAGGGCACGACAACGCTTTAGGGGGAGCGTACGTGTGAGGGCGCGGGTTAGTGTCAGCGTACGGGTTAGGATTAGGGGACGGGTGAGGGTCAGGCTTCGGGGAAGGGTTACGGTTAGGGTTCGGGTAGGGTTAGGGTTAGGGGACGGGGACGGTTTAGGGTCCAGGTGAGGGTACGACAATGCTTTAGGGGGAGCGTACGTGTGAGGGCGAGGGTTAGTGTCAGCGTACGGGTTAGGATTAGGGGACGGGTGAGGGTCAGGCTTCGGGGAAGTGTTAGGGTTAGGGTTCGGGCTAGGGTTAGGGTTAGGGGACGGGGACGGTTTAGGGTCCAGGTGAGGGTACGACAACGCTTTAGGGGGAGCGTACGTGTGAGGGCGCGGGTTAGTGTCAGCGTACGGGTTAGGATTAGGGGACGGGTGAGGGTCAGGCTTCGGGGAAGGGTTAGGGTTAGGGTTCGGGCTAGGGTTAGGGTTAGGGGACGGGGACGGTTTAGGGTCCAGGTGAGGGTACGACAACGCTTTAGGGGGAGCGTACGTGTGAGGGCGCGGGTTAGTGTCAGCGTACGGGTTAGGATTAGGGGACGGGTGAGGGTCAGGCTTCGGTGAAGAGTTAGTGTTAGGGTTCGGGCTAGGGTTAGGGTTAGGGGACGGGGACGGTTTAGGGTCCAGGTGAGGGCACGACAACACTTTAGGGGGAGCGTACGTGTGAGGGCGCGGGTTAGTGTCAGCGTACGGGTTAGGATTAGGGGACGGGTGAGGGTCAGGCTTCGGGGAAGGGTTAGGGTTAGGGTTCGGGCTAGGGTTAGGGTTAGGGGACGGGGACGGTTTAGGGTCCAGGTGAGGGTACGACAACGCTTTAGGGGGAGCGTACGTGTGAGGGCGCGGGTTAGTGTCAGCGTACGGGTTAGGATTAGGGGACGGGTGAGGGTCAGGCTTCGGGGAAGGGTTATGGTTAGGGTTCGGGCTAGGGTTAGGGTTAGGGGACGGGGCCGGTTTACGGTCCAGGTGAGGGCACGACAACGCTTTAGGGGGAGCGTACGTGTGAGGGCGTGGGTTGGTGTCAGCGTACGGGTTAGGATTAGGGGACGGGTGACGGTCAGGCTTCGGGGAAGGGTTAGGGTTAGGGTTCGGGCTAGGGTTAGGGTTAGGGGACGGGGACGGTTTAGGGTCCAGGTGAGGGTACGACAACGCTTTAGGGGGAGCGTACGTGTGAGGGCGCGGGTTAGTGTCAGCGTACGGCTTAGGATTAGGGGACGGGTGAGGGTCAGGCTTCGGGGAAGTGTTAGGTTTAGGGTTCGGGCTAGGGTTAGGGTTAGGGGACGGGGACGGTTTAGGGTCCAGGTGAGGGCACGACAACGCTTTAGGGGGAGCGTACGTGTGAGGGCGCGGGTTAGTGTCAGCGTACGGGTTAGGATTAGGGGACGGGTGAGGGTCAGGCTTCGGGGAAGGGTTAGGGTTAGGGTTCGGGCTAGGGTTAGGGTTAGGGGACGGGGACGGTTTAGGGTCCAGGTGAGGGTACGACAATGCTTTAGGGGGAGCGTACGTGTGAGGGCGCGGGTTACTGTCAGCGTACGGGTTAGGATTAGGGGACGGGTGAGAGTCAGGCTTCGGGGAAGTGTTAGGGTTAGGGTTCGGGCTAGGGTTAGGGTTAGGGGACGGGGACGGTTTAGGGTCCAGGTGAGGGCACGACAACGCTTTAGGGGGAGCGTACGTGTGAGGGCGCGGGTTAGTGTCAGCGTACGGGTTAGGATTAGGGGACGGGTGAGGGTCAGGCTTCGGGGAAGGTTTAGGGTTAGCGTTCGGGCTAGGGTTAGGGTTAGGGGACGGGGACGGTTTAGGGTCCAGGTGAGGACACGACAACGCTTTAGGGGGAGCGTACGTGTGAGGGCGTGGGTTAGTGTCAGCGTACTTGTTAGGATTCGGGGACGGGTGAGGGTCAGGCTTCGGGGAAGGGTTAGGGTTAGGGTTCGGGCTAGGGTTAGGGTGAGGGGACGGGGACGGTTTAGGGTCCAGGTGAGGGCACGACAACGATTTAGGGGGAGCGTACGTGTGAGGGCGAGGGTTAGTGTCAGCGTACGGGTTAGGATTAGGGGACGGGTGAGGGTCAGGCTTCGGGGAAGTGTTAGGGTTAGGGTTCGGGCTAGAGGTAGGGTTAGGGGACGGGGACGGTTTAGGGTCCAGGTGAGGGTACGACAACGCTTTAGGGGGAGCGTACGTGTCAGGGCGCGGGTTAGTGTCAGCGTACGGGTTAGGATTAGGGGACGGGTGAGGGTCAGGCTTCGGGGAAGGGTTAGGGTTAGGGTTCGGGCTAGGGTTAGGGTTAGGGGACAGGGACGGTTTAGGGTCCAGGTGAGGGTACGACAACGCTTTAGGGGGAGCGTACGTGTGAGGGCGCGGGTTAGTGTCAGCGTACGGGTTAGGATTAGGGGACGGGTGAGGGTCATGCTTCGGGGAAGGGTTAGGGTTAGGGTTCGGGCTAGGGTTAGGGTTAGGGTCGGGGACGTTTTAGGGTCCAGGTGAGGGCACGACAACGCTTTAGGGGGAGCGTACGTGTGAGGGCGCGGGTTAGTGTCAGCGTACGGGTTAGGATTAGGGGACGGGTGAGGGTCAGGCTTCGGGGAAGGGTTACGGTTAGGGTTCGGGTAGGGTTAGGGTTAGGGGACGGGGACGGTTTAGGGTCCAGGTGAGGGTACGACAATGCTTTAGGGGGAGCGTACGTGTGAGGGCGAGGGTTAGTGTCAGCGTACGGGTTAGGATTAGGGGACGGGTGAGGGTCAGGCTTCGGGGAAGTGTTAGGGTTAGGGTTCGGGCTAGGGTTAGGGTTAGGGGACGGGGACGGTTTAGGGTCCAGGTGAGGGTACGACAACGCTTTAGGGGGAGCGTACGTGTGAGGGCGCGGGTTAGTGTCAGCGTACGGGTTAGGATTAGGGGACGGGTGAGGGTCAGGCTTCGGGGAAGGGTTAGGGTTAGGGTTCGGGCTAGGGTTAGGGTTAGGGGACGGGGACGGTTTAGGGTCCAGGTGAGGGTACGACAACGCTTTAGGGGGAGCGTACGTGTGAGGGCGCGGGTTAGTGTCAGCGTACGGGTTAGGATTAGGGGACGGGTGAGGGTCAGGCTTCGGTGAAGAGTTAGTGTTAGGGTTCGGGCTAGGGTTAGGGTTAGGGGACGGGGACGGTTTAGGGTCCAGGTGAGGGCACGACAACACTTTAGGGGGAGCGTACGTGTGAGGGCGCGGGTTAGTGTCAGCGTACGGGTTAGGATTAGGGGACGGGTGAGGGTCAGGCTTCGGGGAAGGGTTAGGGTTAGGGTTCGGGCTAGGGTTAGGGTTAGGGGACGGGGACGGTTTAGGGTCCAGGTGAGGGTACGACAACGCTTTAGGGGGAGCGTACGTGTGAGGGCGCGGGTTAGTGTCAGCGTACGGGTTAGGATTAGGGGACGGGTGAGGGTCAGGCTTCGGGGAAGGGTTATGGTTAGGGTTCGGGCTAGGGTTAGGGTTAGGGGACGGGGCCGGTTTACGGTCCAGGTGAGGGCACGACAACGCTTTAGGGGGAGCGTACGTGTGAGGGCGTGGGTTGGTGTCAGCGTACGGGTTAGGATTAGGGGACGGGTGACGGTCAGGCTTCGGGGAAGGGTTAGGGTTAGGGTTCGGGCTAGGGTTAGGGTTAGGGGACGGGGACGGTTTAGGGTCCAGGTGAGGGCACGACAACGCTTTAGGGGGAGCGTACGTGTGAGGGCGCGGGTTAGTGTCAGCGTACGGCTTAGGATTAGGGGACGGGTGAGGGTCAGGCTTCGGGGAAGTGTTAGGTTTAGGGTTCGGGCTAGGGTTAGGGTTAGGGGACGGGGACGGTTTAGGGTCCAGGTGAGGGCACGACAACGCTTTAGGGGGAGCGTACGTGTGAGGGCGCGGGTTAGTGTCAGCGTACGGGTTAGGATTAGGGGACGGGTGAGGGTCAGGCTTCGGGGAAGGGTTAGGGTTAGGGTTCGGGCTAGGGTTAGGGTTAGGGGACGGGGACGGTTTAGGGTCCAGGTGAGGGTACGACAACGCTTTAGGGGGAGCGTACGTGTGAGGGCGCGGGTTACTGTCAGCGTACGGGTTAGGATTAGGGGACGGGTGAGGGTCAGGCTTCGGGGAAGTGTTAGGGTTAGGGTTCGGGCTAGGGTTAGGGTTAGGGGACGGGGACGGTTTAGGGTCCAGGTGAGGGCACGACAACGCTTTAGGGGGAGCGTACGTGTGAGGGCGCGGGTTAGTGTCAGCGTACGGGTTAGGATTAGGGGACGGGTGAGGGTCAGGCTTCGGGGAAGGTTTAGGGTTAGCGTTCGGGCTAGGGTTAGGGTTAGGGGACGGGGACGGTTTAGGGTCCAGGTGAGGACACGACAACGCTTTAGGGGGAGCGTACGTGTGAGGGCGTGGGTTAGTGTCAGCGTACTTGTTAGGATTCGGGGACGGGTGAGGGTCAGGCTTCGGGGAAGGGTTAGGGTTAGGGTTCGGGCTAGGGTTAGGGTGAGGGGACGGGGACGGTTTAGGGTCCAGGTGAGGGCACGACAACGATTTAGGGGGAGCGTACGTGTGAGGGCGAGGGTTAGTGTCAGCGTACGGGTTAGGATTAGGGGACGGGTGAGGGTCAGGCTTCGGGGAAGTGTTAGGGTTAGGGTTCGGGCTAGAGGTAGGGTTAGGGGACGGGGACGGTTTAGGGTCCAGGTGAGGGTACGACAACGCTTTAGGGGGAGCGTACGTGTCAGGGCGCGGGTTAGTGTCAGCGTACGGGTTAGGATTAGGGGACGGGTGAGGGTCAGGCTTCGGGGAAGGGTTAGGGTTAGGGTTCGGGCTAGGGTTAGGGTTAGGGGACAGGGACGGTTTAGGGTCCAGGTGAGGGTACGACAACGCTTTAGGGGGAGCGTACGTGTGAGGGCGCGGGTTAGTGTCAGCGTACGGGTTAGGATTAGGGGACGGGTGAGGGTCATGCTTCGGGGAAGGGTTAGGGTTAGGGTTCGGGCTAGGGTTAGGGTTAGGGTCGGGGACGTTTTAGGGTCCAGGTGAGGGCACGACAACGCTTTAGGGGGAGCGTACGTGTGAGGGCGCGGGTTAGTGTCAGCGTACGGGTTAGGATTAGGGGACGGGTGAGGGTCAGGCTTCGGGGAAGGGTTACGGTTAGGGTTCGGGTAGGGTTAGGGTTAGGGGACGGGGACGGTTTAGGGTCCAGGTGAGGGTACGACAATGCTTTAGGGGGAGCGTACGTGTGAGGGCGAGGGTTAGTGTCAGCGTACGGGTTAGGATTAGGGGACGGGTGAGGGTCAGGCTTCGGGGAAGTGTTAGGGTTAGGGTTCGGGCTAGGGTTAGGGTTAGGGGACGGGGACGGTTTAGGGTCCAGGTGAGGGTACGACAACGCTTTAGGGGGAGCGTACGTGTGAGGGCGCGGGTTAGTGTCAGCGTACGGGTTAGGATTAGGGGACGGGTGAGGGTCAGGCTTCGGGGAAGGGTTAGGGTTAGGGTTCGGGCTAGGGTTAGGGTTAGGGGACGGGGACGGTTTAGGGTCCAGGTGAGGGTACGACAACGCTTTAGGGGGAGCGTACGTGTGAGGGCGCGGGTTAGTGTCAGCGTACGGGTTAGGATTAGGGGACGGGTGAGGGTCAGGCTTCGGTGAAGAGTTAGTGTTAGGGTTCGGGCTAGGGTTAGGGTTAGGGGACGGGGACGGTTTAGGGTCCAGGTGAGGGCACGACAACACTTTAGGGGGAGCGTACGTGTGAGGGCGCGGGTTAGTGTCAGCGTACGGGTTAGGATTAGGGGACGGGTGAGGGTCAGGCTTCGGGGAAGGGTTAGGGTTAGGGTTCGGGCTAGGGTTAGGGTTAGGGGACGGGGACGGTTTAGGGTCCAGGTGAGGGTACGACAACGCTTTAGGGGGAGCGTACGTGTGAGGGCGCGGGTTAGTGTCAGCGTACGGGTTAGGATTAGGGGACGGGTGAGGGTCAGGCTTCGGGGAAGGGTTATGGTTAGGGTTCGGGCTAGGGTTAGGGTTAGGGGACGGGGCCGGTTTACGGTCCAGGTGAGGGCACGACAACGCTTTAGGGGGAGCGTACGTGTGAGGGCGTGGGTTGGTGTCAGCGTACGGGTTAGGATTAGGGGACGGGTGACGGTCAGGCTTCGGGGAAGGGTTAGGGTTAGGGTTCGGGCTAGGGTTAGGGTTAGGGGACGGGGACGGTTTAGGGTCCAGGTGAGGGCACGACAACGCTTTAGGGGGAGCGTACGTGTGAGGGCGCGGGTTAGTGTCAGCGTACGGCTTAGGATTAGGGGACGGGTGAGGGTCAGGCTTCGGGGAAGTGTTAGGTTTAGGGTTCGGGCTAGGGTTAGGGTTAGGGGACGGGGACGGTTTAGGGTCCAGGTGAGGGCACGACAACGCTTTAGGGGGAGCGTACGTGTGAGGGCGCGGGTTAGTGTCAGCGTACGGGTTAGGATTAGGGGACGGGTGAGGGTCAGGCTTCGGGGAAGGGTTAGGGTTAGGGTTCGGGCTAGGGTTAGGGTTAGGGGACGGGGACGGTTTAGGGTCCAGGTGAGGGTACGACAACGCTTTAGGGGGAGCGTACGTGTGAGGGCGCGGGTTACTGTCAGCGTACGGGTTAGGATTAGGGGACGGGTGAGGGTCAGGCTTCGGGGAAGTGTTAGGGTTAGGGTTCGGGCTAGGGTTAGGGTTAGGGGACGGGGACGGTTTAGGGTCCAGGTGAGGGCACGACAACGCTTTAGGGGGAGCGTACGTGTGAGGGCGCGGGTTAGTGTCAGCGTACGGGTTAGGATTAGGGGACGGGTGAGGGTCAGGCTTCGGGGAAGGTTTAGGGTTAGCGTTCGGGCTAGGGTTAGGGTTAGGGGACGGGGACGGTTTAGGGTCCAGGTGAGGACACGACAACGCTTTAGGGGGAGCGTACGTATGAGGGCGTGGGTTAGTGTCAGCGTACTTGTTAGGATTCGGGGACGGGTGAGGGTCAGGCTTCGGGGAAGGGTTAGGGTTAGGGTTCGGGCTAGGGTTAGGGTGAGGAGACGGGGACGGTTTAGGGTCCAGGTGAGGGCACGACAACGATTTAGGGGGAGCGTACGTGTGAGGGCGAGGGTTAGTGTCAGCGTACGGGTTAGGATTAGGGGACGGGTGAGGGTCAGGCTTCGGGGAAGTGTTAGGGTTAGGGTTCGGGCTAGAGTTAGGGTTAGGGGACGGGGACGGTTTAGGGTCCAGGTGAGGGTACGACAACGCTTTAGGGGGAGCGTACGTGCCAGGGCGCGGGTTAGTGTCAGCGTACGGGTTAGGATTAGGGGACGGGTGAGGGTCAGGCTTCGGGGAAGGGTTAGGGTTAGGGTTCGGGCTAGGGTTAGGGTTAGGGGACAGGGACGGTTTAGGGTCCAGGTGAGGGTACGACAACGCTTTAGGGGGAGCGTACGTGTGAGGGCGCGGGTTAGTGTCAGCGTACGGGTTAGGATTAGGGGACGGGTGAGGGTCATGCTTCGGGGAAGGGTTAGGGTTAGGGTTCGGGCTAGGGTTAGGGTTAGGGGACGGGGACGTTTTAGGGTCCAGGTGAGGGCACGACAACGCTTTAGGGGGAGCGTACGTGTGAGGGCGCGGGTTAGTGTCAGCGTACGGGTTAGGATTAGGGGACGGGTGAGGGTCAGGCTTCGGGGAAGGGTTACGGTTAGGGTTCGGGTAGGGTTAGGGTTAGGGGACGGGGACGGTTTAGGGTCCAGGTGAGGGTACGACAATGCTTTAGGGGGAGCGTACGTGTGAGGGCGAGGGTTAGTGTCAGCGTACGGGTTAGGATTAGGGGACGGGTGAGGGTCAGGCTTCGGGGAAGTGTTAGGGTTAGGGTTCGGGCTAGGGTTAGGGTTAGGGGACGGGGACGGTTTAGGGTCCAGGTGAGGGTACGACAACGCTTTAGGGGGAGCGTACGTGTGAGGGCGCGGGTTAGTGTCAGCGTACGGGTTAGGATTAGGGGACGGGTGAGGGTCAGGCTTCGGGGAAGGGTTAGGGTTAGGGTTCGGGCTAGGGTTAGGGTTAGGGGACGGGGACGGTTTAGGGTCCAGGTGAGGGTACGACAACGCTTTAGGGGGAGCGTACGTGTGAGGGCGCGGGTTAGTGTCAGCGTACGGGTTAGGATTAGGGGACGGGTGAGGGTCAGGCTTCGGTGAAGAGTTAGTGTTAGGGTTCGGGCTAGGGTTAGGGTTAGGGGACGGGGACGGTTTAGGGTCCAGGTGAGGGCACGACAACGCTTTAGGGGGAGCGTACGTGTGAGGGCGCGGGTTAGTGTCAGCGTACGGGTTAGGATTAGGGGACGGGTGAGGGTCAGGCTTCGGGGAAGGGTTAGGGTTAGGGTTCGGGCTAGGGTTAGGGTTAGGGGACGGGGACGGTTTAGGGTCCAGGTGAGGGTACGACAACGCTTTAGGGGGAGCGTACGTGTGAGGGCGCGGGTTAGTGTCAGCGTACGGGTTAGGATTAGGGGACGGGTGAGGGTCAGGCTTCGGGGAAGGGTTATGGTTAGGGTTCGGGCTAGGGTTAGGGTTAGGGGACGGGGCCGGTTTACGGTCCAGGTGAGGGCACGACAACGCTTTAGGGGGAGCGTACGTGTGAGGGCGCGGGTTAGTGTCAGCGTACGGGTTAGGATTAGGGGACGGGTGAGGGTCAGGCTTCGGGGAAGGGTTATGGTTAGGGTTCGGGCTAGGGTTAGGGTTAGGGGACGGGGCCGGTTTACGGTCCAGGTGAGGGCACGACAACGCTTTAGGGGGAGCGTACGTGTGAGGGCGCGCGTTAGTGTCAGCGTACGGGTTAGGATTAGGGGACGGGTGAGGGTCAGGCTTCGGGGAACCGTTAGGGTTAGGGTTCGGGCTAGGGTTAGGGTTAGGGGACGGGGACGGTTTAGGGTCCAGGTGAGGGTACGACAACGCTTTAGGGGGAGCGTACGTGTGAGGGAGTGGGTTACTGTCAGCGTACGGGTTAGGATTAGGGGACGGGCGAGGGTCAGGCTTCGGGGAAGGTTTAGGGTTAGGGTTCGGGCTAGGGTTAGGGTTATGGGACGGGGATGGTTTAGGGTCCAGGTGAGGGTACGACAACGCTTTAGGGGGATCGTACATGTGAGGGCGTGGGTTAGTGTCAGCGTACGGGTTAGGATTATGGGATGGGTGAGGGTCAGGCTTCGGGGAAGGGTTAGGGTTAGGGTTCGGGCTAGGGTTAGGGTTAGGGGACAGGGACGGTTTAGGGTCCAGGTGAGGGTACGACAACGCTTTAGGGGGAGCGTACGTGTGAGGACGCGGGTTAGTGTCAGCGTACGGGTTAGGATTAGGGGACGGGTGAGGGTCAGGCTTCTGGGAACCGTTAGGGTTAGGGTTCGGGCTAGGGTTAGGGTTAGGGGACGGGGACGGTTTAGGGTCCAGGTGAGGGTACGACAACGCTTTAGGGGGAGCGTACGTGTGAGGGAGTGGGTTACTGTCAGCGTACGGGTTAGGATTAGGGGACGGGCGAGGGTCAGGCTTCGGGGAAGGTTTAGGGTTAGGGTTCGGGCTAGGGTTAGGGTTATGGGACGGGGACGGTTTAGGGTCCAGGTGAGGGTACGACAACGCTTTAGGGGGATCGTACATGTGAGGGCGTGGGTTAGTGTCAGCGTACGGGTTAGGATTATGGGATGGGTGAGGGTCAGGCTTCGGGGAAGGGTTAGGGTTAGCGTTCGGGCTAGGGTTAGGGTTAGGGGACAGGGACGGTTTAGGGTCCAGGTGAGGGTACGACAACGCTTTAGGGGGAGCGTACGTGTGAGGGCGCGGGTTAGTGTCAGCGTACGGGTTAGGATTAGGGGACGGGTGAGGGTCAGGCTTCGGGGAAGGGTTAGGGTTAGGGTTCGGGCTAGAGTTAGGGTTAGGGGACGGGGACGGTTTAGGGTCCAGGTGAGGGCACGACAACACTTTAGGGGGAGCGTACGTGTGAGGGCGCGGGTTAGTGTCAGCGTACGGGTTAGGATTAGGGGACGGGTGAGGGTCAGGCTTCGGGGAAGGGTTAGGGTTAGGGTTCGGGCTAGGGTTAGGGTTAGGGGACGGGGACGGTTTAGGTTCCAGGTGAGGGTACGACAACGCTTTAGGGGGAGCGTACGTGTGAGGACGCGGGTTAGTGTCAGCGTACGGGTTAGGATTAGGGGACGGGTGAGGGTCAGGCTTCGGTGAAGGGTTAGGGTTAGGGTTCGGGCTAGGGTTAGGGTAAGGGGACGGGGACGGTTTAGGGTCCAGGTGAGGGCACGACAACGCTTTAGGGGGAGCGTCCGTGTGAGGGCGCGGGTTAGTGTCAGCGTACGGGTTAGGATTAGGGGACGGGTGAGTGTCAGGCTTCGGGGAAGGGTTATGGTTAGGGTTCGGGCTAGGGTTAGGGTTAGGGGACGGGGCCGGTTTAGGGTCCAGGTGAGGGCACGACAACGCTTTAGGGGGAGCGTCCGTGTGAGGGCGCGGGTTAGTGTCAGCGTACGGGTTAGGATTAGGGGACGGGTGAGGGTCAGGCTTCGGGGAACCGTTAGGGTTAGGGTTCGGGCTAGGGTTAGGGTTAGGGGACGGGGACGGTTTAGGGTCCAGGTGAGGGTACGACAACGCTTTAGGGGGAGCGTACGTGTGAGGGAGTGGGTTACTGTCAGCGTACGGGTTAGGATTAGGGGACGGGTGAGGGTCAGGCTTCGGGGAAGGTTTAGGGTTAGGGTTCGGGCTAGGGTTAGGGTTATGGGACGGGGACGGTTTAGGGTACAGGTGAGGGTACGACAACGCTTTAGGGGGATCGTACATGTGAGGGCGTGGGTTAGTGTCAGCGTACGGGTTAGGATTAGGGGACGGGTGAGGGTCAGGCTTCGGGGAAGGGTTAGGGTTAGGGTTCGGGCTAGGGTTAGGGTTAGGGGACGGGTACGGTTTAGGGTCCAGGTGAGGGTACGACAACGCTTTAGGGGGAGCGTACGTGTGAGGGCGCGGGTTAGTGTCAGCGTACGGGTTAGGATTAGGGGACGGGTGAGGGTCAGGCTTCGGGGAAGGGTTAGGGTTAGGGTTCGGGCTAGGGTTAGGGTTAGGGGACGGGGACGGTTTAGGGTCCAGGTGAGGGCACGACAACGCTTTAGGGGGAGCGTACGTGTGAGGGCGCGGGTTATTGTCAGCGTACGGGTTAGGATTAGGGGACGGGTGAGGGTCAGGCTTCGGGGAAGGTTAGGGTTAGGGTTCGGGCTACGGTTAGGGTTAGGGGACGGGGACGGTTTAGGGTCCAGGTGAGGCTACGACAACGCTTTAGGGGGAGCGTACGTGTGAGGGCGCGGGTTAGTGTCAGCGTACGGGTTCGGATTAGGGGACGGGTGAGAGTCAGGCTTCGGCGAAGGGTTAGGGTTAGGGTTCGGGCTAGGGTTAGGGTTAGGGGACGGGGACGGTTTAGGGTCCAGGTGAGGGTACGACAACGCTTTAGGGGGAGCGTACGTGTGAGGGCGCGGGTTAGTGTCAGCGTATGGGTTCGGATTAGGGGACGGGTGAGGGTCAGGCTTCGGGGAAGGGTTAGGGTTAGGGTTCGGGCTAGGGTTAGGGTTAGGGGACGGGGACGGTTTAGGGTCCAGGTGAGGGCACGACAACGCTTTAGGGGGAGCGTACGTGTGAGGGCGCGGGTTAGTGGCAGCATACGCGTTAGGATTAGGGGACGGGTGAGGGTCAGGTTTCGGGAAAGGGTTAGGGTTAGGGTTCGGGCTAGGGTTAGGGTTAGGGGACGGGGACGGTTTAGGGTCCAGGTGAGGGTACGACAACGCTTTAGGGGGAGCGTACGTGTTAGGGCGCGGGTTAGTGTCAGCGTACGGGTTAGGATTAGGGGACTTGTGAGTGTCAGGCTTCGGGGAAGGTTAGGGTTAGGGTTCGGGATAGGGTTAGGGTTAGGGGACGGGGACGGTTTAGGGTCCAGGTGAGGGTACGACAACGCTTTCTGGGGAGCGTACGTGTGAGGGCGCGGGTTAGTGTCAGCGTACGGGTTCGGATTAGGGGACGGGTGAGGGTCAGGCTTCGGGGAACGTTTAGGGTTAGGGTTCGGGCTAGGGTTAGGGTTATGGGACGGGGACGGTTTAGGGTCCAGGTGAGGGTACGACAACGCTTTACGGGGATCGTACATGTGAGGGCGTGGGTTAGTGTCAGCGTACGGGTTAGGATTATGGGATGGGTGAGGGTCAGGCTTCGGGGAAGGGTTAGGGTTAGCGTTCGGGCTAGGGTTAGGGTTAGGGGACAGGGACGGTTTAGGGTCCAGGTGAGGGTACGACAACGCTTTAGGGGGAGCGTACGTGTGAGGGCGCGGGTTAGTATCAGCGTACGGGTTAGGATTAGGGGACGGGTGAGGGTCAGGCTTCGGGGAAGGGTTAGGGTTAGGGTTCGGGCTAGAGTTAGGGTTAGGGGACGGGGACGGTTTAGGGTCCAGGTGAGGGTACGACAACGCTTTAGGGGGAGCGTACGTGTGAGGGCGCGGGTTAGTGTCAGCGTACGGGTTAGGATTAGGGGACGGGTGAGGGTCAGGCTTCGGGGAAGGGTTAGGGTTAGGGTTCGGGCTAGGGTTAGGGTTAGGGGACAGGGACGGTTTAGGGTCCAGGTGAGGGTACGACAACGCTTTAGGGGGAGCGTACGTGTGAGGGCGCGGGTTAGTGTCAGCGTACGGGTTAGGATTAGGGGACGGGTGAGGGTCATGCTTCGGGGAAGGGTTAGGGTTAGGGTTCGGGCTAGGGTTAGGGTTAGGGGACGGGGACGTTTTAGGGTCCAGGTGAGGGCACGACAACGCTTTAGGGGGAGCGTACGTGTGAGGGCGCGGGTTAGTGTCAGCGTACGGGTTAGGATTAGGGGACGGGTGACGGTCAGGCTTCGGGGAAGGGTTAGGGTTAGGGTTCGGGCTAGGGTTAGGGTTAGGGGACGGGGACGGTTTAGGGTCCAGGTGAGGGTACGACAACGCTTTAGGGGGAGCGTACGTGTGAGGGCGCGGGTTAGTGTCAGCGTACGGGTTAGGATTAGGGGACGGGTGAGGGTCAGGCTTCGGGGAAGTGTTAGGTTTAGGGTTCGGGCTAGGGTTAGGGTTAGGGGACGGGGACGGTTTAGGGTCCAGGTGAGGGCACGACAACGCTTTAGGGGGAGCGTACGTGTGAGGGCGCGGGTTAGTGTCAGCGTACGGGTTAGGATTAGGGGACGGGTGAGGGTCAGGCTTCGGGGAAGGGTTAGGGTTAGGGTTCGGGCTAGGGTTAGGGTTAGGGGACGGGGACGGTTTAGGGTCCAGGTGAGGGTACGACAACGCTTTAGGGGGAGCGTACGTGTGAGGGCGCGGGTTACTGTCAGCGTACGGGTTAGGATTAGGGGACGGGTGAGGGTCAGGCTTCGGGGAAGTGTTAGGGTTAGGGTTCGGGCTAGGGTTAGGGTTAGGGGACGGGGACGGTTTAGGGTCCAGGTGAGGGCACGACAACGCTTTAGGGGGAGCGTACGTGTGAGGGCGCGGGTTAGTGTCAGCCTACGGGTTAGGATTAGGGGACGGGTGAGGGTCAGGCTTCGGGGAAGGTTTAGGGTTAGCGTTCGGGCTAGGGTTAGGGTTAGGGGACGGGGACGGTTTAGGGTCCAGGTGAGGACACGACAACGCTTTAGGGGGAGCGTACGTGTGAGGGCGTGGGTTAGTGTCAGCGTACTTGTTAGGATTCGGGGACGGGTGAGGGTCAGGCTTCGGGGAAGGGTTAGGGTTAGGGTTCGGGCTAGGGTTAGGGTGAGGGGACGGGGACGGTTTAGGGTCCAGGTGAGGGCACGACAACGCTTTAGGGGGAGCGTACGTGTGAGGGCGCGGGTTAGTGTCAGCGTACGGGTTAGGATTAGGGGACGGGTGAGGGTCAGGCTTCGGGGAAGGGTTAGGGTTAGGGTTCGGGCTAGAGTTAGGGTTAGGGGACGGGGACGGTTTAGGGTCCAGGTGAGGGTACGACAACGCTTTAGGGGGAGCGTACGTGTGAGGGCGCGGGTTAGTGTCAGCGTACGGGTTAGGATTAGGGGACGGGTGAGGGTCAGGCTTCGGGGAAGGGTTAGGGTTAGGGTTCGGGCTAGGGTTAGGGTTAGGGGACAGGGACGGTTTAGGGTCCAGGTGAGGGTACGACAACGCTTTAGGGGGAGCGTACGTGTGAGGGCGTGGGTTAGTGTCAGCGTACGGGTTAGGATTAGGGGACGGGTGAGGGTCATGTTTCGGGGAAGGGTTAGTGTTAGGGTTCGGGCTAGGGTTAGGGTTAGGGGACGGGGACGTTTTAGGGTCCAGGTGAGGGCACGACAACGCTTTAGGGGGAGCGTACGTGTGAGGGCGTGGGTTAGTGTCAGCGTACGGGTTAGGATTAGGGGACGGGTGACGGTCAGGCTTCGGGGAAGGGTTAGGGTTAGGGTTCGGGCTAGGGTTAGGGTTAG
Organism: Pseudorca crassidens; assembly: GCF_039906515.1. Classification (NCBI taxonomy): domain Eukaryota; kingdom Metazoa; phylum Chordata; class Mammalia; order Artiodactyla; family Delphinidae; genus Pseudorca; species Pseudorca crassidens. The sequence continues at coordinate 47,989,100 of NC_090309.1, forward strand.
GGGACGGGGACGGTTTAGGGTCCAGGTGAGGGTACGACAACGCTTTAGGGGGAGCGTACGTGTGAGGGCGCGGGTTAGTGTCAGCGTACGGCTTAGGATTAGGGGACGGGTGAGGGTCAGGCTTCGGGGAAGTGTTAGGTTTAGGGTTCGGGCTAGGGTTAGGGTTAGGGGACGGGGACGGTTTAGGGTCCAGGTGAGGGCACGACAACGCTTTAGGGGGAGCGTACGTGTGAGGGCGCGGGTTAGTGTCAGCGTACGGGTTAGGATTAGGGGACGGGTGAGGGTCAGGCTTCGGGGAAGGGTTAGGGTTAGGGTTCGGGCTAGGGTTAGGGTTAGGGGACGGGGACGGTTTAGGGTCCAGGTGAGGGTACGACAATGCTTTAGGGGGAGCGTACGTGTGAGGGCGCGGGTTACTGTCAGCGTACGGGTTAGGATTAGGGGACGGGTGAGAGTCAGGCTTCGGGGAAGTGTTAGGGTTAGGGTTCGGGCTAGGGTTAGGGTTAGGGGACGGGGACGGTTTAGGGTCCAGGTGAGGGCACGACAACGCTTTAGGGGGAGCGTACGTGTGAGGGCGCGGGTTAGTGTCAGCGTACGGGTTAGGATTAGGGGACGGGTGAGGGTCAGGCTTCGGGGAAGGTTTAGGGTTAGCGTTCGGGCTAGGGTTAGGGTTAGGGGACGGGGACGGTTTAGGGTCCAGGTGAGGACACGACAACGCTTTAGGGGGAGCGTACGTGTGAGGGCGTGGGTTAGTGTCAGCGTACTTGTTAGGATTCGGGGACGGGTGAGGGTCAGGCTTCGGGGAAGGGTTAGGGTTAGGGTTCGGGCTAGGGTTAGGGTGAGGGGACGGGGACGGTTTAGGGTCCAGGTGAGGGCACGACAACGATTTAGGGGGAGCGTACGTGTGAGGGCGAGGGTTAGTGTCAGCGTACGGGTTAGGATTAGGGGACGGGTGAGGGTCAGGCTTCGGGGAAGTGTTAGGGTTAGGGTTCGGGCTAGAGTTAGGGTTAGGGGACGGGGACGGTTTAGGGTCCAGGTGAGGGTACGACAACGCTTTAGGGGGAGCGTACGTGTCAGGGCGCGGGTTAGTGTCAGCGTACGGGTTAGGATTAGGGGACGGGTGAGGGTCAGGCTTCGGGGAAGGGTTAGGGTTAGGGTTCGGGCTAGGGTTAGGGTTAGGGGACAGGGACGGTTTAGGGTCCAGGTGAGGGTACGACAATGCTTTAGGGGGAGCGTACGTGTGAGGGCGCGGGTTAGTGTCAGCGTACGGGTTAGGATTAGGGGACGGGTGAGGGTCATGCTTCGGGGAAGGGTTAGGGTTAGGGTTCGGGCTAGGGTTAGGGTTAGGGTCGGGGACGTTTTAGGGTCCAGGTGAGGGCACGACAACGCTTTAGGGGGAGCGTACGTGTGAGGGCGCGGGTTAGTGTCAGCGTACGGGTTAGGATTAGGGGACGGGTGAGGGTCAGGCTTCGGGGAAGGGTTACGGTTAGGGTTCGGGTAGGGTTAGGGTTAGGGGACGGGGACGGTTTAGGGTCCAGGTGAGGGTACGACAATGCTTTAGGGGGAGCGTACGTGTGAGGGCGAGGGTTAGTGTCAGCGTACGGGTTAGGATTAGGGGACGGGTGAGGGTCAGGCTTCGGGGAAGTGTTAGGGTTAGGGTTCGGGCTAGGGTTAGGGTTAGGGGACGGGGACGGTTTAGGGTCCAGGTGAGGGTACGACAACGCTTTAGGGGGAGCGTACGTGTGAGGGCGCGGGTTAGTGTCAGCGTACGGGTTAGGATTAGGGGACGGGTGAGGGTCAGGCTTCGGGGAAGGGTTAGGGTTAGGGTTCGGGCTAGGGTTAGGGTTAGGGGACGGGGACGGTTTAGGGTCCAGGTGAGGGTACGACAACGCTTTAGGGGGAGCGTACGTGTGAGGGCGCGGGTTAGTGTCAGCGTACGGGTTAGGATTAGGGGACGGGTGAGGGTCAGGCTTCGGTGAAGAGTTAGTGTTAGGGTTCGGGCTAGGGTTAGGGTTAGGGGACGGGGACGGTTTAGGGTCCAGGTGAGGGCACGACAACACTTTAGGGGGAGCGTACGTGTGAGGGCGCGGGTTAGTGTCAGCGTACGGGTTAGGATTAGGGGACGGGTGAGGGTCAGGCTTCGGGGAAGGGTTAGGGTTAGGGTTCGGGCTAGGGTTAGGGTTAGGGGACGGGGACGGTTTAGGGTCCAGGTGAGGGTACGACAACGCTTTAGGGGGAGCGTACGTGTGAGGGCGCGGGTTAGTGTCAGCGTACGGGTTAGGATTAGGGGACGGGTGAGGGTCAGGCTTCGGGGAAGGGTTATGGTTAGGGTTCGGGCTAGGGTTAGGGTTAGGGGACGGGGCCGGTTTACGGTCCAGGTGAGGGCACGACAACGCTTTAGGGGGAGCGTACGTGTGAGGGCGTGGGTTGGTGTCAGCGTACGGGTTAGGATTAGGGGACGGGTGACGGTCAGGCTTCGGGGAAGGGTTAGGGTTAGGGTTCGGGCTAGGGTTAGGGTTAGGGGACGGGGACGGTTTAGGGTCCAGGTGAGGGTACGACAACGCTTTAGGGGGAGCGTACGTGTGAGGGCGCGGGTTAGTGTCAGCGTACGGCTTAGGATTAGGGGACGGGTGAGGGTCAGGCTTCGGGGAAGTGTTAGGTTTAGGGTTCGGGCTAGGGTTAGGGTTAGGGGACGGGGACGGTTTAGGGTCCAGGTGAGGGCACGACAACGCTTTAGGGGGAGCGTACGTGTGAGGGCGCGGGTTAGTGTCAGCGTACGGGTTAGGATTAGGGGACGGGTGAGGGTCAGGCTTCGGGGAAGGGTTAGGGTTAGGGTTCGGGCTAGGGTTAGGGTTAGGGGACGGGGACGGTTTAGGGTCCAGGTGAGGGTACGACAATGCTTTAGGGGGAGCGTACGTGTGAGGGCGCGGGTTACTGTCAGCGTACGGGTTAGGATTAGGGGACGGGTGAGAGTCAGGCTTCGGGGAAGTGTTAGGGTTAGGGTTCGGGCTAGGGTTAGGGTTAGGGGACGGGGACGGTTTAGGGTCCAGGTGAGGGCACGACAACGCTTTAGGGGGAGCGTACGTGTGAGGGCGCGGGTTAGTGTCAGCGTACGGGTTAGGATTAGGGGACGGGTGAGGGTCAGGCTTCGGGGAAGGTTTAGGGTTAGCGTTCGGGCTAGGGTTAGGGTTAGGGGACGGGGACGGTTTAGGGTCCAGGTGAGGACACGACAACGCTTTAGGGGGAGCGTACGTGTGAGGGCGTGGGTTAGTGTCAGCGTACTTGTTAGGATTCGGGGACGGGTGAGGGTCAGGCTTCGGGGAAGGGTTAGGGTTAGGGTTCGGGCTAGGGTTAGGGTGAGGGGACGGGGACGGTTTAGGGTCCAGGTGAGGGCACGACAACGATTTAGGGGGAGCGTACGTGTGAGGGCGAGGGTTAGTGTCAGCGTACGGGTTAGGATTAGGGGACGGGTGAGGGTCAGGCTTCGGGGAAGTGTTAGGGTTAGGGTTCGGGCTAGAGGTAGGGTTAGGGGACGGGGACGGTTTAGGGTCCAGGTGAGGGTACGACAACGCTTTAGGGGGAGCGTACGTGTCAGGGCGCGGGTTAGTGTCAGCGTACGGGTTAGGATTAGGGGACGGGTGAGGGTCAGGCTTCGGGGAAGGGTTAGGGTTAGGGTTCGGGCTAGGGTTAGGGTTAGGGGACAGGGACGGTTTAGGGTCCAGGTGAGGGTACGACAACGCTTTAGGGGGAGCGTACGTGTGAGGGCGCGGGTTAGTGTCAGCGTACGGGTTAGGATTAGGGGACGGGTGAGGGTCATGCTTCGGGGAAGGGTTAGGGTTAGGGTTCGGGCTAGGGTTAGGGTTAGGGTCGGGGACGTTTTAGGGTCCAGGTGAGGGCACGACAACGCTTTAGGGGGAGCGTACGTGTGAGGGCGCGGGTTAGTGTCAGCGTACGGGTTAGGATTAGGGGACGGGTGAGGGTCAGGCTTCGGGGAAGGGTTACGGTTAGGGTTCGGGTAGGGTTAGGGTTAGGGGACGGGGACGGTTTAGGGTCCAGGTGAGGGTACGACAATGCTTTAGGGGGAGCGTACGTGTGAGGGCGAGGGTTAGTGTCAGCGTACGGGTTAGGATTAGGGGACGGGTGAGGGTCAGGCTTCGGGGAAGTGTTAGGGTTAGGGTTCGGGCTAGGGTTAGGGTTAGGGGACGGGGACGGTTTAGGGTCCAGGTGAGGGTACGACAACGCTTTAGGGGGAGCGTACGTGTGAGGGCGCGGGTTAGTGTCAGCGTACGGGTTAGGATTAGGGGACGGGTGAGGGTCAGGCTTCGGGGAAGGGTTAGGGTTAGGGTTCGGGCTAGGGTTAGGGTTAGGGGACGGGGACGGTTTAGGGTCCAGGTGAGGGTACGACAACGCTTTAGGGGGAGCGTACGTGTGAGGGCGCGGGTTAGTGTCAGCGTACGGGTTAGGATTAGGGGACGGGTGAGGGTCAGGCTTCGGTGAAGAGTTAGTGTTAGGGTTCGGGCTAGGGTTAGGGTTAGGGGACGGGGACGGTTTAGGGTCCAGGTGAGGGCACGACAACACTTTAGGGGGAGCGTACGTGTGAGGGCGCGGGTTAGTGTCAGCGTACGGGTTAGGATTAGGGGACGGGTGAGGGTCAGGCTTCGGGGAAGGGTTAGGGTTAGGGTTCGGGCTAGGGTTAGGGTTAGGGGACGGGGACGGTTTAGGGTCCAGGTGAGGGTACGACAACGCTTTAGGGGGAGCGTACGTGTGAGGGCGCGGGTTAGTGTCAGCGTACGGGTTAGGATTAGGGGACGGGTGAGGGTCAGGCTTCGGGGAAGGGTTATGGTTAGGGTTCGGGCTAGGGTTAGGGTTAGGGGACGGGGCCGGTTTACGGTCCAGGTGAGGGCACGACAACGCTTTAGGGGGAGCGTACGTGTGAGGGCGTGGGTTGGTGTCAGCGTACGGGTTAGGATTAGGGGACGGGTGACGGTCAGGCTTCGGGGAAGGGTTAGGGTTAGGGTTCGGGCTAGGGTTAGGGTTAGGGGACGGGGACGGTTTAGGGTCCAGGTGAGGGCACGACAACGCTTTAGGGGGAGCGTACGTGTGAGGGCGCGGGTTAGTGTCAGCGTACGGCTTAGGATTAGGGGACGGGTGAGGGTCAGGCTTCGGGGAAGTGTTAGGTTTAGGGTTCGGGCTAGGGTTAGGGTTAGGGGACGGGGACGGTTTAGGGTCCAGGTGAGGGCACGACAACGCTTTAGGGGGAGCGTACGTGTGAGGGCGCGGGTTAGTGTCAGCGTACGGGTTAGGATTAGGGGACGGGTGAGGGTCAGGCTTCGGGGAAGGGTTAGGGTTAGGGTTCGGGCTAGGGTTAGGGTTAGGGGACGGGGACGGTTTAGGGTCCAGGTGAGGGTACGACAACGCTTTAGGGGGAGCGTACGTGTGAGGGCGCGGGTTACTGTCAGCGTACGGGTTAGGATTAGGGGACGGGTGAGGGTCAGGCTTCGGGGAAGTGTTAGGGTTAGGGTTCGGGCTAGGGTTAGGGTTAGGGGACGGGGACGGTTTAGGGTCCAGGTGAGGGCACGACAACGCTTTAGGGGGAGCGTACGTGTGAGGGCGCGGGTTAGTGTCAGCGTACGGGTTAGGATTAGGGGACGGGTGAGGGTCAGGCTTCGGGGAAGGTTTAGGGTTAGCGTTCGGGCTAGGGTTAGGGTTAGGGGACGGGGACGGTTTAGGGTCCAGGTGAGGACACGACAACGCTTTAGGGGGAGCGTACGTATGAGGGCGTGGGTTAGTGTCAGCGTACTTGTTAGGATTCGGGGACGGGTGAGGGTCAGGCTTCGGGGAAGGGTTAGGGTTAGGGTTCGGGCTAGGGTTAGGGTGAGGAGACGGGGACGGTTTAGGGTCCAGGTGAGGGCACGACAACGATTTAGGGGGAGCGTACGTGTGAGGGCGAGGGTTAGTGTCAGCGTACGGGTTAGGATTAGGGGACGGGTGAGGGTCAGGCTTCGGGGAAGTGTTAGGGTTAGGGTTCGGGCTAGAGTTAGGGTTAGGGGACGGGGACGGTTTAGGGTCCAGGTGAGGGTACGACAACGCTTTAGGGGGAGCGTACGTGCCAGGGCGCGGGTTAGTGTCAGCGTACGGGTTAGGATTAGGGGACGGGTGAGGGTCAGGCTTCGGGGAAGGGTTAGGGTTAGGGTTCGGGCTAGGGTTAGGGTTAGGGGACAGGGACGGTTTAGGGTCCAGGTGAGGGTACGACAACGCTTTAGGGGGAGCGTACGTGTGAGGGCGCGGGTTAGTGTCAGCGTACGGGTTAGGATTAGGGGACGGGTGAGGGTCATGCTTCGGGGAAGGGTTAGGGTTAGGGTTCGGGCTAGGGTTAGGGTTAGGGGACGGGGACGTTTTAGGGTCCAGGTGAGGGCACGACAACGCTTTAGGGGGAGCGTACGTGTGAGGGCGCGGGTTAGTGTCAGCGTACGGGTTAGGATTAGGGGACGGGTGAGGGTCAGGCTTCGGGGAAGGGTTACGGTTAGGGTTCGGGTAGGGTTAGGGTTAGGGGACGGGGACGGTTTAGGGTCCAGGTGAGGGTACGACAATGCTTTAGGGGGAGCGTACGTGTGAGGGCGAGGGTTAGTGTCAGCGTACGGGTTAGGATTAGGGGACGGGTGAGGGTCAGGCTTCGGGGAAGTGTTAGGGTTAGGGTTCGGGCTAGGGTTAGGGTTAGGGGACGGGGACGGTTTAGGGTCCAGGTGAGGGTACGACAACGCTTTAGGGGGAGCGTACGTGTGAGGGCGCGGGTTAGTGTCAGCGTACGGGTTAGGATTAGGGGACGGGTGAGGGTCAGGCTTCGGGGAAGGGTTAGGGTTAGGGTTCGGGCTAGGGTTAGGGTTAGGGGACGGGGACGGTTTAGGGTCCAGGTGAGGGTACGACAACGCTTTAGGGGGAGCGTACGTGTGAGGGCGCGGGTTAGTGTCAGCGTACGGGTTAGGATTAGGGGACGGGTGAGGGTCAGGCTTCGGTGAAGAGTTAGTGTTAGGGTTCGGGCTAGGGTTAGGGTTAGGGGACGGGGACGGTTTAGGGTCCAGGTGAGGGCACGACAACGCTTTAGGGGGAGCGTACGTGTGAGGGCGCGGGTTAGTGTCAGCGTACGGGTTAGGATTAGGGGACGGGTGAGGGTCAGGCTTCGGGGAAGGGTTAGGGTTAGGGTTCGGGCTAGGGTTAGGGTTAGGGGACGGGGACGGTTTAGGGTCCAGGTGAGGGTACGACAACGCTTTAGGGGGAGCGTACGTGTGAGGGCGCGGGTTAGTGTCAGCGTACGGGTTAGGATTAGGGGACGGGTGAGGGTCAGGCTTCGGGGAAGGGTTATGGTTAGGGTTCGGGCTAGGGTTAGGGTTAGGGGACGGGGCCGGTTTACGGTCCAGGTGAGGGCACGACAACGCTTTAGGGGGAGCGTACGTGTGAGGGCGCGGGTTAGTGTCAGCGTACGGGTTAGGATTAGGGGACGGGTGAGGGTCAGGCTTCGGGGAAGGGTTATGGTTAGGGTTCGGGCTAGGGTTAGGGTTAGGGGACGGGGCCGGTTTACGGTCCAGGTGAGGGCACGACAACGCTTTAGGGGGAGCGTACGTGTGAGGGCGCGCGTTAGTGTCAGCGTACGGGTTAGGATTAGGGGACGGGTGAGGGTCAGGCTTCGGGGAACCGTTAGGGTTAGGGTTCGGGCTAGGGTTAGGGTTAGGGGACGGGGACGGTTTAGGGTCCAGGTGAGGGTACGACAACGCTTTAGGGGGAGCGTACGTGTGAGGGAGTGGGTTACTGTCAGCGTACGGGTTAGGATTAGGGGACGGGCGAGGGTCAGGCTTCGGGGAAGGTTTAGGGTTAGGGTTCGGGCTAGGGTTAGGGTTATGGGACGGGGACGGTTTAGGGTCCAGGTGAGGGTACGACAACGCTTTAGGGGGATCGTACATGTGAGGGCGTGGGTTAGTGTCAGCGTACGGGTTAGGATTATGGGATGGGTGAGGGTCAGGCTTCGGGGAAGGGTTAGGGTTAGCGTTCGGGCTAGGGTTAGGGTTAGGGGACAGGGACGGTTTAGGGTCCAGGTGAGGGTACGACAACGCTTTAGGGGGAGCGTACGTGTGAGGGCGCGGGTTAGTGTCAGCGTACGGGTTAGGATTAGGGGACGGGTGAGGGTCAGGCTTCGGGGAAGGGTTAGGGTTAGGGTTCGGGCTAGAGTTAGGGTTAGGGGACGGGGACGGTTTAGGGTCCAGGTGAGGGTACGACAACGCTTTAGGGGGAGCGTACGTGTGAGGGCGCGGGTTAGTGTCAGCGTACGGGTTAGGATTAGGGGACGGGTGAGGGTCAGGCTTCGGGGAAGGGTTAGGGTTAGGGTTCGGGCTAGGGTTAGGGTTAGGGGACAGGGACGGTTTAGGGTCCAGGTGAGGGTACGACAACGCTTTAGGGGGAGCGTACGTGTGAGGGCGCGGGTTAGTGTCAGCGTACGGGTTAGGATTAGGGGACGGGTGAGGGTCATGCTTCGGGGAAGGGTTAGGGTTAGGGTTCGGGCTAGGGTTAGGGTTAGGGGACGGGGACGTTTTAGGGTCCAGGTGAGGGCACGACAACGCTTTAGGGGGAGCGTACGTGTGAGGGCGCGGGTTAGTGTCAGCGTACGGGTTAGGATTAGGGGACGGGTGAGGGTCAGGCTTCGGGGAAGGGTTACGGTTAGGGTTCGGGTAGGGTTAGGGTTAGGGGACGGGGACGGTTTAGGGTCCAGGTGAGGGTACGACAATGCTTTAGGGGGAGCGTACGTGTGAGAGCGAGGGTTAGTGTCAGCGTACGGGTTAGGATTAGGGGACGGGTGAGGGTCAGGCTTCGGGGAAGTGTTAGGGTTAGGGTTCGGGCTAGGGTTAGGGTTAGGGGACGGGGACGGTTTAGGGTCCAGGTGAGGGTACGAAAACGCTTTAGGGGGAGCGTACGTGTGAGGGCGCGGGTTAGTGTCAGCGTACGGGTTAGGATTAGGGGACGGGTGAGGGTCAGGCTTCGGGGAAGGGTTAGGGTTAGGGTTCGGGCTAGGGTTAGGGTTAGGGGACAGGGACGGTTTAGGGTCCAGGTGAGGGTACGACAACGCTTTAGGGGGAGCGTACGTGTGAGGACGCGGGTTAGTGTCAGCGTACGGGTTAGGATTAGGGGACGGGTGAGGGTCAGGCTTCTGGGAACCGTTAGGGTTAGGGTTCGGGCTAGGGTTAGGGTTAGGGGACGGGGACGGTTTAGGGTCCAGGTGAGGGTACGACAACGCTTTAGGGGGAGCGTACGTGTGAGGGAGTGGGTTACTGTCAGCGTACGGGTTAGGATTAGGGGACGGGCGAGGGTCAGGCTTCGGGGAAGGTTTAGGGTTAGGGTTCGGGCTAGGGTTAGGGTTATGGGACGGGGACGGTTTAGGGTCCAGGTGAGGGTACGACAACGCTTTAGGGGGATCGTACATGTGAGGGCGTGGGTTAGTGTCAGCGTACGGGTTAGGATTATGGGATGGGTGAGGGTCAGGCTTCGGGGAAGGGTTAGGGTTAGCGTTCGGGCTAGGGTTAGGGTTAGGGGACAGGGACGGTTTAGGGTCCAGGTGAGGGTACGACAACGCTTTAGGGGGAGCGTACGTGTGAGGGCGCGGGTTAGTGTCAGCGTACGGGTTAGGATTAGGGGACGGGTGAGGGTCAGGCTTCGGGGAAGGGTTAGGGTTAGGGTTCGGGCTAGAGTTAGGGTTAGGGGACGGGGACGGTTTAGGGTCCAGGTGAGGGCACGACAACACTTTAGGGGGAGCGTACGTGTGAGGGCGCGGGTTAGTGTCAGCGTACGGGTTAGGATTAGGGGACGGGTGAGGGTCAGGCTTCGGGGAAGGGTTAGGGTTAGGGTTCGGGCTAGGGTTAGGGTTAGGGGACGGGGACGGTTTAGGTTCCAGGTGAGGGTACGACAACGCTTTAGGGGGAGCGTACGTGTGAGGACGCGGGTTAGTGTCAGCGTACGGGTTAGGATTAGGGGACGGGTGAGGGTCAGGCTTCGGTGAAGGGTTAGGGTTAGGGTTCGGGCTAGGGTTAGGGTAAGGGGACGGGGACGGTTTAGGGTCCAGGTGAGGGCACGACAACGCTTTAGGGGGAGCGTCCGTGTGAGGGCGCGGGTTAGTGTCAGCGTACGGGTTAGGATTAGGGGACGGGTGAGGGTCAGGCTTCGGGGAACCGTTAGGGTTAGGGTTCGGGCTAGGGTTAGGGTTAGGGGACGGGGACGGTTTAGGGTCCAGGTGAGGGTACGACAACGCTTTAGGGGAAGCGTACGTGTGAGGGAGTGGGTTACTGTCAGCGTACGGGTTAGGATTAGGGGACGGGTGAGGGTCAGGCTTCGGGGAAGGTTTAGGGTTAGGGTTCGGGCTAGGGTTAGGGTTATGGGACGGGGACGGTTTAGGGTCCAGGTGAGGGTACGACAACGCTTTAGGGGGATCGTACATGTGAGGGCGTGGGTTAGTGTCAGCGTACGGGTTAGGATTAGGGGACGGGTGAGGGTCAGGCTTCGGGGAAGGGTTAGGGTTAGGGTTCGGGCTAGGGTTAGGGTTAGGGGACGGGTACGGTTTAGGGTCCAGGTGAGGGTACGACAACGCTTTAGGGGGAGCGTACGTGTGAGGGCGCGGGTTAGTGTCAGCGTACGGGTTAGGATTAGGGGACGGGTGAGGGTCAGGCTTCGGGGAAGGGTTAGGGTTAGGGTTCGGGCTAGGGTTAGGGTTAGGGGACGGGGACGGTTTAGGGTCCAGGTGAGGGCACGACAACGCTTTAGGGGGAGCGTACGTGTGAGGGCGCGGGTTATTGTCAGCGTACGGGTTAGGATTAGGGGACGGGTGAGGGTCAGGCTTCGGGGAAGGTTAGGGTTAGGGTTCGGGCTACGGTTAGGGTTAGGGGACGGGGACGGTTTAGGGTCCAGGTGAGGCTACGACAACGCTTTAGGGGGAGCGTACGTGTGAGGGCGCGGGTTAGTGTCAGCGTACGGGTTCGGATTAGGGGACGGGTGAGAGTCAGGCTTCGGCGAAGGGTTAGGGTTAGGGTTCGGGCTAGGGTTAGGGTTAGGGGACGGGGACGGTTTAGGGTCCAGGTGAGGGTACGACAACGCTTTAGGGGGAGCGTACGTGTGAGGGCGCGGGTTAGTGTCAGCGTATGGGTTCGGATTAGGGGACGGGTGAGGGTCAGGCTTCGGGGAAGGGTTAGGGTTAGGGTTCGGGCTAGGGTTAGGGTTAGGGGACGGGGACGGTTTAGGGTCCAGGTGAGGGCACGACAACGCTTTAGGGGGAGCGTACGTGTGAGGGCGCGGGTTAGTGGCAGCATACGCGTTAGGATTAGGGGACGGGTGAGGGTCAGGTTTCGGGAAAGGGTTAGGGTTAGGGTTCGGGCTAGGGTTAGGGTTAGGGGACGGGGACGGTTTAGGGTCCAGGTGAGGGTACGACAACGCTTTAGGGGGAGCGTACGTGTTAGGGCGCGGGTTAGTGTCAGCGTACGGGTTAGGATTAGGGGACTTGTGAGTGTCAGGCTTCGGGGAAGGTTAGGGTTAGGGTTCGGGATAGGGTTAGGGTTAGGGGACGGGGACGGTTTAGGGTCCAGGTGAGGGTACGACAACGCTTTCTGGGGAGCGTACGTGTGAGGGCGCGGGTTAGTGTCAGCGTACGGGTTCGGATTAGGGGACGGGTGAGGGTCAGGCTTCGGGGAACGTTTAGGGTTAGGGTTCGGGCTAGGGTTAGGGTTATGGGACGGGGACGGTTTAGGGTCCAGGTGAGGGTACGACAACGCTTTACGGGGATCGTACATGTGAGGGCGTGGGTTAGTGTCAGCGTACGGGTTAGGATTATGGGATGGGTGAGGGTCAGGCTTCGGGGAAGGGTTAGGGTTAGCGTTCGGGCTAGGGTTAGGGTTAGGGGACAGGGACGGTTTAGGGTCCAGGTGAGGGTACGACAACGCTTTAGGGGGAGCGTACGTGTGAGGGCGCGGGTTAGTATCAGCGTACGGGTTAGGATTAGGGGACGGGTGAGGGTCAGGCTTCGGGGAAGGGTTAGGGTTAGGGTTCGGGCTAGAGTTAGGGTTAGGGGACGGGGACGGTTTAGGGTCCAGGTGAGGGTACGACAACGCTTTAGGGGGAGCGTACGTGTGAGGGCGCGGGTTAGTGTCAGCGTACGGGTTAGGATTAGGGGACGGGTGAGGGTCAGGCTTCGGGGAAGGGTTAGGGTTAGGGTTCGGGCTAGGGTTAGGGTTAGGGGACAGGGACGGTTTAGGGTCCAGGTGAGGGTACGACAACGCTTTAGGGGGAGCGTACGTGTGAGGGCGCGGGTTAGTGTCAGCGTACGGGTTAGGATTAGGGGACGGGTGAGGGTCATGCTTCGGGGAAGGGTTAGGGTTAGGGTTCGGGCTAGGGTTAGGGTTAGGGGACGGGGACGTTTTAGGGTCCAGGTGAGGGCACGACAACGCTTTAGGGGGAGCGTACGTGTGAGGGCGCGGGTTAGTGTCAGCGTACGGGTTAGGATTAGGGGACGGGTGAGGGTCAGGCTTCGGGGAAGGGTTACGGTTAGGGTTCGGGTAGGGTTAGGGTTAGGGGACGGGGACGGTTTAGGGTCCAGGTGAGGGTACGACAATGCTTTAGGGGGAGCGTACGTGTGAGAGCGAGGGTTAGTGTCAGCGTCCGGGTTAGGATTAGGGGACGGGTGAGGGTCAGGCTTCGGGGAAGTGTTAGGGTTAGGGTTCGGGCTAGGGTTAGGGTTAGGGGACGGGGACGGTTTAGGGTCCAGGTGAGGGTACGACAACGCTTTAGGGGGAGCGTACGTGTGAGGGCGCGGGTTAGTGTCAGCGTACAGGTTAGGATTAGGGGACGGGTGAGGGTCAGGCTTCGGGGAAGTGTTAGGGTTAGGGTTCGGGCTAGGGTTAGGGTTAGGGGACGGGGACGGTTTAGGGTCCAGGTGAGGGTACGACAACGCTTTAGGGGGAGCGTACGTGTGAGGGCGTGGGTTCGTGTCAGCGTACGGGTTAGGATTAGGGGACGGGTGAGGGTCAGGCTTCGGTGAAGAGTTAGGGTTAGGGTTCGGGCTAGGGTTAGGGTTAGGGGACGGGGACGGTTTAGGGTCCAGGTGAGGGCACGACAACACTTTAGGGGGAGCGTACGTGTGAGGGCGCGGGTTAGTGTCAGCGTACGGGTTAGGATTAGGGGACGGGTGAGGTTCAGGCATCGGGGAAGGGTTAGGGTTAGGGTTCGGGCTAGGGTTAGGGTTAGGGGACGGGGACGGTTTAGGGTCCAGGTGAGGGCACGACAACGCTTTAGGGGGAGCGTCCGTGTGAGGGCGCGGGTTAGTGTCAGCGTACGGGTTAGGATTAGGGGACGGGTGAGTGTCAGGCTTCGGGGAAGGGTTATGGTTAGGGTTCGGGCTAGGGTTAGGGTTAGGGGACGGGGCCGGTTTAGGGTCCAGGTGAGGGCACGACAACGCTTTAGGGGGAGCGTCCGTGTGAGGGCGCGGGTTAGTGTCAGCGTACGGGTTAGGATTAGGGGACGGGTGAGGGTCAGGCTTCGGGGAACCGTTAGGGTTAGGGTTCGGGCTAGGGTTAGGGTTAGGGGACGGGGACGGTTTAGGGTCCAGGTGAGGGTACGACAACGCTTTAGGGGGAGCGTACGTGTGAGGGAGTGGGTTACTGTCAGCGTACGGGTTAGGATTAGGGGACGGGTGAGGGTCAGGCTTCGGGGAAGGTTTAGGGTTAGGGTTCGGTCTAGGGTTAGGGTTATGGGACGGGGACGGTTTAGGGTCCAGGTGAGGGTACGACAACGCTTTAGGGGGATCGTACATGTGAGGGCGTGGGTTAGTGTCAGCGTACGGGTTAGGATTAGGGGACGGGTGAGGGTCAGGCTTCGGGGAAGGGTTAGGGTTAGGGTTCGGGCTAGGGTTAGGGTTAGGGGACCGGGACGGTTTAGGGTCCAGGTGAGGGTACGACAACGCTTTAGGGGGAGCGTACGTGTGAGGGCGTGGGTTAGTGTCAGCGTACGGGTTAGGATTAGGGGACGGGTGAGGGTCAGGCTTCGGGGAAGGGTTAGGGTTAGGGTTCGGGCTAGGGTTAGGGTTAGGGGATGGGGACGGTTTAGGGTCCAGCTGAGGGCACGACAACGCTTTAGGGGGAGCATACGTGTGAGGGCGCGGGTTAGTGTCAGCGTACGGGTTAGGATTAGGGGACGGGTGAGGGTCAGGCTTCGGGGAAGGGTTAGGGTTAGGGTTCGGGCTAGGGTTAGGGTTAGGGGACGGGGACGGTTTAGGGTCCAGGTGAGGGCACGACAACGCTTTAGGGGGAGCGTACGTGTGAGGGCGCGGGTTAGTGTCAGCGTACGGGTTCGGATTAGGGGACGGGTGAGGGTCAGGCTTCGGGGAAGGGTTAGGGTTAGGGTTCGGGCTAGGGTTAGGGTTAGGGGACGGGTACGGTTTAGGGTCCAGGTGAGGGTACGACAACGCTTTAGGGGGAGCGTACGTGTGAGGGCGCGGGTTAGTGTCAGCGTACGGGTTAGGATTAGGGGACGGGTGAGGGTCAGGCTTCGGGGAAGGGTTAGGGTTAGGGTTCGGGCTAGGGTTAGGGTTAGGGGACGGGGACGGTTTAGGGTCCAGGTGAGGGCACGACAACGCTTTAGGGGGAGCGTACGTGTGAGGGCGCGGGTTAGTGTCAGCGTACGGGTTAGGATTAGGGGACGGGTGAGGGTCAGGCTTCGGGGAAGGTTAGGGTTAGGGTTCGGGATAGGGTTAGGGTTAGGGGACGGGGACGGTTTAGGGTCCAGGTGAGGCTACGACAACGCTTTAGGGGGAGCGTACGTGTGAGGGCGCGGGTTAGTGTCAGCGTACGGGTTCGGATTAGGGGACGGGTGAGAGTCAGGCTTCGGGGAAGGGTTAGGGTTAGGGTTCGGGCTAGGGTTAGGGTTAGGGAACGGGGACGGTTTAGGGTCCAGGTGAGGGTACGACAACGCTTTAGGGGGAGCGTACGTGTGAGGGCGCGGGTTAGTGTCAGCGTACGGGTTCGGATTAGGGGACGGGTGAGGGTCAGGCTTCGGGGAAAGGTTAGGGTTAGGGTTCGGGCTAGGGTTAGGGTTAGGGGACGGGGACGGTTTAGGGTCCAGGTGAGGGCACGACAACGCTTTAGGGGGAGCGTACGTGTGAGGGCGCGGGTTAGTGGCAGCATACGCGTTAGGATAAGGGGGACGGGTGAGGGTCAGGTTTCGGGAAAGGGTTAGGGTTAGGGTTCGGGCTAGGGTTAGGGTTAGGGGACGGGGACGGTTTAGGGTCCAGGTGAGGGTACGACAACGCTTTAGGGGGAGCGTACGTGTTAGAGCGCGGGTTAGTGTCAGCGTACGGGTTAGGATTAGGGGACGGGTGAGTGTCAGGCTTCGGGGAAGGTTAGGGTTAGGGTTCGGGATAGGGTTAGGGTTAGGGGACGGGGACGGTTTAGGGTCCAGGTGAGGGTACGACAACGCTTTATGGGGAGCGTACGTGTGAGGGCGCGGGTTAGTGTCAGCGTACGGGTTCGGATTAGGGGACGGGTGAGGGTCAGGCTTCGGGGAAGGGTTAGGGTTAGGGTTCGGGCTAGGGTTAGGGTTAGGGTACGGGGACGGTTTAGGGTCCAGGTGAGGGTACGACAACGCTTTAGGGGGAGCGTACGTGTGAGGGCGCGGGTTAGTGTCAGTGTACGGGTTCGGATTAGGGGACGGGTGAGGGTCAGGCTTCGGGGAACGTTTAGGGTTAGGGTTCGGGCTAGGGTTAGGGTTAGGGGACGGGGACGGTTTAGGGTCCAGGTGAGGGCACGACAACGCTTTAGGGGGAGCGTACGTGTGAGGGCGCGGGTTAGTGTCAGCGTACGGGTTAGGATTAGGGGATGGTTGAGGGTCAGGCTTCGGGGAAGGGTTAGGGTTAGGGTTCGGGCTAGGGTTAGGGTTAGGGGACGGGGACGGTTTAGGGTCCAGGTGAGGGCACGACAACGCTTTAGGGGCAGCGTACGTGTGAGGGCGCGGGTTAGTGTCAGCGTACGGGTTAGGATTGGGGACGGGTGAGGGTCAGGCTTCGGGGAAGGGTTAGGGTTAGGGTTCGGGCTAGGGTTAGGGTTAGGGGACGGGGACGGTTTAGGGTCCAGGTGAGGGCACGACAACGCTTTAGGGGGAGCGTACGTGTGAGGGCGCGGGTTAGTGTCAGCGTACGGGGTAGGATTAGGGGACGGGTGAGGGTCAGGCTTCGGGGAAGGGTTAGGGTTAGGGTTCGGGCTAGGGTTAGGGTTAGGGGACGGGGACGGTTTAGGGTCCACGTGAGGGTACGACAACGCTTTAGGGGGAGCGTACGTGTGAGGGCACGGGTTAGTGTCAGCGTACGGGTTAGGATTAGGGGACGGGTGAGGGTCAGGCTTCGCGGAAGGGTTAGGGTTAGGGTTCGGGCTAGGGTTAGGGTTAGGGGACGGGGACGGTTTAGGGTCCAGGTGAGGGTACGACAACGCTTTAGGGGGAGCGTACGTGTGAGGGCGCGGGTTAGTGTCAGCGTACTTGTTAGGATTAGGGGACGGGTGAGGGTCAGGCTTCGGGGAAGGGTTAGGGTTAGGGTTCGGGCTAGGGTTAGGGTTAGGGGACGGGGACGGTTTAGGGTCCCGGTGAGGGTACGACAACGCTTTAGGGGGAGCGTACGTGTGAGGGCGCGGGTTAGTGACAGCGTACGAGTTAGGATTAGGGGACGGGTGAGGGTCAGGCTTCGGGGAAAGGTTAGGGTTAGGGTTCGGGCTAGGGTTAGGGTTAGGGGACGGGGACGGTTTAGGGTCCAGGTGAGGGCACGACAACGCTTTAGGGGGAGCGTACGTGTGAGGGCGCGGGTTAGTGTCAGCGTACGGGTTAGGATTAGGGGACGGGTGAGGGTCAGGCTTCGGGGAAGGGTTAGGGTTAGGGTTCGGGCTAGGGTTAGGGTTAGGGGACGGGGACGGTTTAGGGTCCAGGTGAGGGTACGACAACGCTTTAGGGGGAGCGTACGTGTGAGGGCGCGGGTTAGTGTCAGCGTACGAGTTAGGATTAGGGGACGGGTGAGGGTCAGGCTTCGGGGAAAGGTTAGGGTTAGGGTTCGGGCTAGGGTTAGGGTTAGGGGACGGGGACGGTTTAGGGTCCAGGTGAGGGCACGACAACGCTTTAGGGGGAGCGTACGTGTGAGGGCGCGGGTTAGTGTCAGCGTACGGGTTAGGATTAGGGGACGGGTGAGGGTCAGACTTCGGGGAAGATTTAGGGTTAGGTTTCGGGCTAGGGTTAGTGTTAGGGGACGGGGACGGTTTAGGGTCTAGGTGAGGGTACGACAACGCTCTAGGGGGAGCGTACGTGTGAGGGCGCACGTTAGTGTCAGCGTACGGGTTAGGATTAGCGGACGGGTGAGGGTCAGGCTTCGGGGAAGTGTTAGGGTTAGGGTTCGGGCTAGGGTTAGGGTTAGGGGACGGGGACGGTTTAGGGTCCAGGTGAGGGCACGACAACGCTTTAGGGGGAGCGTACGTGTGAGGGCACGGGTTAGTGTCAGCGTACGGGTTAGGATTAGGGGACGGGTGAGGGTCAGGCTTCGGGGAAGGGTTAGGGTTAGGGTTCGGGCTAGGGTTAGGGTTAGGGGACGGGGACGGTTTAGGGTCCAGGTGAGGGTACGACAACGCTTTAGGGGGAGCGTACGTGTGAGGGCGCGGGTTAGTGTCAGCGTACTTGTTAGGATTACGGGACGGGTGAGGGTCAGGCTTCGGGGAAGG
The DNA here is from genome assembly GCF_039906515.1 of Pseudorca crassidens. Lineage (NCBI taxonomy): Eukaryota > Metazoa > Chordata > Mammalia > Artiodactyla > Delphinidae > Pseudorca > Pseudorca crassidens. The sequence goes on from NC_090309.1 coordinate 48,006,862, forward strand.
GTTAGGCTTAGGGTTCGGGCTAGGGTTAGGGTTAGGGGACGGGGACGGTTTAGGGTCCAGCTGAGGGTACGACAACGCTTTAGGGGGAGCGTACGTGTGAGGGCGCGGGTTAGTGTCAGCGTACGAGTTAGGATTAGGGGACGGGTTAGGGTCAGGCTTCGGGGAAAGGTTAGGGTTAGGGTTCGGGCTAGGGTTAGGGTTAGGGGACGGGGACGGTTTAGGGTCCAGGTGAGGGCACGACAACGCTTTAGGGAGAGCGTACGTGTGAGGGCGCGGGTTAGTGTCAGCGTACGGGTTAGGATTAGGGGACGGGTGAGGGTCAGGCTTCGGGGAAGGGTTAGGGTTAGGGTTCGGGCTAGGGTTAGGGTTAGGGGACGGGGACGGTTTAGGGTCCAGGTGAGGGTACGACAACGCTTTAGGGGGAGCGTACGTGTGAGGGCGCGGGTTAGTGTCAGCGTACGGGTTAGGATTAGGGGACGGGTGAGGGTCAGGCTTCGGGGAAGGGTTAGGGTTAGGGTTCGGGCTAGGGTTAGGGTTAGGGGACGGGGACACTTTAGGGTCCAGGTGAGGGCACGACAACACTTTAGGGGGAGCGTACATGTTAGGGCGCGGGTTAGTGTCAGCGTACGGGTTAGGATTAGGGGACGGGTGAGGGTCAGGCTTCCGGGAAGGGTTAGGGTTAGGGTTCGTGCTAGGGTTACGGTTAGGGGACGGGGACGGTTTAGGGTCCAGGTGAGGGTACGACAACGCTTTAGGGGGAGCGTACGTGTGACGGCGCGGGTTAGTGTCAGCGTACGGGTTAGGATTACGGGACGGGTGAGGGTCAGGCTTCGGGGAAGAGTTAGGGTTAGGGTTCGGGCTAGGGTTAGTGTTAGGGGACGGGGACGGTTTAGGGTCTAGGTGGGGGTATGACAACGCTCTAGGGGGAGCGTACGTGTGAGGGCGCAGGTTAGTGTCAGCGTACGGGTTAGGATTAGGGGACGGGTGAGGGTCAGGCTTCGGGGAAGGGTTAGGGTTAGGGTTCGGGTTAGGGTTAGGGTTAGGGGATGGGGAAGGTTTAGGGTCCAGGTGAGGGCACGACAACGCTTTAGGGGGAGCGTACGTGTGAGGGCGCGGGTTAGTGTCAGCGTACGGGTTAGGATTAGGTGACGGGTGAGGGTCAGGCTTCGGGAAAGGGTTAGGGTTAGGATTCGGGCTAGGGTTAGGGTTAGGGGACGGGGACGGTTTAGGGTCCAGGTGAGGGTACGACAACGCTTTAGGGGGAGCGTACGTGTGAGGGCGCGGGTTAGTGTCAGCGTACGGGTTAGGATTAGGGGACGGGTGAGGGTCAGGCTTCGGGGAAGGGTTGGGGTTAGAGTTCGGGCTAGGGTTAGGGTTAGCGGACGGGGACGGTTTAGGGTCCAGGTGAGGGCACGACAACGCTTTAGGGGGAGCGTACGTGTGAGGGCGCGGGTTAGTGTCAGCGTACGGTTTAGGATTAGGGGACGGGTGAGGGTCAGGCTTCGGGAAAGGGTTAGGGTTAGGGTTTGGGCTAGGGTTAGGGTTAGGGGACGGGGACGGTTTAGGGTCCAGGTGAGGGCACGACAACGCTTTAGGGGGAGCGTACGTGTGAGGGCGCGGGTTAGTGTCAGCGTACTTGTTAGGATTAGGGGACGGGTGAGGGTCAGGCTTCGGGGAAGGGTTAGGGTTAGGGTTCGGGCTAGGGTTAGGGGACGGGGACGGGGACGGTTTAGGGTCCAGGTGAGGGTACGACAACGCTTTAGGGGGAGCGTACGTGTGAGGGCACGGGTTGGTGTCAGCGTACGGGTTAGAATTAGGGGACGGGTGAGGGTCAGGCTTCGGGGAAGGGTTATGGTTAGGGTTCGGGCTAGGGTTAGGGGACGGGGACGGTTTAGGGTCCCGGTGAGGGTACGACAACGCTTTAGGGGGAGCGTACGTGTGAGGGCGCGGGTTAGTGTCAGCGTACGAATTAGGTTTAGGGGACGGGTGAGGGTCAGGCTTCGGGGAAGGGTTAGGGTTAGGTTTCGGGCTAGGGTTAGGGTTAGGGGACGGGGACGGTTTAGGGTCCAGGTGAGGGCACGACAACACTTTAGGGGGAGCGTACATGTTAGGGCGCGGGTTAGTGTCAGCGTACGGGTTAGGATTAGGGGACGGGTGAGGGTCAGGCTTCCGGGAAGGGTTAGGGTTAGGGTTCGTGCTAGGGTTACGGTTAGGGGACGGGGACGGTTTAGGTTCCAGGTGAGGGTACGACAACGCTTTAGGGGGAGCGTACGTGTGACGGCGCGGGTTAGTGTCAGCGTACGGGTTAGGATTAGGGGACGGGTGAGGGTCAGGCTTCGGGGAAGAGTTAGTGTTAGGGTTCGGGCTAGGGTTAGTGTTAGGGGACGGGGACGGTTTAGGGTCTAGGTGAGGGTACGACAACGCTCTAGGGGGAGCGTACGTGTGAGGGCGCAGGTTAGTGTCAGCGTACGGGTTAGGATTAGGGGACGGGTGAGGGTCAGGCTTCGGGGAAGGGTTAGGGTTAGGGTTCGGGTTAGGGTTAGGGTTAGGGGATGGGGAAGGTTTAGGGTCCAGGTGAGGGCACGACAACGCTTTAGGGGGAGCGTACGTGTGAGGGCGCGGGTTAGTGTCAGCGTACGGGTTAGGATTAGGTGACGGGTGAGGTTCAGGCTTCGGGAAAGGGTTAGGGTTAGGATTCGGGCTAGGGTTAGGGTTAGGGGACGGGGACGGTTTAGGGTCCAGGTGAGGGTACGACAACGCTTTAGGGGGAGCGTACGTGTGAGGGCGCGGGTTAGTGTCAGCGTACGGGTTAGGATTAGGGGACGGCTGAGGGTCAGGCTTCGGGGAAGGGTTAGGGTTAGGGTTCGGGCTAGGGTTAGGGTTAGGGGACGGGGACGGTTTAGGGTCCAGGTGAGGGTACGACAACGCTTTAGGGGGAGCGTACGTGTGAGGGCGCGGGTTAGTGTCAGCGTACGGGTTAGGATTAGGGGACGGGTGAGGGTCAGGCTTCGGGGAAGGGTTAGGGTTAGGGTTCGGGCTAGGGTTAGGGTTAGGGGTCGGGGACGGTTTAGGGTCCAGGTGAGGGTACGACAACGCTTTAGGGGGAGCGTACGTGTGAGGGCGCGGGTTAGTGTCAGCGTACGGGTTAGGATTAGGGGACGGGTGAGGGTCAGGCTTCGGGGAAGTGTTAGGGTTAGGGTTCGGGCTAGGGTTAGGGTTAGGGGTCGGGGACGGTTTAGGGTCCAGGTGAGGGTACGACAACGCTTTAGGGGGAGCGTACGTGTGAGGGCGCGGGTTAGTGTCAGCGTACGGGTTAGGATTAGGGGACGGGTGAGGGTCAGGCTTCGGGGAAGGGTTAGGGTTAGAGTTCGGGCTAGGGTTAGGGTTAGTGGACGGGGACGGTTTAGGGTCCAGGTGAGGGCACGACAACGCTTTAGGGGGAGCGTACGTGTGAGGGCGCGTGTTAGTGTCAGCGTACGGGTTAGGATTAGGGGACAGGTGAGGGTCAGGCTTCCGGGAAGGGTTAGGGTTAGGGTTCGTGCTAGGGTTAGGGTTAGGGGACGGGGACGGTTTAGGGTCCAGGTGAGGGTACGACAACGCTTTAGGTGGAACGTACGTGTGACGGCGCGGGTTAGTGTCAGCGTACGGGTTAGGATTAGGGGACGGGTGAGGGTCAGGCTTCGGGGAAGAGTTAGGGTTAGGGTTCGGGCTAGGGTTAGGGTTAGGGGACGGGGACGGTTTAGGGTCTAGGTGAGGGTACGACAACGCTTTAGGGGGAGCGTACGTGTGAGGGCGCAGGTTAGTGTCAGCGTACGGGTTAGGATTAGGGGACGGGTGAGGGTCAGGCTTCGGGGAAGGGTTAGGATTAGGGTTCGGGTTAGGGTTAGGGTTAGGGGACGGGGAAGGTTTAGGGTCCAGGTGAGGGCACAACAACGCTTTAGGGGGAGCGTACGTGTGAGGGCGCAGGTTAGTGTCAGCGTACGGGTTAGGATTAGGGGACGGGTGAGGGTCAGGCTTCGGGGAAGGGTTAGGGTTAGGGTTTGGGCTAGGGTTAGGGTTAGGGGACGGGGACGGTTTAGGGTCCAGGTGAGGGCACGACAACGCTTTAGGGGTAGCGTACGTTTGAGGGCGCGGGTTAGTGTCAGCGTACGGGTTAGGATTAGGGGACAGGTGAGGGTCAGGCTTCAGGGAAGGGTTAGGGTTAGTGTTCGGGCTAGGGTTAGGGTTAGGGGACGGGGACGGTTTAGGGTCCAGGTGAGGGCACGACAACGCTTTAGGGGGAGCGTACGTGTGTGGGCGCGGGTTAGTGTCAGCGTACGGGTTAGGATTAGGGGACGGGTGAGGTTCAGGCTTCGGGGAAGTGTTAGGGTTAGGGTTAGGGTTAGGGGACGGGGACGGTTTAGGGTCCAGGTGAGGGCACGACAACGCTTTAGGGGGAGCGTACATGTGAGGGCGCGGGTTAGTGTCAGCGTACGGGTTAGGATTAGGGGACGGGTGAGGGTCAGGCTTCGGGGAAGGGTTAGGGTTAGGGTTCGGGCTAGGGTTAGGGTTAGGGGACGGGGACGGTTTAGGGTCCAGGTGAGGGTACGACAACACTTTAGGGGGAGCGTACGTGTGAGGGCGCGGGTTAGTGTCAGCGTACGGCTTAGGATTAGGGGACGGGTGAGTGTCAGGCTTCGGGGAAGGTTTAGGGTTAGGGTTCGGGCTAGGGTTAGGGTTAGGGGACGGGGACGGTTTAGGGTCCAGGTGAGGGCACGACAACACTTTAGGGGGAGCGTACGTGTGAGGGCGCGGGTTAGTGTCAGCGTACGGGTTAGGATTAGGGGACGGGTGAGGGTCAGGCTTTGGGGAAGGGTTAGGGTTAGGGTTCGGGCTAGGGTTAGGGTTATGGGACAGGGACGGTTTAGGGTCCACGTGAGGGTACGACAACGCTTTAGGGGGAGCGTACGTGTGAGGGCGCGGGTTAGTGTCAGCGTACGGGTTAGGATTTGGGGACGGGTGAGGGTCAGGCTTCGGGGAAGGGTTAGGGTTAGGGTTCGGGCTAGGGTTAGGTTTAGGGGACGGGGACGGTTTAGGTTCCAGGTGAGGGCACGACAACGCTTTAGGGGGAGCGTACGTGTGAGGGCGCGGGTTAGTGTCAGCGTACGGGATAGGATTAGGGGACGGGTGAGGGTCAGGCTTCGGGGAAGGGTTAGGGTTAGGGTTCGGGCTAGGGTTAGGGTTAGGGGACGGGGACGCTTTAGGGTCCAGTTGAGGGCACGACAACGCTTTAGGGGGAGCGTACGTGTGAGGGCACGGGTTAGTGTCAGCGTACGGGTTAGGATTAGGGGACGGGTGAGTGTCAGGCTTCGGGGAAGGGTTAGGGTTAGGGTTCGGGCTAGGGTTAGGGTTAGGGGACGGGGACGGTTTAGGGTCCAGGTGAGGGTACGACAATGCTTTAGGGGGAGCGTACGTGTGAGGGCGCGGGTTAGTGTCAGCGTACGGTTTAGGATTAGGGGACGGGTGAGGGTCAGGCTTCGGTGAAGAGTTAGGGTTAGGGTTCGGGCTAGGGTTAGGGTTAGGGGACGGGGACGGTTTAGGGTCCAGGTGAGGGCACGACAACGCTTTAGGGGGAGCGTACGTGTGAGGGCGCGGGTTAGTGTCAGCGTACGGGTTAGGATTAGGGGACGGGTGAGGGTCAGGCTTCGGGGAAGGGTTAGGGTTAGGGTTCGGGCTAGGGTTAGGGTTAGGGGACGGGGACGGTTGAGGGTCCAGGTGAGGGTACGACAACGCTTTAGGGGGAGCGTACGTGTGAGGACGCGGGTTAGTGTCAGCGTACGGGTTAGGATTAGGGGACGGGTGAGGGTCAGACTTCGGTGAAGTGTTAGGGTTAGGGTTCGGGCTACGGTTAGGGTTAGGGGACGGGGACGGTTTAGGGTCCAGGTGAGGGCACGACAACGATTTAGGGGGAGCGTACGTGTGAGGGCGCGGGTTAGTGTCAGCGTACGGGTTAGGATTAGGGGACGGGTGAGGGTCAGGCTTCTGGGAAGGGTTAGGGTTAGGGGACGGGGACGGTTTAGGGTCCACGTGAGGGTACGACAACGCTTTAGGGGGAGCGTACGTGTGAGGGCGCGGGTTAGTGTCAGCGTACGGGTTAGGATTAGGGGACGGGTGAGGGTCAGGCTTCGGGGAAGGGTTAGGGTTAGGGTTCGGGCTAGGGTTAGGGTTAGGGGACGGGGACGTTTTAGGGTCCAGGTGAGGGCACGACAACGCTTTAGGGGGAGCGTACGTGTGAGGGCGCGGGTTAGTGTCAGCGTACGGGTTAGGATTAGGGGACGGGTGACGGTCAGGCTTCGGGGAAGGGTTAGGGTTAGGGTTCGGGCTAGGGTTAGGGTTAGGGGACGGGGACGGTTTAGGGTCCAGGTGAGGGCACGACAACGCTTTAGGGGGAGCGTACGTGTGAGGGCGCGGGTTAGTGTCAGCGTACGGGTTAGGATTAGGGGACGGGTGAGGGTCAGGCTTCGGGGAAGTGTTAGGTTTAGGGTTCGGGCTAGGGTTAGGGTTAGGGGACGGGGACGGTTTAGGGTCCAGGTGAGGGCAGGACAACGCTTTAGGGGGAGCGTACGTGTGAGGGCGCGGGTTAGTGTCAGCGTACGGGTTAGGATTAGGGGACGGGTGAGGGTCAGGCTTCGGGGAAGGGTTACGGTTAGGGTTCGGGCTAGGGTTAGGGTTAGGGGACGGGGACGGTTGAGGGTCCAGGTGAGGGTACGACAACGCTTTAGGGGGAGCGTACGTGTGAGGGCGCGGGTTAGTGTCAGCGTACGGGTTAGGATTAGGGGACGGGTGAGGGTCAGGCTTCGGGGAAGCGTTAGGGTTAGGGTTCGGGCTAGGGTTAGGGTTAGGGGACGGGGACGGTTTAGGGTCCAGGTGAGGGCACGACAACGCTTTAGGGGGAGCGTACGTGTGAGGGCGCGGGTTAGTGTCAGCGTACGGGTTAGGATTAGGGGACGGGTGAGGGTCAGGCTTCGGGGAAGGGTTAGGGTTAGGGTTCGGGCTAGGGTTAGGGTTAGGGGACGTGGACGGTTTAGGGTCCAGGTGAGGGTACGACAACGCTTTAGGGGGAGCGTACGTGTGAGGGCGTGGGTTAGTGTCAGCGTACGGGTTAGGATTAGGGGACGGGTGAGGGTCAGGCTTCGGGGAAGGGTTAGGGTTAGGGTTCGGGCTAGGGTTAGGGTTAGGGGACGGGGACAGTTTAGGGTCCAGGTGAGGGCACGACAACGCTTTAGGGGGAGCGTACGTGTGAGGGCACGGGTTAGTGTCAGCGTACGGGTTAGGATTAGGGGACGGGTGAGGGTCAGGCTTCGGGGAAGCGTTAGGGTTAGGGTTCGGGCTAGGGTTAGGGTTAGGGGACGGGGACGGTTTAGGGTCCACGTGAGGGTACGACAACGCTTTAGGGGGAGCGTACGTGTGAGGGCGCGGGTTAGTGTCAGCGTACGGTTTAGGATTAGGGGACGGGTGAGGGTCAGGCTTCGGTGAAGAGTTAGGGTTAGGGTTCGGGCTAGGGTTAGGGTTAGGGGACGGGGACGGTTTAGGGTCCAGGTGAGGGCACGACAATGCTTTAGGGGGAGCGTACGTGTGAGGGCGCGGGTTAGTGTCAGCGTACGGGTTAGGATTAGGGGACGGGTGAGGGTCAGGCTTCGGGGAAGGGTTAGGGTTAGGGTTCGGGCTAGGGTTAGGGTTAGGGGACGGGGACGGTTTAGCGTCCAGGTGAGGGTACGACAACGCTTTAGGGGGAGCGTACGTGTGAGGGCGCGGGTTAGTGTCAGCGTACGGGTTAGGATTAGGGGACGGGTGAGGGTCAGGCTTCGGGAAAGTGTTAGGTTTAGGGTTCGGGCTAGGGTTAGGGTTAGGGGACGGGGACGGTTTAGGGTCCAGGTGAGGGTACGACAACGCTTTAGGGGGAGCGTACGTGTGAGGGCGCGGGTTAGTGTCAGCGTACGGGTTAGGATTAGGGGACGGGTGAGGGTCAGGCTTCGGGGAAGGGTTAGGGTTAGGGTTCGGGCTAGGGTTAGGGTTGGGGACGGGGACGGTTTAGGGTCCAGGTGAGGGCACGACAACGCTTTAGGGGGAGCGTACGTGTGAGGGCGTGGGTTAGTGTCAGCGTACAGGTTAGGATTAGGGGACGGGTGAGGGTCAGGCTTCAGGGAAGGGTTAGGGTTAGGGTTCGGGTTAGGGTTAGGGTTAGGGGACGGGGAAGGTTTAGGGTCCAGGTGAGGGCACAACAACGCTTTAGGGGGAGCGTACGTGTGAGGGCGCAGGTTAGTGTCAGCGTACGGGTTAGGATTAGGGGACGGGTGAGGGTCAGGCTTCGGGGAAGGGTTAGGGTTAGGGTTCGGGCTAGGGTTAGGGTTAGGGGACGGGGACGGTTTAGGGTCCAGGTGAGGGCACGACAACGCTTTAGGGGGAGCGTACGTGTGAGGGCGCGGGTTAGTGTCAGCGTACGGGTTAGGATTAGGGGACGGGTGAGGGTCAGGCTTCGGGGAAGTGTTAGGTTTAGGGTTCGGGCTAGGGTTAGGGTTAGGGGACGGGGACGGTTTAGGGTCCAGGTGAGGGCACGACAACGCTTTAGGGGGAGCGTACGTGTGAGGGCGCGGGTTAGTGTCAGCGTACGGGTTAGGATTAGGGGACGGGTGAGGGTCAGGCTTCGGGGAAGGGTTAGGGTTAGGGTTCGGGCTAGGGTTAGGGTTAGGGGACGGGGACGGTTGAGGGTCCAGGTGAGGGTACGACAACGCTTTAGGGGGAGCGTACGTGTGAGGGCGCGGGTTAGTGTCAGCGTACGGGTTAGGATTAGGGGACGGGTGAGGGTCAGGCTTCGGGGAAGCGTTAGGGTTAGGGTTCGGGCTAGGGTTAGGGTTAGGGGACGGGGACGGTTTAGGGTCCAGGTGAGGGCACGACAACGCTTTAGGGGGAGCGTACGTGTGAGGGCGCGGGTTAGTGTCAGCGTACGGGTTAGGATTAGGGGACGGGTGAGGGTCAGGCTTCGGGGAAGGGTTAGGGTTAGGGTTCGGGCTAGGGTTAGGGTTAGGGGACGTGGACGGTTTAGGGTCCAGGTGAGGGTACGACAACGCTTTAGGGGGAGCGTACGTGTGAGGGCGTGGGTTAGTGTCAGCGTACGGGTTAGGATTAGGGGACGGGTAAGGGTCAGGCTTCGGGGAAGGGTTAGGGTTAGGGTTCGGGCTAGGGTTAGGGTTAGGGGACGGGGACAGTTTAGGGTCCAGGTGAGGGCACGACAACGCTTTAGGGGGAGCGTACGTGTGAGGGCACGGGTTAGTGTCAGCGTACGGGTTAGGATTAGGGGACGGGTGAGGGTCAGGCTTCGGGGAAGCGTTAGGGTTAGGGTTCGGGCTAGGGTTAGGGTTAGGGGACGGGGACGGTTTAGGGTCCACGTGAGGGTACGACAACGCTTTAGGGGGAGCGTACGTGTGAGGGCGCGGGTTAGTGTCAGCGTACGGTTTAGGATTAGGGGACGGGTGAGGGTCAGGCTTCGGTGAAGAGTTAGGGTTAGGGTTCGGGCTAGGGTTAGGGTTAGGGGACGGGGACGGTTTAGGGTCCAGGTGAGGGCACGACAATGCTTTAGGGGGAGCGTACGTGTGAGGGCGCGGGTTAGTGTCAGCGTACGGGTTAGCATTAGGGGACGGGTGAGGGTCAGGCTTCGGGGAAGGGTTAGGGTTAGGGTTCGGGCTAGGGTTAGGGTTAGGGGACGGGGACGGTTTAGCGTCCAGGTGAGGGTACGACAACGCTTTAGGGGGAGCGTACGTGTGAGGGCGCGGGTTAGTGTCAGCGTACGGGTTAGGATTAGGGGACGGGTGAGGGTCAGGCTTCGGGAAAGTGTTAGGTTTAGGGTTCGGGCTAGGGTTAGGGTTAGGGGACGGGGACGGTTTAGGGTCCAGGTGAGGGTACGACAACGCTTTAGGGGGAGCGTACGTGTGAGGGCGCGGGTTAGTGTCAGCGTACGGGTTAGGATTAGGGGACGGGTGAGGGTCAGGCTTCGGGGAAGGGTTAGGGTTAGGGTTCGGGCTAGGGTTAGGGTGGGGGACGGGGACGGTTTAGGGTCCAGGTGAGGGCACGACAACGCTTTAGGGGGAGCGTACGTGTGAGGGCGTGGGTTAGTGTCAGCGTACAGGTTAGGATTAGGGGACGGGTGAGGGTCAGGCTTCAGGGAAGGGTTAGGGTTAGGGTTCGGGCTAGGTTTAGGGTTAGAGGACGGGGACGGTTTAGGATCCAGGTGAGGGTACGACAACGCTTTAGGGGGAGCGTACGTGTGAGGGCGCGGGTTAGTGTCAGCGTACGGGTTAGGATTAGGGGACGGGTGAGGGTCAGGCTTCGGGGAAGGGATAGGGTTAGGGTTCGGGCTAGGGTTAGGGTTAGGGGACGGGGACGGTTTAGGGTCCAGGTGAGGGCACGACAACGCTTTAGGGGGAGCGTACGTTTGAGGGCGCGGGTTAGTGTCAGCGTACGGGTTAGGATTAGGGGACGGGTGAGGGTCAGGCTTCGGGGAAGGGTTAGGGTTAGGGTTCGGGCTAGGGTTAGGGTTAGGGGACGGGGACGGTTTAGGGTCCAGGTGAGGGTACGACAACGCTTTAGGGGGAGCGTACGTGTGAGGGCGCGGGTTAGTGTCAGCGTACGGGTTAGGATTAGGGGACGGGTGAGGGTCAGGCTTCGGGGAAGGGTTAGGGTTAGGGTTAGGGTTAGGGTTAGGGGACGGGGACGGTTTAGGGTCCAGGTGAGGGCACGACAACGCTTTAGGGGGAGCGTACGTGTGAGGGCGCGGGTTAGTGTCAGCGTACGGGTTAGGATTAGGGGACGGGTGAGGGTCAGGCTTCGGGGAAGGGTTAGGGTTAGGGTTCGGGCTAGGGTTAGGGTTAGGGGACGGGGACGGTTTAGGGTCCAGGTGAGGGTACGACAACGCTTTAGGGGGAGCGTATGTGTGAGGGCGCGGGTTAGTGTCAGCGTACGGGTTAGGATTAGGGGACGGGTGAGTGTCAGGCTTCGGGGAAGGGTTAGGGTTAGGGTTTGGGCTAGGGTTAGGGTTAGGGGACGGGGACGGTTTAGGGTCCAGGTGAGGGCACGACAACACTTTAGGGGGAGCGTACGTGTGAGGGCGCGGGTTAGTGTCAGCGTACGGGTTAGGATTAGGGGACGGGTGAGGGTCAGGCTTCGGGGAAGGGTTAGGGTTAGGGTTTGGGCTAGGGTTAGGGTTAGGGGACGGGGACGGTTTAGGGTCCAGGTGAGGGTACGACAACGCTTTAGGGGGAGCGTACGTATGAGGGCGCGGGTTAGTGTCAGCGTACGGGTTAGGATTAGGGGACGGGTGAGTGTCAGGCTTCGGGGAAGGGTTAGGGTTAGGGTTAGTGCTAGGGTTAGGGTTAGGGGACGGGGACGGTTTAGGGTCCAGGTGAGGGCACGACAACGCTTTAGGGGGAGCGTACGTGTGAGGGCGAGGGTTAGTGTCAGCGTACGGGTTAGGATTAGGGGACGGGTGAGGGTCAGGCTTCGGGGAAGGGTTAGGGTTAGGGTTCGGGCTAGGGTTAGGGTTAGGGGACGGGGACGGTTTAGGGTCCAGGTGAGGGTACGACAACGGTTCAGGGGGAGCGTACGTGTGAGGGCGTGGGTTAGTGTCAGCGTACGGGTTAGGATTTGGGGACGGGTGAGGGTCAGGCTTCGGGGAAGGGTTAGGGTTAGGGTTCGGGCTAGGGTTAGGGTTAGGGGACGGGGACGGTTTAGGGTCCAGGTGATGGCACGACAACGCTTTAGGGGGAGCGTACGTGTGAGGGCGCGGGTTAGTGTCAGCGTACGGGATAGGATTAGCGGACGGGTGAGGGTCAGGCTTCGGGGAAGGGTTAGGGTTAGGGGACGGGGACGCTTTAGGGTCCAGGTGAGGGCACGACAACGCTTTAGGGGGAGCGTACGTGTGAGGGCGTTGGTTTGTGTCAGCGTACGGGTTAGGATTAGCGGACGGGTGAGGGTCAGGCTTCGGGGAAGGGTTAGGGTTAGGGTTCGGGCTAGGGTTAGGGTTAGGGGACGGGGACGGTTTAGGGTCTAGGTGAGGGTACGACAACGCTTTAGGGGGAGCGTACGTGTGACGGCGCAGGTTAGTGTCAGCGTACGGGTTAGGATTAGGGGACGGGTGAGGGTCAGGCTTCGGGGAAGGGTTAGGGTTAGGGTTCGGGCTAGGGTTAGGGTTAGGGGACGGGGACGGTTTAGGGTCCAGGTGAGTGCACGACAATGCTTTAGGGGGAGCGTACGTGTGAGGGCGCGGGTTAGTGTCAGCGTACGAGTTAGGATTAGGGGACGGGTGAGGGTCAGGCTTCGGGGAAGGGTTAGGGTTAGGGTTCGGGCTAGGGTTAGGGTTAGGGTACGGGGACGGTTTAGGGTCCAGGTGAGGGTACGACAATGCTTTATGGGGAGCGTACGTGTGAGGGCGCGGGTTAGTGTCAGCGTACGGGTTAGGATTAGGAGACGGGTGAGGGTCAGGCTTCGGGGAAGGGTTAGGGTTAGGGTTCGGGCTAGGGTTAGGGTTAGGGGACGGGGACGGTTTAGGGTCCAGGTGAGGGCACGACAACGCTTTAGGGGGAGCGTACGTGTGAGGGCGCGGGTTAGTGTCAGCGTACGGGTTAGGATTAGGGGACGGGTGAGGGTCAGGCTTCGGGGAAGGGTTAGGGTTAGGGTTCGGGCTAGGGTTAGGGTTAGGGGACGGGGACGGTTTAGGGTCCAGGTGAGGGTACGACAACGCTTTAGGGGGAGCGTACGTGTGAGGGCGCGCGTTAGTGTCAGCGTACGGGTTAGAATTAGGGGACGGGTGAGGGTCAGGCTTCGGGGAAGGGTTAGGGTTAGGGTTCGGGCTAGGGTTAGGGTTAGGGGACGGGGACGGTTTAGGGTCCAGGTGAGGGCACGACAACGCTTTAGGGGGAGCGTACGTGTGAGGGCGCGGGTTAGTGTCAGCGTACGGGTTAGGATTAGGGGACGGGTGAGGGTCAGGCTTCGGGGAAGGGTTAGGGTTAGGGTTCGGGCTAGGGTTAGGGTTAGGGGATGGGGACGGTTTAGGGTCCAGGTGAGGGTACGACAACGCTTTAGGGGGAGCGTATGTGTGAGGGCGCGGGTTAGTGTCAGCGTACGGGTTAGGATTAGGGGACGGGTGAGTGTCAGGCTTCGGGGAAGGGTTAGGGTTAGGGTTTGGGCTAGGGTTAGGGTTAGGGGACGGGGACGGTTTAGGGTCCAGGTGAGGGCACGACAACACTTTAGGGGGAGCGTACGTGTGAGGGCGCGGGTTAGTGTCAGCGTACGGGTTAGGATTAGGGGACGGGTGAGGGTCAGGCTTCGGGGAAGGGTTAGGGTTAGGGTTTGGGCTAGGGTTAGGGTTAGGGGACGGGGACGGTTTAGGGTCCAGGTGAGGGTACGACAACGCTTTAGGGGGAGCGTACGTATGAGGGCGCGGGTTAGTGTCAGCGTACGGGTTAGGATTAGGGGACGGGTGAGTGTCAGGCTTCGGGGAAGGGTTAGGGTTAGGGTTAGTGCTAGGGTTAGGGTTAGGGGACGGGGACGGTTTAGGGTCCAGGTGAGGGCACGACAACGCTTTAGGGGGAGCGTACGTGTGAGGGCGAGGGTTAGTGTCAGCGTACGGGTTAGGATTAGGGGACGGGTGAGGGTCAGGCTTCGGGGAAGGGTTAGGGTTAGGGTTCGGGCTAGGGTTAGGGTTAGGGGACGGGGACGGTTTAGGGTCCAGGTGAGGGTACGACAACGGTTCAGGGGGAGCGTACGTGTGAGGGCGTGGGTTAGTGTCAGCGTACGGGTTAGGATTTGGGGACGGGTGAGGGTCAGGCTTCGGGGAAGGGTTAGGGTTAGGGTTCGGGCTAGGGTTAGGGTTAGGGGACGGGGACGGTTTAGGGTCCAGGTGATGGCACGACAACGCTTTAGGGGGAGCGTACGTGTGAGGGCGCGGGTTAGTGTCAGCGTACGGGATAGGATTAGCGGACGGGTGAGGGTCAGGCTTCGGGGAAGGGTTAGGGTTAGGGGACGGGGACGCTTTAGGGTCCAGGTGAGGGCACGACAACGCTTTAGGGGGAGCGTACGTGTGAGGGCGTTGGTTTGTGTCAGCGTACGGGTTAGGATTAGCGGACGGGTGAGGGTCAGGCTTCGGGGAAGGGTTAGGGTTAGGGTTCGGGCTAGGGTTAGGGTTAGGGGACGGGGACGGTTTAGGGTCTAGGTGAGGGTACGACAACGCTTTAGGGGGAGCGTACGTGTGACGGCGCAGGTTAGTGTCAGCGTACGGGTTAGGATTAGGGGACGGGTGAGGGTCAGGCTTCGGGGAAGGGTTAGGGTTAGGGTTCGGGCTAGGGTTAGGGTTAGGGGACGGGGACGGTTTAGGGTCCAGGTGAGTGCACGACAATGCTTTAGGGGGAGCGTACGTGTGAGGGCGCGGGTTAGTGTCAGCGTACGAGTTAGGATTAGGGGACGGGTGAGGGTCAGGCTTCGGGGAAGGGTTAGGGTTAGGGTTCGGGCTAGGGTTAGGGTTAGGGTACGGGGACGGTTTAGGGTCCAGGTGAGGGTACGACAATGCTTTATGGGGAGCGTACGTGTGAGGGCGCGGGTTAGTGTCAGCGTACGGGTTAGGATTAGGAGACGGGTGAGGGTCAGGCTTCGGGGAAGGGTTAGGGTTAGGGTTCGGGCTAGGGTTAGGGTTAGGGGACGGGGACGGTTTAGGGTCCAGGTGAGGGCACGACAACGCTTTAGGGGGAGCGTACGTGTGAGGGCGCGGGTTAGTGTCAGCGTACGGGTTAGGATTAGGGGACGGGTGAGGGTCAGGCTTCGGGGAAGGGTTAGGGTTAGGGTTCGGGCTAGGGTTAGGGTTAGGGGACGGGGACGGTTTAGGGTCCAGGTGAGGGTACGACAACGCTTTAGGGGGAGCGTACGTGTGAGGGCGCGCGTTAGTGTCAGCGTACGGGTTAGAATTAGGGGACGGGTGAGGGTCAGGCTTCGGGGAAGGGTTAGGGTTAGGGTTCGGGCTAGGGTTAGGGTTAGGGGACGGGGACGGTTTAGGGTCCAGGTGAGGGCACGACAACGCTTTAGGGGGAGCGTACGTGTGAGGGCGCGGGTTAGTGTCAGCGTACGGGTTAGGATTAGGGGACGGGTGAGGGTCAGGCTTCGGGGAAGGGTTAGGGTTAGGGTTCGGGCTAGGGTTAGGGTTAGGGGATGGGGACGGTTTAGGGTCCAGGTGAGGGTACGACAACGCTTTAGGGGGAGCGTACGTGTGAGGGCGCGGGTTAGTGTCAGCGTACGGGTTAGGATTAGGGGACGGGTGAGGGTCAGGCTTCGGGGAAGGGTTAGGGTTAGGGTTCAGGTTAGGGTTAGGGGACGGGGACGGTTTAGGGTCCAGGTGAGGGCACGACAGCACTTTAGGGGGAGCGTACGTGTGAGGGCGCGGGATAGTGTCAGCGTACGCGTTAGGATTAGGGGACGGGTGAGGGTCAGGCTTCGGGGAAGGGTTAGGTTTAGGGTTCGGGCTAGGGTTAGGGTTAGGGGACGGGGACGGTTTAGGGTCCAGGTGAGGGTACGACAACGCTTTAGGGGGAGCGTATGTGTGAGGGCGCGGGTTAGTGTCAGCGTACGGGTTAGGATTAGGGGACGGGTGAGTGTCAGGCTTCGGGGAAGGGTTAGGGTTAGGGTTTGGGCTAGGGTTAGGGTTAGGGGACGGGGACGGTTTAGGGTCCAGGTGAGGGCACGACAACACTTTAGGGGGAGCGTACGTGTGAGGGCGCGGGTTAGTGTCAGCGTACGGGTTAGGATTAGGGGACGGGTGAGGGTCAGGCTTCGGGGAAGGGTTAGGGTTAGGGTTTGGGCTAGGGTTAGGGTTAGGGGACGGGGACGGTTTAGGGTCCAGGTGAGGGTACGACAACGCTTTAGGGGGAGCGTACGTATGAGGGCGCGGGTTAGTGTCAGCGTACGGGTTAGGATTAGGGGACGGGTGAGTGTCAGGCTTCGGGGAAGGGTTAGGGTTAGGGTTAGGGCTAGGGTTAGGGTTAGGGGACGGGGACGGTTTAGGGTCCAGGTGAGGGCACGACAACGCTTTAGGGGGAGCGTACGTGTGAGGGCGTGGGTTATTGTCAGCGTACGGGTTAGGATTATGGGACGGGTGAGGGTCAGGCTTCGGGGAAGGGTTAGCGTTAGGGTTCGGACTAGGGTTAGGGTTAGGGGACGGGGATGGTTTAGGGTCCAGGTGAGGGTACGACAACGCTTTAGGGGGAGCGTACGTGTGAGGGCGCGGGTTAGTGTCAGCGTACGGGTTAGGATTAGGGGACGAGTGAGGGTCAGGCTTCGGGGAAGGGTTAGGGTTAGGGTTCGGGCTAGGGTTAGGGTTAGGGGACGGGGACGGTTTAGGGTCCAGGTGAGGGCACGACAACGCTTTAGGGGGAGCGTACGTGTGAGGGCACGGGTTAGTGTCAGCGTACGGGTTAGGATTAGGGGACGGGTGAGGGTCAGGCTTCGGGGAAGCGTTAGGGTTAGGGTTCGGGCTAGGGTTAGGGTTAGGGGACGGGGACGGTTTAGGGTCCAGGTGAGGGTACGACAACGCTTTAGGGGGAGCGTACGTGTGAGGGCGTGGGTTAGTGTCAGCGTACGGGTTAGGATTTGGGGACGGGTGAGGGTCAGGCTTCGGGGAAGGGTTAGGGTTAGGGTTCGGGCTAGGGTTAGGGTTAGGGGACGGGGACGGTTTAGGGTCCAGGTGATGGCACGACAACGCTTTAGGGGGAGCGTACGTGTGAGGGCGCGGGTTAGTGTCAGCGTACGGGATAGGATTAGCGGACGGGTGAGGGTCAGGCTTCGGGGAAGGGTTAGGGTTAGGGGACGGGGACGCTTTAGGGTCCAGGTGAGGGCACGACAACGCTTTAGGGGGAGCGTACGTGTGAGGGCGTTGGTTTGTGTCAGCGTACGGGTTAGGATTAGCGGACGGGTGAGGGTCAGGCTTCGGGGAAGGGTTAGGGTTAGGGTTCGGGCTAGGGTTAGGGTTAGGGGACGGGGACGGTTTAGGGTCTAGGTGAGGGTACGACAACGCTTTAGGGGGAGCGTACGTGTGAGGGCGCAGGTTAGTGTCAGCGTACGGGTTAGGATTAGGGGACGGGTGAGGGTCAGGCTTCGGGGAAGGGTTAGGGTTAGGGTTCGGGCTAGGGTTAGGGTTAGGGGACGGGGACAGTTTAGGGTCCAGGTGAGGGCACGACAACGCTTTAGGGGGAGCGTACGTGTGAGGGCGCGGGTTAGTGTCAGCGTACGGGTTAGGATTAGGGGACGGGTGAGGGTCAGGCTGCTGGGAAGGGTTAGGGTTAGGGTTCGGGCTAGGGTTAGGGTTAGGGGTCGGGGACGATTTAGGGTCCACGTGAGGGTACGACAACGCTTTAGGGGGAGAGTACGTGTGAGGGCGCGGGTTAGTGTCAGCGTACGGGTTAGGATTAGGAGACGGGTGAGGGTCAGGCTTCGGGGAAGGGTTAGGGTTAGGGTTCGGGCTAGGGTTAGGGTTAGGGGACGGGGACGGTTTAGGGTCCAGGTGAGGGCACGACAACGCTTTAGGGGGAGCGTACGTGTGAGGGCGCGGGTTAGTGTCAGCGTACGGGTTAGGATTAGGGGACGGGTGAGGGTCAGGCTTCGGGGAAGGGTTAGGGTTAGGGTTCGGGCTAGGGTTAGGGTTAGGGGATGGGGACGGTTTAGGGTCCAGGTGAGGGCACGACAACGCTTTAGGGGGAGCGTACGTGTGAGGGCGCGGGTTAGTGTCAGCGTACGGGTTAGGATTAGGGGACGGGTGAGGGTCAGGCTTCGGGGAAGGGTTAGGTTTAGGGTTCGGGCTAGGGTTAGGGTTAGTGGACGGGGACGGCTTAGGGTCCAGGTGAGAGCACGACAACGCTTTAGGGGGAGCGTACATGTGAGGGCGCGGGTTAGTGTCAGCGTACGGAATAGGATATGGGGACGGGTGAGGGTCAGGCTTCGGGGAAGGGTTAGGGTTAGGGGACGGGGACGCTTTAGGGTCCAGGTGAGGGCACGACAACGCTTTTGGGGGAGCGTACGTGTGAGGGCATTGGTTAGTGTCAGCGTACGGGTTAGGATTAGGGGACGGGTGAGGGTCAGGCTTCGGGGAAGGGTTAGGGTTAGGGTTCGGGCTAGGGTTAGGGTTAGGGGACGGGGACGGTTTAGGGTCCAGGTGAGGGCACGACAACGCTTTAGGGGGAGCGTACGTGTGAGGGCGCGGGTTAATGTCAGCGTATGGGTTAGGATTAGGGGACGGGTGAGGGTCAGGCTTCGGGGAAGGGTTAGGGTTAGGGTTCGGGCTAGGGTTAGGGTTAGGGGACGGGGACGGTTTAGGGTCCAGGTGAGGGCACGACAACGCTTTAGGGGGAGCGTACGTGTGAGGGCGCGGGTTAGTGTCAGCGTACGGGTTAGGATTAGGGGACGGGTGAGGGTCAGGCTTCGGGGAAGGGTTAGGGTTAGGGTTCGGGCTAGGGTTAGGGTTAGGGGACGGGGACAGTTGAGGGTCCAGGTGAGGGTACGACAACGCTTTAGGGGGAGCGTACGTGTGAGGGCGCGGGTTAGTGTCAGCGTACGGGTTAGGATTAGGGGACGGGTGAGGGTCAGGCTTCGGGGAAGGGTTAGGGTTAGGGTTCGGGCTAGGGTTAGGGTTAGGGGACGGGGACGCTTTAGGGTCCAGGTGAGGGCACGACAACGCTTTAGGGGGAGCGTACGTGTGAGGGCGCGGGTTAGTGTCAGCGTACGGGTTAGGATTAGGGGACGGGTGAGGGTCATGCTTCGGGGAAGGGTTAGGGTTAGGGTTTGGGCTAGGGTTAGGGTTAGGGGACGGGGATGGTTTAGGGTCCAGGTGAGGGTACGACAACGCTTTAGGGGGAGCGTACGTGTGAGGGCGTGGGTTAGTGTCAGCGTACGGGTTAGGATTAGGGGACGGCTGAGGGTCAGGCTTCGAGGAAGGGTTAGGGTTAGGGTTCGGGCTAGGGTTAGGGTTAGGGGACGGGGCCGGTTTAGGGTCCAGGTGAGGGCACGACAACGCTTTAGGGGGAGCGTACGTGTGAGGGCGCGGGTTATTGTCAGCGTACGGGTTAGGATTAGGGGACGGGTGAGGGTCAGGCTTCGGGGAAGTGTTAGGGTTAGGGTTCGGACTAGGGTTAGGGTTAGGGGACGGGGACGGTTTAGGGTCCAGGTGAGGGTACGACAACGCTTTAGGGGGAGCGTACGTATGAGGGCGCGGGTTAGTGTCAGCGTACGGGTTAGGATTAGTGGACGAGTGAGGGTCAGGCTTCGGGGAAGGGTTAGGGTTACGGTTCGGGCTAGGGTTAGGGTTAGGGGACGGGGACGGTTTAGGGTCCAGGTGAGGGCACGACAACGCTTTAGGGGGAGCGTACGTGTGTGGGCGCGGGTTAGTGTCAGCATACGGGTTAGGATTAGGGGACGGGTGAGGGTCAGGCTTCGGGGAAGGGTTAGAGTTAGGGTTCGGGCTAGGGTTAGGGTTAGGGGACGGGGACGGTTTAGGGTCCAGGTGAGGGCACGACAACGCTTTACGGGGAGCGTACGTGTGAGGGCGCGGGTTAGTGTCAGCGTACAGGTTAGGATTAGGGGACGGGTGAGGGTCAGGCTTCGGGGAAGGGTTAGGGTTAGGGTTTGGGCTAGGGTTAGGGTTAGGGGACGGGGACGGTTTAGGGTCCAGGTGAGGGCACGACAACGCTTTAGGGGGCGCGTACGTGTTAGGGCGCGGGTTAGTGTCAGCGTACGGGTTAGGATTAGGGGACGGGTGAGGGTCAGGCTTCGGGGAAGGGTTAGGGTTAGGGTTCGGGCTAGGGTTAGGGTTAGGGGACGGGGACGGTTTAAGGTCCAGGTGAGGGTACGACAACGCTTTAGGGGGAGCGTACGTGTGAGGGCGCGGGTTAGTGTCAGCGTACAGGTTAGGATTAGGGGACGGGTGAGGGTCAGGCTTCGGGGAAGGGTTAGGGTTAGGGTTCGGGCTAGGGTTAGGGTTAGGGGACGGGGACGGTTTAGGGTCCAGGTTAGGGCACGACAACACTTTAGGGGGAGCGTACGTGTGAGGGCGCGGGTTAGTGTCAGCGTACGGGTTAGGATTAGGGGACGGGTGAGGGTCAGGCTTCGCGGAAGGGTTACGGTTAGGGTTCGTGTAGGGTTAGGGTTAGGGGACGGGGACGGTTTAGGGTCCAGGTGAGGGTACGACAATGCTTTAGGGGGAGCGTACGTGTGAGGGCGCGGGTTAGTGTCAGCGTACGGGTTAGGATTAGGGGACGGGTGAGGGTCAGGCTTCGGGGAAGTGTTAGGGTTAGGGTTCGGGCTAGGGTTAGGGTTAGGGGACGGGGACGGTTTAGGGTCCAGGTGAGGGTACGACAACGCTTTACGGGGAGCGTACGTGTGAGGGCGCGGGTTAGTGTCAGCGTACGGGTTAGGATTAGGGGACGGGTGAGGGTCAGGCTTCGGGGAAAGGTTAGGGTTAGGGTTCGGGCTAGGGTTAGGGTTAGGGGACGGGGACGGTTTAGGGTCCAGGTGAGGGTACGACAACGCTTTAGGGGGAGCGTACGTGTGAGGGCGCGGGTTAGTGTCAGCGTACGGGTTAGGATTAGGGGACGGGTGAGGGTCAGGCTTCGGTGAAGAGTTAGGGTTAGGGTTCGGGCTAGGGTTAGGGTTAGGGGACGGGGACGGTTTAGGGTCCAGGTGAGGGCACGACAACACTTTAGGGGGAGCGTACGTGTGAGGGCGCGGGTTAGTGTCAGCGTACGGGTTAGGATTAGGCGACGGGTGAGGGTCAGGCTTCGGGGAAGGGTTAGGGTTAGGGTTCGGGCTAGGGTTAGGGTTAGGGGACGGGGACGGTTTAGGGTCCAGGTGAGGGTACGACAACGCTTTAGGGGGAGCGTACGTGTGAGGACGCGGGTTAGTGTCAGCGTACGGGTTAGGATTAGGGGACGGGTGAGGGTGAGGCTTCGGTGAAGGGTTAAGGTTAGGGTTCGGGCTAGGGTTAGGGTTAGGGGACGGGGACGGTTTAGGGTCCAGGTGAGGGCACGACAAAGCTTTAGGGGGAGCGTACGTGTGAGGGCGCGGGTTAGTGTCAGCGTACGGGTTAGGATTAGGGGACGGGTGAGGGTCAGGCTTCGGGGAAGGGTTAGGGTTAGGGTTCGGGCTAGGGTTAGGGTTAGGGGACGGTGACGGTTTAGGGTCCAGGTGAGGGCACGACAACGCTTTAGGGGGAGCGTACGTGTGAGGGCGCGGGTTAGTGTCAGCGTACGGGTTAGGATTAGGGGACGGGTGAGGGTCAGGCTTCGGGGAAGGGTTAGTGTTAGGGTTCGGCCTAGGGTTAGGGTTAGGGGACGGGGACAGTTGAGGGTCCAGGTGAGGGTACGACAACGCTTTAGGGGGAGCGTACGTGTGAGGGCGCGGGTTAGTGTCAGCGTACGGGTTAGGATTAGGGGACGGGTGAGGGTCAGGCTTCGGGGAAGGGTTAGGGTTAGGGTTCGGGCTAGGGTTGCGGTTAGGGGACGGGGACGGTTTAGGGTCCAGGTGAGGGCACTACAACGCTTTACGGGGAGCGTACGTGTGAGGGCGCGGGTTAGTGTCAGCGTACGGGATAGGATTAGGGGACGGGTGAGGGTCAGGCTTCGGGGAAGGGTTAGGGTTAGGGTTCGGGCTAGGGTTAGGGTTAGGGGACGGGGACGGCTTAGGGTCCAGGTGAGAGCACGACAACGCTTTAGGGGGAGCGTACATGTGAGGGCGCGTGTTAGTGTCAGCGTACGGGTTAGGCTTAGGGGACGGCTGAGGGTCAGGCTTCGGGGAAGGGTTAGGGTTAGGGTTCGGGCTAGGGTTAGGGTTAGGGGACGGGGACGGTTTAGGGTCCAGGTGAGGGCACGACAACGCTTTAGGGGGAGCGTTCGTGTGAGGGCGCGGGTTAGTGTCAGCGTACGGGATAGGATAAGGGGACGGGTGAGGGTCAGGCTTCGGGGAAGGGTTAGGGTTAGGGTTCGGGCTAGGGTTAGGGTTAGGGGACGGGGACGCTTTAGGGTCCAGGTGAGGGCACGACAACGCTTTTGGGGGAGCGTACGTGTGAGGGCGTTGGTTAGTGTCAGCGTACGGGTTAGGATTAGCGGACGGGTGAGGGTCAGGCTTCGGCGAAGGGTTAGGGTTAGGGTTCGGGCTAGGGTTAGGGTTAGGGGACGGGGACGGTTTAGGGTCTAGGTGAGGGTACGACAACGCTTTAGGGCGAGCGTACGTGTGAGGGCGCAGGTTAGTGTCAGCCTACGGATTAGGATTAGGGGACGGGTGAGGGTCAGGCTTCGGGGAAGAGTTAGGGTTAGGGTTCGGCCTAGGGTTAGGGTTAGGGGACGGGGACGGTTTACGGTCCAGGTGAGGGCACGACAACGCTTTAGGGGGAGCGTACATGTGAGGGCGTGGGTTAGTGTCAGCGTACGGGTTAGGATTAGGGGTCGGGTGAGGGTCTGGCTTCGGGGAAGGGTTAGGGTTAGGGTTCGGGCTAGGGTTAGGGTTAGGGGCCGGGGACGGTTTAGGGTCCAGGTGAGGGCACGACAACGCTTTAGGGGGAGCGTACGTGTTAGGGCGTGGGTTAGTGTCAGCGTACAGGTTAGGACTATGGGACGGGTGAGGGTCAGGCTTCGGGGAAGGGTTAGGGTTAGGGTTCGGGCTAGGGTTAGGGTTAGGGGACGGGGACGGTTTAGGGTCCAGGTGAGGGCACGAGAACGCTTTAGGGGGAGCGTACGTGTGAGAGCACGGGTTAGTGTCAGCGTACGGGTTAGGATTAGGGGACGGGTGAGGGTCAGGCTTCGGGGAAGCGTTAGGGTTAGGGTTCGGGCTAGGGTTAGGGTTAGGGGACGGGGACGGTTTAGGGTCCACGTGAGGGTATGACAACGCTTTAGGGGGAGCGTACGTGTGAGGGCGCGGGTTAGTGTCAGCGTACGGGTTAGGATTTCGGGACGGGTGAGGGTCAGGCTTAGGGGAAGGGTTAGGGTTAGGGTTTGGGCTAGGGTTAGGGTTAGGGGACGGGGACGGTTTAGGGTCCAGGTGAGGGCACGACAACGCTTTAGGGGGAGCGTACGTGTGAGGGCGCGGGTTAGTGTCAGCGTACGGGTTAGGATTAGGGGACGGGTGACGGTCAGGCTTCGGGGAAGGGTTAGGGTTAGGGTTCGGGCTAGGGTTAGGGTTAGGGGACGGGGACGGTTTAGGGTCCAGGTGAGGGTACGACAACGCTTTAGGGGGAGCGTACGTGTGAGGTCGCGGGTTAGTGTCAGCGTACAGGTTAGGATTAGGGGACGGGTGAGGGTCAGGCTTCGGGGAAGTGTTAGGGTTAGGGTTCGGGCTAGGGTTAGGGTTAGGGGACGGGGACGGTTTAGGGTCCAGGTGAGGGCACGACAACGCTTTAGGGGGAGCGTACGTGTGAGGGCGCGGGTTAGTGTCAGCGTACGGGTTAGGATTAGGGGACGGGTGAGGGTCAGGCTTCGGGGAAGGGTTAGGGTTAGGGTTAGGGGACGGGGACGGTTTAGGGTCCAGGTGAGGGTACGACAACGCTTTAGGGGGAGCGTACGTGTGAGGGCGCGGGTTAGTGTCAGCGTACGGGTTAGGATTAAGGGACGGGTGAGGGTCAGGCTTCGGTGAAGAGTTAGGGTTAGGGTTCGGGCTAGGGTTAGGGTTAGGGGACGGGGACGGTTTAGGGTCCAGGTGAGGGCACGACAACAATTTAGGGGGAGCGTACGTGTGAGGGCGCGGGTTAGTGTCAGCGTACGGGTTAGGATTAGGGGACGGGTGAGGGTCAGGCTTCGGGGAAGGGTTAGGGTTAGGGTTCGGGCTAGGGTTAGGGTTAGGGGACGGGGACGGTTTAGGGTCCAGGTGAGGGTACGACAACGCTTTAGGGGGAGCGTACGTGTGAGGACGCGGGTTAGTGTCAGCGTACGGGTTAGGATTAGGGGACGGGTGAGGGTGAGGCTTCGGTGAAGGGTTAGGGTTAGGGTTCGGGCTAGGGTTAGGGTTAGGGGACGGGGACGGTTTAGGGTCCAGGTGAGGGCACGACAACGCTTTAGGGGGAGCGTACGTGTGAGGGCGCGGGTTAGTGTCAGCGTACGGGTTAGGATTAGGGGACGGGTGAGGGTCAGGCTTCTGGGAAGGGTTAGGGTTAGGGTTCGGGCTAGGGTTAGGGTTAGGGGACGGGGACGGTTTAGAGTCCACGTGAGGGTACGACAACGCTTTAGGGGGAGCGTACATGTGAGGGCGCGGGTTAGTGTCAGCGTACGGGTTAGGATTAGGGGACGGGTGAGGGTCAGGCTTCGGGGAAGGGTTAGGGTTAGGGTTCGGGCTAGGGTTAGGGTTAGGGGACGGGGACGGTTTAGGGTCCAGGTGAGGGCACGACAACGCTTTAGGGGGAGCGTACGTGTGAGGGCGCGGGTTATTGTCAGCGTACGGGTTAGGATTAGGGGACGGGTGAGGGTCAGGCTTCGGGGAAGTGTTAGGGTTAGGGTTCGGACTAGGGTTAGGGTTAGGGGACGGGGACGGTTTAGGGTCCAGGTGAGGGTACGACAACGCTTTAGGGGGAGCGTACGTGTGAGGGCGCGGGTTAGTGTCAGCGTACGGGTTAGGATTAGGGGACGAGTGAGGGTCAGGCTTCGGGGAAGGGTTAGGGTTACGGTTCGGGCTAGGGTTAGGGTTAGGGGACGGGGACGGTTTAGGGTCCAGGTGAGGGCACGACAACGCTTTAGGGGGAGCGTACGTGTGTGGGCGCGGGTTAGTGTCAGCGTACGGGTTAGGATTAGGGGACGGGTGAGGTTCAGGCTTCGGGGAAGGGTTAGAGTTAGGGTTCGGGCTAGGGTTAGGGTTAGGGGACGGGGACGGTTTAGGGTCCAGGTGAGGGCACGACAACGCTTTACGGGGAGCGTACGTGTGAGGGCGCGGGTTAGTGTCAGCGTACAGGTTAGGATTAGGGGACGGGTGAGGGTCAGGCTTCGGGGAAGGGTTAGGGTTAGGGTCTGGGCTAGGGTTAGGGTTAGGGGACGGGGACGGTTTAGGGTCCAGGTGAGGGCACGACAACGCTTTAGGGGGAGCGTACGTGTTAGGGCGCGGGTTAGTGTCAGCGTACGGGTTAGGATTAGGGGACGGGTGAGGGTCAGGCTTCGGGGAAGGGTTAGGGTTAGGGTTCGGGCTAGGGTTAGGGTTAGGAGACGGGGACGGTTTAAGGTCCAGGTGAGGGTACGACAACGCTTTAGGGGGAGCGTACGTGTGAGGGCGCGGGTTAGTGTCAGCGTACAGGTTAGGATTAGGGGACGGGTGAGGGTCAGGCTTCGGGGAAGTGTTAGGGTTAGGGTTCGGGCTAGGGTTAGGGTTAGGGGACGGGGACGGTTTAGGGTCCAGGTTAGGGCACGACAACACTTTAGGGGGAGCGTACGTGTGAGGGCGCGGGTTAGTGTCAGCGTACGGGTTAGGATTAGGGGACGGGTGAGGGTCAGGCTTCGGGGAAGGGTTACGGTTAGGGTTCGGGTAGGGTTAGGGTTAGGGGACGGGGACGGTTTAGGGTCCAGGTGAGGGTACGACAATGCTTTAGGGGGAGCGTACGTGTGAGGGCGCGGGTTAGTGTCAGCGTACGGGTTAGGATTAGGGGACGGGTGAGGGTCAGGCTTCGGGGAAGTGTTAGGGTTAGGGTTCGGGCTAGGGTTAGGGTTAGGGGACGGGGACGGTTTAGGGTCCAGGTGAGGGTACGACAACGCTTTACGGGGAGCGTACGTGTGAGGGCGCGGGTTAGTGTCAGCGTACGGGTTAGGATTAGGGGACGGGTGAGGGTCAGGCTTCGGGGAAAGGTTAGGGTTAGGGTTCGGGCTAGGGTTAGGGTTAGGGGACGGGGACGGTTTAGGGTCCAGGTGAGGGTACGACAACGCTTTAGGGGGAGCGTACGTGTGAGGGCGCGGGTTAGTGTCAGCGTACGGGTTAGGATTAGGGGACGGGTGAGGGTCAGGCTTCGGTGAAGAGTTAGGGTTAGGGTTCGGGCTAGGGTTAGGGTTAGGGGACGGGGACGGTTTAGGGTCCAGGTGAGGGCACGACAACACTTTAGGGGGAGCGTACGTGTGAGGGCGCGGGTTAGTGTCAGCGTACGGGTTAGGATTAGGCGACGGGTGAGGGTCAGGCTTCGGGGAAGGGTTAGGGTTAGGGTTCGGGCTAGGGTTAGGGTTAGGGGACGGGGACGGTTTAGGGTCCAGGTGAGGGTACGACAACGCTTTAGGGGGAGCGTACGTGTGAGGACGCGGGTTAGTGTCAGCGTACGGGTTAGGATTAGGGGACGGGTGAGGGTGAGGCTTCGGTGAAGGGTTAGGGTTAGGGTTCGGGCTAGGGTTAGGGTTAGGGGACGGGGACGGTTTAGGGTCCAGGTGAGGGCACGACAAAGCTTTAGGGGGAGCGTACGTGTGAGGGCGCGGGTTAGTGTCAGCGTACGGGTTAGGATTAGGGGACGGGTGAGGGTCAGGCTTCTGGGAAGGGTTAGGGTTAGGGTTCGGGCTACGGTTAGGGTTAGGGGACGGGGACGGTTTAGGGTCCAGGTGAGGGTACGACAACGCTTTAGGGGGAGCGTACGTGTGAGGGCGCGGGTTAGTGTCAGCGTACGGGTTAGGATTAGGGGACGGGTGAGGGTCAGGCTTCGGGGAAGGGTTAGGGTTAGGGTTCGGGCTAGGGTTAGGGTTAGGGGACGGGGACGGTTTAGGGTCCACGTGAGGGCATGACAACGCTTTAGGGGGAGCGTACGTGTGAGGGCGCGGGTTAATGTCAGCGTATGGGTTAGGATTAGGGGACGGGTGAGGGTCAGGCTTCGGGGAAGGGTTAGGGTTAGGGTTCGGGCTAGGGTTAGGGTTAGGGGACGGTGACGGTTTAGGGTCCAGGTGAGGGCACGACAACGCTTTAGGGGGAGCGTACGTGTGAGGGCGCGGGTTAGTGTCAGCGTACGGGTTAGGATTAGGGGACGGGTGAGGGTCAGGCTTCGGGGAAGGGTTAGGGTTAGGGTTCGGCCTAGGGTTAGGGTTAGGGGACGGGGACAGTTGAGGGTCCAGGTGAGGGTACGACAACGCTTTAGGGGGAGCGTACGTGTGAGGGCGCGGGTTAGTGTCAGCGTACGGGTTAGGATTAGGGGACGGGTGAGGGTCAGGCTTCGGGGAAGGGTTAGGGTTAGGGTTCGGGCTAGGGTTGCGGTTAGGGGACGGGGACGGTTTAGGGTCCAGGTGAGGGCACTACAACGCTTTACGGGGAGCGTACGTGTGAGGGCGCGGGTTAGTGTCACCGTACGGGATAGGATTAGGGGACGGGTGAGGGTCAGGCTTCGGGGAAGGGTTAGGGTTAGGGTTCGGGCTAGGGTTAGGGTTAGGGGACGGGGACGGCTTAGGGTCCAGGTGAGAGCACGACAACGCTTTAGGGGGAGCGTACATGTGAGGGCGCGTGTTAGTGTCAGCGTACGGGTTAGGCTTAGGGGACGGCTGAGGGTCAGGCTTCGGGGAAGGGTTAGGGTTAGGGTTCGGGCTAGGGTTAGGGTTAGGGGACGGGGACGGTTTAGGGTCCAGGTGAGGGCACGACAACGCTTTAGGGGGAGCGTTCGTGTGAGGGCGCGGGTTAGTGTCAGCGTACGGGATAGGATAAGGGGACGGGTGAGGGTCAGGCTTCGGGGAAGGGTTAGGGTTAGGGTTCGGGCTAGGGTTAGGGTTAGGGGACGGGGACGCTTTAGGGTCCAGGTGATGGCACGACAACGCTTTTGGGGGAGCGTACGTGTGAGGGCGTTGGTTAGTGTCAGCGTACGGGTTAGGATTAGCGGACGGGTGAGGGTCAGGCTTCGGGGAAGGGTTAGGGTTAGGGTTCGGGCTAGGGTTAGGGTTAGGGGACGGGGACGGTTTAGGGTCTAGGTGAGGGTACGACAACGCTTTAGGGCGAGCGTACGTGTGAGGGCGCAGGTTAGTGTCAGCCTACGGATTAGGATTAGGGGACGGGTGAGGGTCAGGCTTCGGGGAAGAGTTAGGGTTAGGGTTCGGGCTAGGGTTAGGGTTAGGGGGCGGGGACGGTTTAGCGTCCAGTTGAGGGCACGACAACGCTTTAGGGGGAGCGTACGTGTGAGGGCGCGGGTTAGTGTCAGCGTACGGGTTAGGATTAAGGGACGGGTGAGTGTCAGGCTTCGGGGAAGGGTTAGGGTTAGGGTTCGGGCTAGGGTTAGGGTTAGGGGACGGGGACGGTTTAGGGTCCAGGTGTGGGTACGACAACGCTTTAGGGGGATCGTACGTGTGAGGGCGCGGGTTAGTGTCAGCGTACGGGTTAGGATTAGGGGACGGGTGAGGGTCAGGCTTCGGTGAAGTGTTAGGGTTAGGGTTCGGGCTAGGGTTAGGGTTAGGGGACGGGGACGGTTTAGGGTCCAGGTGAGGGCACGACAACGCTTTAGGGGGAGCGTACGTGTGAGGGCGCGGGTTAGTGTCAGCGTACGGGTTAGGATTAGGGGACGGGTGAGGGTCAGGCTTCGGGGAAGGGTTAGGGTTAGGGTTCGGGCTAGGGTTAGGGTTAGGGGACAGGGACGGTTTAGGGTCCAGGTGAGGGTACGACAACGCTTTAGGGGGAGCGTACGTGTGAGGGCGCGGGTTAGTGTCAGCGTACGGGTTAGGATTAGGGGACGGGTGAGGGTCACGCTTCGGGGAAGGGTTAGGGTTAGGGTTCGGGCTAGGGTTAGGGTTAGGGGACGGGGACGTTTTAGGGTCCAGGTGAGGGCACGACAACGCTTTAGGGGGAGCGTACGTGTGAGGGCGCGGGTTAGTGTCAGCCTACGGGTTAGGATTAGGGGACGGGTGAGGGTCAGGCTTCGGGGAAGGTTTAGGGTTAGCGTTCGGGCTAGGGTTAGGGTTAGGGGACGGGGACGGTTTAGGGTCCAGGTGAGGACACGACAACGCTTTAGGGGGAGCGTACGTGTGAGGGCGTGGGTTAGTGTCAGCGTACTTGTTAGGATTCGGGGACGGGTGAGGGTCAGGCTTCGGGGAAGGGTTAGGGTTAGGGTTCGGGCTAGGGTTAGGGTGAGGGGACGGGGACGGTTTAGGGTCCAGGTGAGGGCACGACAACGCTTTAGGGGGAGCGTACGTGTGAGGGCGCGGGTTAGTGTCAGCGTACGGGTTAGGATTAGGGGACGGGTGAGGGTCAGGCTTCGGGGAAGGGTTAGGGTTAGGGTTCGGGCTAGAGTTAGGGTTAGGGGACGGGGACGGTTTAGGGTCCAGGTGAGGGTACGACAACGCTTTAGGGGGAGCGTACGTGTGAGGGCGCGGGTTAGTGTCAGCGTACGGGTTAGGATTAGGGGACGGGTGAGGGTCAGGCTTCGGGGAAGGGTTAGGGTTAGGGTTCGGTCTAGGGTTAGGGTTAGGGGACAGGGACGGTTTAGGGTCCAGGTGAGGGTACGACAACGCTTTAGGGGGAGCGTACGTGTGAGGGCGCGGGTTAGTGTCAGCGTACGGGTTAGGATTAGGGGACGGGTGAGGGTCATGTTTCGGGGAAGGGTTAGTGTTAGGGTTCGGGCTAGGGTTAGGGTTAGGGGACGGGGACGTTTTAGGGTCCAGGTGAGGGCACGACAACGCTTTAGGGGGAGCGTACGTGTGAGGGCGTGGGTTAGTGTCAGCGTACGGGTTAGGATTAGGGGACGGGTGACGGTCAGGCTTCGGGGAAGGGTTAGGGTTAGGGTTCGGGCTAGGGTTAGGGTTAGGGGACGGGGACGGTTTAGGGTCCAGGTGAGGGTACGACAACGCTTTAGGGGGAGCGTACGTGTGATGGCGCGGGTTAGTGTCAGCGTACGGCTTAGGATTAGGGGACGGGTGAGGGTCAGGCTTCGGGGAAGTGTTAGGTTTAGGGTTCGGGCTAGGGTTAGGGTTAGGGGACGGGGACGGTTTAGGGTCCAGGTGAGGGCACGACAACGCTTTAGGGGGAGCGTACGTGTGAGGGCGCGGGTTAGTGTCAGCGTACGGGTTAGGATTAGGGGACGGGTGAGGGTCAGGCTTCGGGGAAGGGTTAGGGTTAGGGTTCGGGCTAGGGTTAGGGTTAGGGGACGGGAACGGTTTAGGGTCCAGGTGAGGGTACGACAACGCTTTAGGGGGAGCGTACGTGTGAGGGCGCGGGTTACTGTCAGCGTACGGGTTAGGATTAGGGGACGGGTGAGGGTCAGGCTTCGGGGAAGTGTTAGGGTTAGGGTTCGGGCTAGGGTTAGGGTTAGGGGACGGGGACGGTTTAGGGTCCAGGTGAGGGCACGACAACGCTTTAGGGGGAGCGTACGTGTGAGGGCGCGGGTTAGTGTCAGCGTACGGGTTAGGATTAGGGGACGGGTGAGGGTCAGGCTTCGAGGAAGGTTTAGGGTTAGCGTTCGGGCTAGGGTTAGGGTTAGGGGACGGGGACGGTTTAGGGTCCAGGTGAGGACACGACAACGCTTTAGGGGGAGCGTACGTGTGAGGGCGTGGGTTAGTGTCAGCGTACTTGTTAGGATTCGGGGACGGGTGAGGGTCAGGCTTCGGGGAAGGGTTAGGGTTAGGGTTCGGGCTAGGGTTAGGGTGAGGGGACGGGGACGGTTTAGGGTCCAGGTGAGGGCACGACAACGATTTAGGGGGAGCGTACGTGTGAGGGCGCGGGTTAGTGTCAGCGTACGGGTTAGGATTAGGGGACGGGTGAGGGTCAGGCTTCGGGGAAGGGTTAGGGTTAGGGTTCGGGCTAGGGTTAGGGTTAGGGGACGGGGACGTTTTAGGGTCCAGGTGAGGGCACGACAACGCTTTAGGGGGAGCGTACGTGTGAGGGCGCGGGTTAGTGTCAGCGTACGGGTTAGGATTAGGGGACGGGTGAGGGTCAGGCTTCGGGGAAGGGTTACGGTTAGTGTTCAGGTAGGGTTAGGGTTAGGGGACGGGGACGGTTTAGGGTCCAGGTGAGGGTACGACAATGCTTTAGGCGGAGCGTACGTGTGAGGGCGAGGGTTAGTGTCAGCGTACGGGTTAGGATTAGGGGACGGGTGAGGGTCAGGCTTCGGGGAAGTGTTAGGGTTAGGGTTCGGGCTAGGGTTAGGGTTAGGGGACGGGGACGGTTTAGGGTCCAGGTGAGGGTACGACAACGCTTTAGGGGGAGCGTACGTGTGAGGGCGCGGGTTAGTGTCAGCGTACGGGTTAGGATTAGGGGACAGGTGAGGGTCAGGCTTCGGGGAAGGGTTAGGGTTAGGGTTAGGGGACGGGGACGGTTTAGGGTCCAGGTGAGGGTACGACAACGCTTTAGGGGGAGCGTACGTGTGAGGGCGCGGGTTAGTGTCAGCGTACGGGTTAGGATTAGGGGACGGGTGAGGGTCAGGCTTCTGGGAAGTGTTAGGGTTAGGGTTCGGGCTAGGGTTAGGATTAGGGGACGGGGACGGTTTAGGGTCCAGGTGAGGGTACGACAACGCTTTAGGGGGAGCGTACGTGTGAGGGCGCGGGTTAGTGTCAGCGTACGGGTTAGGATTAGGGGACGGGTGAGGGTCAGGCTTCGGGGAAGGGTTAGGGTTAGGGTTCGGGCTAGGGTTAGGGTTAGGGGACGGGGACTGTTTAGGGTCCAGGTGAGGGTACGACAACGCTTTAGGGGGAGCGTACGTGTGAGGGCGCGGGTTAGTGTCAGCGTACGGGTTAGGATTAAGGGACGGGTGAGGGTCAGGCTTCGGTGAAGAGTTAGGGTTAGGGTTCGGGCTAGGGTTAGGGTTAGGGGACGGGGACGGTTTAGGGTCCAGGTGAGGGCACGACAACACTTTAGGGGGAGCGTACGTGTGAGGGCGCGGGTTAGTGTCAGCGTACGGGTTAGGATTAGGGGACGGGTGAGGGTCAGGCTTCGGGGAAGGGTTAGGGTTAGGGTTCGGGCTAGGGTTAGGGTTAGGGGACGGGGACGGTTTAGGGTCCAGGTGAGGGTACGACAACGCTTTAGGGGGAGCGTACGTGTGAGGACGCGGGTTAGTGTCAGCGTACGGGTTAGGATTAGGGGACGGGTGAGGGTGAGGCTTCGGTGAAGGGTTAGGGTTAGGGTTCGGGCTAGGGTTAGGGTTAGGGGACGGGGACGGTTTAGGGTCCAGGTGAGGGCACGACAACGCTTTAGGGGGAGCGTACGTGTGAGGGCGCGGGTTAGTGTCAGCGTACGGGTTAGGATTAGGGGACGGGTGAGGGTCAGGCTTCTGGGAAGGGTTAGGGTTAGGGTTCGGGCTAGGGTTAGGGTTAGGGGACGGGGACGGTTTAGGGTCCACGTGAGGGTACGACAACGCTTTAGGGGGAGCGTACATGTGAGGGCGCGGGTTAGTGTCAGCGTACGGGTTAGGATTAGGGGACGGGTGAGGGTCAGGCTTCGGGGAAGGGTTAGGGTTAGGGTTCGGGCTAGGGTTAGGGTTAGGGGACGGGGACGGTTTAGGGTCCAGGTGAGGGCACGACAATGCTTTAGGGGGAGCGTACGTGTGAGGGCGCGGGTTAATGTCAGCGTATGGGTTAGGATTAGGGGACGGGTGAGGGTCAGGCTTCGGGGAAGGGTTAGGGTTAGGGTTCGGGCTAGGGTTAGGGTTAGGGGACGGGGACGGTTTGGGTCCAGGTGAGGGCACGACAACGCTTTAGGGGGAGCGTACGTGTGAGGGCGCGGGTTAGTGTCAGCGTACGGGTTAGGATTAGGGGACGGGTGAGGGTCAGGCTTCGGGGAAGGGTTAGGGTTAGGGTTCGGGCTAGGGTTAGGGTTAGGGGACGGGGACAGTTGAGGGTCCAGGTGAGGGTACGACAACGCTTTAGGGGGAGCGTACGTGTGAGGGCGCGGGTTAGTGTCAGCGTACGGGTTAGGATTAGGGGACGGGTGAGGGTCAGGCTTCGGGGAAGGGTTAGGGTTAGGGTTCGGGCTAGGGTTAGGGTTAGGGGACGGGGACGCTTTAGGGTCCAGGTGAGGGCACGACAACACTTTAGGGGGAGCGTACGTGTGAGGGCGCGGGTTAGTGTCAGCGTACGGGTTAGGATTAGGGGACGGGTGAGGGTCAGGCTTCGGGGAAGGGTTACGGTTAGGGTTCGGGTAGGGTTAGGGTTAGGGGACGGGGACGGTTTAGGGTCCAGGTGAGGGTACGACAATGCTTTAGGGGGAGCGTACGTGTGAGGGCGCGGGTTAGTGTCAGCGTACGGGTTAGGATTAGGGGACGGGTGAGGGTCAGGCTTCGGGGAAGTGTTAGGGTTAGGGTTCGGGCTAGGGTTAGGGTTAGGGGACGGGGACGGTTTAGGGTCCAGGTGAGGGTTCGACAACGCTTTACGGGGAGCGTACGTGTGAGGGCGCGGGTTAGTGTCAGCGTACGGGTTAGGATTAGGGGACGGGTGAGGGTCAGGCTTCGGGGAAAGGTTAGGGTTAGGGTTCGGGCTAGGGTTAGGGTTAGGGGACGGGGACGGTTTAGGGTCCAGGTGAGGGTACGACAACGCTTTAGGGGGAGCGTACGTGTGAGGGCGCGGGTTAGTGTCAGCGTACGGGTTAGGATTAGGGGACGGGTGAGGGTCAGGCTTCGGTGAAGAGTTAGGGTTAGGGTTCGGGCTAGGGTTAGGGTTAGGGGACGGGGACGGTTTAGGGTCCAGGTGAGGGCACGACAACACTTTAGGGGGAGCGTACGTGTGAGGGCGCGGGTTAGTGTCAGCGTACGGGTTAGGATTAGGCGACGGGTGAGGGTCAGGCTTCGGGGAAGGGTTAGGGTTAGGGTTCGGGCTAGGGTTAGGGTTAGGGGACGGGGACGGTTTAGGGTCCAGGTGAGGGTACGACAACGCTTTAGGGGGAGCGTACGTGTGAGGACGCGGGTTAGTGTCAGCGTACGGGTTAGGATTAGGGGACGGGTGAGGGTGAGGCTTCGGTGAAGTGTTAGGGTTAGGGTTCGGGCTAGGGTTAGGGTTAGGGGACGGGGACGGTTTAGGGTCCAGGTGAGGGCACGACAACGCTTTAGGGGGAGCGTACGTGTGAGGGCGCGGGTTAGTGTCAGCGTACGGGTTAGGATTAGGGGACGGGTGAGGGTCAGGCTTCTGGGAAGGGTTAGGGTTAGGGTTCGGGCTACGGTTAGGGTTAGGGGACGGGGACGGTTTAGGGTCCAGGTGAGGGTACGACAACGCTTTAGGGGGAGCGTACGTGTGAGGGCGCGGGTTAGTGTCAGCGTACGGGTTAGGATTAGGGGACGGGTGAGGGTCAGGCTTCGGGGAAGGGTTAGGGTTAGGGTTCGGCCTAGGGTTAGGGTTAGGGGACGGGGACAGTTGAGGGTCCAGGTGAGGGTACGACAATGCTTTAGGGGGAGCGTACGTGTGAGGGCGCGGGTTAGTGTCAGCGTACGGGTTAGGATTAGGGGACGGGTGAGGGTCAGGCTTCGGGGAAGGGTTAGGGTTAGGGTTCGGGCTAGGGTTGCGGTTAGGGGACGGGGACGGTTTAGGGTCCAGGTGAGGGCACTACAACGCTTTACGGGGAGCGTACGTGTGAGGGCGCGGGTTAGTGTCAGCGTACGGGATAGGATTAGGGGACGGGTGAGGGTCAGGCTTCGGGGAAGGGTTAGGGTTAGGGTTCGGGCTAGGGTTAGGGTTAGGGGACGGGGACGGCTTAGGGTCCAGGTGAGAGCACGACAACGCTTTAGGGGGAGCGTACATGTGAGGGCGCGTGTTAGTGTCAGCGTACGGGTTAGGCTTAGGGGACGGCTGAGGGTCAGGCTTCGGGGAAGGGTTAGGGTTAGGGTTCGGGCTAGGGTTAGGGTTAGGGGACGGGGACGGTTTAGGGTCCAGGTGAGGGCACGACAACGCTTTGGGGGGAGCGTTCGTGTGAGGGCGCGGGTTAGTGTCAGCGTACGGGATAGGATAAGGGGACGGGTGAGGGTCAGGCTTCGGGGAAGGGTTAGGGTTAGGGTTCGGGCTAGGGTTAGGGTTAGGGGACGGGGACGCTTTAGGGTCCAGGTGAGGGCACGACAACGCTTTTGGGGGAGCGTACGTGTGAGGGCGTTGGTTAGTGTCAGCGTACGGGTTAGGATTAGCGGACGGGTGAGGGTCAGGCTTCGGGGAAGGGTTAGGGTTAGGGTTCGGGCTAGGGTTAGGGTTAGGGGACGGGGACGGTTTAGGGTCTAGGTGAGGGTACGACAACGCTTTAGGGCGAGCGTACGTGTGAGGGCGCAGGTTAGTGTCAGCCTACGGATTAGGATTAGGGGACGGGTGAGGGTCAGGCTTCGGGGAAGAGTTAGGGTTAGGGTTCGGGCTAGGGTTAGGGTTAGGGGGCGGGGACGGTTTAGCGTCCAGTTGAGGGCACGACAACGCTTTAGGGGGAGCGTACGTGTGAGGGCGTGGGTTAGTGTCA
Organism: Pseudorca crassidens; assembly: GCF_039906515.1. Taxonomy (NCBI): domain Eukaryota; kingdom Metazoa; phylum Chordata; class Mammalia; order Artiodactyla; family Delphinidae; genus Pseudorca; species Pseudorca crassidens. Next base: position 48,042,235 of record NC_090309.1, read on the forward strand.
GCGTACGGGTTAGGATTAAGGGACGGGTGAGTGTCAGGCTTCGGGGAAGGGTTAGGGTTAGGGTTCGGGCTAGGGTTAGGGTTAGGGGACGGGGACGGTTTAGGGTCCAGGTGTGGGTACGACAACGCTTTAGGGGGAGCGTACGTGTGAGGGCGCGGGTTAGTGTCAGCGTACGGGTTAGGATTAGGGGACGGGTGAGGGTCAGGCTTCGGTGAAGTGTTAGGGTTAGGGTTCGGGCTAGGGTTAGGGTTAGGGGACGGGGACGGTTTAGGGTCCAGGTGAGGGCACGACAACGCTTTAGGGGGAGCGTACGTGTGAGGGCGCGGGTTAGTGTCAGCGTACGGGTTAGGATTAGGGGACGGGTGAGGGTGAGGCTTCGGGGAAGGGTTAGGGTTAGGGTTCGGGCTAGGGTTAGGGTTAGGGGACAGGGACGGTTTAGGGTCCAGGTGAGGGTACGACAACGCTTTAGGGGGAGCGTACGTGTGAGGGCGCGGGTTAGTGTCAGCGTACGGGTTAGGATTAGGGGACGGGTGAGGGTCACGCTTCGGGGAAGGGTTAGGGTTAGGGTTCGGGCTAGGGTTAGGGTTAGGGGACGGGGACGTTTTAGGGTCCAGGTGAGGGCACGACAACGCTTTAGGGGGAGCGTACGTGTGAGGGCGCGGGTTAGTGTCAGCCTACGGGTTAGGATTAGGGGACGGGTGAGGGTCAGGCTTCGGGGAAGGTTTAGGGTTCGCGTTCGGGCTAGGGTTAGGGTTAGGGGACGGGGACGGTTTAGGGTCCAGGTGAGGACACGACAACGCTTTAGGGGGAGCGTACGTGTGAGGGCGTGGGTTAGTGTCAGCGTACTTGTTAGGATTCGGGGACGGGTGAGGGTCAGGCTTCGGGGAAGGGTTAGGGTTAGGGTTCGGGCTAGGGTTAGGGTGAGGGGACGGGGACGGTTTAGGGTCCAGGTGAGGGCACGACAACGCTTTAGGGGGAGCGTACGTGTGAGGGCGCGGGTTAGTGTCAGCGTACGGGTTAGGATTAGGGGACGGGTGAGGGTCAGGCTTCGGGGAAGGGTTAGGGTTAGGGTTCGGGCTAGAGTTAGGGTTAGGGGACGGGGACGGTTTAGGGTCCAGGTGAGGGTACGACAACGCTTTAGGGGGAGCGTACGTGTGAGGGCGCGGGTTAGTGTCAGCGTACGGGTTAGGATTAGGGGACGGGTGAGGGTCATGCTTCGGGGAAGGGTTAGGGTTAGGGTTCGGGCTAGGGTTAGGGTTAGGGGACGGGGACGTTTTAGGGTCCAGGTGAGGGCACGACAACGCTTTAGGGGGAGCGTACGTGTGAGGGCGCGGGTTAGTGTCAGCGTACGGGTTAGGATTAGGGGACGGGTGAGGGTCAGGCTTCGGGGAAGGGTTACGGTTAGTGTTCGGGTAGGGTTAGGGTTAGGGGACGGGGACGGTTTAGGGTCCAGGTGAGGGTACGACAATGCTTTAGGGGGAGCGTACGTGTGAGGGCGAGGGTTAGTGTCAGCGTACGGGTTAGGATTAGGGGACGGGTGAGGGTCAGGCTTCGGGGAAGTGTTAGGGTTAGGGTTCGGGCTAGGGTTAGGGTTAGGGGACGGGGACGGTTTAGGGTCCAGGTGAGGGTACGACAACGCTTTAGGGGGAGCGTACGTGTGAGGGCGCGGGTTAGTGTCAGCGTACGGGTTAGGATTAGGGGACGGGTGAGGGTCAGGCTTCGGGGAAGGGTTAGGGTTAGGGTTCGGGCTAGGGTTAGGGTTAGGGGACGGGGACGGTTTAGGGTCCAGGTGAGGGTACGACAACGCTTTAGGGGGAGCGTACGTGTGAGGGCGCGGGTTAGTGTCAGCGTACGGGTTAGGATTAGGGGACGGGTGAGGGTCAGGCTTCGGTGAAGAGTTAGTGTTAGGGTTCGGGTTAGGGTTAGGGTTAGGGGACGGGGACGGTTTAGGGTCCAGGTGAGGGCACGACAACGCTTTAGGGGGAGCGTACGTGTGAGGGCGCGGGTTAGTGTCAGCGTACGGGTTAGGATTAGGGGACGGGTGAGGGTCAGGCTTCGGGGAAGGGTTAGGGTTAGGGTTCGGGCTAGGGTTAGGGTTAGGGGACGGGGACGGTTTAGGGTCCAGGTGAGGGTACGACAACGCTTTAGGGGGAGCGTACGTGTGAGGACGCGGGTTAGTGTCAGCGTACGGGTTAGGATTAGGGGACGGGTGAGGGTGAGGCTTCGGTGAAGGGTTAGGGTTAGTGTTCGGGCTAGGGTTAGGGTTAGGGGACGGGGACGGTTTAGGGTCCAGGTGAGGGCACGACAACGCTTTAGGGGGAGCGTACGTGTGAGGGCGCGGGTTAGTGTCAGCGTACGGGTTAGGATTAGGGGACGGGTGAGTGTCAGGCTTCGGGGAAGGGTTATGGTTAGGGTTCGGGCTAGGGTTAGGGTTAGGGGACGGGGCCGGTTTACGGTCCAGGTGAGGGCACGACAACGCTTTAGGGGGAGCGTACGTGTGAGGGCGCGGGTTAGTGTCAGCGTACGGGTTAGGATTAGGGGACGGGTGAGGGTCAGGCTTCGGGGAACCGTTAGGGTTAGGGTTCGGGCTAGGGTTAGGGTTAGGGGACGGGGACGGTTTAGGGTCCAGGTGAGGGTACGACAACGCTTTAGGGGGATCGTACATGTGAGGGCGTGGGTTAGTGTCAGCGTACGGGTTAGGATTAGGGGATGGGTGAGGGTCAGGCTTCGGGGAAGGGTTAGGGTTAGCGTTCGGGCTAGGGTTAGGGTTAGGGGACGGGGACGGTTTAGGGTCCAGGTGAGGACACGACAACGCTTTAGGGGGAGCGTACGTGTGAGGGCGTGGGTTAGTGTCAGCGTACTTGTTAGGATTCGGGGACGGGTGAGGGTCAGGCTTCGGGGAAGGGTTAGGGTTAGGGTTCGGGCTAGGGTTAGGGTGAGGGGACGGGGACGGTTTAGGGTCCAGGTGAGGGCACGACAACGCTTTAGGGGGAGCGTACGTGTGAGGGCGCGGGTTAGTGTCAGCGTACGGGTTAGGATTAGGGGACGGGTGAGGGTCAGGCTTCGGGGAAGGGTTACGGTTAGGGTTCGGGTAGGGTTAGGGTTAGGGGACGGGGACGGTTTAGGGTCCAGGTGAGGGTACGACAATGCTTTAGGGGGAGCGTACGTGTGAGAGCGAGGGTTAGTGTCAGCGTACGGGTTAGGATTAGGGGACGGGTGAGGGTCAGGCTTCGGGGAAGTGTTAGGGTTAGGGTTCGGGCTAGGATTAGGGTTAGGGGACGGGGACGGTTTAGGGTCCAGGTGAGGGTACGACAACGCTTTAGGGGGAGCGTACGTGTGAGGGCGCGGGTTAGTGTCAGCGTACGGGTTAGGATTAGGGGACGGGTGAGGGTCAGGCTTCGGGGAAGGGTTAGGGTTAGGGTTCGGGCTAGGGTTAGGGTTAGGGGACGGGGACGGTTTAGGGTCCAGGTGAGGGTACGACAACGCTTTAGGGGGAGCGTACGTGTGAGGGCGTGGGTTCGTGTCAGCGTACGGGTTAGGATTAGGGGACGGGTGAGGGTCAGGCTTCGGTGAAGAGTTAGGGTTCGGGCTAGGGTTAGGGTTAGGGGACGGGGACGGTTTAGGGTCCAGGTGAGGGCACGACAACACTTTAGGGGGAGCGTACGTGTGAGGGCGCGGGTTAGTGTCAGCGTACGGGTTAGGATTAGGGGACGGGTGAGGGTCAGGCTTCGGGGAAGGGTTAGGGTTAGGGTTCGGGCTAGGGTTAGGGTTAGGGGACGGGGACGGTTTAGGGTCCAGGTGAGGGTACGACAACGCTTTAGGGGGAGCGTACGTGTGAGGACGTGGGTTAGTGTCAGCGTACGGGTTAGGATTAGTGGACGGGTGAGGGTGAGGCTTCGGTGAAGGGTTAGGGTTAGGGTTCGGGCTAGGGTTAGGGTTAGGGGACGGGGACGGTTTAGGGTCCAGGTGAGGGCACGACAACGCTTTAGGGGGAGCGTCCGTGTGAGGGCGCGGGTTAGTGTCAGCGTACGGGTTAGGATTAGGGGACGGGTGAGTGTCAGGCTTCGGGGAAGGGTTATGGTTAGGGTTCGGGCTAGGGTTAGGGTTAGGGGACGGGGCCGGTTTAGGGTCCAGGTGAGGGCACGACAACGCTTTAGGGGGAGCGTCCGTGTGAGGGCGCGGGTTAGTGTCAGCGTACGGGTTAGGATTAGGGGACGGGTGAGGGTCAGGCTTCGGGGAACCGTTAGGGTTAGGGTTCGGGCTAGGGTTAGGGTTAGGGGACGGGGACGGTTTAGGGTCCAGGTGAGGGTACGACAACGCTTTAGGGGGAGCGTACGTGTGAGGGAGTGGGTTACTGTCAGCGTACGGGTTAGGATTAGGGGACGGGTGAGGGTCAGGCTTCGGGGAAGGTTTAGGGTTAGGGTTCGGGCTAGGGTTAGGGTTATGGGACGGGGACGGTTTAGGGTCCAGGTGAGGGTACGACAACGCTTTAGGGGGATCGTACATGTGAGGGCGTGGGTTAGTGTCAGCGTACGGGTTAGGATTAGGGGACGGGTGAGGGTCAGGCTTCGGGGAAGGGTTAGGGTTAGGGTTCAGGCTAGGGTTAGGGTTAGGGGACCGGGACGGTTTAGGGTCCAGGTGAGGGTACGACAACGCTTTAGGGGGAGCGTACGTGTGAGGGCGTGGGTTAGTGTCAGCGTACGGGTTAGGATTAGGGGACGGGTGAGGGTCAGGCTTCGGGGAAGGGTTAGGGTTAGGGTTCGGGCTAGGGTTAGGGTTAGGGGACGGGGACGGTTTAGGGTCCAGCTGAGGGCACAACAAAGCTTTAGGGGGAGCATACGTGTGAGGGCGCGGGTTAGTGTCAGCGTACGGGTTAGGATTAGGGGACGGGTGAGGGTCAGGCTTCGGGGAAGGGTTAGGGTTAGGGTTCGGGCTAGGGTTAGGGTTAGGGGACGGGGACGGTTTAGGGTCCAGGTGAGGGCACGACAACGCTTTAGGGGGAGCGTACGTGTGAGGGCGCGGGTTAGTGTCAGCGTACGGGTTCGGATTAGGGGACGGGTGAGGGTCAGGCTTCGGGGAAGGGTTAGGGTTAGGGTTCGGGCTAGGGTTAGGGTTAGGGGACGGGGACGGTTTAGGGTCCAGCTGAGGGCACGACAACGCTTTAGGGGGAGCGTACGTGTGAGGGCGCCGGTTAGTGTCAGCCTACGGGTTAGGAGTAGGGGACGGGTGAGGGTCAGGCTTCGGGGAAGGGTTAGGGTTAGGGTTCGGGCTAGGGTTAGGGTTAGGGGACGGGTACGGTTTAGGGTCCAGGTGAGGGTATGACAACGCTTTAGGGGGAGCGTACGTGTGAGGGCGCGGGTTAGTGTCAGCGTACGGGTTAGGATTAGGGGACGGGTGAGGGTCAGGCTTCGGGGAAGGGTTAGGGTTAGGGTTCGGGCTAGGGTTAGGGTTAGGGCTCGGGGACGGTTTAGGGTCCAGGTGAGGGCACGACAACGCTTTAGGGGGAGCGTACGTGTGAGGGCGCGGGTTAGTGTCAGCGTACGGGTTAGGATTAGGGGACGGGTGAGGGTCAGGCTTCGGGGAAGTTTAGGGTTAGGGTTCGGGCTACGGTTAGGGTTAGGGGACGGGGACGGTTTAGGGTCCAGGTAAGGTTACGACAACGCTTTAGGGGGAGCGTACGTGTGAGGGCGCGGGTTAGTGTCAGCGTACGGGTTCGGATTAGGGGACGGGTGAGAGTCAGGCTTCGGGGAAGGGTTAGGGTTAGGGTTCGGGCTAGGGTTAGGGTTAGGGGACGGGGACGGTTTAGGGTCCAGGTGAGGGTACGACAACGCTTTAGGGGGAGCGTACGTGTGAGGGCGCGGGTTAGTGTCAGCGTACAGGTTCGGATTAGGTGACGGGTGAGGGTCAGGCTTCGGGGAAGGGTTAGGGTTAGGGTTCGGGCTAGGGTTAGGGTTAGGGGACGGGGACGGTTTAGGGTCCAGGTGAGGGCACGACAACGCTTTAGGGGGAGCGTACGTGTGAGGGCGCGGGTTAGTGGCAGCATACGCGTTAGGATTAAGGGACGGGTGAGGGTCAGGTTTCGGGAAAGGGTTAGGGTTAGGGTTCGGGCTAGGGTTAGGGTTAGGGGACGGGGACGGTTTAGGGTACAGGTGAGGGTACGACAACGCTTTAGGGGGAGCGTACGTGTTAGGGCGCGGGTTAGTGTCAGCGTACGGGTTAGGATTAGGGGACGGGTGAGTGTCAGGCTTCGGGGAAGGTTAGGGTTAGGGTTCGGGATAGGGTTAGGGTTAGGGGACGGGGACGGTTTAGGGTCCAGGTGAGGGTACGACAACGCTTTATGGGGAGCGTACGTGTGAGGGCGCGGGTTAGTGTCAGCGTACGGGTTCGGATTAGGGGACGGGTGAGGGTCAGGCTTCGGGGAAGGGTTAGGGTTAGGGTTCGGGCTAGGGTTAGGGTTAGGGGACGGGGACGGTTTAGGGTCCAGGTGAGGGTACGACAACGCTTTAGGGGGAGCGTACGTGTGAGGGCGCGGGTTAGTGTCAGCGTACGGGTTCGGATTAGGGGACGGGTGAGGGTCAGGCTTCGGGGAACGTTTAGGGTTAGGGTTCGGGCTAGGGTTAGAGTTAGGGGACGGGGACGGTTTAGGGTCCAGGTGAGGGCACGACAACGCTTTAGGGGGAGCGTACGTGTGAGGGCGCGGGTTAGTGTCAGCGTACGGGTTAGGATTAGGGTATGGGTGAGGGTCAGGCTTCGGGGAAGGGTTAGGGTTAGGGTTCGGGCTAGGGTTAGGGTTAGGGGACGGGGACGGTTTAGGGTCCAGGTGAGGGCACGACAACGCTTTAGGGGCAGCGTACGTGTGAGGGCGCGGGTTAGTGTCAGCGTACGGGTTAGGATTGGGGACGGGTGAGGGTCAGGCTTCGGGGAAGGGTTAGGGTTAGGGTTCGGGCTAGGGTTAGGGTTAGGGGACGGGGACGGTTTAGGGTCCAGGTGAGGGTACGACAACGCTTTAGGGGGAGCGTACGTGTGAGGGCGCGGGTTAGTGTCAGCGTACGGGTTAGGATTAGGGGACGGGTGAGGGTCAGGCTTCTGGGAAGGGTTAGAGTTAGGGTTTGGGCTAGGGTTAGGGTTAGGGGACGGGGACGGTTTAGGGTCCAGGTGAGGGCACGACAACGCTTTAGGGGGAGCGTACGTGTGAGGGCGCGGGTTAGTGTCAGCGTACGGGGTAGGATTAGGGGACGGGTGAGGGTCAGGCTTCGGGGAAGGGTTAGGGTTAGGGTTCGGGCTAGGGTTAGGGTTAGGGGACGGGGACAGTTTAGGGTCCAGGTGAGGGCACGACAACGCTTTAGGGGGAGCGTACGTGTGAGGGCGCGGGTTAGTGTCAGCGTACGGGTTAGGATTAGGGGACGGGTGAGGGTCAGGCTTCGGGGAAGGGTTAGGGTTAGGGTTCGGGCTAGGGTTAGGGTTAGGGGACGGGGACGGTTTAGGTTCCAGGTGAGGGTACGACAACGCTTTAGGGTGAGCGTACGTGTGAGGGCGTGGGTTAGTGTCAGCGTACGGGTTAGGATTAGGGGACGGGTGAGGGTCAGGCTTCGGGGAAGGGTTAGGGTTAGGGTTCGGGCTAGGGTTAGGGTTAGGGGACGGGGACGGTTTAGGGTCCAGTTGAGGGCACGACAACGCTTTAGGGGGAGCGTACGTGTGAGGGCGCGGGTTCGTGTCAGCGTACGGATTAGGATTAGGGGACGGGTTAGGGTCAGGCTTCGGGGAAGGGTTAGGGTTAGTGTTCGGGCTAGGGTTAGGGTTAGGGGACGGGGACGGTTTAGGGTCCAGGTGAGGGTACGACAACGCTTTAGGGGGAGCGTACGTGTGAGGGCGCGGGTTAGTGTCAGCGTACGGGTTAGAATTAGGGGACGGGTGAGGGTCAGGCTTAGTGTCAGCGTATGGGTTCGGATTAGGGGACGGGTGAGGGTCAGGCTTCGGGGAAGGGTTAGGGTTAGGGTTCGGGCTAGGGTTAGGGTTAGGGGACGGGGACGGTTTAGGGTCCAGGTGAGGGCACGATAACGCTTTAGGGGGAGCGTACGTGTGAGGGCGCGGGTTAGTGTCAGAGTACGGGTTAGGATTAGGGGACGGGTGAGGGTCAGGCTTCGGGGAAGGGTTAGAGTTAGGGTTCGGGCTAGGGTTAGATTTAGGGGACGGGGACGGTTTAGGGTCCAGGTGAGGGTACGACAACGCTTTAGAGGGAGCGTACGTGTGAGGGCGCGGGTTAGTGTCAGCGTACGGGTTAGGATTAGGGGACGGGTGAGGGTCAGGCTTCGGGGAAGGGTTAGGGTTAGGGTTCGGGCTAGGGTTAGGGTTAGGGGACGGGGACGGTTTAGGGTCCAGGTGAGGGTACGACAACGCTTTAGGGGGAGCGTACGTGTGAGGGCACGGGTTAGTGTCAGCGTACGGGTTCGGATTAGGGGACGGGTGAAGGTCAGGCTTCGGGGAAGGGTTAGGGTTAGGGTTCGGGCTAGGATTAGTGTTAGGGGACGGGGACGGTTTAGGGTCCAGCTGAGGGCACGACAACGCTTTAGGGGGAGCGTACGTGTGAGGGCGCGGGTTAGTGTCAGCGTACGGGTTAGGATTAGGGGACGGGTGAGGGTCAGGCTTCGGGGAAGTGTTAGAGTTAGGGTTCGGGCTAGGGTTAGGGTTAGGGGACGGGGACGGTTTAGGGTCCAGGTGAGGGTACGCCAACGCTTTAGGGGGAGCGTACGTGTGAGGGCGCGGGTTAGTGTCAGCATACGGGTTAGGATTAGCGGACGGGTGAGGGTCAGGCTTCGGGGCAGGGTTAGGGTTAGGGTTCGGGCTAGGGTTAGGGTTAGGGGACAGGGATGGTTTAGGGTCCAGGTGAGGGTACGACAACGCTTTAGGGGGAGCGTACGTGTGAGGGCGCGGGTTAGTGTCAGCGTACGGGTTAGGATTAGGGGACGGGTGAGGGTCAGGCTTCGGGGAAGGTTAGGGTTAGGGTTCAGGCTAGGGTTAGGGTTAGGGGACGGGGACGGTTTCGTGTCCAGGTGAGGGTACGACAACGCTTTAGGGGGAGCGTACGTGTGAGGGCGCTGGTTAGTGTCAGCGTACGGGTTAGGATTAGGGGACGGGTGAGGGTCAGGCTTCGGCGAAGGGTTAGGGTTAGGATTCGGACTCGGGTTAGGGTTAGGGGACAGGGACGGTTTAGGGTCCAGGTGAGGGCACGACAACGCTTTAGGGGGAGCGTACGTGTGAGGGCGCGGGTTAGTGTCAGCGTACGGGTTAGGATTAGGGGACGGGTGAGGGTCAGGCTTCGGGGAAGGGTTAGGGTTAGGGTTCGGGCTAGGGTTAGGGTTAGGGGACGGGGACGGTTTAGGGTCCAGGTGAGGGTACGACAACGCTTTAGGGGGAGCGTACGTGTGAGGGCGCGGGTTAGTGTCAGCGTACGGGTTAGGATTAGGTGACGGGTGAGGGTCAGGCTTCGGGGAAGGGTTAGGGTTAGGGTTCGGGCTAGGGTTAGGATTACGGGACGGGGACGGTTTAGGGTCCAGGTGAGGGTACGACAACGCTTTAGGGGCAGCGTACGTGTGAGGGCGCGGGTTAGTGTCAGCGTACGGGTTCGGATTAGGGGACGGGTTAGGGTCAGGCTTCGGGGAAGGGTTAGGGTTAGGGTTCGGGCTAGGGTTAGGGTTAGGGGACGGGGACGGTTTAGGGTCCAGGTGAGGGCACGACAACGCTTTAGGGGGAGCGTTCGTGTGAGGGCGCGGGTTAGTGTCAGCGTACGGGTTAGGATTAGGGGACGGGTGAGGGTCAGGCTTCGGGGAAGGGTTAGGGTTAGGGTTCGGGCTAGGGTTAGGGTTAGGGGACGGGGACGGTTTAGGGTCCAGGTGAGGGCACGACAACGCTTTAGGGGGAGTGTACGTGTGAGGGCGCGGGTTAGTGTCAGCGTACGGGTTAGGATTGGGGACGGGTGAGGGTCAGGCTTCGGGGAAGGGTTAGGGTTAGGGTTCGGGCTAGGGTTAGGGTTAGGGGACGGGGACGGTTTAGGGTCCAGGTGAGGGTACGACAACGCTTTAGGGGGAGCGTACGTGTGAGGGCGCGGGTTAGTGTCAGCGTACGGGTTAGAATTAGGGGACGGGTGAGGGTCAGGCTTCGGGGAAGGGTTAGGGTTAGGGTTCGGGCTAGGGTTAGGGTTAGGGGACGGGGACGGTTTAGGGTCCAGGTGAGGGCACGACAACGCTTTAGGGGGAGCGTACGTGTGAGGGCGCGGGTTAGTGTCAGCGTACGGGTTAGGATTAGGGGACGGGTGAGGGTCAGGCTTCGGGGAAGGGTTAGAGTTAGGGTTCGGGCTAGGGTTAGATTTAGGGGACGGGGACGGTTTAGGGTCCAGGTGAGGGTACGACAACGCTTTAGAGGGAGCGTACGTGTGAGGGCGCGGGTTAGTGTCAGCGTACGGGTTAGGATTAGGGGACGGGTGAGGGTCAGGCTTCGGGGAAGGGTTAGGGTTAGGGTTCGGGCTAGGGTTAGGGTTAGGGGACGGGGACGGTTTAGGGTCCAGGTGAGGGTACGACAACGCTTTAGGGGGAGCGTACGTGTGAGGGCGCGGGTTAGTGTCAGCGTACGGGTTCGGATTAGGGGACGGGTGAGGGTCAGGCTTCGGGGAAGGGTTAGGGTTAGGGTTCGGGCTAGGATTAGTGTTAGGGGACGGGGACGGTTTAGGGTCCAGCTGAGGGCACGACAACGCTTTAGGGGGAGCGTACGTGTGAGGGCGCGGGTTAGTGTCAGCGTACGGGTTAGGATTAGGGGACGGGTGAGGGTCAGGCTTCGGGGAAGGTTTAGGGTTAGGGTCGGGCTAGGGTTAGGGTTAGGGGACGGGGACGGTTTAGGGTCCAGGTGAGGGTACGACAACGCTTTACGGGGAGCGTACGTGTGAGGGCGCGGGTTAGTGTCAGCGTACGGGTTAGGATTGGGAACGGGTGAGGGTCTGGCTTCGGGGAAGGGTTAGGGTTAGGGTTCGGGCTAGGGTTAGGGTTAGGGGACGGGGACGGTTTAGGGTCCAGGTGAGGGCACGACAACGCTTTAGGGGGAGCGTACGTGTGAGGGCGCGGGTTAGCGTCAGCGTACGGGTTAGGATTGGGGTCGGGTGAGGGTCAGGCTTCGGGGAAGGGTTAGGGTTAGGGTTCGGGCTAGGGTTAGGGTTAGGGGACGGGGACGGTTTAGGGTCCAGGTGAGGGTACGACAACGCTTTAGGGGGAGCGTACGTGTGAGGGCGCGGGTTAGTGTCAGCGTACGGGTTAGGATTAGGGGACGGGTGAGTGTCAGGCTTCGGGGAAGGGTTAGAGTTAGGGTTCGGGCTAGGGTTAGGGTTAGGGGACGGGGACGGTTTAGGGTCCAGGTGAGTGTACGACAATGCTTTAGGGGGAGCGTACGTGTAAGGGCGCAGGTTAGTGTCAGCGTACGGGTTAGGATTAGGGGAAGGGTGAGGGTCAGGCTTCGGGGAAGGGTTAGGGTTAGGGTTCGGGCTAGGGTTAGGGTTAGGGGACGGGGACGGTTTCGTTTCCAGGTGAGGGTACGACAACGCTTTAGGGGGAGCGTACGTGTGAGGGCGCGGGTTAGTGTCAGCGTACCGGTTCGGATTAGGGGACGGGTGAGGGTCAGGCTTCGGGGAAGGGTTAGGGTTAGGGTTCGGGCTAGGGTTAGGGTTAGGGGACGGGGACGGTTTAGGGTCCAGGTGAGGGTACGACAACGCTTTAGGGGGAGCGTACGTGTGAGGGCGTGGGTTAGTGTCAGCGTACGGGTTAGGATTAGGGGACGGGTGAGGGTCAGGCTTCGGGGAAGGGTTAGGGTTAGGGTTCGGGCTAGGGTTAGGGTTAGGGGACGGGGACGGTTTCGTGTCCAGGTGAGGGCACAACAACGCTTTAGGGGGAGCATACGTGTGAGGGCGCGGGTTAGTGTCAGCGTACGGGTTAGGATTAGGGGACGGGTGAGGGTCAGGCTTCGGGGAAGGGTTAGGGTTAGGGTTCGGGCTAGGGTTAGGGGACGGGGACGGTTTAGGGTCCAGGTGAGGGCACGACAACGCTTTAGGGGGAGCGTACGTGTGAGGGCGTGGGTTAGTGTCAGCGTACGGGTTCGGATTAGGGGACGGGTGAGGGTCAGGCTTCGGGGAAGGGTTAGGGTTAGGGTTCGGGCTAGGGTTAGGGTTAGGGGACGGGGACGCTTTAGGGTCCAGGTGAGGGTACGACAACGCTTTAGGGGGAGCGTACGTGTGAGGGCGCGGGTTAGTGTCAGCGTACGGGTTAGGATTAGGGGACGGGTGAGGGTCAGGCTTCGGGGAAGTGTTAGGGTTAGGGTTCGGGCTAGGGTTAGGATTAGGGGACGGGGACGGTTTAGGGTCCAGGTGAGCGTACGACAATGCTTTAGGGGCAGCGTACGTGTGAGGGCGCGGGTTAGTGTCAGCGTACGGGTTCGGATTAGGGGACGGGTGAGGGTCAGGCTTCGGGGAAGTGTTAGGGTTAGGGTTCGGGCTAGGGTTAGTGTTAGGGGACGGGGACGATTTAGGGTCCAGGTGAGGGCACGACAACGCTTTAGGGGGAGCGTACGTGTGAGGGCGCGGGTTAGTGTCAGCGTACAGGTTAGGATTAGGGGACGGGTGAGGGTCAGGCTTCGGGGAAGGGTTAGGGTTGGGGTTCGGGCTAGGGTTAGGGTTAGGGGACGGGGACGGTTTAGGGTCCAGGTGAGGGCACGACAACGCTTTAGGGGCAGCGTACGTGTGAGGGCGCGGGTTAATGTCAGCGTACGGGTTAGGATTGGGGACGGGTGAGGGTCAGGTTTCGGGGAAGGGTTAGGGTTAGGGTTCGGGCTAGGGTTAGGGTTAGGGGACGGGGACGGTTTAGGGTCCAGGTGAGGGTACGACAACGCTTTAGGGTGAGCGTACGTGTGAGGGCGCGGCTTAGTGTCAGCGTACGGGTTAGGATTGGGGTCGGGTGAGGGTCAGGCTTCGGGGAAGGGTTAGGGTTAGGGTTCGGGCTAGGGTTAGGGTTAGGGGACGTGGACGGTTTCGTGTCCAGGTGAGGGTACGACAACGCTTTAGGGGGAGCGTACGTGTGAGGGCGCGGGTTAGTGTCAGCGTACGGGTTCGGATTAGGGGACGGGTGAGTGTCAGGCTTCGGGGAAGGGTTAGGGTTAGGGTTCGGGCTAGGGTTAGGGTTAGGGGACGGGGACGGTTTAGGGTCCAGGTGAGGGCACGACAACGCTTTAGGGGGAGCATACGTGTGAGGGCGCGGGTTAGTGTCAGCGTACGGGTTCGGATTAGGGGACGGGTGAGGGTCAGGCTTCGGGGAAGGGTTAGGGTTAGGGTTCGGGCTAGGGTTAGGGTTAGGGGACGGGGACGGTTTAGGGTCCAGGTGAGGGTACGACAACGCTTTAGGGGGAGCGTACGTGTGAGGGCGTGGGTTAGTGTCAGCGTACGGGTTAGGATTAGGGGACGGGTGAGGGTCAGGCTTCGGGGAAGGGTTAGGGTTAGGGTTCGGGCTAGGGTTAGGATTAGGGGACGGGGACGGTTTAGGGTCCAGGTGAGGGTACGACAACGCTTTAGGGGGAGCGTACGTGTGAGGGCGTGGGTTAGTGTCAGCGTACGGGTTAGGATTAGGGGACGGGTGAGGGTCAGGCTTCGGGGAAGGGTTAGGGTTAGGGTTCCGGCTAGGGTTAGGGTTAGGGGATGGGGACGGTTTAGGGTCCAGGTGAGGGCACGACAACGCTTTAGGGGGAGCGTACGTGTGAGGGCGCGGGTTAGTGTCAGCGTACGGGTTAGGATTAGGGGACGGGTGAGGGTCAGGCTTCGGGGAAGGGTTAGGGTTAGGGTTCGGGCTAGGGTTAGGGTTAGGGGACGGGGACGGTTTAGGGTCCAGGTGAGGGTACGACAACGCTTTAGGGGGAGCGTACGTGTGAGGGCGCGGGTTAGTGTCAGCGTACGGGTTAGGATTAGGGGACGGGTGAGGGTCAGGCTTCGGGGAAGGGTTAGGGTTGTGGTTCGGGCTAGGGTTAGGTATAGGGGATGGGGACGGTTTAGGGTCCAGGTGAGGGTACGACAACGCTTTAGGGGGAGCGTACGTGTGAGGGCGCGGGTTAGTGTCAGCGTACGGGTTCGGATTATGGGACGGGTGAGGGTCAGGCTTCGGGGAAGGGTTAGGGTTCGGGTTCGGGCTAGGGTTAGTGTTAGGTGACGGGGACGGTTTAGGGTCCAGCTGAGGGCACGACAACGCTTTAGGGGGAGCGTACGTGTGAGGGCGTGGGTTAGTGTCAGCGTACGGGTTAGGATTAGGGGACGGGTGAGGGTCAGGCTTTGGGGAATGGTTAGGGTTAGGGTTCGGGCTAGGGTTAGGGTTAGGGGACGGGGACGGTTTATGGTCCAGGTGAGGGCACGACAACGCTTTAGGGGGAGCGTACGTGTGAGGGCGCGGGTTAGTGTCAGCGTACGGGTTAGGATTAGGGGACGGGTGAGGGTCAGGTTTCGGGGAAGGGTTAGGGTTAGGGTTCGGGCTAGGGTTAGGGTTAGGGGACGGGGACGGTTTAGGGTCCAGGTGAGGGCACGACAACGCTTTAGGGGGAGCGTACGTGTGAGGGCGCGGGTTAGTGTCAGCGTACGGGTTAGGATTAGGGGACGGGTGAGGGTCAGGCTTCGGGGAAGGGTTAGGGTTAGGGTTCGGGCTAGGGTTAGGGTTAGGGGACGGGGACGGTTTAGGGTCCAGGTGAGGGTACGACAACGCTTTAGGGGGAGCGTACGTTTGAGGGCGCGGGTTAGTGTCAGCGTACGGGTTAGGATTAGGGGACGGGTGAGGGTCAGGCTTCGGGGAAGGGTTAGGGTTAGGGTTCGGGCTAGGGTTAGGGTTAGGGGACGGGGACGGTTTAGGGTCCAGCTGAGGGCACGACAACGCTTTAGGGGGAGCGTACGTGTGAGGGCGTGGGTTAGTGTCAGCGTACGGGTTAGGATTAGGGGACGGGTGAGGGTCAGGCTTCGGGGAAGGGTTAGGGTTAGGGTTCGGGCTAGGGTTAGGGTTAGGGGACGGGAACGGTTTAGGGTCCAGGTGAGGGTACGACAACACTTTAGGGGAAGCGTACGTGTGAGGGTGCGGGTTAGTGTCAGCGTACGGGTTAGGATTAGGGGACGGGTGAGGGTCAGGCTTCGGGGAAGGGTTAGGGTTAGGGTTCGGGCTAGGGTTAGGGTTAGGGGACGGGGACGGTTTAGGGTCCAGGTGAGGGTACGACAACGCTTTAGGGGGAGCGTACGTGTGAGGGCGCGGGTTAGTGTCAGCGTACGGGTTACGATTAGGGGACGGGTGAGGGTCAGGCTTCGGGGAAGGGTTAGGGTTAGGGTTCGGGCTAGGGTTAGGGTTAGGGGACGGCGACGGTTTAGGGTCCAGGTGAGGGTACGACAACGCTTTAGGGGGAGCGTACGTGTGAGGGCGCGGGTTAGTGTCAGCGTACGGGTTAGGATTAGGGGACGGGTGAGGGTCAGGCTTCGGGGAAGGGTTAGGGTTAGGGTTCGGGCTAGGGTTAGGGTTAGGGGACGGGGACGGTTTAGGGTCCAGCTGAGGGCACGACAACACTTTAGGGGGAGCGTACGTGTGAGGGCGCGGGTTAGTGTCAGCGTACGGGTTAGGATTAGGGGACGGGCGAGGGTCAGGCTTCGGGGAAGGGTTAGGGTTAGGGTTCGGGCTAGGGTTAGGGTTAGGGGACGGGGACGGTTTAGGGTCCAGGTGAGGGCACGACAACGCTTTAGGGGGAGCGTACGTGTGAGGGCGCGGGTTAGTGTCAGCGTACGGGTTAGGATTAGGGGACGGGTGAGGGTCAGGCTTCGGGGAAGGGTTAGGGTTAGGGTTCGGGCTAGGGTTAGGGTTAGGGATCGGGGACGGTTTAGGCTCCAGGTGAGGGTACGAAAACGCTTTAGGGGGAGCGTACGTGTGAGGTCGCGGGTTAGTGTCAGCGTACGGGTTAGGATTAGGGGACGGGAGAGGGTCAGGCTTTGGGGAAGGGTTAGGGTTAGGGTTCGGGCTAGGGTTAGGGTTAGGGGACGGGGACGGTTTATGGTCCAGGTGAGGGCACGACAACGCTTTAGGGGGAGCGTACGTGTGAGGGCGCGGGTTAGTGTCAGCGTACGGGTTAGGATTAGGGGACGGGTGAGGGTCAGGCTTCGGGGAAGGTTTAGGGTTAGGGTTCGGGCTAGGGTTAGGGTTAGGGTACGGGGACGGTTTAGGGTCAAGGTGATGGCACGACAACGCTTTAGGGGGAGCGTACGTGTGTGGGCGCGGGTTAGTGTCAGCATACGGGTTAGGATTAGGGGACGGGTGAGGGTCAGGCTTCGGGGAAGGGTTAGGGTTAGGGTTCGGGCTAGGGTTAGGGTTAGGGGACGGGGACGGTTTAGGGTCCAGGTGAGGGTACGACAACGCTTTAGGTTGAGCGTACGTGTGAGGGCGCGGGTTAGTGTCAGCGTACGGGTTAGGATTAGGGGACGGGTGAGGGTCAGGCTTCGGGGAAGGGTTAGGGTTAGGGTTCGGGCTAGGGTTAGGGGACGGGGACGGGGACGGTTTAGGGTCCAGCTGAGGGCACGACAACGCTTTAGGGGGAGCGTACGTGTGAGGGCGTGGGTTAGTGTCAGCGTACGGGTTAGGATTAGGGGACGGGTGAGGGTCAGGCTTCGGGGAAGGGTTAGGGTTAGGGTTCGGGCTAGGGTTAGGGTTAGGGGACGGGGACGGTTTAGGGTCCAGGTGAGGGTACGACAACGCTTTAGGGGGAGCGTACGTGTGAGGGCGCGGGTTAGTGTCAGCGTACGGGTTAGGATTAGGGGACGGGTGAGGGTCAGGCTTCGGGGAAGGGTTAGGGTTAGGGTTCGGGCTAGGGTTAGGGTTAGGGGACGGGGACGGTTTAGGGTCCAGGTGAGGGTACGACAACGCTTTAGGGGGAGCGTACGTGTGAGGGCGCGGGTTAGTGTCAGCGTACGGGTTAGGATTAGGGGACGGGTGAGGGTCAGGCTTCGGGGAAGGGTTAGGGTTAGGGTTCGGGCTAGGGCTAGGGTTAGGGGACGGGGACGGTTTAGGGTCCAGCTGAGGGCACGACAACGCTTTAGGGGGAGCGTACGTGTGAGGGCGCGGGTTAGTGTCAGCGTACGGGTTAGGATTAGGGGACGGGTGAGGGTCAGGCTTCGGGGAAGGGTTAGGGTTAGGGTTCGGGCTAGGGTTAGGGTTAGGGGACGGGGACGGTTTAGGGTCCAGGTGAGGGCACGACAACGCTTTAGGGGGAGCGTACGTGTGAGGGCGCGGGTTAGTGTCAGCGTACGGGATAGGATTAGGGGACGGGTGAGGGTCAGGCTTTGGGGAAGGGTTAGGGTTAGGGTTCGGGCTAGGGTTACGGTTAGGGGATGGGGACGGTTTAGGGTCCAGGTGAGGGTACGACAACGCTTTAGGGGGAGCGGACGTGTGAGGGCGCGGGTTAGTGTCAGCGTACGGGTTACGATTAGGGGACGGGTGAGGGTCAGGCTTCGGGGAAGGGTTAGGGTTAGGGTTCGGGCTAGGGTTAGGGTTAGGGGACGGCGACGGTTTAGGGTCCAGGTGAGGGTACGACAACGCTTTAGGGGGAGCGTACGTGTGAGGGCGCGGGTTAGTGTCAGCGTACGGGTTAGGATTAGGGGACGGGTGAGGGTCAGGCTTCGGGGAAGGGTTAGGGTTAGGGTTCGGGCTAGGGTTAGGGTTAGGGGACGGGGACGGTTTAGGGTCCAGCTGAGGGCACGACAACACTTTAGGGGGAGCGTACGTGTGAGGGCGCGGGTTAGTGTCAGCGTACGGGTTAGGATTAGGGGACGGGCGAGGGTCAGGCTTCGGGGAAGGGTTAGGGTTAGGGTTCGGGCTAGGGTTAGGGTTAGGGGACGGGGACGGTTTAGGGTCCAGGTGAGGGCACGACAACGCTTTAGGGGGAGCGTACGTGTGAGGGCGCGGGTTAGTGTCAGCGTACGGGTTAGGATTAGGGGACGGGTGAGGGTCAGGCTTCGGGGAAGGGTTAGGGTTAGGGTTCGGGCTAGGGTTAGGGTTAGGGATCGGGGACGGTTTAGGCTCCAGGTGAGGGTACGAAAACGCTTTAGGGGGAGCGTACGTGTGAGGTCGCGGGTTAGTGTCAGCGTACGGGTTAGGATTAGGGGACGGGAGAGGGTCAGGCTTTGGGGAAGGGTTAGGGTTAGGGTTCGGGCTAGGGTTAGGGTTAGGGGACGGGGACGGTTTATGGTCCAGGTGAGGGCACGACAACGCTTTAGGGGGAGCGTACGTGTGAGGGCGCGGGTTAGTGTCAGCGTACGGGTTAGGATTAGGGGACGGGTGAGGGTCAGGCTTCGGGGAAGGTTTAGGGTTAGGGTTCGGGCTAGGGTTAGGGTTAGGGTACGGGGACGGTTTAGGGTCAAGGTGATGGCACGACAACGCTTTAGGGGGAGCGTACGTGTGTGGGCGCGGGTTAGTGTCAGCATACGGGTTAGGATTAGGGGACGGGTGAGGGTCAGGCTTCGGGGAAGGGTTAGGGTTAGGGTTCGGGCTAGGGTTAGGGTTAGGGGACGGGGACGGTTTAGGGTCCAGGTGAGGGTACGACAACGCTTTAGGTTGAGCGTACGTGTGAGGGCGCGGGTTAGTGTCAGCGTACGGGTTAGGATTAGGGGACGGGTGAGGGTCAGGCTTCGGGGAAGGGTTAGGGTTAGGGTTCGGGCTAGGGTTAGGGGACGGGGACGGGGACGGTTTAGGGTCCAGCTGAGGGCACGACAACGCTTTAGGGGGAGCGTACGTGTGAGGGCGTGGGTTAGTGTCAGCGTACGGGTTAGGATTAGGGGACGGGTGAGGGTCAGGCTTCGGGGAAGGGTTAGGGTTAGGGTTCGGGCTAGGGTTAGGGTTAGGGGACGGGGACGGTTTAGGGTCCAGGTGAGGGTACGACAACGCTTTAGGGGGAGCGTACGTGTGAGGGCGCGGGTTAGTGTCAGCGTACGGGTTAGGATTAGGGGACGGGTGAGGGTCAGGCTTCGGGGAAGGGTTAGGGTTAGGGTTCGGGCTAGGGTTAGGGTTAGGGGACGGGGACGGTTTAGGGTCCAGGTGAGGGTACGACAACGCTTTAGGGGGAGCGTACGTGTGAGGGCGCGGGTTAGTGTCAGCGTACGGGTTAGGATTAGGGGACGGGTGAGGGTCAGGCTTCGGGGAAGGGTTAGGGTTAGGGTTCGGGCTAGGGCTAGGGTTAGGGGACGGGGACGGTTTAGGGTCCAGGTGAGGGCACGACAACGCTTTAGGGGGAGCGTACGTGTGAGGGCGCGGGTTAGTGTCAGCGTACGGGTTAGGATTAGGGGACGGGTGAGGGTCAGGCTTCGGGGAAGGGTTAGGGTTAGGGTTCGGGCTAGGGTTAGGGTTAGGGGACGGGGACGGTTTAGGGTCCAGGTGAGGGCACGACAACGCTTTAGGGGGAGCGTACGTGTGAGGGCGCGGGTTAGTGTCAGCGTACGGGATAGGATTAGGGGACGGGTGAGGGTCAGGCTTTGGGGAAGGGTTAGGGTTAGGGTTCGGGCTAGGGTTACGGTTAGGGGATGGGGACGGTTTAGGGTCCAGGTGAGGGTACGACAACGCTTTAGGGGGAGCGGACGTGTGAGGGCGTGGGTTAGTGTCAGCGTACGGGTTCGGATTAGGGGACGAGTGAGGGTCAGGCTTCGGGGAAGGGTTAGGGTTAGGGTTCGGGCTAGGGTTAGTGTTAGGTGACGGGGACGGTTTAGGGTCCAGCTGAGGGCACGACAACGCTTTAGGGGGAGCGTACGTGTGAGGGCGCGGGTTAGTGTCAGCGTACGGGTTAGGATTAGGGGACGGGTGAGGGTCAGGCTTCGGGGAAGGGTTAGGGTTAGGGTTCGGGCTAGGGTTAGGGTTAGGGGACGGGGACGGTTTAGGGTCCAGGTGAGGGTACGACAACGCTTTAGGGGGAGCGTACGTGTGAGGGCGTGGGTTAGTGTCAGCGTACGGGTTAGGATTAGGGGACGGGTGAGGGTCAGGCTTCGGGGAAGGGTTAGGGTTAGGGTTCGGGCTAGGGTTAGGGTTAGGGGACGGGGACGGTTTAGGGTCCAGGTGAGGGTACGACAACGCTTTAGGGGCAGCGTACGTGTGAGGGCGCGGGTTAGTGTCAGCGTACGGGTTCGGATTAGGGGACGGGTTAGGGTCAGGCTTCGGGGAAGTGTTAGGGTTAGGGTTCGGGCTAGGGTTAGGGTTAGGGGACGGGGACAGTTTAGGGTCCAGGTGAGGGCACGACAACGCTTTAGGGGGAGCGTTCGTGTGAGGGCGCGGGTTAGTGTCAGCGTACGGGTTAGGATTAGGGGACGGGTGAGGGTCAGGCTTCGGGGAAGGGTTAGGGTTAGGGTTCGGGCTAGGGTTAGGGTTAGGGGACGGGGACGGTTTAGGGTCCAGGTGAGGGCACGACAACGCTTTAGGGGGAGCGTACGTGTGAGGGCGCGGGTTAGTGTCAGCGTACGGGTTAGGATTGGGGACGGGTGAGGGTCAGGCTTCGGGGAAGGGTTAGGGTTAGGGTTCGGGCTAGGGTTAGGGTTAGGGGACGGGGACGGTTTAGGGTCCAGGTGAGGGTACGACAACGCTTTAGGGGGAGAGTACGTGTGAGGGCGCGGGTTAGTGTCAGCGTACGGGTTAGGATTAGGGGACGGGTGAGGGTCAGGCTTCTGGGAAGGGTTAGAGTTAGGGTTTGGGCTAGGGTTAGGGTTAGGGGACGGGGACGGTTTAGGGTCCAGGTGAGGGTACGACAACGCTTTAGGGGGAGCGTACGTGTGAGGGCGCGGGTTAGTGTCAGCGTACGGGGTAGGATTAGGGGACGGGTGAGGGTCAGGCTTCGGGGAAGGGTTAGGGTTAGGGTTCGGGCTAGGGTTAGGGTTAGGGGACGGGGACAGTTTAGGGTCCAGGTGAGGGCACGACAACGCTTTAGGGGGAGCGTACGTGTGAGGGCGCGGGTTAGTGTCAGCGTACGGGTTCGGATTAGGGGACGGGTGAGGGTCAGGCTTCGGGGAAGGGTTAGGGTTAGGGTTCGGGCTAGGGTTAGGGTTAGGGGACGGGGACGGTTTAGGGTCCAGGTGAGGGTACGACAACGCTTTAGGGGGAGCGTACGTGTGAGGGCGTGGGTTAGTGTCAGCGTACGGGTTAGGATTAGGGGACGGGTGAGGGTCAGGCTTCGGGGAAGGGTTAGGGTTAGGGTTCGGGCTAGGGTTAGGGTTAGGGTACGGGGACGGTTTAGGGTCCAGTTGAGGGCACGACAACGCTTTAGGGGGAGCGTACGTGTGAGGGCGCGGGTTAGTGTCAGCGTACGGATTAGGATTAGGGGACGGGTTAGGGTCAGGCTTCGGGGAAGGGTTAGGGTTAGTGTTCGGGCTAGGGTTAGGGTTAGGGGACGGGGACGGTTTAGGGTCCAGGTGAGGGTACGACAACGCTTTAGGGGGAGCGTACGTGTGAGGGCGCGGGTTAGTGTCAGCGTACGGGTTAGAATTAGGGGACGGGTGAGGGTCAGGCTTCGGGGAAGGGTTAGGGTTAGGGTTCGGGCTAGGGTTAGGGTTAGGGGACGGGGACGGTTTAGGGTCCAGGTGAGGGCACGACAACGCTTTAGGGGGAGCGTACGTGTGAGGGCGCGGGTTAGTGTCAGCGTACGGGTTAGGATTAGGGGACGGGTGAGGGTCAGGCTTCGGGGAAGGGTTAGAGTTAGGGTTCGGGCTAGGGTTAGATTTAGGGGACGGGGACGGTTTAGGGTCCAGGTGAGGGTACGACAACGCTTTAGAGGGAGCGTACGTGTGAGGGCGCGGGTTAGTGTCAGCGTACGGGTTAGGATTAGGGGACGGGTGAGGGTCAGGCTTCGGGGAAAGGTTAGGGTTAGGGTTCGGGCTAGGGTTAGGGTTAGGGGACGGGGACGGTTTAGGGTCCAGGTGAGGGTACGACAACGCTTTAGGGGGAGCGTACGTGTGAGGGCGCGGGTTAGTGTCAGCGTACGGGTTCGGATTAGGGGACGGGTGAGGGTCAGGCTTCGGGGAAGGGATAGGGTTAGGGTTCGGGCTAGGATTAGTGTTAGAGGACGGGGACGGTTTAGGGTCCAGCTGAGGGCACGACAACGCTTTAGGGGGAGCGTACGTGTGAGGGCGCGGGTTAGTGTCAGCGTACGGGTTAGGATTAGGGGACGGGTGAGGGTCAGGCTTCGGGGAAGGTTTAGGGTTAGGGTCGGGCTAGGGTTAGGGTTAGGGGACGGGGACGGTTTAGGGTCCAGGTGAGGGTACGACAACGCTTTACGGGGAGCGTACGTGTGAGGGCGCGGGTTAGTGTCAGCGTACGGGTTAGGATTGGGAACGGGTGAGGGTCTGGCTTCGGGGAAGGGTTAGGGTTAGGGTTCGGGCTAGGGTTAGGGTTAGGGGACGGGGACGGTTTAGGGTCCAGGTGAGGGTACGACAACGCTTTAGGGGGAGCGTACGTGTGAGGGCGCGGGTTAGTGTCAGCGTACGGGTTAGGATTAGGGGACGGGTGAGGGTCAGGCTTCGGGGAATGTTAGGGTTAGGGTTCGGGCTAGGGTTAGGGTTAGGGGACGGGGACGGTTTAGGGTCCAGGTGAGGGTACGACAACGCTTTAGGGGGAGCGTACGTGTGAGGGCGCGGGTTAGTGTCAGCATACGGGTTAGGATTTGGGACGGGTGAGGGTCAGGCTTCGGGGAAGGGTTAGGGTTAGGGTTCGGGCTAGGGTTAGGGTTAGGTGACGGGGACGGTTTAGGGTCCAGGTGAGGGTACGACAACGCTTTAGGGGGAGCGTACGTGTGAGGGCGCGGGTTAGTGTCAGCGTACGGGATAGGATTATTGGACGGGTGAGGGTCAGGCTTCGGGGAAGGGTTAGGGTTAGGGTTCGGGCTAGGGTTAGGGTTAGGGGACGGGGACGGTTTAGGGTCCAGGTGAGGGCACGACAACGCTTTAGGGGGAGCGTACGTGTGAGGGCGCGGGTTAGCGTCAGCGTACGGGTTAGGATTGGGGTCGGGTGAGGGTCAGGCTTCGGGGAAGGGTTAGGGTTAGGGTTCGGGCTAGGGTTAGGGTTAGGGGACGGGGACGGTTTAGGGTCCAGGTGAGGGTACGACAACGCTTTAGGGGGAGCGTACGTGTGAGGGCGCGGGTTAGTGTCAGCGTACGGGTTAGGATTAGGGGAAGGGTGAGGGTCAGGCTTCGGGGAAGGGTTAGGGTTAGGGTTCGGGCTAGGGTTAGGGTTAGGGGACGGGGACGGTTTCGTTTCCAGGTGAGGGTACGACAACGCTTTAGGGGGAGAGTACGTGTGAGGGCGCGGGTTAGTGTCAGCGTACCGGTTCGGATTAGGGGACGGGTGAGGGTCAGGCTTCGGGGAAGGTTTAGGGTTAGGGTTCGGGCTAGGGTTAGGGTTAGGGGACGGGGACGGTTTAGGGTCCAGGTGAGGGTACGACAACGCTTTAGGGGGAGCGTACGTGTGAGGGCGTGGGTTAGTGTCAGCGTACGGGTTAGGATTAGGGGACGGGTGAGGGTCAGGCTTCGGGGAAGGGTTAGGGTTAGGGTTCGGGCTAGGGTTAGGGTTAGGGGACGGGGACGGTTTCGTGTCCAGGTGAGGGCACAACAACGCTTTAGGGGGAGCATACGTGTGAGGGCGCGGGTTAGTGTCAGCGTACGGGTTAGGATTAGGGGACGGGTGAGGGTCAGGCTTCGGGGAAGGGTTAGGGTTAGGGTTCGGGCTAGGGTTAGGGGACGGGGACGGTTTAGGGTCCAGCTGAGGGCACGACAACGCTTTAGGGGGAGCGTACGTGTGAGGGCGCGGGTTAGTGTCAGCGTACGGGTTAGGATTAGGGGACGGGTGAGGGTCAGGCTTCGGGGAAGGGTTAGGGTTAGGGTTCGGGCTAGGGTTAGGGTTAGGGGACGGGGACGGTTTAGGGTCCAGGTGAGGGTACGACAACGCTTTAGGGGGAGCGTACGTGTGAGGGCGTGGGTTAGTGTCAGCGTACGGGTTAGGATTAGGGGACGGGTGAGGGTCAGGCTTCGGGGAAGGGTTAGGGTTAGGGTTCGGGCTAGGGTTAGGGTTAGGGGACGGGGACGGTTTAGGGTCCAGGTGAGGGTACGACAACGCTTTAGGGGCAGCGTACGTGTGAGGGCGCGGGTTAGTGTCAGCGTACGGGTTCGGATTAGGGAACGGGTTAGGGTCAGGCTTCGGGGAAGTGTTAGGGTTAGGGTTCGGGCTAGGGTTAGGGTTAGGGGACGGGGACAGTTTAGGGTCCAGGTGAGGGCACGACAACGCTTTAGGGGGAGCGTTCGTGTGAGGGCGCGGGTTAGTGTCAGCGTACGGGTTAGGATTAGGGGACGGGTGAGGGTCAGGCTTCGGGGAAGGGTTAGGGTTAGGGTTCGGGCTAGGGTTAGGGTTAGGGGACGGGGACGGTTTAGGGTCCAGGTGAGGGCACGACAACGCTTTAGGGGGAGCGTACGTGTGAGGGCGCGGGTTAGTGTCAGCGTACGGGTTAGGATTGGGGACGGGTGAGGGTCAGGCTTCGGGGAAGGGTTAGGGTTAGGGTTCGGGCTAGGGTTAGGGTTAGGGGACGGGGACGGTTTAGGGTCCAGGTGAGGGTACGACAACGCTTTAGGGGGAGAGTACGTGTGAGGGCGCGGGTTAGTGTCAGCGTACGGGTTAGGATTAGGGGACGGGTGAGGGTCAGGCTTCTGGGAAGGGTTAGAGTTAGGGTTTGGGCTAGGGTTAGGGTTAGGGGACGGGGACGGTTTAGGGTCCAGGTGAGGGTACGACAACGCTTTAGGGGGAGCGTACGTGTGAGGGCGCGGGTTAGTGTCAGCGTACGGGGTAGGATTAGGGGACGGGTGAGGGTCAGGCTTCGGGGAAGGGTTAGGGTTAGGGTTCGGGCTAGGGTTAGGGTTAGGGGACGGGGACAGTTTAGGGTCCAGGTGAGGGCACGACAACGCTTTAGGGGGAGCGTACGTGTGAGGGCGCGGGTTAGTGTCAGCGTACGGGTTCGGATTAGGGGACGGGTGAGGGTCAGGCTTCGGGGAAGGGTTAGGGTTAGGGTTCGGGCTAGGGTTAGGGTTAGGGGACGGGGACGGTTTAGGGTCCAGGTGAGGGTACGACAACGCTTTAGGGGGAGCGTACGTGTGAGGGCGTGGGTTAGTGTCAGCGTACGGGTTAGGATTAGGGGACGGGTGAGGGTCAGGCTTCGGGGAAGGGTTAGGGTTAGGGTTCGGGCTAGGGTTAGGGTTAGGGTACGGGGACGGTTTAGGGTCCAGTTGAGGGCACGACAACGCTTTAGGGGGAGCGTACGTGTGAGGGCGCGGGTTAGTGTCAGCGTACGGATTAGGATTAGGGGACGGGTTAGGGTCAGGCTTCGGGGAAGGGTTAGGGTTAGTGTTCGGGCTAGGGTTAGGGTTAGGGGACGGGGACGGTTTAGGGTCCAGGTGAGGGTACGACAACGCTTTAGGGGGAGCGTACGTGTGAGGGCGCGGGTTAGTGTCAGCGTACGGGTTAGAATTAGGGGACGGGTGAGGGTCAGGCTTCGGGGAAGGGTTAGGGTTAGGGTTCGGGCTAGGGTTAGGGTTAGGGGACGGGGACGGTTTAGGGTCCAGGTGAGGGCACGACAACGCTTTAGGGGGAGCGTACGTGTGAGGGCGCGGGTTAGTGTCAGCGTACGGGTTAGGATTAGGGGACGGGTGAGGGTCAGGCTTCGGGGAAGGGTTAGAGTTAGGGTTCGGGCTAGGGTTAGATTTAGGGGACGGGGACGGTTTAGGGTCCAGGTGAGGGTACGACAACGCTTTAGAGGGAGCGTACGTGTGAGGGCGCGGGTTAGTGTCAGCGTACGGGTTAGGATTAGGGGACGGGTGAGGGTCAGGCTTCGGGGAAAGGTTAGGGTTAGGGTTCGGGCTAGGGTTAGGGTTAGGGGACGGGGACGGTTTAGGGTCCAGGTGAGGGTACGACAACGCTTTAGGGGGAGCGTACGTGTGAGGGCGCGGGTTAGTGTCAGCGTACGGGTTCGGATTAGGGGACGGGTGAGGGTCAGGCTTCGGGGAAGGGATAGGGTTAGGGTTCGGGCTAGGATTAGTGTTAGGGGACGGGGACGGTTTAGGGTCCAGCTGAGGGCACGACAACGCTTTAGGGGGAGCGTACGTGTGAGGGCGCGGGTTAGTGTCAGCGTACGGGTTAGGATTAGGGGACGGGTGAGGGTCAGGCTTCGGGGAAGGTTTAGGGTTAGGGTCGGGCTAGGGTTAGGGTTAGGGGACGGGGACGGTTTAGGGTCCAGGTGAGGGTACGACAACGCTTTACGGGGAGCGTACGTGTGAGGGCGCGGGTTAGTGTCAGCGTACGGGTTAGGATTGGGAACGGGTGAGGGTCTGGCTTCGGGGAAGGGTTAGGGTTAGGGTTCGGGCTAGGGTTAGGGTTAGGGGACGGGGACGGTTTAGGGTCCAGGTGAGGGTACGACAACGCTTTAGGGGGAGCGTACGTGTGAGGGCGCGGGTTAGTGTCAGCGTACGGGTTAGGATTAGGGGACGGGTGAGGGTCAGGCTTCGGGGAATGTTAGGGTTAGGGTTCGGGCTAGGGTTAGGGTTAGGGGACGGGGACGGTTTAGGGTCCAGGTGAGGGTACGACAACGCTTTAGGGGGAGCGTACGTGTGAGGGCGCGGGTTAGTGTCAGCATACGGGTTAGGATTTGGGACGGGTGAGGGTCAGGCTTCGGGGAAGGGTTAGGGTTAGGGTTCGGGCTAGGGTTAGGGTTAGGTGACGGGGACGGTTTAGGGTCCAGGTGAGGGTACGACAACGCTTTAGGGGGAGCGTACGTGTGAGGGCGCGGGTTAGTGTCAGCGTACGGGATAGGATTATTGGACGGGTGAGGGTCAGGCTTCGGGGAAGGGTTAGGGTTAGGGTTCGGGCTAGGGTTAGGGTTAGGGGACGGGGACGGTTTAGGGTCCAGGTGAGGGCACGACAACGCTTTAGGGGGAGCGTACGTGTGAGGGCGCGGGTTAGCGTCAGCGTACGGGTTAGGATTGGGGTCGGGTGAGGGTCAGGCTTCGGGGAAGGGTTAGGGTTAGGGTTCGGGCTAGGGTTAGGGTTAGGGGACGGGGACGGTTTAGGGTCCAGGTGAGGGTACGACAACGCTTTAGGGGGAGCGTACGTGTGAGGGCGCGGGTTAGTGTCAGCGTACGGGTTAGGATTAGGGGACGGGTGAGTGTCAGGCTTCGGGGAAGTGTTAGAGTTAGGGTTCGGGCTAGGGTTAGGGTTAGGGGACGGGGACGGTTTAGGGTCCAGGTGAGTGTACGACAATGCTTTAGGGGGAGCGTACGTGTGAGGGTGCGGGTTAGTGTCAGCGTACGGGTTAGGATTAGGGGAAGGGTGAGGGTCAGGCTTCGGGGAAGGGTTAGGGTTAGGGTTCGGGCTAGGGTTAGGGTTAGGGGACGGGGACGGTTTCGTTTCCAGGTGAGGGTACGACAACGCTTTAGGGGGAGAGTACGTGTGAGGGCGCGGGTTAGTGTCAGCGTACCGGTTCGGATTAGGGGACGGGTGAGGGTCAGGCTTCGGGGAAGGTTTAGGGTTAGGGTTCGGGCTAGGGTTAGGGTTAGGGGACGGGGACGGTTTAGGGTCCAGGTGAGGGTACGACAACGCTTTAGGGGGAGCGTACGTGTGAGGGCGTGGGTTAGTGTCAGCGTACGGGTTAGGATTAGGGGACGGGTGAGGGTCAGGCTTCGGGGAAGGGTTAGGGTTAGGGTTCGGGCTAGGGTTAGGGTTAGGGGACGGGGACGGTTTCGTGTCCAGGTGAGGGCACAACAACGCTTTAGGGGGAGCATACGTGTGAGGGCGCGGGTTAGTGTCAGCGTACGGGTTAGGATTAGGGGACGGGTGAGGGTCAGGCTTCGGGGAAGGGTTAGGGTTAGGGTTCGGGCTAGGGTTAGGGGACGGGGACGGTTTAGGGTCCAGGTGAGGGCACGACAACGCTTTAGGGGGAGCGTACGTGTGAGGGCGTGGGTTAGTGTCAGCGTACGGGTTCGGATTAGGGGACGGGTGAGGGTCAGGCTTCGGGGAAGGGTTAGGGTTAGGGTTCGGGCTAGGGTTAGGGTTAGGGGACGGGGACGCTTTAGGGTCCAGGTGAGGGTACGACAACGCTTTAGGGGGAGCGTACGTGTGAGGGCGCGGGTTAGTGTCAGCGTACGGGTTAGGATTAGGGGACGGGTGAGGGTCAGGCTTCGGGGAAGGGTTAGGGTTAGGGTTCGGGCTAGGGTTAGGATTAGGGGACGGGGACGGTTTAGGGTCCAGGTGAGCGTACGACAATGCTTTAGGGGCAGCGTACGTGTGAGGGCGCGGGTTAGTGTCAGCGTACGGGTTCGGATTAGGGGACGGGTGAGGGTCAGGCTTCGGGGAAGTGTTAGGGTTAGGGTTCGGGCTAGGGTTAGTGTTAGGGGACGGGGACGGTTTAGGGTCCAGGTGAGGGCACGACAACGCTTTAGGGGGAGCGTACGTGTGAGGGCGCGGGTTAGTGTCAGCGTACGGGTTAGGATTAGGGGACGGGTGAGGGTCAGGCTTCGCGGAAGGGTTAGGGTTGGGGTTCGGGCTAGGGTTAGGGTTAGGGGACGGGGACGGTTTAGGGTCCAGGTGAGGGCACGACAACGCTTTAGGGGCAGCGTACGTGTGAGGGCGCGGGTTAGTGTCAGCGTACGGGTTAGGATTGGGGACGGGTGAGGGTCAGGCTTCGGGGAAGGGTTAGGGTTAGGGGACGGGGACGGTTTAGGGTCCAGGTGAGGGTACGACAACGCTTTAGGGTGAGCGTACGTGTGAGGGCGCGGGTTAGTGTCAGCGTACGGGTTAGGATTAGGGGACGGGTGAGGGTCAGGCTTCGGGGAAGGGTTAGGGTTAGGGTTCGGGCTAGGGTTAGGGTTAGGGGACGGGGACGGTTTAGGGTCCAGGTGAGGGTACGACAACGCTTTAGGGGGAGCGTACGTTTGAGGGCGCGGGTTAGTGTCAGCGTACGGGTTAGGATTAGGGGACGGGTGAGGGTCAGGCTTCGGGGAAGGGTTAGGGTTAGGGTTCGGGCTAGGGTTAGGGTTAGGGGACGGGGACGGTTTAGGGTCCAGGTGAGGGCACGACAACGCTTTAGGGGGAGCGTACGTGTGAGGGCGTGGGTTAGTGTCAGCGTACGGGTTAGGATTAGGGGACGGGTGAGGGTCAGGCTTCGGGGAAGGGTTAGGGTTAGGGTTCGGGCTAGGGTTAGGGTTAGGGGACGGGAACGGTTTAGGGTCCAGGTGAGGGTACGACAACACTTTAGGGGAAGCGTACGTGTGAGGGTGCGGGTTAGTGTCAGCGTACGGGTTAGGATTAGGGGACGGGTGAGGGTCAGGCTTCGGGGAAGGGTTAGGGTTAGGGTTCGGGCTAGGGTTAGGGTTAGGGGACGGGGACGGTTTAGGGTCCAGGTGAGGGTACGACAACGCTTTAGGGGGAGCGTACGTGTGAGGGCGCGGGTTAGTGTCAGCGTACG
The DNA here is from genome assembly GCF_039906515.1 of Pseudorca crassidens. Taxonomy (NCBI): domain Eukaryota; kingdom Metazoa; phylum Chordata; class Mammalia; order Artiodactyla; family Delphinidae; genus Pseudorca; species Pseudorca crassidens. The sequence continues at coordinate 48,071,785 of NC_090309.1, forward strand.
GGTTAGGATTAGGGGACGGGTGAGGGTCAGGCTTCGGGGAAGGGTTAGGGTTAGGGTTCGGGCTAGGGTTAGGGTTAGGGGACGGCGACGGTTTAGGGTCCAGGTGAGGGTACGACAACGCTTTATGGGGAGCGTACGTGTGAGGGCGCGGGTTAGTGTCAGCGTACGGGTTAGGATTAGGGGACGGGTGAGGGTCAGGCTTCGGGGAAGGGTTAGGGTTAGGGTTCGGGCTAGGGTTAGGGTTAGGGGACGGGGACGGTTTAGGGTCCAGCTGAGGGCACGACAACACTTTAGGGGGAGCGTACGTGTGAGGGCGCGGGTTAGTGTCAGCGTACGGGTTAGGATTAGGGGACGGGTGAGGGTCAGGCTTCGGGGAAGGGTTAGGGTTAGGGTTCGGGCTAGGGTTAGGGTTAGGGGACGGGGACGGTTTAGGGTCCAGGTGAGGGCACGACAACGCTTTAGGGGGAGCGTACGTGTGAGGGCGCGGGTTAGTGTCAGCGTACGGGTTAGGATTAGGGGACGGGTGAGGGTCAGGCTTCGGGGAAGGGTTAGGGTTAGGGTTCGGGCTAGGGTTAGGGTTAGGGATCGGGGACGGTTTAGGCTCCAGGTGAGGGTACGAAAACGCTTTAGGGGGAGCGTACGTGTGAGGTCGCGGGTTAGTGTCAGCGTACGGGTTAGGATTAGGGGACGGGTGAGGGTCAGGCTTCGGGGAAGGGTTAGGGTTAGGGTTCGGGCTAGGGTTAGGGTTAGGGGACGGGGACGGTTTAGGGTCCAGGTGAGGGTACGACAACGCTTTAGGTTGAGCGTACGTGTGAGGGCGCGGGTTAGTGTCAGCGTACGGGTTAGGATTAGGGGACGGGTGAGGGTCAGGCTTCGGGGAAGGGTTAGGGTTAGGGTTCGGGCTAGGGTTAGGGGACGGGGACGGGGACGGTTTAGGGTCAAGGTGATGGCACGACAACGCTTTAGGGGGAGCGTACGTGTGTGGGCGCGGGTTAGTGTCAGCATACGGGTTAGGATTAGGGGACGGGTGAGGGTCAGGCTTCGGGGAAGGGTTAGGGTTAGGGTTCGGGCTAGGGTTAGGGTTAGGGGACGGGGACGGTTTAGGGTCCAGGTGAGGGTACGACAACGCTTTAGGTTGAGCGTACGTGTGAGGGCGCGGGTTAGTGTCAGCGTACGGGTTAGGATTAGGGGACGGGTGAGGGTCAGGCTTCGGGGAAGGGTTAGGGTTAGGGTTCGGGCTAGGGTTAGGGGACGGGGACGGGGACGGTTTAGGGTCCAGCTGAGGGCACGACAACGCTTTAGGGGGAGCGTACGTGTGAGGGCGTGGGTTAGTGTCAGCGTACGGGTTAGGATTAGGGGACGGGTGAGGGTCAGGCTTCGGGGAAGGGTTAGGGTTAGGGTTCGGGCTAGGGTTAGGGTTAGGGGACGGGGACGGTTTAGGGTCCAGGTGAGGGTACGACAACGCTTTAGGGGGAGCGTACGTGTGAGGGAGCGGGTTAGTGTCAGCGTACGGGTTAGGATTAGGGGACGGGTGAGGGTCAGGCTTCGGGGAAGGGTTAGGGTTAGGGTTCGGGCTAGGGTTAGGGTTAGGGGACGGGGACGGTTTAGGGTCCAGGTGAGGGCACGACAACGCTTTAGGGGGAGCGTACGTGTGAGGGCGCGGGTTAGTGTCAGCGTACGGGTTAGGATTATGGGACGCGTGAGGGTCAGGCTTCGGGGAAGGGTTAGGGTTAGGGTTCGGGCTAGGGTTAGGGTTAGGGGACGGGGACGGTTTAGGGTCCAGGTGAGGGCACGACAACGCTTTAGGGGGAGCGTACGTGTGAGGGCGTGGGTTAGTGTCAGCGTACGGGTTAGGATTAGGGGACGGGTGAGGGTCAGGCTTCGGGGAAGGGTTAGGGTTAGGGTTCGGGCTAGGGTTAGGGTTAGGGGACGGGGACGGTTTAGGGTCCAGGTGAGGGTACGACAACGCTTTAGGGGGAGCGTACGTGTGAGGGCGCGGGTTAGTGTCAGCGTACGGGTTAGGATTAGGGGACGGGTGAGGGTCAGGCTTCGGGGAAGGGTTAGGGTTAGGGTTCGGGCTAGGGTTAGGGTTAGGGGACGGGGACGGTTTAGGGTCCAGGTGAGGGTACGACAACGCTTTAGGGGGAGCGTACGTGTGAGGGCGCGGGTTAGTGTCAGCGTACGGGTTAGGATTAGGGGACGGGTGAGGGTCAGGCTTCGGGGAAGGGTTAGGGTTAGGGTTCGGGCTAGGGCTAGGGTTAGGGGACGGGGACGGTTTAGGGTCCAGGTGAGGGCACGACAACGCTTTAGGGGGAGCGTACGTGTGAGGGCGCGGGTTAGTGTCAGCGTACGGGTTAGGATTAGGGGACGGGTGAGGGTCACGCTTCGGGGAAGGGTTAGGGTTAGGGTTCGGGCTAGGGTTAGGGTTAGGGGACGGGGACGGTTTAGGGTCCAGGTGAGGGCACGACAACGCTTTAGGGGGAGCGTACGTGTGAGGGCGCGGGTTAGTGTCAGCGTACGGGATAGGATTAGGGGACGGGTGAGGGTCAGGCTTCGGGGAAGGGTTAGGGTTAGGGTTCGGGCTAGGGTTAGGGTTAGGGGATGGGGACGGTTTAGGGTCCAGGTGAGGGTACGACAACGCTTTAGGGGGAGCGTACGTGTGAGGGCGTGGGTTAGTGTCAGCATACGGGTTCGGATTAGGGGACGAGTGAGGGTCAGGCTTCGGGGAAGGGTTAGGGTTAGGGTTCGGGCTAGGGTTAGTGTTAGGTGACGGGGACGGTTTAGGGTCCAGCTGAGGGCACGACAACGCTTTAGGGGGAGCGTACGTGTGAGGGCGCGGGTTAGTGTCAGCGTACGGGTTAGGATTAGGGGACGGGTGAGGGTCAGGCTTCGGGGAAGGGTTAGGGTTAGGGTTCGGGCTAGGGTTAGGGTTAGGGGACGGGGACGGTTTAGGGTCCAGGTGAGGGTACGACAACGCTTTAGGGGGAGCATACGTGTGAGGGCGTGGGTTAGTGTCAGCGTACGGGTTAGGATTAGGGGACGGGTGAGGGTCAGGCTTCGGGGAAGGGTTAGGGTTAGGGTTCGGGCTAGGGTTAGTGTTAGGTGACGGGGACGGTTTAGGGTCCAGGTGAGGGCACGACAACGCTTTAGGGGGAGCGTACGTGTGAGGGCGCGGGTTAGTGTCAGCGTACGGGTTAGGATTATGGGACGCGTGAGGGTCAGGCTTCGGGGAAGGGTTAGGGTTAGGGTTCGGGCTAGGGTTAGGGTTAGGGGACGGGGACGGTTTAGGGTCCAGGTGAGGGCACGACAACGCTTTAGGGGGAGCGTACGTGTGAGGGCGCGGGTTAGTGTCAGCGTACGGGTTAGGATTAGGGGACTGGTGAGCGTCAGGCTTCGGGGAAGGGTTAGGGTTAGGGTTCGGGCTAGGGTTAGGGTTAGGGGACAGGGACGGTTTAGGGTCCAGGTGAGGGTACGACAACGCTTTAGGTTGAGCGTACGTGTGAGGGCGCGGGTTAGTGTCAGCGTACGGGTTAGGATTAGGGGACGGGTGAGGGTCAGGCTTCGGGGAAGGGTTAGGGTTAGGGTTCGGGCTAGGGTTAGGGTTAGGGGACGGGGACGGTTTAGGGTCCAGGTGAGGGTACGACAACGCTTTAGGGGGAGCGTACATGTGAGGGCGCGGGTTAGTGTCAGCGTACGGGTTAGGATTAGGGGACGGGTGAGGGTCAGGCTTCGGGGAAGGGTTAGGGTTAGGGTTCGGGCTAGTGTTAGGGATAGGGGACGGGGATGGTTTAGGGTCCAGGTGAGGGCACGACAACGCTTTAGGGGGAGCGTACGTTTGAGGGCGCGGGTTAGTGTCAGCAGACGGGTTAGGATTAGGGGACGGGTGAGGGTCAGGCTTCGGGGAAGGGTTAGGGTTAGGGTTCGGGCTAGGGTTAGGGTTAGGGGACGGGGACGGTTTAGGGTCCAGGTGAGGGTACGACAACGCTTTAGGGGGAGCGTACGTGTGAGGGCGCGGGTTAGTGTCAGCGTACGGGTTCGGATTAGGGGACGGGTGAGGGTCAGGCTTCGGGGAAGGGTTAGGGTTAGGGTTCGGGCTAGGGTTACGGTTAGGGGACGGGGACGGTTTAGGGTCCAGGTGAGGGTACGACAACGCTTTAGGGGGAGCGTACGTGTGAGGGCGCGGGTTAGTGTCAGCGTACGGGTTAGGATTAGGGGACGGGTGAGGGTCAGGCTTCGGGGAAGGGTTAGGGTTAGGGTTCGGGCTAGGGTTAGGGTTAGGGGACGGGGACGGTTTAGGGTCCAGGTGAGGGCACGACAACGCTTTAGGGGGAGCGTACGTGTGAGGGCGCGGGTTAGTGTCAGCGTACGGGTTAGGATTAGGGGACGGGTGAGGGTCAGGCTTCGGGGAAGGGTTAGGGTTAGGGTTCGGGCTAGGGTTAGGGTTAGGGGACGGGGACGGTTTAGGGTCCAGGTGAGGGTACGACAACGCTTTAGGTTGAGCGTACGTGTGAGGGCGCGGGTTAGTGTCAGCGTACGGGTTAGGATTAGGGGACGGGTGAGGGTCAGGCTTCTGGGGAAGGTTTAGGGTTAGGGTTCGGGCTAGGGTTAGGGTTAGGGGACGGGGACGGTTTAGGGTCCAGGTGAGGGTACGACAACGCTTTAGGGGGAGCGTACGTGTGAGGGCGCGGGTTAGTGTCAGCGTACGGGTTAGGATTAGGGGACGGGTGAGGGTCAGGCTTCGGGGAAGGGTTAGGGTTAGGGTTCGGGCTAGGGTTAGGGTTAGGGGACGGGGACGGTTTAGGGTCCAGGTGAGGGTACGACAACGCTTTAGGGGGAGCGTACGTTTGAGGGCGCGGGTTAGTGTCAGCGAACGGGTTAGGATTAGGGGACGGGTGAGGGTCAGGCTTCGGTGAAGGGTTAGGGTTAGGGTTCGGGCTAGGGTTAGGGTTAGGGGACGGGGACGGTTTACGGTCCAGCTCAGGGCACGACAACGCTTTAGGGGGAGCGTACGTGTGAGGGCGTGGGTTAGTGTCAGCGTACGGGTTAGGATTAGGGGACGGGTGAGGGTCAGGCTTCGGGGAAGGGTTAGGGTTAGGGTTCGGGCTAGGGTTAGGGTTAGGGGACGGGGACGGTTTAGGGTCCAGGTGAGGGTACGACAACGGTTTAGGGGGAGCGTACGTGTGAGGGCGCGGGTTAGTGTCAGCGTACGGGTTAGGATTAGGGGACGGGTGAGGGTCAGGCTTCGGGGAAGGGTTAGGGTTAGGGTTCGGGCTAGGGTTAGGGTTAGGGGACGGGGACGGTTTAGGGTCCAGGTGAGGGTACGACAACGCTTTAGGGGGAGCGTACGTGTGAGGGCGCGGGTTAGTGTCAGCGTACGGGTTAGGATTAGGGGACGGGTGAGGGTCAGGCTTCGGGGAAGGGTTAGGGTTAGGGTTCGGGCTAGGGTTAGGGTTAGGGGACGGCGACGGTTTAGGGTCCAGGTGAGGGCACGACAACGCTTTAGGGGGAGCGTACGTGTGAGGGCGCGGGTTAGTGTCGGCGTACGGGTTAGGATTAGGGGACGGGTGAGGGTCAGGCTTCGGGGAAGGGTTAGGGTTAGGGTTCGGGCTAGGGTTAGGGTTAGGGGACGGGGACGGTTTAGGGTCCAGGTGAGGGTACGACAACGCTTTAGGTTGAGCGTACGTGTGAGGGCGCGGGTTAGTGTCAGCGTACGGGTTAGGATTAGGGGACGGGTGAGGTTCAGGCTTCGGGGAAGGGTTAGGGTTAGGGTTCGGGCTAGGGTTAGGGTTAGGGGACGGGGACGGTTTAGGGTCCAGGTGAGGGCACGACAATGCTTTAGGGGGAGCGTACGTGTGAGGGCGCGGGTTAGTGTCAGCGTACGGGTTAGGATTAGGGGACGGGTGAGGGTCAGGCTTCGGGGAAGGGTTAGGGTTAGGGTTCGGGCTAGGGTTAGGGTTAGGGGACGGGGACGGTTTAGGGTCCAGGTGAGGGCACGACAACGCTTTAGGGGGAGCGTACGTGTGAGGGCGCGGGTTAGTGTCAGCGTACGGGTTCGGATTAGGGGACGAGTGAGGGTCAGGCTTCGGGGAAGGGTTAGGGTTAGGGTTCGGGCTAGGGTTAGTGTTAGGTGACGGGGACGGTTTAGGGTCCAGCTGAGGGCACGACAACGCTTTAGGGGGAGCGTACGTGTGAGGGCGCGGGTTAATGTCAGCGTACGGGTTAGGATTAGGGGACGGGTGAGGGTCAGGCTTCGGGGAAGGGTTAGGGTTAGGGTTCGGGCTAGGGTTAGGGTTAGGGGACGGGGACGGTTTAGGGTCCAGGTGAGGGTACGACAACGGTTTAGGGGGAGCGTACGTGTGAGGGCGCGGGTTAGTGTCAGCGTACGGGTTAGGATTAGGGGACGGGTGAGGGTCAGGCTTCGGGGAAGGGTTAGGGTTAGGGTTCGGGCTAGGGTTAGGGTTAGGGGACGGGGACGGTTTAGGGTCCAGGTGAGGGTACGACAACGCTTTAGGGGGAGCGTACGTGTGAGGGCGCGGGTTAGTGTCAGCGTACGGGTTAGGATTAGGGGACGGGTGAGGGTCAGGCTTCGGGGAAGGGTTAGGGTTAGGGTTCGGGCTAGGGTTAGGGTTAGGGGACGGCGACGGTTTAGGGTCCAGGTGAGGGCACGACAACGCTTTAGGGGGAGCGTACGTGTGAGGGCGCGGGTTAGTGTCGGCGTACGGGTTAGGATTAGGGGACGGGTGAGGGTCAGGCTTCGGGGAAGGGTTAGGGTTAGGGTTCGGGCTAGGGTTAGGGTTAGGGGACGGGGACGGTTTAGGGTCCAGGTGAGGGTACGACAACGCTTTAGGTTGAGCGTACGTGTGAGGGCGCGGGTTAGTGTCAGCGTACGGGTTAGGATTAGGGGACGGGTGAGGGTCAGGCTTCGGGGAAGGTTTAGGGTTAGGGTTCGGGCTAGGGTTAGGGTTAGGGGACGGGGACGGTTTAGGGTCCAGGTGAGGGTACGACAACGCTTTAGGGGGAGCGTACGTGTGAGGGCGTGGGTTAGTGTCAGCGTACGGGTTAGGATTAGGGGACGGGTGAGGTTCAGGCTTCGGGGAAGGGTTAGGGTTAGGGTTCGGGCTAGGGTTAGGGTTAGGGGACGGGGACGGTTTAGGGTCCAGGTGAGGGTACGACAACGCTTTAGGGGGAGCGTACGTGTGAGGGCGCGGGTTAGTTCAGCGTACGGGTTAGGATTAGGGGACGGGTGAGGGTCAGGCTTCGGGGAAGGGTTAGGGTTAGGGTTCGGGCTAGGGTTAGGGTTAGGGGACGGGGACGGTTTAGGGTCCAGGTGAGGGCACGACAACGCTTTAGGGGGAGCGTACGTGTGAGGGCGCGGGTTAGTGTCAGCGTACGGGTTAGGATTAGGGGACGGGTGAGGGTCAGGCTTCGGGGAAGGGTTAGGGTTAGGGTTCGGGCTAGGGTTAGGGTTAGGGGACGGGGACGGTTTAGGGTCCAGGTGAGGGCACGACAACGCTTTAGGGGGAGCGTACGTGTGAGGGCGCGGGTTAGTGTCAGCGTACGGGTTCGGATTAGGGGACGAGTGAGGGTCAGGCTTCGGGGAAGGGTTAGGGTTAGGGTTCGGGCTAGGGTTAGTGTTAGGTGACGGGGACGGTTTAGGGTCCAGCTGAGGGCACGACAACGCTTTAGGGGGAGCGTACGTGTGAGGGCGCGGGTTAGTGTCAGCGTACGGGTTAGGATTAGGGGACGGGTGAGGGTCAGGCTTCGGGGAAGGGTTAGGGTTAGGGTTCGGGCTAGGGTTAGGGTTAGGGGACGGGGACGGTTTAGGGTCCAGGTGAGGGTACGACAACGCTTTAGGGGGAGCGTACGTGTGAGGGCGTGGGTTAGTGTCAGCGTACGGGTTAGGATTAGGGGACGGGTGAGGGTCAGGCTTCGGGGAAGGGTTAGGGTTAGGGTTCGGGCTAGGGTTAGGGTTAGGGGACGGGGACGGTTTAGGGTCCAGGTTAGGGCACGACAACACTTTAGGGGGAGCGTACGTGTGAGGGCGCGGGTTAGTGTCAGCGTACGGGTTAGGATTAGGGGACGGGTGAGGGTCAGGCTTCGGGGAAGGGTTACGGTTAGGGTTCGGGTAGGGTTAGGGTTAGGGGACGGGGACGGTTTAGGGTCCAGGTGAGGGTACGACAATGCTTTAGGGGGAGCGTACGTGTGAGGGCGCGGGTTAGTGTCAGCGTACGGGTTAGGATTAGGGGACGGGTGAGGGTCAGGCTTCGGGGAAGTGTTAGGGTTAGGGTTCGGGCTAGGGTTAGGGTTAGGGGACGGGGACGGTTTAGGGTCCAGGTGAGGGTACGACAACGCTTTACGGGGAGCGTACGTGTGAGGGCGCGGGTTAGTGTCAGCGTACGGGTTAGGATTAGGGGACGGGTGAGGGTCAGGCTTCGGGGAAAGGTTAGGGTTAGGGTTCGGGCTAGGGTTAGGGTTAGGGGACGGGGACGGTTTAGGGTCCAGGTGAGGGTACGACAACGCTTTAGGGGGAGCGTACGTGTGAGGGCGCGGGTTAGTGTCAGCGTACGGGTTAGGATTAGGGGACGGGTGAGGGTCAGGCTTCGGTGAAGTGTTAGGGTTAGGGTTCGGGCTAGGGTTAGGGTTAGGGGACGGGGACGGTTTAGGGTCCAGGTGAGGGCACGACAACACTTTAGGGGGAGCGTACGTGTGAGGGCGCGGGTTAGTGTCAGCGTACGGGTTAGGATTAGGCGACGGGTGAGGGTCAGGCTTCGGGGAAGGGTTAGGGTTAGGGTTCGGGCTAGGGTTAGGGTTAGGGGACGGGGACGGTTTAGGGTCCAGGTGAGGGTACGACAACGCTTTAGGGGGAGCGTACGTGTGAGGACGCGGGTTAGTGTCAGCGTACGGGTTAGGATTAGGGGACGGGTGAGGGTGAGGCTTCGGTGAAGGGTTAGGGTTAGGGTTCGGGCTAGGGTTAGGGTTAGGGGACGGGGACGGTTTAGGGTCCAGGTGAGGGCACGACAAAGCTTTAGGGGGAGCGTACGTGTGAGGGCGCGGGTTAGTGTCAGCGTACGGGTTAGGATTAGGGGACGGGTGAGGGTCAGGCTTCTGGGAAGGGTTAGGGTTAGGGTTCGGGCTACGGTTAGGGTTAGGGGACGGGGACGGTTTAGGGTCCAGGTGAGGGTACGACAACGCTTTAGGGGGAGCGTACGTGTGAGGGCGCGGGTTAGTGTCAGCGTACGGGTTAGGATTAGGGGACGGGTGAGGGTCAGGCTTCGGGGAAGTGTTAGGGTTAGGGTTCGGGCTAGGGTTAGGGTTAGGGGACGGGGACGGTTTAGGGTCCACGTGAGGGCATGACAACGCTTTAGGGGGAGCGTACGTGTGAGGGCGCGGGTTAATGTCAGCGTATGGGTTAGGATTAGGGGACGGGTGAGGGTCAGGCTTCGGGGAAGGGTTAGGGTTAGGGTTCGGGCTAGGGTTAGGGTTAGGGGACGGTGACGGTTTAGGGTCCAGGTGAGGGCACGACAACGCTTTAGGGGGAGCGTACGTGTGAGGGCGCGGGTTAGTGTCAGCGTACGGGTTAGGATTAGGGGACGGGTGAGGGTCAGGCTTCGGGGAAGGGTTAGGGTTAGGGTTCGGCCTAGGGTTAGGGTTAGGGGACGGGGACAGTTGAGGGTCCAGGTGAGGGTACGACAACGCTTTAGGGGGAGCGTACGTGTGAGGGCGCGGGTTAGTGTCAGCGTACGGGTTAGGATTAGGGGACGGGTGAGGGTCAGGCTTCGGGGAAGGGTTAGGGTTAGGGTTCGGGCTAGGGTTGCGGTTAGGGGACGGGGACGGTTTAGGGTCCAGGTGAGGGCACTACAACGCTTTACGGGGAGCGTACGTGTGAGGGCGCGGGTTAGTGTCACCGTACGGGATAGGATTAGGGGACGGGTGAGGGTCAGGCTTCGGGGAAGGGTTAGGGTTAGGGTTCGGGCTAGGGTTAGGGTTAGGGGACGGGGACGGCTTAGGGTCCAGGTGAGAGCACGACAACGCTTTAGGGGGAGCGTACATGTGAGGGCGCGTGTTAGTGTCAGCGTACGGGTTAGGCTTAGGGGACGGCTGAGGGTCAGGCTTCGGGGAAGGGTTAGGGTTAGGGTTCGGGCTAGGGTTAGGGTTAGGGGACGGGGACGGTTTAGGGTCCAGGTGAGGGCACGACAACGCTTTAGGGGGAGCGTTCGTGTGAGGGCGCGGGTTAGTGTCAGCGTACGGGATAGGATAAGGGGACGGGTGAGGGTCAGGCTTCGGGGAAGGGTTAGGGTTAGGGTTCGGGCTAGGGTTAGGGTTAGGGGACGGGGACGCTTTAGGGTCCAGGTGAGGGCACGACAACGCTTTTGGGGGAGCGTACGTGTGAGGGCGTTGGTTAGTGTCAGCGTACGGGTTAGGATTAGCGGACGGGTGAGGGTCAGGCTTCGGGGAAGGGTTAGGGTTAGGGTTCGGGCTAGGGTTAGGGTTAGGGGACTGGGACGGTTTAGGGTCTAGGTGAGGGTACGACAACGCTTTAGGGCGAGCGTACGTGTGAGGGCGCAGGTTAGTGTCAGCCTACGGATTAGGATTAGGGGACGGGTGAGGGTCAGGCTTCGGGGAAGAGTTAGGGTTAGGGTTCGGGCTAGGGTTAGGGTTAGGGGGCGGGGACGGTTTAGCGTCCAGTTGAGGGCACGACAACGCTTTAGGGGGAGCGTACGTGTGAGGGCGCGGGTTAGTGTCAGCGTACGGGTTAGGATTAAGGGACGGGTGAGTGTCAGGCTTCGGGGAAGGGTTAGGGTTAGGGTTCGGGCTAGGGTTAGGGTTAGGGGACGGGGACGGTTTAGGGTCCAGGTGTGGGTACGACAACGCTTTAGGGGGATCGTACGTGTGAGGGCGCGGGTTAGTGTCAGCGTACGGGTTAGGATTAGGGGACGGGTGAGGGTCAGGCTTCGGTGAAGTGTTAGGGTTAGGGTTCGGGCTAGGGTTAGGGTTAGGGGACGGGGACGGTTTAGGGTCCAGGTGAGGGCACGACAACGCTTTAGGGGGAGCGTACGTGTGAGGGCGCGGGTTAGTGTCAGCGTACGGGTTAGGATTAGGGGACGGGTGAGGGTCAGGCTTCGGGGAAGGGTTAGGGTTAGGGTTCGGGCTAGGGTTAGGGTTAGGGGACAGGGACGGTTTAGGGTCCAGGTGAGGGTACGACAACGCTTTAGGGGGAGCGTACGTGTGAGGGCGCGGGTTAGTGTCAGCGTACGGGTTAGGATTAGGGGACGGGTGAGGGTCACGCTTCGGGGAAGGGTTAGGGTTAGGGTTCGGGCTAGGGTTAGGGTTAGGGGACGGGGACGTTTTAGGGTCCAGGTGAGGGCACGACAACGCTTTAGGGGGAGCGTACGTGTGAGGGCGCGGGTTAGTGTCAGCCTACGGGTTAGGATTAGGGGACGGGTGAGGGTCAGGCTTCGGGGAAGGTTTAGGGTTAGCGTTCGGGCTAGGGTTAGGGTTAGGGGACGGGGACGGTTTAGGGTCCAGGTGAGGACACGACAACGCTTTAGGGGGAGCGTACGTGTGAGGGCGCGGGTTAGTGTCAGCGTACGGGTTAGGATTAGGGGACGGGTGAGGGTCATGCTTCGGGGAAGGGTTAGGGTTAGGGTTCGGGCTAGGGTTAGGGTTAGGGGACGGGGACGGTTTAGGGTCCAGGTGAGGGCACGACAACGCTTTAGGGGGAGCGTACGTGTGAGGGCGCGGGTTAGTGTCAGCGTACGGGTTAGGATTAGGGGACGGGTGAGGGTCAGGCTTCGGGGAAGGGTTACGGTTAGTGTTCAGGTAGGGTTAGGGTTAGGGGACGGGGACGGTTTAGGGTCCAGGTGAGGGTACGACAATGCTTTAGGGGGAGCGTACGTGTGAGGGCGAGGGTTAGTGTCAGCGTACGGGTTAGGATTAGGGGACGGGTGAGGGTCAGGCTTCGGGGAAGTGTTAGGGTTAGGGTTCGGGCTAGGGTTAGGGTTAGGGGACGGGGACGGTTTAGGGTCCAGGTGAGGGTACGACAACGCTTTAGGGGGAGCGTACGTGTGAGGGCGCGGGTTAGTGTCAGCGTACGGGTTAGGATTAGGGGACGGGTGAGGGTCAGGCTTCGGGGAAGGGTTAGAGTTAGGGTTAGGGGACGGGGACGGTTTAGGGTCCAGGTGAGGGTACGACAACGCTTTAGGGGGAGCGTACGTGTGAGGGCGCGGGTTAGTGTCAGCGTACGGGTTAGGATTAGGGGACGGGTGAGGGTCAGGCTTCTGGGAAGTGTTAGGGTTAGGGTTCGGGCTAGGGTTAGGATTAGGGGACGGGGACGGTTTAGGGTCCAGGTGAGGGTACGACAACGCTTTAGGGGGAGCGTACGTGTGAGGGCGCGGGTTAGTGTCAGCGTACGGGTTAGGATTAGGGGACGGGTGAGGGTCAGGCTTCGGGGAAGGGTTAGGGTTAGGGTTCGGGCTAGGGTTAGGGTTAGGGGACGGGGACTGTTTAGGGTCCAGGTGAGGGTACGACAACGCTTTAGGGGGAGCGTACGTGTGAGGGCGCGGGTTAGTGTCAGCGTACGGGTTAGGATTAAGGGACGGGTGAGGGTCAGGCTTCGGTGAAGAGTTAGGGTTAGGGTTCGGGCTAGGGTTAGGGTTAGGGGACGGGGACGGTTTAGGGTCCAGGTGAGGGTACGACAACGCTTTAGGGGGAGCGTACGTGTGAGGGCGCGGGTTAGTGTCAGCGTACGGGTTAGGATTAGGGGACGGGTGAGGGTCAGGCTTCGGTGAAGAGTTAGGGTTAGGGTTCGGGCTAGGGTTAGGGTTAGGGGACGGGGACGGTTTAGGGTCCAGGTGAGGGCACGACAACACTTTAGGGGGAGCGTACGTGTGAGGGCGCGGGTTAGTGTCAGCGTACGGGTTAGGATTAGGCGACGGGTGAGGGTCAGGCTTCGGGGAAGGGTTAGGGTTAGGGTTCGGGCTAGGGTTAGGGTTAGGGGACGGGGACGGTTTAGGGTCCAGGTGAGGGTACGACAACGCTTTAGGGGGAGCGTACGTGTGAGGACGCGGGTTAGTGTCAGCGTACGGGTTAGGATTAGGGGACGGGTGAGGGTGAGGCTTCGGTGAAGGGTTAGGGTTAGGGTTCGGGCTAGGGTTAGGGTTAGGGGACGGGGACGGTTTAGGGTCCAGGTGAGGGCACGACAACGCTTTAGGGGGAGCGTACGTGTGAGGGCGCGGGTTAGTGTCAGCGTACGGGTTAGGATTAGGGGACGGGTGAGGGTCAGGCTTCTGGGAAGGGTTAGGGTTAGGGTTCGGGCTACGGTTAGGGTTAGGGGACGGGGACGGTTTAGGGTCCAGGTGAGGGTACGACAACGCTTTAGGGGGAGCGTACGTGTGAGGGCGCGGGTTAGTGTCAGCGTACGGGTTAGGATTAGGGGACGGGTGAGGGTCAGGCTTCGGGGAAGGGTTAGGGTTAGGGTTCGGGCTAGGGTTAGGGTTAGGGGACGGGGACGGTTTAGGGTCCACGTGAGGGCATGACAACGCTTTAGGGGGAGCGTACGTGTGAGGGCGCGGGTTAATGTCAGCGTATGGGTTAGGATTAGGGGACGGGTGAGGGTCAGGCTTCGGGGAAGGGTTAGGGTTAGGGTTCGGGCTAGGGTTAGGGTTAGGGGACGGTGACGGTTTAGGGTCCAGGTGAGGGCACGACAACGCTTTAGGGGGAGCGTACGTGTGAGGGCGCGGGTTAGTGTCAGCGTACGGGTTAGGATTAGGGGACGGGTGAGGGTCAGGCTTCGGGGAAGGGTTAGGGTTAGGGTTCGGCCTAGGGTTAGGGTTAGGGGACGGGGACAGTTGAGGGTCCAGGTGAGGGTACGACAATGCTTTAGGGGGAGCGTACGTGTGAGGGCGCGGGTTAGTGTCAGCGTACGGGTTAGGATTAGGGGACGGGTGAGGGTCAGGCTTCGGGGAAGGGTTAGGGTTAGGGTTCGGGCTAGGGTTGCGGTTAGGGGACGGGGACGGTTTAGGGTCCAGGTGAGGGCACTACAACGCTTTACGGGGAGCGTACGTGTGAGGGCGCGGGTTAGTGTCAGCGTACGGGATAGGATTAGGGGACGGGTGAGGGTCAGGCTTCGGGGAAGGGTTAGGGTTAGAGTTCGGGCTAGGGTTAGGGTTAGGGGACGGGGACGGCTTAGGGTCCAGGTGAGAGCACGACAACGCTTTAGGGGGAGCGTACATGTGAGGGCGCGTGTTAGTGTCAGCGTACGGGTTAGGCTTAGGGGACGGCTGAGGGTCAGGCTTCGGGGAAGGGTTAGGGTTAGGGTTCGGGCTAGGGTTAGGGTTAGGGGACGGGGACGGTTTAGGGTCCAGGTGAGGGCACGACAACGCTTTGGGGGGAGCGTTCGTGTGAGGGCGCGGGTTAGTGTCAGCGTACGGGATAGGATAAGGGGACGGGTGAGGGTCAGGCTTCGGGGAAGGGTTAGGGTTAGGGTTCGGGCTAGGGTTAGGGTTAGGGGACGGGGACGCTTTAGGGTCCAGGTGAGGGCACGACAACGCTTTTGGGGGAGCGTACGTGTGAGGGCGTTGGTTAGTGTCAGCGTACGGGTTAGGATTAGCGGACGGGTGAGGGTCAGGCTTCGGGGAAGGGTTAGGGTTAGGGTTCGGGCTAGGGTTAGGGTTAGGGGACGGGGACGGTTTAGGGTCTAGGTGAGGGTACGACAACGCTTTAGGGCGAGCGTACGTGTGAGGGCGCAGGTTAGTGTCAGCCTACGGATTAGGATTAGGGGACGGGTGAGGGTCAGGCTTCGGGGAAGAGTTAGGGTTAGGGTTCGGGCTAGGGTTAGGGTTAGGGGGCGGGGACGGTTTAGCGTCCAGTTGAGGGCACGACAACGCTTTAGGGGGAGCGTACGTGTGAGGGCGTGGGTTAGTGTCAGCGTACGGGTTAGGATTAAGGGACGGGTGAGTGTCAGGCTTCGGGGAAGGGTTAGGGTTAGGGTTCGGGCTAGGGTTAGGGTTAGGGGACGGGGACGGTTTAGGGTCCAGGTGTGGGTACGACAACGCTTTAGGGGGAGCGTACGTGTGAGGGCGCGGGTTAGTGTCAGCGTACGGGTTAGGATTAGGGGACGGGTGAGGGTCAGGCTTCGGTGAAGTGTTAGGGTTAGGGTTCGGGCTAGGGTTAGGGTTAGGGGACGGGGACGGTTTAGGGTCCAGGTGAGGGCACGACAACGCTTTAGGGGGAGCGTACGTGTGAGGGCGCGGGTTAGTGTCAGCGTACGGGTTAGGATTAGGGGACGGGTGAGGGTCAGGCTTCGGGGAAGGGTTAGGGTTAGGGTTCGGGCTAGGGTTAGGGTTAGGGGACAGGGACGGTTTAGGGTCCAGGTGAGGGTACGACAACGCTTTAGGGGGAGCGTACGTGTGAGGGCGCGGGTTAGTGTCAGCGTACGGGTTAGGATTAGGGGACGGGTGAGGGTCACGCTTCGGGGAAGGGTTAGGGTTAGGGTTCGGGCTAGGGTTAGGGTTAGGGGACGGGGACGTTTTAGGGTCCAGGTGAGGGCACGACAACGCTTTAGGGGGAGCGTACGTGTGAGGGCGCGGGTTAGTGTCAGCCTACGGGTTAGGATTAGGGGACGGGTGAGGGTCAGGCTTCGGGGAAGGTTTAGGGTTCGCGTTCGGGCTAGGGTTAGGGTTAGGGGACGGGGACGGTTTAGGGTCCAGGTGAGGACACGACAACGCTTTAGGGGGAGCGTACGTGTGAGGGCGTGGGTTAGTGTCAGCGTACTTGTTAGGATTCGGGGACGGGTGAGGGTCAGGCTTCGGGGAAGGGTTAGGGTTAGGGTTCGGGCTAGGGTTAGGGTGAGGGGACGGGGACGGTTTAGGGTCCAGGTGAGGGCACGACAACGATTTAGGGGGAGCGTACGTGTGAGGGCGCGGGTTAGTGTCAGCGTACGGGTTAGGATTAGGGGACGGGTGAGGGTCAGGCTTCGGGGAAGGGTTAGGGTTAGGGTTCGGGCTAGAGTTAGGGTTAGGGGACGTGGACGGTTTAGGGTCCAGGTGAGGGTACGACAACGCTTTAGGGGGAGCGTACGTGTGAGGGCGCGGGTTAGTGTCAGCGTACGGGTTAGGATTAGGGGACGGGTGAGGGTCAGGCTTCGGGGAAGGGTTAGGGTTAGGGTTCGGGCTAGGGTTAGGGATAGGGGACAGGGACGGTTTAGGGTCCAGGTGAGGGTACGACAACGCTTTAGGGGGAGCGTACGTGTGAGGGCGCGGGTTAGTGTCAGCGTACGGGTTAGGATTAGGGGACGGGTGAGGGTCATGCTTCGGGGAAGGGTTAGGGTTAGGGTTCGGGCTAGGGTTAGGGTTAGGGGACGGGGACGTTTTAGGGTCCAGGTGAGGGCACGACAACGCTTTAGGGGGAGCGTACGTGTGAGGGCGCGGGTTAGTGTCAGCGTACGGGTTAGGATTAGGGGACGGGTGAGGGTCAGGCTTCGGGGAAGGGTTACGGTTAGTGTTCGGGTAGGGTTAGGGTTAGGGGACGGGGACGGTTTAGGGTCCAGGTGAGGGTACGACAATGCTTTAGGGGGAGCGTACGTGTGAGGGCGAGGGTTAGTGTCAGCGTACGGGTTAGGATTAGGGGACGGGTGAGGGTCAGGCTTCGGGGAAGTGTTAGGGTTAGGGTTCGGGCTAGGGTTAGGGTTAGGGGACGGGGACGGTTTAGGGTCCAGGTGAGGGTACGACAACGCTTTAGGGGGAGCGTACGTGTGAGGGCGCGGGTTAGTGTCAGCGTACGGGTTAGGATTAGGGGACGGGTGAGGGTCAGGCTTCGGGGAAGGGTTAGGGTTAGGGTTCGGGCTAGGGTTAGGGTTAGGGGACGGGGACGGTTTAGGGTCCAGGTGAGGGTACGACAACGCTTTAGGGGGAGCGTACGTGTGAGGGCGCGGGTTAGTGTCAGCGTACGGGTTAGGATTAGGGGACGGGTGAGGGTCAGGCTTCGGTGAAGAGTTAGTGTTAGGGTTCGGGTTAGGGTTAGGGTTAGGGGACGGGGACGGTTTAGGGTCCAGGTGAGGGCACGACAACGCTTTAGGGGGAGCGTACGTGTGAGGGCGCGGGTTAGTGTCAGCGTACGGGTTAGGATTAGGGGACGGGTGAGGGTCAGGCTTCGGGGAAGGGTTAGGGTTAGGGTTCGGGCTAGGGTTAGGGTTAGGGGACGGGGACGGTTTAGGGTCCAGGTGAGGGTACGACAACGCTTTAGGGGGAGCGTACGTGTGAGGACGCGGGTTAGTGTCAGCGTACGGGTTAGGATTAGGGGACGGGTGAGGGTGAGGCTTCTGTGAAGGGTTAGGGTTAGGGTTCGGGCTAGGGTTAGGGTTAGGGGACGGGGACGGTTTAGGGTCCAGGTGAGGGCACGACAACGCTTTAGGGGGAGCGTACGTGTGAGGGCGCGGGTTAGTGTCAGCGTACGGGTTAGGATTAGGGGACGGGTGAGTGTCAGGCTTCGGGGAAGGGTTATGGTTAGGGTTCGGGCTAGGGTTAGGGTTAGGGGACGGGGCCGGTTTACGGTCCAGGTGAGGGCACGACAACGCTTTAGGGGGAGCGTACGTGTGAGGGCGCGGGTTAGTGTCAGCGTACGGGTTAGGATTAGGGGACGGGTGAGGGTCAGGCTTCGGGGAACCGTTAGGGTTAGGGTTCGGGCTAGGGTTAGGGTTAGGGGACGGGGACGGTTTAGGGTCCAGGTGAGGGTACGACAACGCTTTAGGGGGATCGTACATGTGAGGGCGTGGGTTAGTGTCAGCGTACGGGTTAGGATTAGGGGATGGGTGAGGGTCAGGCTTCGGGGAAGGGTTAGGGTTAGCGTTCGGGCTAGGGTTAGGGTTAGGGGACGGGGACGGTTTAGGGTCCAGGTGAGGACACGACAACGCTTTAGGGGGAGCGTACGTGTGAGGGCGTGGGTTAGTGTCAGCGTACTTGTTAGGATTCGGGGACGGGTGAGGGTCAGGCTTCGGGGAAGGGTTAGGGTTAGGGTTCGGGCTAGGGTTAGGGTGAGGGGACGGGGACGGTTTAGGGTCCAGGTGAGGGCACGACAACGCTTTAGGGGGAGCGTACGTGTGAGGGCGCGGGTTAGTGTCAGCGTACGGGTTAGGATTAGGGGACGGGTGAGGGTCAGGCTTCGGGGAAGGGTTACGGTTAGGGTTCGGGTAGGGTTAGGGTTAGGGGACGGGGACGGTTTAGGGTCCAGGTGAGGGTACGACAATGCTTTAGGGGGAGCGTACGTGTGAGAGCGAGGGTTAGGGTCAGCGTACGGGTTAGGATTAGGGGACGGGTGAGGGTCAGGCTTCGGGGAAGTGTTAGGGTTAGGGTTTGGGCTAGGGTTAGGGTTAGGGGACGGGGACGGTTTAGGGTCCAGGTGAGGGCACGACAACGCTTTAGGGGGAGCGTACGTGTTAGGGCGCGGGTTAGTGTCAGCGTACAGGTTAGGATTAGGGGACGGGTGAGGGTCAGGCTTCGGGGAAGGGTTAGGGTTAGGGTTCGGGCTAGGGTTAGGGTTAGGGGACGGGGACGGTTTAAGGTCCAGGTGAGGGTACGACAACGCTTTAGGGGGAGCGTACGTGTGAGGGCGCGGGTTAGTGTCAGCGTACAGGTTAGGATTAGGGGACGGGTGAGGGTCAGGCTTCGGGGAAGGGTTAGGGTTAGGGTTCGGGCTAGGGTTAGGGTTAGGGGACGGGGACGGTTTAGGGTCCAGGTTAGGGCACGACAACACTTTAGGGGGAGCGTACGTGTGAGGGCGCGGGTTAGTGTCAGCGTACGGGTTAGGATTAGGGGACGGGTGAGGGTCAGGCTTCGGGGAAGGGTTACGGTTAGGGTTCGGGTAGGGTTAGGGTTAGGGGACGGGGACGGTTTAGGGTCCAGGTGAGGGTACGACAATGCTTTAGGGGGAGCGTACGTGTGAGGGCGCGGGTTAGTGTCAGCGTACGGGTTAGGATTAGGGGACGGGTGAGGGTCAGGCTTCGGGGAAGTGTTAGGGTTAGGGTTCGGGCTAGGGTTAGGGTTAGGGGACGGGGACGGTTTAGGGTCCAGGTGAGGGTTCGACAACGCTTTACGGGGAGCGTACGTGTGAGGGCGCGGGTTAGTGTCAGCGTACGGGTTAGGATTAGGGGACGGGTGAGGGTCAGGCTTCGGGGAAAGGTTAGGGTTAGGGTTCGGGCTAGGGTTAGGGTTAGGGGACGGGGACGGTTTAGGGTCCAGGTGAGGGTACGACAACGCTTTAGGGGGAGCGTACGTGTGAGGGCGTGGGTTAGTGTCAGCGTACGGGTTAGGATTAGGGGACGGGTGAGGGTCAGGCTTCGGTGAAGAGTTAGGGTTAGGGTTCGGGCTAGGGTTAGGGTTAGGGGACGGGGACGGTTTAGGGTCCAGGTGAGGGCACGACAACACTTTAGGGGGAGCGTACGTGTGAGGGCGCGGGTTAGTGTCAGCGTACGGGTTAGGATTAGGCGACGGGTGAGGGTCAGGCTTCGGGGAAGGGTTAGGGTTAGGGTTCGGGCTAGGGTTAGGGTTAGGGGACGGGGACGGTTTAGGGTCCAGGTGAGGGTACGACAACGCTTTAGGGGGAGCGTACGTGTGAGGACGCGGGTTAGTGTCAGCGTACGGGTTAGGATTAGGGGACGGGTGAGGGTGAGGCTTCGGTGAAGGGTTAGGGTTAGGGTTCGGGCTAGGGTTAGGGTTAGGGGACGGGGACGGTTTAGGGTCCAGGTGAGGGCACGACAACGCTTTAGGGGGAGCGTACGTGTGAGGGCGCGGGTTAGTGTCAGCGTACGGGTTAGGATTAGGGGACGGGTGAGGGTCAGGCTTCTGGGAAGGGTTAGGGTTAGGGTTCGGGCTACGGTTAGGGTTAGGGGACGGGGACGGTTTAGGGTCCAGGTGAGGGTACGACAACGCTTTAGGGGGAGCGTACGTGTGAGGGCGCGGGTTAGTGTCAGCGTACGGGTTAGGATTAGGGGACGGGTGAGGGTCAGGCTTCGGGGAAGGGTTAGGGTTAGGGTTCGGGCTAGGGTTAGGGTTAGGGGACGGGGACGGTTTAGGGTCCACGTGAGGGCATGACAACGCTTTAGGGGGAGCGTACGTGTGAGGGCGCGGGTTAATGTCAGCGTATGGGTTAGGATTAGGGGACGGGTGAGGGTCAGGCTTCGGGGAAGGGTTAGGGTTAGGGTTCGGGCTAGGGTTAGGGTTAGGGGACGGTGACGGTTTAGGGTCCAGGTGAGGGCACGACAACGCTTTAGGGGGAGCGTACGTGTGAGGGCGCGGGTTAGTGTCAGCGTACGGGTTAGGATTAGGGGACGGGTGAGGGTCAGGCTTCGGGGAAGGGTTAGGGTTAGGGTTCGGCCTAGGGTTAGGGTTAGGGGACGGGGACGGTTTAGGGTCCAGGTGAGGGCACTACAACGCTTTACGGGGAGCGTACGTGTGAGGGCGCGGGTTAGTGTCAGCGTACGGGATAGGATTAGGGGACGGGTGAGGGTCAGGCTTCGGGGAAGGGCTAGGGTTAGGGTTCGGGCTAGGGTTAGGGTTAGGGGACGGGGACGGCTTAGGGTCCAGGTGAGAGCACGACAACGCTTTAGGGGGAGCGTACATGTGAGGGCGCGTGTTAGTGTCAGCGTACGGGTTAGGCTTAGGGGACGGGTGAGGGTCAGGCTTCGGGGAAGGGTTAGGGTTAGGGTTCGGGCTAGGGTTGCGGTTAGGGGACGGGGACGGTTTAGGGTCCAGGTGAGGGCACTACAACGCTTTACGGGGAGCGTACGTGTGAGGGCGCGGGTTAGTGTCAGCGTACGGGATAGGATTAGGGGACGGGTGAGGGTCAGGCTTCGGGGAAGGGTTAGGGTTAGGGTTCGGGCTAGGGTTAGGGTTAGGGGACGGGGACGGCTTAGGGTCCAGGTGAGAGCACGACAACGCTTTAGGGGGAGCGTACATGTGAGGGCGCGTGTTAGTGTCAGCGTACGGGTTAGGCTTAGGGGACGGCTGAGGGTCAGGCTTCGGGGAAGGGTTAGGGTTAGGGTTCGGGCTAGGGTTAGGGTTAGGGGACGGGGACGGTTTAGGGTCCAGGTGAGGGCACGACAACGCTTTGGGGGGAGCGTTCGTGTGAGGGCGCGGGTTAGTGTCAGCGTACGGGATAGGATAAGGGGACGGGTGAGGGTCAGGCTTCGGGGAAGGGTTAGGGTTAGGGTTCGGGCTAGGGTTAGGGTTAGGGGACGGGGACGCTTTAGGGTCCAGGTGAGGGCACGACAACGCTTTTGGGGGAGCGTACGTGTGAGGGCGTTGGTTAGTGTCAGCGTACGGGTTAGGATTAGCGGACGGGTGAGGGTCAGGCTTCGGGGAAGGGTTAGGGTTAGGGTTCGGGCTAGGGTTAGGGTTAGGGGACGGGGACGGTTTAGGGTCTAGGTGAGGGTACGACAACGCTTTAGGGCGAGCGTACGTGTGAGGGCGCAGGTTAGTGTCAGCCTACGGATTAGGATTAGGGGACGGGTGAGGGTCAGGCTTCGGGGAAGAGTTAGGGTTAGGGTTCGGGCTAGGGTTAGGGTTAGGGGGCGGGGACGGTTTAGCGTCCAGTTGAGGGCACGACAACGCTTTAGGGGGAGCGTACGTGTGAGGGCGTGGGTTAGTGTCAGCGTACGGGTTAGGATTAAGGGACGGGTGAGTGTCAGGCTTCGGGGAAGGGTTAGGGTTAGGGTTCGGGCTAGGGTTAGGGTTAGGGGACGGGGACGGTTTAGGGTCCAGGTGTGGGTACGACAACGCTTTAGGGGGAGCGTACGTGTGAGGGCGCGGGTTAGTGTCAGCGTACGGGTTAGGATTAGGGGACGGGTGAGGGTCAGGCTTCGGTGAAGTGTTAGGGTTAGGGTTCGGGCTAGGGTTAGGGTTAGGGGACGGGGACGGTTTAGGGTCCAGGTGAGGGCACGACAACGCTTTAGGGGGAGCGTACGTGTGAGGGCGCGGGTTAGTGTCAGCGTACGGGTTAGGATTAGGGGACGGGTGAGGGTCAGGCTTCGGGGAAGGGTTAGGGTTAGGGTTCGGGCTAGGGTTAGGGTTAGGGGACAGGGACGGTTTAGGGTCCAGGTGAGGGTACGACAACGCTTTAGGGGGAGCGTACGTGTGAGGGCGCGGGTTAGTGTCAGCGTACGGGTTAGGATTAGGGGACGGGTGAGGGTCACGCTTCGGGGAAGGGTTAGGGTTAGGGTTCGGGCTAGGGTTAGGGTTAGGGGACGGGGACGTTTTAGGGTCCAGGTGAGGGCACGACAACGCTTTAGGGGGAGCGTACGTGTGAGGGCGCGGGTTAGTGTCAGCCTACGGGTTAGGATTAGGGGACGGGTGAGGGTCAGGCTTCGGGGAAGGTTTAGGGTTCGCGTTCGGGCTAGGGTTAGGGTTAGGGGACGGGGACGGTTTAGGGTCCAGGTGAGGACACGACAACGCTTTAGGGGGAGCGTACGTGTGAGGGCGTGGGTTAGTGTCAGCGTACTTGTTAGGATTCGGGGACGGGTGAGGGTCAGGCTTCGGGGAAGGGTTAGGGTTAGGGTTCGGGCTAGGGTTAGGGTGAGGGGACGGGGACGGTTTAGGGTCCAGGTGAGGGCACGACAACGCTTTAGGGGGAGCGTACGTGTGAGGGCGCGGGTTAGTGTCAGCGTACGGGTTAGGATTAGGGGACGGGTGAGGGTCAGGCTTCGGGGAAGGGTTAGGGTTAGGGTTCGGGCTAGAGTTAGGGTTAGGGGACGGGGACGGTTTAGGGTCCAGGTGAGGGTACGACAACGCTTTAGGGGGAGCGTACGTGTGAGGGCGCGGGTTAGTGTCAGCGTACGGGTTAGGATTAGGGGACGGGTGAGGGTCATGTTTCGGGGAAGGGTTAGTGTTAGGGTTCGGGCTAGGGTTAGGGTTAGGGGACGGGGACGTTTTAGGGTCCATGTGAGGGCACGACAACGCTTTAGGGGGAGCGTACGTGTGAGGGCGTGGGTTAGTGTCAGCGTACGGGTTAGGATTAGGGGACGGGTGACGGTCAGGCTTCGGGGAAGGGTTAGGGTTAGGGTTCGGGCTAGGGTTAGGGTTAGGGGACGGGGACGGTTTAGGGTCCAGGTGAGGGTACGACAACGCTTTAGGGGGAGCGTACGTGTGATGGCGCGGGTTAGTGTCAGCGTACGGCTTAGGATTAGGGGACGGGTGAGGGTCAGGCTTCGGGGAAGTGTTAGGTTTAGGTTTCGGGCTAGGGTTAGGGTTAGGGGACGGGGACGGTTTAGGGTCCAGGTGAGGGCACGACAACGCTTTAGGGGGAGCGTACGTGTGAGGGCGCGGGTTAGTGTCAGCGTACGGGTTAGGATTAGGGGACGGGTGAGGGTCAGGCTTCGGGGAAGGGTTAGGGTTAGGGTTCGGGCTAGGGTTAGGGTTAGGGGACGGGAACGGTTTAGGGTCCAGGTGAGGGTACGACAACGCTTTAGGGGGAGCGTACGTGTGAGGGCGCGGGTTACTGTCAGCGTACGGGTTAGGATTAGGGGACGAGTGAGGGTCAGGCTTCGGGGAAGTGTTAGGGTTAGGGTTCGGGCTAGGGTTAGGGTTAGGGGACGGGGACGGTTTAGGGTCCAGGTGAGGGCACGACAACGCTTTAGGGGGAGCGTACGTGTGAGGGCGCGGGTTAGTGTCAGCGTACGGGTTAGGATTAGGGGACGGGTGAGGGTCAGGCTTCGAGGAAGGTTTAGGGTTAGCGTTCGGGCTAGGGTTAGGGTTAGGGGACGGGGACGGTTTAGGGTCCAGGTGAGGACACGACAACGCTTTAGGGGGAGCGTACGTGTGAGGGCGTGGGTTAGTGTCAGCGTACTTGTTAGGATTCGGGGACGGGTGAGGGTCAGGCTTCGGGGAAGGGTTAGGGTTAGGGTTCGGGCTAGGGTTAGGGTGAGGGGACGGGGACGGTTTAGGGTCCAGGTGAGGGCACGACAACGATTTAGGGGGAGCGTACATGTGAGGGCGCGGGTTAGTGTCAGCGTACGGGTTAGGATTAGGGGACGGGTGAGGGTCAGGCTTCGGGGAAGGGTTAGGGTTAGGGTTCGGGCTAGAGTTAGGGTTAGGGGACGTGGACGGTTTAGGGTCCAGGTGAGGGTACGACAACGCTTTAGGGGGAGCGTACGTGTGAGGGCGCGGGTTAGTGTCAGCGTACGGGTTAGGATTAGGGGACGGGTGAGGGTCAGGCTTCGGGGAAGGGTTAGGGTTAGGGTTCGGGCTAGGGTTAGGGTTAGGGGACAGGGACGGTTTAGGGTCCAGGTGAGGGTACGACAACGCTTTAGGGGGAGCGTACGTGTGAGGGCGCGGGTTAGTGTCAGCGTACGGGTTAGGATTAGGGGACGGGTGAGGGTCATGCTTCGGGGAAGGGTTAGGGTTAGGGTTCGGGCTAGGGTTAGGGTTAGGGGACGGGGACGTTTTAGGGTCCAGGTGAGGGCACGACAACGCTTTAGGGGGAGCGTACGTGTGAGGGCGCGGGTTAGTGTCAGCGTACGGGTTAGGATTAGGGGACGGGTGAGGGTCAGGCTTCGGGGAAGGGTTACGGTTAGTGTTCGGGTAGGGTTAGGGTTAGGGGACGGGGACGGTTTAGGGTCCAGGTGAGGGTACGACAATGCTTTAGGGGGAGCGTACGTGTGAGGGCGAGGGTTAGTGTCAGCGTACGGGTTAGGATTAGGGGACGGGTGAGGGTCAGGCTTCGGGGAAGTGTTAGGGTTAGGGTTCGGGCTAGGGTTAGGGTTAGGGGACGGGGACGGTTTAGGGTCCAGGTGAGGGTACGACAACGCTTTAGGGGGAGCGTACGTGTGAGGGCGCGGGTTAGTGTCAGCGTACGGGTTAGGATTAGGGGACGGGTGAGGGTCAGGCTTCGGGGAAGGGTTAGGGTTAGGGTTCGGGCTAGGGTTAGGGTTAGGGGACGGGGACGGTTTAGGGTCCAGGTGAGGGTACGACAACGCTTTAGGGGGAGCGTACGTGTGAGGGCGCGGGTTAGTGTCAGCGTACGGGTTAGGATTAGGGGACGGGTGAGGGTCAGGCTTCGGTGAAGAGTTAGTGTTAGGGTTCGGGTTAGGGTTAGGGTTAGGGGACGGGGACGGTTTAGGGTCCAGGTGAGTGCACGACAACGCTTTAGGGGGAGCGTACGTGTGAGGGCGCGGGTTAGTGTCAGCGTACGGGTTAGGATTAGGGGACGGGTGAGGGTCAGGCTTCGGGGAAGGGTTAGGGTTAGGGTTCGGGCTAGGGTTAGGGTTAGGGGACGGGGACGGTTTAGGGTCCAGGTGAGGGTACGACAACGCTTTAGGGGGAGCGTACGTGTGAGGACGCGGGTTAGTGTCAGCGTACGGGTTAGGATTAGGGGACGGGTGAGGGTGAGGCTTCGGTGAAGGGTTAGGGTTAGGGTTCGGGCTAGGGTTAGGGTTAGGGGACGGGGACGGTTTAGGGTCCAGGTGAGGGCACGACAACGCTTTAGGGGGAGCGTACGTGTGAGGGCGCGGGTTAGTGTCAGCGTACGGGTTAGGATTAGGGGACGGGTGAGTGTCAGGCTTCGGGGAAGGGTTATGGTTAGGGTTCGGGCTAGGGTTAGGGTTAGGGGACGGGGCCGGTTTACGGTCCAGGTGAGGGCACGACAACGCTTTAGGGGGAGCGTACGTGTGAGGGCGCGGGTTAGTGTCAGCGTACGGGTTAGGATTAGGGGACGGGTGAGGGTCAGGCTTCGGGGAACCGTTAGGGTTAGGGTTCGGGCTAGGGTTAGGGTTAGGGGACGGGGACGGTTTAGGGTCCAGGTGAGGGTACGACAACGCTTTAGGGGGATCGTACATGTGAGGGCGTGGGTTAGTGTCAGCGTACGGGTTAGGATTAGGGGATGGGTGAGGGTCAGGCTTCGGGGAAGGGTTAGGGTTAGCGTTCGGGCTAGGGTTAGGGTTAGGGGACGGGGACGGTTTAGGGTCCAGGTGAGGACACGACAACGCTTTAGGGGGAGCGTACGTGTGAGGGCGTGGGTTAGTGTCAGCGTACTTGTTAGGATTCGGGGACGGGTGAGGGTCAGGCTTCGGGGAAGGGTTAGGGTTAGGGTTCGGGCTAGGGTTAGGGTGAGGGGACGGGGACGGTTTAGGGTCCAGGTGAGGGCACGACAACGCTTTAGGGGGAGCGTACGTGTGAGGGCGCGGGTTAGTGTCAGCGTACGGGTTAGGATTAGGGGACGGGTGAGGGTCAGGCTTCGGGGAAGGGTTACGGTTAGGGTTCGGGTAGGGTTAGGGTTAGGGGACGGGGACGGTTTAGGGTCCAGGTGAGGGTACGACAATGCTTTAGGGGGAGCGTACGTGTGAGAGCGAGGGTTAGTGTCAGCGTACGGGTTAGGATTAGGGGACGGGTGAGGGTCAGGCTTCGGGGAAGTGTTAGGGTTAGGGTTCGGGCTAGGGTTAGGGTTAGGGGACGGGGACGGTTTAGGGTCCAGGTGAGGGTACGACAACGCTTTAGGGGGAGCGTACGTGTGAGGGCGCGGGTTAGTGTCAGCGTACGGGTTAGGATTAGGGGACGGGTGAGGGTCAGGCTTCGGGGAAGGGTTAGGGTTAGGGTTCGGGCTAGGGTTAGGGTTAGGGGACGGGGACGGTTTAGGGTCCAGGTGAGGGTACGACAACGCTTTAGGGGGAGCGTACGTGTGAGGGCGTGGGTTCGTGTCAGCGTACGGGTTAGGATTAGGGGACGGGTGAGGGTCAGGCTTCGGTGAAGAGTTAGGGTTCGGGCTAGGGTTAGGGTTAGGGGACGGGGACGGTTTAGGGTCCAGGTGAGGGCACGACAACACTTTAGGGGGAGCGTACGTGTGAGGGCGCGGGTTAGTGTCAGCGTACGGGTTAGGATTAGGGGACGGGTGAGGGTCAGGCTTCGGGGAAGGGTTAGGGTTAGGGTTCGGGCTAGGGTTAGGGTTAGGGGACGGGGACGGTTTAGGGTCCAGGTGAGGGTACGACAACGCTTTAGGGGGAGCGTACGTGTGAGGACGTGGGTTAGTGTCAGCGTACGGGTTAGGATTAGTGGACGGGTGAGGGTGAGGCTTCGGTGAAGGGTTAGGGTTAGGGTTCGGGATAGGGTTAGGGTTAGGGGACGGGGACGGTTTAGGGTCCAGGTGAGGGCACGACAACGCTTTAGGGGGAGCGTCCGTGTGAGGGCGCGGGTTAGTGTCAGCGTACGGGTTAGGATTAGGGGACGGGTGAGTGTCAGGCTTCGGGGAAGGGTTATGGTTAGGGTTCGGGCTAGGGTTAGGGTTAGGGGACGGGGCCGGTTTAGGGTCCAGGTGAGGGCACGACAACGCTTTAGGGGGAGCGTCCGTGTGAGGGCGCGGGTTAGTGTCAGCGTACGGGTTAGGATTAGGGGACGGGTGAGGGTCAGGCTTCGGGGAACCGTTAGGGTTAGGGTTCGGGCTAGGGTTAGGGTTAGGGGACGGGGACGGTTTAGGGTCCAGGTGAGGGTACGACAACGCTTTAGGGGGAGCGTACGTGTGAGGGAGTGGGTTACTGTCAGCGTACGGGTTAGGATTAGGGGACGGGTGAGGGTCAGGCTTCGGGGAAGGTTTAGGGTTAGGGTTCGGGCTAGGGTTAGGGTTATGGGACGGGGACGGTTTAGGGTCCAGGTGAGGGTACGACAACGCTTTAGGGGGATCGTACATGTGAGGGCGTGGGTTAGTGTCAGCGTACGGGTTAGGATTAGGGGACGGGTGAGGGTCAGGCTTCGGGGAAGGGTTAGGGTTAGGGTTCGGGCTAGGGTTAGGGTTAGGGGACGGGGACGGTTTAGGGTCCAGGTGAGGGTACGACAACGCTTTAGGGGGAGCGTACGTGTGAGGGCGCGGGTTAGTGTCAGCGTACAGGTTCGGATTAGGGGACGGGTGAGGGTCAGGCTTCGGGGAAGGGTTAGGGTTAGGGTTCGGGCTAGGGTTAGGGTTAGGGGACGGGGACGGTTTAGGGTCCAGGTGAGGGCACGACAACGCTTTAGGGGGAGCGTACGTGTGAGGGCGCGGGTTAGTGGCAGCATACGCGTTAGGATTAAGGGACGGGTGAGGGTCAGGCTTCGGGGAAGGGTTAGGGTTGGGGTTCGGGCTAGGGTTAGGGTTAGGGGACGGGGACGGTTTAGGGTCCAGGTGAGGGCACGACAACGCTTTAGGGGCAGCGTACGTGTGAGGGCGCGGGTTAGTGTCAGCGTACGGGTTAGGATTGGGGACGGGTGAGGGTCAGGCTTCGGGGAAGGGTTAGGGTTAGGGGACGGGGACGGTTTAGGGTCCAGGTGAGGGTACGACAACGCTTTAGGGTGAGCGTACGTGTGAGGGCGCGGCTTAGTGTCAGCGTACGGGTTAGGATTGGGGTCGGGTGAGGGTCAGGCTTTGGGGAAGGGTTAGGGTTAGGGTTCAGGCTAGGGTTAGGGTTAGGGGACGGGGACGGTTTATGGTCCAGGTGAGGGCACGACAACGCTTTAGGGGGAGCGTACGTGTGAGGGCGCGGGTTAGTGTCAGCGTACGGGTTAGGATTAGGGGACGGGTGAGGGTCAGGTTTCGGGGAAGGGTTAGGGTTAGGGTTCGGGCTAGGGTTAGGGTTAGGGGACGGGGACGGTTTAGGGTCCAGGTGAGGGCACGACAACGCTTTAGGGGGAGCGTACGTGTGAGGGCGCGGGTTAGTGTCAGCGTACGGGTTAGGATTAGGGGACGGGTGAGGGTCAGGCTTCGGGGAAGGGTTAGGGTTAGGGTTCGGGCTAGGGTTAGGGTTAGGGGACGGGGACGGTTTAGGGTCCAGGTGAGGGTACGACAACGCTTTAGGGGGAGCGTACGTTTGAGGGCGCGGGTTAGTGTCAGCGTACGGGTTAGGATTAGGGGACGGGTGAGGGTCAGGCTTCGGGGAAGGGTTAGGGTTAGGGTTCGGGCTAGGGTTAGGGTTAGGGGACGGGGACGGTTTAGGGTCCAGGTGAGGGCACGACAACGCTTTAGGGGGAGCGTACGTGTGAGGGCGTGGGTTAGTGTCAGCGTACGGGTTAGGATTAGGGGACGGGTGAGGGTCAGGCTTCGGGGAAGGGTTAGGGTTAGGGTTCGGGCTAGGGTTAGGGTTAGGGGACGGGAACGGTTTAGGGTCCAGGTGAGGGTACGACAACACTTTAGGGGAAGCGTACGTGTGAGGGTGCGGGTTAGTGTCAGCGTACGGGTTAGGATTAGGGGACGGGTGAGGGTCAGGCTTCGGGGAAGGGTTAGGGTTAGGGTTCGGGCTAGGGTTAGGGTTAGGGGACGGGGACGGTTTAGGGTCCAGGTGAGGGTACGACAACGCTTTAGGGGGAGCGTACGTGTGAGGGCGCGGGTTAGTGTCAGCGTACGGGTTAGGATTAGGGGACGGGTGAGGGTCAGGCTTCGGGGAAGGGTTAGGGTTCGGGTTCGGGCTAGGGTTAGTGTTAGGTGACGGGGACGGTTTAGGGTCCAGCTGAGGGCACGACAACGCTTTAAGGGGAGCGTACGTGTGAGGGCGTGGGTTAGTGTCAGCGTACGGGTTAGGATTAGGGGACGGGTGAGGGTCAGGCTTTGGGGAATGGTTAGGGTTAGGGTTCGGGCTAGGGTTAGGGTTAGGGGACGGGGACGGTTTATGGTCCAGGTGAGGGCACGACAACGCTTTAGGGGGAGCGTACGTGTGAGGGCGCGGGTTAGTGTCAGCGTACGGGTTAGGATTAGGGGACGGGTGAGGGTCAGGTTTCGGGGAAGGGTTAGGGTTAGGGTTCGGGCTAGGGTTAGGGTTAGGGGACGGGGACGGTTTAGGGTCCAGGTGAGGGCACGACAACGCTTTAGGGGGAGCGTACGTGTGAGGGCGCGGGTTAGTGTCAGCGTACGGGTTAGGATTAGGGGACGGGTGAGGGTCAGGCTTCGGGGAAGGGTTAGGGTTAGGGTTCGGGCTAGGGTTAGGGTTAGGGGACGGGGACGGTTTAGGGTCCAGGTGAGGGTACGACAACGCTTTAGGGGGAGCGTACGTTTGAGGGCGCGGGTTAGTGTCAGCGTACGGGTTAGGATTAGGGGACGGGTGAGGGTCAGGCTTCGGGGAAGGGTTAGGGTTAGGGTTCGGGCTAGGGTTAGGGTTAGGGGACGGGGACGGTTTAGGGTCCAGGTGAGGGCACGACAACGCTTTAGGGGGAGCGTACGTGTGAGGGCGTGGGTTAGTGTCAGCGTACGGGTTAGGATTAGGGGACGGGTGAGGGTCAGGCTTCGGGGAAGGGTTAGGGTTAGGGTTCGGGCTAGGGTTAGGGTTAGGGGACGGGAACGGTTTAGGGTCCAGGTGAGGGTACGACAACACTTTAGGGGAAGCGTACGTGTGAGGGTGCGGGTTAGTGTCAGCGTACGGGTTAGGATTAGGGGACGGGTGAGGGTCAGGCTTCGGGGAAGGGTTAGGGTTAGGGTTCGGGCTAGGGTTAGGGTTAGGGGACGGGGACGGTTTAGGGTCCAGGTGAGGGTACGACAACGCTTTAGGGGGAGCGTACGTGTGAGGGCGCGGGTTAGTGTCAGCGTACGGGTTAGGATTAGGGGACGGGTGAGGGTCAGGCTTCGGGGAAGGGTTAGGGTTAGGGTTCGGGCTAGGGTTAGGGTTAGGGGACGGCGACGGTTTAGGGTCCAGGTGAGGGTACGACAACGCTTTAGGGGGAGCGTACGTGTGAGGGCGCGGGTTAGTGTCAGCGTACGGGTTAGGATTAGGGGACGGGTGAGGGTCAGGCTTCGGGGAAGGGTTAGGGTTAGGGTTCGGGCTAGGGTTAGGGTTAGGGGACGGGGACGGTTTAGGGTCCAGCTGAGGGCACGACAACGCTTTAGGGGGAGCGTACGTGTGAGGGCGCGGGTTAGTGTCAGCGTACGGGTTAGGATTAGGGGACGGGTGAGGGTCAGGCTTCGGGGAAGGGTTAGGGTTAGGGTTCGGGCTAGGGTTAGGGTTAGGGATCGGGGACGGTTTAGGCTCCAGGTGAGGGTACGAAAACGCTTTAGGGGGAGCGTACGTGTGAGGTCGCGGGTTAGTGTCAGCGTACGGGTTAGGATTAGGGGACGGGAGAGGGTCAGGCTTTGGGGAAGGGTTAGGGTTAGGGTTCGGGCTAGGGTTAGGGTTAGGGGACGGGGACGGTTTATGGTCCAGGTGAGGGCACGACAACGCTTTAGGGGGAGCGTACGTGTGAGGGCGCGGGTTAGTGTCAGCGTACGGGTTAGGATTAGGGGACGGGTGAGGGTCAGGCTTCGGGGTAGGTTTAGGGTTAGGGTTCGGGCTAGGGTTAGGGTTAGGGTACGGGGACGGTTTAGGGTCAAGGTGATGGCACGACAACGCTTTAGGGGGAGCGTACGTGTGTGGGCGCGGGTTAGTGTCAGCATACGGGTTAGGATTAGGGGACGGGTGAGGGTCAGGCTTCGGGGAAGGGTTAGGGTTAGGGTTCGGGCTAGGGTTAGGGTTAGGGGACGGGGACGGTTTAGGGTCCAGGTGAGGGTACGACAACGCTTTAGGTTGAGCGTACGTGTGAGGGCGCGGGTTAGTGTCAGCGTACGGGTTAGGATTAGGGGACGGGTGAGGGTCAGGCTTCGGGGAAGGGTTAGGGTTAGGGTTCGGGCTAGGGTTAGGGGACGGGGACGGGGACGGTTTAGGGTCCAGCTGAGGGCACGACAACGCTTTAGGGGGAGCGTACGTGTGAGGGCGTGGGTTAGTGTCAGCGTACGGGTTAGGATTAGGGGACGGGTGAGGGTTAGGCTTCGGGGAAGGGTTAGGGTTAGGGTTCGGGCTAGGGTTAGGGTTAGGGGACGGGGACGGTTTAGGGTCCAGGTGAGGGTACGACAACGCTTTAGGGGGAGCGTACGTGTGAGGGCGCGGGTTAGTGTCAGCGTACGGGTTAGGATTAGGGGACGGGTGAGGGTCAGGCTTCGGGGAAGGGTTAGGGTTAGGGTTCGGGCTAGGGTTAGGGTTAGGGGACGGGGACGGTTTAGGGTCCAGGTGAGGGTACGACAACGCTTTAGGGGGAGCGTACGTGTGAGGGCGCGGGTTAGTGTCAGCGTACGGGTTAGGATTAGGGGACGGGTGAGGGTCAGGCTTCGGGGAAGGGTTAGGGTTAGGGTTCGGGCTAGGGCTAGGGTTAGGGGACGGGGACGGTTTAGGGTCCAGGTGAGGGTACGACAACGCTTTAGGGGCAGCGTACGTGTGAGGGCGCGGGTTAGTGTCAGCGTACGGGTTAGGATTAGGGGACGGGTGAGGGTCAGGCTTCGGGGAAGGGTTAGGGTTAGGGTTCGGGCTAGGGTTAGGGTTAGGGGACGGCGACGGTTTAGGGTCCAGGTGAGGGTACGACAACGCTTTAGGGGGAGCGTACGTGTGAGGGCGCGGGTTAGTGTCAGCGTACGGGTTAGGATTAGGGGACGGGTGAGGGTCAGGCTTCGGGGAAGGGTTAGGGTTAGGGTTCGGGCTAGGGTTAGGGTTAGGGGACGGGGACGGTTTAGGGTCCAGCTGAGGGCACGACAACACTTTAGGGGGAGCGTACGTGTGAGGGCGCGGGTTAGTGTCAGCGTACGGGTTAGGATTAGGGGACGGGTGAGGGTCAGGCTTCGGGGAAGGGTTAGGGTTAGGGTTCGGGCTAGGGTTAGGGTTAGGGGACGGGGACGGTTTAGGGTCCAGGTGAGGGCACGACAACGCTTTAGGGGGAGCGTACGTGTGAGGGCGCGGGTTAGTGTCAGCGTACGGGTTAGGATTAGGGGACGGGTGAGGGTCAGGCTTCGGGGAAGGGTTAGGGTTAGGGTTCGGGCTAGGGTTAGGGTTAGGGATCGGGGACGGTTTAGGCTCCAGGTGAGGGTACGAAAACGCTTTAGGGGGAGCGTACGTGTGAGGTCGCGGGTTAGTGTCAGCGTACGGGTTAGGATTAGGGGACGGGAGAGGGTCAGGCTTTGGGGAAGGGTTAGGGTTAGGGTTCGGGCTAGGGTTAGGGTTAGGGGACGGGGACGGTTTATGGTCCAGGTGAGGGCACGACAACGCTTTAGGGGGAGCGTACGTGTGAGGGCGCGGGTTAGTGTCAGCGTACGGGTTAGGATTAGGGGACGGGTGAGGGTCAGGCTTCGGGGAAGGTTTAGGGTTAGGGTTCGGGCTAGGGTTAGGGTTAGGGTACGGGGACGGTTTAGGGTCAAGGTGATGGCACGACAACGCTTTAGGGGGAGCGTACGTGTGTGGGCGCGGGTTAGTGTCAGCATACGGGTTAGGATTAGGGGACGGGTGAGGGTCAGGCTTCGGGGAAGGGTTAGGGTTAGGGTTCGGGCTAGGGTTAGGGTTAGGGGACGGGGACGGTTTAGGGTCCAGGTGAGGGTACGACAACGCTTTAGGTTGAGCGTACGTGTGAGGGCGCGGGTTAGTGTCAGCGTACGGGTTAGGATTAGGGGACGGGTGAGGGTCAGGCTTCGGGGAAGGGTTAGGGTTAGGGTTCGGGCTAGGGTTAGGGGACGGGGACGGGGACGGTTTAGGGTCCAGCTGAGGGCACGACAACGCTTTAGGGGGAGCGTACGTGTGAGGGCGTGGGTTAGTGTCAGCGTACGGGTTAGGATTAGGGGACGGGTGAGGGTTAGGCTTCGGGGAAGGGTTAGGGTTAGGGTTCGGGCTAGGGTTAGGGTTAGGGGACGGGGACGGTTTAGGGTCCAGGTGAGGGTACGACAACGCTTTAGGGGGAGCGTACGTGTGAGGGCGCGGGTTAGTGTCAGCGTACGGGTTAGGATTAGGGGACGGGTGAGGGTCAGGCTTCGGGGAAGGGTTAGGGTTAGGGTTCGGGCTAGGGTTAGGGTTAGGGGACGGGGACGGTTTAGGGTCCAGGTGAGGGTACGACAACGCTTTAGGGGGAGCGTACGTGTGAGGGCGCGGGTTAGTGTCAGCGTACGGGTTAGGATTAGGGGACGGGTGAGGGTCAGGCTTCGGGGAAGGGTTAGGGTTAGGGTTCGGGCTAGGGCTAGGGTTAGGGGACGGGGACGGTTTAGGGTCCAGGTGAGGGCACGACAACGCTTTAGGGGGAGCGTACGTGTGAGGGCGCGGGTTAGTGTCAGCGTACGGGTTAGGATTAGGGGACGGGTGAGGGTCAGGCTTCGGGGAAGGGTTAGGGTTAGGGTTCGGGCTAGGGTTAGGGTTAGGGGACGGGGACGGTTTAGGGTCCAGGTGAGGGCACGACAACGCTTTAGGGGGAGCGTACGTGTGAGGGCGCGGGTTAGTGTCAGCGTACGGGATAGGATTAGGGGACGGGTGAGGGTCAGGCTTTGGGGAAGGGTTAGGGTTAGGGTTCGGGCTAGGGTTACGGTTAGGGGATGGGGACGGTTTAGGGTCCAGGTGAGGGTACGACAACGCTTTAGGGGGAGCGGACGTGTGAGGGCGTGGGTTAGTGTCAGCGTACGGGTTCGGATTAGGGGACGAGTGAGGGTCAGGCTTCGGGGAAGGGTTAGGGTTAGGGTTCGGGCTAGGGTTAGTGTTAGGTGACGGGGACGGTTTAGGGTCCAGCTGAGGGCACGACAACGCTTTAGGGGGAGCGTACGTGTGAGGGCGCGGGTTAGTGTCAGCGTACGGGTTAGGATTAGGGGACGGGTGAGGGTCAGGCTTCGGGGAAGGGTTAGGGTTAGGGTTCGGGCTAGGGTTAGGGTTAGGGGACGGGGACGGTTTAGGGTCCAGGTGAGGGTACGACAACGCTTTAGGGGGAGCGTACGTGTGAGGGCGTGGGTTAGTGTCAGCGTACGGGTTAGGATTAGGGGACGGGTGAGGGTCAGGCTTCGGGGAAGGGTTAGGGTTAGGGTTCGGGCTAGGGTTAGGGTTAGGGGACGGGGACGGTTTAGGGTCCAGGTGAGGGTACGACAACGCTTTAGGGGCAGCGTACGTGTGAGGGCGCGGGTTAGTGTCAGCGTACGGGTTCGGATTAGGGGACGGGTTAGGGTCAGGCTTCGGGGAAGAGTTAGGGTTAGGGTTCGGGCTAGGGTTAGGGTTAGGGGACGGGGACGGTTTAGGGTCCAGGTGAGGGCACGACAACGCTTTAGGGGGAGCGTTCGTGTGAGGGCGCGGGTTAGTGTCAGCGTACGGGTTAGGATTAGGGGACGGGTGAGGGTCAGGCTTCGGGGAAGGGTTAGGGTTAGGGTTCGGGCTAGGGTTAGGGTTAGGGGACGGGGACGGTTTAGGGTCCAGGTGAGGGCACGACAACGCTTTAGGGGGAGCGTACGTGTGAGGGCGCGGGTTAGTGTCAGCGTACGGGTTAGGATTGGGGACGGGTGAGGGTCAGGCTTCGGGGAAGGGTTAGGGTTAGGGTTCGGGCTAGGGTTAGGGTTAGGGGACGGGGACGGTTTAGGGTCCAGGTGAGGGTACGACAACGCTTTAGGGGGAGCGTACGTGTGAGGGCGCGGGTTAGTGTCAGCGTACGGGTTAGGATTAGGGGACGGGTGAGGGTCAGGCTTCTGGGAAGGGTTAGAGTTAGGGTTTGGGCTAGGGTTAGGGTTAGGGGACGGGGACGGTTTAGGGTCCAGGTGAGGGTACGACAACGCTTTAGGGGGAGCGTACGTGTGAGGGCGCGGGTTAGTGTCAGCGTACGGGGTAGGATTAGGGGACGGGTGAGGGTCAGGCTTCGGGGAAGGGTTAGGGTTAGGGTTCGGGCTAGGGTTAGGGTTAGGGGACGGGGACAGTTTAGGGTCCAGGTGAGGGCACGACAACGCTTTAGGGGGAGCGTACGTGTGAGGGCGCGGGTTAGTGTCAGCGTACGGGTTCGGATTAGGGGACGGGTGAGGGTCAGGCTTCGGGGAAGGGTTAGGGTTAGGGTTCGGGCTAGGGTTAGGGTTAGGGGACGGGGACGGTTTAGGGTCCAGGTGAGGGTACGACAACGCTTTAGGGGGAGCGTACGTGTGAGGGCGTGGGTTAGTGTCAGCGTACGGGTTAGGATTAGGGGACGGGTGAGGGTCAGGCTTCGGGGAAGGGTTAGGGTTAGGGTTCGGGCTAGGGTTAGGGTTAGGGTACGGGGACGGTTTAGGGTCCAGTTGAGGGCACGACAACGCTTTAGGGGGAGCGTACGTGTGAGGGCGCGGGTTAGTGTCAGCGTACGGATTAGGATTAGGGGACGGGTTAGGGTCAGGCTTCGGGGAAGGGTTAGGGTTAGTGTTCGGGCTAGGGTTAGGGTTAGGGGACGGGGACGGTTTAGGGTCCAGGTGAGGGTACGACAACGCTTTAGGGGGAGCGTACGTGTGAGGGCGCGGGTTAGTGTCAGCGTACGGGTTAGAATTAGGGGACGGGTGAGGGTCAGGCTTCGGGGAAGGGTTAGGGTTAGGGTTCGGGCTAGGGTTAGGGTTAGGGGACGGGGACGGTTTAGGGTCCAGGTGAGGGCACGACAACGCTTTAGGGGGAGCGTACGTGTGAGGGCGCGGGTTAGTGTCAGCGTACGGGTTAGGATTAGGGGACGGGTGAGGGTCAGGCTTCGGGGAAGGGTTAGAGTTAGGGTTTGGGCTAGGGTTAGATTTAGGGGACGGGGACGGTTTAGGGTCCAGGTGAGGGTACGACAACGCTTTAGAGGGAGCGTACGTGTGAGGGCGCGGGTTAGTGTCAGCGTACGGGTTAGGATTAGGGGACGGGTGAGGGTCAGGCTTCGGGGAAAGGTTAGGGTTAGGGTTCGGGCTAGGGTTAGGGTTAGGGGACGGGGACGGTTTAGGGTCCAGGTGAGGGTACGACAACGCTTTAGGGGGAGCGTACGTGTGAGGGCGCGGGTTAGTGTCAGCGTACGGGTTCGGATTAGGGGACGGGTGAGGGTCAGGCTTCGGGGAAGGGATAGGGTTAGGGTTCGGGCTAGGATTAGTGTTAGGGGACGGGGACGGTTTAGGGTCCAGCTGAGGGCACGACAACGCTTTAGGGGGAGCGTACGTGTGAGGGCGCGGGTTAGTGTCAGCGTACGGGTTAGGATTAGGGGACGGGTGAGGGTCAGGCTTCGGGGAAGGTTTAGGGTTAGGGTCGGGCTAGGGTTAGGGTTAGGGGACGGGGACGGTTTAGGGTCCAGGTGAGGGTACGACAACGCTTTACGGGGAGCGTACGTGTGAGGGCGCGGGTTAGTGTCAGCGTACGGGTTAGGATTGGGAACGGGTGAGGGTCTGGCTTCGGGGAAGGGTTAGGGTTAGGGTTCGGGCTAGGGTTAGGGTTAGGGGACGGGGACGGTTTAGGGTCCAGGTGAGGGTACGACAACGCTTTAGGGGGAGCGTACGTGTGAGGGCGCGGGTTAGTGTCAGCGTACGGGTTAGGATTAGGGGACGGGTGAGGGTCAGGCTTCGGGGAATGTTAGGGTTAGGGTTCGGGCTAGGGTTAGGGTTAGGGGACGGGGACGGTTTAGGGTCCAGGTGAGGGTACGACAACGCTTTAGGGGGAGCGTACGTGTGAGGGCGCGGGTTAGTGTCAGCATACGGGTTAGGATTTGGGACGGGTGAGGGTCAGGCTTCGGGGAAGGGTTAGGGTTAGGGTTCGGGCTAGGGTTAGGGTTAGGTGACGGGGACGGTTTAGGGTCCAGGTGAGGGTACGACAACGCTTTAGGGGGAGCGTACGTGTGAGGGCGCGGGTTAGTGTCAGCGTACGGGATAGGATTATTGGACGGGTGAGGGTCAGGCTTCGGGGAAGGGTTAGGGTTAGGGTTCGGTCTAGGGTTAGGGTTAGGGGACGGGGACGGTTTAGGGTCCAGGTGAGGGCACGACAACGCTTTAGGGGGAGCGTACGTGTGAGGGCGCGGGTTAGCGTCAGCGTACGGGTTAGGATTGGGGTCGGGTGAGGGTCAGGCTTCGGGGAAGGGTTAGGGTTAGGGTTCGGGCTAGGGTTAGGGTTAGGGGACGGGGACGGTTTAGGGTCCAGGTGAGGGTACGACAACGCTTTAGGGGGAGCGTACGTGTGAGGGCGCGGGTTAGTGTCAGCGTACGGGTTAGGATTAGGGGACGGGTGAGTGTCAGGCTTCGGGGAAGTGTTAGAGTTAGGGTTCGGGCTAGGGTTAGGGTTAGGGGACGGGGACGGTTTAGGGTCCAGGTGAGTGTACGACAATGCTTTAGGGGGAGCGTACGTGTGAGGGCGCGGGTTAGTGTCAGCGTACGGGTTAGGATTAGGGGAAGGGTGAGGGTCAGGCTTCGGGGAAGGGTTAGGGTTAGGGTTCGGGCTAGGGTTAGGGTTAGGGGACGGGGACGGTTTCGTTTCCAGGTGAGGGTACGACAACGCTTTAGGGGGAGAGTACGTGTGAGGGCGCGGGTTAGTGTCAGCGTACCGGTTCGGATTAGGGGACGGGTGAGGGTCAGGCTTCGGGGAAGGGTTAGGGTTAGGGTTCGGGCTAGGGTTAGGGTTAGGGGACGGGGACGGTTTAGGGTCCAGGTGAGGGTACGACAACGCTTTAGGGGGAGCGTACGTGTGAGGGCGTGGGTTAGTGTCAGCGTACGGGTTAGGATTAGGGGACGGGTGAGGGTCAGGCTTCGGGGAAGGGTTAGGGTTAGGGTTCGGGCTAGGGTTAGGGTTAGGGGACGGGGACGGTTTCGTGTCCAGGTGAGGGCACAACAACGCTTTAGGGGGAGCATACGTGTGAGGGCGCGGGTTAGTGTCAGCGTACGGGTTAGGATTAGGGGACGGGTGAGGGTCAGGCTTCGGGGAAGGGTTAGGGTTAGGGTTCGGGCTAGGGTTAGGGGACGGGGACGGTTTAGGGTCCAGGTGAGGGCACGACAACGCTTTAGGGGGAGCGTACGTGTGAGGGCGTGGGTTAGTGTCAGCGTACGGGTTCGGATTAGGGGACGGGTGAGGGTCAGGCTTCGGGGAAGGGTTAGGGTTAGGGTTCGGGCTAGGGTTAGGGTTAGGGGACGGGGACGCTTTAGGGTCCAGGTGAGGGTACGACAACGCTTTAGGGGGAGCGTACGTGTGAGGGCGCGGGTTAGTGTCAGCGTACGGGTTAGGATTAGGGGACGGGTGAGGGTCAGGCTTCGGGGAAGGGTTAGGGTTAGGGTTCGGGCTAGGGTTAGGATTAGGGGACGGGGACGGTTTAGGGTCCAGGTGAGCGTACGACAATGCTTTAGGGGCAGCGTACGTGTGAGGGCGCGGGTTAGTGTCAGCGTACGGGTTCGGATTAGGGGACGGGTGAGGGTCAGGCTTCGGGGAAGTGTTAGGGTTAGGGTTCGGGCTAGGGTTAGTGTTAGGGGACGGGGACGGTGTAGGGTCCAGGTGAGGGCACGACAACGCTTTAGGGGGAGCGTACGTGTGAGGGCGCGGGTTAGTGTCAGCGTACAGGTTAGGATTAGGGGACGGGTGAGGGTCAGGCTTCGGGGAAGGGTTAGGGTTGGGGTTCGGGCTAGGGTTAGGGTTAGGGGACGGGGACGGTTTAGGGTCCAGGTGAGGGCACGACAACGCTTTAGGGGCAGCGTACGTGTGAGGGCGCGGGTTAGTGTCAGCGTACGGGTTAGGATTGGGGACGGGTGAGGGTCAGGCTTCGGGGAAGGGTTAGGGTTAGGGGA
This sequence comes from Pseudorca crassidens, assembly GCF_039906515.1. NCBI lineage: Eukaryota > Metazoa > Chordata > Mammalia > Artiodactyla > Delphinidae > Pseudorca > Pseudorca crassidens. The sequence goes on from NC_090309.1 coordinate 48,111,253, forward strand.
CGGGGACGGTTTAGGGTCCAGCTGAGGGCACGACAACGCTTTAGGGGGAGCGTACGTGTGAGGGCGCGGCTTAGTGTCAGCGTACGGGTTAGGATTGGGGTCGGGTGAGGGTCAGGCTTTGGGGAAGGGTTAGGGTTAGGGTTCAGGCTAGGGTTAGGGTTAGGGGACGGGGACGGTTTATGGTCCAGGTGAGGGCACGACAACGCTTTAGGGGGAGCGTACGTGTGAGGGCGCGGGTTAGTGTCAGCGTACGGGTTAGGATTAGGGGACGGGTGAGGGTCAGGTTTCGGGGAAGGGTTAGGGTTAGGGTTCGGGCTAGGGTTAGGGTTAGGGGACGGGGACGGTTTAGGGTCCAGGTGAGGGCACGACAACGCTTTAGGGGGAGCGTACGTGTGAGGGCGCGGGTTAGTGTCAGCGTACGGGTTAGGATTAGGGGACGGGTGAGGGTCAGGCTTCGGGGAAGGGTTAGGGTTAGGGTTCGGGCTAGGGTTAGGGTTAGGGGACGGGGACGGTTTAGGGTCCAGGTGAGGGTACGACAACGCTTTAGGGGGAGCATACGTTTGAGGGCGCGGGTTAGTGTCAGCGTACGGGTTAGGATTAGGGGACGGGTGAGGGTCAGGCTTCGGGGAAGGGTTAGGGTTAGGGTTCGGGCTAGGGTTAGGGTTAGGGGACGGGGACGGTTTAGGGTCCAGGTGAGGGCACGACAACGCTTTAGGGGGAGCGTACGTGTGAGGGCGTGGGTTAGTGTCAGCGTACGGGTTAGGATTAGGGGACGGGTGAGGGTCAGGCTTCGGGGAAGGGTTAGGGTTAGGGTTCGGGCTAGGGTTAGGGTTAGGGGACGGGAACGGTTTAGGGTCCAGGTGAGGGTACGACAACACTTTAGGGGAAGCGTACGTGTGAGGGTGCGGGTTAGTGTCAGCGTACGGGTTAGGATTAGGGGACGGGTGAGGGTCAGGCTTCGGGGAAGGGTTAGGGTTAGGGTTCGGGCTAGGGTTAGGGTTAGGGGACGGGGACGGTTTAGGGTCCAGGTGAGGGTACGACAACGCTTTAGGGGGAGCGTACGTGTGAGGGCGCGGGTTAGTGTCAGCGTACGGGTTAGGATTAGGGGACGGGTGAGGGTCAGGCTTCGGGGAAGGGTTAGGGTTCGGGTTCGGGCTAGGGTTAGTGTTAGGTGACGGGGACGGTTTAGGGTCCAGCTGAGGGCACGACAACGCTTTAAGGGGAGCGTACGTGTGAGGGCGTGGGTTAGTGTCAGCGTACGGGTTAGGATTAGGGGACGGGTGAGGGTCAGGCTTTGGGGAATGGTTAGGGTTAGGGTTCGGGCTAGGGTTAGGGTTAGGGGACGGGGACGGTTTATGGTCCAGGTGAGGGCACGACAACGCTTTAGGGGGAGCGTACGTGTGAGGGCGCGGGTTAGTGTCAGCGTACGGGTTAGGATTAGGGGACGGGTGAGGGTCAGGTTTCGGGGAAGGGTTAGGGTTAGGGTTCGGGCTAGGGTTAGGGTTAGGGGACGGGGACGGTTTAGGGTCCAGGTGAGGGCACGACAACGCTTTAGGGGGAGCGTACGTGTGAGGGCGCGGGTTAGTGTCAGCGTACGGGTTAGGATTAGGGGACGGGTGAGGGTCAGGCTTCGGGGAAGGGTTAGGGTTAGGGTTCGGGCTAGGGTTAGGGTTAGGGGACGGGGACGGTTTAGGGTCCAGGTGAGGGTACGACAACGCTTTAGGGGGAGCGTACGTTTGAGGGCGCGGGTTAGTGTCAGCGTACGGGTTAGGATTAGGGGACGGGTGAGGGTCAGGCTTCGGGGAAGGGTTAGGGTTAGGGTTCGGGCTAGGGTTAGGGTTAGGGGACGGGGACGGTTTAGGGTCCAGGTGAGGGCACGACAACGCTTTAGGGGGAGCGTACGTGTGAGGGCGTGGGTTAGTGTCAGCGTACGGGTTAGGATTAGGGGACGGGTGAGGGTCAGGCTTCGGGGAAGGGTTAGGGTTAGGGTTCGGGCTAGGGTTAGGGTTAGGGGACGGGAACGGTTTAGGGTCCAGGTGAGGGTACGACAACACTTTAGGGGAAGCGTACGTGTGAGGGTGCGGGTTAGTGTCAGCGTACGGGTTAGGATTAGGGGACGGGTGAGGGTCAGGCTTCGGGGAAGGGTTAGGGTTAGGGTTCGGGCTAGGGTTAGGGTTAGGGGACGGGGACGGTTTAGGGTCCAGGTGAGGGTACGACAACGCTTTAGGGGGAGCGTACGTGTGAGGGCGCGGGTTAGTGTCAGCGTACGGGTTAGGATTAGGGGACGGGTGAGGGTCAGGCTTCGGGGAAGGGTTAGGGTTAGGGTTCGGGCTAGGGTTAGGGTTAGGGGACGGCGACGGTTTAGGGTCCAGGTGAGGGTACGACAACGCTTTAGGGGGAGCGTACGTGTGAGGGCGCGGGTTAGTGTCAGCGTACGGGTTAGGATTAGGGGACGGGTGAGGGTCAGGCTTCGGGGAAGGGTTAGGGTTAGGGTTCGGGCTAGGGTTAGGGTTAGGGGACGGGGACGGTTTAGGGTCCAGCTGAGGGCACGACAACGCTTTAGGGGGAGCGTACGTGTGAGGGCGCGGGTTAGTGTCAGCGTACGGGTTAGGATTAGGGGACGGGTGAGGGTCAGGCTTCGGGGAAGGGTTAGGGTTAGGGTTCGGGCTAGGGTTAGGGTTAGGGATCGGGGACGGTTTAGGCTCCAGGTGAGGGTACGAAAACGCTTTAGGGGGAGCGTACGTGTGAGGTCGCGGGTTAGTGTCAGCGTACGGGTTAGGATTAGGGGACGGGAGAGGGTCAGGCTTTGGGGAAGGGTTAGGGTTAGGGTTCGGGCTAGGGTTAGGGTTAGGGGACGGGGACGGTTTATGGTCCAGGTGAGGGCACGACAACGCTTTAGGGGGAGCGTACGTGTGAGGGCGCGGGTTAGTGTCAGCGTACGGGTTAGGATTAGGGGACGGGTGAGGGTCAGGCTTCGGGGAAGGTTTAGGGTTAGGGTTCGGGCTAGGGTTAGGGTTAGGGTACGGGGACGGTTTAGGGTCAAGGTGATGGCACGACAACGCTTTAGGGGGAGCGTACGTGTGTGGGCGCGGGTTAGTGTCAGCATACGGGTTAGGATTAGGGGACGGGTGAGGGTCAGGCTTCGGGGAAGGGTTAGGGTTAGGGTTCGGGCTAGGGTTAGGGTTAGGGGACGGGGACGGTTTAGGGTCCAGGTGAGGGTACGACAACGCTTTAGGTTGAGCGTACGTGTGAGGGCGCGGGTTAGTGTCAGCGTACGGGTTAGGATTAGGGGACGGGTGAGGGTCAGGCTTCGGGGAAGGGTTAGGGTTAGGGTTCGGGCTAGGGTTAGGGGACGGGGACGGGGACGGTTTAGGGTCCAGCTGAGGGCACGACAACGCTTTAGGGGGAGCGTACGTGTGAGGGCGTGGGTTAGTGTCAGCGTACGGGTTAGGATTAGGGGACGGGTGAGGGTTAGGCTTCGGGGAAGGGTTAGGGTTAGGGTTCGGGCTAGGGTTACGGTTAGGGGATGGGGACGGTTTAGGGTCCAGGTGAGGGTACGACAACGCTTTAGGGGGAGCGGACGTGTGAGGGCGTGGGTTAGTGTCAGCGTACGGGTTCGGATTAGGGGACGAGTGAGGGTCAGGCTTCGGGGAAGGGTTAGGGTTAGGGTTCGGGCTAGGGTTAGTGTTAGGTGACGGGGACGGTTTAGGGTCCAGCTGAGGGCACGACAACGCTTTAGGGGGAGCGTACGTGTGAGGGCGCGGGTTAGTGTCAGCGTACGGGTTAGGATTAGGGGACGGGTGAGGGTCAGGCTTCGGGGAAGGGTTAGGGTTAGGGTTCGGGCTAGGGTTAGGGTTAGGGGACGGGGACGGTTTAGGGTCCAGGTGAGGGTACGACAACGCTTTAGGGGGAGCGTACGTGTGAGGGCGTGGGTTAGTGTCAGCGTACGGGTTAGGATTAGGGGACGGGTGAGGGTCAGGCTTCGGGGAAGGGTTAGGGTTAGGGTTCGGGCTAGGGTTAGGGTTAGGGGACGGGGACGGTTTAGGGTCCAGGTGAGGGTACGACAACGCTTTAGGGGCAGCGTACGTGTGAGGGCGCGGGTTAGTGTCAGCGTACGGGTTCGGATTAGGGGACGGGTTAGGGTCAGGCTTCGGGGAAGAGTTAGGGTTAGGGTTCGGGCTAGGGTTAGGGTTAGGGGACGGGGACGGTTTAGGGTCCAGGTGAGGGCACGACAACGCTTTAGGGGGAGCGTTCGTGTGAGGGCGCGGGTTAGTGTCAGCGTACGGGTTAGGATTAGGGGACGGGTGAGGGTCAGGCTTCGGGGAAGGGTTAGGGTTAGGGTTCGGGCTAGGGTTAGGGTTAGGGGACGGGGACGGTTTAGGGTCCAGGTGAGGGCACGACAACGCTTTAGGGGGAGCGTACGTGTGAGGGCGCGGGTTAGTGTCAGCGTACGGGTTAGGATTGGGGACGGGTGAGGGTCAGGCTTCGGGGAAGGGTTAGGGTTAGGGTTCGGGCTAGGGTTAGGGTTAGGGGACGGGGACGGTTTAGGGTCCAGGTGAGGGTACGACAACGCTTTAGGGGGAGCGTACGTGTGAGGGCGCGGGTTAGTGTCAGCGTACGGGTTAGGATTAGGGGACGGGTGAGGGTCAGGCTTCTGGGAAGGGTTAGAGTTAGGGTTTGGGCTAGGGTTAGGGTTAGGGGACGGGGACGGTTTAGGGTCCAGGTGAGGGTACGACAACGCTTTAGGGGGAGCGTACGTGTGAGGGCGCGGGTTAGTGTCAGCGTACGGGGTAGGATTAGGGGACGGGTGAGGGTCAGGCTTCGGGGAAGGGTTAGGGTTAGGGTTCGGGCTAGGGTTAGGGTTAGGGGACGGGGACAGTTTAGGGTCCAGGTGAGGGCACGACAACGCTTTAGGGGGAGCGTACGTGTGAGGGCGCGGGTTAGTGTCAGCGTACGGGTTCGGATTAGGGGACGGGTGAGGGTCAGGCTTCGGGGAAGGGTTAGGGTTAGGGTTCGGGCTAGGGTTAGGGTTAGGGGACGGGGACGGTTTAGGGTCCAGGTGAGGGTACGACAACGCTTTAGGGGGAGCGTACGTGTGAGGGCGTGGGTTAGTGTCAGCGTACGGGTTAGGATTAGGGGACGGGTGAGGGTCAGGCTTCGGGGAAGGGTTAGGGTTAGGGTTCGGGCTAGGGTTAGGGTTAGGGTACGGGGACGGTTTAGGGTCCAGTTGAGGGCACGACAACGCTTTAGGGGGAGCGTACGTGTGAGGGCGCGGGTTAGTGTCAGCGTACGGATTAGGATTAGGGGACGGGTTAGGGTCAGGCTTCGGGGAAGGGTTAGGGTTAGTGTTCGGGCTAGGGTTAGGGTTAGGGGACGGGGACGGTTTAGGGTCCAGGTGAGGGTACGACAACGCTTTAGGGGGAGCGTACGTGTGAGGGCGCGGGTTAGTGTCAGCGTACGGGTTAGAATTAGGGGACGGGTGAGGGTCAGGCTTCGGGGAAGGGTTAGGGTTAGGGTTCGGGCTAGGGTTAGGGTTAGGGGACGGGGACGGTTTAGGGTCCAGGTGAGGGCACGACAACGCTTTAGGGGGAGCGTACGTGTGAGGGCGCGGGTTAGTGTCAGCGTACGGGTTAGGATTAGGGGACGGGTGAGGGTCAGGCTTCGGGGAAGGGTTAGAGTTAGGGTTTGGGCTAGGGTTAGATTTAGGGGACGGGGACGGTTTAGGGTCCAGGTGAGGGTACGACAACGCTTTAGAGGGAGCGTACGTGTGAGGGCGCGGGTTAGTGTCAGCGTACGGGTTAGGATTAGGGGACGGGTGAGGGTCAGGCTTCGGGGAAAGGTTAGGGTTAGGGTTCGGGCTAGGGTTAGGGTTAGGGGACGGGGACGGTTTAGGGTCCAGGTGAGGGTACGACAACGCTTTAGGGGGAGCGTACGTGTGAGGGCGCGGGTTAGTGTCAGCGTACGGGTTCGGATTAGGGGACGGGTGAGGGTCAGGCTTCGGGGAAGGGATAGGGTTAGGGTTCGGGCTAGGATTAGTGTTAGGGGACGGGGACGGTTTAGGGTCCAGCTGAGGGCACGACAACGCTTTAGGGGGAGCGTACGTGTGAGGGCGCGGGTTAGTGTCAGCGTACGGGTTAGGATTAGGGGACGGGTGAGGGTCAGGCTTCGGGGAAGGTTTAGGGTTAGGGTCGGGCTAGGGTTAGGGTTAGGGGACGGGGACGGTTTAGGGTCCAGGTGAGGGTACGACAACGCTTTACGGGGAGCGTACGTGTGAGGGCGCGGGTTAGTGTCAGCGTACGGGTTAGGATTGGGAACGGGTGAGGGTCTGGCTTCGGGGAAGGGTTAGGGTTAGGGTTCGGGCTAGGGTTAGGGTTAGGGGACGGGGACGGTTTAGGGTCCAGGTGAGGGTACGACAACGCTTTAGGGGGAGCGTACGTGTGAGGGCGCGGGTTAGTGTCAGCGTACGGGTTAGGATTAGGGGACGGGTGAGGGTCAGGCTTCGGGGAATGTTAGGGTTAGGGTTCGGGCTAGGGTTAGGGTTAGGGGACGGGGACGGTTTAGGGTCCAGGTGAGGGTACGACAACGCTTTAGGGGGAGCGTACGTGTGAGGGCGCGGGTTAGTGTCAGCATACGGGTTAGGATTTGGGACGGGTGAGGGTCAGGCTTCGGGGAAGGGTTAGGGTTAGGGTTCGGGCTAGGGTTAGGGTTAGGTGACGGGGACGGTTTAGGGTCCAGGTGAGGGTACGACAACGCTTTAGGGGGAGCGTACGTGTGAGGGCGCGGGTTAGTGTCAGCGTACGGGATAGGATTATTGGACGGGTGAGGGTCAGGCTTCGGGGAAGGGTTAGGGTTAGGGTTCGGTCTAGGGTTAGGGTTAGGGGACGGGGACGGTTTAGGGTCCAGGTGAGGGCACGACAACGCTTTAGGGGGAGCGTACGTGTGAGGGCGCGGGTTAGCGTCAGCGTACGGGTTAGGATTGGGGTCGGGTGAGGGTCAGGCTTCGGGGAAGGGTTAGGGTTAGGGTTCGGGCTAGGGTTAGGGTTAGGGGACGGGGACGGTTTAGGGTCCAGGTGAGGGTACGACAACGCTTTAGGGGGAGCGTACGTGTGAGGGCGCGGGTTAGTGTCAGCGTACGGGTTAGGATTAGGGGACGGGTGAGTGTCAGGCTTCGGGGAAGTGTTAGAGTTAGGGTTCGGGCTAGGGTTAGGGTTAGGGGACGGGGACGGTTTAGGGTCCAGGTGAGTGTACGACAATGCTTTAGGGGGAGCGTACGTGTGAGGGCGCGGGTTAGTGTCAGCGTACGGGTTAGGATTAGGGGAAGGGTGAGGGTCAGGCTTCGGGGAAGGGTTAGGGTTAGGGTTCGGGCTAGGGTTAGGGTTAGGGGACGGGGACGGTTTCGTTTCCAGGTGAGGGTACGACAACGCTTTAGGGGGAGAGTACGTGTGAGGGCGCGGGTTAGTGTCAGCGTACCGGTTCGGATTAGGGGACGGGTGAGGGTCAGGCTTCGGGGAAGGGTTAGGGTTAGGGTTCGGGCTAGGGTTAGGGTTAGGGGACGGGGACGGTTTAGGGTCCAGGTGAGGGTACGACAACGCTTTAGGGGGAGCGTACGTGTGAGGGCGTGGGTTAGTGTCAGCGTACGGGTTAGGATTAGGGGACGGGTGAGGGTCAGGCTTCGGGGAAGGGTTAGGGTTAGGGTTCGGGCTAGGGTTAGGGTTAGGGGACGGGGACGGTTTCGTGTCCAGGTGAGGGCACAACAACGCTTTAGGGGGAGCATACGTGTGAGGGCGCGGGTTAGTGTCAGCGTACGGGTTAGGATTAGGGGACGGGTGAGGGTCAGGCTTCGGGGAAGGGTTAGGGTTAGGGTTCGGGCTAGGGTTAGGGGACGGGGACGGTTTAGGGTCCAGGTGAGGGCACGACAACGCTTTAGGGGGAGCGTACGTGTGAGGGCGTGGGTTAGTGTCAGCGTACGGGTTCGGATTAGGGGACGGGTGAGGGTCAGGCTTCGGGGAAGGGTTAGGGTTAGGGTTCGGGCTAGGGTTAGGGTTAGGGGACGGGGACGCTTTAGGGTCCAGGTGAGGGTACGACAACGCTTTAGGGGGAGCGTACGTGTGAGGGCGCGGGTTAGTGTCAGCGTACGGGTTAGGATTAGGGGACGGGTGAGGGTCAGGCTTCGGGGAAGGGTTAGGGTTAGGGTTCGGGCTAGGGTTAGGATTAGGGGACGGGGACGGTTTAGGGTCCAGGTGAGCGTACGACAATGCTTTAGGGGCAGCGTACGTGTGAGGGCGCGGGTTAGTGTCAGCGTACGGGTTCGGATTAGGGGACGGGTGAGGGTCAGGCTTCGGGGAAGTGTTAGGGTTAGGGTTCGGGCTAGGGTTAGTGTTAGGGGACGGGGACGGTTTAGGGTCCAGGTGAGGGCACGACAACGCTTTAGGGGGAGCGTACGTGTGAGGGCGCGGGTTAGTGTCAGCGTACAGGTTAGGATTAGGGGACGGGTGAGGGTCAGGCTTCGGGGAAGGGTTAGGGTTGGGGTTCGGGCTAGGGTTAGGGTTAGGGGACGGGGACGGTTTAGGGTCCAGGTGAGGGCACGACAACGCTTTAGGGGCAGCGTACGTGTGAGGGCGCGGGTTAGTGTCAGCGTACGGGTTAGGATTGGGGACGGGTGAGGGTCAGGCTTCGGGGAAGGGTTAGGGTTAGGGGACGGGGACGGTTTAGGGTCCAGCTGAGGGCACGACAACGCTTTAGGGGGAGCGTACGTGTGAGGGCGCGGCTTAGTGTCAGCGTACGGGTTAGGATTGGGGTCGGGTGAGGGTCAGGCTTTGGGGAAGGGTTAGGGTTAGGGTTCAGGCTAGGGTTAGGGTTAGGGGACGGGGACGGTTTATGGTCCAGGTGAGGGCACGACAACGCTTTAGGGGGAGCGTACGTGTGAGGGCGCGGGTTAGTGTCAGCGTACGGGTTAGGATTAGGGGACGGGTGAGGGTCAGGTTTCGGGGAAGGGTTAGGGTTAGGGTTCGGGCTAGGGTTAGGGTTAGGGGACGGGGACGGTTTAGGGTCCAGGTGAGGGCACGACAACGCTTTAGGGGGAGCGTACGTGTGAGGGCGCGGGTTAGTGTCAGCGTACGGGTTAGGATTAGGGGACGGGTGAGGGTCAGGCTTCGGGGAAGGGTTAGGGTTAGGGTTCGGGCTAGGGTTAGGGTTAGGGGACGGGGACGGTTTAGGGTCCAGGTGAGGGTACGACAACGCTTTAGGGGGAGCGTACGTTTGAGGGCGCGGGTTAGTGTCAGCGTACGGGTTAGGATTAGGGGACGGGTGAGGGTCAGGCTTCGGGGAAGGGTTAGGGTTAGGGTTCGGGCTAGGGTTAGGGTTAGGGGACGGGGACGGTTTAGGGTCCAGGTGAGGGCACGACAACGCTTTAGGGGGAGCGTACGTGTGAGGGCGTGGGTTAGTGTCAGCGTACGGGTTAGGATTAGGGGACGGGTGAGGGTCAGGCTTCGGGGAAGGGTTAGGGTTAGGGTTCGGGCTAGGGTTAGGGTTAGGGGACGGGAACGGTTTAGGGTCCAGGTGAGGGTACGACAACACTTTAGGGGAAGCGTACGTGTGAGGGTGCGGGTTAGTGTCAGCGTACGGGTTAGGATTAGGGGACGGGTGAGGGTCAGGCTTCGGGGAAGGGTTAGGGTTAGGGTTCGGGCTAGGGTTAGGGTTAGGGGACGGGGATGGTTTAGGGTCCAGGTGAGGGTACGACAACGCTTTAGGGGGAGCGTACGTGTGAGGGCGCGGGTTAGTGTCAGCGTACGGGTTAGGATTAGGGGACGGGTGAGGGTCAGGCTTCGGGGAAGGGTTAGGGTTAGGGTTCGGGCTAGGGTTAGGGTTAGGGGACGGCGACGGTTTAGGGTCCAGGTGAGGGTACGACAACGCTTTAGGGGGAGCGTACGTGTGAGGGCGCGGGTTAGTGTCAGCGTACGGGTTAGGATTAGGGGACGGGTGAGGGTCAGGCTTCGGGGAAGGGTTAGGGTTAGGGTTCGGGCTAGGGTTAGGGTTAGGGGACGGGGACGGTTTAGGGTCCAGCTGAGGGCACGACAACACTTTAGGGGGAGCGTACGTGTGAGGGCGCGGGTTAGTGTCAGCGTACGGGTTAGGATTAGGGGACGGGTGAGGGTCAGGCTTCGGGGAAGGGTTAGGGTTAGGGTTCGGGCTAGGGTTAGGGTTAGGGGACGGGGACGGTTTAGGGTCCAGGTGAGGGCACGACAACGCTTTAGGGGGACCGTACGTGTGAGGGCGCGGGTTAGTCTCAGCGTACGGGTTAGGATTAGGGGACGGGTGAGGGTCAGGCTTCGGGGAAGGGTTAGGGTTAGGGTTCGGGCTAGGGTTAGGGTTAGGGATCGGGGACGGTTTAGGCTCCAGGTGAGGGTACGAAAACGCTTTAGGGGGAGCGTACGTGTGAGGTCGCGGGTTAGTGTCAGCGTACGGGTTAGGATTAGGGGACGGGAGAGGGTCAGGCTTTGGGGAAGGGTTACGGTTAGGGTTCGGGCTAGGGTTAGGGTTAGGGGACGGGGACGGTTTATGGTCCAGGTGAGGGCACGACAACGCTTTAGGGTGAGCGTACGTGTGAGGGCGCGGGTTAGTGTCAGCGTACGGGTTAGGATTAGGGGACGGGTGAGGGTCAGGCTTCGGGGAAGGTTTAGGGTTAGGGTTCGGGCTAGGGTTAGGGTTAGGGTACGGGGACGGTTTAGGGTCAAGGTGATGGCACGACAACGCTTTAGGGGGAGCGTACGTGTGTGGGCGCGGGTTAGTGTCAGCATACGGGTTAGGATTAGGGGACGGGTGAGGGTCAGGCTTCGGGGAAGGGTTAGGGTTAGGGTTCGGGCTAGGGTTAGGGTTAGGGGACGGGGACGGTTTAGGGTCCAGGTGAGGGTACGACAACGCTTTAGGTTGAGCGTACGTGTGAGGGCGCGGGTTAGTGTCAGCGTACGGGTTAGGATTAGGGGACGGGTGAGGGTCAGGCTTCGGGGAAGGGTTAGGGTTAGGGTTCGGGCTAGGGTTAGGGGACGGGGACGGGGACGGTTTAGGGTCCAGCTGAGGGCACGACAACGCTTTAGGGGGAGCGTACGTGTGAGGGCGTGGGTTAGTGTCAGCGTACGGGTTAGGATTAGGGGACGGGTGAGGGTCAGGCTTCGGGGAAGGGTTAGGGTTAGGGTTCGGGCTAGGGTTAGGGTTAGGGGACGGGGACGGTTTAGGGTCCAGGTGAGGGTACGACAACGCTTTAGGGGGAGCGTACGTGTGAGGGAGCGGGTTAGTGTCAGCGTACGGGTTAGGATTAGGGGACGGGTGAGGGTCAGGCTTCGGGGAAGGGTTAGGGTTAGGGTTCGGGCTAGGGTTAGGGTTAGGGGACGGGGACGGTTTAGGGTCCAGGTGAGGGCACGACAACGCTTTAGGGGGAGCGTACGTGTGAGGGCGCGGGTTAGTGTCAGCGTACGGGTTAGGATTATGGGACGCGTGAGGGTCAGGCTTCGGGGAAGGGTTAGGGTTAGGGTTCGGGCTAGGGTTAGGGTTAGGGGACGGGGACGGTTTAGGGTCCAGGTGAGGGCACGACAACGCTTTAGGGGGAGCGTACGTGTGAGGGCGTGGGTTAGTGTCAGCGTACGGGTTAGGATTAGGGGACGGGTGAGGGTCAGGCTTCGGGGAAGGGTTAGGGTTAGGGTTCGGGCTAGGGTTAGGGTTAGGGGACGGGGACGGTTTAGGGTCCAGGTGAGGGTACGACAACGCTTTAGGGGGAGCGTACGTGTGAGGGCGCGGGTTAGTGTCAGCGTACGGGTTAGGATTAGGGGACGGGTGAGGGTCAGGCTTCGGGGAAGGGTTAGGGTTAGGGTTCGGGCTAGGGTTAGGGTTAGGGGACGGGGACGGTTTAGGGTCCAGGTGAGGGTACGACAACGCTTTAGGGGGAGCGTACGTGTGAGGGCGCGGGTTAGTGTCAGCGTACGGGTTAGGATTAGGGGACGGGTGAGGGTCAGGCTTCGGGGAAGGGTTAGGGTTAGGGTTCGGGCTAGGGCTAGGGTTAGGGGACGGGGACGGTTTAGGGTCCAGGTGAGGGCACGACAACGCTTTAGGGGAAGCGTACGTGTGAGGGCGCGGGTTAGTGTCAGCGTACGGGTTAGGATTAGGGGACGGGTGAGGGTCACGCTTCGGGGAAGGGTTAGGGTTAGGGTTCGGGCTAGGGTTAGGGTTAGGGGACGGGGACGGTTTAGGGTCCAGGTGAGGGCACGACAACGCTTTAGGGGGAGCGTACGTGTGAGGGCGCGGGTTAGTGTCAGCGTACGGGATAGGATTAGGGGACGGGTGAGGGTCAGGCTTCGGGGAAGGGTTAGGGTTAGGGTTCGGGCTAGGGTTAGGGTTAGGGGATGGGGACGGTTTAGGGTCCAGGTGAGGGTACGACAACGCTTTAGGGGGAGCGTACGTGTGAGGGCGCGGGTTAGTGTCAGCATACGGGTTCGGATTAGGGGACGAGTGAGGGTCAGGCTTCGGGGAAGGGTTAGGGTTAGGGTTCGGGCTAGGGTTAGTGTTAGGTGACGGGGACGGTTTAGGGTCCAGCTGAGGGCACGACAACGCTTTAGGGGGAGCGTACGTGTGAGGGCGCGGGTTAGTGTCAGCGTACGGGTTAGGATTAGGGGACGGGTGAGGGTCAGGCTTCGGGGAATGGTTAGGGTTAGGGTTCGGGCTAGGGTTAGGGTTAGGGGACGGGGACGGTTTAGGGTCCAGGTGAGGGTACGACAACGCTTTAGGGGGAGCATACGTGTGAGGGCGTGGGTTAGTGTCAGCGTACGGGTTAGGATTAGGGGACGGGTGAGGGTCAGGCTTCGGGGAAGGGTTAGGGTTAGGGTTCGGGCTAGGGTTAGTGTTAGGTGACGGGGACGGTTTAGGGTCCAGGTGAGGGCACGACAACGCTTTAGGGGGAGCGTACGTGTGAGGGCGCGGGTTAGTGTCAGCGTACGGGTTAGGATTATGGGACGCGTGAGGGTCAGGCTTCGGGGAAGGGTTAGGGTTAGGGTTCGGGCTAGGGTTAGGGTTAGGGGACGGGGACGGTTTAGGGTCCAGGTGAGGGCACGACAACGCTTTAGGGGGAGCGTACGTGTGAGGGCGCGGGTTAGTGTCAGCGTACGGGTTAGGATTAGGGGACTGGTGAGCGTCAGGCTTCGGGGAAGGGTTAGGGTTAGGGTTCGGGCTAGGGTTAGGGTTAGGGGACAGGGACGGTTTAGGGTCCAGGTGAGGGTACGACAACGCTTTAGGTTGAGCGTACGTGTGAGGGCGCGGGTTAGTGTCAGCGTACGGGTTAGGATTAGGGGACGGGTGAGGGTCAGGCTTCGGGGAAGGGTTAGGGTTAGGGTTCGGGCTAGGGTTAGGGTTAGGGGACGGGGACGGTTTAGGGTCCAGGTGAGGGTACGACAACGGTTTAGGGGGAGCGTACGTGTGAGGGCGCGGGTTAGTGTCAGCGTACGGGTTAGGATTAGGGGACGGGTGAGGGTCAGGCTTCGGGGAAGGGTTAGGGTTAGGGTTCGGGCTAGGGTTAGGGTTAGGGGACGGGGACGGTTTAGGGTCCAGGTGAGGGTACGACAACGCTTTAGGGGGAGCGTACGTGTGAGGGCGCGGGTTAGTGTCAGCGTACGGGTTAGGATTAGGGGACGGGTGAGGGTCAGGCTTCGGGGAAGGGTTAGGGTTAGGGTTCGGGCTAGGGTTAGGGTTAGGGGACGGCGACGGTTTAGGGTCCAGGTGAGGGCACGACAACGCTTTAGGGGGAGCGTACGTGTGAGGGCGCGGGTTAGTGTCGGCGTACGGGTTAGGATTAGGGGACGGGTGAGGGTCAGGCTTCGGGGAAGGGTTAGGGTTAGGGTTCGGGCTAGGGTTAGGGTTAGGGGACGGGGACGGTTTAGGGTCCAGGTGAGGGTACGACAACGCTTTAGGTTGAGCGTACGTGTGAGGGCGCGGGTTAGTGTCAGCGTACGGGTTAGGATTAGGGGACGGGTGAGGGTCAGGCTTCGGGGAAGGGTTAGGGTTAGGGTTCGGGCTAGGGTTAGGGTTAGGGGACGGGGACGGTTTAGGGTCCAGGTGAGGGTACGACAACGCTTTAGGGGGAGCGTACGTGTGAGGGCGTGGGTTAGTGTCAGCGTACGGGTTAGGATTAGGGGACGGGTGAGGTTCAGGCTTCGGGGAAGGGTTAGGGTTAGGGTTCGGGCTAGGGTTAGGGTTAGGGGACGGGGACGGTTTAGGGTCCAGGTGAGGGTACGACAACGCTTTAGGGGGAGCGTACGTGTGAGGGCGCGGGTTAGTGTCAGCGTACGGGTTAGGATTAGGGGACGGGTGAGGGTCAGGCTTCGGGGAAGGGTTAGGGTTAGGGTTCGGGCTAGGGTTAGGGTTAGGGGACGGGGACGGTTTAGGGTCCAGGTGAGGGCACGACAACGCTTTAGGGGGAGCGTACGTGTGAGGGCGCGGGTTAGTGTCAGCGTACGGGTTAGGATTAGGGGACGGGTGAGGGTCAGGCTTCGGGGAAGGGTTAGGGTTAGGGTTCGGGCTAGGGTTAGGGTTAGGGGACGGGGACGGTTTAGGGTCCAGGTGAGGGCACGACAACGCTTTAGGGGGAGCGTACGTGTGAGGGCGCGGGTTAGTGTCAGCGTACGGGTTCGGATTAGGGGACGAGTGAGGGTCAGGCTTCGGGGAAGGGTTAGGGTTAGGGTTCGGGCTAGGGTTAGTGTTAGGTGACGGGGACGGTTTAGGGTCCAGCTGAGGGCACGACAACGCTTTAGGGGGAGCGTACGTGTGAGGGCGCGGGTTAATGTCAGCGTACGGGTTAGGATTAGGGGACGGGTGAGGGTCAGGCTTCGGGGAAGGGTTAGGGTTAGGGTTCGGGCTAGGGTTAGGGTTAGGGGACGGGGACGGTTTAGGGTCCAGGTGAGGGTACGACAACGGTTTAGGGGGAGCGTACGTGTGAGGGCGCGGGTTAGTGTCAGCGTACGGGTTAGGATTAGGGGACGGGTGAGGGTCAGGCTTCGGGGAAGGGTTAGGGTTAGGGTTCGGGCTAGGGTTAGGGTTAGGGGACGGGGACGGTTTAGGGTCCAGGTGAGGGTACGACAACGCTTTAGGGGGAGCGTACGTGTGAGGGCGCGGGTTAGTGTCAGCGTACGGGTTAGGATTAGGGGACGGGTGAGGGTCAGGCTTCGGGGAAGGGTTAGGGTTAGGGTTCGGGCTAGGGTTAGGGTTAGGGGACGGGGACGGTTTAGGGTCCAGGTGAGGGCACGACAACGCTTTAGGGGGAGCGTACGTGTGAGGGCGCGGGTTAGTGTCAGCGTACGGGTTAGGATTAGGGGACGGGTGAGGGTCAGGCTTCGGGGAAGGGTTAGGGTTAGGGTTCGGGCTAGGGTTAGGGTTAGGGGACGGGGACGGTTTAGGGTCCAGGTGAGGGCACGACAACGCTTTAGGGGGAGCGTACGTGTGAGGGCGCGGGTTAGTGTCAGCGTACGGGTTCGGATTAGGGGACGAGTGAGGGTCAGGCTTCGGGGAAGGGTTAGGGTTAGGGTTCGGGCTAGGGTTAGTGTTAGGTGACGGGGACGGTTTAGGGTCCAGCTGAGGGCACGACAACGCTTTAGGGGGAGCGTACGTGTGAGGGCGCGGGTTAGTGTCAGCGTACGGGTTAGGATTAGGGGACGGGTGAGGGTCAGGCTTCGGGGAAGGGTTAGGGTTAGGGTTCGGGCTAGGGTTAGGGTTAGGGGACGGGGACGGTTTAGGGTCCAGGTGAGGGTACGACAACGCTTTAGGGGGAGCGTACGTGTGAGGGCGCGGGTTAGTGTCAGCGTACGGGTTAGGATTAGGGGACGGGTGAGGGTCAGGCTTCGGGGAAGGGTTAGGGTTAGGGTTCGGGCTAGGGTTAGGGTTAGGGGACGGGGACGGTTTAGGGTCCAGGTGAGGGCACGACAACGCTTTAGGGGGAGCGTACGTGTGAGGGCGCGGGTTAGTGTCAGCGTACGGGTTAGGATTAGGGGACGGGTGAGGTTCAGGCTTCGGGGAAGGGTTAGGGTTAGGGTTCGGGCTAGGGTTAGGGTTAGGGGATGGGGAAGGTTTAGGGTCCAGGTGAGGGTACGACAACGCTTTAGGGGGAGCGTACGTGTGAGGGCGCGGGTTAGTGTCAGCGTACGGGTTAGGATTAGGGGACGGGTGAGGGTCAGGCTTCGGGGAAGGGTTAGGGTTAGGGTTCGGGCTAGGGTTAGGGTTAGGGGACGGCGACGGTTTAGGGTCCAGGTGAGGGTACGACAACGCTTTAGGGGGAGCGTACGTGTGAGGGCGCGGGTTAGTGTCAGCGTACGGGTTAGGATTAGGGGACGGGTGAGGGTCAGGCTTCGGGGAAGGGTTAGGGTTAGGGTTCGGGCTAGGGTTAGGGTTAGGGGACGGGGACGGTTTAGGGTCCAGGTGAGGGCACGACAACGCTTTAGGGGGAGCGTACGTGTGAGGGCGCGGGTTAGTGTCAGCGTACGGGTTAGGATTAGGGGACGGGTGAGGGTCAGGCTTCGGGGAAGGGTTAGGGTTAGGGTTCGGGCTAGGGTTAGGGTTAGGGGATGGGGAAGGTTTAGGGTCCAGGTGAGGGTACGACAACGCTTTAGGGGGAGCGTACGTGTGAGGGCGCGGGTTAGTGTCAGCGTACGGGTTAGGATTAGGGGACGGGTGAGGGTCAGGCTTCGGGGAAGGGTTAGGGTTAGGGTTCGGGCTAGGGTTAGGGTTAGGGGACGGGGACGGTTTAGGGTCCAGGTGAGGGTACGACAACGCTTTAGGGGGAGCGTACGTGTGAGGGCGCGGGTTAGTGTCAGCGTACGGGTTAGGATTAGGGGACGGGTGAGGGTCAGGCTTCGGGGAAGGGTTAGGGTTAGGGTTCGGGCTAGGGTTAGGGTTAGGGGACGGGGACGGTTTAGGGTCCAGCTGAGGGCACGACAACGCTTTAGGGGGAGCGTACGTGTGAGGGCGCGGGTTAGTGTCAGCGTACGGGTTAGGATTAGGGGACGGGTGAGGGTCAGGCTTCGGGGAAGGGTTAGGGTTAGGGTTCGGGCTAGGGTTAGGGTTAGGGGACGGGGACGGTTTAGGGTCCAGCTGAGGGTACGACAACGCTTTAGGGGGAGCGTACGTGTGAGGGCGCGGGTTAGTGTCAGCGTACGGGTTAGGATTAGGGGACGGGTGAGGGTCAGGTTTCGGGGAAGGGTTAGGGTTAGGGTTCGGGCTAGGGTTAGGGTTAGGGGACGGGGACGGTTTAGGGTCCAGGTGAGGGTACGACAACGCTTTAGGGGGAGCGTACGTGTGAGGGCGCGGGTTAGTGTCAGCGTACGGGTTAGGATTAGGGGACGGGTGAGGGTCAGGCTTCGGGGAAGGGTTAGGGTTAGGGTTCGGGCTAGGGTTAGGGTTAGGGGACGGGGACGGTTTAGGGTCCAGGTGAGGGCTCGACAACGCTTTAGGGGGAGCGTACGTGTGAGGGCGCGGGTTAGTGTCAGCGTACGGGTTAGGATTAGGGGACGGGTGAGGGTCAGGCTTCGGGGAAGGGTTAGGGTTAGGGTTCGGGCTAGGGTTAGGGTTAGGGGACGGGGACGGTTTAGGGTCCAGGTGAGGGCACGACAACGCTTTAGGGGGAGCGTACGTGTGAGGGCGCGGGTTAGTGTCAGCGTACGGGTTAGGATTAGGGGACGGGTGAGGGTCAGGCTTCGGGGAAGTGTAAGGGTTAGGGTTCGGGCTAGGGTTAGGGTTAGGGGACGGGGACGGTTTAGGGTCCAGGTGAGGGTACGACAACGCTTTAGGTTGAGCGTACGTGTGAGGGCGCGGGTTAGTGTCAGCGTACGGGTTAGTATTAGGGGACGGGTGAGGGTCAGGCTTCGGGGAAGGGTTAGGGTTAGGGTTAGGGTTCGGGCTAGGGTTAGGGTTAGGGGACGGGGACGGTTTAGGGTCCAGGTGAGGGTACGACAACGCTTTAGGGGGAGCGTACGTGTGAGGGCGCAGGTTAGTGTCAGCGTACGGGTTAGGATTAGGGGACGGGTGAGGGTCAGGCTTCGGGGAAGGGTTAGGGTTAGGGTTCGGGCTAGGGTTAGGGTTAGGGGACGGGGACGGTTTAGGGTCCAGGTGATGGCACGACAACGCTTTAGGGGGAGCGTACGTGTGTGGGCGCGGGTTAATGTCAGCATACGGGTTAGGATTAGGGGACGGGTGAGGGTCAGGCTTCGGGGAAGGGTTAGGGTTAGGGTTCGGGCTAGGGTTAGGGTTAGGGGACGGGGACGGTTTAGGGTCCAGGTGAGGGTACGACAACGCTTTAGGGGGAGCGTACGTGTGAGGGCGCGGGTTAGTGTCAGCGTACGGGTTAGGATTGTGGGACGGGTGAGGGTCAGGCTTTGGGGAAGGGTTAGGGTTAGGGTTCGGGCTAGGGTTAGGGTTAGGGGACGGGGACGGTTTAGGGTCCAGCTGAGGGCACGACAACACTTTAGGGGGAGCGTACGTGTGAGGGCGCGGGTTAGTGTCAGCGTACGGGTTAGGATTAGGGGACGGGTGAGGGTCAGGCTTCGGGGAAGGGTTAGGGTTAGGGTTCGGGCTAGGGTTAGGGTTAGGGGACGGGGACGGTTTAGGGTCCAGGTGAGGGCACGACAACGCTTTAGGGGGAGCGTACGTGTGAGGGCGCGGGTTAGAGTCAGCGTACGGGTTAGGATTAGGGGACGGGTGAGGGTCAGGCTTCGGGGAAGGGTTAGGGTTAGGGTTCGGGCTAGGGTTAGGGTTAGGGGACGGGGATGGTTTAGGGTCCAGGTGAGGGTACGACAACGCTTTAGGTTGAGCGTACGTGTGAGGGCGCGGGTTAGTGTCAGCGTACGGGTTAGGATTAGGGGACGGGTGAGGGTCAGGCTTCGGGGAAGGGTTAGGGTTAGGGTTCGGGTTAGGGTTAGGGGACGGGGACGGTTTAGGGTCCAGGTGAGGGTACGACAACGCTTTAGGGGGAGCGTACGTGTGAGGGCGCGTGTTAGTGTCAGCGTACGGGTTACGATTAGGGGACGGGTGAGGGTCAGGCTTCGGGAAAGGGTTAGGGTTAGGGTTCGGGCTAGGGTTAGGGTTAGGGGACGGGGACGGTTTAGGGTCCAGGTGAGGGCACGACAACGCTTTAGGGGGAGCGTACGTGTGAGGGCGCGGGTTAGTGTCAGCGTACGGGTTAGGATTAGGGGACGGGTGAGGGTCAGGCTTCGGGGAAGGGTTAGGGTTAGGGTTCGGGCTAGGGTTAGGGATAGGGGACGGGGACGGTTTAGGGTCTAGGTGAGGGTACGACAACGCTTTAGGTTGAGCGTACGTGTGAGGGCGCGGGTTAGTGTCAGCGTACGGGTTAGGATTAGGGGACGGGTGAGGGTCAGGCTTCGGGGAAGGGTTAGGGTTAGGGTTCGGGCTAGGGTTAGGGTTAGGGGACGGGGACGGTTTAGGGTCCAGGTGAGGGTACGACAACGCTTTAGGGGGAGCGTACGTGTGAGGGCGCGGGTTAGTGTCAGCGTACGGGTTAGGATTAGGGGACGGGTGAGGGTCAGGCTTCGGGGAAGGGTTAGGGTTAGGGTTCGGGCTAGGGTTAGGGTTAGGGGACGGGGACGGTTTAGGGTCCAGCTGAGGGCACGACAACACTTTAGGGGGAGCGTACGTGTGAGGGCGCGGGTTAGTGTCAGCGTACGGGTTAGGATTAGGGGACGGGTGAGGGTCAGGCTTCGGGGAAGGGTTAGGGTTAGGGTTCGGGCTAGGGTTAGGGTTAGGGGACGGGGACGGTTTAGGGTCCAGGTGAGGGCACCACAACGCTTTAGGGGGAGCGTACGTGTGAGGGCGCGGGTTAGTGTCAGCATACGGGTTAGGATTAGGGGACGGGTGAGGGTCAGGCTTCGGGGAAGGGTTAGGGTTAGGGTTCGGGCTAGGGTTAGGGTTAGGGGACGGGGACGGTTTAGGCTCCAGGTGAGGGTACGAAAACGCTTTAGGGGGAGCGTACGTGTGAGGGCGTGCGTTAGTGTCAGCGTACGGGTTAGGATTAGGGGACGGGTGAGGGTCAGGCTTTGGGGAAGGGTTAGGGTTAGGGTTCGGGCTAGGGTTAGGGTTAGGGGACGGGGAGGGTTTATGGTCCAGGTGAGGGCACGACAACGCTTTAGGGGGAGCATACGTGTGAGGGCGCGGGTTAGTGTCCGCGTACGGGTTAGGATTAGGGGACGGGTGAGGGTCAGGCTTCGGGGAAGGGTTAGGGTTAGGGTTCGGGCTAGGGTTAGGGTTAGGGGACGGGGACGGTTTAGGGTCCAGGTGATGGCACGACAACGCTTTAGGGGGAGCGTACGTGTGTGGGCGCGGGTTAGTGTCAGCATACTGGTTAGGATTAGGGGACGGGTGAGGGTCAGGCTTCGGGGAAGGGTTAGGGTTAGGGTTCGGGCTAGGGTTAGGGTTAGGGGACGGGGACGGTTTAGGGTCCAGGTGAGGGTATGACAACGCTTTAGGGGGAGCGTACGTGTGAGGGCGCGGGTTAGTGTCAGCGTACGGGTTCGGATTAGGGGACGAGTGAGGGTCAGGCTTCGGGGAAGGGTTAGGGTTAGGGTTCGGGCTAGGGTTAGTGTTAGGTGACGGGGACGGTTTAGGGTCCAGCTGAGGGCACGACAACGCTTTAGGGGTAGCGTACGTGTGAGGGCGCGGGTTAGTGTCAGCGTACGGGTTAGGATTAGGGGACGGGTGAGGGTCAGGCTTCGGGGAAGGGTTAGGGTTAGGGTTCGGGCTAGGGTTAGGGTTAGGGGATGGGGACGGTTTAGGGTCCAGGTGAGGGTACGACAACGCTTTAGGGGGAGCGTACGTGTGAGGGCGCGTGTTAGTGTCAGCGTACGGGTTACGATTAGGGGACGGGTGAGGGTCAGGCTTCGGGGAAGGGTTAGGGTTAGGGTTCGGGCTAGGGTTAGGGTTAGGGGACGGGGACGGTTTAGGGTCCAGGTGAGGGTACGACAACGCTTTAGGGGGAGCGTACGTGTGAGGGCGCGGGTTAGTGTCAGCGTACGGGTTCTGATTATGGGACGGGTGAGGGTCAGGCTTCGGGGAAGGGTTAGGGTTAGGGTTCGGGCTAGGGTTAGGGTTAGGGGACGGGGACGGTTTAGGGTCCAGCTGAGGGCACGACAACGCTTTAGGGGGAGCGTACGTGTGAGGGCGCGGGTTAGTGTCAGCGTACGGGTTAGGATTAGGGGACGGGTGAGGGTCAGGCTTCGGGGAAGGGTTAGGGTTAGGGTTCGGGCTAGGGTTAGGGTTAGGGGACGGGGACGGTTTAGGGTCCAGGTGAGGGTACAACAACGCTTTAGGGGGAGCGTACGTGTGAGGGCGCGGGTTAGTGTCAGCGTACGGGTTAGGATTAGGGGACGGGTGAGGGTCAGGCTTCGGGGAAGGGTTAGGGTTAGGGTTCGGGCTAGGGTTAGGGTTAGGGGACGGGGACGGTTTAGGGTCCAGGTGAGGGTACGACAACGCTTTAGGGGGAGCGTACGTGTGAGGGCGCGGGTTAGTGTCAGCGTACGGGTTAGGATTAGGGGACGGGTGAGGGTCAGGCTTCGGGGAAGGGTTAGGGTTAGGGTTCGGGCTAGGGTTAGGGTTAGGGGACGGGGACGGTTTAGGGTCCAGGTGAGGGCACGACAACGCTTTAGGTGGAGCGTACGTGTGAGGGCGCGGGTTAGTGTCAGCGTACGGGTTAGGATTATGGGACGGGTGAGGGTCAGGCTTCGGGGAAGGGTTAGGGTTAGGGGACGGGGACAGTTTAGGGTCCAGGTGAGGGTACGACAACGCTTTAGGGGGAGCGTACGTGTGAGGGCGCGGGTTAGTGTCAGCGTACGGGTTAGGATTAGGGGACGGGTGAGGGTCAGGCTTCGGGGAAGGGTTAACGTTAGGGTTCGGGCTAGGGTTAGGGTTAGGGGACGGGGACGGTTTAGGGTCCAGGTGAGGGCACGACAACGCTTTAGGGGGAGCGTACGTGTGAGGGCGCGGGTTAGTGTCAGCGTACGGGTTAGGATTAGGGGACGGGTGAGGGTCAGGCTTCGGGGAAGGGTTAGGGTTAGGGTTCAGGCTAGGGTTAGTGTTAGGGATCGGGGACGGTTTAGGCTCCAGGTGAGGGTACGAAAACGCTTTAGGGGGAGCGTACGTGTGAGGTCGTGGGTTAGTGTCAGCGTACGGGTTAGGATTAGGGGACGGGAGAGGGTCAGGCTTTGGGGAAGGGTTAGGGTTAGGGTTCGGGCAAGGGTTAGGGTTAGGGGACGGGGACGGTTTAGGGTCCAGGTGAGGGCACGACAACGCTTTAGGGGGAGCGTACGTGTGAGGGCGCGGGTTAGTGTCAGCGTACGGGTTAGGATTAGGGGACGGTTGAGGGTCAGGCTTCGGGGAAGGTTTAGGGTTAGGGTTCGGGCTAGGGTTAGGGTTAGGGTACAGGGACGGTTTAGGGTCAAGGTGATGGCACGACAACGCTTTAGGGGGAGCGTACGTGTGTGGGCGCGGGTTAGTGTCAGCATACGGGTTAGGATTAGGGGACGGGTGAGGGTCAGGCTTCGGGGAAGGGTTAGGGTTAGGGTTCGGGCTAGGGTTAGGGTTAGGGGACGGGGACGGTTTAGGGTCCAGGTGAGGGTACGACAACGCTTTAGGTTGAGCGTACGTGTGAGGGCGCGGGTTAGTGTCAGCGTACGGGTTAGGATTAGGGGACGGGTGAGGGTCAGGCTTCGGGGAAGGGTTAGGGTTAGGGTTCGGGCTAGGGTTAGGGTTAGGGGACGGGGACGGTTTAGGGTCCAGGTGAGGGTACGACAACGCTTCAGGGGGAGCGTACGTGTGAGGGCGCGGGTTAGTGTCAGCGTACGGGTTAGGATTAGGGGACGGGTGAGGGTCAGGCTTCGGGGAAGGGTTAGGGTTAGGGTTCGGGCTAGGGTTAGGGTTAGGGGACGGGGACGGTTTAGGGTCCAGGTGAGGGCACGACAACGCTTTAGGGGGAGCGTACGTGTGAGGGCGCGGGTTAGTGTCAGCGTACGGGTTAGGATTAGGGGACGGGTGAGGGTCAGGCTTCGGGGAAGGGTTAGGGTTAGGGTTCGGGCTAGGGTTAGGGTTAGGGGACGGGGACGGTTTAGGGTCCAGGTGAGGGCACGACAACGCTTTAGGTGGAGCGTACGTGTGAGGGCGCGGGTTAGTGTCAGCGTACGGGTTCGGATTAGGGGACGAGTGAGGGTCAGGCTTCGGGGAAGGGTTAGGGTTAGGGTTCGGGCTAGGGTTAGGGTTAGGGGACGGGGACGGTTTAGGGTCCAGGTGAGGGTACGACAACGCTTTAGGGGGAGCGTACGTGTGAGGGCGCGGGTTACTGTCAGCGTACGGGTTAGGATTAGGGGACGGGTGAGGGTCAGGCTTCGGGGAAGGGTTAGGATTAGGGTTCGGGCTAGGGTTAGGGTTAGGGGACGGGGACGGTTTAGGGTCCAGCTGAGGGCACGACAACGCTTTAGGGGGAGCGTACGTGTGAGGGCGCGGGTTAGTGTCAGCGTACGGGTTCTGATTATGGGACGGGTGAGGGTCAGGCTTCGGGGAAGGGTTAGGGTTAGGGTTCGGGCTAGGGTTAGGGTTAGGGGACGGGGACGGTTTAGGGTCCAGGTGAGGGCACGACAACGCTTTAGGGGTAGCGTACGTGTGAGGGCGCGGGTTAGTGTCAGCGTACGGGTTAGGATTATGGGACGGGTGAGGGTCAGGCTTCGGGGAAGGGTTAGGGTTAGGGTTCGCCCTAGGGTTAGGGTTAGGGGACGGGGACGGTTTAGGGTCCAGGTGAGGGCACGACAACGCTTTAGGGGGAGCGTACGTGTGAGGGCGCGGGTTAGTGTCAGCGTACGGGTTAGGATTAGGGGACGGGTGAGGGTCAGGCTTCTGGGAAGGGTTAGGGTTAGGGTTCGGGCTAGGGTTAGGGTTAGCGGACGGGGACGGTTTAGGGTCCAGGTGAGGGCACGACAACGCTTTAGGGGGAGCGTACGTGTGAGGGCGCGGGTTAGTGTCAGCATACGGGTTAGGATTAGGGGACGGGTGAGGGTCAGGCTTCGGGGAAGGGTTAGGTTTAGAGTTCGGGCTAGGGTTAGGGTTAGGGGACGGGGACGGTTTAGGGTCCAGGTGAGGGTACTACAACGCTTTAGGGGGAGCGTACGTGTGAGGGCGCGGGTTAGTGTCAGCGTACGGGTTACGATTAGGGGACGGGTGAGGGTCAGGCTTCGGGGAAGGGTTAGGGTTAGGGTTCGGGCTAGGGTTAGGGTTAGGGGACGGGGACGGTTTAGTGTCCAGGTGGGGGTACGACAACGCTTTAGGGGGAGCGTACGTGTGAGGGCGTGGGTTAGTGTCAGCATACGGGTTAGGATTAGGGGACGGGTGAGGGTCAGACTTCGGGGAAGGGTTAGGGTTAGGGTTCGGGCTAGGGTTAGGGTTAGGGGACGGGGACGGTTTAGGGTCCAGGTGAGGGTACGACAACGCTTTAAGGGGAGCGTACGTGTGAGGGCGCGGGTTAGTGTCAGCGTACGGGTTCGGATTAGGGGACGTATGAGGGTCAGGCTTCGGGGAAGTGTTAGGGTTAGGGTTCGGGCTAGGGTTAGGGTTAGGGGACGGGGACGGTTTAGGGTCCAGCTGAGGGCACGACAACGCTTTAGGGGGAGCGTACGTGTGAGGGCGTGGGTTAGGGTCAGCGTACGGGTTAGGATTAGGATACGGGTGAGGGTCAGGCTTCGGGGAAGGGTTAGGGTTAGGGTTCGGGTTAGGGGACGGGGAAGGTTTAGGGTCCAGGTGAGGGCACGACAACGCTTTAGGGGTAGCGTACGTGTGAGGGCGCGGGTTAGTGTCAGCGTACGGGTTACGATTAGGGGACGGGTGAGGGTCAGGCTTCGGGGAAGAGTTAGGGTTATGGTTCGGGCTAGGGTTAGGGTTAGGGGACGGGGACGGTTTAGGGTCCAGGTGAGGGTACGACAACGCTTTAGGGGGAGCGTACGTGTGAGGGCGTGGGTTAGTGTCAGCGTACGGGTTAGGATTAGGGGACGTGTGAGGGTCAGGCTTCGGGGAAGGGTTAGGGTTAGGGTTCGGGCTAGGGTTACGGTTCGGGGACGGGGACGGTTTAGGGTCCAGGTGAGGGCACGACAACGCTTTAGGTGGAGCGTACGTGTGAGGGCGCGGGTTAGTGTCAGCATACGGGTTAGGATTAGGGGACGGGTGAGGGTCAGGCTTCGGGGAAGGGTTAGGGTTAGGGTTCGGGCTAGGGTTAGGGTTAGGGGACGGGGCGGTTTAGGCTCCAGGTGACGGTACGACAACGCTTTAGGGGGAGCGTACGTGTGAGGGCGCGGGTTAGTGTCAGCGTACGGGTTAGGATTAGGGGACGGGTGAGGGTCAGGCTTCGGGGAAGGGTTAGGGTTAGGGTTCGGGCTAGGGTTAGGGTTAGGGGACGGGGACAGTTTAGGGTCCAGGTGAGGGTACGACAACGCTTTAGGGGGAGCGTACGTGTGAGGGCGCGGGTTAGTGTCAGCGTACGGGTTAGGATTAGGGGACGGGTGAGGGTCAGGCTTCGGGGAAGGGTTAGGGTTAGGGTTCGGGTTAGGGGACGGGGAAGGTTTAGGGTCCAGGTGAGGGCACGACAACGCTTTAGGGGTAGCGTACGTGTGAGGGCGCGGGTTAGTGTCAGCGTACGGGTTAGGATTAGGGGACGTGTGAGGGTCAGGCTTCGGGGAAGGGTTAGGGTTAGGGTTCGGGCTAGGGTTAGGGTTAGGGGACGGGGACGGTTTAGGGTCCAGGTGAGGGTACGACAACGCTTTAGGGGGAGCGTACGTGTGAGGGCGTGGGTTAGTGTCAGCGTACGGGTTAGGATTAGGGGACGTGTGAGGGTCAGGCTTCGGGGAAGGGTTAGGGTTAGGGTTCGGGCTAGGGTTAGGGTTCGGGGACGGGGACGGTTTAGGGTCCAGGTGAGGGCACGACAACGCTTTAGGTGGAGCGTACGTGTGAGGGCGCGGGTTAGTGTCAGCATACGGGTTAGGATTAGGGGACGGGTGAGGGTCAGGCTTCGGGGAAGGGTTAGGGTTAGGGTTCGGGCTAGGGTTAGGGTTAGGGGACGGGGACGGTTTAGGCTCCAGGTGACGGTACGACAACGCTTTAGGGGGAGCGTACGTGTGAGGGCGCGGGTTAGTGTCAGCGTACGGGTTAGGATTAGGGGACGGGTGAGGGTCAGGCTTCGGGGAAGGGTTAGCGTTAGGGTTCGGGCTAGGGTTAGGGTTAGGGGACGGGGACAGTTTAGGGTCCAGGTGAGGGTACGACAACGCTTTAGGGGGAGCGTACGTGTGAGGGCGCGGGTTAGTGTCAGCGTACGGGTTAGGATTAGGGGACGGGTGAGGGTCAGGCTTCGGGGAAGGGTTAGGGTTAGGGTTCGGGTTAGGGGACGGGGAAGGTTTAGGGTCCAGGTGAGGGCACGACAACGCTTTAGGGGTAGCGTACGTGTGAGGGCGCGGGTTAGTGTCAGCGTACGGGTTAGGATTAGGGGATGGGTGAGGGTCAGGCTTCGGGGAAGGGTTAGGGTTAGGGTTCGGGCTAGGGTTAGGGTTAGCGGACGGGGACGGTTTAGGGTCCAGGTGAGGGCACGACAACGCTTTAGGGGGAGCGTACGTGTGAGGGCGAGGGTTAGTGTCAGCATACGGGTTAGGATTAGGGGACGGGTGAGGGTCAGGCTTCGGGGAAGGGTTAGGGTTAGGGTTCGGGCTAGGGTTAGGGTTAGGGGACGGGGACGGTTTAGGGTCCAGGTGAGGGTACGACAACGCTTTAGGGGGAGCGTACATGTGAGGGCGCGGGTTAGTGTCAGCGTACGGGTTAGGATTAGGGGACGGGTGAGGGTCAGGCTTCGGGGCAGGGTTAGGGTTAGGGTTCGGGCTAGGGTTAGGGTTAGGGGACGGGGACGGTTTAGGGTCCAGGTGAGGGTATGACAACGCTTTAGGGGGAGCGTACGTGTGAGGGCGCTGGTTAGTGTCAGCGTACGGGTTAGGATTAGGGGACGGGTGAGGGTCAGGCTTCGGGGAAGGGTTAGGGTTAGGGTTCGGGCTAGGGTTAGGGTTAGGGGACGGGGACGGTTTAGGGTCCAGGTGAGGGTACGACAACGCTTTATGGGGAGCGTACGTGTGAGGGCGCGGGTTAGTGTCAGCGTACGGGTTAGGATTAGGGGACGGGTGAGGGTCAGGCTTCGGGGAAGGGTTAGGGTTAGGGTTCGGGTTAGGGGACGGGGAAGGTTTAGGGTCCAGGTGAGGGTACGACAACGCTTTAGGGGGAGCGTACGTGTGAGGGCGCGGGTTAGTGTCAGCGTACGGGTTACGATTAGGGGACGGGTGAGGGTCAGGCTTCGGGGAAGGGTTAGGGTTAGGGTTCGGGCTAGGGTTAGGGTTAGGGGACGGGGACGGTTTAGGGTCCAGGTGAGGGTACGACAACGCTTTAGGGGGAGCGTACGTGTGAGGGCGTGGGTTAGTGTCAGCGTACGGGTTAGGATTAGGGGACGTGTGAGGGTCAGGCTTCGGGGAAGGGTTAGGGTTAGGGTTCGGGCTAGGGTTAGGGTTCGGGGACGGGGACGTTTTAGGGTCCAGGTGAGGGCACGACAACGCTTTAGGTGGAGCGTACGTGTGAGGGCGCGGGTTAGTGTCAGCATACGGGTTAGGATTAGGGGACGGGTGAGGGTCAGGCTTCGGGGAAGGGTTAGGGTTAGGGTTCGGGCTAGGGTTAGGGTTAGGGGACGGGGACGGTTTAGGCTCCAGGTGACGGTACGACAACGCTTTAGGGGGAGCGTACGTGTGAGGGCGCGGGTTAGTGTCAGCGTACGGGTTAGGATTAGGGGACGGGTGAGGGTCAGGCTTCGGGGAAGGGTTAGGGTTAGGGTTCGGGCTAGGGTTAGGGTTAGGGGACGGGGACAGTTTAGGGTCCAGGTGAGGGTACGACAACGCTTTAGGGGGAGCGTACGTGTGAGGGCGCGGGTTAGTGTCAGCGTACGGGTTAGGATTAGGGGACGGGTGAGGGTCAGGCTTCGGGGAAGGGTTAGGGTTAGGGTTCGGGTTAGGGGACGGGGAAGGTTTAGGGTCCAGGTGAGGGCACGACAACGCTTTAGGGGTAGCGTACGTGTGAGGGCGCGGGTTAGTGTCAGCGTACGGGTTAGGATTAGGGGACGTGTGAGGGTCAGGCTTCGGGGAAGGGTTAGGGTTAGGGTTCGGGCTAGGGTTAGGGTTAGGGGACGGGGACGGTTTAGGGTCCAGGTGAGGGTACGACAACGCTTTAGGGGGAGCGTACATGTGAGGGCGTGGGTTAGTGTCAGCGTACGGGTTAGGATTAGGGGACGTGTGAGGGTCAGGCTTCGGGGAAGGGTTAGGGTTAGGGTTCGGGCTAGGGTTAGGGTTCGGGGACGGGGAGGGTTTAGGGTCCAGGTGAGGGCACGACAACGCTTTAGGTGGAGCGTACGTGTGAGGGCGCGGGTTAGTGTCAGCATACGGGTTAGGATTAGGGGACGGGTGAGGGTCAGGCTTCGGGGAAGGGTTAGGGTTAGGGTTCGGGCTAGGGTTAGGGTTAGGGGACGGGGACGGTTTAGGCTCCAGGTGACGGTACGACAACGCTTTAGGGGGAGCGTACGTGTGAGGGCGCGGGTTAGTGTCAGCGTACGGGTTAGGATTAGGGGACGGGTGAGGGTCAGGCTTCGGGGAAGGGTTAGGGTTAGGGTTCGGGCTAGGGTTAGGGTTAGGGGACGGGGACAGTTTAGGGTCCAGGTGAGGGTACGACAACGCTTTAGGGGGAGCGTACGTGTGAGGGCGCGGGTTAGTGTCAGCGTACGGGTTAGGATTAGGGGACGGGTGAGGGTCAGGCTTCGGGGAAGGGTTAGGGTTAGGGTTCGGGTTAGGGGACGGGGAAGGTTTAGGGTCCAGGTGAGGGCACGACAACTCTTTAGGGGTAGCGTACGTGTGAGGGCGCGGGTTAGTGTCAGCGTACGGGTTAGGATTAGGGGATGGGTGAGGGTCAGGCTTCGGGGAAGGGTTAGGGTTAGGGTTCGGGCTAGGGTTAGGGTTAGCGGACGGGGACGGTTTAGGGTCCAGCTGAGGGCACGACAACGCTTTAGGGGGAGCGTACGTGTGAGGGCGCGGGTTAGTGTCAGCGTACGGGTTAGGATTAGGGGACGGGTGAGGGTCAGGCTTCGGGGAAGGGTTAGGGTTAGGGTTCGGGCTAGGGTTAGGGTTAGGGGATGGGGACGGTTTAGGGTCCAGGTGAGGGCACGACAACGCTTTAGGGGGAGCGTACGTGTGAGGGCGCGGGTTAGTGTCAGCATACGGGTTAGGATTAGGGGACGGGTGAGGGTCAGGCTTCGGGGAAGGGTTAGGGTTATGGTTCGGGCTAGGGTTAGGGTTAGGGGACGGGGACGGTTTAGGCTCCAGGTGACGGTACGACAACGCTTTAGGGGGAGCGTACGTGTGAGGGCGCGGGTTAGTGTCAGCGTACGGGTTAGGATTAGGGGACGGGTGAGGGTCAGGCTTCGGGGAAGGGTTAGGGTTAGGGTTCAGGCTAGGGTTAGGGTTAGGGGACGGGGACGGTTTAGGGTCCAGGTGAGGGTACGACAACGCTTTAGGGGGAGCGTACGTGTGAGGGCGCGGGTTAGTGTCAGCGTACGGGTTAGGATTAGGGGACGGGTGAGGGTCAGGCTTCGGGGAAGGGTTAGGGTTAGGGTTCGGGCTAGGGTTAGGGTTAGGGGACTGGGAAGGTTTAGGGTCCAGGTGAGGGCACGACAACGCTTTAGGGGTAGCGTACGTGTGAGGGCGCGGGTTAGTGTCAGCGTACGGGTTAGGATTAGGGGACGGGTGAGGGTCAGGCTTCGGGGAAGGGTTAGGGTTAGGGTTCGGGCTAGGGTTAGGCTTAGGGGACGGGGACGGTTTAGGGTCCAGGTGAGGGTACGACAACGCTTTAGGGGGAGCGTACGTGTGAGGGCCCGGGTTAGTGTCAGCGTACGGGTTAGGATTAGGGGACGGGTGAGGGTCATGTTTCGGGGAAGGGTTAGGGTTAGGGTTCGGACTAGGGTTAGGGTTAGGGAACGGGGACGGTTTAGGGTCCAGGTGAGGGCACGACAACGCTTTAGGGGGAGCGTACGTATGAGGGTGCGGGTTAGTGTCAGCATACGGGTTAGGATTAGGGGACGGGTGAGGGTCAGGCTTCGGGGAAGGGTTAGGGTTAGGGTTCGGGCTAGGGTTAGGGTTAGGGGACGGGGACGGTTTAGGGTCCAGGTGAGGGTACGACAACGCTTTAGGGGGAGCGTACGTGTGAGGGCCCGGGTTAGTGTCAGCGTACGGGTTAGGATTAGGGGACGGGTGAGGGTCAGGCTTCGGGGAAGGGTTAGGGTTAGGGTTCGGGCTAGGGTTAGGGTTAGGGGACGGGGACGGTTTAGGGTCCAGGTGAGGGTACGACAACGCATTAGGGGGAGCGTACGTGTGAGGGCGCGGGTTAGTGTCAGCGTACGGGTTCGGATTAGGGGACGGGTGAGGGTCAGGCTTCGGGGAAGGGTTAGGGTTAGGGTTCGGGCTAGGGTTAGGGTTAGGGGACGGGGACGGTTTAGGGTCCAGCTGAGGGCACGACAACGCTTTAGGGGGAGCGTACGTGTGAGGGCGCGGGTTAGTGTCAGCGTACGGGTTAGGATTAGGGGACGGGTGAGGGTCAGGCTTCGGGGAAGGGTTAGGGTTAGGGTTCGGGCTAGGGTTAGGGTTAGGGGACGGGGACGGTTTAGGGTCCAGGTGAGGGTACGACAACGCTTTAGGGGGAGCGTACGTGTGAGGGCGCGGGTTAGTGTCAGCGTACGGGTTAGGATTAAGGGACGGGTGAGGGTCAGGCTTCGGGAAAGGGTTAGGGTTAGGGTTCGGGCTAGGGTTAGGGTTAGGGGACGGGGACGGTTTAGGGTCCAGTTGAGGGCACGACAACGCTTTAGGGGGAGCGTACGTGTGAGGGCGCGGGTTAGTGTCAGCGTACAGGTTAGGATTAGGGGACGGGTGAGTGTCAGGCTTCGGGGAAGGGTTAGGGTTAGGGTTCGGGCTAGGGTTAGGGTTAGGGGACGGGGACGGTTTAGGGTCCAGGTGAGGGTACGACAACGCTTTAGGGGGAGCGTACGTGTGAGGGCGCGGGTTAGTGTCAGCGTACGGGTTAGGATTAGGGGACGGGTGAGTGTCAGGCTTCGGGGAAGGGTTAGGGTTAGGGTTCGGGCTAGGGTTAGGGTTAGGGGACGGGGACGGTTTAGGGTCCAGGTGAGGGTACGACAACGCTTTAGGGGGAGCGTACGTGTGAGGGCGCGTGTTAGTGTCAGCGTACTGGTTAGGATTAGGGGACGGGTGAGGGTCAGGCTTCGAGGAAGGGTTAGGGTTAGGGTTCGGGCTAGGGTTAGGGTTAGGGGACGGGGACGGTTTAGGGTCCAGGTGAGGGTACGACAACGCTTTAGGGGGAGCGTACGTGTGAGGGCGCGGGTTAGTGTCAGCGTACGGGTTAGGATTGGGGGACGGGTGAGGGTCAGGCTTCGGGGAAGGGTTAGGGTTAGGGTTCGGGCTAGGGTTAGGGTTAGGGGACGGGGACGGTTTAGGGTCCAGCTGAGGGCACGACAACGCTTTAGGGGGAGCGTACGTGTGAGAGCGCGGGTTAGTGTCAGCGTACGGGTTAGGATTAGGGAACGGGTGAGGGTCAGGCTTCGGGGAAGGGTTAGGGTTAGGGTTCGGGCTAGGGTTAGGGTTAGGGGACGGGGATGGTTTAGGGTCCAGCTGAGGGCACGACAACGCTTTAGGGGGAGCGTACGTGTGAGGGCGTGGGTTAGTGTCAGCGTACGGGTTAGGATTAGGGGACGGGTGAGGGTCAGGCTTCGGGGAAGGGTTAGGGTTAGGGTTCGGGCTAGGGTTAGGGTTAGGGGACGGGGACGGGGACGGTTTAGGGTCCAGGTGAGGGTACGACAACGCTTTAGGGGGAGCGTACGTGTGAGGGCGCGGGTTAGTGTCAGCGTACGGGTTAGGATAAGGGGACGGGTGAGGGTCAGGCTTCGGGGAAGTGTTAGGGTTAATGTTCGGGCTAGGGTTAGGGTTAGGGGACGGGGACGGTTTAGGGTCCAGGTGAGGGCACGACAACGCTTTAGGGGGAGCGTACGTGTGAGGGCGCGGGTTAGTGTCAGCGTAAGGGTTAGGATTAGGGGACGGGTGAGGGTCAGGCTTCGGGGAAGGGTTAGGGTTAGGGTTCGGGCTAGGGTTAGGGTTAGGGGACGGGGACGGTTTAGGGTCCAGGTGAGGGCACGACAACGCTTTTGGGGGAGCGTACGTGTGAGGGCGCGGGTTAGTGTCAGCGTACGGGTTAGGATTAGGGGACGGGTGAGGGTCAGGCTTCGGGGAAGGGTTAGGGTTACGGTTCGGGCTAGGGTTAGGGTTAGGGGACGGGGACGGTTTAGGGTCCAGGTGAGGGCACGACAACGCTTTAGGGGGAGCGTACGTGTGACGGCGTGGGTTAGTGTCAGCGTACGGGTTAGGATTAGGGGAAGGGTGAGGGTCAGGCTTCGGGGAAGGGTTAGGTTTAGGGTTCGGGCTAGGGTTAGGGATAGGGGACGGGAACGGTTTAGGGTCCAGGTGAGGGTACGACAACGCTTTAGGGGGAGCGTACGTGTGAGGGCGCGGGTTAGTGTCAGCGTACGGGTTAGGATTAGGGGACGGGTGAGTGTCAGGCTTCGGGGAAGTGTTAGGTTTAGGGTTCGGGCTAGGTTTAGGGTTAGGGGACGGGGACGGTTTAGGGTCCAGGTGAGGGCACGACAACGCTTTAGGGGGAGCGTACGTGTGAGGGCGCGGGTTAGTGTCAGCGTACGGGTTAGGATTAGGGGACGGGTGAGGGTCAGGCTTCGGGGAAGGGTTAGGGTTACGGTTCGGGCTAGGGTTAGGGTTAGGGGACGGGGAAGGTTTAGGGTCCAGGTGAGGGCACGACAACGCTTTAGGGGGAGCGTACGTGTGAGGACGCGGGTTAGTGTCAGCGTACGGGTTAGGATTAGGGGACGGGTGAGGGTCAGGCTTCGGGGAAGGGTTAGGGTTAGGGTTCGGGCTAGGGTTAGTGTTAGGGGACGGGGACGGTTTAGGGTCCAGGTGAGGGCACGACAACGCTTTAGGGGGAGCGTACGTGTGAAGTCGCGGGTTAGTGTCAGCGTACGGGTTAGGATTAGGGGACGGGTGAGGGTCAGGCTTCGGGGAAGGTTTAGTGTTAGGGTTCTGGCTAGGGTTAGGGTTAGGGGACAGGGACGGTTTAGGGTCCAGGTGAGGGCAGGACAACGCTTTAGGGGGAGCATACGTGTGAGGGCGCGGGTTAGTGTCAGCGTACGTGTTAGGATTAGGGGACGGGTGAGGGTCAGGCTTCGGGGAAGAGTTAGGGTTTGGGTTCGGGCTAGGGTTAGGGTTAGGAGACGGGGACGGTTTAGGGTCCAGGTGAGGGCACGACAACGCTTTAGGGGGAGCGTACGTGTGAGGGCGTGGGTTAGTGTCAGCGTACGGGTTAGGATTAGGGGACGGGTGAGGGTCAGGCTTCGGGGAAGGGTTAGGGTTAGGGTTCGGGCTAGGGTTAGGGTTAGGGGACGGGGACGGTTTAGGGTCCAGATGAGGGCACGACAACGCTTTAGGGGGAGCATACGTGTGAGGGCGCGGGTTAGTCTCAGCGTACGGGTTCGGATTAGGGGACGGGTGAGGGTCAGGCTTCGGGGAAGGGTTAGGGTTAGGGTTCGGGCTAGGGTTAGGGTTAGGGGACGGGGACGGTTTAGGGTCCAGGTGAGGGCACGACAACGCTTTAGGGGGAGCGTATGTGTGAGAGCGCAGGTTAGTGTCAGCGTAAGGGTTAGGATTAGGGGACGGGTGAGGGTCAGGCTTCGGGGAAGAGTTAGGGTTAGGGTTCGGGCTAGGGTTAGGGTTAGGAGACGGGGACGGTTTAGGGTCCAAGTGAGGGAACGACAACGCTTTAGGGGGAGCGTACGTGTGAGGGCGCGGGTTAGTGTCAGCGTACGGGTTAGGATTAGGGGACGTGTGAGGGTCAGGCTTCGGGGAACCGTTAGGGATAGGGTTCGGGCTAGGGTTAGGGTTAGGGGACGGGGACGGTTTAGGGTCCAGTTGAGGGTACCACAACGCTTTAGGGGCAATGTACGTGTGAGAGCGTGGGTTAGTGTCAGCGTACGGGTTAGGATTAGGGGACGGGTGAGGGTCAGGCTTCGGGGAAGGGTTAGGGTTAGAATTCGGGCTAGGGTTAGGGTTAGGGGACGGGGAAGGTTTAGGGTCCAGGTGAGGGCACGACAACGCTTTAGGGGGAGCGTACGTGTGAGGGCGCGGGTTAGTGTCAGCGTACGGGTTAGGATTAGGGGACGGGTGAGGGTCAGGCTTCGGGGAAGGGTTAGGGTTAGGGTTCGGGCTAGGGTTAGTGTTAGGGGACGGGGACGGTTTAGGGTCCAGGTGAGGGTACGACAACGCTTTAGGGGGAGCGTACGTGTGAGGGCGCGGGTTAGTGTCAGCGTACGGGTTAGGATTAGGGGACGGGTGAGGGTCAGGCTTCGGGGAAGCGTTAGAGTTAGGGTTCGGGTTAGGGTTAGGGGACGGGGAAGGTTTAGAGTCCAGGTGAGGGCACGACAACGCTTTAGGGGGAGCGTACGTGTGAGGGCGCGGGTTAGTGTCAGCGTACGGGTTAGGATTAGGGGACGGGTGAGGGTCAGGCTTCGGGGAAGGGTTAGGGTTAGGGTTCGGGCTAGGGTTAGGGTTAGGGGACGGGGACGGTTTAGGGTCCAGGTGAGGGTACGACAACGCTTTAGGGGGAGCGTACGTGTGAGGGCGCGGGTTAGTGTCAGCGTACGGGTTAGGATTAGGGGACGGGTGAGGGTCAGGCTTCGGGGAAGGGTCAGGTTTAGGGTTCGGGCTAGGGTTAGGGTTAGGGGACGGGAAAGGTTTAGGGTCCAGGTGAGGGTACGACAACGCTTTAGGGGGAGCGTACGTGTGAAGGCGCGGGTTAGTGTCAGCGTACGGGTTAGGATTAGGGGACGGGTGAGTGTCAGGCTTCGGGGAAGGGTTAGGTTTAGGGTTCGGGCTAGGGTTAGGGTTAGGGGACGGGGACGGTTTAGGGTCCAGGTGAGGGCACGACAACGCTTTACGGGGAGCGTACGTGTGAGGGCGCGGGTTAGTGTCAGCGTACGGGTTAGGATTAGGGGACGGGTGAGGGTCAGGCTTCGGGGAAGGGTTAGAGTTAGGGTTCGGGCTAGGGTTAGGGTTAGGGGACGGGGACGGTTTAGGGTCCAGGTGAGGGCACGACAACGCTTTAGGGGGAGCGTACGTGTGAGGGCGCGGGTTAGTGTCAGCGTACGGGTTAGGATTAGGGGACGGGTGAGGGTCAGGCTTCGGGGAAGGGTTAGGGTTAGGGTTCGGGCTAGGGTTAGGGTTAGGGGACGGGGACGGTTTAGGGTCCAGGTGAGGGTACGACAACGCTTTAGGGGGAGCGTACGTGTGAGGGCGCGGGTTAGTGCCAGCGTACGTGTTAGGATTAGGGGAAGGGTGAGGGTCAGGCTTCGGGGAAGGGTTAGGGTTAGGGTTCGGGCTAGGGTTAGGGTTAGGGGACGGGAACGGTTTAGGGTCCAGGTGAGGATACGACAACGCTTTAGGTGGAGCGTACGTGTGAGGGCGCGGGTTAGTGTCAGCGTACGGGTTAGGATTAGGGGACGGGTGAGTGTCAGGCTTCGAGGAAGGGTTAGGTTTAGGGTTCGGGCTAGGGTTAGGGTTAGGGGATGGGGACGGTTTAGGGTCCAGGTGAGGGCACGACAACGCTTTAGGGAGAGCGTACGTGTGAGGGCGCGGGTTAGTGTCAGCGTACGGGTTAGGATTAGGGGACGGGTGAGGGTCAGGCTTCGGGGAAGGGTTAGGGTTACGGTTCGGGCTAGGGTTAGGCTTAGGGGACGGGGACGGTTTAGGGTCCAGGTGAGGGTACGACAACGCTTTAGGGGGAGCGTACGTGTGAGGGCGTGGGTTAGTGTCAGCGTACGGGTTAGGATTAGGGGACGGGTGAGGGTCAGGCTTCGGGGATGAGTTAGGGTTAGGGTTCGGGCTAGGGTTAGGGTTAGGAGACGGGGACGGTTTAGGGTCCAAGTGAGGGAACGACAACGCTTTAGGGGGAGCGTACGTGTGAGGGCGTGGGTTAGAGTCAGCGTACGGGTTAGGATTATGGGACGGGTGAGGGTCAGGCTTCGGCGAAGGGTTAGGGTTAGGGTTCGGGCTAGGGTTAGGGTTAGGGGACGGGGACGGTTTAGGGTCCAGGTGAGGGCACGACAACGCTTTAGGGGGAGCGTACGTGTGAGGGCACGGGTTAGTGTCAGCATACGGGTTAGGATTAGGGAACGGGTGAGGGTCACGCTTCGGGGAAGGGTTAGGGTTAGGGTTCGGGCTAGGGTTAGGGTTAGGGGACGGGGACGGTTTACGGTCCAGGTGAGGGCACGACAACGCTTTAGGGGGAGCGTACGTGTGAGGGCGCGGGTTAGTGTCAGCGTACGGGTTAGGATTAGGGGACGGGTGAGGGTCAGGCTTCGGGGAAGGGTTAGGGTTAGGGTTCGGGCTAGGGTTAGGGTTAGGGGACGGGGATGGTTTAGGGTCAAGATGAGGGTACGACAACGCTTTAGGGGGAGCGTACGTGTGAGGGCGCGGGTTAGTGTCAGCGTACGGGTTAGGATTATGGGACGGGTGAGGGTCAGGCTTCAGGGAAGGGTTAGGGTTAGGGTTCGGGCTAGGGTTAGGGTTAGGGGACGGGGACGGTTTAGGGTCCAGGTGAGGGCACGACAACGCTTTAGGGGGAGCGTACGTGTGAGGGCGCGGGTTAGTGTCAGCATACGGGTTAGGATTAGGGAACGGGTGAGGGTCAGGCTTCGGGGAAGGGTTAGGGTTAGGGTTCAGGCTAGGTTTAGGGTTAGGGGACGGGGACGGTTTAAGGTCCAGGTGAGGGCACGACAACGCCTTAGGGGGAGCGTATGTGTGAGGGCGCGGGTTAGTGTCAGCGTACGGGTTAGGATTATGGGACGGGTGAGGGTCAGGCTTCGGGGAAGGGTTAGGGTTAGGGTTCGGACTAGGGTTAGGGTTAGGGGACGGGGACGGTTTAGGTTCCAGGTGAGGGCACGACAACGCTTTAGGGGGAGCGTACGTGTGAGGGCGCGGGTTAGTGTCAGCGTACGTGTTGGGATTAGGGGACGGGTGAGGGTCAGGCTTCGGGGAAGGGTTAGGGTTAGGGTTCGGGCTAGGGTTAGGGTTAGGGGACGGGGACGGTTTAGGGTCCAGGTGAGGGCACGACAACGCTTTAGGGGGAGCGTACGTGTGAGGGCGCAGGTTAGTGTCAGCGTACGGGTTAGGATTAGGGGACGGGTGAGGGTCAGGCTTCGGAGAAGGGTTAGGGTTAGGGTTCGGGCTACGGTTAGGGTTAGGGGACGGGGACGGTTTAGGGTCCAGGTGAGGGTACGACAACGCTTTAGGGGGAGCGTACGTGTGAGGGCGCGGGTTAGTGTCAGCGTACGGGTTAGGATTAGGGGACGGGTGAGGGTCAGGCTTCGGGGAAGGGTTAGGGTTAGGGTTCGGGCTAGGGTTAAGTTTAGGGGACGGGGACAGTTTAGGGTCCAGGTGAGGGTACGACAACGCTTTAGGGGGAGCGTACGTGTGAGGGCGCGGGTTAGTGTCAGCGTACGTGTTAGGATTAGGGGACGGGTGAGGGTCAGGCTTCGGGGAAGTGTTAGGGTTAGGGTTCGGGCTAGGGTTAGGGTTGGGGGACGGGGACGGTTTAGGGTCCAGGTGAGGGTACGACAACGCTTTCGGGGGAGCGTACGTGTGAGGGCGCGGGTTAGTATCACCGTACGGGTTAGGAGTAGTGGACAGGTGAGGGTCAGGCTTCGGGGAAGGGTTAGGGTTAGGGTTCGGGCTAGGGTTAGGATTAGAGGACGGGGACGGTTTAGGGTCCAGGTCAGGGCACGACCACGCTTTAGGGGGAGCGTACGTGTGAGGGCGCGGGTTAGTGTCAGCGTACGGGTTAGGATTAGGGTACGGGTGAGGGTCAGGCTTCGGGGAAGGGTTACTGTTAGGGTTCGGGCTAGGGTTAGGGTTAAGGGACGGGGACGGTTTAGGGTCCAGGTGAGGGCACGACAACGCTTTAGGTGGAGCGTACGTGTGTGGGCGCGGGTTAGTGTCAGCGTACGGGTTAGGATTAGGGGACGGGTGAGGGTCAGGCTTC
The DNA here is from genome assembly GCF_039906515.1 of Pseudorca crassidens. Taxonomy (NCBI): domain Eukaryota; kingdom Metazoa; phylum Chordata; class Mammalia; order Artiodactyla; family Delphinidae; genus Pseudorca; species Pseudorca crassidens. The sequence continues at coordinate 48,149,542 of NC_090309.1, forward strand.
GGGGAAGGGTTAGGGTTAGGGTTCGGGCTAGGGTTAGGGTTAGGGGACAGGGACGGTTTAGGGTCCAGGTGAGGGTACGACAATGCTTTAGGGGGAGCGTACGTGTGAGGGCGCGGGTTAGTGTCAGCGTACAGGTTAGGATTAGGGGACGGGTGAGGGTCAGGCTTCGGGGAAGGGTTAGGGTTAGGGTTCGGGCTAGGGTTAGGGTTAGGGGACGGGGACGGTTTAGGGTCCAGGTGAGGGCACGACAACGCTTTAGGAGGAGCATACGTGTGAGGGTGCGGGTTAGTGTCAGCGTACGGGTTAGGATTAGGGGACGGGTGAGGGTCAGGCTTCGGGAAAGGGTTAGGGTTAGGGTTCGGGCTAGGGTTAGCGTTAGGGGACGGGGTCGGTTTAGGGTCCAGGTGAGGGTACGACAACGCTTTAGGGGGAGCATACGTGTGAGGGCGCGGGTTAGTGTCAGCGTACGGGTTAGGATTAGGGGACGGGTGAGGGTCAGGCTTCGGGGAAGGGTTAGGGTTAGGGTTCGGGCTAGGGTTAGGGTTAGGGGACGGGGACGGTTTAGGGTCCAGCTGAGGGCACGACAACGCTTTAGGGGGAGCGTACGTGTGACGGCGCGGGTTAGTGTCAGCGTACGGGTTAGGATTAGGGGACGGGTGAGGGTCAGGCTTCGGGGAAGTGTTAGGGTTAGGGTTCGGGCTAGGGTTAGGGTTAGGGGACGGGGAAGGTTTAGGGTCCAGGTGAGCGTACGACAACGCTTTAGGGGGAGCGTACGTGTGAGGGCGTGGGTTAGTGTCAGCGTACGGGTTAGGATTAGGGGACGGGTGAGGGTCAGGCTTCGGGGAAGGGTTAGGGTTAGGGTTCGGGCTAGGGTTAGGGTTAGGGGACGGGGACGGTTTAGGGTCCAGGTGAGGGCACGACAACGCTTTAGGGGGAGCGTACGTGTGAGGGCGCAGGTTAGTGTCAGCGTACGGATTAGGATTAGGGGACGGGTGAGGGGCAGGCTTCGGGGAAGGCTTAGGGTTAGGGTTCGGGCTAGGGTTAGAGTTACGGTACGGGGACGGTTTAGGGTCCAGGTGAGGGTACGACAACGCTTTAGGGGGAGCGTACGTGTGAGGGCGCGGGTTAGTGTCAGCGTACGGGTTAGGATTAGCGGACGGGTGAGGGTCAGGCTTCGGGGAAGGTTTAGGGTTATGGTTCGGGCTAGGGTTAGGGTTAGGGGACGGGGACGGTTTAGGGTCCAGCTGAGGGCACGACAACGCTTTAGGGGGAGCGTACGTGTGAGGGCGCGGGTTAGTGTCAGCGTATGGGTTAGGATTAGGGGACGGGTGAGGGTCAGGCTTCGGGGAAGGGTTAGGGTTATGGTTCGGGCTAGGGTTAGGGTTAGGGGACGGGGACGGTTTAGGGTCCAGGTGAGGGTACGACAACGCTTTAGGGGCAGCGTACGTGTGAGGGCGCGGGTTAGTGTCAGCGTACGGGTTAGGATTAGGGTACGGGTGAGGGTCAGGCTTCGGGGAAGGGTTAGTGTTAGGGTTCGGGCTAGGGTTAGGGTTAAGGGACGGGGACGGTTTAGGGTCCAGGTGAGGGCACGACAACGCTTTAGGTGGAGCGTACGTGTGTGGGCGCGGGTTAGTGTCAGCGTACGGGTTAGGATTAGGGGACGGGTGAGGGTCAGGCTTCGGGGAAGGGTTAGGGTTAGGGTTCGGGCTAGGGTTAGGGTTAGGGGACGGGGACGGTTTAGGGTCCAGGTGAGGGCACGACAACGCTTTAGGGGGAGCGTACGTGTGAGGGCGCGGGTTAGTGTCAGCGTACGCGTTAGGATTAGGGGACGGGTGAGGGTCAGGCTTCGGGGAAGGGTTAGGGTTAGGGTTCGGGCTAGGGTTAGGGTTAAGGGACGGGGACGGTTTAGGGTCCAGGTGAGGGCACGACAACGCTTTAGGTGGAGCGTACGTGTGTGGGCGCGGGTTAGTGTCAGCGTACGGGTTAGGATTAGGGGACGGGTGAGGGTCAGGCTTCGGGGAAGGGTTAGGGTTAGGGTTCGGGCTAGGGTTAGGGTTAGGGGACGGGGACGGTTTAGGGTCCAGGTGAGGGCACGACAACGCTTTAGGGGGAGCATACGTGTGAGGGCGCGGGTTAGTGTCAGCGTACGGGTTAGGATTAGGGGACGGGTGAGGGTCAGGCTTCGGGGAAGGGTTAGGGTTAGGGTTCGGGCTAGGGTTAGCGTTAGGGGACGGGGACGGTTTAGGGTCCAGGTGAGGGTACGACAACGCTTTCGGGGGAGCGTACATGTGAGGGCGTGGGTTAGTGTCAGCGTACGGGTTAGGATTAGGGGACGGGTGAGGGTCAGGCTTCGGGGAAGGGTTAGGGTTAGGGTTCGGGCTAGGGTTAGGGTTAGGGGACTGGGACGGTTTAGGGTCCAGGTGAGGGCACGACAACGCTTTAGGGGGAGCGTATGTGTGAGGGCGCGGGTTAGTGTCAGCGTACGGGTTAGGATTAGGGGACGGGTGAGGGTCAGGCTTCAGGGAAGGGTTAGGGTTAGGGTTCGGGCTAGGGTTAGGGTTAGGGGACGGGGACGGTTTAGGATCCAGGTGAGGGTACGACAACGCTTTAGGGGGAGCGTACGTGTGAGGGCGCGGGTTAGTATCAGCGTACGGGTTAGGATTAGGGGCCGGGTGAGGGTCAGGCTTCGGTGAAGGGTTAAGGTTAGGGTTCGGGCTAGGGTTAGGGTTAGGGGACGGGGACGGTTTAGGTTCCAGGTGAGGGTACGACAACGCTTTAGGGGGAGCGTACGTGTGAGGGCGCGGGTTAGTGTCAGCGTACGGGTTAGGATTAGGGGACGGGTGAGGGTCAGGCTTCGGGGAAGTGTTAGGGTTAGGGTTCGGGCTAGGGTTAGGGTTAGGGGACGGGGACGGTTTAGGGTCCAGGTGAGGGCACGACAACGCTTTAGGGGGAGCGTACGTGTGAGGGCGCGGGTTAGAGTCAGCGTACGGGTTAGGATTAGGGGACGGGTGAGGGTCAGGCTTCGGGGAAGGGTTAGGGTTAGGGTTCGGGCTAGTGTTAGGGTTAGGGGACGGGGACGGTTTAGGGTCCAGGTGAGGGTACGACAACGCTTTAGGGGGAGCGTACGTGTGAGGGCGCGGGTTAGTGTCAGCGTACGGGTTAGGATTAGGGTACGGGTGAGGGTCAGGCTTCGGGGAAGGGTTAGTGTTAGGGTTCGGGCTAGGGTTAGGGTTAAGGGACGGGGACGGTTTAGGGTCCAGGTGAGGGCAAGACAACGCTTTAGGTGGAGCGTACGTGTGTGGGCGCGGGTTAGTGTCAGCGTACGGGTTAGGATTAGGGGACGGGTGAGGGTCAGGCTTCGGGGAAGGGTTAGGGTTAGGGTTCGGGCTAGGGTTAGGGTTAGGGGACGGGGACGGTTTAGGGTCCAGGTGAGGGTACGACAATGCTTTAGGGGGAGCGTACGTGTGAGGGTGCGGGTTAGTGTCAGCGTACGGGTTAGGATTAGGGGACGGGTGAGGGTCAGGCTTCGGGGAAGGGTTAGGGTTAGGGTTCGGGCTAGGGTTAGGGTTAGGGGACGGGGACGGTTTAGGGTCCAGGTGAGGGCACGACAACGCTTTAGGGGGAGCATACGTGTGAGGGCGCGGGTTACTGTCAGCGTACGGGTTAGGATTAGGGGACGGGTGAGGGTCAGGCTTCGGGGAAGGGTTAGGGTTAGGGTTCGGGCTATGGTTAGCGTTAGGGGACGGGGACGGTTTAGGGTCCAGGTGAGGGTACGACAACGCTTTAGGGGGAGCGTACGTGTGAGGGCGCGGGTTAGTGTCAGCGTACGGGTTAGGATTAGCGGACGGGTGAGGGTCAGGCTTCGGGGAAGGTTTAGGGTTATGGTTCGGGCTAGGGTTAGGGTTAGGGGACAGGGACGGTTTAGGGTCCAGCTGAGGGCACGACACGCTTTAGGGGGAGCGTACGTGTGAGGGCGCGGGTTAGTGTCAGCGTACGGGTTAGGATTAGGGGACGGGTGAGGGTCAGGCTTCGGGGAAGGGTTAGGGTTAGGGTTCGGGCTAGGGTTAGGGTTAGGGGACGGGGACGGTTTAGGGTCCAGGTGAGAGTACGACAACGCTTTAGGGGCAGCGTACGTGTGAGGGCGCGGGTTAGTGTCAGCGTACGGGTTAGGATTAGGGTACGGGTGAGGGTCAGGCTTCGGGGAAGGGTTAGTGTTAGGGTTCGGGCTAGGGTTAGGGTTAAGGGACGGGGACGGTTTAGGGTCCAGGTGAGGGCACGACAACGCTTTAGGTGGAGCGTACGTGTGTGGGCGCGGGTTAGTGTCAGCGTACGGGTTAGGATTAGGGGACGGGTGAGGGTCAGGCTTCGGGGAAGGGTTAGGGTTAGGGTTCGGGCTAGGGTTAGGGTTAGGGGACGGGGACGGTTTAGGGTCCAGGTGAGGGCACGACAACGCTTTAGGGGGAGCGTACATGTGAGGGCGCGGGTTAGTGTCAGCGTACGGGTTAGGATTAGGGGACGGGTGAGGGTCAGGCTTCGGGGAAGGGTTAGGGTTAGGGTTCGGGCTAGGGTTTGGGTTAGGCGACGGGGACGGTTTACGGTCCATGTGAGGGCACGACAACGCTTTAGGGGGAGCGTACGTGTGAGGGCGCGGGTTAGTGTCAGCGTACGGGTTAGGATTAGGGGACGGGTGAGGGGCAGGCTTCGGGGAAGGGTTAGGGTTAGGGTTCGGGCTAGGGTTAGGGTTACGGTACGGGGACGGTTTAGGGTCCACGTGTGCGCACGACAACGCTTTAGGGGGAGCGTCCGTGTGAGGGCGCGGGTTAGTGTCAGCGTACGGGTTAGGATTAGGGGACGGGTGAGGGTCAGGCTTCGGGGAACCGTTAGGGTTAGGGTTCGGGCTAGGGTTAGGGTTAGGGGACGAGGACGGTTTAGGGTCCAGGTGAGGGTACGACAACGCTTTAGGGGGAGCGTACGTGTGAGAGAGTGGGTTAGTGTCAGCGTACGGGTTAGGATTAGGGGACGGGTGAGGGTCAGGCTTCGGGGAAGGGTTAGGGTTAGGGTTCGGGCTAGGGTTAGTGTTATGGGACGGGGACGGTTTAGGGTCCAGGTGAGGGTACGACAACGCTTTAGGGGGAGCGTACATGTGAGGGCGTGGGTTAGTGTCAGCGTACGGGTTAGGATTAGGGGACGGGTGAGGGTCAGGCTTCAGGGAAGGGTTAGGGTTAGGGTTCGGGCTAGGGTTAGGGTTAGGGGACCGGGACGGTTTAGGGTCCAGGTGAGGGTACGACAACGCTTTAGGGGGAGCGTACGTGTGAGGGCGTGGGTTAGTGTCAGCGTACGGTTTAGGATTAGGGGACGGGTGAGGGTCAGGCTTCGGGGAAGGGTTAGGGTTAGGGTTCGGGCTAGGGTTAGGGTTAGGGGACGGGGACGGTTTAGGGTCCAGCTGAGGGCACGACAACGCTTTAGGGGGAGCATACGTGTGAGGGCGCGGGTTAGTGTCAGCGTACGTGTTAGGATTAGGGGACGGGTGAGGGTCAGGCTTCGGGGAAGGGTTAGGGTTAGGGTTCGGGCTAGGGTTAGGGTTAGGGGACGGGGACGGTTTAGGGTCCAGGTGAGGGTACGACAACGCTTTAGGGGGAGCGTACGTGTGAGGGCGCGGGTTAGTGTCAGCGTACGGGTTAGGATTAGGGGACGGGTGAGGGTCAGGCTTCGGGGAAGGGTTAGGGTTAGGGTTCGGGCTAGCGTTAGGGTTAGGGTACGGGGACAGTTTAGGGTCCAGGTGAGGGCACGACAACGCTTTAGGGGGAGCGTACGTGTGAGGGCGCGGGTTAGTGTCAGCGTACGGGTTAGGATTATGGGACGGGTGAGGGTCAGGCTTCGGGGAAGGGTTAGCGTTAGGGTTCGGGCTAGGGTTAGGGTTAGGGGACGGGGACGGTTTAGGGTCCAGGTGAGGGTACGACAACGCTTTAGGGGGAGCGTACGTGTGAGGGCGCGGGTTAGTGTCAGCGTACGGGTTAGGATTAGGGGACGGGTGAGGGTCAGGCTTCGGGGAAGGGTTAGGGTTAGGGTTCGGGCTAGGGTTAGGGTTAGGGGACGGGGACGGTTTAGGGTCCAGGTGAGGGTACAACAACGCTTTAGGGGGAGCATACGTGTGAGGGCGCGGCTTAGTGTCAGCGTACGGGTTAGGATTAGGGGACGGGTGAGGGTCAGGCTTCGGGGAAGGGTTAGGGTTAGGGTTCGGGCTAGGGTTAGGTTTAGGGGACGAGAACGGTTTCGTGTCCAGGTGAGGGTACGACAACGCTTTAGGGGGAGCGTACGTGTGAGGGCGCGGGTTAGTGTCAGCGTACGGGTTCGGATTAGGGGACGGGTGAGGGTCAGGCTTTGGGGAAGGGTTAGGGTTAGGGTTCGGGCTAGGGTTAGGGTTAGGGGACGGGGACGGTTTAGGGTCCAGGTGAGGGTATGACAACGCTTTAGGGGGAGCGTACGTGTGAGGGCGCTGGTTAGTGTCAGCGTACGGGTTCGGATTAGGGGACGGGTGAGGGTCAGGCTTCGGCGAAGGGTTAGGGTTAGGGTTCGGGCTAGGGTTAGGGTTAGGGGACGGGGACGGTTTAGGGTCCAGGTGAGGGTACGACAACGCTTTAGGGGGAGCGTACGTGTGAGGGCTCGGGTTAGTGTCAGCGTACGGGTTAGGATTAGTGGACGGGTGAGGGTCAGGCCTCGGGGAAGGGTTAGGGTTAGGGTTCGGGCTAGGGTTAGGGTTAGGGGACGGGGACGGTTTAGGGTCCAGGTGAGGGCACGACAACGCTTTAGGGGGAGCGTACGTGTGAGGGCACGGGTTAGTGTCAGCGTACGGGTTAGGATTGGGGTCGGGTGAGGGTCAGGCTTCGGGGAATGTTAGGGTTAGGGTTCGGGCTAGGGTTAGGGTTAGGGGACGGGGACGGTTTAGGGTCCAGGTGAGGGTACGACAACGCTTTAGGGGAAGCGTACGTGTGAGGGCGCGGGTTAGTGTCAGCGTACGGGTTAGGATTAGGGGACGGGTGAGTGTCAGGCTTCGGGGAAGGGTTAGAGTTAGGGTTCGGGGTAGGGTTAGGGTTAGGGGACGGGGACGGTTTAGGGTCCAGGTGAGTGTACGACAACGCTTTAGGGGGAGCGTACGTGTGAGGGCGCGGGTTAGTGTCAGCGTACGGGTTAGGATTAGGGGAAGGGTGAGGGTCAGGCTTCGGGGAAGGGTTAGGGTTAGGGTTCGGGCTAGGGTTAGGGTTAGGGGACGGGGACGGTTTCGTTTCCAGGTGAGGGTACGACAACGCTTTAGGGGGAGCGTACGTGTGAGGGCGCGGGTTAGTGTCAGCGTACCGGTTCGGATTAGGGGACGGGTGAGGGTCAGGCTTTGGGGAAGGATTAGGGTTAGGGTTCGGGCTAGGGTTAGGGTTAGGGGACGGGGACGGTTTAGGGTCCAGGTGAGGGTACGACAACGCTTTAGGGGGAGCGTACGTTTGAGGGCGCTGGTTAGTGTCAGCGTACGGGTTAGGATTAGGGGACGGGTGAGGGTCAGGCTTCGGGGAAGGGTTAGGGTTAGGATTCGGACTCGGGTTAGGGTTAGGGGACGGGGACGGTTTAGGGTCCAGGTGAGGGCACGACAACGCTTTAGGGGGAGCGTACGTGTGAGGGCGCGGGTTAGTGTCAGCGTACGGGTTAGGATTAGGGGACGGGTGAGGGTCAGGCTTTGGGGAAGGGTTAGGGTTAGGGTTAGGGGACGGGGACGGTTTAGGGTCCAGGTGAGGGTACGACAACGCTTTAGGGGGAGCGTACGTGTGAGGGCGCGGGTTAGTGTCAGCGTACGGGTTAGGATTATGGGACGGGTGAGTGTCAGGCTTCGCGGAATGTTAGGGTTAGGGTTCGGGCTAGGGTTAGGGTTAGGGGACGGGGACGGTTTAGGGTCCAGGTGAGGGTACGACAACGCTTTAGGGGGAGCGTACGTGTGAGGGCGCGGGTTAGTGTCAGCATACGGGTTAGGATTTGGGACGGGTGAGGGTCAGGCTTCGGGGAAGGGTTAGGGTTAGGGTTCGGGCTAGGGTTAGGGTTAGGGGACAGGGACGGTTTAGGGTCCAGGTGAGGGTACGACAACGCTTTAGGGGGAGCGTACGTGTGAGGGCTCGGGTTAGTGTCAGCGTACGGGTTAGGATTAGTGGACGGGTGAGGGTCAGGCTTCGGGGAAGGGTTAGGGTAAGGGTTCGGGCTAGGGTTAGGGTTAGGGGACGGGGACGGTTTAGGGTCCAGGTGAGGGCACGACAACGCTTTAGGGGGAGCGTACGTGTGAGGGCGCGGGTTAGTGTCAGCGTACGGGTTAGGATTGGGGTCGGGTGAGGGTCAGGCTTCGGGGAAGGGTTAGGGTTAGGGTTCGGGCTAGGGTTAGGGTTAGGGGACGGGGACGGTTTAGGGTCCAGGTGAGGGTACGACAACGCTTTAGGGGGAGCGTACGTGTGAGGGCGCGGGTTAGTGTCAGCGTACGGGTTAGGATTAGGGGACGGGTGAGTGTCAGGCTTCGGGGAAGGGTTAGAGTTAGGGTTCGGGCTAGGGTTAGGGTTAGGGGACGGGGACGGTTTAGGGTCCAGGTGAGTGTAACGACAACGCTTTAGGGGGAGCGTACGTGTGAGGGCGCGGTTTAGTGTCAGCGTACGGGTTAGGATTAGGGGAAGGGTGAGGGTCAGGCTTCGGGGAAGGGTTAGGGTTAGGGTTCGGGCTAGGGTTAGGGTTAGGGGACGGGGACGGTTTCGTTTCCAGGTGAGGGTACGACAACGCTTTAGGGGGAGCGTACGTGTGAGGGCGCGGGTTAGTGTCAGCGTACGGGTTAGGATTAGGGGACGGGTGAGGGTCAGGCTTCGGGGAAGGGTTAGGGTTAGGGTTCGGGCTAGGGTTAGGGTTAGGGGACGGGGACGGTTTAGGGCCAGGTGAGGGCACGACAACGCTTTAGGGGGAGCGTACGTGTGAGGGCGTGGGTTAGTGTCAGCGTACGGGTTCGGATTAGGGGACGGGTGAGGGTCAGGCTTCGGGGAAGGGTTAGGGTTAGGGTTCGGGCTAGGGTTAGGGTTAGGGGACGGGGACGGTTTAGGGTCCAGGTGAGGGTACGACAACGCTTTAGGGGGAGCATACGTGTGAGGGCGCGGGTTAGTGTCAGCGTACGGGTTAGGATTAGGGGACGGGTGAGGGTCAGGCTTCTGGGAAGGGTTAGGGTTAGGATTCGGACTCGGGTTAGGGTTAGGGGACGGGGACGGTTTAGGGTCCAGGTGAGGGCACGACAACGCTTTAGGGGGAGCGTACGTGTGAGGGCGCGGGTTAGTGTCAGCATACGGGTTAGGATTAGGGGACGGGTGAGGGTCAGGCTTCGGGGAAGGGTTAGGGTTAGGGTTCGGGCTAGGGTTAGGGTTAGGGGACGGGGACGGTTTAGGGTCCAGGTGAGGGTACGACAACGCTTTAGGGGGAGCGTACGTGTGAGGGCGCGGGTTAGTGTCAGCGTACGGGTTAGGATTATGGGACGGGTGAGTGTCAGGCTTCGGGGAATGTTAGGGTTAGGGTTCGGGCTAGGGTTAGGGTTAGGGGACGGGGACGGTTTAGGGTCCAGGTGAGGGTACGACAACGCTTTAGGGGGAGCGTACGTGTGAGGGCTCGGGTTAGTGTCAGCGTACGGGTTAGGATTAGTGGACGGGTGAGGATCAGGCTTCGGGGAAGGGTTAGGGTTAGGGTTCGGGCTAGGGTTAAGGTTAGGGGACGGGGACGGTTTAGGGTCTAGGTGAGGGCACGACAACGCTTTAGGGGGAGCGTACGTGTGAGGGCGCGGGTTAGTGTCAGCGTACGGGTTAGGATTGGGGTCGGGTGAGGGTCAGGCTTCGGGGAAGGGTTAGGGTTAGGGTTCGGGCTAGGGTTAGGGTTAGGGGACGGGGACGGTTTAGGGTCCAGGTGAGGGTACGACAACGCTTTAGGGGGGAGCGTACGTGTGAGGGCGCGGGTTAGTGTCAGCGTACGAGTTAGGATTAGGGGACGGGTGAGTGTCAGGCTTCGGGGAAGGGTTAGAGTTAGGGTTCGGGCTAGGGTTAGGGTTAGGGGACGGGGACGGTTTAGGGTCCAGGTGAGGCTACGACAACGCTTTAGGGGGAGCGAACGTGTGAGGGCGCGGGTTAGTGTCAGCGTACGGGTTCGGATTAGGGGACGGGTGAGGGTCAGGCTTCTGGGAAGGGTTAGGGTTAGGGTTCGGGCTAGGGTTAGGGTTAGGGGACGGGGACGGTTTAGGGTCCCGGTGAGGGCACGACAACGCTTTAGGGGGAGCGTACGAGTGAGGGCGCAGGTTAGTGTCAGCGTACGGGTTAGGATTAGGGGACGGGTGAGGGTCAGGCTTCGGGGAAGGGTTAGGGTTAGGGTTCGGGCTAGGGTTAGGGTTAGGGGACGGGGACGGTTTAGGGTCCAGGTGAGGGCACGACAACGCTTTAGGGGGAGCATACGTGTGAGGGCGTGGGTTAGTGTCAGCGTACGGGTTCGGATTAGGGGACGGGTGAGGGTCAGGCTTCGGGGAAGAGTTAGGGTTAGGGTTCGGTCTAGGGTTAGGGTTAGGAGACGGGGACGGTTTAGGGTCCAAGTGAGGGCACGACAACGCGTTAGGGGGAGCGTACGTGTGAGGGCGTGGGTTAGTGTCAGCGTACGGGTTAGGATTAGGGTTCGGGTGAGGGTCAGGCTTCGGGGAAGGGTTAGGGTTAGGGTTCGGGCTAGGGTTAGGGTTAGGGGACGGGGACGGTTTAGGGTCCAGGTGAGGGCACGACAACGCTTTAGGGGGAGCATACGTGTGAGGGCGTGGGTTAGTGTCAGCGTACGGGTTAGGATTAGGGGACGGGTGAGGGTCAGGCTTCGGGGAAGGGTTAGGGTTAGGGTTCGGGCTAGGGTTAGGGTTAGGGGACGGGGACGGTTTAGGGTCCAGGTGAGGGCACGACAACACTTTAGGGGGAGCGTCCGTGTGAGGGCGCGGGTTAGTGTCAGCGTACGGGTTAGGATTAGGGGACGGGTGAGGGTCAGGCTTCGGGGAAGGGTTAGGGTTATGGTTCGGGCTAGGGTTAGGGTTAGGGGACGGGGACGGTTTAGGGTCCAGCTGAGGGCACGACAACGCTTTAGGGGGAGCATACGTGTGAGGGCGCGGGTTAGTGTCAGCGTACGTGTTAGGATTAGGGGACGGGTGAGGGTCAGGCTTCGGGGAAGGGTTAGGGTTAGGGTTCGGGCTAGGGTTAGGGTTAGGGGACGGGGACGGTTTAGGGTCCAGGTGAGGGTACGACAACGCTTTAGGGGGAGCGTACGTGTGAGGGCGCGGGTTAGTGTCAGCGTACGGGTTAGGATTAGGGGACGGGTGAGGGTCAGGCTTCGGGGAAGGGTTAGGTTTAGGGTTCGGGCTAGCGTTAGGGTTAGGGTACGGGGACAGTTTAGGGTCCAGGTGAGGGCAGGACAACGCTTTAGGGGGAGCGTACGTGTGAGGGCGCGGGTTAGTGTCAGCGTACGGGTTAGGATTAGGGGACGGGTGAGGGTCAGGCTTCGGGGAAGGGTTAGGGTTAGGGTTCGGGCTAGGGTTAGGGTTAGGGGACGGGGACGGTTTAGGGTCCAGGTGAGGGCACGACAATGCTTTAGGGGGAGCGTACGTGTGAGGGCGTGGGTTAGTGTCAGCGTACGGGTTAGGATTAGGGGACGGGTGAGGGTCAGGCTTCGGGGAAGGGTTAGGGTTAGGGTTCGGGCTAGGGTTAGGGTTAGGGGACGGGGACGGTTTAGGGTCCAAGTGACGGCACGACAACGCTTTAGGGGGAGCGTACGTGTGAGGGCGCGGGTTAGTGTCAGCGTACGGGTTAGGATTAGGGGACGGGTGAGGGTCAGGCTTCGGGGAAGGGTTAGGGTTAGGATTCGGACTCGGGTTAGGGTTAGGGGACGGGGACGGTTTAGGGTCCAGGTGAGGGCACGACAACGCTTTAGGGGGAGCGTACGTGTGAGGGCGCGGGTTAGTGTCAGCATACGGGTTAGGATTAGGGGACGGGTGAGGGTCAGGCTTCGGGGAAGGGTTAGGGTTAGGGTTCGGGCTAGGGTTAGGGTTAGGGGACGGGGACGGTTTAGGGTCCAGGTGAGGGCACGACAACGCTTTAGGGGGAGCGTCCGTGTGAGGGCGCGGGTTAGTGTCAGCGTACGGGTTAGGATTAGGGGACGGGTGAGGTTCAGGCTTCAGGGAAGGGTTATGGTTAGGGTTCGGGCTAGGGTTAGGGTTAGGGGACGGGGCCGGTTTAGGGTCCAAGTGAGGGCACAACAACGCTTTAGGGGGAGCGTACGTGTGAGGGCGCGGGTTAGTGTCAGCGTACGGGTTAGGATTAGGGGACGGGTGAGGGTCAGGCTTCGGGGAACCGTTAGGGTTAGGGTTCGGGCTAGGGTTAGGGTTAGGGGACGGGGACGGTTTAGGGTCCAGGTGAGGGTACGACAACGCTTTAGGGGGAGCGTACGTGTGAGAGAGTGGGTTAGTGTCAGCGTACGGGTTAGGATTAGGGGACGGGTGAGGGTCAGGCTTCGGGGAAGGGTTAGGGTTATGGTTCGGGCTAGGGTTAGGGTTAGGGGACGGGGACGGTTTAGGGTCCAGCTGAGGGCACGACAACGCTTTAGGGGGAGCATACGTGTGAGGGCGCGGGTTAGTGTCAGCGTACGTGTTAGGATTAGGGGACGGGTGAGGGTCAGGCTTCGGGGAAGGGTTAGGGTTAGGGTTCGGGCTAGGGTTAGGGTTAGGGGACGGGGACGGTTTAGGGTCCAGGTGAGGGTACGACAACGCTTTAGGGGGAGCGTACGTGTGAGGGCGCGGGTTAGTGTCAGCGTACCGGTTCTGATTAGGGGACGGGTGAGGGTCAGGCTTCGGGGAAGGGTTAGGGTTAGGGTTCGGGCTAGGGTTAGGGTTAGGGGACGGGGACGGTTTAGGGTCCAGGTGAGGGTACGACAACGCTTTAGGGGGAGCGTACGTGTGAGGGCGCGGGTTAGTGTCAGCGTACGGGTTAGGATTAGGGGACGAGTGAGGGTCAGGCTTCGGGGAAGGGTTAGGGTTAGGGTTCGGGCTAGGGTTAGGGTTAGGGGACGGGGACGGTTTAGGGTCCAGGTGAGGGCACGACAACGCTTTAGGGGGAGCATACGTGTGAGGGCGCGGGTTAGTGTCAGCGTACGGGTTAGGATTAGGGGACGGGTGAGGGTCAGGCTTCGGGGAAGGGTTAGGGTTAGGGTTCGGGCTAGGGTTAGGGTTAGGGGACGGGGACGGTTTAGGGCCAGGTGAGGGCACGACAACGCTTTAGGGGGAGCGTACGTGTGAGGGCGTGGGTTAGTGTCAGCGTACGGGTTCGGATTAGGGGACGGGTGAGGGTCAGGCTTCGGGGAAGGGTTAGGGTTAGGGTTCGGGCTAGGGTTAGGGTTAGGGGACGGGGACGGTTTAGGGTCCAGGTGAGGGTACGACAACGCTTTAGGGGGAGCGTACGTGTGAGGGCGCGGGTTAGTGTCAGCGTACGGGTTAGGATTAGGGGACGGGTGAGGGTCAGGCTTCGGGGAAGGGTTAGGGTTAGGATTCGGACTCGGGTTAGGGTTAGGGGACGGGGACGGTTTAGGGTCCAGGTGAGGGCACGACAACGCTTTAGGGGGAGCGTACGTGTGAGGGCGCGGGTTAGTGTCAGCATACGGGTTAGGATTAGGGGACGGGTGAGGGTCAGGCTTCGGGGAAGGGTTAGGGTTAGGGTTCGGGCTAGGGTTAGGGTTAGGGGACGGGGACGGTTTAGGGTCCAGGTGAGGGTACGACAACGCTTTAGGGGGAGCGTACGTGTGAGGGCGCGGGTTAGTGTCAGCGTACGGGTTAGGATTATGGGACGGGTGAGTGTCAGGCTTCGGGGAATGTTAGGGTTAGGGTTCGGGCTAGGGTTAGGGTTAGGGGACGGGGACGGTTTAGGGTCCAGGTGAGGGTACGACAACGCTTTAGGGGGAGCGGACGTGTGAGGGCTCGGGTTAGTGTCAGCGTACGGGTTAGGATTAGTGGACGGGTGAGGATCAGGCTTCGGGGAAGGGTTAGGGTTAGGGTTCGGGCTAGGGTTAAGGTTAGGGGACGGGGACGGTTTAGGGTCCAGGTGAGGGCACGACAACGCTTTAGGGGGAGCGTACGTGTGAGGGCGCGGGTTAGTGTCAGCGTACGGGTTAGGATTGGGGTCGGGTGAGGGTCAGGCTTCGGGGAAGGGTTAGGGTTAGGGTTCGGGCTAGGGTTAGGGTTAGGGGACGGGGACGGTTTAGGGTCCAGGTGAGGGTACGACAACGCTTTAGGGGGAGCGTACGTGTGAGGGCGCGGGTTAGTGTCAGCGTACGGGTTAGGATTAGGGGACGGGTGAGTGTCAGGCTTCGGGGAAGGGTTAGAGTTAGGGTTCGGGCTAGGGTTAGGGTTAGGGGACGGGGACGGTTTAGGCTCCAGGTGAGTGTACGACAACGCTTTAGGGGGAGCGTACGTGTGAGGGCGCGGGTTAGTGTCAGCGTACGGGTTCGGATTAGGGGACGGGTGAGGGTCAGGCTTCGGGGAAGGGTTAGGGTTAGGGTTCAGGCTAGGGTTAGGGTTAGGGGACGGGGACGGTTTAGGGTCCCGGTGAGGGCACGACAACGCTTTAGGGGGAGCGTACGTGTGAGGGCGCGGGTTAGTGTCAGCGTACGGGTTAGGATTAGGGGACGGGTGAGGGTCAGGCTTCGGGGAAGGTTAGGGTTAGGGTTCGGGCTAGGGTTAGGGTTAGGGGACGGGGACGGTTTAGGGTCCAGGTGAGGCTACGACAACGCTTTAGGGGGAGCGAACGTGTGAGGGCGCGGGTTAGTGTCAGCGTACGGGTTCGGATTAGGGGACGGGTGAGAGTCAGGCTTCTGGGAAGGGTTAGGGTAAGGGTTCGGGCTAGGGTTAGGGTTAGGGGACGGGGACGGTTTAGGGTCCAGGTGAGGGTATGACAACGCTTTAGGGGGAGCGTACATGTGAGGGCGCAGGTTAGTGTCAGCGTACGGGTTAGGATTAGGGGACGGGTGAGGGTCAGGCTTCGGGGAAGGTTTAGGGTTAGGGTTCGGGCTAGGGTTAGGGTTAGGGGACGGGGACGGTTTAGGGTCTAGGTGAGGGCAGGACAACGCTTTAGGGGGAGCATACGTGTGAGGGCGCGTGTTAGTGTCAGCGTACGGGTTAGGATTAGGGGACGGGTGAGGGTCAGGCTTCGGGGAAGAGTTAGGGTTAGGGTTCGGGCTAGGGTTAGGGTTAGGAGACGGGGACGGTTTAGGGTCCAAGTGAGGGCACGACAACGCTTTAGGGGGAGCGTACGTGTGAGGGCGTGGGTTAGTGTCAGCGTACGGGTTAGGATTAGGGGACGGGTGAGGGTCAGGCTTCAGGGAAGGGTTAGGGTTAGGATTCGGACTCGGGTTAGGGTTAGGGGACGGGGACGGTTTAGGGTCCAGGTGAGGGCACGACAACGCTTTAGGGCGAGCGTACGTGTGAGGGCGCGGGTTAGTGTCAGCGTACGGGTTAGGATTAGGGGACGGGTGAGGGTCAGGCTTCGGGGAAGTGTTAGGGTTAGGGTTCGGGCTAGGGTTAGGGTTAGGGGACGGGGACGGTTTAGGGTCCAGGTGAGGGTACGACAACGCTTTAGGGGGAGCGTACGTGTGAGGGCGCGGGTTAGTGTCAGCGTATGGGTTAGGATTAGGGGACGGGTGAGGGTCAGGCTTCGGGGAATGTTAGGGTTGGGGTTCGGGCTAGGGTTAGGGTTAGGGGACGGGGACGGTTTAGGGTCCAGGTGAGGGTACGACAACGCTTTAGTGGGAGCGTACGTGTGAGGGCGCGGGTTAGTGTCAGCATACGGGTTAGGATTTGGGACGGGTGAGGGTCAGGCTTCGGGGAAGGGTTAGGGTTAGGGTTCGGGCTAGGGTTAGGGTTAGGGGACGGGGACGGTTTAGGGTCCAGGTGAGGGTACGACAACGCTTTAGGGGGAGCGTACGTGTGAGGGCTCGGGTTAGTGTCAGCGTACGGGTTAGGATTAGTGGACGGGTGAGGGTCAGGCTTCGGGGAAGGGTTAGGGTTAGGGTTCGGGCTAGGGTTAGGGTTAGGGGACGGGGACGGTTTAGGGTCCAGGTGAGGGCACGACAACGCTTTAGGGGGAGCGTACGTGTGAGGGCGCGGGTTAGTGTCAGCGTACGGGTTAGGATTGGGGTCGGGTGAGGGTCAGGCTTCGGGGAAGGGTTAGGGTTAGGGTTCGGGCTAGGGTTAGGGTTAGGGGACGGGGACGGTTTAGGGTCCAGGTGAGGGTACGACAACGCTTTAGGGGGAGCGTACATTTGAGGGCGCGGGTTAGTGTCAGCGTACGGGTTAGGATTAGGGGACGGGTGAGTGTCAGGCTTTGGGGAAGGGTTAGAGTTAGGGTTCGGGCTAGGGTTAGGGTTAGGGGACGGGGACGGTTTAGGGTCCAGGTGAGTGTACGACAACGCTTTAGGGGGAGCGTACGTGTGAGGGCGCGGGTTAGTGTCAGCGTACGGGTTAGGATTAGGGGAAGGTTGAGGGTCAGGCTTCGGGGAAGGGTTAGGGTTAGGGTTCGGGCTAGGGTTAGGGTTAGGGGACGGGGACGGTTTCGTTTCCAGGTGAGGGTACGACAACGCTTTAGGGGGAGCGTACGTGTGAGGGAGCGGGTTAGTGTCAGCGTACCGGTTCGGATTAGGGGACGGGTGAGGGTCAGGCTCCGGGGAAGGGTTAGGGTTAGGGTTCGGGCTAGGGTTAGGGTTAGGGGACGGGGACGGTTTAGGGTCCAGGTGAGGGTACGACAACGCTTTAGGGGGAGCGTACGTGTGAGGGCGCGGGTTAGTGTCAGCGTACGGTTTAGGATTAGGGGACGGGTGAGGGTCAGGCTTCGGGGAAGGGTTAGGGTTAGGATTCGGACTCGGGTTAGGGTTAGGGGATGGGGACGGTTTAGGGTCCAGGTGAGGGCATGACAACGCTTTAGGGGGAGCGTACGTGTGAGGGCGCGGGTTAGTGTCAGCGTACGGGTTAGGATTAGGGGACGGGTGAGGGTCAGGCTTCGGGGAAGGGTTAGGGTTAGGGTTCGGGCTAGGGTTAGGGTTAGGGGACGGGGACGGTTTAGGGTCCAGGTGAGGGTACGACAACGCTTTAGGGGGAGCGTACGTGTGAGGGCGCGGGTTAGTGTCAGCGTACGGGTTAGGATTATGGGACGGGTGAGTGTCAGGCTTCGGGGCATGTTAGGGTTAGGGTTCGGGCTAGGGTTAGGGTTAGGGGACGGGGACGGTTTAGGGTCCAGGTGAGGGTACGACAACGCTTTAGGGTGAGCGTACGTGTGAGGGCTCGGGTTAGTGTCAGCGTACGGGTTAGGATTAGTGGACGGGTGAGGATCAGGCTTCGGGGAAGGGTTAGGGTTAGGGTTCGGGCTAGGGTTAGGGTTAGGGGACGGGGACGGTTTAGGGTCCAGGTGAGGGCACGACAACTCTTTAGGGGGAGCGTACGTGTGAGGGCGCGGGTTAGTGTCAGCGTACGGGTTAGGATTGGGGTAGGGTGAGGGTCAGGCTTCGGGGAAGGGTTAGGGTTAGGGTTCGGGCTAGGGTTACGGTTAGGGTACGGGGACGGTTTCGGGTCCAGGTGAGGGCACGACAACGCTTTAGGGGGAGCGTACGTGTGAGGGCGCGGGTTAGTGTCAGCATACGGGTTAGGATTATGGGACGGGTGAGGGTCAGGCTTCGGGGAAGGGTTACGGTTAGGGTTCGGGCTAGGGTTAGGGTTAGGGGACGGGGAAGGTTTAGGCTCCAGGTGAGGGTACGACAACGCTTTAGGGGAAGCATACGTGTGAGGGCGTGGGTTAGTGTCAGCGTACGGGTTAGGATTAGGGGACGGGTGAGGGTCAGGCTTCGGGGAAGGGTTAGGGTTAGGGTTCGGGCTAGGGTTAGGGTTAGGGGACGGGGACGGTTTAGGCTCCAGGTGAGGGTACGACAACGCTTTAGGGGGAGCGTACGTGTGAGGGCGCGGGTTAGTGTCAGCGTACGGGTTAGGATTAGGGGACGGGTGAGGGTCAGGCTTCGGGGAAGGGTTAGGGTTAGGGTTCGGGCTAGGGTTAGGGTTAGGGGACGGGGATGGTTTAGGGTCTAGGTGAGGGTACGACAACGCTTTAGGGGGAGCGTACGTGTGAGGGCTCGGGTTAGTGTCAGCGTACGGGTTAGGATTAGGGGACGGGTGAGGGTCAGGCTTCGGGGAAGGGTTAGGGTTAGTGTTCGGGCTAGGGTTAGGGTTAGGGGACGGGGACGGTTTAGGGTCCAGGTGAGGGTACGACAACGCTTTAGGGGGAGCGTACGTGTGAGGGTGCGGGTTAGTGTCAGCGTACCCGTTAGGATTATGGGACGGGTGAGGGTCAGGCTTCAGGGAAGTGTTAGGGTTAGGGTTCGGGCTAGGGTTAGGGTTAGGGGACGGGGACGGTTGAGGGTCCAGGTGAGGGCACGACAACGCTTTAGGGGGAGCGTACGTGTGAGGGCGCGGGTTAGTGTCAGCCTACGGGTTAGGATTAGGGGACGGGTGAGGGTCAGGCTTCGGGGAAGGGTTAGGGTTAGGGTTCGGGCTAGGGTTAGGGTTAGGGGACGGGGACGGTTTAGGGTCCAGGTGAGGGCACGACAACGCTTTAGGGGGAGCGTACGTGTGAGGGCGCGGGTTAGTGTCAGCGTACGGGTTAGGATTAGGGGACGGGTGAGGGTCAGGCTTCGGGGAAGGGTTAGGGTTAGGGTTCGGGCTAGGATTAGGGTTGGGGACGAGGACGGTTTAGGGTCCTGGTGAGGGCACAACAACTCTTTAGGGGGAGCGTATGTGTGAGGGCGCGGGCTAGTGTCAGCGTACGGGTTAGGATTAGGGGACGGGTGAGGGTCAGGCTTCGGGGAAGGGTTAGGGTTAGGGTTCGGGCTAGGGTTGGGTTAGGGGACGGGGATGGTTTAGGGTCCAGGTGAGGGTACGACGACGCTTTACGGGGAGCGTACGTGTGAGGGCGCGGGTTAGTGTCAGCGTACGGGTTAGGATTAGGGGACGGGTGAGGGTCAGGCTTCGTGGAAGGGTTAGGGTTAGGGTTCGGGCTAGGGTTAGGGTTAGGGGACGGGGACGGTTTAGGGTCCAGGTGAGGGTACGACAACGCTTTAGGGGGAGCGTACGTGTGAGGGCGCGGGTTAGTGTCAGCGTACGGGTTAGGATTAGGGGACGGGTGAGGGTCAGGCTTCGGGGAAGGGTTAGGGTTAGGGTTCGGGCTAGGGTTAGGGTTATGGGACGGGGACGGTTTAGGGTCCAGGTGAGGGTACGACCACGCTTTAGGGGGAGCGTAAGTGTGAGGGCGCAGGTTAGTGTCAGCGTACGGGTTAGGATTAGGGGACGGGTTAGGGTCAGGCTTCGAGGAAGGGTTAGGGTTAGGGTTCGGGCTAGGCTTAGGGTTAGGGGACGGGGACGGTTTAGGGTCCAGGTGAGGGTACGACAATGCTTTAGGGGGAGCGTACGTGTGAGGGCGCGGGTTACTGTCAGCGTACGGGTTAGGATTTGGGGACGGGTGAGGGTCAGGCTTCGGGGAAGTGTTAGGGTTCGGGCTAGGGTTAGGGTTAGGGGACGGAGACGGTTTAGGATCTAGGTGAGGGTACGACAACACTTTAGGGGGAGCGTGCGTGTGAGGGCGCCGGTTAGTGTCAGCGTACGGGTTAGGATTAGGGGACGGATGAGGGTCAGGCTTCGGGGAAGGGCTAGGGTTAGGGTTCGGGCTAGGGTTAGGGTTAGGGGACGGGGACGGTTTAGGGTCCAGGTGAGGGCACGACAACACTTTAGGGGGAGCGTACGTGTGAGGGCGCGGGTTAGTGGCAGCGTACGGGTTAGGATTAGGGGACGGGTGAGGGTCAGGCTTCGGGGAAGGGTTAGGGTTATGGTTCGGGCTAGGGTTAGGGTTAGGGGACGGGGACGGTTTAGGGTCCAGGTGAGGGTACGACAACGCTTTAGGGGGAGCGTACGTGTGAGGGCGCAGGTTAGTGTCAGCGTACGGGTTAGGATTAGGGGACGGGTGAGGGTCAGGCTTCGGGGAAGGGTTAGGGTTAGGGTTCGGGCTAGGGTTAGGGTTAGGGGTCGGGGACGGTTTAGGGTTCAGGTGAGGGCACGACAACGCTTTAGGGGGAGCGTACGTGTGAGGGCGCGGGTTAGTGTCAGCGTACGGGTTAGGAATAGGGGACGGGTGAGGGTCAGGCTTCGGGGAAGGGTTAGGGTTAGGGTTCGGGCTAGGGTTAGGGTTAGGGGACGGGGACGGTTTAGGGTCCAGGTGAGTGTACGACAACGCTTTAGGGGGAGCGTACGTGTGAGGGCGCGGGTTAGTGTCAGCGTACGGGTTAGGAATAGGGGACGGGTGAGGGTCAGGCTTCGGGGAAGGGTTAGGGTTAGGGTTCGGGCTAGGGTTAGGGTTAGGGGACGGGGACGGTTTAGGGTCCAGGTGAGGGCACGACAACGCTTTAGGGGGAGCGTACGTGTGAGGGCGCGGGTTAGTGTCAGCGTACGGGTTAGGATTAGGGGACGGGTGAGGGTCAGGCTTCGGGGAAGGGTTAGGGTTAGGGTTCGGGCTAGGTTTAGGGTTAGGGGACGGGGACGGTTTAGGGTCCAGGTGAGGGCACGACAACGCTTTAGGGGGAGCGTACGTGTGAGGGCGCGGGTTAGTGTCAGCGTACGGGTTAGGATTAGGGGACGGGTGAGTGTCAGGCTTCGGCGAAGGGTTAGGGTTAGGGTTCGGGCTAGGGTTAGGGTTAGGGTACGGGGACGGTTTAGGGTCCAGGTGAGGGCACGACAACGCTTTAGGGGGAGCGTACGTGTGAGGGCGCGGGTTAGTGTCAGTGTACGGGTTAGGATTAGGGGACGGGTGAGGGTCAGGCTTCGGGGAAGGGTTAGGGTTAGGGTTCGGGCTAGGGTTAGGGTTAGGGGACGGGGACGGTTTAGGGTCCAGGTGAGGGCACGACAACGCCTTAGGGGGAGCGTACGTGTGAGGGCGTGTGTTAGTGTCAGCGTACGGTTTAGGGTTAGGGGACGGGTGAGGGTCAGGCTTCGGGGAAGGGTTAGGGTTATGGTTCGGGCTAGGGTTAGGGTTAGGGGACGGGGACGGTTTAGGGTCCAGGTGAGGGCACGACAACGCTTTAGGGGGAGCGTTCGTGTGAGGGCGCGGGTTAGTGTCAGCGTACGGGTTAGTATTAGGGGACGGGTGAGGGTCAGGCTTCGGGGAAGTGTTAGGTTTAGGGTTCGGGCTAGGGTTAGGGTTAGGGGACGGGGACGGTTTAGGGTCAAGGTGAGGGCACGACAACACTTTAGGGGGAGCGTACGTGTGAGGGCGCGGGTTAGTGTCAGCGTACGGGTTAGGATTAGGGGACAGGTGAGGGTCAGGCTTCGGGGAAGGGTTAGGGTTAGGGTTCGGGCTAGGGTTAGGGTTAGGGGACGGGGACGGTTTAGGGTCCAGGTGAGGGTACGACAACGCTTTAGGGGGAGCGTACGTGTGAGGGCGCGGGTTAGTGTCAGCGTACGGGTTAGGATTAGGGGACGGGTGAGGGTCAGGCTTCGTGGAAGGGTTAGGGTTAGGGTTCGGGCTAGGGTTAGGGTTAGGGGACGGGGACGGTTTAGGGTCCAGGTGAGGGTACGACAACGCTTTAGGGGGAGCGTACGTGTGAGGGCGCGGGTTAGTGTCAGCGTACGGGTTAGGATTAGGGGACGGGTGAGGGTCAGGCTTCGGGGATGGGTTAGGGTTAGGGTTCGGGCTAGGGTTAGGGTTAGTGGACGGGGACGGTTTAGGGTCCAGGTGAGGGTACGACAACGCTTTAGGGGGAGCGTACGTGTGAGGGCACGGTTAGTGTCAGCGTACGGGTTAAGATTAGGGGACGGGTGAGGGTCAGGCTTCGGGGAAGGGTTAGGGTTAGGGTTCGGGCTAGGGTTAGCGTAGGGGACGGGGACGGTTTAGGGTCCAGGTGAGGGCACGACAACGCTTTAGGGGGCGTGTACGTGTGAGGGCGCGGGTTAGTGTCAGCGTACGGGTTAGGATTAGGGGACGGGTGAGGGTCAGGCTTCGGGGAAGGGTTAGGGTTAGGGTTCGGGCTAGGGTTAGGGTTAGGGGACGGGGACGGTTTAGGGTCCAGGTGAGCGTACGACAACGCTTTAGGGGGAGCGTACGTGTGAGGGCGCGGCTTAGTGTCAGCGTACGGGTTAGGATTAGGGGACGGGTGAGGGTCAGGCTTCGGGGAACGGTTAGGGTTAGGGTTCGGGCTAGGGTTAGTGTTAGGGGACGGGGACGGTTTAGGGTCCAGGTGAGGGTACGACAACGCTTTAGGGGGAGCGTACGTGTGAGGGCGCGGGTTAGTGTCAGCGTACGGGTTAGGATTAGGGGACAGGTGAGGGTCAGGCTTCGGGGAAGGGTTAGGGTTAGGGTTCGGGCTAGGGTTAGGGTTAGGGGACGGGGACGGTTTAGGGTCCAGGTGAGTGTACGACAACGCTTTAGGGGGAGCGTAAGTGTGAGGGCGCAGGTTAGTGTCAGCGTACGGGTTAGGATTAGGGGACGGGTTAGGGTCAGGCTTCGGGGAAGGGTGAGGGTTAGGGTTCGGGCTAGGCTTAGGGTTAGGGGACGGGGACGGTTTAGGGTCCAGGTGAGGGTACGACAACGCTTTAGGGGGAGCGTACGTGTGAGGGCGTGGGTTACTGTCAGCGTACGGGTTAGGATTTGGGGACGGGTGAGGGTCAGGCTTCGGGGAAGTGTTAGGTTTCGGGCTAGGGTTAGGGTTAGGGGACGGAGACGGTTTAGGATCTAGGTGAGGGTACGACAACACTTTAGGGGGAGCGTACGTGTGAGGGCACCGGTTAGTGTCAGCGTACGGGTTAGGATTAGGTGACGGATGAGGGTCAGGCTTCGGGGAAGGGTTAGGGTTAGGGTTCGGGCTAGGGTTAGGGTTAGGGGACGGGGACGGTTTAGGGTCCAGGTGAGGGCACGACAACGCTTTAGGGGGAGCGTACGTGTGAGGGCGCGGGTTAGTGGCAGCGTACGGGTTAGGATTAGGGGACGGGTGAGGGTCAGGCTTCGGGGAAGGGTTAGGGTTAGGGATCGGGCTAGGGTTAGGGTTAGGGGACGGGAACGGTTTAGTGTCCAGGTGAGGGCACGACAACGCTTTAGCGGGAGCGTACGTGTGAGGGCGCGGGTTAGTGTCAGCGTACGGGTTAGGATTAGGGGACGGGTGAGGGTCAGGCTTCGGGGAAGGGTTAGGGTTAGGGTTCGGGCTAGGGTTAGGGTTAGGGGACGGGGCGGTTTAGGGTCCAGGTGAGGGTACGACAACGCTTTAGGGGGAGCGTACGTGTGAGGGCGCGGGTTAGTGTCAGCGTACGGGTTAGGATTAGGGGACGGGTGAGGGTCAGGCTTCGGGGAAGGTTTAGGGTTAGGGTTCGGGCTAGGGTTAGGGTTGGGGACGAGGACGATTTAGGGTCCTGGTGAGGGCACAACAACTCTTTAGGGGGAGCATACGTGTGAGGGCGCGGGCTAGTGTCAGCGTACGGGTTAGGATTAGGGGACGGGTGAGGGTCAGGCTTCGGGGAAGTGTTAGGGTTAGGGTTCGGGCTAGGGTTAGCGTAGGGGACGGTGACGGTTTAGGGTCCAGGTGAGGGCACGACAACGCTTTAGGGGGAGCGTACCTGTGAGGGCGCGGGTTAGTGTCAGCGTACGGGTTAGGATTAGGGTACGGGTGAGGGTCAGGCTTCGGGGAAGGGTTACGGTTAGGGTTCGGGCTAGGGTTAGGGTTAGGGGACGGGGACGGTTTAGGGTCCAGGTGAGGGTACGACAACGCTTTAGGGGTAGCGTACGTGTGAGGGCGTGGGTTAGTGTCAGCGTACGGGTTAGGATTAGGGGACGGGTGAGGGTCAGGCTTCGGGGAAGGGTTAGGGTTAGGGTTCGGGCTAGGGTTAGGATTAGGGGACGGGGACGGTTTAGGGTCCAGGTGAGGTTACGACAACGCTTTAGGGGGAGCGTACGTGTGAGGGCGCGGGTTAGTGTCAGTGTACGGGTTAGGATTAGGGGACGGGTGAGGGTCAGGCTTCGGGGAAGGGTTAGGGTTAGGGTTCGTGCTAGGGTTAGGGTTAGGGGACGGGGACGGTTTAGGGTCCAGGTGAGGGTACGACAACACTTTAGGGGGAGCGTACGTGTGAGGGCGCGGGTTATTGTCAGCGTACGGGTTAGGATTAGGGGACGGGTGAGGGTCAGGCTCCGGGGAAGGGTTAGGGTTAGGGTTCGGGCTAGGGTTAGGGTTAGGGGACGGGGACGGTTTAGGGTCCATGTGAGGGTATGACAACGCTTTAGGGGGAGCGTACGTGTGAGGGCGCGGGTTAGTGTCAGCGTACGGGTTAGGATTAGGGGACGGGTGAGGGTCAGGCTTCGGGGAAGGGTTAGGGTTAGGGTTCGGGCTAGGGTTAGGGTTAGGGGACGGGGACGGTTTAGGGTCCAGGTGAGGGTACGACAACGCTTTAGGGGGAGCGTACGTGTGAGGGCGCGGGTTAGTGTCAGCGTACGGGTTAGGATTAGGGGACGGGTGAGGGTCAGGCTTCGGGGAAGTGTTAGGGTTAGGGTTCGGGCTAGGGTTAGGGTTAGGGGACGGGGACGGTTTAGGGTCCAGGTGAGGGCACGACAACGCTTTAGGGGGAGCGTACGTGTGAGGGCGCGGGTTAGTGTCAGCGTACGGGTTAGGATTAGGGGACGGGTGAGGGTCAGGCTTCGGGGAAGGGTAAGGGTTAGGGTTCGGGCTAAGGTTAGGGTTAGGGGACAGGGACGGATTACGGTCCAGGTGAGGGTACGACAACGCTTTAGGGGGACCGTACGTGTGAGGGCGCGTGTTAGTGTCAGCGTACGGGTTAGGATTAGGGGACGGGTGAGGGTCAGGCTTTGGGGAAGGGTTAGGGTTAGGGTTCGGGCTAGGTTTAGGGTTAGGGGACGGGGACGGTTTAGGGTCCAGGTGAGGGCACGACAACGCTTTAGGGGGAGCGTACGTGTGAGGGCGCGTGTTAGTGTCAGCGTACGGGTTAGGATTAGGGGACGGGTGAGTGTCAGGCTTCGGCGAAGGGTTAGGGTTAGGGTTCGGGCTAGGGTTAGGGTTAGGGTACGGGGACGGTTTAGGGTCCAGGTGAGGGCACGACAACGCTTTAGGGGGAGCGTACGTGTGAGGGCGCGGGTTAGTGTCAGTGTACGGGTTAGGATTAGGGGACGGGTGAGGGTCAGGCTTCGGGGAAGGGTTAGGGTTAGAGTTCGGGCTAGGGTTAGGGTTAGGGGACGGGGACGGTTTAGGGTCCAGGTGAGGGTACGACAACGCTTTAGGGGGAGCGTACGTGTGAGGGCGCGGGTTAGTGTCAGCGTACGGGTTAGGATTAGGGGACGGGTGAGGGTCAGGCTTCGTGGAAGGGTTAGGGTTAGGGTTCGGGCTAGGGTTAGGGTTAGGGGACGGGGACGGTTTAGGGTCCAGGTGAGGGTACGACAACGCTTTAGGGGGAGCGTACGTGTGAGGGCGCGGGTTAGTGTCAGCGTACGGGTTAGGATTAGGGGACGGGTGAGGGTCAGGCTTCGGGGATGGGTTAGGGTTAGGGTTCGGGCTAGGGTTAGGGTTAGTGGACGGGGACGGTTTAGGGTCCAGGTGAGGGTACGACAACGCTTTAGGGGGAGCGTACGTGTGAGGGCACGGTTAGTGTCAGCGTACGGGTTAAGATTAGGGGACGGGTGAGGGTCAGGCTTCGGGGAAGGGTTAGGGTTAGGGTTCGGGCTAGGGTTAGCGTAGGGGACGGGGACGGTTTAGGGTCCAGGTGAGGGCACGACAACGCTTTGGGGGCGTGTACGTGTGAGGGCGCGGGTTAGTGTCAGCGTACGGGTTAGGATTAGGGGACGGGTGAGGGTCAGGCTTCGGGGAAGGGTTAGGGTTAGGGTTCGGGCTAGGGTTAGGGTTAGGGGACGGGGACGGTTTAGGGTCCAGGTGAGCGTACGACAACGCTTTAGGGGGAGCGTACGTGTGAGGGCGCGGCTTAGTGTCAGCGTACGGGTTAGGATTAGGGGACGGGTGAGGGTCAGGCTTCGGGGAACGGTTAGGGTTAGGGTTCGGGCTAGGGTTAGTGTTAGGGGACGGGGACGGTTTAGGGTCCAGGTGAGGGTACGACAACGCTTTAGGGGGAGCGTACGTGTGAGGGCGCGGGTTAGTGTCAGCGTACGGGTTAGGATTAGGGGACAGGTGAGGGTCAGGCTTCGGGGAAGGGTTAGGGTTAGGGTTCGGGCTAGGGTTAGGGTTAGGGGACGGGGACGGTTTAGGGTCCAGGTGAGGGTACGACAATGCTTTAGGGGGAGCGTACGTGTGAGGATTAGGGGACGGGTGAGGGTCAGGCTTCGTGGAAGGGTTAGGGTTAGGGTTCGGGCTAGGGTTAGGGTTAGGGGACGGGGACGGTTTAGGGTCCAGGTGAGGGTACGACAACGCTTTAGGGGGAGCGTACGTGTGAGGGCGCGGGTTAGTGTCAGCGTACGGGTTAGGATTAGGGGACGGGTGAGGTTCAGGCTTCGGGGAAGGGTT
This sequence comes from Pseudorca crassidens, assembly GCF_039906515.1. NCBI lineage: Eukaryota > Metazoa > Chordata > Mammalia > Artiodactyla > Delphinidae > Pseudorca > Pseudorca crassidens. The sequence goes on from NC_090309.1 coordinate 48,176,179, forward strand.
AGGGTTAGGGTTCGGGCTAGGGTTAGGGTTAGGGGACGGGGACGGTTTAGGGTCCAGGTGAGGGTACGACCACGCTTTAGGGGGAGCGTAAGTGTGAGGGCGCAGGTTAGTGTCAGCGTACGGGTTAGGATTAGGGGACGGGTTAGGGTCAGGCTTCGGGGAAGGGTTAGGGTTAGGGTTCGGGCTAGGCTTAGGGTAAGGGGACGGGGACGGTTTAGGGTCCAGGTGAGGGTACGACAACGCTTTAGGGGGAGCGTACGTGTGAGGGCGTGGGTTACTTTCAGCGTACGGGTTAGGATTTGGGGACGGGTGAGGGTCAGGCTTCGGGGAAGTGTTAGGTTTCGGGCTAGGGTTAGGGTTAGGGGACGGAGACGGTTTAGGATCTAGGTGAGGGTACGACAACACTTTAGGGGGAGCGTACGTGTGAGGGCACCGGTTAGTGTCAGCGTACGGGTTAGGATTAGGGGACGGATGAGGGTCAGGCTTCGGGGAAGGGTTAGGGTTAGGGTTCGGGCTAGGGTTAGGGTTAGGGGACGGGGACGGTTTAGGGTCCAGGTGAGGGCACGACAACGCTTTAGGGGGAGCGTACGTGTGAGGGCGCGGGTTAGTGGCAGCGTACGGGTTAGGATTAGGGGACGGGTGAGGGTCAGGCTTCGGGGAAGGGTTAGGGTTAGGGTTCGGGCTAGGGTTAGGGTTAGGGGACGGGGACGGTTTAGGGTCCAGGTGAGGGTACGACAACGCTTTAGGGGGAGCGTACGTGTGAGGGCGCGGGTTAGTGTCAGCGTACGGGTTAGGATTAGGGGACGGGTGAGGGTCAGGCTTCGGGGAAGGGTTAGGGTTAGGGTTCGGGCTAGGGTTAGGGTTAGGGGTCGGGGACGGTTTAGGGTCCAGGTGAGGGTACGACAACGCTTTAGGGGGAGCGTACGTGTGAGGGCGCGGGTTAGTGTCAGCGTACGGGTTAGGAATAGGGGACGGGTGAGGGTCAGGCTTCGGGGAAGGGTTAGGGTTACTGTTCGGGCTAGGGTTAGGGTTAGGGGACGGGGACGGTTTAGGGTCCAGGTGAGGGTACGACAACGCTTTAGGGGGAGAGTACGTGTGAGGGCGCGGGTTAGTGTCAGCGTACGGGTTAGGATTAGGGGACGGGTGAGGGTCAGGCTTCGGGGAAGGGTTAGGGTTAGGGATCGGGCTAGGGTTAGGGTTAGGGGACGGGAACGGTTTAGTGTCCAGGTGATGGCACGACAACGCTTTAGCGGGAGCGTACGTGTGAGGGCGCGGGTTAGTGTCAGCGTACGGGTTAGGATTAGGGGACCGGTGAGGGTCAGGCTTCGGGGAAGGGTTAGGGTTAGGGTTCGGGCTAGGGTTAGGGTTAGGGGACGGGGCGGTTTAGGGTCCAGGTGAGGGTACGACAACGCTTTAGGGGGAGCGTACGTGTGAGGGCGCGGGTTAGTGTCAGCGTACGGGTTAGGATTAGGGGACGGGTGAGGGTCAGGCTTCGGGGAAGGTTTAGGGTTAGGGTTCGGGCTAGGGTTAGGGTTGGGGACGAGGACGATTTAGGGTCCTGGTGAGGGCACAACAACTCTTTAGGGGGAGCATACGTGTGAGGGCGCGGGCTAGTGTCAGCGTACGGGTTAGGATTAGGGGACGGGTGAGGGTCAGGCTTTGGGGAAGTGTTAGGGTTAGGGTTCGGGCTAGGGTTAGCGTAGGGGACGGTGACGGTTTAGGGTCCAGGTGAGGGCACGACAACGCTTTAGGGGGAGCGTACCTGTGAGGGCGCGGGTTAGTGTCAGCGTACGGGTTAGGATTAGGGTACGGGTGAGGGTCAGGCTTCGGGGAAGGGTTACGGTTAGGGTTCGGGCTAGGGTTAGGGTTAGGGGACGGGGACGGTTTAGGGTCCAGGTGAGGGTACGACAACGCTTTAGGGGTAGCGTACGTGTGAGGGCGTGGGTTAGTGTCAGCGTACGGGTTAGGATTAGGGGACGGGTGAGGGTCAGGCTTCGGGGAAGGGTTAGGGTTAGGGTTCGGGCTAGGGTTAGGATTAGGGGACGGGGACGGTTTAGGGTCCAGGTGAGGTTACGACAACGCTTTAGGGGGAGCGTACGTGTGAGGGCGCGGGTTAGTGTCAGTGTACGGGTTAGGATTAGGGGACGGGTGAGGGTCAGGCTTCGGGGAAGGGTTAGGGTTAGGGTTCGTGCTAGGGTTAGGGTTAGGGGACGGGGACGGTTTAGGGTCCAGGTGAGGGTACGACAACACTTTAGGGGGAGCGTACGTGTGAGGGCGCGGGTTATTGTCAGCGTACGGGTTAGGATTAGGGGACGGGTGAGGGTCAGGCTCCGGGGAAGGGTTAGGGTTAGGGTTCGGGCTAGGGTTAGGGTTAGGGGACGGGGACGGTTTAGGGTCCATGTGAGGGTATGACAACGCTTTAGGGGGAGCGTACGTGTGAGGGCGCGGGTTAGTGTCAGCGTACGGGTTAGGATTAGGGGACGGGTGAGGGTCAGGCTTCGGGGAAGGGTTAGGGTTAGGGTTCGGGCTAGGGTTAGGGTTAGGGGACGGGGACGGTTTAGGGTCCAGGTGAGGGTACGACAACGCTTTAGGGGGAGCGTACGTGTGAGGGCGCGGGTTAGTGTCAGCGTACGGGTTAGGATTAGGGGACGGGTGAGGGTCAGGCTTCGGGGAAGGGTTAGGGTTAGGGTTCGGGCTAGGGTTAGGGTTAGGGGACGGGGACGGTTTAGGGTCCAGGTGAGGGCACGACAACGCTTTAGGGGGAGCGTACGTGTGAGGGCGCGGGTTAGTGTCAGCGTACGCGTTAGGATTAGAGGACGGGTGAGGGTCAGGCTTCGGGGAAGGGTTAGGGTTAGGGTTCGGGCTAGGGTTAGGGATAGGGGACGGGGACGGTTTAGGGTCCAGGTGAGGGCACGACAACGCTTTAGGGGGAGCGTACGTGTGAGGGCGCGGGTTAGTGTCAGCGTACGGGTTAGGATTAGGGGACGGGTGAGGGTCAGGCTTCGGGGAAGGGTAAGGGTTAGGGTTCGGGCTAAGGTTAGGGTTAGGGGACAGGGACGGATTACGGTCCAGGTGAGGGTACGACAACGCTTTAGGGGGAGCGTACGTGTGAGGGCACGGTTAGTGTCAGCGTACGGGTTAAGATTAGGGGACGGGTGAGGGTCAGGCTTCGGGGAAGGGTTAGGGTTAGGGTTCGGGCTAGGGTTAGCGTAGGGGACGGGGACGGTTTAGGGTCCAGGTGAGGGCACGACAACGCTTTAGGGGGCGTGTACGTGTGAGGGCGCGGGTTAGTGTCAGCGTACGGGTTAGGATTAGGGGACGGGTGAGGGTCAGGCTTCGGGGAAGGGTTAGGGTTAGGGTTCGGGCTAGGGTTAGGGTTAGGGGACGGGGACGGTTTAGGGTCCAGGTGAGCGTACGACAACGCTTTAGGGGGAGCGTACGTGTGAGGGCGCGGCTTAGTGTCAGCGTACGGGTTAGGATTAGGGGACGGGTGAGGGTCAGGCTTCGGGGAACGGTTAGGGTTAGGGTTCGGGCTACGGTTAGTGTTAGGGGACGGGGACGGTTTAGGGTCCAGGTGAGGGTACGACAACGCTTTAGGGGGAGCGTACGTGTGAGGGCGCGGGTTAGTGTCAGCGTACGGGTTAGGATTAGGGGACAGGTGAGGGTCAGGCTTCGGGGAAGGGTTAGGGTTAGGGTTCGGGCTAGGGTTAGGGTTAGGGGACGGGGACGGTTTAGGGTCCAGGTGAGGGTACGACAATGCTTTAGGGGGAGCGTACGTGTGAGGATTAGGGGACGGGTGAGGGTCAGGCTTCGTGGAAGGGTTAGGGTTAGGGTTCGGGCTAGGGTTAGGGTTAGGGGACGGGGACGGTTTAGGGTCCAGGTGAGGGTACGACAACGCTTTAGGGGGAGCGTACGTGTGAGGGCGCGGGTTAGTGTCAGCGTACGGGTTAGGATTAGGGGACGGGTGAGGGTCAGGCTTCGGGGAAGGGTTAGGGTTAGGGTTCGGGCTAGGGTTAGGGTTAGGGGACGGGGACGGTTTAGGGTCCAGGTGAGGGTACGACCACGCTTTAGGGGGAGCGTAAGTGTGAGGGCGCAGGTTAGTGTCAGCGTACGGGTTAGGATTAGGGGACGGGTTAGGGTCAGGCTTCGGGGAAGGGTTAGGGTTAGGGTTCGGGCGAGGCTTAGGGTTAGGGGACGGGGACGGTTTAGGGTCCAGGTGAGGGTACGACAACGCTTTAGGGGGAGCGTACGTGTGAGGGCGTGGGTTACTGTCAGCGTACGGGTTAGGATTTGGGGACGGGTGAGGGTCAGGCTTCGGGGAAGTGTTAGGTTTCGGGCTAGGGTTAGGGTTAGGGGACGGAGACGGTTTAGGATCTAGGTGAGGGTACGACAACACTTTAGGGGGAGCGTACGTGTGAGGGCACCGGTTAGTGTCAGCGTACGGGTTAGGATTAGGGGACGGATGAGGGTCAGGTTTCGGGGAAGGGTTAGGGTTAGGGTTCGGGCTAGGGTTAGGGTTAGGGGACGGGGACGGTTTAGGGTCCAGGTGAGGGCACGACAACGCTTTAGGGGGAGCGTACGTGTGAGGGCGCGGGTTAGTGGCAGCGTACGGGTTAGGATTAGGGGACGGGTGAGGGTCAGGCTTCGGGGAAGGGTTAGGGTTAGGGTTCGGGCTAGGGTTAGGGTTAGGGGACGGGGACGGTTTAGGGTCCAGGTGAGGGTACGACAACGCTTTAGGGGGAGCGTACGTGTGAGGGCGCGGGTTAGTGTCAGCGTACGGGTTAGGATTAGGGGACGGGTGAGGGTCAGGCTTCGGGGAAGGGTTAGGGTTAGGGTTCGGGCTAGGGTTAGGGTTAGGGGTCGGGGACGGTTTAGGGTCCAGGTGAGGGTACGACAACGCTTTAAGGGGAGCGTACGTGTGAGGGCGCGGGTTAGTGTCAGCGTACGGGTTAGGAATAGGGGACGGGTGAGGGTCAGGCTTCGGGGAAGGGTTAGGGTTACGGTTCGGGCTAGGGTTAGGGTTAGGGGACGGGGACGGTTTAGGGTCCAGGTGAGGGTACGACAACGCTTTAGGGGGAGAGTACGTGTGAGGGCGCGGGTTAGTGTCAGCGTACGGGTTAGGATTAGGGGACGGGTGAGGGTCAGGCTTCGGGGAAGGGTTAGGGTTAGGGATCGGGCTAGGGTTAGGGTTAGGGGACGGGAACGGTTTAGTGTCCAGGTGAGGGCACGACAACGCTTTAGCGGGAGCGTACGTGTGAGGGCGCGGGTTAGTGTCAGCGTACGGGTTAGGATTAGGGGACGGGTGAGGGTCAGGCTTCGGGGAAGGGTTAGGGTTAGGGTTCGGGCTAGGGTTAGGGTTAGGGGACGGGGCGGTTTAGGGTCCAGGTGAGGGTACGACAACGCTTTAGGGGGAGCGTACGTGTGAGGGCGCGGGTTAGTGTCAGCGTACGGGTTAGGATTAGGGGACGGGTGAGGGTCAGGCTTCGGGGAAGGTTTAGGGTTAGGGTTCGGGCTAGGGTTAGGGTTGGGGACGAGGACGATTTAGGGTCCTGGTGAGGGCACAACAACTCTTTAGGGGGAGCATACGTGTGAGGGCGTGGGCTAGTGTCAGCGTACGGGTTAGGATTAGGGGACGGGTGAGGGTCAGGCTTCGGGGAAGTGTTAGGGTTAGGGTTCGGGCTAGGGTTAGCGTAGGGGACGGTGACGGTTTAGGGTCCAGGTGAGGGCACGACAACGCTTTAGGGGGAGCGTACGTGTGAGGGCGCGGGTTAGTGTCAGCGTACGGGTTAGGATTAGGGTACGGGTGAGGGTCAGGCTTCGGGGAAGGGTTACGGTTAGGGTTCGGGCTAGGGTTAGGGTTAGGGGACGGGGACGGTTTAGGGTCCAGGTGAGGGTACGACAACGCTTTAGGGGTAGCGTACGTGTGAGGGCGTGGGTTAGTGTCAGCGTACGGGTTAGGATTAGGGGACGGGTGAGGGTCAGGCTTCGGGGAAGGGTTAGGGTTAGGGTTCGGGCTAGGGTTAGGATTAGGGGACGGGGCCGGTTTAGGGTCCAGGTGAGGTTACGACAACGCTTTAGGGGGAGCGTACGTGTGAGGGCGCGGGTTAGTGTCAGTGTACGGGTTAGGATTAGGGGACGGGTGAGGGTCAGGCTTCGGGGAAGGGTTAGGGTTAGGGTTCGTGCTAGGGTTAGGGTTAGGGGACGGGGACGGTTTAGGGTCCAGGTGAGGGTACAACAACACTTTAGGGGGAGCGTACGTGTGAGGGCGCGGGTTATTGTCAGCGTACGGGTTAGGATTAGGGGACGGGTGAGGGTCAGGCTCCGGGGAAGGGTTAGGGTTAGGGTTCGGGCTAGGGTTAGGGTTAGGGGACGGGGACGGTTTAGGGTCCATGTGAGGGTATGACAACGCTTTAGGCGGAGCGTACGTGTGAGGGCGCGGGTTAGTGTCAGCGTACGGGTTAGGATTAGGGGACGGGTGAGGGTCAGGCTTCGGGGAAGGGTTAGGGTTAGGGTTCGGGCTAGGGTTAGGGTTAGGGGACGGGGACGGTTTAGGGTCCAGGTGAGGGTACGACAACGCTTTAGGGGGAGCGTACGTGTGAGGGCGCGGGTTAGTGTCAGCGTACGGGTTAGGATTAGGGGACGGGTGAGGGTCAGGCTTCGGGGAAGGGTTAGGGTTAGGGTTCGGGCTAGGGTTAGGGTTAGGGGACGGGGACGGTTTAGGGTCCAGGTGAGGGCACGACAACGCTTTAGGGGGAGCGTACGTGTGAGGGCGCGGGTTAGTGTCAGCGTACGCGTTAGGATTAGGGGACGGGTGAGGGTCAGGCTTCGGGGAAGGGTTAGGGTTAGGGTTCGGGCTAGGGTTAGGGATAGGGGACGGGCACGGTTTAGGGTCCAGGTGAGGGTACGACAACGCTTTAGGGGGAGAGTACGTGTGAGGGCGCGGGTTAGTGTCAGCGTACGGGTTAGGATTAGGGGACGGGTGAGGGTCAGGCTTCGGGGAAGGGTTAGGGTTAGGGTTCGGGCTAGGGTTAGAGTTAGGGGACGGGAACGGTTTAGTGTCCAGGTGAGGGCACGACAACGCTTTAGGGGGAGCGTACGTGTGAGGGCGCGGGTTAGTGTCAGCGTACGGGTTAGGATTAGGGGACGGGTGAGGGTCAGGCTTCGGGGAAGGGTTAGGGTTAGGGTTCGGGCTAGGGTTAGGGTTAGGGGACGGGGCGGTTTAGGGTCCAGGTGAGGGTACGACAACGCTTTAGGGGGAGCGTACGTGTGAGGGCGCGGGTTAGTGTCAGCGTACGGGTTAGGATTAGGGGACGGGTGAGGGTCAGGCTTCGGGGAAGGTTTAGGGTTAGGGTTCGGGCTAGGGTTAGGGTTGGGGACGAGGACGATTTAGGGTCCTGGTGAGGGCACAACAACTCTTTAGGGGGAGCGTACGTGTGAGGGCGCGGGCTAGTGTCAGCGTACGGGTTAGGATTAGGGGACGGGTGAGGGTCAGGCTTCGGGGAAGGGTTAGGGTTAGGGTTCGGGCTAGGGTTAGCGTAGGGGACGGTGACGGTTTAGGGTCCAGGTGAGGGCACGACAACGCTTTAGGGGGAGCGTACGTGTGAGGGCGCGGGTTAGTGTCAGCGTACGGGTTAGGATTAGGGTACGGGTGAGGGTCAGGCTTCGGCGAAGGGTTACGGTTAGGGTTCGGGCTAGGGTTAGGGTTAGGGGACGGGGACGGTTTAGGGTCCAGGTGAGGGTACGACAACGCTTTAGGGGTAGCGTACGTGTGAGGGCGTGGGTTAGTGTCAGCGTACGGGTTAGGATTAGGGGACGGGTGAGGGTCAGGCTTCGGGGAAGGGTTAGCGTTAGGGTTCGGGCTAGGGTTAGGGTTAGGGGACGGGGACGGTTTAGGGTCCAGGTGAGGGTACGACGACGCTTTACGGGGAGCGTACGGGTGAGGGCGCAGGTTAGTGTCAGCGTACGGGTTAGGATTAGGGGACGGGTGAGGGTCAGGCTTCGGGGAAGGGTTAGGGTTAGGGTTCGGGCTAGGGTTAGGATTAGGGGACGGGGACGGTTTAGGGTCCAGGTGAGGTTACGACAACGCTTTAGGGGGAGCATACGTGTGAGGGCGCGGGTTAGTGTCAGCGTACGGGTTAGGATTAGGGGACGGGTGAGGGTCAGGCTTCGGGGAAGGGTTAGGGTTAGGGTTCGGGCTAGGGTTAGGGTTAGGGGACGGGGACGGTTTAGGGTCCAGGTGAGGGTACGACTACGCTTTAGGGGGAGCGTACGTGTGAGGGCGCGGGTTAGTGTCAGCGTACGGGTTAGGATTAGGGGACGGGTGAGGGTCAGGCTTCGGGGAAGGGTTAGGGTTAGGGTTCGGGCTAGGTTTAGGATTAGGGGACGGGGACGGTTTAGGGTCCAGGTGAGGGTACGACAACGCTTTAGGGGTAGCGTACGTGTGAGGGCGCGGGTTAGTGTCAGCGTACGGGTTAGGATTAGGGGAAGGGTGAGGGTCAGGCTTCGTAGAAGGGTTAGGGTTAGGGTTCGGGCTAGGGTTAGGGTTAGTGGACGGGGACGGTTTAGGGTCCAGGTGAGGGCACGACAACGCTTTAGGGGGAGCGTACGTGTGAGGGCGCGGGTTAGTGTCAGCGTACGGGTTAGGATTAGGGGACGGGTGAGGGTCAGGCTTCGGGGAAGGGTTAGGGTTAGGGTTCGGGCTAGGGTTAGGGTTAGGGGACGGGGACGGTTTAGGGTCCAGGTGAGGGTACGACAACACTTTAGGGGGAGCGTACGTGTGAGGGCGCGGGTTATTGTCAGCGTAAGGGTTAGGATTAGGGGACAGGTGAGGGTCAGGCTTCGGGGAAGGGTTAGGGTTAGGGTTCGGGCTAGGGTTAGGGTTAGGGGACGGGGACGGTTTAGGGTCCAGGTGAGGGTACGACAACGCTTTAGGGGGAGCGTACGTGTGAGGGCGCGGGTTAGTGTCAGCGTACGGGTTAGGATTAGGGGACGGGTGAGGGTCAGGCTTCGGGGAAGGTTTAGGGTTAGGGTTCGGGCTAGGGTTAGGGTTAGGGGACGGGGACGGTTTAGGGTCCAGGTGAGGGCACGACAACGCTTTAGGGGGAGCATACGTGTGAGGGCGCGGGTTAGTGTCAGCGTACGCGTTACGATTAGGGGACGGGTGAGGGTCAGGCTTCGGGGAAGGGTTAGGGTTAGGGTTCGGGCTAGGGTTAGGGATAGGGGACGGGGACGGTTTAGGGTCCAGGTGAGGGCACAACGCTTTAGGGGGAGCGTACGTGTGAGGGCGCGGGTTAGTGTCAGCGTACGGGTTAGGATTAGGGGACGGGTGAGGGTCAGGCTTCGTGGAAGGGTTAGGGTTAGGGTTCGGGCTAGGGTTAGGGTTAGGGGACGGGGACGGTTTAGGGTCCAGGTGAGGGTACGACAACGCTTTAGGGGGAGCGTACGTGTGAGGGCGCGGGTTAGTGTCAGCGTACGGGTTAGGATTAGGGGACGGGTGAGGGTCAGGCTTCGGGGAAGGGTTAGGGTTAGGGTTCGGGCTAGGGTTAGGGTTAGGGGACGGGGACGGTTTAGGGTCCAGGTGAGGGTACGACCACGCTTTAGGGGGAGCGTAAGTGTGAGGGCGCGGGTTAGTGTCAGCGTACGGGTTAGGATTAGGGGACGGGTTAGGGTCAGGCTTCGGGGAAGGGTTAGGGTTAGGGTTCGGGCTAGGCTTAGGGTTAGGGGACGGGGACGGTTTAGGGTCCAGGTGAGGGTACGACAACGCTTTAGGGGGAGCGTACGTGTGAGGGCGTGGGTTACTGTCAGCGTACGGGTTAGGATTTGGGGACGGGTGAGGGTCAGGCTTCGGGGAAGTGTTAGGTTTCGGGCTAGGGTTAGGGTTAGGGGACGGAGACGGTTTAGGATCTAGGTGAGGGTACGACAACACTTTAGGGGGAGCGTACGTGTGAGGGCACCGGTTAGTGTCAGCGTACGGGTTAGGATTAGGGGACGGATGAGGGTCAGGCTTCGGGGAAGGGTTAGGGTTAGGGTTCGGGCTAGGGTTAGGGTTAGGGGACGGGGACGGTTTAGGGTCCAGGTGAGGGCACGACAACGCTTTAGGGGGAGCGTACGTGTGAGGGCGCGGGTTAGTGGCAGCGTACGGGTTAGGATTAGGGGACGGGTGAGGGTCAGGCTTCGGGGAAGGGTTAGGGTTAGGGTTCGGGCTAGGCTTAGGGTTAGGGGACGGGGACGGTTTAGGGTCCAGGTGAGGGTACGACAACGCTTTAGGGGGAGCGTACGTGTGAGGGCGCGGGTTAGTGTCAGCGTACGGGTTAGGATTAGGGGACGGGTGAGGGTCAGGCTTCGGGGAAGGGTTAGGGTTAGGGTTCGGGCTAGGGTTAGGGTTAGGGGTCGGGGACGGTTTAGGGTCCAGGTGAGGGTACGACAACGCTTTAGGGGGAGCGTACGTGTGAGGGCGCGGGTTAGTGTCAGCGTACGGGTTAGGAATAGGGGACGGGTGAGGGTCAGGCTTCGGGGAAGGGTTAGGGTTACGGTTCGGGCTAGGGTTAGGGTTAGGGGACGGGGACGGTTTAGGGTCCAGGTGAGGGCACGACAACGCTTTAGCGGGAGCGTACGTGTGAGGGCGCGGGTTAGTGTCAGCGTACGGGTTAGGATTAGGGGACGTGTGAGGGTCAGGCTTCGGGGAAGGGTTAGGGTTAGGGTTCGGGCTAGGGTTAGGGTTAGGGGACGGGGCGGTTTAGGGTCCAGGTGAGGGTACGACAACGCTTTAGGGGGAGCGTACGTGTGAGGGCGCGGGTTAGTGTCAGCGTACGGGTTAGGATTAGGGGACGGGTGAGTGTCAGGCTTCGGGGAAGGGTTAGGGTTAGGGTTCGGGCTAGGGTTAGGGTTAGGGTACGGGGACGGTTTAGGGTCCAGGTGAGGGCACGACAACGCTTTAGGGGGAGCGTACGTGTGAGGGCGCGGGTTAGTGTCAGTGTACGGGTTAGGATTAGGGGACGGGTGAGGGTCAGGCTTCGGGGAAGGGTTAGGGTTAGGGTTCGGGCTAGGGTTAGGGTTAGGGGACGGGGACGGTTTAGGGTCCAGGTGAGGGCACGACAACGCCTTAGGGGGAGCGTACGTGTGAGGGCGTGTGTTAGTGTCAGCGTACGGTTTAGGGTTAGGGGACGGGTGAGGGTCAGGCTTCGGGGAAGGTTTAGGGTTAGGGTTCGGGCTAGGGTTAGGGTTAGGGGACGGGGACGGTTTAGGGTCCAGGTGAGGGCACGACAACGCTTTAGGGGGAGCGTTCGTGTGAGGGCGCGGGTTAGTGTCAGCGTACGGGTTAGTATTAGGGGACGGGTGAGGGTCAGGCTTCGGGGAAGTGTTAGGTTTAGGGTTCGGGCTAGGGTTAGGGTTAGGGGACGGGGACGGTTTAGGGTCAAGGTGAGGGCACGACAACACTTTAGGGGGAGCGTACGTGTGAGGGCGCGGGTTAGTGTCAGCGTACGGGTTAGGATTAGGGGACAGGTGAGGGTCAGGCTTCGGGGAAGGGTTAGGGTTAGGGTTCGGGCTAGGGTTAGGGTTAGGGGACGGGGACGGTTTAGGGTCCAGGTGAGGGTACGACAACGCTTTAGGGGGAGCGTACGTGTGAGGGCGCGGGTTAGTGTCAGCGTACGGGTTAGGATTAGGGGACGGGTGAGGGTCAGGCTTCGTGGAAGGGTTAGGGTTAGGGTTCGGGCTAGGGTTAGGGTTAGGGGACGGGGACGGTTTAGGGTCCAGGTGAGGGTACGACAACGCTTTAGGGGGAGCGTACGTGTGAGGGCGCGGGTTAGTGTCAGCGTACGGGTTAGGATTAGGGGACGGGTGAGGGTCAGGCTTCGGGGATGGGTTAGGGTTAGGGTTCGGGCTAGGGTTAGGGTTAGTGGACGGGGACGGTTTAGGGTCCAGGTGAGGGTACGACAACGCTTTAGGGGGAGCGTACGTGTGAGGGCACGGTTAGTGTCAGCGTACGGGTTAAGATTAGGGGACGGGTGAGGGTCAGGCTTCGGGGAAGGGTTAGGGTTAGGGTTCGGGCTAGGGTTAGCGTAGGGGACGGGGACGGTTTAGGGTCCAGGTGAGGGCACGACAACGCTTTAGGGGGCGTGTACGTGTGAGGGCGCGGGTTAGTGTCAGCGTACGGGTTAGGATTAGGGGACGGGTGAGGGTCAGGCTTCGGGGAAGGGTTAGGGTTAGGGTTCGGGCTAGGGTTAGGGTTAGGGGACGGGGACGGTTTAGGGTCCAGGTGAGGGTACGACAATGCTTTAGGGGGAGCGTACGTGTGAGGATTAGGGGACGGGTGAGGGTCAGGCTTCGTGGAAGGGTTAGGGTTAGGGTTCGGGCTAGGGTTAGGGTTAGGGGACGGGGACGGTTTAGGGTCCAGGTGAGGGTACGACAACGCTTTAGGGGGAGCGTACGTGTGAGGGCGCGGGTTAGTGTCAGCGTACGGGTTAGGATTAGGGGACGGGTGAGGGTCAGGCTTCGGGGAAGGGTTAGGGTTAGGGTTCGGGCTAGGGTTAGGGTTAGGGGACGGGGACGGTTTAGGGTCCAGGTGAGGGTACGACCACGCTTTAGGGGGAGCGTAAGTGTGAGGGCGCAGGTTAGTGTCAGCGTACGGGTTAGGATTAGGGGACGGGTTAGGGTCAGGCTTCGGGGAAGGGTTAGGGTTAGGGTTCGGGCGAGGCTTAGGGTTAGGGGACGGGGACGGTTTAGGGTCCAGGTGAGGGTACGACAACGCTTTAGGGGGAGCGTACGTGTGAAGGCGTGGGTTACTGTCAGCGTACGGGTTAGGATTTGGGGACGGGTGAGGGTCAGGCTTCGGGGAAGTGTTAGGTTTCGGGCTAGGGTTAGGGTTAGGGGACGGAGACGGTTTAGGATCTAGGTGAGGGTACGACAACACTTTAGGGGGAGCGTACGTGTGAGGGCACCGGTTAGTGTCAGCGTACGGGTTAGGATTAGGGGACGGATGAGGGTCAGGCTTCGGGGAAGGGTTAGGGTTAGGGTTCGGGCTAGGGTTAGGGTTAGGGGACGGGGACGGTTTAGGGTCCAGGTGAGGGCACGACAACGCTTTAGGGGGAGCGTACGTGTGAGGGCGCGGGTTAGTGGCAGCGTACGGGTTAGGATTAGGGGACGGGTGAGGGTCAGGCTTCGGGGAAGGGTTAGGGTTAGGGTTCGGGCTAGGGTTAGGGTTAGGGGACGGGGACGGTTTAGGGTCCAGGTGAGGGTACGACAACGCTTTAGGGGGAGCGTACGTGTGAGGGCGCGGGTTAGTGTCAGCGTACGGGTTAGGATTAGGGGACGGGTGAGGGTCAGGCTTCGGGGAAGGGTTAGGGTTAGGGTTCGGGCTAGGGTTAGGGTTAGGGGTCGGGGACGGTTTAGGGTCCAGGTGAGGGTACGACAACGCTTTAAGGGGAGCGTACGTGTGAGGGCGCGGGTTAGTGTCAGCGTACGGGTTAGGAATAGGGGACGGGTGAGGGTCAGGCTTCGGGGAAGGGTTAGGGTTACGGTTCGGGCTAGGGTTAGGGTTAGGGGACGGGGACGGTTTAGGGTCCAGGTGAGGGTACGACAACGCTTTAGGGGGAGAGTACGTGTGAGGGCGCGGGTTAGTGTCAGCGTACGGGTTAGGATTAGGGGACGGGTGAGGGTCAGGCTTCGGGGAAGGGTTAGGGTTAGGGATCGGGCTAGGGTTAGGGTTAGGGGACGGGAACGGTTTAGTGTCCAGGTGAGGGCACGACAACGCTTTAGCGGGAGCGTACGTGTGAGGGCGCGGGTTAGTGTCAGCGTACGGGTTAGGATTAGGGGACGGGTGAGGGTCAGGCTTCGGGGAAGGGTTAGGGTTAGGGTTCGGGCTAGGGTTAGGGTTAGGGGACGGGGCGGTTTAGGGTCCAGGTGAGGGTACGACAACGCTTTAGGGGGAGCGTACGTGTGAGGGCGCGGGTTAGTGTCAGCGTACGGGTTAGGATTAGGGGACGGGTGAGGGTCAGGCTTCGGGGAAGGTTTAGGGTTAGGGTTCGGGCTAGGGTTAGGGTTGGGGACGAGGACGATTTAGGGTCCTGGTGAGGGCACAACAACTCTTTAGGGGGAGCGTACGTGTGAGGGCGTGGGCTAGTGTCAGCGTACGGGTTAGGATTAGGGGACGGGTGAGGGTCAGGCTTCGGGGAAGTGTTAGGGTTAGGGTTCGGGCTAGGGTTAGCGTAGGGGACGGTGACGGTTTAGGGTCCAGGTGAGGGCACGACAACGCTTTAGGGGGAGCGTACGTGTGAGGGCGCGGGTTAGTGTCAGCGTACGGGTTAGGATTAGGGTACGGGTGAGGGTCAGGCTTCGGGGAAGGGTTACGGTTAGGGTTCGGGCTAGGGTTAGGGTTAGGGGACGGGGACGGTTTAGGGTCCAGGTGAGGGTACGACAACGCTTTAGGGGTAGCGTACGTGTGAGGGCGTGGGTTAGTGTCAGCGTACGGGTTAGGATTAGGGGACGGGTGAGGGTCAGGCTTCGGGGAAGGGTTAGGGTTAGGGTTCGGGCTAGGGTTAGGATTAGGGGACGGGGCCGGTTTAGGGTCCAGGTGAGGTTACGACAACGCTTTAGGGGGAGCGTACGTGTGAGGGCGCGGGTTAGTGTCAGTGTACGGGTTAGGATTAGGGGACGGGTGAGGGTCAGGCTTCGGGGAAGGGTTAGGGTTAGGGTTCGTGCTAGGGTTAGGGTTAGGGGACGGGGACGGTTTAGGGTCCAGGTGAGGGTACAACAACACTTTAGGGGGAGCGTACGTGTGAGGGCGCGGGTTATTGTCAGCGTACGGGTTAGGATTAGGGGACGGGTGAGGGTCAGGCTCCGGGGAAGGGTTAGGGTTAGGGTTCGGGCTAGGGTTAGGGTTAGGGGACGGGGACGGTTTAGGGTCCATGTGAGGGTATGACAACGCTTTAGGGGGAGCGTACGTGTGAGGGCGCGGGTTAGTGTCAGCGTACGGGTTAGGATTAGGGGACGGGTGAGGGTCAGGCTTCGGGGAAGGGTTAGGGTTAGGGTTCGGGCTAGGGTTAGGGTTAGGGGACGGGGACGGTTTAGGGTCCAGGTGAGGGTACGACAACGCTTTAGGGGGAGCGTACGTGTGAGGGCGCGGGTTAGTGTCAGCGTACGGGTTAGGATTAGGGGACGGGTGAGGGTCAGGCTTCGTGGAAGGGTTAGGGTTAGGGTTCGGGCTAGGGTTAGGGTTAGGGGACGGGGACGGTTTAGGGTCCAGGTGAGGGTACGACAACGCTTTAGGGGGAGCGTACGTGTGAGGGCGCGGGTTAGTGTCAGCGTACGGGTTAGGATTAGGGGACGGGTGAGGGTCAGGCTTCGGGGATGGGTTAGGGTTAGGGTTCGGGCTAGGGTTAGGGTTAGTGGACGGGGACGGTTTAGGGTCCAGGTGAGGGTACGACAACGCTTTAGGGGGAGCGTACGTGTGAGGGCACGGTTAGTGTCAGCGTACGGGTTAAGATTAGGGGACGGGTGAGGGTCAGGCTTCGGGGAAGGGTTAGGGTTAGGGTTCGGGCTAGGGTTAGCGTAGGGGACGGGGACGGTTTAGGGTCCAGGTGAGGGCACGACAACGCTTTAGGGGGCGTGTACGTGTGAGGGCGCGGGTTAGTGTCAGCGTACGGGTTAGGATTAGGGGACGGGTGAGGGTCAGGCTTCGGGGAAGGGTTAGGGTTAGGGTTCGGGCTAGGGTTAGGGTTAGGGGACGGGGACGGTTTAGGGTCCAGGTGAGGGTACGACAATGCTTTAGGGGGAGCGTACGTGTGAGGATTAGGGGACGGGTGAGGGTCAGGCTTCGTGGAAGGGTTAGGGTTAGGGTTCGGGCTAGGGTTAGGGTTAGGGGACGGGGACGGTTTAGGGTCCAGGTGAGGGTACGACAACGCTTTAGGGGGAGCGTACGTGTGAGGGCGCGGGTTAGTGTCAGCGTACGGGTTAGGATTAGGGGACGGGTGAGGGTCAGGCTTCGGGGAAGGGTTAGGGTTAGGGTTCGGGCTAGGGTTAGGGTTAGGGGACGGGGACGGTTTAGGGTCCAGGTGAGGGTACGACCACGCTTTAGGGGGAGCGTAAGTGTGAGGGCGCAGGTTAGTGTCAGCGTACGGGTTAGGATTAGGGGACGGGTTAGGGTCAGGCTTCGGGGAAGGGTTAGGGTTAGGGTTCGGGCGAGGCTTAGGGTTAGGGGACGGGGACGGTTTAGGGTCCAGGTGAGGGTACGACAACGCTTTAGGGGGAGCGTACGTGTGAAGGCGTGGGTTACTGTCAGCGTACGGGTTAGGATTTGGGGACGGGTGAGGGTCAGGCTTCGGGGAAGTGTTAGGTTTCGGGCTAGGGTTAGGGTTAGGGGACGGAGACGGTTTAGGATCTAGGTGAGGGTACGACAACACTTTAGGGGGAGCGTACGTGTGAGGGCACCGGTTAGTGTCAGCGTACGGGTTAGGATTAGGGGACGGATGAGGGTCAGGCTTCGGGGAAGGGTTAGGGTTAGGGTTCGGGCTAGGGTTAGGGTTAGGGGACGGGGACGGTTTAGGGTCCAGGTGAGGGCACGACAACGCTTTAGGGGGAGCGTACGTGTGAGGGCGCGGGTTAGTGGCAGCGTACGGGTTAGGATTAGGGGACGGGTGAGGGTCAGGCTTCGGGGAAGGGTTAGGGTTAGGGTTCGGGCTAGGGTTAGGGTTAGGGGACGGGGACGGTTTAGGGTCCAGGTGAGGGTACGACAACGCTTTAGGGGGAGCGTACGTGTGAGGGCGCGGGTTAGTGTCAGCGTACGGGTTAGGATTAGGGGACGGGTGAGGGTCAGGCTTCGGGGAAGGGTTAGGGTTAGGGTTCGGGCTAGGGTTAGGGTTAGGGGTCGGGGACGGTTTAGGGTCCAGGTGAGGGTACGACAACGCTTTAAGGGGAGCGTACGTGTGAGGGCGCGGGTTAGTGTCAGCGTACGGGTTAGGAATAGGGGACGGGTGAGGGTCAGGCTTCGGGGAAGGGTTAGGGTTACGGTTCGGGCTAGGGTTAGGGTTAGGGGACGGGGACGGTTTAGGGTCCAGGTGAGGGTACGACAACGCTTTAGGGGGAGAGTACGTGTGAGGGCGCGGGTTAGTGTCAGCGTACGGGTTAGGATTAGGGGACGGGTGAGGGTCAGGCTTCGGGGAAGGGTTAGGGTTAGGGATCGGGCTAGGGTTAGGGTTAGGGGACGGGAACGGTTTAGTGTCCAGGTGAGGGCACGACAACGCTTTAGCGGGAGCGTACGTGTGAGGGCGCGGGTTAGTGTCAGCGTACGGGTTAGGATTAGGGGACGGGTGAGGGTCAGGCTTCGGGGAAGGGTTAGGGTTAGGGTTCGGGCTAGGGTTAGGGTTAGGGGACGGGGCGGTTTAGGGTCCAGGTGAGGGTACGACAACGCTTTAGGGGGAGCGTACGTGTGAGGGCGCGGGTTAGTGTCAGCGTACGGGTTAGGATTAGGGGACGGGTGAGGGTCAGGCTTCGGGGAAGGTTTAGGGTTAGGGTTCGGGCTAGGGTTAGGGTTGGGGACGAGGACGATTTAGGGTCCTGGTGAGGGCACAACAACTCTTTAGGGGGAGCGTACGTGTGAGGGCGTGGGCTAGTGTCAGCGTACGGGTTAGGATTAGGGGACGGGTGAGGGTCAGGCTTCGGGGAAGTGTTAGGGTTAGGGTTCGGGCTAGGGTTAGCGTAGGGGACGGTGACGGTTTAGGGTCCAGGTGAGGGCACGACAACGCTTTAGGGGGAGCGTACGTGTGAGGGCGCGGGTTAGTGTCAGCGTACGGGTTAGGATTAGGGTACGGGTGAGGGTCAGGCTTCGGGGAAGGGTTACGGTTAGGGTTCGGGCTAGGGTTAGGGTTAGGGGACGGGGACGGTTTAGGGTCCAGGTGAGGGTACGACAACGCTTTAGGGGTAGCGTACGTGTGAGGGCGTGGGTTAGTGTCAGCGTACGGGTTAGGATTAGGGGACGGGTGAGGGTCAGGCTTCGGGGAAGGGTTAGGGTTAGGGTTCGGGCTAGGGTTAGGATTAGGGGACGGGGCCGGTTTAGGGTCCAGGTGAGGTTACGACAACGCTTTAGGGGGAGCGTACGTGTGAGGGCGCGGGTTAGTGTCAGTGTACGGGTTAGGATTAGGGGACGGGTGAGGGTCAGGCTTCGGGGAAGGGTTAGGGTTAGGGTTCGTGCTAGGGTTAGGGTTAGGGGACGGGGACGGTTTAGGGTCCAGGTGAGGGTACAACAACACTTTAGGGGGAGCGTACGTGTGAGGGCGCGGGTTATTGTCAGCGTACGGGTTAGGATTAGGGGACGGGTGAGGGTCAGGCTCCGGGGAAGGGTTAGGGTTAGGGTTCGGGCTAGGGTTAGGGTTAGGGGACGGGGACGGTTTAGGGTCCATGTGAGGGTATGACAACGCTTTAGGGGGAGCGTACGTGTGAGGGCGCGGGTTAGTGTCAGCGTACGGGTTAGGATTAGGGGACGGGTGAGGGTCAGGCTTCGGGGAAGGGTTAGGGTTAGGGTTCGGGCTAGGGTTAGGGTTAGGGGACGGGGACGGTTTAGGGTCCAGGTGAGGGTACGACAACGCTTTAGGGGGAGCGTACGTGTGAGGGCGCGGGTTAGTGTCAGCGTACGGGTTAGGATTAGGGGACGGGTGAGGGTCAGGCTTCGGGGAAGGGTTAGGGTTAGGGTTCGGGCTAGGGTTAGGGTTAGGGGACGGGGACGGTTTAGGGTCCAGGTGAGGGCACGACAACGCTTTAGGGGGAGCGTACGTGTGAGGGCGCGGGTTAGTGTCAGCGTACGCGTTAGGATTAGGGGACGGGTGAGGGTCAGGCTTCGGGGAAGGGTTAGGGTTAGGGTTCGGGCTAGGGTTAGGGATAGGGGACGGGGACGGTTTAGGGTCCAGGTGAGGGTACGACAACGCTTTAGGGGGAGAGTACGTGTGAGGGCGCGGGTTAGTGTCAGCGTACGGGTTAGGATTAGGGGACGGGTGAGGGTCAGGCTTCGGGGAAGGGTTAGGGTTAGGGTTCGGGCTAGGGTTAGAGTTAGGGGACGGGAACGGTTTAGGGTCCAGGTGAGGGCACGACAACGCTTTAGGGGGAGCGTACGTGTGAGGGCGCGGGTTAGTGTCAGCGTACGGGTTAGGATTAGGGGACGGGTGAGGGTCAGGCTTCGGGGAAGGGTTAGGGTTAGGGTTCGGGCTAGGGTTAGGGTTAGGGGACGGGGCGGTTTAGGGTCCAGGTGAGGGTACGACAACGCTTTAGGGGGAGCGTACGTGTGAGGGCGCGGGTTAGTGTCAGCGTACGGGTTAGGATTAGGGGACGGGTGAGGGTCAGGCTTCGGGGAAGGTTTAGGGTTAGGGTTCGGGCTAGGGTTAGGGTTGGGGACGAGGACGATTTAGGGTCCTGGTGAGGGCACAACAACTCTTTAGGGGGAGCGTACGTGTGAGGGCGCGGGCTAGTGTCAGCGTACGGGTTAGGATTAGGGGACGGGTGAGGGTCAGGCTTCGGGGAAGGGTTAGGGTTAGGGTTCGGGCTAGGGTTAGCGTAGGGGACGGTGACGGTTTAGGGTCCAGGTGAGGGCACGACAACGCTTTAGGGGGAGCGTACGTGTGAGGGCGCGGGTTAGTGTCAGCGTACGGGTTAGGATTAGGGGACGGGTGAGGGTCAGGCTTCGGCGAAGGGTTACGGTTAGGGTTCGGGCTAGGGTTAGGGTTAGGGGACGGGGACGGTTTAGGGTCCAGGTGAGGGTACGACAACGCTTTAGGGGTAGCGTACGTGTGAGGGCGTGGGTTAGTGTCAGCGTACGGGTTAGGATTAGGGGACGGGTGAGGGTCAGGCTTCGGGGAAGGGTTAGCGTTAGGGTTCGGGCTAGGGTTAGGGTTAGGGGACGGGGACGGTTTAGGGTCCAGGTGAGGGTACGACGACGCTTTACGGGGAGCGTACGGGTGAGGGCGCAGGTTAGTGTCAGCGTACGGGTTAGGATTAGGGGACGGGTGAGGGTCAGGCTTCGGGGAAGGGTTAGGGTTAGGGTTCGGGCTAGGGTTAGGATTAGGGGACGGGGACGGTTTAGGGTCCAGGTGAGGTTACGACAACGCTTTAGGGGGAGCATACGTGTGAGGGCGCGGGTTAGTGTCAGCGTACGGGTTAGGATTAGGGGACGGGTGAGGGTCAGGCTTCGGGGAAGGGTTAGGGTTAGGGTTCGGGCTAGGGTTAGGGTTAGGGGACGGGGACGGTTTAGGGTCCAGGTGAGGGTACGACTACGCTTTAGGGGGAGCGTACGTGTGAGGGCGCGGGTTAGTGTCAGCGTACGGGTTAGGATTAGGGGACGGGTGAGGGTCAGGCTTCGGGGAAGGGTTAGGGTTAGGGTTCGGGCTAGGTTTAGGATTAGGGGACGGGGACGGTTTAGGGTCCAGGTGAGGGTACGACAACGCTTTAGGGGTAGCGTACGTGTGAGGGCGCGGGTTAGTGTCAGCGTACGGGTTAGGATTAGGGGAAGGGTGAGGGTCAGGCTTCGTAGAAGGGTTAGGGTTAGGGTTCGGGCTAGGGTTAGGGTTAGTGGACGGGGACGGTTTAGGGTCCAGGTGAGGGCACGACAACGCTTTAGGGGGAGCGTACGTGTGAGGGCGCGGGTTAGTGTCAGCGTACGGGTTAGGATTAGGGGACGGGTGAGGGTCAGGCTTCGGGGAAGGGTTAGGGTTAGGGTTCGGGCTAGGGTTAGGGTTAGGGGACGGGGACGGTTTAGGGTCCAGGTGAGGGTACGACAACACTTTAGGGGGAGCGTACGTGTGAGGGCGCGGGTTATTGTCAGCGTAAGGGTTAGGATTAGGGGACAGGTGAGGGTCAGGCTTCGGGGAAGGGTTAGGGTTAGGGTTCGGGCTAGGGTTAGGGTTAGGGGACGGGGACGGTTTAGGGTCCAGGTGAGGGTACGACAACGCTTTAGGGGGAGCGTACGTGTGAGGGCGCGGGTTAGTGTCAGCGTACGGGTTAGGATTAGGGGACGGGTGAGGGTCAGGCTTCGGGGAAGGTTTAGGGTTAGGGTTCGGGCTAGGGTTAGGGTTAGGGGACGGGGACGGTTTAGGGTCCAGGTGAGGGCACGACAACGCTTTAGGGGGAGCATACGTGTGAGGGCGCGGGTTAGTGTCAGCGTACGCGTTACGATTAGGGGACGGGTGAGGGTCAGGCTTCGGGGAAGGGTTAGGGTTAGGGTTCGGGCTAGGGTTAGGGATAGGGGACGGGGACGGTTTAGGGTCCAGGTGAGGGCACAACGCTTTAGGGGGAGCGTACGTGTGAGGGCGCGGGTTAGTGTCAGCGTACGGGTTAGGATTAGGGGACGGGTGAGGGTCAGGCTTCGGGGAAGGGTTAGGGTTAGGGTTCGGGCTAGGGTTAGGGTTAGGGGACGGGGACGGTTTAGGGTCCAGGTGAGGGCACGACAACGCTTTAGGGGGAGCGTACGTGTGAGGGCGCGGGTTAGTGTCAGCGTACGGGTTAGGATTAGGGGACGGATGAGGGTCAGGCTTCGGGGAAGGGTTAGGGTTAGGGTTCGGGTTAGGGTTAGCGTAGGGGACGGGGACGGTTTAGGGTACAGGTGAGGGCACGACAACGCTTTAGGGGGAGCGTACGTGTGAGGGCGCAGGTTAGTGTCAGCGTACGGGTTAGGATTAGGGGACGGGTGAGGGTCAGGCTTCGGGGAAGGGTTAGGGTTAGGGTTCGGGCTAGGGTTAGGGTTAGGGGACGGGGACGGTTTAGGGTTCAGGTGAGGGTACGAGAACGCTTTAGGGGGAGCGTACGTGTGAGGGCGCGGGTTAGTGTCAGCGTACGGATTAGGATTATGGGACGGGTGAGGGTCAGGCTTCGTAGAAGGGTTAGGGTTAGGGTTCGGGCTAGGGTTAGGGTTAGGGGACGGGGACGGTTTAGGGTCCAGGTGAGGGTACGACAACGCTTTAGGGGGAGCGTACGTGTGAGGGCGCGGGTTAGTGTCAGCGTACGGGTTAGGATTAGGGGACGGGTGAGGGTCAGGCTTCGGGGAAGGGTTAGGGTTAGGGTTCGGGCTAGGGTTAGGGTTAGGGGACGGGGACGGTTTAGGGTCCAGGTGAGGGCACGACAACGCTTTAGGGGGAGCGTACGTGTGAGGGCGCGGGTTAGTGTCAGCGTACGGGTTAGGATTAGGGGACGGGTGAGGGTCAGGCTTCGGGGAAGTGTTAGGGTTAGGGTTCGGGCTAGGGTTAGGGTTAGGGGACGGGGACGGTTTAGGGTCCAGGTGAGGGCACGACAACGCTTTAGGGGGAGGTACGTGTGAGGGCGCGGGTTAGTCTCAGCGTACGCGTTAGGATTAGGGGACGGGTGAGGGTCAGGCTTCGGGGAAGGGTTAGGGTTAGGGTTCGGGCTAGGGTTAGGGTTATGGGACGGGGACGGTTTAGGGTCCAGGTGAGGGTACGACCACGCTTTAGGGGGAGCGTAAGTGTGAGGGCGCAGGTTAGTGTCAGCGTACGGGTTAGGATTAGGGGACGGGTTAGGGTCAGGCTTCGAGGAAGGGTTAGGGTTAGGGTTCGGGCTAGGCTTAGGGTTAGGGGACGGGGACGGTTTAGGGTCCAGGTGAGGGTACGACAATGCTTTAGGGGGAGCGTACGTGTGAGGGCGCGGGTTACTGTCAGCGTACGGGTTAGGATTTGGGGACGGGTGAGGGTCAGGCTTCGGGGAAGTGTTAGGGTTCGGGCTAGGGTTAGGGTTAGGGGACGGAGACGGTTTAGGGTCCAGGTGAGTGTACGACAACGCTTTAGGGGGAGCGTACGTGTGAGGGCGCGGGTTAGTGTCAGTGTACGGGTTAGGATTAGGGGACGGGTGAGGGTCAGGCTTCGGGGAAGGGTTAGGGTTAGGGTTCGGGCTAGGGTTAGGGATAGGGGACGGGGACGGTTTAGGGTCCAGTTGAGGGCACGACAACGCCTTAGGGGGAGCGTACGTGTGAGGGCGTGTGTTAGTGTCAGCGTACGGTTTAGGGTTAGGGGACGGGTGAGGGTGAGGCTTCGGGGAAGGGTTAGGGTTAGGGTTCGGGCTAGGGTTAGGGTTAGGGGACGGGGACGGTTTAGGGTCCAGGTGAGGGCACGACAACGCTTTAGGGTGAGCGTTCGTGTGAGGGCGCGGGTTAGTGTCAGCGTACGGGTTAGTATTAGGGGACGGGTGAGGGTCAGGCTTCGGGGAAGTTTTAGGTTTAGGGTTCGGGCTAGGGTTAGGGTTAGGGGACGGGGACGGTTTAGGGTCAAGGTGAGGGCACGACAACACTTTAGGGGGAGCGTACGTGTGAGGGCGCGGGTTAGTGTCAGCGTACGGGTTAAGATTAGGGGACAGGTGAGGGTCAGGCTTCGGGGAAGGGTTAGGGTTAGGGTTCGGGCTAGGGTTAGGGTTAGGGGACGGGGACGGTTTAGGGTCCAGGTGAGGGTACGACAACGCTTTAGGGGGAGCGTACGTGTGAGGGCGCGGGTTAGTGTCAGCGTACGGGTTAGGATTAGGGGACGGGTGAGGGTCAGGCTTCGGGGAAGGGTTAGGGTTAGGGTTCGGGCTAGGGTTAGGGTTAGGGGACGGGGACGGTTTAGGGTCCAGGTGAGGGTACGACAACGCTTTAGGGGGAGCGTACGTGTGAGGGCGCGGGTTAGTGTCAGCGTACGGGTTAGGATTAGGGGACGGGTGAGGGTCAGGCTTCGGGGATGGGTTAGGGTTAGGGTTCGGGCTAGGGTTAGGGTTAGTGGACGGGGACGGTTTAGGGTCCAGGTGAGGGTACGACAACGCTTTAGGGGGAGCGTACGTGTGAGGGCACGGTTAGTGTCAGTGTACGGGTTAAGATTAGGGGACGGGTGAGGGTCAGGCTTCGGGGAAGGGTTAGGGTTAGGGTTCGGGCTAGGGTTAGCGTAGGGGACGGGGACGGTTTAGGGTCCAGGTGAGGGCACGACAACGCTTTAGGGGGCGTGTACGTGTGAGGGCGCGGGTTAGTGTCAGCGTACGGGTTAGGATTAGGGGACGGGTGAGGGTCAGGCTTCGGGGAAGGGTTAGGGTTAGGGTTCGGGCTAGGGTTAGGGTTAGGGGACGGGGACGGTTTAGGGTCCAGGTGAGCGTACGACAACGCTTTAGGGGGAGCGTACGTGTGAGGGCGCGGCTTAGTGTCAGCGTACGGGTTAGGATTAGGGGACGGGTGAGGGTCAGGCTTCGGGGAACGGTTAGGGTTAGGGTTCGGGCTAGGGTTAGTGTTAGGGGACGGGGACGGTTTAGGGTCCAGGTGAGGGTACGACAACGCTTTAGGGGGAGCGTACGTGTGAGGGCGCGGGTTAGTGTCAGCGTACGGGTTAGGATTAGGGGACAGGTGAGGGTCAGGCTTCGGGGAAGGGTTAGGGTTAGGGTTCGGGCTAGGGTTAGGGTTAGGGGACGGGGACGGTTTAGGGTCCAGGTGAGGGTACGACAATGCTTTAGGGGGAGCGTACGTGTGAGGATTAGGGGACGGGTGAGGGTCAGGCTTCGTGGAAGGGTTAGGGTTAGGTTTCGGGCTAGGGTTAGGGTTAGGGGACGGGGACGGTTTAGGGTCCAGGTGAGGGTACGACAACGCTTTAGGGGGAGCGTACGTGTGAGGGCGCGGGTTAGTGTCAGCGTACGGGTTAGGATTAGGGGACGGGTGAGGGTCAGGCTTCGGGGAAGGGTTAGGGTTAGGGTTCGGGCTAGGGTTAGGGTTAGGGGACGGGGACGGTTTAGGGTCCAGGTGAGGGTACGACCACGCTTTAGGGGGAGCGTAAGTGTGAGGGCGCAGGTTAGTGTCAGCGTACGGGTTAGGATTAGGGGACGGGTTAGGGTCAGGCTTCGGGGAAGGGTTAGGGTTAGGGTTCGGGCTAGGCTTAGGGTTAGGGGACGGGGACGGTTTAGGGTCCAGGTGAGGGTACGACAACGCTTTAGGGGGAGCGTACGTGTGAGGGCGTGGGTTACTGTCAGCGTACGGGTTAGGATTTGGGGACGGGTGAGGGTCAGGCTTCGGGGAAGTGTTAGGTTTCGGGCTAGGGTTAGGGTTAGGGGACGGAGACGGTTTAGGATCTAGGTGAGGGTACGACAACACTTTAGGGGGAGCGTACGTGTGAGGGCACCGGTTAGTGTCAGCGTACGGGTTAGGATTAGGGGACGGATGAGGGTCAGGCTTCGGGGAAGGGTTAGGGTTAGGGTTCGGGCTAGGGTTAGGGTTAGGGGACGGGGACGGTTTAGGGTCCAGGTGAGGGCACGACAACGCTTTAGGGGGAGCGTACGTGTGAGGGCGCGGGTTAGTGGCAGCGTACGGGTTAGGATTAGGGGACGGGTGAGGGTCAGGCTTCGGGGAAGGGTTAGGGTTAGGGTTCGGGCTAGGGTTAGGATTAGGGGACGGGGACGGTTTAGGGTCCAGGTGAGGTTACGACAACGCTTTAGGGGGAGCATACGTGTGAGGGCGCGGGTTAGTGTCAGCGTACGGGTTAGGATTAGGGGACGGGTGAGGGTCAGGCTTCGGGGAAGGGTTAGGGTTAGGGTTCGGGCTAGGGTTAGGGTTAGGGGACGGGGACGGTTTAGGGTCCAGGTGAGGGTACGACTACGCTTTAGGGGGAGCGTACGTGTGAGGGCGCGGGTTAGTGTCAGCGTACGGGTTAGGATTAGGGGACGGGTGAGGGTCAGGCTTCGGGGAAGGGTTAGGGTTAGGGTTCGGGCTAGGTTTAGGATTAGGGGACGGGGACGGTTTAGGGTCCAGGTGAGGGTACGACAACGCTTTAGGGGTAGCGTACGTGTGAGGGCGCGGGTTAGTGTCAGCGTACGGGTTAGGATTAGGGGAAGGGTGAGGGTCAGGCTTCGTAGAAGGGTTAGGGTTAGGGTTCGGGCTAGGGTTAGGGTTAGTGGACGGGGACGGTTTAGGGTCCAGGTGAGGGCACGACAACGCTTTAGGGGGAGCGTACGTGTGAGGGCGCGGGTTAGTGTCAGCGTACGGGTTAGGATTAGGGGACGGGTGAGGGTCAGGCTTCGGGGAAGGGTTAGGGTTAGGGTTCGGGCTAGGGTTAGGGTTAGGGGACGGGGACGGTTTAGGGTCCAGGTGAGGGTACGACAACACTTTAGGGGGAGCGTACGTGTGAGGGCGCGGGTTATTGTCAGCGTACGGGTTAGGATTAGGGGACGGGTGAGGGTCAGGCTTCGGGGAAGGGTTAGGGTTAGGGTTCGGGCTAGGGTTAGGGTTAGGGGACGGGGACGGTTTAGGGTCCAGGTGAGGGTACGACAACGCTTTAGGGGGAGCGTACGTGTGAGGGCGCGGGTTAGTGTCAGCGTACGGGTTAGGATTAGGGGACGGGTGAGGGTCAGGCTTCGGGGAAGGGTTAGGGTTAGGGTTCGGGCTAGGGTTAGGGTTAGGGGACGGGGACGGTTTAGGGTCCAGGTGAGGGCACGACAACGCTTTAGGGGGAGCATACGTTTGAGGGCGCGGGTTAGTGTCAGCGTACGCGTTACGATTAGGGGACGGGTGAGGGTCAGGCTTCGGGGAAGGGTTAGGGTTAGGGTTCGGGCTAGGGTTAGGGATAGGGGACGGGGACGGTTTAGGGTCCAGGTGAGGGCACAACGCTTTAGGGGGAGCGTACGTGTGAGGGCGCGGGTTAGTGTCAGCGTACGGGTTAGGATTAGGGGACGGGTGAGGGTCAGGCTTCGGGGAAGGGTTAGGGTTAGGGTTCGGGCTAGGGTTAGGGTTAGGGGACGGGGACGGTTTAGGGTCCAGGTGAGGGCACAACGCTTTAGGGGGAGCGTACGTGTGAGGGCGCGGGTTAGTGTCAGCGTACGGGTTAGGATTAGGGGATGGATGAGGGTCAGGCTTCGGGGAAGGGTTAGGGTTAGGGTTCGGGTTAGGGTTAGCGTAGGGGACGGGGACGGTTTAGGGTACAGGTGAGGGCACGACAACGCTTTAGGGGGAGCGTATGTGTGAGGGCGCAGGTTAGTGTCAGCGTACGGGTTAGGATTAGGGGACGGGTGAGGGTCAGGCTTCGGGGAAGGGTTAGGGTTAGGGTTCGGGCTAGGGTTAGGGTTAGGGGATGGGGACGGTTTAGGGTCCAGGTGAGGGTACGAGAACGCTTTAGGGGGAGCGTACGTGTGAGGGCGCGGGTTAGTGTCAGCGTACGGATTAGGATTATGGGACGGGTGAGGGTCAGGCTTCGTAGAAGGGTTAGGGTTAGGGTTCGGGCTAGGGTTAGGGTTAGGGGACGGGGACGGTTTAGGGTCCAGGTGAGGGTACGACAACGCTTTAGGGGGAGCGTACGTGTGAGGGCGCGGGTTAGTGTCAGCGTACGGGTTAGGATTAGGGGACGGGTGAGGGTCAGGCTTCGGGGAAGGGTTAGGGTTAGGGTTCGGGCTAGGGTTAGGGTTAGGGGACGGGGACGGTTTAGGGTCCAGGTGAGGGCACGACAACGCTTTAGGGGGAGCATACGTTTGAGGGCGCGGGTTAGTGTCAGCGTACGCGTTACGATTAGGGGACGGGTGAGGGTCAGGCTTCGGGGAAGGGTTAGGGTTAGGGTTCGGGCTAGGGTTAGGGATAGGGGACGGGGACGGTTTAGGGTCCAGGTGAGGGCACAACGCTTTAGGGGGAGCGTACGTGTGAGGGCGCGGGTTAGTGTCAGCGTACGGGTTAGGATTAGGGGACGGGTGAGGGTCAGGCTTCGGGGAAGGGTTAGGGTTAGGGTTCGGGCTAGGGTTAGGGTTAGGGGACGGGGACGGTTTAGGGTCCAGGTGAGGGCACAACGCTTTAGGGGGAGCGTACGTGTGAGGGCGCGGGTTAGTGTCAGCGTACGGGTTAGGATTAGGGGATGGATGAGGGTCAGGCTTCGGGGAAGGGTTAGGGTTAGGGTTCGGGTTAGGGTTAGCGTAGGGGACGGGGACGGTTTAGGGTACAGGTGAGGGCACGACAACGCTTTAGGGGGAGCGTATGTGTGAGGGCGCAGGTTAGTGTCAGCGTACGGGTTAGGATTAGGGGACGGGTGAGGGTCAGGCTTCGGGGAAGGGTTAGGGTTAGGGTTCGGGCTAGGGTTAGGGTTAGGGGATGGGGACGGTTTAGGGTCCAGGTGAGGGTACGAGAACGCTTTAGGGGGAGCGTACGTGTGAGGGCGCGGGTTAGTGTCAGCGTACGGATTAGGATTATGGGACGGGTGAGGGTCAGGCTTCGTAGAAGGGTTAGGGTTAGGGTTCGGGCTAGGGTTAGGGTTAGGGGACGGGGACGGTTTAGGGTCCAGGTGAGGGTACGACAACGCTTTAGGGGGAGCGTACGTGTGAGGGCGCGGGTTAGTGTCAGCGTACGGGTTAGGATTAGGGGACGGGTGAGGGTCAGGCTTCGGGGAAGGGTTAGGGTTAGGGTTCGGGCTAGGGTTAGGGTTAGGGGACGGGGACGGTTTAGGGTCCAGGTGAGGGCACGACAACGCTTTAGGGGGAGCGTACGTGTGAGGGCGCGGGTTAGTGTCAGCGTACGGGTTAGGATTACGGGACGGGTGAGGGTCAGGCTTCGGGGAAGTGTTAGGGTTAGCGTTCGGGCTAGGGTTAGGGTTAGCGGACGGGGACGGTTTAGGGTCCAGGTGAGGGCACGACAACGCTTTAGGGGGAGGTACGTGTGAGGGCGCGGGTTAGTCTCAGCGTACGCGTTAGGATTAGGGGACGGGTGAGGGTCAGGCTTCGGGGAAGGGTTAGGGTTAGGGTTCGGGCTAGGGTTAGGGATAGGGGACGGGGACGGTTTAGGGTCCAGGTGAGGGCACGACAACGCTTTAGGGGGAGCGTACGTGTGAGGGCGCGGGTTAGTGTCAGCGTACGGGTTAGGATTAGGCGACGGTTGAGGGTCAGGCTTCGGGGAAGGGTTACGGTTAGGGTTCCGGTTAGGGTTAGGGGACGGGGACGGTTTAGGGTCCAGGTGAGGGTACGACAACGCTTTAGGGGGAGCGTACGTATGAGGGCGCGGGTTAGTGTCAGCGTACGGGTTAGGATTAGGGGACGGGTGAGGGTCAGGCTTTGGGGAAGGGTGAGGGTTAGGGTTCGGGCTAGGGTTAGGGTTAGGGGACGGGGACGGTTTAGGGTCCAGGTGATGGTTAGGGTTAGGGTTAGGGTTAGGGTTAGGTTTAGGGTTAGGGTTAGGGTTAGGGGACGGGGACGGTTTAGGGTACAGGTTAGGGTACAACAACGGTTTAGGGTGAGCGTACATGATAGGGTACGGTTTAGTGTTAGCGTACGGGTTAAGATTAGGGGACGGATTAGTGTAAGGCTTCGTTTAAGGGTTAGGGTTAGGGCTAGGGTTAGGGTTAGGGGACGGTTTAGGGTACAGGTTAGGGTACGACAATGGTTTAGGTTGAGCGTACGTGTTAGGGTATGGGTTAGTGTTAGCGTACGGGTTAGGATTAGGGGACGGGTTAGGGTAAGGCTTCGGGTAAGGGTTAGGATTAGGTTTAGTGTTAGGGGACGGGGACGGTTTAGGGTACAGGTTAGAGTACGACAACGGTTTAGGGTGAGCGTACTTGGTAGTGTACGTGTTAGTGTTAGTGTACAGGCTAGGTTTAGGGTATGGGTTAGGGTAAGGCTTCGGGTATGGGTTAGGTTTAGCGTTAGGGAACAGGTTGGGTTTACGGTACCTGTGAGGGTAGGACAACGGTTTAGTGTTAGCGTACATGTTAGGTTATGGGTTAGTGTTAGTGAATGGGCTTGGATTCGGTTACAGGTTAGGGTAAGGCTTCGGGTAGAGATTAGCTTTAGTGTTATGTTTAGGTTTAGTGTTATGGAATGGATAGGGTTTAGCGTACTGTTCAGGGTACAACAAAGGTTTAGTATTAGCGTACGTGTTAGGGTATTGTTTCATGTTAGTGTACGGGTTAGGATTAGGGTATGGGGTAAAGTTTCGGGTAAGGTTTAGATTTAGGATTAAGGAACGGTTACGGATTAAAGTACAGGTTAGGGTTCAACAATAGTTAGGGATAGCGTACGTGTTAGGGTTAGGGTTAGTGTTAGTGTACGGGTTAGGATTAAGGTACGGGTTAGGTTAAGGCTTCGGGTAAGGATTAGAGTTAAGTTTTCGGTTAGGGAACGTGTATGGTTGAGGGTACAGTTTAGGCTACGACAACGGTTTATGGTTAGCGAACGGGTTAGGGTACGGTTTAGTGTTAGTGTATGTGTTAGGTTTAGGGTATGGGTTACGGTAAGGTTTTGGGTAATTGTTAGTGTTAGGGTTAGGGAACATGTATGGTTTAGGGTACAGGTTATGGTATGACAACAGTTTAGTGTTAGCCTATGTGTTGGGGTACGGTTTAGTGTTCATGTATGTGTTAGGATTAGGGTACAGGTAAGGTTAAGGCTTCGGGTAAGTGTTAGGGTTAGGGTAAGGGAATGGCTACGGTTTAGGGTATAGGTTAGGGTACACCAACGGTTTAGTGTTAGCATACATGTTAGGGTACAGGTTAGTGTTAGTGTACGGGTTGGGATTAGGGTATGTGTTAAAGTAAGGGTTAGGGTAAGGGTTAAGGTTAGGGTTAACATTAGGTAATGGTTATGGGTTAGAGTCCAGGTTAAGTGACGACAGGTTTTTAGGGTTAGCGTACGTGTTAGGGTATGGGTTAGTGTTAGTGTACAGTTTAGGATTAGGGTGTGGGTTAGAGTAAGGCTTCGGGTATCGGTTAGGGTTAGGGTTAGGGAATGGGTATGGTTTAGGGTACAGTTTAGGTTACGACAACTGTTTAGGGTTAGCATACATGTTATGGTACGGGTTAGTGTTTGTGTACGGGTTAAGATTAGGGTACGGGTTAGTGTAAGGCGTCTGGTAAGGCTTAGCGTTCGGATTAGGCTTAGGGAACGGGTCGGGTTTAGGGTACAGTTCAGGTTACGACAACGGTTTAGGGTTAGGGTTAGCGAACAGGTGTGGTTTAGGGAACATGTTAGGGTAGGACAAAGGTTTATGGTTACCGTACGTGTTAAGGTATGGGTTAGTGTTATTGTATGGGTTACAATTAGGGTATGGGTTAGTGTAAGGCTTCGGGTAAGTGTTAGGGTTAGGTTTAGGGTTCGGTTTAGGGAATGGTTGTGGGTTAGAGTACAGGTTAGGGTACAACAATACTTTAGGGTTAGAGTACGTGTTAGGGTACGGGTTAGTGTTAGTGTACGGATTAGCCTTAGGTTACGGGTTAGGTTGAGGCTTCAGGTAATGGTTAAGGTTAGAGTTAGGGTTAAGGTATGGGTACGGTTTAGGGTACATGTTAGGGTACGACAACAGTTTAGGGTTAGCGTATGTGTTAGGGTATGGGTTACTGTCAGTCTATGGGTTAGGATTAGGGTACGGTAAGCGTAAGGCTTCAGGTAAGGTTTTGGGTTAGGGTTAGGGAACGTGTACGGTTTAGGGTACATGTTAGGGTACGACAACGGTTTAGGGTTAGAGTACTTGTTACGGTACAGTTTAGTGTTAGTGTACAGTTTAGTGTAAGGCTTTGTGTAAGTGTTAGGTTCGGGGTTAGGGTTAGGGTTAGGGAATGTGTACGCTTTAGGGTTCAGGTTATTGTACGACAACAGTTTAGGGTTAGCCTACGTGTTAGGGTTTGGTTAGGTTTAGGGTTAGGGTTAGGGAACAGGTATGGTTTAGGGTACAGGTTAGGGTACGATAATGGTTTAGGCTTACCATGTGTGTTAGGGTACAGGTTAGTGTTAGTGTACTGGTTAGCATTCAGGTACAGGATAGGGTAAGGTTTAGGGTTAGGGTACGGTTTAGGGTATAGGTTAGGGTACGACAATGGGTTAGGTTTAGGGTACGTTTTATGGTATAGGTTAGTGTTAGTGTACGGGTTAGGATTAGGGTACGAGTTAGGGTAAGGGTTAGGGTTAGTGTTAGGGAATGTGTATGGTTTAGTGTAGTAGTTGTGGTATGACAACGTGTTAGGATTCGGCTAAGTGTTAGGGTACTAGTTAGTGGTAGTGTATGTCTTAGAATTAGGGTACGGTTTACGGTGCAGTTTAGAGTTAGAGTTAGGTTTAGGGTAAAATTTAAGGTAAGACAATGGGTTAGGCTTAGTGTACATGTTAGGGTACGGTTTTGTGTTACTATAAGGGTAAGTATTAGGGTACGAGTTAGTGTAAGGTTTACGTTTACGGTTAGGTTAGGGTTAAGTTTAGGGAACGGGTATGGTTTAGGGTACAGATTAGGGTACGACATCATCTTAGGTTACGTGGTAGGGTACGCTTTAGTGTTAGTGTATGGGTTAGGATTAGGGTACGGGTTAGTGTAAGGTTTAGGTTTTTGGTTCGGGTTAGGTTTTGCTAAGAGGTACCGTTTAGGATCCAGTTTAGGGTACAACAATGGGTTATGGTTAGGTTTAGTGTTTGGGTTCGGGTTAGGGTTAGGGAATGGGTTCTGTTTAGGGTACAGTTTAGGGTATGACAACGGGTTAGCGTTAGGGTACGTGTTAAGGTATGGTTTAGTGGTAGTGTACAGGTTAGGATTAGGGTACAGTTTAGGGTATGGTTTAGGGTTAGGGTTAGAGTTAGGGTTATGTTTAGGATTAGCGTTAGGGAACGGGTACGGTTTAGGGTACAGGTTAGTGTACGACAAGTGGTTAAAGTTATAATATGTGTTAGGCTATGGGTTAGTGTATGGGTTAGGATTAGGATGTGGATTAGGGTAAGGTTTAGGGTTATGTTTAGGTTTAGGGAACGGGTATGGATTAGTCAACAGGTTATGATATGACAACGGGTTAGGGTTAGGATACCTGTTAGGGTTAGGCTTGCTGTTAGTGTATGGCTTACGATTAGGACATGGGTGAGTGTAAGGTTTATGGTTAGGTTTAGGGTTAGGGTTAGGCTACGACATCGGGTTAGGGTACGTGTTAGTGTTTGTGTATGGGTTATTATTAGGGTACGGGTTAGTGTAACGTTTAGGGTTACAGGTAGTATTAGGTTTAGGGAATGGGTACGGTTTAGGGTACAGTTTAGTGTACGACAACATCAGCCTTTGGGGCTTTATCCGGGCACATTCCCCTCTAGTGTATAAACGAGGAACACCACTGGCAGGAAGGTCTGTTTCCCTCGTTACCAGAGTGGGGAAAGCAGAAATGCTGCCGCCCAATGGCCGTTACGTGCAACAGCAGCAACAACCTATGCTAATCGTCACTTCATATGCACAAGTACTGTAAGGTCTTAAATGAAACCTGCCCTCAAAATGTCTTGAGGGAGGTAATGGCCAAAATATTTCAAAATGTGGCACATACTTCAAGAAAACCATTTGAAGAGGTAAGATGTACTCACAGTTTGAAGAAAAAAAGGACATGCCTGGAAGGTCAATTTCAAGGGATTATGAGATGCCTGCAAATCCAACCACAAAGAGGTAGCAGCTCACACCAGTCAGAATAAAAATTAACAGAAAAACTACAAACAATAAATGCTGAAGGGGTTGGGGAGCAGTGCATACCCTCAACTTTAAGTGGGACTTAACCTGGTAAAAGCCACTATTGAGAACAGAGTGGAGGTGCCTTTACAAGGTAAACATTTGGCTACCATATGATCCAGCAGGCCCACTCCTGGGCCTATAACCGAAGAAGACAGAATTGGAAAGACACAGGCAGGCAAATGTGCATTGCAGCAGTATTACAACAGCCAAGACATGGAAGCAACCAAAAAGTCCATAAACAGATGAGTGGACAAAGAAGAACTGGTACATGTACAGATGGAATATTAGCCAAGGAAAAAAATGACACAATGCCATTTGCAGCACCGTACATGAGTCTAGAAGTAATCACGCAACTTGTAGTAAGTCAGAAAGCGAAAGACACATATCCTATGATATCACTTAGAGGTGTTACCTAAAAATTGATACGAGTGAACATATTTCCACATAGGCAATCACAGATTCATTAAACAAACTTATAGTTCACCAATGGAAAGGTGTGAGATTGTATACATTAGGATATTGGGTTTAACAGATATACAAACACAGGTGAAATATATAATCACCAAAGACCTACAGAATACCAAGAGAAGACTACTCAACATTGTGTCATGACCTACATGGGAAAAGAATCCGAAGAAGAAGAGATATATGTATATGTGTAAAAGAACCACATCTCGCACACCTAGCACAAACAAAATATTGTAATCAAAGTTGCTGTGATAAAAAATAAAAATTAAAACAACGAACAAGAAGTAGTGAGACATAAACTTAAGAGGCTTTTTCCTGGCACATTGCATTCGAATTTACAACCTAGAGCACGACTTCCATTGAGGCTCTGTTGCCCTAGTAACCAGATTTTGTAAAGGAGAACTGCTGTCGCCTAGTGGCCATTTCTCAAAACAGCAGCTTTTAACACAGCGCTAATGGTCACTTGATATTCAAAATAATTGCAGGCCGGTTAATGACACCTGCCCTCAAAAGAAATCCTTGGGTCGTAAATCGAGCAAACAACTCAAAAGACGTACACATTTTAAAACGACAATTTCAAGAGGCATATTTTTCGCACCTTTTGTCTTCTCTTTCTTTTTCTTTCCTTTTTTTTTTGTTAAAAAAAAGGGCAAGGAAAAATGCTCAACATCAGGAATTAATAAAGCCATGCAAATCCAGTCTACAAAAATGTTCACCTCAGAGCTGTCAGAGTGATCGTCAGCAAAAATGTCTACAGAGAATAAATGCTGAAGGGGTTTTAGAGAACTACATACCCTCTAGCTGCTGGTGGGATGTAGCCTGGTAATAGCCAGTAGTGAGAACACAATGGGCGTGCGTTTAAAGGTAAAAATTGAGCTACCATATGATCTGGTAGGCCCACTGATGGGCCTATCACCTGAGTAGACCAGAATCAAAAAGACACAGGCTGGCAATCCTTCACTGCATCAACATGTACCATAGCCAAGACTTGGAAGAAACCAAAATGTCCATCAACAGAAAAATGCACCAAGAAGAAGTGATCCATGTACACAATGCAATGCAATGCCATGGAAAAGCATGCAACAATGCTGTTGGCACCACCATAGAAGGATCTAGAGATAATCACCCAACTTGAAGAAAACGAAAGACATATTATCCTATGACATTACTTATAGGTGTTACCTAAAAATTGATATCCATGAGATAATTTTCAAGAGAAGGACACTCATAGATTCAGAAAAACAAATTATGTTTAACCAAATGGAAAGGTGTAAGGAATGTATGATTTAGGATATGGGGGGTTAACAGACATGTAGTAATACAGATGAAATATATAATCACAAAATACCTATGGAATACCAAGAGAGGTCTATTCAACACTCTGTAATAACCTACACGGGAAAGGATCCAAAGATGAATAGATCAATACATTGATATAATAAAACAGATTCTGTACACCTAGAAAAAAACACAGTATTTTTATCAAATTTGCTGTGATAATAAATAAAAATTAAATTAAAAAAACAAACAAGAAGTAAGGAGATGCAAGCCCTTGGGGGTTTTCCCTGCCACATTCCACTCTAATTTGCAGCCTACTAACACGATTTCCAGGAAGGCTCTGTTGCCCAAAAACCCAGAGGTGGAAATGTAGAAATGCTGCCGCCTTGTGGCCATTTCCCACAAGAGCGGCTTTAAACCCACCGCTAACGCTCACTTAACATTCACAAAGACTCAGGGCTGTAAAGGACACCTGCCCTCAAAAAATGTCCTGAGCTAGGGAATGGCCAAAAAAATTCAAAACAGGCAAATGTTTCAAGGAGATAGTATGAAGAGATAAGTTTTACACTCTTCTTCAAAAGAAAGGACAATGGATAAAAGCTCAACATCAGGAATTATTAGGCTCATGCAAATCTAATCTACAAAAAGGTTTCAATTCACACAAGTCAACTACCATCATCAAAAGTTCTACAAACAATACATGCTGAAGGGGTTTTAGAGAACTCTGTACCCTCTAGCTGCTGCTGAGATGTAAAGTGGTAACAGCCAATAATGAGAACAGAAAGGAACTGCGTTTAAAAGTAAAAACTGGGTCTTCCCTGGTTGCACAGTGATTGAGAGTCCGCCTGCAGATTCAGGGGACACGGGTTCATGCCCCGGTCTGGGAAGAGCCCACATGCTGCGGAGCGGCTAGGCCCGTGAGCCATGGCCGGTGAGCCTGCACATCCGGAGCCTGTTCTCCGCAACAGGAGAGGCCGCAACAGTGAGAGGTTCGCTTACCTCAAAAAAAAAACACAAAAAAAGAAAAACAGAGCCACCATTCCATCCAGCATACCCAACGCTAAGCCTCTCAACTGAGAAGACCAGAATCGAGAAGACAGAGTCTGCAACAGCTGCACAGCAGCCATTTTCACAATAGCCAAGATACGGAAGCAACCAAAATGTCCATCAGCAGATGAATGGAAAAACAAGAAGTGCTCCGTGTACACAATGGAATATTAGCCATGGAAAACAATGAAACACTGCCTTTGAGGCACCATAGATGAGCCTAGGGATAATCACAGTTCATGAGGTAAGTCGGAAAGCAAAAGACATATACAATGATATCACTTATAGGCGTTATCTAACAATTGACACAAATGAACATATTTCCACACAGAAAGACACTCACAGACTTAGAAAACAAATTATGCTTATCTAAAAGGAAAGGTGGGGGGAATGGATAAATTAAGATCAGTGTTACCATATGTGTACAGATACCTATTAAATACATATATCAAAAAGACCGACCATATAGCGAGGGAGGTCTACGGAACTACGGAACCCTCTTCAATAACTTACATGGGAAGAGGATCTGTACATCCCTCCCTCTATATATATATATAACGTACAAATGAACCAGATTGTGTACACCTAGGACAAACAATATTCTAATCATTATCCCAATTAAAAAAATTAAAACAATGTACAAGAAGTAATGTGACATAAACTTATTGGGGGTTTTCCTGGCACATTCCATTCTAATTTACAACCTGGGAACATGACTTCCAGAAAGGCTCTGGGGCCCTAGTAAGCAGATTTGGGAATGGAGAAATGCTGCCGCCTTGTGGCCGTTTCCCACAACAGCAGCTTTAAAACCAGTGCTAATGGTCCTTAAGTATTCACACTCATTGCAGGCCTGTAAATGACACCTGGCCTCAAAAAAAAAATCCTGGGATCGAAAATCGACGAAAAAATTCAAAAGAGGGCAACCTTCCAAGAAGACAATTTCAAGAGGTTTATTTTACTCACAGTTTTTTTCTGTTTTTGTTTAACAGAAATCAAAAAATGCGTGGAAAAATGCTGAACATTAGGAATTATTAAAGATATGCAAATACAAATTACAAAATACTATCATCTTACACCAGTCAGAATGGCCATCAGCAAAATTTCTGCAAACAAAAAATGCTGAAGGGGTTGTGGAAAAATGCGTACCCTCCGTTCTAATTGGGACGTGGTAAGAGCCAGTAATGAAAACACAATGGAGGTGCCTTGAAAAGGTAAATATTGAGCTACCATTCAATGAAGCATACCCACTGCTGGGCCTATCGCCTGAGAGGATAACAATCAAAAAGACACAGGCTGGCAATCCTGCACTCCAGCAATAATTACCACAGCCAACACGTGGAAGCAATGAAAATGTCCATCAACAGAAGAATGAAGAAAGAAGAAGTGGTCCATGGACACAATGGAATATTACTCCAATAAAAAATATAAATTCAATTTAAAAGAAAAGTGTAAGTAAGGAGACATTACCTTTGGGGGGTTTATCCGGGCACATTCCACTCTAATTTATAACCAAGAAACACCACTGGCAGGAAGGTCTGTTTCCCAAGTTACCAGAGTGCGGAAAGCCGAAATGCTGCCGCCCTCTGGCCGTTACCTGCAACAGCAGCTTTAAAATCTGTGCTAAGGGTCATATCATATGCACAAGTACTGAAGGGCCTTAAATGAAACCTGCCCTCAAAATGTCTTGAGGGAGGTAATGGCCAAAATATTTCAAAATGTGGCACATACTTCAAGAAAACAATTTGAAGAGGTAAGCTGTATTCACAGCTTGAAGAACAAAGGACATGCCTGAAAGCTCAATTTCAAGGGATTATGAGACTCATGCAAATCCACCCACAAAGAGGTAGCAGCTCACACCAGTCAGAATAAACATTAGCAAAAAAACTACAAACAATAAATGCTGAAGGGGTTGTGGAGAAGTGCATACCATCAACTTTAAGTGGGACTTAACCTTGTAAGAGCCACTAATGAGAATAGAATGGAGGTGCCTTTACAAGGTAAACATTTGGCTACCATATGGTCCAGCAGGCCCACTCCTGGGCCTATAACCGAAGAAGACAGAATTGGAAAGACACAGGCAGGCAAATGTGCATTGCAGCAGTATTACAATAGCCAAGACATGGAAGCAACAAAAAAATCCATCAACAGATGAGTGGACAAAGAACTGGTACATGTACAGATGGAATATTAGCCAAGGAAAAAAATGACACAATGCCATTTGCAGCACCGTACATGAGTCTCGAGGTAATCACGCAACTTGTAGTAAGTCAGAAAGCGAAAGACACATTTCCTAGGATATCACTTAGAGGTGTTACCTAAAAATTGATACCAGTGAAGATATTTCCACTGAGAAAGGCAATCACAGATTCATTAATCAAACTTATGGTTCACGAATGGAAAGGTGTGAGGATTGGATACATAGCGATATTGGGGTTATCATAGATATACAAACACATGTGAAATATATAATCACCAAAGACCTATGGAATACCAATAGAAGACTCCTCAACATTGTGTCATAACCTACATGG
Organism: Pseudorca crassidens; assembly: GCF_039906515.1. NCBI lineage: Eukaryota > Metazoa > Chordata > Mammalia > Artiodactyla > Delphinidae > Pseudorca > Pseudorca crassidens. The sequence continues at coordinate 48,214,906 of NC_090309.1, forward strand.
GAAAAGAATCTGAAGAAGAATAGATATATTTATATATGTAAAAGAACCACATCTCCCACACCTAGAACAACCAAAAGTAATCAAAGTTGCTGTGATAAAAAATAAAAATTAAATTTAAAAAAAACGAAGAAGAAGTAGTGAAACATAAACATAAGGGGCTTTTTCCTGGCACATTCCATTCTAATTTACAACCTAGAATATGACTTCCCTTAAGGCTCTGTTGACCTAGTAACCAAACTTGTTAAGGAGAACTGATGCCACCTTGTGCCTGTTTCACACAACAGCAGCTCTAAACCCAGCGCTAATCTTTACTTGATATTCAAAATAATTCCAGACCTGTAAATGACACCTGCCCTCTAAACAAACTTTTGGGTAATAAATCGAGCAAAAAACTCAAAAAACATGCACATTTCAAAATGACAATTTCAAGAGGCATATTTTACACACATTTTGTCTTCTCTTTCTTTTTTTCTGTTAAAAATAAGGGCATTGAAAAATGCTAAACATCAGAATTAATAAAGCCATGCAAATCCAATCTACAAAAACTTTCACCTCACAGCCGTCAGAATGATCATCAGCAAAAAGTCTACAAAGAATAAATGCTGAAGGGGTTTCAGAGAACTGCGTACCCTCTAGCTGCTGTTGGGATGCAACCTGGTAAGAGCCAGTAGTGAGAATAGAATGGAGGTGCATTTAAAGGTAGAAATTGAGCTACCATGTTATCTGGTAGGCCCATTGATGGGCCTATGTCCTGAGTAGACCAGAATCAAAAAGACACAGGCTGGCAATCCTGCACTCTAGCAACATGTACCATAGCCAAGACTTGGAAGAAACCAAAATGTCCGTCAAGAGAAAAATGCAACAAGAAGTGGTCAATGTACACAATGGAATATTAGCCATGGAAAACTATGAAACAGTGCCGTTGGCAGCATCATACTAGGATCTAGACATAATCACCCAACTTGAAGTAAGAAAGAAACCACAAGACATCACTTATAGGTGTTACCTAAAAATTGATACCCATGAAATTATTGCCAAGAGAAGGACACTCATAGATTCAGAAAAACAAATTATGTTTAACCAAATGGAAAGGTGTAAGGAATATATGAATTGGGATGCGGGGGTTAACTGACATGTAGTAATACATATGAAATATATAATCACAAAATACCTATGGAATACCAAGAGAAGTTTACTCAACACTCTGTAATAACCTACACGGGAAAGGATCCAAAGATGAATAGATCAATACATAGATATAATGAACCAGATTCTGTACATCTAGAACAAACACAATATTTTTATCAAATTTGCTGTGATAATAAATAAAAATTAAATTTAAAAAACAAACAAGTAAGGAGATATAAGCTCTTGGGGGTTTGAGCTGGCACATTCCACTCTAATTTGCAGCCTACTAACACGATTTCCAGGAAGGCTCTGTTGCCCAAAAACCCAGAGTTGGAAATGTAGAAATGCTGCCGCCTTGTGGTCGTTTCCCGCAAGAGCGGCTTTAAACCCACCGCTAACGCTCACTTAACATTCACAAGGACTCAGGGCTGTAAAGGACACCTGCCCTCAAAAAATGTCCTGAGCTAGGGAATGGCCAAAAAAATTCAAAACAGGCAAATGTTTCAAGAAGATATTATGAAGTAGTAAGTTTTACTCACTCTTTTTCAAAAAAAGGAAAATGGATAAAAGCTCAACATCAGCAATTATTAGACTCATGCAAATCTAATCTACAAAAATGTTTCAACTCACACAAGTCAACTACCATCAGCCAAAAGTCAACAAACAATAAATGCTGAAGGAATTTTTAGAGAAATGTGTACCCTCTAGCTGCTGCTGAGATGTAAAATGGTAACAGCCAATAATGAGAACAGAAAGGAGCTGCGTTTGAAAGTAAAAATTGAGCCACCATTCCATCCAGCAGACCCCCCGGTGAGCCTCTCACCTGAGAAGACCAGAATCAAGAAGACACAGGCTGCAAGAGCAGCACTGCAGCCATTTTCACAATAGCCAAGACACAGAAGCAACCAAAATGTCCATCAACAAATGAATGGATAAAGAAGTGGTCCATGTACACAATGGAATATTAGCCATGGAAATAATGAAACACTGCTCTTTGTGGCACCATAAATGAACCTAGAGATAACCACAGAACATGAGGTAAATAGGAAAGCGAAGACATATATCCTATGATATCACTTATAGGTGTTATCTAACAACTGACACATATAAACATATTTCCACAGAGAAAGACACTCACAGACTTAGGAAAAAAAAACTGTGCTTATCTAAAATGAAAAATGGGGGGAATGGATAAATTAAGATCAGGTTTACCATAGGTGTACAAATACATATTAAATACATGTATCAAAAAGACCGACCATATAGCAAGGGAGGTCTACGGAACACTCTGCAGTAATTTACATGGGAAGAGGATCTGTGTGTGTATATATATATATATATATATATATATATATATATACACATATATATATATATATATATATATATATATAATGTACAAATGAACCAGATTGTGTACACCTAGGACAAACAACATTGTAATCATTACCCCGATTAATAAAATTAAAACAACGAACAAGAAGTAATGTGACATAAACTTATGGGGGCTTTTGCTGGCTCATTCCATTCTAATATAAAACCTGGGAACACGACTTGCAGAAAGGCTCTGCAGCCCTAGTAACCAGATTTGGGAAATGGAGAAATGCTGCCCCCTTGTGGCCGTTTCCCACAACAACTAAAACCAGTGCTAATGGTCACTAAATATTCACACTTATTGCAGCCCTGTAAATGACACCTGCTCCCCCCCAAAAAAATCCTGGGGTCGAAAATAGACCCAAAAATTCAAAAGAGGGCAACCTTCCAAGGAGGCAATTTCAAGAGGTTTATTGTACTCACAGTTTTTTTCTTTTTTGTTTAACAGAAATTAAACTGGCATAGAAAAATGCTGAACATTAGGAATTATTAAAGACATGCAAATCCAAATTACAGAAACCTATCAGCTCACACCAATCAGAATGGCCATCAGCAAAAATTCTGCAAACAATAAAGGCTGAAGTGGTTGTGGAGAAATGCGGACCATTGGTTCTAAGTGGGACGTGGTAAGAGCCAGTAATGAAAACACAATGGATGTGCCTTGAAAAGGTAAACATTGAGCTACCATTCAATCAAGCATACCCACTGCTTGTCCTATCGCCTGAGAGAATAAGAATCAGAAAGGCACAGGCTGGCAATCCTGCACTCCAGCCATATTTACTATAGCCAACACTTGAAAGCAATGAAAATGTCCATCAACAGAGGAATGCAGAAAGAAGAAGTGGTCCATGTACACAATGGAATATTACTCCAATAAAAAGTATAAATTCAATTTTTAAAAAAAAACAGAAGGAGACATTAGCTTTGGGGGGTTTATCCGGGCACATTCCACTCTAATTTATAACTGAGGAACACCCCTGGCAGGAAGGTCTCTTTCCCTAGTTACCAGAGTGGGGAAAGCAGAAATGCTGCTGCCCTCTGGCCATTACCTGCAACAGCAGCTTTAAAACCTGTGCTAATCGTCACTTCATATGCACAAGTACTGGAGGGCTGTAAATGTAACCTGCCCTCAAAATGTCTTGAGGGAGGTAATGGCCAAAATACTTCCAAATGTGGCACAGACTTCAAAAAACAATTTGGAGAGGTAAGCTGTACTCACTGTTTGAAAACAAAGGACATGCCTGAAAGCTCAATTTGAAGGGATTATGAGACGCATGCAAATCCAACCACAGTTTTCATGACTAGAGGAGAGTCTAGAAATAATCATATTACATTAAGTCAAAAGTGTATGATATATATCCTATAATATAATTTATAGATGTTATCTTAAGATTCCTACAAATGAACATATTTCCAAAGGAAAAGACACTCAGAGACGTATAAAACAAACTAATGGTTAACAAAAATGAAAGGTGGGAGGGTGGATAAATTAGGATTATGGGGTTAACATACATACACTAATGTATGTTTTATGTATATAAACTTATAACATATAAAATATATAAATTATATAATCACTAATACATATAAATTACATAAACACCTACCAAATACCAAGGGAGGTCTACTCAACACTCTGTAATAACCTACATGGTAACAGGATCCAAAGACGAACAGATATATGTATGAAAAATTGATCAGAATCGGTACACCCAGAGAATCACAACACCCTAATAAAATTTACTCCGATATGGGCTTCCCTGGTGGCCTAGTGGTTGAGAATCTGCCTGCCAATGCAGGGGACACGGGTTCAAGCCCTGGTCTGGGAAGATCCCACATGCCGCGGAGCAACTAGGCCCGTGAGCCACAACTACTGAGCCTGCGTGTCTGGAGCCTGTGCTCTGCAGCAAAAGAGGCCGCGATAGTGAGACGCCGTGCACCGCAATGAAGAGTGGCACCCACTTGCCGCAACTAGAGAAAGCCCTCGCACTGAAACGAAGACCCAACACAGCCATAAATAAATAAATAAATAAATAAATATTAAAGGCAAAGAAGAAAGGGGAAATTGTAGATAGAGTAAGGATCTAGTTTAAAAAACATTACTCCGATGAAAAACATAAAATAAATTTAAAAAACAAACATAAGTAGGAGACATAAGCTTTTGGGAGTTTGTCCTGGAACATTCCACTACAATTTGCAACCTAGGAACACAACTTCCAGGAAGACTCTCCTGCCCTTGTAACCAAAGCTGGGAATGTAGAAATCTGCCGCCTTGTGGCCAATTCCCGCAACAGCAGCTTTAATTCCAGTGCTATTGGTCACTCAATATTCACAAGGACTGCAGGGCTTTAAATGAGACCTGCCCTCAAAAAATATCCTGCTGTCAGGAATAGACATTAATATTCAAAACAGTAGAAAATCTGGAGAAGACAATTCAAGAGGTAAATTTCCTCACAGTGTTTTTTTAAAGGAAATGAAAAAATGTTCAACATCAAGAATTATTAGGGAAATGCAAATTTAAATTACAAAAAGGCATCACCTCACAATACTCTGAATGGCCATCAGAAAAAAATGTCTGCAAACAATAACTGCTGAATGGGTTTCCGAGAATGGATACACCCCTATGCTGTTGCGGGGATGTAAACTGGTAATAGCCACTAATCAGAACAGAATGAAGGTGCCTTTAAAAGTTAACAATCGGGGCTTCCCCGGTGACGCAGTGGTTGGGAGTCCGCCTGACGATGCAGGGGACACAGGTTCGTGCCCCGGTCCGGGAGGATCCCGCGTGCCGCGGAGCGGCTGGGCCCGTGAGCCATGGCCGCTGGGCCTGCGCGTCCGGAGCCTGTGCTCCACAGCGGGAGACGACACAACAGTGAGAGGCCCGCGTACCACCAAAAAAAAAAAAAGTTAACAATTGAGCTACTATGTGATCCTGCCAAACCACTAATGGGCCTGTAACCCGAGAACACCAGAATTGAGAAAGACACAGGTAACCAAAAGTGCTCTTCAGCGATACTTACAATAGCCAGATATGGATGCAAGCAAAATGTCCAAGTACAGATGAATGGACAAAGAAGTGGTACATGTACACAATCGAATATTAGCCATGGAAAAGATGAAACAATGCCTTTTGCAGCACCACTGATGAACCTGGGGGTAATCATACTATGTAAAGTAAGTCACAGAAAGACAAATATCCGATGATATCATTTACAGTGTAATCTAAAAACTGATACCCATGAGCATATTTCCACTGAGAATGACCCATACAGACTTTGAAAAAGGTGAAAGGAATGGAGAAATTAGGATGTTGGGGTTAACATGCATTTAATAATTCATATAAAATATATAATCAAGAAGGACCTACTGGATGCCAAGGGAGGTCTACTCAACTCTCTCTAATAACCAACCTGGGAAATAATCTAAACCTGTTTAGATATATGTATACGTATGAATGAACCAGATTCTGTACACCTAGAACAAATACAACATTGTAATCAAAGTTACTCTGATAAGGAATAAAAAGTAAATTCAACAAGAAGTAATGTGACACAAGATTTTGGGTATTTGTCCTGGCACTTTACACTCCAATTTACAACCTAGGAAGAGGAATTCCACTAAGCCTCTGTTTTCCCTAGAAATCAAGTTGAGTATGAATAAATTCCGCTGCCTTGTTGCCCTTTACTACAACTGCAACTTTAAAAACAATGTTTATGGGTACTTAATATTCACAAGGACTGTTGGGCTGTAAATGACACCCACAATCAGGAAATGTCCAGGGGTGGGCAAGCAAAATAAATTCCAAAGGAACAGACTTTCAAACTCCTATTTCAATAGGTAAATTTTTCACTGTTTAAAAGAAAAGCACTTGAAAAGATGCTCTAATTCCTGTATTATTAGCCTCATGGAAATCAAAACTACAATGAGGGATCACTTCACATGAGTAAGAATAGCCATCATCGAAAAGTCTACAAACAATAAATGCTTGAGAGGTTGTAGAAAAAAAGGGAACCCTCCTATGCTGCTGTTTGGATCTAACGTGGTAACAGCCACTATAAATAACAGTATGGAGGTGCCTTTACAAGGTAAAATTAGAGGTACCATATGATCCAGCAGTCCCACTCCCAGGCATATAACAGGAGAAAACCAGAATTGGAAAACACACATGCACCCATATGTGTACCACAGCACAATTTACAATGTCTAAGACATGGAAGCAACCAAAATATCCATCAGCAGATGGATGGATAAAGAAGTGGTACATGTTCACAGTGAAATATTACTCAGAAATGAAAAAGAATGAAGGAATGCCATTTGCAGCATCATGGATAGAATTAGAGATAATCATACTAAGTGAAGTAAGTAAGTCAGAAAGAGAAAGTCAAATATCATATGATGCTACTTATATCTGAAATTTAAAAATTGATACCAATGAACTAATTTACAAGAGAGAAACAGGGACTTTCCAGGTGGTCCAATGGTTAAGAATCTGAGCTTCCACTTCAGGGGGCATGGGTTCGATCCCTGGTGTTGGGAGAACTAATATCACACATGCCTCGTAGTACAGCCAAAAAAATAAAATAAAACAGAGAGAAACAGACTCACAGAATTAGAAAACAAACTTATGGTTACCCAATGAGAAAAGTGGGCAGAAGGAATAAATCAGGAGGCTGGGGAAAATATTTACACACTAATACATATAAAATAGATTATCAACAAGGACCTATTGTATAACAAAGGGAAGTCTATTCAACACTCTCTAATAACCTATATGGAAAAAGAATCTGAAGATGAATAGACATATGAATATGTTTACTGAACATAACTGAACAAGATTCTGTATGCCTACCACAAACAGAATATTTTATATCAACTTTACTTCAATAAAAAAGAAAAATTAAATTAAAACAAAAACAAGAAGTAACAAAACAGAAGATTTTGGGTGTTTGTTCTGCCACAGCCCACACTAATTTACAATCCAGGAGCCCGTCTTCCACAGTGGGTCTGGTTACCCAAGTAACCAGAGAGGGGCATGAAGGAAATCCTACCGCCTGTGCCCATTTCCACAACAGCAACTTTAAAATATGTGCTTATGGACACTTAATATTCACAAGGACTGCCAGGGTGTAAATGACACCTGCCCTTTAACAAATGTCCTGTGGTAGTTATCGAACAAAAATTCAAAATAGTCAGACTTTCAAAAAGCCAATGTCAACTGTAACTTTTTCTCACAGTGTTTAGAGAAAACACATGCAAAGATGCTCAACACCTCGAATTATTAGACACATGCAAATCAAAACCACAACAAGGTATCACCTTGCACAGTCAGAATGGCCATCATCAAAAAGTTTACAAACCATAAATGCTGGAGAGGACATGGAGAAAAGGGAACCCTCCTATGCTGTTGGTGAGATGTAAGCTGGTAACAGCCACTATAAAGCACAGTATGGAGATGCCTTTAAAAAGTCAAAATAGAGCTACCATATCATCCAGCAGTCCTACTTCTGGGCATACATCAGCAGAAAGCCAGAATTCAAAAAGACAAATGCACCCAAACCCAAACATGCACTGCAGCACTATTTACAATAGCCAAGACATGGAGGCAACCAAAATGTCCATCAACAGATGAATGGATAATGAAAAAGTGGTACATGTACACAATCAAATATTACTCAAAAATGAAAAAGCATGATCATCTCTAGGTCCATACCTGTTGCTGCAAATGGCAGTATTTCATTCTAAGTGAAGTAAGTCAGATAGAAAAAGACAAATATCATATGATATCACTTATAGTGGAGTCTAAAAAGTGATAGAAATGAACAAATTTATAATACAGAACCAACAGACTTCAGACATCCTTCAGGGAAAAAAATTTTTAATCTGTTACCAATCATTAAATGTCAACCTGAAAAATGTTAGCAATAAATAACATTGTAAAGGTATTAATTCTCCCCAAATTAACCTATACCAGGCATTAGCAAACTAAACCTGGAGATCACATCCAGCCTATCACCTTCTTTTGTAAATTAAATTTAATGAATGACCCACAAGAAAACCCATAATGAGAAGTCACGTCACACCTCTCTACGTGGCTATTATTCCAAAGTCTACAAATATGAAATGTTGTTCATGACACGGAGAAGGGAGTCCTAGTACACTGTTGGTGGGACTGTAAATTGGTACACCCACTATGAAAAGAATACGGAGGTCCTGAGAAAAACTAAAAGAACTATCATATTAGGCAACAATTCCACTGCTTGGTACATGTCCAAAGAAAATGAAGACACCAATTTGACAAGATACAGGCATCCCAATGTTCATAGCAGCATTATTTACAATTGCCAACATATGGAAGCAAACTAAATGTCCATCAACAGATGAGTGGATAAAGAAGATGTGGTATGTATACACAATAGACTATTGCTCAGCCATTAAAAAGGATCAAATTCTGCCACTTGCAACAACGTGGATAGGCCTAGAATATTTATACCTACTTAAATAAGTTAGAGAAAGACAAATACTCTATGTTCTCACTTCTCTGTAGAATCTAAAAATGCAAGAAAGGAATGTATATAACAAAACAGAAATAGACTCACAGAGAACAAATTAGTGGTTACTGGTGAGGCAAGTGAAGGGGGGAGGGAAATACAGTAGTTTGTTTCTCTAAATCCAATACCCCTATGTATGAAATAAACAAACAAGGATATATAGTACAACACAGGGAAATATAGCCATTATTTTGTGATCACTTTAGTGATCTATAAAAATATTCAATCCATATGTTGTACCCCTGAGACCAATGTAATATTGTAAATCAAATATACTTCAATTTAAATAATCCATAGGGTGGCTGAATGGATTAAAGGACGTTTAATTATACTGTGTACAAGAGATTCATGCTAACTTCTAATCCATATATAGCATAAAATTGAATGATTGGAAAAAAACACTCCATGAAATGATACTTGCCTGACAAGTCTATTATCAGGTTAAAAGACTTGAAGTCAAACCTCTCAAAGGAAAGAAGGTTATCATATAATGATAAGTGGATTAATTCATCAAGAAATCATGACAATTATAAATATGTATGTATCCAGCTTTGGAGCCTCTCAACATATAAAGAATATATTAACCCACCTGAAGGGGAAAATGTGCAGAAATAAAATAATGGTAAGAAACATCGATACCCAACTTTCAACACTGTATAGATCACCTGGACAGAATATCAATCAGGAAACACTGAACTTGAACACACACTTGATATCAAATGAACCTAACATACATCTACAGTATGTTCCACTCAACAGCAGCAAACTTTCCATTGTTCTTAAGTACACATAGAACATTGCCTAGGGTAGATCCTATGTTAAGCCACAAAACAAGTCTTCAAAAATCCAAGAATATTGAAATCATATCAAGAATCATTTCCAACCACAATGGTATGAAACTGAAATTCAATATTAAACAGAATAATTGAAAATTCAAGAACACTTAGAAAGTGAACAATAAGCTCCTGAATAGCCAATGCATACAGGAATAAATCAAAAGGGAAATTTAAAAGAAATCTTAAAGCAAACAAAATTGGAAACACAAAGTACCTAAATTTATGGAATACAGGAACAAGACTGCAATTCAAAGAGTTATGTTTACAGTAATAAATGCATATATTTTCAAAGAATTCTTGAGAGGGGATCAAGAAGATAGAGTAGGAAGATACTGAGCTCCCCTCATGCCACGGACACACCCAAATTACAACAACTTACACGGAAATTATCTCTGAAGACTAGCAGGGAACGTTTTCCACAACTCAAGATATAAGGAAGGAGAAACCACAAGGCAGGTAGGAGGACTGGAAACACAGTCTAATTGGAACCCACACATGGAGCACAGTGACCCACAGCTGGAAGATATCACAATTGCACAGGTCCTCCACATGGAGGGAAGGGTCTGAGCCTGGCATCAGGCTGCTCAGCCCAGGGTTCCTGCACTGGAAGAAAAGAACACAGCAGGTCTGGCTTTGAAAACCTGCAGGGCTTATTTTCAGGAAAGCTGGAGGCTAAAGAAAACTGAGACTTTGCTCTCATAGGGCACACACAAATCTCACATGTTCTCAGTCCCTGTACAGAGCCAATAGTGTGAAAGACACGTGTGTCAGACCCACTTGCTAATCTCGGAGAGCTTCTTGGAAAGGCAAGAGGCAGCTGGGACTCCCGCTAGGAACTGAGACATTGGCAAGCAACATTTTAGAGTCTTCCCTGGAACTGATTAGAATCAGGGGCCTGCCCCATTTACCACCATGCCCATAGCACTCCTGCACCAGAGGCCTCACAACCAGACACACTGGGGGCCTACCCTGTCTGCCTGTACACCTGGAGCACCACACAGCCACCCATAACGGAGGGCTGCCTGGGTTATCAGCACACCCATGGCAATCACATACAGGGGCTCACAGCCATTTAGGCCAGGGTCCAACACCGCCTACCAGCTTGTCTACAGCAGTTGGCCTTGCCGTAAGAGAGAGGTTTGTGCAGCCCACACAGGGGACAACGTTGGAGCATGTGGCTCTGCTGGCCAGAGTACAATGCGCTGCTGGGCCCTATCAGTCATCTCCTATATAAGGCCACTTTTCTGAGACCCGGGAATGTAACAACCTGAACCTAATGAATAGAAATGCACAGAGAATTAGGAAACATAAGGAAATAGAGGAATATGTTACAAATGAAGTAACAAGACACGACATCAGAAAAAGAACTAAATAAAACAGGGATAAGCATTCTACCCGATAAAAAAAGTGTTCACAGTAATGATTATAAAGATGCTCACCCAAGTCAGGAGAAGAATAGATGGACATAGTGAGAATTTCAACAAAGAGTAATAACATGTCAAAAAGAACCAAACATTGAACAATACAATAAAAGAGCTTAAAACACACACACACACACACACACACACACACACACACACACACACACACAGACGAGAGAAGCCACATTATATTATATGATACGGAAGAACAGATCAGTGAAATGGAAAACAGAGTAGTGAAAATCACCCAAACTGAATAGTACAAAGAAAAAACAAGACTATAGGTAAAGGGACCTCTGAGACAATATCAAGTATATTAACATGAGCATTACAGGGGTCCCAGAACGAGGAGAAGAGAGAAACGGGCAGAGAACTTATTAGAGGATATAGTAACTGATAACTTTCCTAACCTGGGGAAGGAAACACACAACCAGGTCCAGGAAACACAGAGTCCCAAACAAGATGAAGACAAACAGGTCCACACCAAGACATATTATAAAGCACCAAAAATTTAAAAATTTAAGAGGGATCACAGAAGCAGTGAAATAAAAGAGTCTAGTTATGTTCAAGGTATTCCCATAAGACTGTCAGATGACTTCTCAGCAGAATTTGCAGACTAGGAAGGAATGATAGGATATATTCAATGGGCTAAAAAGAAAAAGTCTACAACAGGAATACCCTACCAGCAAGATTATGATTCTGAATTGAAAGAGAGGTCTTCCCTGATGGCACAGTGGTTGAGAATCTGCCTGCCAATGCAGGGGACACGGGTTCGAGCCCTGATCCAGGAAGATCCCACACGCCACAGAGTAACTAAGCCTGTGTGCCACAACTACTGAGCCTGTGCTCTAGACCCCATGAGCCACAACTACTGAGCCCACGAGCCACAACTACTGAAGCCTGAGCACCTAGAGCCCATGTTCCGCAACAAGAAGAGCCACCACAATGAGAAGCCCGTGCACAACAACGAAGAGTAGCCTCCACTTGCCACAACTAGAGAAAAGCCCACGCACTGCAATGAAGACCTAACACAGCCAAAAATAAATAAATCAATCAATCTATGGAAAAAAAGAGAATTGAAGGAGAGATCAAGAGTTTCCCAGACTAGCAAAAGCTAAAAGAGTTCATTACTAATAAACCAGATTTATACGCAATGTTGAAGGAATTTACTTAAGCTTAAAAGAAGTCTCACTAATTATTGATAATAACAAGAAAACAAACAAAAGTAAAAATCTCATTGCAAAAGTATACATAGAGTAAGGGTAGTAGACAAAACATTTATTAAGCTTCTGTAAAGAATAAAAGACAGGGCTTCCCTGGTGGCGCAGTGGTTGAGAGTCTGCCTGCCAATGCAGGGACACAGGTTCGTGCCCCGGTTTGGGAAGATCCCACATGCCATGGAGCGGCTGGGCCCGTGAGCCATGGATGCTAAGCCTGCACGTCTGGGGCCTGTGCCCTGCAACAGGAGAGGCCACAACAGTGAGAGCCCAGCGTACCGCAAAAAAAAAATAATAATAATAATAATACACTAGAAGGAATCAATAGCAGAATAACTGAGGCAGAAGAACGGATAACTGACCTGGAAGCAGAAAGGTGGAATTCACTGCTGTGGAACAGAATAAAGAAAAAAGAATGAAAAGAAATGAAGACAGCCTAAGAGACCTCTGGGACAACATTAAAGGCAACAACAATTGTGTTATAGGGGTCCCAGAAGGAGAAGAGAGAGAGAAAGGACCTGAGAAAATATTTGAAGAGATTATAGTCGAAAACTTCCCTAGCATGGGAAAGGAAATAGCCACCCAAGTCCAGGAAGCACAGAGAGTCCCAGGCAGGATAAACCCAAGGAGAAAAATGGCGAGACACATAGCAATCAAATTGACAAAAATTAAAGACAAAGAAAAATTATTGAAAGCAACAAGGGAAAAATGGCAAATAACATACAAGGGAACTCCCATAAGGTTAACAGCTGATTTCTCAGCAGAAACTCTAAAAACCAGAAGGGAGTGGCATGATACACTTAAAGTGATGAAAGGGAAGAAACTACAACAAAGATTGCTCTACCCAGCAAGGATCTCATTCAGATTCGATGGAGAAATCAAAAGCTTACAGACAAGCAAAAGCTAAGAGAACTCAGCACCACAAAACCAGCTCTACAACAAATGCTAAAGGAACCTCTCTAAGTGGGAAACACAAAAGAAGAAAAGGATATACAAAAACAAACCCATAACAATTAAGAAAATAGTAATAGGAACATACATATTGATATTTACCTAAAATGTGAATGGATTAAATGCTCCAACCAAAAGACACAGGCTTGCTGAATGGATACAAAAACAAGATCCATATATATGCTGTCTATAAGAGACCCATTTCAGACCTAGGGACACATACACACTGAAAGTGAGGGGATGGAAAGGATATTCCATGCAAATGAAAATCAAAAGAAAGCTGGAGTAGCAATACTCATATCAGATAAAATAGACTTTAAAATAAAGAATGGGGCTTCCCTGGTGGCACAGTGGTTGGGAGTCCGCCTGCTGATGCAGGGGACATGGGTTTGGGCACTGGTCCGGGAAGATCCCACGTGCAGCGGAGCAACTAATCCCATGGGCCACGACTACTGAGCCTGCGCTCTAGAGCCCACGAGCCACAGTGGCTGAAGCCCATGCGCCTGGAGCCCATGCTCTGCAGCAAGAGAGGCCACCACAATAAGAAGCCCGCACACCACAACGAAGGCCCAACACAGCCAAAAATAAATAAATACAATAAATAAATTTTAAAAAAATAAAGAAAGAATGTTACAAGAGACAAGGAAGGACACTACATAATGATCAAGGGATCAATCCAAGAAGAAGATACAACAATTATAAATATATATGTATCGAACATAGGAACACCTCAATACATAAGGCAACTGCTAACAGCTGTAAAAGAGGAAGTCGACAGTGACACAATAATAGCAGGGGACTTTAACACTTTACTTATACCAATGGAGATCATTCAGTCAGAAAATTAATAAGGAAACACAAGCTTTAAATGACACAATAGACCGAATAGATTTAATTGATATTTATAGGACATTCCATCCAAAAACAGCAGATTACACATTCTTCTCAACTGCACACAGAACATTCTCCAGGATAGATCACATCTTGGGTCACAAATAAAGCCTCAGTAAATTTAAGAAAACTGAAATCATATCAAGCATCTGTTCCGACAACAAGGCTGTAAGATTAGAAATCAATTACAGGGGGAAAAAAACGTAAAAAACAAAAACACATGGAGGCTAAACAATACGTTACTAAATAACCAAGAGATCACTGAAGAAATAAAAGAGGAAATTAAAAACTACCTAGAGACAAATGACAACAAAAACATGATGATCCAAAACCTATGGGATGCAGCAAAAGCAGTTCTAAGAGGGAAGTTTATAGCAATACATGCCTACCTCAAGAAACAAGAAAAATCTCAAATAAACAATCTAACCTTACACCTAAAGGAATTAGAGAAAAAAGAACAAAACCCAAAGTTAGTAGAAGGAAAGAAATCATAAAGATCAGAGCAGAAATAAATGAAATAGAAACATAGAGAACAATAGCAAAGATCAATAAAACTAAAAGCTGGTTCCTTGAGAAGATAAACAAAAAATGATAAACCTTTAGCCAGACTCAAGAAAAAGAGGGAGAGGGCTTCCCTGGTGGTGCAGTGGTTGAGAGTCCGCCTGCCGATGCAGGGGACACGGGTTCATGCCCTGGTCTGGGAAGATCCCACATGCAGCGGAGCAGCTGGGCCTGTGAGCCATGGCTGCTGAGCCTGCATGTCTGGAGCCTGTGATCCGCAATGGGAGAGGCCACAACAGTGAGAGGCCTGCATACCACAAAAAAAAAAACAAAAGAAAGAAAAAGGGGGAGAGGACTCAAATCAATAAAATTAGAAATGAAAAAGGAGAAATTGTAACAGACACCACAGAAATACAAAGCATCCTAAGACACTACTACAAGCAACTCTATGCCAATAAAATGGACAACCTGGAAGAAGTGGATAAATTCTTAGAAAGGTATAACCTTCCAAGACTGAACCAGGAAGAAACAGAAAATATGAACAGACCAATCACAAGTAATGAAATTGAAACTGTGATTGAAAATTTTCCAACAAACAAAAGTCCAGAACCAGATGGCATCAGAGGTGAATTCTATTAAATATTTAGACAAAAGCTAACATCCAACCTTCTCAAATTCTTCAGAAATCTGCAGGGAAAGGAACACTCCCAAACTCATTCTATGAGGCCGCCATCACCCTGATACCAAAACCAGACAAAGATACTACAGAAAAAGAAAATTAGAGACCAATATCACTGATGAATATAGATGTAAAACTCCTCAACAAAATACTAGGAAACAGAATTGAACAACACATTAAAAGGATCATACACCATGATCAGGAGGGGTTTATCCCAGGGATGCAAGAATTCTTCAATATACACAAATCTATCAATCTGATACACCATATTAACAAGTTGTAGAATAAAAATATGATCATCCCAATAGATGCAGGAAAAGCTTTTGACAAAATTCAACACCCACTTATGATAAAAAGTCTCCAAAAAGTGGGCACAGAGGGAATCTACCTCAACATAATAAATGCCATATATGACAAACCCACAGCAAACATCATTCTCAATGGTGAAAAACTAAAAGCATTTCCTCCAAGATCAGGAACAAGACAAGGATGTCCATTCTCACCACTATTATTCAACATAGTTTTCAAGTCCTAGACACAGCAGTCAGAGAAGAAAAAGAAATAAAAGGAATACAAATTTGAAAAGAAGAAGTAAAATTGTCACTGTTTGCAAATGACACGATACTATAAAAAGTGAATCCTAAAATAGCCACCAGAAAACTACTAGAGCTAATCAATGAATTTGATAAACCTGCAGGATACAAAATTAATGCACAGAAATCTCTTGCATTCCTCTACACTAACAATGAAAGATCAGAAAGAGAAATTAAGGAAACAATCCCATTCACCATTGCAACAAAAATAATAAAATATGTAGGAATGAACCTACCTAAGGAGGTAAAAGACCTGTACTCAGAAAACTATAAGACGCTGCTGAAAGAAATCAAAGATGATATAAACAGATGGAGGTATAAATCATGTTCCTGGATTAGAAGAATCAATATTGTGGAAATGACTATACTACACAAAGCAATCTACAGATTCAATGCAATCCCTATCAAATTACCAGTGGCATTTTCTACAGAACTAGAAGAAAAAAATCTTAAAATATGTATGGAGACACAAAAGACCCCCAGTAGCCAAAGCAGTCTTGAGGGAAATTAAAAGAGCTGGAGAAATCAGAATTCCTGACTTCAGATTATACTACAAAGCTATAGTAATCAAGATTATACAGTACTGGCACAAAAACAGAAATACAGATCAATGGAACAGGATAGAATGCCAGAGATAAACCTACGTACCTATGGCTAACTCATCTATGACAAAGGAGGCAAGGATATACAATGGAGAAAAGACAGTCTCTTCAGTAAGTGGTGCTGGGAAAACTGGACAGCTACACATAAAAGAATGAAATTAGAACACTCCATAACACCATACACAAAAATAAACTCAAAATGGATTAGAGATCTAAATGTAAGACCAGACACTATAAAACTCTTAGAGGAAAACACAGGCAGAACACTCTGACATAAATCACAGCAAGATCCTTTTTGACCCACCTCCTTGAGAAATGGAAGTAAAAAGAAAAATAAACAAATGGGACCTAATGAAACTTAAAAGCTTTTGCACAGCAAAGGAAAACAAACAAGACGAAAAGACAACCCTCAGAATGGGAGAAAATGTTTGCAAATGAAACAACTGACAAAGGTTTAATCTCCAAAATTTAAAAGCAGCTCATGTAGCTCAATATGACAAAAACAAACAACCCAATCCAAAAATGGGCAGAAGACCTAAATAGACATTTCTCCAAAGAAGATATACAGATTGCCAACAAACACATGAAAGGATGCTGAACATCACTAATCATTAGAGAAATGCAAAACAAAACTACAATGCATTATCACCTCACAGCAGTCAGAATGGCCATCAACAAAAATCTACAAACAGGGCTACCCTGGTGGCTCAGTGGTTGAGAGTCCGCCTGCCGATGCAGGGGATACGGGTTCGGGCCTTGGTCTGGGAAGATCCCACATGCCGTGGAGCGGCTGGGCCCGTGAGCCATGGCCGCTGAGCCTGTGCTCCACAATGGGAGAGGCCCATGTACGCAAAAAAAAAAAAAAAAAAAATCTACAAACAATAAATGCTGGAGAGGCATTTATTGGAGAAAAGGGAACCCTCTTGCACGATTGGTGGGAATGTAAATTGATATAGCCACTAGGGAGAACAGTATGGAGGTTCCTTAAAAAACTAAAAATAGAAGTACCATCGACCCAGCAATCCAACTACTGGGCATTTTCCCTGAGAAAACCATAATTCAAAAAGAGTTATGTACAACAATGTTCATTGCAGCTCTATTTACAATAACCAGGACATGGAAGCAACCTAAGTGTCCATCGACAGATGAATTGATAAAGAAGATCTGGCACATATATACAATGGAATATTCCTCAGCCATAAAAAGAAACAAAACTGAGTTATTTGTAGTGAGGTGGATGGACTTAAGTCAGTCCTACACAGTGAAGTAAGTCAGAAAGAGAAAAAAATACCATATGCTAACACAGATATATGGAATCCAAAGGAAAAAAAAAGTTTATGAAGAACCTAGGAACAGGACAGGATTAAGAACACAGACGTAGAGAAAGGACTTGAGGACACGAGGAGGGGGAATGGTAAGCTGGGATGAAGTGGGAGAGTAGCATGGACATATATACATTACCAAATGTAATATCAAGAGCTACGGGAAAGCAGCCACATAGCACAGGGAGATCAGCTCGGTGCTTTGTGACCACATAAAGGGGTGGGATACAGAGGGTGGGAGGGAGATGAAAGAGGGAGGGGATATGGTGATATATGTATATGTATAGCTCATTCCCTTTGTTATACAGCAGAAACTAACACTCCATTGTAAATCAATTATACTCCAATAAAGGTGTAGAAGGAAAAAAAAAAAGCCGAGAGATAAACCTACACACCTATGGTCAACTAATCTATGACAAAGGAAGCAAGACTATACAGTTGAGAAAAGACAGTCTCTTCAATCAGTGGTCCTGGGAAAAATGGACAGCTACATGTAAAAGAATGAAATTAGAACACTCCCTAACACCATACACAAAAATAAATTCTAAATGGATTAGAGACCTAAATGTAAGACCGGACAGTATAAAACTCTTAGAGGAAAATTTAGGAAGAATACTCTGACATATATCACAGCAAGATCTTTTTTGATCCACCTCCTAGTGTAATGCAATAAAAAAGAAAAATAAACAAATGGGACGTAATGAAACATAAAAGCTTTTGCAAAGCAAAGGAAACTACAAACAAGACGAAAAGACAACCCTCAGAATGGGAGAAAATATTTGCAAAACAGCTCATGCAGCTCATTATTAAAAAAACAAACAACCCAATACAAAAATGGGCAGAAGATCTAAATACACATTTCTTCCAAGAAGACATAGAGATGGCCAAGAAGCACATGAAAAGCTGCTCAACATCATTAATTATTAGAGAAATGCAAATCAAAAGTACAATGAGGTATCACCTCACACCAGTTAGAATGGGCATCATCAGAAAATCTACAAACAACAAACGCTGGAGGGGCTGTGGAGAAAAGGAACCCTCTTCCACTATTGGTGGGAATGTAAATTGATACAGTCACTATGGAGAGCAGTATGGAGGTTCCTTAAAAAACTAAAAATAGAATTATTATATGATCCAGCAATCCCACTACTGGGAATATACCCAGAGAAAACCATAAATCAAAAAGACACATTCACCACAATGTTCATTGCAGCACTATTTACAATAGCCAGGTAATGGAAGCAACTTAAATGCCCACAGACAGACGAATGGATAAAGATGTGGTACATATATAAAATGGAATACTACTCAGCCATAAAAAGGAATGAAATTGGGTCATTTGTAGAGACGTCGATGGATCTAGAGACTGTCATACAGAGTGAAGTAAGTCAGAAAGAAGAAAACAAATATTGTATATTAATGCATATATGTGGAACCTAGAATAGTGGTACAGATGAACCGGATTGCAGGGCAGAAATAGAGACACAGATGTAGAGAACAAACGTATGGACACCAAGTGGGGAAAGCCATGGGAGGGTGGTGGTTGGATGAATTGAGAGATTGGGATTGACATGTATACACTTATATGTATAAAATAGATAACCAATAACAACGTGCTATATAAAAAATAAATAAAATAAAATTCAAAAATTAAAAATAAAATTTAAAAATAAAACAGAAAAAAAGTTCTTCCCTTCACATCGATGTATTTATATGAATGAATTATTTCCATGCTTATATCTATAAATACAGAAAAGAGGAATACAATCCACCTTGAACCAAAAAAGAAAAAAAGAAAAAAAAAAAAACAGAACACACCAGTTATACAGAGGAAAACCCTATCAGGGCACTTGCTCCAGTGGTAAACAATTCTGAAGTTGGTCAGAGGTGGGGAATCGTCTCGCATGCAGCCAGCAGCACCCCACCCCCGCCGCAAGGAGCGTCCTCATTGCAAAGCTGGGGGACCGTGCCAAGGCGTCTGTGAGTAAACGTGAGCTGAGCCCCAGGCCAGTTGCTGCTGAACTTTTCCCACCCTTCCCAGGTAAAATACCTGAATGTGTGCAAGGACTTGAAAGCCTAGAGGAAGGGCCGTGGAGCCACACCAGCCACAGCACACAGGCCGACTTGGGCTTGCAGGCCAGCCAGGATGGTCCTGGCCCCGGGCGCACTTCTGGAAGCTTTCCAATTCCCTGCCTGAGATACCCCTCCTGTTCCAGCCCCCAGTGCTTTTTTCTTTCCTCACCTCTGCCCGGGGAGAAATTCCAGCGGTAGGTGTGGGTGACACATCCTCTTCTTTAGCAGGTGGCAGCCTGGCAAGTCCTGCAGAAAGTCCAGCAGAGCCCCACTCACACCGGGCCACCCACAAAGCCGTGGCCCCTCACTCCCTCCCACCAGCCCAGCCCTGAGACTGCTGACGGGGCAGAGAATATGGCGTCAGGCACAGCTGCAGGGGCTCTTGCTGCCTGGAGGAGTGTTTATATTGATCTCAACCCAGGCACACCTGGGGAGGGCTGGCCGGCAGGGTCAGGCGGCCCAGGTCAGCCAATCCTCGCACCTCAGGGGCTCACAGTTGCAGAAAATTGACCTTGCTGAACCGGCCAGGTCCAAGGAACAGGTGTGGGCTCCTGAGTCAGGATAGACAAGGGGTTGCAGCTCTGGCTTGTTTTCTAATCATTTTATCTGGCCCATGAGTGGGAGACAACTTCAAGAAGACCCTCTCCTAATGAGAGGAACCCAGGAGTCAGGGAGAGGAGGGGTGGTGGGTGGAGACAGAGGCCTGGTGCCCCGGCTGCAGTGGAAGTCTCTGGAAGACCAGGCAGAGGGAGGCCGCACAGAGTGATGCCCAGGGTCACAGACCTGTCGGAGCTGCTGTTTGTTATTTCAAGTACTGCTCTGAGGTGCTCTGTGTCAGCTCTGACTGATAGGTGAGCTGGGGATGCTCTGCAATGAGGGCTATGTGCACGGTTCCTGTTTGCCCAGGCTTGCTGGGTGCCTGCCCAGGTGAGCTCCATACCCGGGGAGGGGCCTGACTACGAGAGCCCCGTGGGCTGCTGGGTACCTACACAGGTGAGCTCCATATCCTGGTAGGGGCCTCACCACGAGAGCCCCGTGGGCTGCTGGGTACCTGCCCGGGTGAGCTCCATATCCTGAGATTGACCTGACCACGAGAGCCCTGTGGGCTACTGGGTACCTGGTAAAGGACGTCAGGACAGTAAGTGAAGCCACTGAGGATATACATCCAGTCATTCCTAATTCCTACACCCTGCTGGTAATTCTACCATCCACCAGGGCATGGTATTCTGTATTAGAGTTAGATGATGCCTTCTTCTGTATTCCATTAGTCCCAGAGTCACAAGAAATTTTGACTTGTGATTGGCAGGACTCAACATACAGCGAAGACAATACTGCTGGGGCCGTCCTGCCTCAAGGGCTCAAAAATTCCCACACCACCTTTGGGGAAACTTAACTAAAACCTAGAAGATCTACCTCTGGAGAAGGGAACCCTCCTTCAATATGCAGACAACATTCTGATCGCCAGCCCTACTAAGGAGGCCTCTGAACCACCTAGCCAATAAAGGATAGAAGGTGTCCAAGAAAAAGGCTCAAATATCACAGACTAAGGTGGCCTGCCTGGGCTTCATTCTCACAGAAGGTTGGAGAAGCCCATCCTAGGAAAGGGAAGAAGCCATTTGCAGACTTACCCCTTCTAAAACTAGAAGTCAGCTTACGGGTTCCTGGGGAGGTCGGGGTTTGCCACATCTGGATCCCGAACTACAGTCTAATAGCTGGGCCTCTATATGAAACACTGAAAGGAAAAGATGATGATCCTTTCGAATAGAATCCAGAAGCAGCCTTTCAAGAATGGAAAGAGCAGTTAATTCAGATCCTTGCCCTGGACCTCCCTAATTTAGCTAAACACTTTGACCTTTACATTCCTGGTAGAAGGTGAACCGCCCTTGGAGTATTAGTGCAAAACCTGGGACCACTTGAACTGGAACAACTCAAGTATGCCATCCAGGTAGGAGAAGCTACGGTCACCAAGGGCTTGGCCCACCGCCCCATCCGGCCAGGGTACTGGGGGTATCTAAGAACATGGAAATCAGCAACCCGCAAGGCCAGCTCCCTCCTAAGGGAAAAGGACCCCACGTGGTGATCCTAACCGCCCACCATGCCCTGAAGTTGCAGGGGTCGCTCCGTGGGCACACTGACCTCGAGTGAGGAGGCCCTCCAACTCCAACCTTCAGAGAGACAACCGGGGGCAACGGGCCCCCATGACGACTCATGTGACCATCACTTGACCTGGAGCTTCTCTCAGAAAACAAGAAGAGTGTGCCCCAAAAGAGCAGACTACTGCTTGCAGGACTTACTGCACCCAGAGGGGAGCTAATAAGCTTGGCAGGGGAACCGTATATCACGCTGTCACCATAGAAAAGCCTACAGACACCGCGGTGATGGCGGTCAATAAGACCGGCTGGACTCCTGTCTACTTCAAAAGGCCGTTGACTCAGTGGCCGTCATGGTCCTGGATTACCACCGACCCTGGACTGTCTGGGAGTTGAGCGGGCAGGGCTCTGACACCTGATGCTGTTTGTACGTTAATTCAGGGGCCTAATTGAAGAAAGCACAGACTACTGGTCAGAGCATCTAGGCTGGCAGAAACCGTCAGCCTAAGGTGGCCGAACAAATGTTGGCCGGGGTAAAACCGGCCCCCCCAGCGTCTCTGCGCATCTCTTTCCTGGACCCTTAAAGGTCATTGGAATCTATAACGCCTCCAATGCTGGTGCTCAGGAAGACGAGCAGTGGGGCAGGAGGCCTGGGGACAATCAACCTCACCTGGAGGCTGCTGGGGAGAAGTTCCGCCCCTCCCCCCGGGAATGAGGACGCCCAACTCAGCACGAAGCAGTTACAGAAGAGGGGTCTGCACCCTCAGCGCCCCAAGAATGAGGAACGGGACAAAAGGCAGAGGAGGGGTTTGTCACCGGCAAAGCCCATTAAAAATTCCTGGGAGATAAAAATAGAATCTGGGCAATAAAATAAAGTCTAACCTTTTTTTCCTTTGTGCTTTGTCTAATTTCACGTGCTCCTAGGGTTCCGCATGCAGAGGTCCCACACCCGGCACTTCAGACCCGATTTCCTAGTACAGAATGGCTGGGCCCACACCTCATCTCGTGGGGCCCCGTGCAGACTCCTCGACATAGAGCCTGAGCTGCAGCTAACCCGGCCCTCGAGAGCTCCGCCCTCTCCCTCCCGCTGATGCTGACGGGATCCCTAAACAGCAGCCCAGCCCACAGCCTGCGGGGGAACGCACGCTCTCACCTCTCCATTCTCTGATCAAAATATAAAGTTTCCTTTGCTTCTGAACCAAACTCAGTCTCGATCTGTTGACTCCAATGACACTCGGCAGGGGGACTCTTGTTGGGGCCCACTCTGGAGGATCAGTAACAGAATTTGAGAACATTGTAACTTCAGTGAACAGATGCGTGAACCAAACTGTAAGGAACGCAGAGCAGTGTATAAGGCTAGTGTAAAGTAAGATGTTTCTAACAATTCCATTTGTTATTTCCATCACTTTATTATAAGCAAGGTCAGTGGAGGGTTATTGTCTTATTTGTCAGGTCAAGTTTAGAGAAATTAAGTGATTGTTTTCCAAGGATGTACATCTAATGATCTTGGCTGAAGCTTCAATCTTCTTTTGAATGCTTTTCCATTGAAAATGATACCGTTCTTTCAGCTCCCCCATTTCTGAGGAATATAAAATCTTGTAACTTATTGTTACCAAAGGGGAAAGGGGCGGGGAGGGATAATTTAAGATTTTGGGATTAACACATACACAATGCTATATATAAAATGGATAATCAACAAGGGCCTACTGTATAGCACAGGGAACTACACTCAATATTTTGTAATAACCTATAAAGGGAAAGAATCTGAAAAAATAGATACCTATATCTACATCATCTACCAAGGCCAGACAAAATGTAACTTAAGGGAGGCCAATGGTGACCGCTTCTGACCCTCAATCATCTAAAGCTTGGACTCTGCCTACTGCCCAAGGCACTTCATGAACATACATGCATGTACCCGTAGCTTAAAACTTCCCAGCTTTGGGGTTCTGGGAGACACGGATTTGGAAAGATCCCTGGTGTTCCCCTTACTTACAGGGGACCCTTCCTACTGCTGGAACATGCCTGTCACACCCAGAGAATGGTACACCGTCTGATCGGGAAGAGTTTGGAAAAGGCACCTCATCTCCTCATCTCCAGGTGCTCAGGTTACCCCACCAGCCTCTTTCCAAACAATCTCCCCACTTAACGAAGTCAGCACCTTCAACACCCAGTTTCACACAGTTTGGAATTTGTCCGGAGGATGAAGGGGAAGGGGGAGAACAATGAGAGACAAGCCCTAGGTGTTTGGACAGGAAAATGCCAATTTAATTTCCATTTAGTAAGAGGAATTAACCAAAGGTTCACCTTGCCCCTGGAACCCGAATAGGGCTTGAAGCAATCCTGCTGTTTTGTTGTTAGATCTCAAAGCAACAAGTTGAAAAATGGAGGTCAGGAGCACTGTAATTCACAAACCTGCAGGGTTTAAAATGATACCTATCATCGAAAAATGTCTTCAGGTAAGTCATGGAAAAGGATTTTAATGAAAGGCAGAATTGCAGGAAAGGAATTTCAAGAGGTAGATTGAACTAGCCATTAAAGCACATGAAAAAGCGGCTGAACTTCACCAATAACGCAGTTGGCCAAAAAGGGCATATGTGTTTTTCCTGAATATTCAGGAAAAACGCATATGCCCTTTTTGGCCAAGAAAACAGGCTGGCAATGCAAATCAACACTACAAAGAGGTATCAATTCGAATCAGTCAGAAGGGCTATCCTCACAAAATGTAAAAACCAGAAATGCAGGACAGGGCTTGGAGAAAATGGAACCCTGCTACACTGATGGTGGGAATGTAAATTGCCAACGGCCAGGCTGCAGAAGTGTATTGTGTTTCCTACAAAATTTAAAAAACAGAAATACAGAGCATACGACACTTGCACTCATGGGCATATATCCTGTGAAAACCAAAAATTTACAGGACACAAGCACCCCAAAGTTTAGTGCTGCTGTTTACAAGAGCCTCGAACTGGATACAACATAAATGTCCTTGGGGAAGAAAAATGGATAAACAAGAAGTGGTACTTACAGACAATGGAATATACCTCAGCCAGGTAATCAATGAAATATGGCCAGTTGGAGCAACTCGTGTGGACTTAGGTACGATCATTCTAAGTGACATAAGTCAGACAGAAAAAGAGACATCATGAGATATCACTTATAGGTGGAATCTAAAAATGGCTACACATGAGCTAAGTTACAAAACAGAAACAGTCACACATTTAGAAACCACACTTATGGCTGCTAAAGGTGAAAGGTGGCGTGGGGTGAGGCATAAACCATGAGGTTGAAATTAGCACAGATATGGTTCCAAACCAAATAGCTAATCAACAAGACCTACTCTATAGCTCAAAGAACTGGACTCACAACACTCTAGTCACCGGAAAAGAATATATACGACTGGTAAGGATCTAAAAAAGAATTTATTGAGGTCTCTCAGTAAGTGAATCAAGAAGATGTACAGCAACAAGAAACACAACATTGAAAACCAGCTGTACCCCATTATAAAAATAAATTACAAAAAAATTTTTAAAAAGACAGTGAGAGAGAGAAATTCCTACAGAACTCCTTCAGGCTCTCTGATGCAACCTGGATTGACTACATCTAGACCCACAGAGAGATGGGACTTAAGGATGGACACTCGTGGAGTGAGAAAATTGGTGAAGATGGGCCAGCAAATGCAGCACCTTTAGAATAATACTGCCTGGCCCCATTCCAAGGGTCCCAAATCTCCAGGTGCAGGGGAACCTTCCTAGAGCTAAAATACGCATGGGACACACAGAGGATGGTACACTGTCTGATCGGGAAGAGTTTGGAGAAGGCACCTCATCTTCTCATCTCCTGGTGCTCGGGTCCCAACTCCAGCCTCTTTTCTAACAATCTACTCACCAGGGGAAGTCAGCACCTTCAACATCCTGTTTCGCACAGTTTGGAATTTGTCTGGAGGATGAAGGGGAAGAGGGGGAACCATGAGAGACAAGCCCGAGGTGTCTGAACAGGGACATGCCACTCTAATTTCCAATCAGGAAGAGGAATTGACCAAAGGCTCAGCTTGCCACCGAAACCAGAATAGGGCTGGAAGCAATCCTGGAAAAATGCCTTGAGGTAAGTCACAAAAAAGGACAAGAAAACAAGGCAGAATTGCAGGAAGGGGTTTTCAAGAGGTAGATTGCACTCGCCATGAAAGCAAATGGAAAGGGATAGAACTTCTTCAACGATGCCATTGGCCAAAAAGGGCGTATGCATTTTTTCTGAACATATTCAAGAAAAACGCATATGCGCTTTTTCGACAACCAAAGAGGCGCGCAGTGCAAATCAACACTAAAAAGAGATATCACTTCACATCACTCCGAAGGCCATCCTCACAAAGTGTAAAAACCAGAAATGCAGCATAGGGCATGGAGAAAAGGGAGCCTTTTCACAGTGATTGTGGGACGGTATATTGCCAATGGCACTCTGGAGAAGTGTATTGTGTTTCCCAAAAAAATCTCAGAAACAAAGCTATAGAGCATACGGCACTTCCACTCATGGGCGTATATCTTGGGAAAAGCAACAGTCGACAGGACACAGGCACCACAACGTTTAGTGCTGGTCTGTTTATAAGAGCCTTGACCTGGATACAACCGAAATCTCCTTGGAAGGAAAACATGGATAAAGAAGATGTGATACTTATGTACAATGGAATATAACTCAGCCATGAAATCAATGAAATAAGGCCAGTTGCAGCAACTCAGGTGTACTTAGGTACGATCATTCTCAGTGACATAAGTCAGACAGAAAAAGAGACTTATCATAAGATATCAGTTATAGGTGGAATATCAACATTGCTACACATGAACTAAATGACAAAAGAGACACAGAATCACACATTTGGAAAACACACTTATGATTGCTAGAGTGCAAATGTCAGTTGAGGTGAGGCATAAACCAGGAGTTTGAAACGAGCAGATGCCGTTCCATAGACCAAATAGGGAATCAACAAGACTTATTCTAAAGCTCAAAGGACTGGACTTAGCACAATCTACACACTGAAAAAATTATATATGACAGGTAAGAATCTGAAAAAGAATTTATCCATGTCTCTCTGTAAGTGAATCAAGTGGATGTACAGCAGCAAGAAACACAGCACTGAAAATCAGCTACACCCCCTTATAAAAATAAATTTTAAAAAAGACACTGAGTAAGAGATAAATTCCTACAGAATTTGTTCACGGGCTGGGATGCAAGCTGGATTGAGCATATCTAAACACACAGCTGGATGGGACCTAAGGCTGGACATTCGTGGGGCTGAGAGTCTTGGTGAGCTTGAGTCAGCAAATACAGCCCCTTTAGAGTAATACTGCCTGGCCCTGATTCCATGGGTCCCAAATCTCCAGATGCAGGCCACCCTTCGTACAGCTAAAACATGCATGGGACACACAGAAGATGGTACACCATCGGATCAGGAAGAGTTTGCGAAAACCACCTCATCTCCTCATCTCCTAGTGGTCGGGTTCCCACCTCCAGCCTCTTTCCTGGCAATCGTCCCACTTGGGGAAGTCAGCACCTTCAACACCCTCTTTCGCACACTTTGGAATTTGTCCGGAGGATGAACTGGAATGGGGGGAACAATGAGAGACAACGCCTAGGTGTTTGGACAGGCATATGCCACTCTAATTTCCAATGAGGAAGAGGAATTGACCAAAGGCTCAGCTTGCCCTAGGAACCAGAATAGGGCTTGAAGCAATCCTGCTGTTTGGTGGCCAGTTCCCAAAGAAACAAGTTGAAAAAAGGAGCTCAGGGGCACTGCAATTCACAATCCTGCAGCATTGTAAAAGATACCTAACGTGGAAAAATGCCTTGAGGTAAGTCACGAAAAAGGGCTTGAAAGCAAGGCAGAATTGCAGGAACGGGATTTCAAGAGGTAAATTGGACTCGCAGTTAAAGCACATGAAAAGCGGCTGAACTATGCCAATGATCCATCTGGCCCAAAAGGGCATATGTGTTTTTTCTGAATATATTCAGGAAAAATGCATATGCCCTTTTGTACCAACCAAACAGGCGGGCAATGAAAATCAACACTTCGTATCAGTCAGCTCGGCCATCATCACAAAGTGTAAACACCAGAAAAGCAGGACAGGGCGTGGAGAAAAGGGAGCCCTGTTTCGCTGACGCTAGGAACGTAAATTTCCAACGGCAATTCTGGAGAAATGTATTGTCTTTCCTAAAAAATCTAAAAAACAGAGCTACAGAGCATATGGCACTTCCACTCATGGGCGTATGTCTTGGGAAAAACAAAATTCGACAGGACACAGCGAACCCAACTTTTAGTGCATCTCTGTTTACAAGAGCCTCAACTTGGATACAACCTAATTGTACTTGGAAGGAAAAACGGATAAAGAAGATGTGGTACTTATGTACAGTGGAATGTTAATCAGCCATAAAATCAATGAAATAAGGCCAGTTGCAGCAACTTGGGTGGACTTACGTACGATCATTCTAAGTGACATAAGTCAGACAGAAAAAGAGACTTATCATAAGATATCACTTAGAGGTGGAATCTAAAAATGTCTACACATGAACAAATTAAAGAAGAGAAATGGAGTCACACATTTAGGGCTTCCCTGGTGGCGCAGTGGTTAAGAATTCACCAGCCAATCAGGGGAAACAGGTTCGAGCCCTGGTCCGAAAAGATCCCACATGCCGCAGAGCCACTATACCTGTGCACCACAAATACTGAGCCAGCATTCTCGAGCTGGCAAGCCACAACTACTGAGCCCATGTGCCACAACTACTGAAGCCCGCACACCAGCGCGTGTGTTCGGCAACAAGAGAAGCCACCCAATGAGTAGCCTGAGCACCGCAACCAAACCCAAGGCAGCCAATTAATTAATTAATTAAAAAAACCAAGTTGCCATCTGACTTAGTGCCTGGTGAGGGCCAAATTTCTGGTTCATAATGTGGGTCTTCTGATTCTGCAATTAAATGATGTAATGGGCATAAGATCTTTTGTGTGCTACATTTATTAAGTCACTAATCCCATATTTGAGGTCTCTGGCCTCATGACCTAATCACCTCCCAAAAGCCCCACCTCCGAATACCATCAACAAGGGAGCTGGTTTTCAAAATTTGAAAATTAGAGGCACAAAATGTTTATAGCATAACAGGGACCACACGGTTAATTTATTTTTCCTTTCATGTTAAAGGTTTTGCACATATATATTTATTATATAATCTTGAAACCCTTGGGTTTCTTAAAGATTCTTTTCCCATATAGGTCAGTACAGAGCACTGACTAGAGTTCCCTGTGCTATACAGCAGGTCCATACCAATACTTATCTATTTTATATATAGTAGTGTGTATATATCAGTCCCATTCTCCAAATTTATCCCTCCCCCACTTATCCCCTGGAAACCATAATTTAATTTTCCATATCCATGACTCTATTTCTGTTTTGTAAATAAGTTCTCTTCTACCGTTTTTTTTTAGATTCCGCATGTAAGCAATATCATATGATATCTGTCTTTCTGTGTCTGACTTGCTTCACTCAGTATAACAATCTCTAAGTCCATCCATGTTGCTGAGAAACCCTTAATTGTTAAGGATAACTCTCAATTTTTTCCAGTGTCATCAGCAATTCTTTCTGACAGACATGTGATAACACTTTTTAAACAGGGATATTGAGACCAAGGCTCCTGACCTGCAAACAAAAAAACCATCATTCATATAGTGAAAACTTTGCATATCAAAGGATGACAGCACTTGGTCTCTATCGTTTTGCACCCACTGCTGACAGAAGGCAGAGGAGTTTGAATCACTAACCTTCCTTACGTGCTTTTCTTCCTAATGGGGTATTCCACCTAGAACTTATAAGAAGCGGAACTGCATCATGGAACACACCAATCACTACTACAGATTCTGAAGCAGCAAAAAAATAAAAATAAAAATAAAAACGATGAAATCATCCAAAGCGTTCTGTCCACATTGTTACAATAGATTCCCTCGCACTGTGAACCCTTTTCAAACCCTATCACTTGAACCTGTTTTTATTTTTTTCAACAACAATAAGGTTAATCTGGAGTCACATGCTCCAGTAACATTACACTATCCCTTGTGCAAGTATATAGGGATTTGAGGAGTTATGGGAGGCTATCATGAGAGGTTGCCTAGAGTAATTAGGACATTTCATTTAATGTTGGCTCTTCTCCCTAAGATGTCTGCTGTCCTCTTCTTTTTGTAGCTACTAGCATTGAGAAAGTGACCAAGATAAGGCCCTTTTCTTTTCTTGCCCATGAATGTACCCGTGATGAACCGCACAGACCTTGGTGCTTCCAGAATTCCCTAAACCTTCTGACCTTCCATGCATGGCATCATATAGAAAAAGATAGTGACGTGTATATTTGTATAAAACATGCTATAAAATTTTCGACTTTTCCCTTCCTCATAATTCCAAAGAATACATTTCTTTGGATTTCTGCTTAATGCTACTGGAGTTG
The DNA here is from genome assembly GCF_039906515.1 of Pseudorca crassidens. Classification (NCBI taxonomy): domain Eukaryota; kingdom Metazoa; phylum Chordata; class Mammalia; order Artiodactyla; family Delphinidae; genus Pseudorca; species Pseudorca crassidens. The sequence goes on from NC_090309.1 coordinate 48,245,604, forward strand.
GTACATAAGTTGAGGGAGGTATCAGGGCACACCAAAAGAGAGGGTAACTGCACATAAAATACAAGCAGGTACATTTCTGTGTAGTTTCAAGCAGCTTATTTCCTATATCAACCATGGTGATATGTTGACCCTTCCTCTTTCTACTAGTAGTACAACAAACAAATATAAAGGATATTTAGGCTGCTTGTTTTATCCACACCTCTCACAACTGATCTGCATTCACGTATAGGAAAATGAGGGGTCCTTACTACCATCTTACCCAATACTGGAGAACTAGCAAATGTCCAAATTTTTCCAGGGATTATTTTCATATTCTCCAATCAGTCCTATGAAGGCATCTTACCTATTCTGTTTGAGGAAGTCATATCTCGCATGGCATCCATCATCACCAATACTGGAAAGAAATTTGAAGGGTCTTAGATTTTACCATATTTGAAATTCCAATATTTTAGCCTGTCACGTTTTTGGATTTTACAAAAAAATATTTTAAATGAGACAAAAAATCCTTTCTATGACACAAACAGACAGCAATAGTTTTATATTTTTATCTGTTCCACTTGCACACAAAAGTCTCATGGGGTGATGTAAAGCAGTCCTGTTGGATGCTATGCACGTGTAAGTATGGATTAAAGCTTAGGAATCTTAAGCTTCAGTCACCTGAAACTTTTAAAGTAGGATGCAAGCAATCCTGTCCAACATTTGAACAGAGCAAGACACTGTCTTTATTTTATTTGTCAGGTACTTAATCTGTCTTTTGCCCCAGGGAGAGAAACAACTGGCATCTTCCATCAATGTGTTGTACAAAAATCTTTGAACACAGAGTGCAACAGAGGCTGATAAAAGGTGTGGAAAAAAAAGAGAGAGACACCCTTGTGGCATTTTCTCCTAACTTACTGCAATCTCCCATTTAAAATGTGGGAATAATCAATCTTCTGAGGAAAAAGGCCCAAGGAAGGTTTTTGCTTTTGTGGAATAATGGGATTGCTAAAGATTTCAGGAGGTAAGAAGAATTGATGAGAATGACCATGAGACATGAGAGAAAAGTCAGATCAATGGATGAAGTGATGTTTACCTCTGTGAATCAATGAGAGAGGTAGGAGCAAATGAATACAACATTTTATGAATAAATGTAACCTTTCAGCTGTCCTAGAAAAAATTAAGTTTCACCATGATACAACATATTTAGTTTACAAAGTTAACTTAAATTTAAAGCTTAATAATTACATTTGTTGAAGAAACGAAAACATCTTTCTGGTTTAGAATAAATAATGTGCTCTGCTACAGATAAGAAGATACATAAATAAATAGAAATATGACTAAATAAGTAAACAAAGAGGAAAATAACAAATTAGATGTTATTAATATTAAAAACTGACAATCATCTAAAGGAAGAGAAGGAGTGACAGAAAGAGAGAAGAACTCATATCAAGCATATATTAAAAAAACTCCTAAATAAGAAGTCTTAAGATGTTTAAAAAAACGGTCTTCAATAAGAAGATAATGTAAGAGCAAAAATGGGGAAAATATACCAAAAGATATTTCAAAAAAGAGAGTACAGAATGTTAAGTAAACATATCAAAAGATGCTTGGCATCTTAGTAGTCAATTAAATGCAAAGGCGTGATACCTTTAGTTATCACTCACCAACCAGAAAGTTCAAATGAAAATGACAGGTATTATCAAGTTTGACAAGAATGTGTGTAATTCTTGAATCTCATTCACTGCTGCTGAGCATGAAAATTCATACAAATGTTTTGAAAATATTTAGAAGTTTCTAAAAAGATAAACACATGAGGGTTTCCCTGGTGGCGCACTGGTTGAGAGTCCGCCTGCCGATGCAGGGAAAATGGGTTCGTGCCCAGGTCTGGGAAGATCCCACATGCCGCGGAGTGGCTAGGCCCATGAGCCATGGCCTCTGAGCCTGCACATCTGGAGCCTGTGCTCCGCAACGGGAGAGGTCACAACAGTGAGAGGCCCGCATACTGCAAAAAAATATATATATAAGATAAACACACGAAAGCTATGACTCGAAAATTTTACTACTACATGTATACTGAACAATAATTTATACACATACCACCAAAGCTCAAGTTCTAGAATTTATATACCAGTGCTATTCTCAACAGACACAAACTAAAAATCACTCATATTTTAATACACATTGGAATAAATTACTTATAGTTAAATGTTTACATTATGGAATCCTATGCAACAGTGTCAATACATGATCACAACAGGCAACCATATAGGTATGTTCACAAACAATATAAGGAATAAAAAGCCCTGTCCAAAAGTGTTTATACTGTGTCATAACATTTATATAAAATGCAAAATACAGGTAAAGTGATCTTTTTGTTACATAGCAGAACAACTGTAAACCTTAAGGGGAGCCACTAGAATGGGACCAGGGGGCCTCTGAGTGTCTGGAAATTTTCTGTGTCTTTATCTAGAAGCTAGGTATAGAGTGTATTCAGATTCTGAATTTTATGAAATTTGTCATTTTCTTACAAACCGTGCATGTTTTTAGTTGTTTTTTATACATAACAAAAAGTAAAAAATATAGACTAGGGAAGGTAATTATATTAGCACTTTAATATCCATGCTTTTCAAGGTGGAAGTGAAAGATATTAAACACTTGACATTGTGATTACTTCTTAAAAGTAATCTGAAAATTTGAGATTAATAAATAAGGCATACTTCTTCATACATAATACTCAAAAAGGAGGGGTAGAAAGGAGTATTATTTTCTTAATTTAATACAGAATAGTTAAGATAGAAAATAAAGAAAACAGACTAGGTTTAAAAAGGAGCACACTGGACTTCCCTGGTGGCACAGTGGATAAGAATTTGCCTGCCAATGCAGGGGACAGGGGTTCAAACCCTGGTCTGGGAAGATCCCACATGCTGCAGAGCAACTAAGCCCATGTGCCACAACTACTGACCCTGTGCTCTAGAGCCCACAAGCCACAACTATTGAGCCTGCATGACACAACTACTGAAGCCCATGCACCTAGAGCCCATACTCCACAAGAAGAGAAACCACCGCAAGGAGAAGCCCGTGTACCAAAATGATGAATAGCCCCCGCTCGACACAACTAGAGAAAGCCCTGTGCAGCAACGAAGACCCAACGCAATGAAAAATAAATAAAATTAAATCTTTTGACTTATGAGATGACTTACTAACGTGGCTGCAGTTGGAGGCCTCAGTTTCTTGCCACATGGATCTCTCCTTAGGGCTGCTTGAGTGTCCTCATGACATGGCAGCTGGCTTACCCCAGGATGAGCGATCTAGCAGAAACCAAAGCAGAAGCTGCAATGTCTTTTATGACCCACCTTTAGAAGCTGCACTTTGTCATTTCTGCAATGTCTTAATAGTTAAACACTCAATACTTTTCAAGTGTGAGGGGCCACAAAGGTGCATGAAGATTGGGAGATACTTAGGGGATGATTAGGGCCATCTTGGAGGCTGGCTACCAAAGTGGCTGACTAGCCGAAGACTGAATTTTGTTTTCTTCACATCTGGAGAGAAAATGGTCAGTGAATCCCATTGGTGGTCTTTGAGATGTACGAAAGTTACCTCTTGCTCTCACCTCCAGCCATGTGGCTGAAGGGTCTTGGTGCTCCAGCCGGGTCTGGCCTGTGCCTCTGAGGTGGGAGAGCCAAGTTCAGGACATTGGTGTACCAGAGACCTCCGGTGCCATGAAATGTCAAAAGGCGAAAGCTCTCCCAGCGATCTCCATCTCAATGCTAAAACCCAGCTCCTCTCAAAGACCAACAAGCTCCTGTGGTGGACACCCTACGGCAAACAACTAGCAAGACAGGAACACAGCCCCACTCATTATCAGAGAGGCTGCCTAAAATCATAATAAGGTCACAGACACCCCAAAACACACAACCGGATGTGGACCTGCCCACCAGAAAGACAAGATCCATCCCCACCCAGCAGAACACAGGCACTAGTACCCTCCACCAGGAAGCGTACACAACCCACTGAACCAAACTTTGCCACTGGAGGCAGACACGAAAAACAATGGGACACTACGAACCAGCAGCCTGCAAAAAGGAGGCCCCAAACACAGTAAGTTAAGCAAAATGGGAAGACAGAGAAACACACAGCATATGAAGGAGCAAGGTAAAAACCCACCACCCTTAATGCAGAGGTTGGAAATCTCAAAGGGGAAAAGAAACACTGCAGGCAAAGAGCACATATGGCGTCTCCCTGTACGTGTGATCCTGACCCATGCAGATGTGGTGAGACCCACACATTCCCCACACCCTTTACCTGGGGTCGCACATCCACACTCACCACGGTGACCCCACCTCCCCAGACCCTGCACCTAAAGTCACACGTTCTCTCTCAACAGGTGACCCATCCTACCCAGACCCCTCCACCTGAGTCACATGTCCACAGTCCCAGGGTGAACTGCTCTCTCCAGACTCCCCCAACTGGGGTCACACGTGCACAGTGTCCAGGGTGACCTCACCTCCCCAGACCCTGCACCTGGGGGACATGTCCCCTTGGTCAGGACACCACGGCTCTGCTGGTGGCTCCCCTAATGTGGAAACAAGCTGTGTTCCTGGGACCTCCTGGGATGGGAAAAAGTGGCAGGTGGGTCTCCTCTCCCCACACTTGTTCCAGAGAAGTCCTCTTCTTTTCACTTTGGTTCTGTTGATTTTACCTGTTTTTAAAGCTTTCATGCTAGAGGTGAACACACTACTTGGTTCTGGCAGGCTCAGTCCTTTCTTGTCTCACATACTTGTTGAGATAACTCACAGGACAGCAGGGCTGAAAGCCGAGGGGCAGCTCTGGACGCTTCTGAGTAGGGACGGTAGACTGGAAGGAGAGCTCAGCAGCAGCCTCAGCTGTTACCCATCGGCTTTTTGCCCGATCTGCGTGCCCTGCAATCAATTCACCAGCTAAACCTGCCTCCCTACGTACTATGCATGTGCTGGTGAATTGGAATTATTGCCAGGTAGCCCCCCTGTGGATTCTCCACAAGCCCTAGGGTAGGTGAACCTTGCAGGGATTAAGACTAAGGCCCCGACCATAGCACTGACCCTTGGGAGGACCAGGTAACCACACTCAGAAGAGAGGCTGTTACTTAGACAAGCCCACCTCAGCTCCAGACCCCAGACATCTAAGCACTGACCTTCAGATGCAGGCACGGAGCTTCCCAGTACTGAGGCCATGCCGGGTCTCTACCCAGGTTCCTATAGTCCTAGCGTACACAGAACATGGTCAGGTCTAAATCTTCTTATTATAGACAACACATGGTCAGCTCTAAACATAATCATTAGACAGGACATGCAGAGGTCTAAATCTACCGTGTAGACAGAACTTGATCGTGTTTAAACTAGCTTAGGGCTGATCTCATAGGTGGTACAGATCACACACATGGGTCTCTCATCTTTGGACACCCACCTCAGGAAACTGAACAAAATCTTTGTCATTAAACATTTCAATGGGCAAAACAGAAATGTTACCAATATCTCTGGCCACCTGATGGTCAGGATCCACGGGTGAGCCACGAACTTCTTAGAGTGCAGCCCAGTCTGCTGCCAGGATAGACAAGAAGTGGCCTGATTCCAGCCTCCCAGGCTTCCAGAAGGAGGCGGCCGCTCTGGAAGCCCAGGCAGGACAGTCCTTAATGGTCCGGCCCGGGAGATCCGGTCTGTCCATTCTGCTGGCCGATTCCGGGCGGGGACCTCAGGGCCGCTGGGAACCCTGCACTCAGGTCCTTCTTCCCTGCAGCGTGTGCGTGTGTGTGTGTGCGTGTGCGTGTTTGTGTGTGTAGAGGGGGCGGTGGCTGACGGCTCCCATAGTTCCGGTCCCAGGGACCGCGCTGTCTTCGAGGGGAGGCACGGGGAGAGATAGGGGCACAGAAGCCGCTGGAGAGGAGAACCCACGGTGGAATTCCTTGCACACTGGCTCGCCCCACCTGGTGACCCGCCTGCCCATCGAGGGCCGCATGTCACCCCTCAGCCCCCACCCCCGAGGGCAGGGAGCCTGCTCTTTCAAAAGCACAAGGTCTCACATGAAGGAGACCCAGTGGGGACTGTCACGCTCCCACTCCTGATGCTGAGTTTGGGAGAATGAACCCCTTTGACTGGGCGATGGGACCCTGTGAGGAAAGAGGTGGCGGCCCCATCCAAGTCAGGGCCTGGCTGAGAGATGGGAACACAGGAGCCAAGTGCAGAGCCTGGAGGCCAGGCCAACAGGAGGGGCACCCCCAGCCTTGGCCGGGCTCTCCAACTGTGACATTGTAGCTTTAGGAGACCTGGGGCAGGTGACAATGTAATGGGGGTCTAAACTGGACCCTGAATGGGGCTTAAAGAAGGTGTGAAGGATGTTACTGAGACAGTGACAGTCATTGGAAGACAGACTCTGTGTCAGGACATCCTGCTCCATCCATTTAAATCCCTGAGATCTGTGACCTTTACGTGGCTATGCAGGATTGTTAGAGCAGCTGCATGTGGATATATCTGCAAGTGGTTCCAGCAAACACACAGTTGTGCACACAGGCAGGCACAGCACACACACAAACATATGCAGGTGCACAGCACAAATATATTTACACACTAGCATATGAATACACATGCACACATATGCCCATGCACACACTAACGTGAGCAAGTGCACACTAACTAACGTGTGCAAGTGCACATACCTATGCACACGCACAGCATATGTATGCAAACAGGCACATGCACACGCATGTACATAGCACACACACAGGGAATAAAGTGAATCCATAAAGTGAGTCCATAAAGCATTAAGTCCTGAACACAAGTGAAGCTGACATGTATTTTTCCCTTTTCTTAGCTTTGATGTTTTCACAATAAAAAGTTTAAGAAAAAAGTTAATGGCAAATGACTTTTGATTCATAGGAGTTTCTGACATTATTCCACAAATATTATGACAGGAGAAATGAATGTAGATATTACATGTGTCCACGAATGGATGAATGGAGAAGAAAAACATGGTCCATCAATACAAGGGAATGTTATTCAGCCTAAAAAGGAAGGCAATTCTGACACAGGCTGCAGCAGGGATGAACCTTGAGGGCATTATGCTCAGTGATGTAAGCTAGACACAAAAAAACAAACATTGCTTGATCCACTCATACAAGGCCCCTAGAGCAGTTGGAAACATAGAGACAGAAAGTAGGATGTTGAGTGCCAGGGGCTGAGGGAGGGACAATGGGGACTGAGTGTTTAATGGGGACTGTTTCAATTTTGCAAGATGAAAAACTTCTGGAGGATGATGGCGGTCAGGTTTGCACAACAGTGCGAATTACTTCTTGACCCTGAAATGTGCACTTAAAAATGGTTAAGATAGTAAAGTTTATGTTTTGTGTATTTGACCACAATTTTTAAAACTTTTTAAAAAACAACAGGAAGTAGTCCATGAATACCACAAGATGCACAACTTCACTAACAACCGAGGGATTAAAACCATAAGAAAACTACTGTGCACACACCTACCAGAATGGCAGACATGAAGACACAGTATCAAATATCAGCAGGATGTGGAGCAATGGAAAGCCTGGTGCGCAGTGGGGGGTGCAAACACTTGTGAAACAATCGGACCTCAGAGAGCGAAGTCCATGCACACAGACCCACACTGTTCATCCCAGCTGAACACAAACCCCCCAGCCCTGCACCAGGACACATGGACATGGACTCTGCAGCCACAGGAGCCAAACCTGAAAGAACCTGAAGGCCATCACAAGTGGATGCAGAAATAAACCATGCACGCTCCTATGAAGGAATATTCCACAGCAATGGAGTACATTTTGTTTAAAGGTAGTAAAACTATAAAAATTATTTTTTAAAAAAATCTATATTCACAAGATGAAAGAATCTATAATTCTGGCAACTAGTGATTGTCCAATGCTCCTAAAAATAGATTGTTGTGGAAACGTTTATTATAAGGAAATTGACATATTCTCTAGGAAGAACGGGGTGAATGGGCCTGCTACATTTTCTACATTGAAGACATATACAGGTTTTGATTCTACTTCTGTTAAATCAAGTGGGGCTTCATTGGATTTCTGCTACTGCGGAGATGATCAAATTCTAGGTAGGGGTCAGGAGAAAATTAGTCATAGGTGTTCTCGTGTAATAATTACTGTTGAAAGTGTAAATGATCCATTTATCAGTAAGACTGAGAATAGAATAACTGCTACATTACTTCGTATGAGATTGTGTGTGCTACTGTCCCTAGAGCTCCAGTGAGTGAGTTTTTGAATGTGAAGCTCATCCAGATCTGAGGATGGAATAAATGGCTAAGTGTGATATGGCTAATATAAATAATATGCCTACATTTATATTAAGTAGTGGATAAGATACGGGAAGAGGAATTCATGTTGTGAGAGACAGGATTAAGGCTAGCATTGGGGCAATAATATATAAATTGATGATATTGATGGACATACAGGTTCTTTAATAAGTAATTTGAATGCCTCAGCAATGGGTTGTAATCATCCATGGGGGCTGATGATTTTTGGCCCTTTCTGGATTTGTATATAGCCTAGGATTTTCCATTTAGTTAATATGAGGAATGCTATGGTGAATTAAATTGGGTCATTTGTGAAAGAATGTTGATTATAAACATATTCTTAGGAAGAGGACTTGAACCCATGCAGATAAAGGTTTCAGTTTTTCATAATTACCAGGCTCTGCAACCATAACAAACCCGGTTCTACAGTAGGGTATGAATAAATTAATTGAATGTAGATTATATCATCATTTAGTTTGCAGACATTTTGTAAAGTAAGCCATATTGCTCTTGTCCTTTCATACTGGAAGAAATCTGCAATAGAGAGAAAGCAACCAGCATGACTCCAGTCTGAACTCAGATCACGAGAGACTTTAATCGTTGAACAAACAGACAATTAATAGCAGTTATACCATTGAAATGTCGTGATCCAGCATCAAGGTCATAAACCATATTGCCGATATGAACTCCAGAATACAATTACACTGTTATCCCTAGTAAAACTTGTTCCGTGGATCAGTGTTTTAGAAGAACAGGTGATAAAGCATTTTGACTAGCTAGGTCTAAATTTTGATCACTCAGAGGTGGTTTTATTCTCCAAAAAATAAATGGCGCACAGGCTCAAGTTGCACCGGCTTCAGTAGTTGTGGCCCACTGGCTTCACTGCTTCATGGCAAGTGGGATCTTCCCGGACCGGGGATCAAACCCGTGTCCCCTGCATGGGCAGGCGAATTCTTAACCACTGCATCACCAGGGAAGTCCCAGAATTGCAGTCTCCCTTTTAGTATACCTTAAGCCCAAAGAATCCATGGAAAATTGTTACAGAAAATAAGACAATAAAATATTGTAAGGACTATAACAGAAGCATATAGTACACAGTTCATATAGACACATCTCAAGCAGTTACAAAGTATATTAAAATGGAGGCTGCAGTTTTAAAAAATAAGATAAATTATACCCACAAACTCCCAATCTTTCCTGAAACGTTGCAACCTGAAACCCTATTGTAGGAAGCAGAAGATTCCAGGAGACATTCTACAAATGAAGGACTCTAAACCCTGTGGGTGGATAAGGAATTCTGGAAGGAAGGTACCCAAGGAGAGAAGGTTCCTATACTTGTCTAACATCACATCCCTGTAACAATTCCCATTGATCTTGGTCCAGGCATTCTCACTCCTCTTGAGAGAAATCTATAGGCACATCGTGGAATGTCAGCAGTCCCTGAAACTAAAAGTACACATATCGTGTGGCCACGGGAAGAGTTCATAATGTGACCCAAGAAGAAAACAGCAAGTTAAGAGAACTGGTTTTAATTTAGAAGAGTGTCTTGAATTATCCAGTAATATATATATATATATGTATTTTTTTTAAACAGTAAGTTTCTCTATCTTATTTCTTACTACGAGAAAAGAGTATGGCATGTGATCCACAAAACCAGTATAGAGACTATACTTATCTGGAAAAGAAATGATAAAATGATGGTTTCAACACAGGCATATGCATTTTTGAGTGCTTTATTTATATCAAACTGGATAAAATGTGTGTATTTCTCAGACACAAAAGATACGTCGAGGTAGGAATGTACCTTTCAATTATTCATGGGTACACAAGTACACTGGGGAGATTGTAAAAGTTCTGATTGTGATTCAGTAGGTCCGGTGGGCCTGAGTTCTATTTTTTTAACAAGCTCATGTTTAACTAGTGATGCCACAGTCTATGATTCATTACCACAATTGGGAATAGCAGAGACATAATAAGGAAAGGTAAAAATTCATAGTTAACTTTGAACTTAAAGTGTTTTATGGATTTTACACCTTTAATAGGATAGTAAGCACAGCAGCAACAATCATTTGTGAATATTTACTATAGACCATGTATCTTTCTAACTTTTTTGTGTAGGATTCCAGGAAAAAGGCCTGGGCTGCGGTCACAGTGGGCGAGGCCCCCAGGCCGGGCCGCCCCCCCAGGACCCCCGCTGGGGCCCTGCGCTCCTGGCGGCCTCCTCCCCCCCGCGCCCCCTCCCTCCCGGAAGGCCTCGGGGCAGAGCGGTTCCACCCCCTAAGCCCAGAACGGAGCCCGCGTTTCCGCAGAGTTGGAACTCCCGGCGGCTCGGGGTCTATTCCCTCCGCCGTCACGGAACTGACCCGGAGCCCGAGGGGAGGGCGGCGTCACTGAGGCTGCCCGCTCTGGAGGGGCTCCGGCGGCGGAAGCCGCGACAGTCGTGTGTACGACGGGCCGGTAAGTGGGCGCCGACCCTCCGCCTGGTCCGGTGCCCGGGCGGCAGCGCAAGACCAGCTTCTGTGGGGCAGGGGTTGGCTGCCACCCGCCGCTGCTGTGTATAAAGAGCGGCCCCCAGCGTCTGGTCCCAGGGAACTTCGGTCCCTCCTCTCGCCCCTGCCGTCGGCCTGGCTCGCGGGGCCTGGGGGGCGTGGGGAGGGGGTCGGCCTGAGCGTCCTGAGGGGAAACGAGGCAAGGGAGGCGCAGGGTCCGGCTGCAGCGTCAGCGCCCCTCCTCCCGACTGCGGGGAAACCGGCTGAAAACTCCTCCCGAGGCTCGCAGGCCCCTGCAGGCCCCTTATTCAGCCGAGTCCCTCTGCGCTCCTTCCTCCCTGAGCTAAAGTACCGGGGGGAGGGGACAGAGCAGGGGACTGGCACAGGTAATGGGGAATATAAGAAGGTGATTGTTAACTAAGGAAAACCAGCTCTCCCAAGGTGAGGAATGTAGCGCTTTTCTTTGTATGGGAAGATGCCAGAGTCTGGGCTCACTGAAATCCTTCCTTTGATATGCACCTCAGCTCTCTGGGGCCTGCATTCTGTATTTGCATATCCTGAGTTCCCGCGGCTCACCCTGGAGAGCTGCAAGTGCTGATGACTGTGACATCCTTTGTTTACTGAGATGGCAAGAAATATTCCATTTCTCACAGGCTTGAGGGGCACAGAGTGAAAAAGTGTCAGAGAATCTCACTCAGCATGTACTTTGGTTTACATATAGTTAATATTTATACGTAACTGTGCTATTAGAAGTTCTCAAGTCCAATCAACTTGTACTACTGCCCTCTATGTATTCATTTCATCAATATCAAAAGATAAGTGCCTATAGAATTGACTTAATCCATTTAAATAGGATAATGATTTTTAAAGGAAACATAATAGAAATGTAACAACAAAACCTTTACCACTAAAGGCTGGGTCTGCAACAACCTAAATAAATGTTCCATTGTTAAAATATTGAAAGATGTATTCAATAGAAATATCAACAAAAATGACAAATAATAGGGGCAGCAGAATGTTGAAATGTTCTATCTTTATCATTAAAGTGGCAGAAAATCATTTATTAGTAGGCACTGGGGGCAGAAGATGCCTGATTTTATATCTTTGTCATATTTGTACAGTTGTTTCAACAAGTAACTTAAAGACAAAATGGAAAAAACAAGGAGGTTTGTGCCTGAGATCATGTTGATGTGAAACTGGGGATGGCCACCTTGTGCCAGGTGAGTTAAATTTACCTGGCAGGTAGACCGCAGAGTTCCTGTGGAGCAAAGGTTGGAATTTTTCTCCTGGGTGCCCCTTAGGTTCTGTGACTTGACTGATTGTGAGTCATGTTTTGGGAAAGACCTGATCACAGGAAAAGGGTGGGAATAGTGTGATTTGGGGAGCAGCTAACAACATTCATCACGGCTCATGGCCTGAATGAATTTTAAAGAAACAGGAAAACAAATGTTTCTTATGGAATCAGAGAATGTGAGGGCTGGACAATCCCAGAAAATGAGGAACACCCGTCCCATTTTCCAGATGAGAAAACAGAGGCCCAGCAAGGTGAAATCCCTCACCCAAATTGCACCCGTCTCTCCTCCCCACTACAATGGTTCATGAAAGCAGGACTCTTCCTGTCGTGATCACTGCTGAACCCCAAAAAGGGCCAGTTATCTAGCAGCTGCTCCAAAAATTTTGGTTTTGACTGTAGGAACAATGCTATTTCTTTCTTTCTCACTTTTATTCAGGATTGTGCCAAGAACTCCCCAGTTTTCAGTGTAATTCGATAAATGTAAATATTAATTGAGTTTTGTTGTGATGAGGACGTAGGCTTTGAAGGTAACAGACTTGGTTCAGATCCTGATTCTGCCACTCAATAGCTGTTTGGCTTTGGGAAAATTACTAAACCTCTCTGAGCTTGTTTCCTCCTTTGTAAAGTGTGGATAAATGTATCTGACTCAGCAGAGCACCTGCATGAGAGATGTGGACTAAATATTGGTCTTTCTCACTCTACCACGCCATCTCTCTGTTCTTCCCAGAGAAGTTGTACAGAATGATATAGTACTTTTTAAAAATAATTAATTAATTAATTTTGGGCTGTGTTGGGTCTTCGTTGCTATGCATGGGCTTTCTCTAGTTGTGGCGAGCGGGGGCTACTCTTTGTTGCAGTGCGTGGGCTTCTCATTGCGGTGGCTTCTCTTGCTGTGCTTGTCGTGGAGCACCGACTCTAGGTGCGCCGGCTTCAGTAGTTGTGGCCTGCAGGCTCAGTAGCTGTGGCACATGGGCATAGCTGCTGTGCGGCATGTGGGATCTTCCCTGACCAGGGCTCGAACCCATGTCCTCTGTGTTGGCAGGCAGATTCTTAACCACTGCGCCACCAGGGAAGTCCAATATAGTACTTTATAAAGAGGGGTTTTAATTTATTTCAGATAGTGTACATTTTTCTTATAGAAAAGATTATTCCACTATAGAAACATTAACACGCAATACCACTACAAATGCAGTATTCTATGGGTTAGATATTATCAGTAATTTTATAAGTAATTAGGCAAAGGCCAAATTTCAAATTTCACCAATTTCAAGAGCAGGGTGTGTTTCTCAAATCCATATTTAATCCGGTCTTTGTTTCTCATCCATCCTCTGTGTCTGCCTTTCTCAAGAAGGCTCAGATCCTCCGCTTTCACACCCTCTCAGCTGGCTGTGCCCCAGCTCCCGCCCTGGAACCTCGGCGTGCCTGGGTGTGCCTGCTTTCCCTGTGCATCAACAGCTTTGCCAGGGAGCTGCTGGATCGTGCACTGCTTGCTGTACCCCAGAGTGCCTAGACCTTTCTGGTACATGAAGTACACCCTCATCACCATGAGTGCACGCCCTTCCCCTTACCTTATATCCTGCCTCTAAGCCAGGCTTGGGGGTGACTATAGTGTGCGTTCAGCTATGTGAGCTGCTGGGATCAAAGTGAAGTTCTCAGCTTTTGGATTTGATGCTTGAGGGGCACATAGTGATTTAAAGTCGGGTCACCTGACTTAAAGGGGGGGCTGATTGATTTAAAGCCAGGGCAGCTGACTTAAACCCCACTTCCCTCAGCTGCAGGACGAGACCAACTTTGGTGGTGCACGGGTTCGCTCCAAGCCAGCACTGCTGTTCAGGAAGAGCTACCAGCAGCACCTTAGTCCATGGGGACTTGGTCCGTTGTCTTACCCCTGCCCTCAGAGGGGGGCCACCTGCTCTTCTGGAGGAGAATCAGGGAGGGGGAAGTGCAGAGTCCGGGCTGGAGTTGCGGCACCCCTTCTCTGATGGCAGGGAAGGGTGGGTGGGGCTGTGTGTTGTCCTGGGGCTGGACTCACCGGGTCGACTCAGCTTCTCAGCCTCCTAACCTCCCCCGACACACCCGACAAGAGTCTCCAATAATATGTAATTGTGCCTTAGGTTCTCGGTCTTCAAACTCATACCCAGGCTCTCAGGTCCCTTGATTCATCCAATTCCTCTGTGTTCTTTCTTCTATTAGATACAGTCCGAGAGGGAGGGGCTGGGGGATGGGACTGGAGGGACCCCGGCAGCACTGGCCTCAGCTGACTAAAGAGATCCGGGGCTTGTGCTCTCACATATGTGCGAGGACCCTTAAGGCGGAATCGAGGGGGCCAGTTAGAGGCAGTCCTTGCTGCCTCAAGTGAGTATGGATCACCATCGGGTGGGGAGCACGCTGACCCCTGAGAAGTACTGTTAGGAGGATGTGTTCCTCCCTCGGCTTCAAGGACGTGGGTGGGCTTCAGGGCTCCAGTTCCCCTCCGGGCCTCCAGGTCCGACTGCACCCCAGCGGCCTTGCAGACCTGGCTTCCTGTCCCAGAACTTGTCAGGCTCCAGGAAGAATCCAGATTGCAGAGATGGTGCCTGAGCGCTCCAGCTTAAGAAGTGCTGTCCCTGATGACCCAACAGTTGAGGGAGGAAGGGTGAAGGGAGTAGGGGGGTGGGGTAGAGAGGGGTGGCTGCCCTGGGAAACGTTGAGAGAGAAATATCGCCCCCTACACCCCCTGCTCCCTGCAACTGACCCATTGATGCCATAGGATCTCAGGGCCTTTTAGTCAGAGATGCCTCTGCTTCTTTACTCCTGTGTTCAAAACTATGCAAAACCAACTCTTCATCCACTTGCTGCCTTGCCAGGACTTTTAAAGGACTGTTCTTTTTTTTTTTTTTTTTTTTTTTTTTGCGGTACGTGGGCCTCTCACTGTTGTGGCCTCTCCCGTTGCGGAGCACAAGCTCCGGATGCGCAGGCTCAGCGGCCATGGCTCACGGACCCAGCCGCTCCGCAGCACGTGGGATCCTCCCGGACCGGGGCACGAACCCGTGTCCCCTGCATCGGCAGGCAGAGTCTCAACCACTGCGCCACCAGGGAAGCCCAAGGACTGTTCTTTTGAAGCACTCGTTCCCTAAACTGCAGTTTGGAGCTGTCCTAGCTATTTAAAAGTGTTCTCCTTAAACTGAGACTAAATCCTACTCTTTTGGAAAAACGACCTTCACTTCAGAGGAGATCATCTTTTCTGTCCATTCCTTCTTTCTGCTTCCCTCTTAAGGACCCCTGTGCTCAAAGAGCTTGGTGATTTATTTTTTGCTTGATGTCAAAAATAAAACTTCCCCATGCACACCAAAAGCTTTCCTGGAACATAGGTGTTTCAAAACCATGAGAGTGTTTTGCAGTTAGTATATACTGGGTAGACTGCCTAGCAATCCCTCCAAGAGCCAGAGTGTTAGACCTGCGCGGTCTCCTAGGAGTTTCGACTCGCCCAGGAAACAACAAGAGTCGGAAGTCGATGCAAAACGCAAGAGGTTTATTGAAGGCCGGTGCACCGGGGTTCCTTGGTCCTCATGCAGGAGGTTGAAGAAGAAACCCTTTTGGGCGCGAATATGTCAGTTTTATAGGTTCCCACTTCCCCGTATGTAAATTATAGATTTGGTTGTGTTCTCCTGCTGATTGGTCCCGGCTTAGGCTCGGACCAGAGAGGGAACTTGTCCCCAGCTGCCTGATTGGTCTTTGACAGACACCCTTTTTTACATTTTGTTATCTCCCTCCTTCTCCCCAGCTGCCTGATTGGTCTTTGACAGACACCTTTTTTACATTTTGTTATCTCCCTCCTTCTCCCCAGCTGCCTGATTGGTCTTTGACAGACACCTTCTTTACATTTTGTTATCTCCCTCCTTCTCGGAAGGGGGCCGGACATTCTGGAAATTCACCCATTGTCTAAGAAGCCCCTATTGTCTGGAGAGTTCTTAATCATTAGCTGGAACAATGTCCCTCGAGTCCCACATTCCCCCCTTTTTCTTGTGACTATTGATTCCAATCATGGAATCTCAACCTTCTGTTCGTAAACTTTGGTACTGTTGTCTTAACATTAGAACTTGTACAGTACTGATACGTTCTCTAATAAATGCTATCAAGCGATTTAGAACACATGGTCCAAAAGTTAAAATCAACAATAAAACAGTAAGAGGTCCCAACAGAGTAGAGATTAAGGTGGTAAACCAGGGGGACTTATCAAACCATGATTGAAACCATCCTTTTTCGTTTTCTCTCTCCTTTTGCCTTTTATCTAAGCGTTCCCTTAGTTTATCCATGGTTTTGGTAATGGTTCCTGAATGATCAATATAAAAGCAACATTCTTCTTTTAGAGCGGCGCATAATCCCCCTTCTTTAAGAAACAGCAAATCTAGGCCTCTTCTATTCTGCAACACCATTTCTGAAAGTGAGGTGAGTGATTCCTTTAGTTGAGTTATGGAACTTTCTAATGCTCGAAGGTCGATGTCTACAGCCTGTCTTAAACTTGCATAATACTGGGGTTGTTGTATGAGGGCTGTGGTTCCTGTTCCTATCCCGGCAGATATTCCTAGTCCTAGAAGGACAGCCAATGTGAGGGTTACAGGCTCTCTCTTCCTTCTCGTTTTTCCCTCGTATTCATCTAAGAAGGACGAATCTGAATGATAGATAAGTCTAGGAACTAATTGCACTAGCACACAAAAATCAGCTGAATTGTTGAGAACCTCTAGAGAGACACAAGGGGTTAGCCCCGTGTTACATGCCCACCATCCATCTTGGGGAGGTACAAGATATCCCGAGCCTGAAGGGAGGCTGAAATCATGACAAAGGTGTCGATGGGACTGGGGAGGTGTTCCTATACAAGTACCATTTCCAGAAACCGAAGACAGAGTTAATTTACTGTTCCCTTTCTGTTTCCATCGACAATGGTCCGGGGAGCTGACATTAGTATAATTAGAACTATATCCTATAGCATCATAATAAGGGGGAGGGGCAGCATAACAGAGCCAACATGATTTTGTAGCCTCCGGGTTTGTAGCATTAAGGACCGTAAAGGCTGCCTGCACCAAAGAAAGCATCCTATCCTGAGGAGTCCCAGGCTTAACTGTGGGTTCTTTGGATCCAGAGGTTTCATTAGTCTCATTCTTTGTTGACGTAGTTGAAGGGGCCGGGGGAAGCAAAGGGGCGCCAAGTACGGGATTTGGGCCTATTGATATAGGAGCAGGAGTCTCAATCTTTAGCTTAAGGGTCATTAATATTCCCAAATCATATCCATTCTTGTAAAATCTAATGCCCCATGAGTGGCCATTTACCCATTTTTTATCTCTTTTTCCAGGATTACTAAAGGAAATTTTGAGGGGGTGGCACCATCCTGAACATTCGGGGGCGACGGTCGGGGACCCCTATAAGAAGTATGAGTGTAGTTGGCTGTTACTGTAATAAAATCCCAAGTTGAGGTGGGTCTCCAATAAGTATCTCCTGTGGTTTCACATCCCCAGTTTTGGCAATATAAATTTTCAGTTCCCCCACATTTATAATTCAGGGATCGGGGGCGATGGAACCCAGGGCATACATAGAAGGAGAGGGTTCTGAGCCAACTTCTTCGGACCTGGTTTTTACAACCCTCTCCGGAGTAATCAGCTTTAGTTAGAAGTTGGGACGGAACATTATGCTGATCATAATAACTCTCTAGATCCCAATAGGGAGCTCCTATGGCCAGTTTACAGACATCAGGAAAAAGGTCTGGCCACCAGGTCCAGGGAGGGGCAGTATGGCTAATGGACCAGGTTATATCTCCAGTTTGAGAAATTACCTGCCAAGTTAGACGTTGGGGCAGGTGAGGGCTAAAATCACTTACAGTCAGTAAAGGCAGTAAAACCAAAATTATAAGTCTTAGGTTCGTAGAAGCTTGAGTTTGAGCGGGTTGTCGGTTCTTTGGGCCTGCCATCCTGATGATGCCGCCGCTGGTGCAGCTTTCACGTGTGAAGCATGGATCCAGGCAGCGATGCCGTCCACTTTTATGGCCGTTGGGGTGGTTAGGAGGACGGTGTATGGTCCTTTCCATCGAGGTTCCAACGTCTGGGTTCGATGCCGACGGACGTATACGGAGTCTCCGACTTGGAAAGGATGAGTTTCTCCCAGTGTTCCCGGTTGGTAGGCCTCGGCGAGTTGGGACCATATCTCCTTTTGGACCAGTTGGAGTCCCAATAGCCTAGCATACAAGTCAGTGTTATTTTGACAGTCTGGTTTTATTTCTTCTCCTAAGGTGAGAAGGGGAGGTGGGGCCCCGTATAGCACCTCAAAAGGAGTAAGATGGTACCGGGAAGGTGTATTCCTAACCCGGAACAGGGCTAAAGGAAGGAGCACCGTCCAATCTGTACCGCCAGTCTCCAAGGACAATTTGGTTAGGGTCTCTTTTAGAGTTCTATTCATTCTTTCTACCTGACCTGAACTCTGGGGTCTATATGCACAATGTAATTTCCAATCAGTCCCCAAATATCTGGCCACATCCTGACTTACCTGGGCGACGAAGGCTGGACCATTATCAGACCCTATTACCTTTGGTGCTCCAAATCGAGGAAAAATTTCTTCTAAAATCTTCTTGGCTACTACAGCAGCTGTTTCTTTCTTTGTTGGGAAAGCCTCTATCCATCCTGAAAAAGTGTCTACAAAAACTAAAAGGTATTTATTACCGTACCTTCCAGGACGCACTTCGGTAAAGTCCACCTCCCAGTAAGTTCCTGGGCGGTCCCCCCTGAGTCTCTTTCCAGTTTCAAGTTTCCCTTTGTGAGCATTTACCTGTTGACATGGGACGCATTCCTGCACAATTTGTTCAGCTAATTTTGTCATTCCAGGGGTTTCGTACCCAGCTTTTTGTAACAAGGCTACCATCTTTTTAGTCCCCAAATGTGTCCATCTGTGCATCTGTTGTAACATGGATTCTGCTTGCTGAGGGGACAAAGTTCCTTTTGTTGTGGCCGGGATGATTTCTTCGTCGCGGCCTGGTTTTTCAGGAACTTTATCTGACAGTCCTAGAATGACTTCTCCCGATGCTATTTCTCGGGCCACTTGGTCAGCCATATTATTTCCCCTAATTATTGGGGTATTTCCTTTTTGATGTCCAGGGCAGTGGATGATACTGACTTTAGTAGGAAGCATGAGTGCAGTCAACAAAGCCATGATTTCGTCTTTGTTTTTAATTTCTTTGCCACCTGAAGTTAGTAGCCCTCTCTGTTGGTAAATGGCACCGTGGATATGAGCGGTAGCAAACGCATATCTACTGTCTGTGTAGATGTTTACTTTTTTATTCTCTGCCATCTCTAATGCCCTCGTCAGAGCAATTAATTCAGCTCGTTGGGCTGAGGTCCCTTGTGGTAGCGCCGCTGCCCATATGACTTGTTTTCCGTCTACCACGGCTGCCCCAGTTCGACGCTTACCTTCCTCCAGGAAACTGCTCCCATCCGTGAACCAGGTGAAATCAGCATCAGGGAGGGGCAGGTCCATCAGATCTGGCCTACTGCCGTGTGCTGCGGCCAGTACTTCCTGACAATCATGTATGATGGTGGAGCCTTCCAAGTCAGGATCAGGTAGCAAGGTGGCTGGATTGAGTCCTGTGGCTGGAGCAAACTTGATGCGATCTGAGTTTAGCAACAGGGTTTGGTAATGGGTCATCCTGGCATTAGTTAGCCACCTATCCGGTGGTTGACGGACTACATTTTCCAGGGCATGAGGAGCTGTTATCGTTAGATTTTGTCCTAAAGTTAGTTTGTCAGCATCTTTGACTAGAACAGCCACTGCAGCGATTATCTTTAAACAGGTGGGCCATCCTGATGCCACAGGGTCCAATTTTTTTGACAAATAAGCAACTGGGCGATTCCAGGGACCCAATTTCTGAGTCAATACTCCTTTTGCAATGCCCTTATTTTCGGCCACATATAAATGAAAAGGTTTGGTTACATCTGGCAGTCCTAGGGCTGGAGCTGAAAGTAAAGCTCGTTTGATTTGGTCAAAAGCCCGTTGTTCCTTATCGCCCCAAACGAAAGGAGTGCTGTTTTTGGTTAGGGGGTACAATGGGGCTGCCAGCTCAGCAAACCCTGGAATCCATAGCCTACAGAATCCGGCCGTCCCCAAAAATTCTCTAACCTGCCTGGCGTTTTTGGGAGCCGGAATTTGGGCCACCGTATCCTTTCTGCTCTCCGTGAGCCATCTTTGCCCCCCTTTTAATAGATACCCCAGGTAACTGACCTGTTGTTGGCATATTTGTGCTTTCTTGGCTGAGGCTCTATATCCCAGGGTTCCAAGTTCCGTTAACAGTTTTTCAGTACCCTTGATACAATCTTCTTGGGTCTCAGCAGCTAATAAAATATCATCAACGTATTGGAGTAATGTTACCTGGGGATTTGATTCTCTATATAATGCCAAATCCTGATGGAGGGCTTCATCAAAGATGGTCGGGGAGTTCTTAAATCCCTGAGGTAGCCGTGTCCATGTCAGCTGACCAGACATTCCCGATGTTGGATCTTTCCATTCGAAGGCAAAGTAGGGTTGGCTCAGGGGAGAGAGTCTTAAACAAAAAAAAGCATCTTTAAGGTCCAAAACAGTATACCACGTATGTTGAGGTGGAAGAGTGCTCAGGAGGTTGTAAGGGTTTGGAACTGTGGGGTGGAGGTCTGCCACCCGTTTGTTTACCTCTCGTAGATCCTGCACCGGCCGATAATCATTTGTTCCTGGTTTCTTTACCGGCAGGAGAGGGGTGTTCCATGCTGATTGACATCTTATTAAGATGCCCAAGTCTAGTAGCCTCTGTATATGGGGACGGATACCGTCTTTGGCTTCTCTACTCATGGGGTATTGACGGACTGTTATTGGGGTGGCAGTTGCCTTGAGTTCCACTAGCACCGGGGGCCGATTTTTGGCCATCCCCATTCCGGCAGTTTCTGCCCAGGCTTGAGGGAACCGAGTTACCCAATCTGTAACATTAACTCGTGAGGATGAAGGCTGCTCGTATAATTTATATTCATCTTCTAATTTCATAGTCAATATTTGAAGTAACCTTCCTTTATTATCAGTTATGGTGGGACCTTCTGGCTGAAAGTGGATTTGAGCCCCTACTTTGGAGAGTAAATCTCTTCCCAGCAAAGGATAGGGGCATTCCGGAATAATCAAAAATGAATGGGTTACTCGTCCAATCCCAAGATCTACTGTCCTTCGTGTGGTCCATGAATATTGTTTATTCCCAGTGGCTCCTTGTACCCATGACCTTTTAGCTGAGATAGGACCTTTTGAGTGGAGAAGGACGGAGTGCTGGGCTCCGGTATCTACCAAAAATTGAACAGGTTCCCCCTCCACTTTAAGAGTTACCCGGGGCTCGGGGAGAGGGTTCGAGCCCTGACTTTCCTAGTCTTCTTCTTCCAAGGTTAAGATTTTGTTTCTGGTTGGCCTTCCTCCATTCTTTTTCTTAGGGCATTCTCTCGCCCAATGTCCTTTTTCTTTACAGTAGGCACATTGGTCCTTGTCTAATGGTCGCCTTCTGTCTGCCGTTCGCCCTTCCTGCCCATTTCTATCCCCTATATTTCTTCCTCCAACCACAGTGGCCAGTATCTTACTTAAATTCCTCTCTTGTCTCTTATCTCGTCTTCTTTCACGGGCTGCCTGCTCTTTCTGCTTTCTTTCTTCCTTCTCTTCCTCTGTTTCTCTTTTGTTATATACTTTATCTCCCTCTTTTACTAACTCCTGAAGCGAAAATCCCTGCAAGCCATCTAGCCTCTGTAATTTCTTCCTAATATCAGGGGCCGCTTGATCAATGAAAGCCATCGCTACAGTAGCCCTATGTTCCTCCGAAGTTGGATCATAAGGGGTAAAGCGTCTAAAGGCTTCCATTAAACGTTCCAGGAACACAGTTGGCGATTCCTGGGGCCCCTGAGTTACTTCCCTTACCTTAGCCAAATTAGTGGGCCGTCTGGCCGCTCCATGGAGACCCACCACCAGAGCCTGGCGATACATTTTCAGGCGCTCCCTACCTTCCGGGGCATTGAAATCCCAGTTTGGCCTGACGAGTGGGAAACCAACATCAATCTCATTAGGCAGCTGGGTAGGTTGCCCATTGGCGCCTAATACATTTTTTCTGGCTTCTAAAAGAACCCGTTGCCTCTCCTCAGTCGTTAGGAGAGTCTGAAGCAGCTGCTGACAATCATCCCATGTGGGCTGGTGGGAGAAAACAAGAGATTCTATTAAAGCGGTAAGGGCCTGTGGATTTTCGGAAAAAGTTGGGTTATGCATTTTCCAATTATAAAGATCTGCAGAGGAAAAGGGCCAATATTGGAGAGGTCTATTCCCTTGGCCGTCGGGGGGGCCATACTCTCTAAGAGGTAGGGCAGTGGAGTCCGGGGAGATAGCCCTCCGGCTCCTAGTGCCCGCTGAGGGACCCCTTTCTTCTTCCATCATGGATGGTTCCCTTTGTGCCGAGGGCAGTGGAGCTGGGGGTCCTCTAGGTGGTAGGGGATTTGGGGCCGGAGGATAAGGGGGTGGGGAATCCAAAAGAAGCAAATCGGACTGCGGGTCAGGATAAATCGCCTTCGGTGGATCCGGGGCGTCAGGTAGCTTTTCCGTGTTGGGGTTTTTCTTTAAGGCTAATATATCCGACGCTGCTGATGTGTGCGCGGACGTACCTGTTGAGGAAACAAAGGGCCGGACCCACGGAGGTGGGGAGAGAATTAAATCTTCCCAGACCAAGACATATGGTACTTGGTCTGGGTGTCCGTGGGGATCTATATTAAATATTTTAGACTTCAGCAGCTTAATCTTGTCTAATAAAAAGGATCCTTCGGGGGGCCATCCTATCTGAAATGTTGGCCATTCAGAGGCACACAAAGTCTGCCACTTTCCTTTCTTCACCTCTACCGAAAAATTATGGGCTCTGGCCCGAACTTCGGTCCAATGGCTTAGGGTAAGGGAAAGAGGAGTCGTCACAGTTTGTCCCATTGTCGTCCGTCAGAGAAGAAGAATAGACCACAATACAGAAACAGTTAAAACTCCATGAAACACATATACGCATGGGCCACCGCGAGCTCGCTTCAAAACCGAAACTTCTTCAGATGGCAGTTATCACCAAGGGAACTGCCGAAACCGAGTGAAGGGGAGACAGAGTTTGCCTCTCCTTCCAGATGAGCCACCAGGGCGTCCCCTAGGGCTCATGGACGCCGGCTATTAGCACGTCTGCCTAGCCAGAGGTCCGATACAGATTCCATAATAAGCCGATTCTTACGGCTTTCCTCCGATAATGGCCCACAAAGAACAAGGGACAAACAGACAATCAAGCTCGAGCTTACCTGGTACCTCCAACTCCCGATGTTCTTGTGGTCCGGGGCGAGTGGAATCCCGGACGAGCCCCCAAATGTTAGACCTGCGCGGTCTCCTAGGAGTTTCGACTCGCCCAGGAAACAACAAGAGTCGGAAGTCGATGCAAAACGCAAGAGGTTTATTGAAGGCCGGTGCACCGGGGTTCCTTGGTCCTCATGCAGGAGGTCGAAGAAGAAACCCTTTTGGGCGCGAATATGTCAGTTTTATAGGTTCCCACTTCCCCGTATGTAAATTATAGATTTGGTTGTGTTCTCCTGCTGATTGGTCCCGGCTTAGGCTCGGACCAGAGAGGGAACTTGTCCCCAGCTGCCTGATTGGTCTTTGACAGACACCCTTTTTTACATTTTGTTATCTCCCTCCTTCTCCCCAGCTGCCTGATTGGTCTTTGACAGACACCTTCTTTACATTTTGTTATCTCCCTCCTTCTCGGAAGGGGGCCGGACATCCTGGAAATTCACCCATTGTCTAAGAAGCCCCTATTGTCTGGAGAGTTCTTAATCATTAGCTGGAACGATGTCCCTCGAGTCCCACAAGAGGTGAGCGACACCTTTACTTATTTGATTGGATGTCCTTCAAGTTTAGGAAGGTCCCATTCTTATGCCCCAGCAGATAAGACAAGAGCCCTGGATGGCTGTGGCTGTGATTAGATAGCTTCTGATGATTTTATTTCCCTTACTGACCTGCTGCTTCTAGGTTAAATTCATTTTATTACCTGTCCATTTTTTTTTTTTTTTTTTTGTGGTAAGCGGGCTTCTCACTGTTGAGGTCTCTCCTGTTGCGGAGCACAGGCTCCGGACACGCAGGCTCAGCGGCCATGGCTCAGGGGCCTAGCCGCTCCGCGGCATGTGGGATCCTCCCGAACCGGGGCACGAACCCCTGTCCCCCACATTGCAGGCGGACTCTCAACCACTGCGCCACCAGGGAAGCCCTACCTGTCCATTTTTAAAGAAAGACTGACAAAGTCACTGTAGTAAGTCAGGAGTCTGAGCTCAGGGTTGGTCAAAGGTACTCACAGGGAGGAAGGTGGATAAGAATAAGTGGGTAAAATAGGAGGGTTGGAAAGTACAGCCAAGACAACCGCGTTCACCGTGCGTACTAATAAAGGCCAGAATCTCCTCATTTATCTCTGGTGGGAAGTTCTGATGGTTTCACAGGATCAAACTCAAATCATACTCAAACTAGGGGGCTTCCCAGAGGGTGCTGAAGCACCGGCAGAGCCCACCTGCACTCCCACTTTGGCACTCCAGGATCAGAGTTGGGTTTGGAGATGGGGTTGCTGTAACCCCAAGGAGGTGAGCAGAGAGGAGGAGTTGATTACCGGTCTCCTCTGACTCTCTGGCCCAAATTGCCTGGCTTCACAGGGGGCACAGACTTTTGCTTTCAGCAACTGAGGGGGCACTTCCAGGCTGATGGGGTTGCCCAGTGGCCCAACAGCCTGACAGGCTGACTGTGGTGTGACTGCCCTTTGTTTTTCCAGAATCTGTACATCAGGAGGTGCATGGTTGCGGGAGCCCATTCACTGACCTCACGCCCCCGCCAAGGGGGATGGCACCTTCCCTGGCTGTACCCTATGATCACCTGGTACTTGAAATGACTGCGAGTTTTTTGACTTCAAGGAAAAGCTCACATAACTGCTTCTGCCTCATAATGTGTGGGATTTACGATAATGGAAGGACATTATAAAGAACAGGTAGAAAACTCACCTGTTGGTCTCCATGTAGGAGTTTATTTTGCACAAATCCCTCCTACATGAGTAGATAGCAGAGGTTTATTTTTGTTCCCGTGTGTGTAGTTGTGGCAGAGGATGTAGGTAAGGTGATTTGAAGCCCTCAAAGAAATATTCTCAGAACTCTCAAGACTTTTCCTGATTGGAACGGAAAGAGACCTGGAAAAGGAGGAAAAGAAAAGGAGGAGGGAGAACGAATGACTGTTTCTCAGTAAATTCACCTTCCTGGTTGATTGCTCTTTCTTCTCATTTCTTTTAACTTCTATGTATGTCTAATGGAAAAATGTAGAAAGGCTGATTTTTATGCTTTAAAAGATTTTACATCACAAAGAAACTAGAAGTGGCTAACAGAACTTATTCAAGTCCATGTTACATAGAGACTTTGATATTAAATATGTATACTAAAATGGATTAATCCAAATTTTCTCTTTCTTTTTGAGTGAATATTTGTAACATATTTTTGTAGATAATAATTTATCCTAGATATACAAAATTGTGATAATGGGTACCATTTTTCACCACTTAAATGAATAGATCGTACACTTTAAATGCCAATGTTGTGTCTTACATGTTGTTTTTTAATTCATTGATTTCCAAAACTTGTGTTTATTTAATTGATTTCTATCTAATAATAAGTGTCTCCCCTTTATTGTTTCTTACTTTATATTTTATTGATCTATAGTTAATTTACATTATTATATTAGTTTCAGAGGTACAACATGGTGATTCATAAATGTTTAGGTTCTTCTCCATTTATACTTATTATAAAAGAGTGGCTCTATCCCCCATGCTATACAGTACGTCACTGTAGATTATTGATTTTATACATAGTGGATTCTTCCTCAGAATCTCCTACCACTATTTTGCTCCTCCACCCTGTCTCTCCCTGCTGCTAACCACTAGTCTGTTCTTTAATCTGTGAGCCTGTTTTGTTGTTGTTGTTGTATTCAATTTTTTAGATGCCACGTGTAAGTGATAACCTACCAGGCTTGTTTTCTCTGTGGCTTATTTTGCTAAGCATAATACCCTCCAAGTCCATCCATGTTCTTGCAAATGGCAAAATTTCATTTTTTGCTGAAGTCATCATAAAAAATCTTTTTTATCCCCTAACCTATTAATGAACACTTAGTTTGACTCTATATCTTGGCTATGGCAAGTAACACTGTTACGAACATTGGTGTGCAGTTATTTTTTTGAAATAGTGTTTTTGTTTTCTTCTTATATATCCAAGAGTGAAATTGCTGGATATTATGGTAGTCCTATTTTTAGTTTTGTGTGGAACCTCCATTCTGCTTTCCACAGTAGCTTCACTAATTCACATTCACATCAAGAGTTACAAGAGTTTCCCTTTCTCCACATCCTCACTAACCTTTGTTATTTGTGACCTTTTTGATGACAGCCATTCTGACAAGACTGAGGTGATATATCTCATTGTTTTGGTTTGCATTTTATTGCCGATTAGCTATGTTTAGCATCTTTGTGAGTTCTGGCTGTCTCTCTGTATTTTTTCCTTGGAAAAATGTCTATTTAGGTCTTATCATTTTTTAAAAAAAGATTTTGGGTGTTGTTCTGATATTGAGTTGTATGTGCTGTTTCTGTAGTTTAGATATGAACCCTTGCTTGATCATCTTTTTGGTGTTAACCTCTTATGTGCAAATATTGTCTCTCCTTCAGCAGGTTGTCTTTTCATTTTCTCTTTGGTTTCCTTTGCTGTGCAAAATCTTTTAAATGTAGTGAAGTCCCATTTGTTTATTTTTGCTTTTGTTTCATTTGCCTTAGTAGACTGAACCTAAAACTGTTGCTATCATTTATGTTGAAGAATGTTCTGTATTTTCCTCTAGGGGTTTTATGGTCCTACATTTAGGTCTTTATTCAGTTTTGCGTTTATTTTATATATGGTGTGCTAAAATACTCTAATTTTATTCTTTTCCATGTAGCTGACCAGTTTTCCCAGTACCACTTATTGAAGAGACAGTTTTTTCTCCATATTGCCTGCTTTGTCATAAATCAATTAAATATAAGTGTGTGGGCTTCTTTCTGGGATCTCTATTCTATTCCAGTGATCTTTGTGTCTGCTTTTGCTCTGGTCCGATTCTCTTTGATTACTCTTGCTTTGCAGTATAATCTGAAGTCAAGGTGCGTGATGCCTCCAGCTCTGTTCTTTCTCAAGATTGTTTGGCTATTTGGGGTCTTTGTGTTTCTATACAAATTTTAAAATTACTTTTTCAAGTTTTGTGAAAATGCTTTGGTATTCTGATAGGGATTGCATTAAATCTGTAGGTTGCCTTTGGTAGTATGCTTATTTTAACAGTATTAATTCTTCCAGTCCATGCACCTGCTATATTTTCCCATCTTTTTCTGTTGTCTTCAACTTCTTTCACCAATGGCTGATAGATTTCTGAGTACATGTCTTTTACCTGCTTAGGTGTGTTTGTTCCTAGGTATCTTATTCTTTTTGGTGTGATTGCATATGGTATTGTTTCCTTAATTTTTTTTCTTTCTGACAGCTTTGAGTTTTGTTTTTTCTTCTTTTTCTAATTCCTTCAGGTGTAATGTTAAGTTGTTTATTTGATATTTTTTTTGTTTCCTAAGAATAAGCTTGTATCACTATAACTTCCCCCTGTGAACTGCGTTGGCTGTGTCCCATAGATTTTGGATCATTGTGTGTTCATTTTCATTTGTCTTGGGTATTTTTAGAATCCCTCTTTAATTTCTTCAGTGTTCCTTTCTTCCCCTTTTATTCCCTTCATCTGTGATGTGAGGACTATCTTTAATATTATGTTTGGATTTCTTTCAGTTGTGTGTGTGTGTGTGTGTGTGTGTGTGATTATTTAAGTTGCTGAGCTCTTAATTTCACATGGACATTAACAACCCTGCATTGTTACTCTGCTCCCCCACAGTTACTGAATTTGACCTTATATTTTACATCTACTTGTTTTGTGTGTCCCTTAACTTCTTATTGTGAATATAGATGATTTTATTAGTGTTTTCTTTCATCCTTCCTACTAGCTGTGTGCATGGTTGATTTACTGCCTTTGTTGAATATTTGCCTTATCCAATTCAGTTTTTCCTTTAGTAAGTTTCCTTTCCTAATTTTTATGTTTCAGTCGTGGCCTTTTCTTTTTCACTGAGAAAAGCCCCTTTAAGATTTCTCATAAAGCTGGTTTGGCGATGCTGAGCTCTTTTAGTTTTGCGTCTCTGTAAAACTTTACATCTCACCATCAAATATGAAGGAGAGCCTTGCTGGGTAGAGTATTTTTGGTTATAGATTTTTCCCTTTCATGACTTTAAATATACCATGCCACTCCCTTCTGGCATGCAGAGGTTATCCTGAGAAGTCAGCTGATAACTTTATGCAAGTTCCCATGTTTGTAACTTGTTGCTTTTCCTTTGCTCCATTTAATAGTGTCTTTTTATCTTTATTTTTTTGCCATTTTAATTACAATGAGTCTTGGTGTGGTCCTCTTTGGGTTGATCCTGTTTTGGCCTTACTGTGTTTACTGGACATGGATGTCTTTTTTCTTTCCCAGGTTAGGAAAGTTTTCAGCTTTTATGTCTTCAGGTATGTTCTACACTGCTTTCTCTTTCCTTTTTGCTTCTGGGACCAGTATAATGCAAATATTAGTACACTTGATGTTGTTTCACAAGTCTGTTCAACTTTCCTCATTTCATTTTAATCTGTTGTTTTACCGTTCATCTTCAGTGATTGCCAGCACTCTGTCCTTCAGTTTTCTGATTCATTCCTCTGTATCATTTAGTCTACAGTATTTTCCTTTTAGTGTATTTTCCATTTCAGTTATTGTATTCCTCACTTCTGTTTTGTTGTTCTTTAATGGTCTAACTCCTTTTTTATAAATTCTAACTTCTTGCTCTGGTCGTCCATTCTTCTCCTGAGTTCTTTGATCATCTTTATAGTCATTACCTTCAACTCTTTGTTGAGGAGATTGGCTATCTCCATTTTACTTAGATCTTCTGGGTTCTTATCTTGTTCCTTCATTTGGATCGTGTTTCTGTGTCACCTCATTTTTCTTAACTTGCTGTTTTTATTGCTATATATGTAGTAGGTTCATTACATTTCCTGACCTTGGAGAAGTGTCCTTTTGTAGGAGAGGTCCTATGTGTCCCAGCAGCCCACTGTCCCCTGGTCACTAGAACTATATGTTCTAGGTGTACCTCCTATGTGGGCTGCTTGGGCTCTTCTGTTGTGGTGGGCTGACTACTGGGGGTGGTCTGGTAGGCTTGGCTGCCCCCAGAGTGCTTGTTTGCTAGACTCTGCCTTGTATGGAGGCTGTCTGTGCTGCTTGGTGAGGCTAAATCATAAGGCAACTGGCTACACAACGCTGGGGGACACCAAATCTAGTGTTGGTTCACTTATGGGTAGAATTGCAGTCCAGGTGATATCAGGGCTAGTGCCCAGTCACTGGTCCTGGGGCTATGCTGGCTACTGGGAGGAAGACACAGGTCCTGAGTTCTGGCTGCAGGGCCCAGGAGTCGCAGAGTTGGTGTTGGATCACTGTACCTGACACAGCTATCTGCAGGGTCTGTGGTATCCCGAATCTTGTGTTGGCATTCTGATGGGCAGGGTCAGGACCCAGCTGAGTCCAAGGCTGCTTCTGGCCTGCAAGTGAGTCTTCTGGTCACACAGGCTGCTGGGCTGTGGTATTCCTGGAGCTGGTGCATGCCTGTTGGTGTATGAGGCTGATCCCACTGCTAGAGCAGGTTTGCTGTTGGGTACATCCAAGCTCCATCCAGTCCCTGTGCAATAATCACCTGCCAACGGTGAGGCTGATTCCAAGGCCAGAGCAGGCTCACTTGTCAGAGGGGCTAGGGACTCTGGGGCTGGTGCCTGTCCACTGAGGTGTGGAGGCTGGTCCTGGGGCTTTTGGTGGCTGGGACCGTGTCCAGGGGGCAGCTGTGCATTAAGAGGGTCTGAAGGCAGCCTGTTTGCTGGTGGATGGGGCTATGTCCCTGCTCAGTTAGTTGCTTGGCCTGCGGCATCCTAGTACTTGTGTCTGTGGTCCGGTGGAAATGGGTAGGGTTAAAAGGCTAAAAAGGCTAAAAAGATAGAGGGAGGATTCTGAAATTATGATTGCTGGTACCAGTGGCCACGAGGTAGAAGGAGCTCCCCCAAATGGCTGCTGCCAGTGTCTATGTCCCTGAGGCTGTGCTGTAGTTGCCTCTTGTCTCTCTGGGAGACTCTCCAAGATCAGGAGGTAGGTGTGACCCAGGTTCTTTCAAATGACTGCTTCTTTTCTGATTCTCGGGTCATGTGGGATTTTGTGAGCCTCTTTTTTTTTTTTTTTTTTTTTTTGCGGTATGTGGGCCTCTCACTGTTGTGGTCTCTCCCGTTGTGGAGCACAGGCTCGCGACGTGCGGGCTCAGCGGCCATGTCTCACGGGCCCAGCTGCCTGCGGCATGTGGGATCCTCCCGGACTGGGGCATGAAACCGTGGCCCCTGCATCGGCAGGCGGACTGTCAACCACTGCACCCCCCGGGAAGCCCTGTGAGCATCTTTTAAGTGTGGACTCCCTTTTTCCCACAACCGTCTGGCTCTCTGGAAAATAAGCACTACTGGTCTTCAAAGCCCAACTTTCTAGGAGCTCTTCTTTCCAGCACAGGATCCCTGGGCTTGGGAGCCTGATGTTCTGTTCATACCCCTCGCTATCTGGGAACACCTCAGAAATTGTAATTATTCTCCCATTTGTGGGCCACCCACCTGGTGGTATGGGTCTTGACTCTATTGAGATTTTTCCCTTCCTTCTTGTCTTGCCGAGGTGCCTTCCTTATATCTTTAGCTCTAAAACATTTTTTATGTTAGGTCCTGGCCTTTTTCATCAATTGCTGTTCTGTAAACAGCTGTGACTTTGGTGTGCCCATGAGAGGCATCAAGCTCTGGGTGTTTGAATGCTACCATCTTGGACAATCTCTCCACTTCATTCTTAAATCATATTATTTAATTTTTCTTAGTATCTTATTTGATTTGCGACAGTTGGAAATTTATTATCACTCATGTTTACTTCTACTGTTTTAAAAAATTGAATAGTGCATTCATTCATTTTGAAATGAAGGTAGTGACCTGTGAATTTCCATACCTCAAAAATCAAGGATAGGACAAAAGCCTTTTCTGCCTGTGTTGCTCTCAAACTCTGCACCCGACCCCAGCCTGGGGATTAACCTCTTGCACCCATGCTCACCTTCTGTTTTGGGACCGTTAACCATCACTGCATCTGTATGTGTGTTGACAAAGTGAACTCTAGTCTTTCCAGTTTCTGTGTTTTGTTTTTTGGATTAGAGAACAGTCCTACTATGAATGTACATTTACTGGTCTGCTGAAGTTCATATATAAACCTGTCAAGCACATTACCGGAATTGGAATTGCTTGTATATACACTTTGATAAATTTTAGAGACAATGGTAGAACAGAAGTAAATTGTATTTCAAATCCCACAATATTCTCACACCATGAAAACCCTTCCCTTTTTAATATATTTGTGTGTATTTTATCTTTATGCCCATAGTATATTTCCCAGAGATGGCTAAGTGTTATGTTTCTTGCTAGCACATTTACCATATTGTTCAAAGTCAAGCATTTAGTGGTTTAACATGATCATATTTCCATGAACTTGCAAATACAAGATCTTCTCTCACACTGTCTTTTACTCCCTGCTGTTTTATATTGCCCTCCTAATTCTCAGTCCTGGTCTGTCTTTATGTTCTTCATCAACCTGGATAGGTTATACTATTTTCTCCCTTATTCAAGGCTAATAGAATAGAATAGAACACCCAGAAATAAACCCTGATATATGGCCAAATGATTTTTGACAAGTTGCCAAGACTTTTCAAAGTAG
This sequence comes from Pseudorca crassidens, assembly GCF_039906515.1. NCBI lineage: Eukaryota > Metazoa > Chordata > Mammalia > Artiodactyla > Delphinidae > Pseudorca > Pseudorca crassidens. The sequence goes on from NC_090309.1 coordinate 48,277,593, forward strand.
GAAGGATAGTATTTTCAACAAATGGTGCTGAGAAGTCTTGTTGTCAACATGCAAAAGAAGGAAGATGGACCCTTACCTAACATCATATGCAAAAATTAATGGAAACGTATTAAGAAACTAAATATAAGACCTAATAAAATAAAAAGTCCTAGAAGAAGACACAGGACAAGAGCTTCATGACATTGGATTTGGTAGTGTTTTCCTCAATATGAAATGAAGGAACAACAGAGGTACAGCTAACAAAAAAATAAACTATTTGCAGTACATAATTAAAAAAATGTGTATCAAAGAAATGTAAACAGAATAAAGTGGCAACCCACAAGATAGGAGAAAATATTTGAAAGCCATCTATCTGACAAGAGATTTCTATTCAGAATATACAGAGAACTCCTACAACTCAACAAAAAGCAAACACCCTGATTCAAAAATGGATAAAAGACTTGAATAGATGGTTCTTCAGAAAGATGTACAAATGACTAAGCACTTGAATAGATGCTCCATATCACTAAATGCATGTTTATATATTTGTGTGCATGCATACACACACAAGCACACAGACACATACACAAGGAGAAAACAAGTATTGCTGAGGATGTGAGGGAGTTGGAAGCATTGTGCTGTGTCAGTGGGAAGGTAGAATGATACAGTTGCTTTGCAAAAGAGTATGGCAAGTTTTCAGATATTGAAAAATAGAATTACTATATGATCCAGGAATTTTACTATGAGGTATACCCAAAGGAATTGAAATCAGGGTCCTAAAGAAATATTAGTACTCCAGTGTTTAGAGCAGTAATAATCACAGTAGCTAAAATATGAAAGCAACCTAAGTGTTCATCCACTAGTTCCTGGATAAACAAAGTGTGGTATACCCATATAGTACACTATTGTTCACTGTTAGGAAGGAAAAGATCTAGGAATATGCTACAACATGGATGAATCTTGAGGAAATTTAGCTACCAAAATGCCATTTTTGTGACTTTTAGTGAGTCGTAACAATACAACTACTTATTTCAATTATATGGGGTACTTAGTGTAGTCAAAACCATAGAAATTGGGAGGGTAATGATGCTTTTCAGGTGGTTATGGAACAAAAAGGAAAGTTATGTTTAAAGGACATAGAGTTACAGTTTTAAAACGTAGAAAAGAATTAGATAAATGGTGATGTTCATCGCCCAGTAATATGAATGTATTTAATATCACTGAACGGTGCACTTTATAATAATTCACATGTTATATTTTATGTTATTTGATTTTACTAACATACAAAATTGAGAAAGAATGTAATATCAGGAAAGGGAGTGACCCTGGGATAGAGCAGAGGGTAATCAGAAGGGGGAGACACTGCATATGTTGAAGAAGAAGAGCTGAGAGTCTTCATTGGACAGAAGAGACTTTATAAAAAAGAAAAAAAATACTCTGAGGGTGTATTAAATAGATATCTGTGGGTGTACTGCTATCTCCCATGGGTTATCTCAAAGAGTCTTTAATATAAAGTCCATAAGGCTTGCTGAGGCATTTTTAAAAACTGGATTCCCTAGGAGATAATTAGAGGGTGGTACTTAAGTCTATGTCTAGGTTGACAGATTTTGCAGGGAAGACGAACCTGAGAACAGTGGAGGTCCAGAGAGTGTAAGTACATGGAAATTAGAAAAAAAATAATAAATGGAATTAGGAAGACTTTGGACTTCGGAGGTTATGTATTACTGAGTCAGACCTGAGGTTTCTAAGGAGTTATATACAAAGTTGGTCTTTGGATTATTTGTTGATAAAGATAAGTGGAAAAAGTAGAGTCGTTTCCAAGTGTAGGTAAGATATAATGAGAGGATGGAGGTGGAAAGTAGCAAGGCCCAGAGAAAAGTGGGAAGGTCATATTGGACCACGATGGTGGTAATAACCTGCAGAACAGATGGTAGGGCAGACTATGGATTCATCTTTTTTATTTCGGATCCCCACCTCATCCTTAATAATTCTTTGGGAATATTTCATTGCTCTGTGATGCAGGTACAGAATTCGAGTGAGGAGACTACACCCTCAGTGTCCAGCTGTCTGAGTCCTCAGTGTGCTTCAAATGATGGAGAACTATTGCTTCTTTATGAGAAGAGTTAGTACCTCGTAGCTAAGCTTAAGCTGGAGCTTATGCAATATTGATTTCATTTTATATATACTGCTGGCATGGAGGTTCCTCCTCCTCTTTTCTTGACCATTATGAAATGAATCTATATTTCTCAATATTTGGGTATATCAGATAAATACATTAAGTAAAGGAATCTTATATATTGCTCCCTGCATAATTTGCTTTTTCTTGTTTCTCTTTTACCTTTAGTAAATTAGCACAGGGAGAGACCTTGAAATGTTCTAATCAGGAGAGATTAGAACATCATATTTCTAGAGAGGTTGGTTGGACAGAGCAGGGGTCCCAGTGAGAATCAAAGTTTCTGTTTCTACTTGGAAGTGTACCTGTATAGAGTAGACGGCTCCAGGAAATATCCTAGAATATTGCAATTAGAGAGGCAGGATCTGGTACCACATCAGTGTACTATGACATGTTTGTCAGTCATCTGATGTGAGATTCTTAAAGCCAATCCCATATTGGTAGGGCTGAGTGCGGAGTGATGAAGAACCTGTGGAAGCCTCTGATTGCATGTTAAAGATGAAGCTCTGATTTCGGGGAGAATTTTCTTACCTGACTGAATGTCACCCTTCTGTGGGGATGAGATTCTGTGCTTTTCCTCTGTTGATGACCATTGACTGAAAATCATTAGAGGATCATGTCTAGAAAGTATTCATTATTTAATTTCTTAAAGAAGAAAACATAGAAAACATATTTATCCACTTTCAAATTGAGGATCAAGGGGAATGACATCAGTGAAAATGTCAGAGTAGGGAGCTCTGGCTTGTGTCCATCGCCAGAAACACTGACCTACGTGGTAAAACCTGTCAGAATGATCTTATCAACACATGAAAGTTTTCTTTTCTTTTTCGCCCTGTAGATTTATCTTTCATTGAAACTTAACTTACTACAGGATGTGGAGAATAAACAGGGAAGTAGAACCTGTATTTCCTGATAAGAGAATCACTAAGTCACATTAGCTGTTCTGAGCTATGTCTTACTCACCGTGACTGTAATTAAAACAAACAAACAAAACACTTTTTTTTTGTAAGTCAGTTCTGACATTTCCTCGTTAAAGAGGTAACAGATAGAGACTTAGATCTACCAGAATTGAGCAAAATTTTGATTGTACTTGTGTTGAATATATGAGCATGACCTGCAACAAATCTTCATTATACTTATTGCCACAACTGACAAATTCCCTTTTTCCACTCCTGATATGTTGCATGTAAGGAATGCATAGGTCACTTATCCCAGCTGGTCACAGGTAAACTCTGCCACATGGATTACTGCATGGTTTCCTGGTGGAAGACCACACATTCTCGAGTATCATGCCTGCAGAGTATCTGGGCTCTTCTTTTTTCTGGCTAAAGGTTAGATAATCACCTAATTTTATGAGAAATATATAAATTGTATTCTTCGGGATTTTATTTGTCCATTCTCTTTCAAGTCCTAAGTGCAAATATTAAAGTGGTTTCCAAGAGGGTGGTAAATAAGACAGCTACATTTATGCTCCGAAATTAGCAATAAAGCATAATACAATTGTAAATGCATTGTGTGATTAATATGTAGATACTTATGTAAATGCAGTTTTAGTAATGCTTTGTGGAGAGCTTCAGAATCTAGGTATTAAAAAAAAAAGGAGTTCTTGAAACTCACAGGGAATTATAGAGAAGTCTTTGTGTCTATAAATATCAATCAGAAATAATGCATATTCTCAGAAATAAACTAGGCATAAAGTTGTGGGAAAACACTTCATGAAATGAAAGAGCATGTGATGGCCATACAAGAAAAAAGAATATTCTCAGAGAATAATGAGCAGTGTGGAGTTTAGCAGAAGGGTAATACAGATTCAGAGAGTAAATCTTTGGAGAGCCTAATTATGAGTTCTTCATATTTCATCTTTGGAGAGACGGTAGTCATTTGAAATATGATGTTATAAGATGACGTTAACATACTTAAATACTTTCGTTTAGAAATGACCACTTAGAACCAGAATAAATGAAAGAGAACACAAAATTATGTTTCTGTTGATTTTTGAAGATCTCAGGTGAGTTCTGATAATTTAAAAATACATGATGTCTTTCACTGCAAAGTAAAGGAGCTCTTACAGTGGAGGATTCCTGGACTGAATGTCAATATTATGACATAGTGTGAGTGTGTTTCATGTTTGGTAATTGCAGTCATTGTTGCTTTTGTTGTGGTCATCCATTTACAATGCTTGGTGTCAGTTGATTTATCTTTGTAAATATAAAATACAGTCTGTGTGTGTGAAAAAAAATACATGATGTCTTGATAAAATTGTATGGAATTTGAGATCTGGAAAAAAGCATTTCTTTTCTGTAATGCTAGGATGCTAACTGGACATTTTTCCAAGAAAGAGATTTCAGGATGCAAATCTGGTGTCTCTAAGGTGGGAAGTCAGTTCATGGCGGAACATTCTATTAAACTTGTGTGAGTGCAGAAATATTTCTTTGGAAGGAAGAGGTCACGAATCCCTTTTTAACAGTTAGTGGTTTATAGTATACTGAATGAGCAAAATGGCTATTTCTGAACTTTAGAAAAAAATAATATAGTTTTTCTGCGTTTATATAATGAAGCTGATGTAGAATATCAAAAATTCTTTATTTTGAAAAACAATGTAATCAATTTGACATAATTCATATATATTGAACCTGTGGTACACACACACAATAAAACTTACTTTCAAAAAATCTTTTGCACTTAAGAAATATTTTCTAGTGTAATTGATTTACAATGTTGTGGGTTCTTTTAAATACATGTATATTGGAGTATAATTGCTTTATAACACTGTATTAGTTTCTGCTTTACAACAAAGTTAATCACCTATATGTATATATATATCCCCATATGCCCCTCTCCTGAGGCTCCCTCCCACACTCCCTATCCCACCCCTGTGGGGGACATAAAGCCCCGAGCTGATCTCCCTGTGCTATGCGGCAGCTTACCACTAGCTCTTTTACATTTGGTAGTGTATATATGTCAGTGCTACTCTCTCACTACATCCCTGTACCCCCTTTTGCCCTGTGTCCTTAAGTCCGTTCTCTACATCTGTGTCTTTATTCCTGCCCTGTCACTAGGTTCGTCAGTAACATTTTTCTAGATTCCATATATATGTGTTTGCGTACGGTATTTGTTTTTCTCTTTCTGACTTACTTCACTCTGTATGACAGACTCTGGGTCCAACCACCTCACTACAAATAACTCAGTTTTGTTCCATTTTATGGCTGAGTAATACTCCATTGTATATATGGGCCACATCTGATTTATATACTCATCTGTCGATGGACATTTGGGTTGCTTCTATGTCCTGGCTATTGTAAAAAGTGCTACAGTGAACATTGTGGTACATGTATCTTTTTGAATTATGGTTTTCTCCGGGTATATGCCCAGTAGTGGGATTGCTGGGTCATATGGTAGTTCTATTTTTAGCTTTTAAGGAACCTCCATACTGTTCTCCATAGTGGCTGTATCATTTACATTCCCACCAACAGTGCAAGAGGGTTCCCTTTTCTCCACACCCTCTGCAGCCTTTATACATTGTTGTATTAATTTCTGCTGTGCAGCAAAGTGATTCAGTTATATATATATATATATATATTCTTTTCCATTATGGTTTATCACAGGATATTGAATATAGTTTTCTCTTCTATACAGTAGGTCTTTGTGGTTTGTCCATCCTATGTAGAATAGTTTGCTTCTGCTATTCCAAAACTCCCAATCTTTCCATCACTCTCTTCTTGGCAACCACAACTCTGTTTTCTATATCTGTGTGTTTGTTTCTTTTTCACTGACGTGTTAATTTGTGGCCTGTTTTCGATTACACATATAAGTGATATCATATGGAATTTGTCTTTCTCTTTCTGACGTACTTCACTTAGTATCATTATCTCTAGGTCCATCCATGTTGCTGCAAATGGCATTATTTCATTCTTTTTTTATGTCTGAGTAATATCTATTGTATACATATACCACACCTTCTTTATACATTCATTTTTCAATGAACATTTAGGTTGTTTCCATGTGTTGGCTATTATAAATACTGCTGCAATGAACATAGGGTTTTATGTATCTTTTTGAATTATAGTTTTGTCTAGATATATGTCCACAAGTGGGATTGCTAGATCATATGGCAACTCTCTTTATAGTTTTTTTGAGGAACCTCCATACTGTCCATAGTGGCTGCATCAACTTACATGGCCACCAACAGTGTATAAGGGTTCCCTTTTCTCCATACCCCATCCAGCATTTGTTAATTGTAGATTTTTTTAATGATGGCCATTCTGATCAGTGTGAAGTGATACCTCATTGTAATTTGGATTTGCATTTCTCTAATAATTAGTGATGATGAGCATCTTTTCATGTGCCTATTGGCTATCTGTATGTCTTCTTTGGAGAAATGTTTCTTTAGGTTTTCTACCCATTTTTCCATTGAGTTATTTGTTATTTTGTTATTGAGTTGTATGAGCTGTTTGTAAAGTTTGGAAATTAAGCCCTTGTCAGTCTCATCATTTGCTCATATTTTCTCCCAGTCCAAAGATGTATTTTCATTTTGATTATGGTTTCCTTTGCTGTGCAACAGCTTATAAGTTTGATTAGATCCTGTTTCTTTTTTGCTTTTACAGTAAGTCCCCTACATATGAACAAGTTCTCTTCCAAGAGTGCATTTGTAAGTCCAATTTGTTTGTAAGTGCAACAAACTTAGCCTAGGTACCCATCTTACAAAGTTGGCTATATGGTATTGTACCGTAATAGGTTTATAATACTCTTCACACAAACAATACATAAAAAACAAACACAAAAATAAAGAAAACATTTCAAATCTTACAGTACAGTAACTTGAAAAGTACAGTAATACAGTACAGCAGCTGGGATACTTGGGCTGGCATCGAGGGAACAGGCGAGAAGAGTTACTAATTAGAGGAGGGAGAGGAAGTGGGAGAAGGTAGAGGTGAAGGATTATCAACAGTAGGAGACAGAGGTCAAGCTGCCATTTCACTCATACCTGACGTTGATGGCACAAGTTCTGGTTCCTTGCTGGATTTAATTCTATCTACCCTCTTGAAAAAATGATCCATTGATGTCTGGGTCGTAGCTCTTTTTTTCTCATCATAGATGACAAGGTAGCACTGAATTGCATTCTGAATGGCTGCTGCCACCTTTGGGTACCATTCTAGGTTCAGGTCCTGTGCCTCAAAAACTAACAGTGCTTCCTCAAATAAAGAAGATTCCCTTGCCATTTTCTGTGTCGTGAATCTCTTCAGTTCTTCAGTTACTTCTTCTTCCTCCTGTCCCTCTTCTTCCTTTCTCTGGGCCTCCAATTCCATCAGTAAGCTCCTCATGTTGCACAGCAAGGAGTTCAATGAAATCGTCCTCTTGCAGATCTAGCTCCAGCTTCTCGCTGAGGGTCACTACGTTGCTGAAGGCCTCTTCAGACTTCTGATCTACCTTCTCAAATCCACAAAAATCATGAACTGTGGGCAAAGGTTCTTCCAAACCCCATTCATGATGACCACCATACCTTCACACCATGCAAAGTCAATGTTTTTATGGTCTTTTAGTTGTTATAGTCCTTCCAAAGTTGTCCCTAGGTTGTTCCTGATTTGTCACTTACCTTTACTGCCTGACAAAAAGTGTGACATAAATAATACTTCTTGAAAGTCGCTCTAACTCCCTGGTCCATAGGTTGGATGAGCAACGTAGTATTCGGTGACAGATGCACTACTTTGACGTTGGGATGAAAGTCATCCATGGATGGGGGGTGGCACAGAGCATTGTTAAGCAGCAAAAGAATGTTTTGCTGGAACGTCCTTCTCCAAGCAATATTTCTCTACGTCTGGGATAAAGTGCTGGTAAACCAGTCCTGGAACGTGGCCTGTGTAATCCAGGATTTGGGGTTATGCTTCCACGCAACAGGAAGAGAGGCCTTGGCTGTGTTTTTAAGGGCTCTTGGGTTCTCTGAATGATACACTAAGAGAGGCTTCAGCTTCAATTCACCGGAAGCATTGCCACCAAACAACAGTTAGCCTATCCTTTGCTGCTTTACAGCCCGGCATTAACTTTTCCTCCTTACTGATGTAACTTCGGTCTGGCATCCTCTTCCAGTACAGTTGTGTCTCATCCACATTAAAAACCTGGTTGGGTAAATACACACCATCATCAATAATTTCTCAAAGTGTTTCCGGAAGTTCCCGGACAGCTACCCTATCTGCACTTGCTGCCTCTCCACTTACTTTTACATTGTGAAGGTTGGTTCTAGCCTTGAACCGATGAAACCAGCCATGGCTGGCATTAAAAGACGTGCCCTCTGATTGTTTGCCGTGTTTCTTCTTCAAGTCTTCATAAACCCTTTTAGCTTTCTCTTGAATCAGCATTAAGCTGAGCAGGACTCAGCGCTAATGTTGATCCTGCATCTGCACACTGAGAAGTTTCTCCATCTCCTCCATCACTTTTCCATGCTTCTTCAATATTTTGTCAACATCATCAGCACAGCAGACTTCACATGTTCCGTGATCTTGTCCTTGTTCTTTAGATTTGTGCCAATGATTGAATGATTCATGTTATAAGAATGAGCGATGTCTAACATCTTTTTGCCTCGCTCCACTCTCTCAATTACTTTCACTTTTGTTTCCATCATTATCGTTTGGCCCCTCTTAACAGTACCAGCTACATCACCGCTGCTTTTACGCTTGCTTCCAGACATCTTGGGCTTGAAATAAAGGTACTGTACTACTGTACTCTATACAGTACTGTAAAGAACACAAAAGCACAACCACTTATAGAGGATGTATGCACATGACAATGTATGCCAGACACGTGAACTAACTTACATGTGAATTGGACATGCAAATGGACGTTTGCATCTTTGAACGTTTGCAACTTGAAGGTGCTTATGTAGGTGACTTACTGTATTTGTACTGCCTAGGGAGAACTACCTAGGAAAACTGTGGTATGATTTATGTCAGAGAATGTTTTGCTTATGTTCTCTTCTAGGAGTTTTAAGATGTCCTATGTTATATTTAAGCATGTAAGCCGTTTTGAGTTTATTTCTGTGTATGGTGTGAGGGTATGTTCTGGCTTCACTGATTTGAATACGGCTGTCCAACTTTAAAAACACCACTTGCTGAACAGACTATCTTTTCCCCATTGTATATTCTTGCCTCCTTTGTCGAAGGTTAATTGACCATAGGTGTGTGGGTTTATTTCTGGGCTCTCTATTCCATTCCATTGATCCATGTATCTCTTTCTGTGCCAATACCATGCGGTTTTGATTACTGTAACTTTGTAGTATTGTCTGAAGTTTAGGAGGGTTATGCCTCCTGCTTTTTTCTTTTTCCTCAGGATTGTGTTGACAGTTCTGACTTTTTATGGTTCCAGATATATTTTAGGATTATTTGTTCTAGTTCTGGGGAAAGTGTCATGGGCAATTTGATAGGAATCACATTAAATCTGTAGATTGCTTTGGGTAGTATAGCCATTTTAACAGTTTTAATTCTTCCCATCCAAGAGTGTGGGATGTCTTTCCATTTCTCTGAATCATCTTCAGTTTCCTTTACTAATGTTTTGTAGTTCTAAACATATAAGTCTTTCACCTCCTTGGTGAGGTTTATTCCTAAGTATTTTATTTTCTTGATGCCATTTTAAAAAGTATTGCTTGTTTACATTTCCTTTCTGATATTTCATTGTTAGTGTAAAGAAATGCATCCAGGGACTGCCCTGGTGGCTCCATTGTTGAGAATCCGTCTGCCAATACAGGGGGCATAGGTTTGTGCCCTGGTGCAGGAAGATCTCACATGCCGTGGAGCAACTAGACCTGTGTGCCACAAGTACTTAGCCTGCACACTAGAACCCATGAGCCTACTGAGCCCATGTGCCACAACTACTTAAGCCCGCGTGCCTAGAGCCCGTGCTCCGCAACAAGAGAAGCCACTGCAATGAGAAGCCTGTGCACCGCAATGAAGACTAGCCCTCACTGGCCACAGCTAGAGGAAGCCCGTGCACAGCAATGAAGACCCAATGCAGCCAAAATAAATTAAAAAAAGAAAAAGAAAAACCAAGAAATGCAGCCAATTTATGTATGTTATCTTGTATCCTGCTACTTTGTGGAATTGTTTATCAGTTCTAGTAGTTTTTGTGTGGAACTTTTAGGGTTTCCTTTATATATATTATCATGTCATCTGCATATAATGACAACTTTACCTCTTCCCTTCCAATGTGGCTAGATTTTCTTTCTTTTTCTTGTCTGATTGTTGTGGCTAGGACTTCCAATACTATGTTGAAGAGAAGAGGTGAGAGTGGGCCTCCTTGTCTTCTTCCAGATTTTAGGGGGAAGGCTTTCAGCCTATGAACATAGAGTATTATATTGGTTGTGGGTTTGTCATAAATAGCTTTTATTATGTTGAGATATGTTTCCTCTATACCCACTTTGGTAAGTGTTTTTTTTTTTTTTTTTTTGCGGTACATGGGCCTCTCACTGTAGTGACCTATCCCGTTGCGGAGCACAGGCTCCGGACGCGCACGCTCAGTGGCCATGGATCACGGGCCCAGCCGCTCTGCGGCATGTGGGATCTTCCTGGACAGAGGCATGAACCTGTGTCCCCTGCATCGGCAGGCGGACTCTCAACCACTGCGCCACAAGGGAAGCCCTGGTAAGTGTTTTTATCATCAATGGATGTTGAAGTTTTTCAAATGCGTTTTCGGCATCTGTTGAGATGATCATTTGTTTTGTATTTTGTATTTGATGGGGTGTATCATGTTGATTGATTTGCATATGTTGAAACAACTTTGTGACACTGGGGTGAATCAAATTTGGTCATGGTGTATGATCCTCTTATGTGTTGTCAGATTTGGTTTTCTAATATTCAGTTGAGAATTTTTGCATCTATATTTATCAAAGATATTGGTCTGCAATTTTCTTATTTTGGTAGTGTCTTTCTTTCTGTGTTTTTTTTAAAGTCTTTAATGAATTTGTTCCAATATTGCTTCTGTTTTATGTTTTGGTTTCTTGTTTGTGAGGCATGTGGGATCTTAGCTCCACCATGAGGGATTGAACCTGCCCCCCGCCCCCTGCACTGGAATGCGAAATCTTAACTGCTGGACAACTAGAAAAGTCCCCCTCTGTATTTTTGTTTGTTTGTTTGCTTGTTTTAGTAGATTTCTTTCTTTATTTTTGGATGCATTGGGTGTCTGTTGCTGTGCACGGGCTCTCTCTAGTTGTGGCGAGTGGGGGCTTCTCTTCATTGTGCTGTGCAGGCTGTTCATTGCAGTGGCTTCTTTTGTTGCAGAGCATGGGCTCTAGGTGCGCGGGCTTCAGCAGTTGTGGCTATCAGGCTCAGTAGTTGTGGCTCCTGGGCTGTAGAGCGCAGGCTTAGTAGTTGTGGAACACAGGCTTAGTTGCTCCGCAGCATGTGGGATCTTCCCAGACCAGGGCTCGAACCTGTGTCCCCTGCATTGGCAGACGGATTCTTAACCACAGTGCCACCAGGGAAGTCCCCCCCCCATCTGTTTTTGATATCAGGGTGATGGTGGCTTCATAGAATGTCTTTGGAAGTATTCTTTACTCTGCAATCTTTTCGAAGAGTTTGAGAAGAATCAGTGTAAGTTTTGCTTTGTATATTTGGAAGAATTTGCCTGTGAAACCATCTGATACTGGACTTTTGTTGGTAGGGAGGTTTTTTAAATTACAGATTGTATTTTGCTTTTAGTGATCAGTATGTTCAAGTTATCTATTTCTTCTTGATTCAGTTTTGTTCGGCTGTAAAAAAAACAACATGTATTTTTAGGTTATGTTAGCACCAAAATACTTACCATGTATTAGACCACAAAAGAGTGAAGAAAAAAATATTAAAATATTTTTTCAAATAGAAAATGTATTGCAATATTTTTAAGAAATTGGGCTAATAATACTAATTACAATAATGACAAATTGTTCTGAACTTAAAGACTATTTTATCTAAGGTGCTTATTATATGCTTATTATAAGCATGGTATATGCTTATATATTATATGATATTATATATGCTTTTTTATGCTTATTATAAGCATGATATTATATGCTTATTGTTTTAAAATACATGGAATGTTTTCTTCTTTCTAACGTAATTCTTTTATTTTACCTGTATATTGTGAAAAAAATTTAGTTGCGCATAATATAAAAAATTACACTTTAATAGGAGATATTAATCCAGTTACATTTACTATAGTACTGAAAATACTTAGGTTTAGAGTTACCATGTTATCGAGTGCTGTTTTTTATTTATTTACTTTTAAAAATTTAATTTGGGGGGGGCATAAATTATTTATTTATAACATCTTATTGGACTATAATTGCCTTATTATGATGTGTTAGTTTCTGCTGTATAACAAAGTGAACAAGCTATACATATACATATATCCCCATATCTTCTCCCTCTTGCGTCTCCCTCCCACCCTCCCTATCCCACCCCTCTAAGTGGTCACAAACTACTGAACTGATCTCCCTGTGCTATGCAGCTGTTTCTTACTAGCCATCTATTTTACATTTGGTAGTATATATAAGTCCATGCCACTCTCTCACTTCATCCCAGCTTACCCTTCTCCCTCCCCATGTCCTTAAGTCCATTCTCTATGTCTGCATCTTTATTCCTGTCCTGCCCCTAGGTTCTTCCAAGCCATTTTTTTCTTTCTGTCTAGATTCCATATATATGTGTTAGCATACAGTATTTGTTTTTCTCTTTCTGACTGACTTCACTCTGTATGACAGACTCTAGGTCCATCCACCTCACTATGAATAACTCAATTTCATTTGTTTTTGTGGATGAGTAATATTCCATTGTATATATGTGCCACATCTTCTTTATCCATTCATCTGTCGATGGACACTTAGGTTGCTTCCATGTCCTGGCTATTGCAAATAGAGCTGCAGTGAACATTGTGGAACATGACTCTTTTTGAATTATGGTCTTCTCCAGGTATATGCCCAGTAGTGGGATTGCTGTGTCATATGGTAGTGGTAGTTCTATTTTTAGGTTTTTAAGGAAGCTCCATACTGTTCTCAATAGTGGGTGTATCAATTTACACTCCCACCAACGGTGCAAGAGGGTTCCCTTTTCTCCACACCTCTGCAGCATTTATTGTTTGTAGATTTTTTTGATGATGGCCATTCTTACCTGTGTGCGGTGATACCTCATTGTAATTTTGATTTGCATTTCTCTAATGATCAGTGATGTTGAGCATTCTTTCATGTGTTTGTTGGCAATCTGTATATCTTCTTTGGAGAAATGTCTATTTAGGTCTTCTGCCTATTTATGGATTGGGTTGTTTGTTTTTTTGATATTGATCTGCATGGGCTGCTTGTAAAGTTTGGAGATTAATCCTTTGTCAGTTGCTTTGTTGGCAAATATTTTCTGCCATTCTGAGGGTTGTCTTTTCGTCTTGTTTACATTTTCCTTTGCTGTGCAAAATCTTTTAAGTCTCATTAGGTCCATTTGTTTATTTTTGTTTTATTTCCATTTCTCTAGGAGGTGGGTCAAAAAGGATCTTGCGGGCTTCCCTGGTGGCGCAGTGGTTGAGAGTCCGCCCGCCAATACAGGGGACACGGGTTCGTGCCCCAGTCCGGGAAGATCCCACATGCTGCGGAGCGGCTAGGCCCATGAGCCATGGCCACTGAGCCTGCGCATCCAGAGCCTGTGCACTGCAATGGAAGAGGCCACAACAGTGAGAGGCCCGCGTACTGCCAAAAAAAAAAAAAAGGATCTTGCTGTGATTGATGTCATAGAATGTTCTGCCTATGTTTTCCTCTAAGAGTTTTATAGTATCTGGCCTTACATTTAGATCTTTAATCCATTTTGAGTTTATTTTTGTGTATGGTGTTAGGGAATTTTCTAATTTCATTCTCTTACCTGTAGCTGCCCGGTTTTACCAGCACCACTTATTGAAGAGGCTGTGATTTCTCCATTGTATATTCTTGCCTCCTTTATCATAAATAATGTGACCATATGTGTATGGGTTTATCTCTGGGCTTTCCCTCATGTTCCATTGATCTATCTTTCTGTTTTTGTGCCAGTACCATACTGTCTTGACTACTGTAGCTTTGTAGTATTGTCTGAAGTCAGGGAGCCTGATTCCTCCGGTTCTGTTTTTCTTCTCAAGATTGCTTTGGCTGTTCGGGGTCTTTTGTGTTTCCATACAAATTGTGAAATTTTTTGTTCCAGTTCTCTGAAAAATGCCATTGGTAGTTTGATAGGGATTGCATTGAATCTGCAGATTGCTTTGGGTAGTATAGTCATTTCCACAATGTTGATTCTTCCAATCCAAGAACATGGTATATCTCTCTATCTGTTTGTGTCATCTTTGATTTCTTTAATCAGTATCTTATAGTTTGTTGAGTAAACGACTTTTGTCTCCTTAGGTAGGTTTATTCCTAGGCATTTTATTCTTTATGTTGCAGTGGTAAATGGGAGTGTTTCCTTAATTTCTCTTTCAGATTTTTCATCTTTAGTGTATAGGAATGAAAGTGATAACTGTACATTAATTTTGTATGCTGCAACCTTACCAGATTCATTGATTAACTCTAGTAGGTTTCTGGTAGCATCTTTAGGATTCTCTATGTATAGTATCATGTCATCTGCAAACAGTGAGAGCTTAACTTCTTCTTTTCCGATTTGGATTCCCTTTATTTCTTTTTCTTCTCTGGTTGCTGTAGCTAAAATTTCCAAAAGTGTGTTGAATCATAGTGGTGAGAGTGGACAACCTTGTCTTTTTCCTGATCTTGGTGGAAATGGTTTCACTTTTTCACCATTGAGAATGATGTTGGCTGTGGGTTTGTCATATATGGCCTTTATTATGTTGAGGAAAGTTCCCTCTATGCCTACTTTCTGGAGGTTTTTTTTTTTTTAATCATAAATGGGTGTTTAATATTGTCTAAAGCATTTTCTGTGTCTCTTGAGATGACCATATCGTTTTTATCCTTCAGTTTTTTAATATGGTGTATCACATTGATTTGCATATATTGAAGAATCCTTGCATCCCTGGGATAAACCCCATTTGATCTTGGTGTATGATCCTTTTAATGTGCTGTTGGATTCTGTTTGCTAGTATTTTGCTGTGGATTTTTGCATCTATGTTCATCAGTGATATTGGCCTGTAGTTTTCTTTGTGACATCTTTGTCTGGTTTTGATATCAGGGAGATGGTGGTCTCATAGAATAAGTTTGGGAGAGTTCCTCCCTCTGCTATATTTTGGAAGAGTTTGAGAAGGATAGGTGTTAACTCTTCTCTAAATGTTTGATAGAATTTGCCTGTTAAGCCATCTGGTTCTGGGCTTTTGTTTGTTGGAAGATTTTTAATCACTGTCTCAATTTCAGTGCTTTGAATTGGTTTGTTTATAGTTTCTATTTCTTCCTGGTTCAGTCTTGGAAGCTTGTGCTTTTCTAAGAATTTGTCCATTTCTTCCAGGTTGTCCATTTTATTGGCATATTGTTGCTTGCAGTAATCTCTCATGATCCTTTGTTTTTCTGCAGTGTCAGTTGTTACTTCTTCTTTTTCATTTGTAATTCTATTGATTTGAGCCTTCCTTTTTTTCTTGATGAGTCTGGCTAATGGTTTGTCAATTTTGTTTATCTTCTCAGAGAACAAGCTTTTAGTGTTTTTGATCTTTGCTGTTGTTTTGTTCATTTCTTTTTCATTTATTTCTGATCTGATGTTTATGATTTCTTTCCTCTGCTGACATTTTTTTTTCTTTCTTTCTCTAATTGCTTTAGGTGTAAGGTTAGCTTGTTTATTTGAGATGTTTCTTGTTTCTTGAGGTAGGATTGTAGTGCTATAAACCTCCCTCTTAGAACTGCCTTTTCTGCATCCCATAGGTTTTGGGTCTTCATGTTTTCATTGTCATTTGTTTCTAGGTATTTTTTTAATTTCCTCTTTGATTTCTTCAGTGATGTCTTGGTTATTAAGTAGTGTATTGTTTAGCGTCCATGTGTTTGTATTTTTTACAGATCTTTTCCTGTAATTGATATCTAGTCACATAGCATTGTGGTCAGAAAAGATACTTGATACGATTTCAATTTTCATAAATTTACCAAGGCTTTTTTTGTGACCCAGGATATGATCTATCCTGGACAATGTTCCACGAGCACTTGAGAAAAAGTGTATTCTGTTGTTTTTGCATGGAATGTCCTATAAATATCAATTAAGTCCATCTTGTTTAATGTATCATTTAAAGCTTGTGTTTCTTTATTTTCATTTTGGATGATCTGTTCATTGGTGAAAGAGGGGTGCTAAAGTCCCCTACTATGATTGTGTTACTGTCGATTTCCCCTTTTATGACTGTTAGCATTTGCCTTATGTATTGACGAGCTCCTATGTTGGGTGCATAAATATTTACAATTGTTATATCTTCTTCTTGGATTGATCCCTTGATCATTATGTAGTGTTCTTCTTTGTCTCCTGTAATAGTCTTAATTTTAAAGTCTTTTTTGTCTGATATGAGAATTGCTACTCTAGCTTTCTTTTGATTTCCATTTGCATGTAATATCTTATTCCATCCCCTATCTTTCAGTCTGTATGTGTCTCTATGTCTGAAGTGGGTCTCTTGTAGACCGCATATTTGCCGGTCATGTTTTTGGATCCATTCAGCCAGTGTATGTCTTTTGGTTGGAGCATTTAATCCATTTACATTTAAGGTAATTATTGATATGTATGTTCTTATTACCATTTTCTTAATTGTTTTGGGTTTGTTATTGTAGGTCTTTTCCTTCTCTTGTATTTCCTGCCTAGAGAAGTTCCTTTAGCATTTGTTGTAAAGCTGGTTTGGTGTTGCTGAATTCTCTTAGCTTTTGCTTGTCTGTAAAGGTTTTAATTTCTCTGTCAAATCTGAATGAGATCCTTGCTGGGTCGAGTAATCTTGGTTGTAGCTTTTCCCCTTTCATCACTTTAAATATGTCCTGCCAGTCCCTTCTGGTTTGCAGAGTTTCTACTGAAAGATCAGCCGTTAACCTTTTGGGGATTACCTTGTATGTTATTTGTTGTTTTTCCCTTGCTGCTTTTAATATTTTTTCTTTGTATTTAATTTTTGATAGTTTGAGTAATATATGTTTTGGCATGTTTCTCCTTGGGTGTATCTTGTATGGGACTCTCTGCACTTCCTGGACTTGATTAATAATATCCTTTTCCATATTAGGGGAGTTTTGAACTATTATCTCTTCAAATATTTTCTCAGTCTCTTTCTTTTTCTCTTCTACTTCTGGGACCCCTATATTCGAATGTTGGTGTGTTTAATGTTGTCCCAGAGGTGTCTCAGATTGTCCTGAATTCTTTTCATTCTTTTTTCTTTATTCTGCTCTGCAGTACTTTTTTATACTATTTTTGTCTTCCAGGTCATTTATCCATTCTTCTGCCTCAGTTATTCTGCTATTGTTTCCTTCTAGAGCATTTTTAATTCCGTTTATTGTGTTGTTCATCATTGTTTGTTTGCTCTTTAGTTCTTCTAGGTCCTTGTTAAACGTTTCTTGTATATTCTCCATTCCGGTTCCAAGATTTGGGATCATCTTTTTTTTTTTTTTTTGCGGTATGCAGGCCTCTCACTGTTGTGGCCTCTCCTGTTACGGAGCACAGGCTCCGGACGCGCAGGCTCAGCGGCCGTGGCTCACGGGCCCAGCCACTCTGTGGCATGTGGGATCTTCCCGGACCGGGGCAAGAACCCCTGTCCCCTGCATCAGCAGGTGGACTCTCAACCACTGCGCCACCAGGGAAGCCCTGGGATCATCTTTAATATCATTACTCTGAATTCTTTTTCCAGTAGACTGCCTATTTCCTCTACATTTGTTTGTTCTGGTGGGATCTTACCTTGCTCCTTCATCTGCTGTGTGTTTCTCTGTCATATTTGGCTTTGGGGACTGTGTTTGGGGTCTCCTTTTCGCAGGCTGCAGATTCATAGTTCCCGTTGTTTTTGGTGTCTGCCCCCAGTGGCTTAGGTTGGTTTAGAAGGTTGTGTAGGCTTTCTGGTGGAGGGGACTGGTGCCTGTGTTCTGGTGGGTGTGTCTGAACCTTGTCTTTCTGGTTGACAGGTCCACATCCGGTGGTGTGTTTTGGGGTGTCTGTGGCCTTATTATGATTTTAGGCAGCCTCTCTGCTAATGGGTGGGCCTGCATTCCTGTCTTGCTAGTTGTTTGGCATGGGATATCCAGCACTGGATCTTGCTGGTCTCTGAGTGGAGCTGGGTCTTAGTGTTGAGACGGATATCTCTGGGAGGCTTTCGCCATTTGATATTACAAGGTGCCGGAGGTCTCTGGTAGACCAATGTCCTGAACTCGGCTCTCCCAACTCAGAGGCACAGGCCTGACACCCGGCCGGAGCACCAAGACCCTGTCAGCCACACGGCTGGGGGTGAGAGCAAGAGGTAGCTTTGGTACATCTGAAAGACCACCAATGATATTCACTGACCATTTTCTCTCCAGAGTGAAGAAAACAAAATTCAGTCTTTGACTAGTCAGCCACTTCGGTAGCCAGCCTCCAAGATGGCCCTAATTATCCCCTAATTATCCCCCAGTCTTCATGTACCTGAGTGGCTCCTCGCACTTGAAAAGGGCTGACTGTTTAACTAATAAGAAATTGCAGAAATGACAAAGTGCAGCTTCCAAAGTTATGAAAGACATTGCAGCTTCTGCTTTGGTTTCTGCTAGATCACTCATCCTGGGGTCAGCCAGCTGCCGTGTCATGAGGACACTCAAGCAGCCCTAAGGAGAGATCCATGTGGCAAGGAACTGAGGCCTCTTACCTACAGCCACGTGAGTGAGTCATCTCAGAAGTCAAAAGATTTAATTTTATTTATTTTTGGTTGTGTTGGGTCTTCATTGCTGTACAAGGTTTCTCTAGTTGTGTCAAGCAGGGGTTACTCATCATTGTGGTGCACGGGCTTCTCCTTGCGGTCATTTCTCTTGTTGTGGAGTATGGGCTCTAGGTGCATGGGCTTCAGTAGTTGTGTCATGCAGGCTTAATAGTTGTTGCTTGCTGGCTCTAGAGCGCAGGCTCAGTAGTTGTGGCACACGGGCTTAGTTGCTCTGCAGCATGTGGGATCTTCCCAGACCAGGGTTTGAACCCCTGTCCCCTGCATGGGCAGGCAAATTCTTACCCACTGTGCCACCAGGGAAATCCAGTGTGCTCTTTTTGAAGCCTAGTCTGTTTTCATTATTTTCTATCTTAACAATTCTGTATTAATTAAAAAATAATAATACTCCTTTCTACCCCTCCTGTTTGAGGATTATATATGAAGAAGTATGTCTTATTTATTAATCTCAAATTTTCACCTTTTAAGAAGTAATCACAATGTCAAGTATTTAATACCTTTCAGTTCCACCTTGAAAAGCATGGATATTAAAGTGCTAATATATTTACCTTCCCTAGTCTATTGTTTTTACTTTTTGTTATGTATAAAAAACAACTAAAAACATGCATGGTTTGTAAGGAAATGACAAATTTCAGAAAATTCAGAATCTGAATACACTCTATACCTAGCTTCTAGATAAAGACACAGAAAATTTCCAGATACTCAGAGGCCCCCTGGTCCCATTCTAGTGACTCCCCTTAAGGTTTAATATTGTTCTTGTATCTAACAAAAATATCATGTTACCTGTATTTTGTAGTTTATATAAATGTTATGGCACAGTAAAATCACTTTTGGATTGGGCTTTTTTATTTTATGTTGCTTGTGAATATGCCTATATGGTTTCCTGTTGCTGTGATCATGCATTGCCACTGTTGCCTAGGATTCCATAGTGTAAATATTTAACTATTAATTAATTTATTCCAATGTGTATTACAATATGAGTGATTTTCAGTTTGTGTCTATTGAGAATAGCACTGGTATAAAAATTCTAGAACTTGAGCTTTGGTGGTGTGTGTATAAATTATTGTTCAGTATACATGTAGTAGTAAAATATTCGAGTCATAGCTTTCATGTGTTTATCTTTTTAGATATTTCTAAATATTTTCAAAACGTGTATGATATTTCTTTTTCTTTTTTTTTTACATCTTTATTGGAGTATAATTGCTTCACAATGGTGTGTTAGTTTCTGCTTTATAACAAAGCGAATCAGTTATACATATACATATGTTCCCATATCTCTTCCCTCTTGTGTCTCCCTCCCGCCCACCCTCCCCATCCTACCCCTCTAGGTGGTCACAAAGCACCGCGCTGATCTCCCTGTGCTATGCGGCTGCTTCCCGCTAGCTATCTGTTTTATGTTTGGTAGTGTATATATGTCCATGCCACTCTCTCGCTTTGTCACAGCTTACCCTTCCCCCTCCCCATATCCTCAAGTCCATTCTCTAGTAGGTCTGTGTCTTTATTCCTGTCTTACCCCTAGGTTCTTCATGACAGTTTTTTTCCTTAAATTCCATATATATGTGTTAGCATACGGTATTTGTCTTTCTCATTCTGACTTACTTCACTCATTTGTATGATTTTTCATCCTCAGCAGCAGTGAATGAGATTCAAGGATTATACACATTCTTGTCAAACCTGATACCTGTCATTTTCATTTGAACTTTCTGGTTGGTGAGTGATAATTAAAGGTATCATGCTTTTGCATTTAACTGACTACTAAGAAGCCAAGCATCTTTTGATATGTTTACTTAACATTCTGTACTCTCTTTTTTGAAATATCTTTTGGTATATTTTCCCCATTTTTGCTCTTACATAATCTTCTTATTGAAGACTTCTTTTTTTTTAACATCCGAAGACTTCTTATTTAGGGGTTTTTAAATATGCTTGCTATGAGTTCTTCTCTCTTTCTGTCTGTCCTTCTCTTTCTTTAGATGAGTGTCAGTTTTTAATGTTAATAACATCTAATTTGTTATTTTCCTATTTATTTAGTCTTATTTCTATTTATTTATGTAGTCTTCTTATCTGTAGCAGAACACATTATTTATTCTAAACCACAAATATGTTTTCGTTTTTTCAATAAATCTAATTATTAATCTTTAAATTTAAGTTAACTTTCTAAACTAAATATGTTGTATCATAGTGAGTATTAATTTTTCTATGACAGCTGAAAGGTTACATTTATTCAGAAAATGTTGTATTCAGCTTTCTTTTCATTTGCTCCTACTTCTCATTGATTCACAGAGGTAAACATCACTTCATCCATGGGTCTGACTTTTCTCTGATTTCTCATGGTCATTCTCACTAATTAGTCTTGCCTCCTGAAATCTTTAGCAATCCCATTATTCCACAGAATCAAAAACCTGCCTTGGGCCTTTTTCCTCAGAAGATTGATTATTCCCACATTTTAAATGGGAGATTGCAATAAGTTAGGAGAAAATGCCACAAGGGTCTCTCATTTTAATTTTCACATCTTGTATCAGCCTCTGCTTGCACTCTGTGTTCAAAGATTTTTGTACAACACATTGATGGAAGATGCCAGTTGTTTCTCTCCTTGGGGAAAAAGACAGATTAATTACCTGACAAATAAAATTAAGACAGTGTCTTGCTCTGCTGAAATGTTGGATAGGATTGCTTGCATCCTAATTTAAAAGTTTCAGGTGACTGAAGCTTAAGATTCCTAACCTTTAATCCATACTTGCACCATGCACAGCACCCAACAGGACTGCTTTACATAACCCCATGAGACATTTGTGTGCAAGTGGAACAGACAAAAATATAAAACTATTGCTGTCTTTTTGTGTCATAAAAATGATTTTTTGTCTCATTTAAAATATTTTTCTAAAATCCAAAAACTTGTCAGGCTAAAATATTGGAATTTCAAATATGGTAAATCTAAGACCCTTCAAATTTCTTTCCAGTTTTGTTGATGATGGGATGCCATCAGAGATATGACTTCATTAAACACAATAGGTAAGATTCCTTCATAGGCCTGATTGGGGAATATGAAAATAATCCCTGGAAAAATCTGGACATTTTCTAGTTCTCAAGTATTGGTTAAGATGGTAGAAAGGACCCTTCATTGTCCTATATGTGAATGCAGATCAATTGAGAGAGGTGGGGATAAAACAAGCAGCCTAAATATCCTTTATGTTTGTTGTACTACTAGTAGAAAGAGGAAGGGTCAACATGTCACCATGGTTGATAGAGCAAATAAGCTGCTTGAAACTACACAGAAATATACCTGCTTGTATTTTCTGTGCAGTTACCCTCTCTTTTGGTGTGCCCTGATACCTTCTTCAACTTATGTACCAACTCCAGCAGCATTAAGCAGAAATCCAAAGAAATCTATTCTTTGGAATTATGAGGAAGGGAAGACTCGAAAATTTTATAGCATGCTCTATACAAGTGTACACATCACCATCCTTATCTATGTCATGCCATGCATGGAGGGTCAGTAGGTTCAGGGGATTCTGGAAGCACCAAGGTCTGTGGGGTTCATCACGGGTACATTCATGGGCAAGAAAAGAGAAGGGCCTTATCTTGGTCACTTTCTCAATGCTAGTAGCTACAAAAAGAAGAGGACAGCAGACATCTTAGGGAGAAGAGCCAACATTAAATGAAATGTCCTAATTACTCTAGGCAACCTCTCATGATAGCCTCCCATAACTCCTCGAATCCCTGTATACTTGCACAAGGGATAGTGTAATATTAATGGAGCATGTGACTGCAGATTAACATTATTTTTGTTGAAAAAAATGAAAGTAGGTTCAAGTGATAGGGTTTGAAAAGGGTTCACAGTGCGAGGGAAACTATTGTAACAATGTGGACAGAACCCTTTGGATGGATTCATCATGTTTTTGTTTTTGTTTTTTTGCTGCTTCAGAATCTGTAGTAGAGATTGGTGTGTTCCATGATGCATTCCCGCTTCTTATAAGTTTTAGATGGAATACCCCATTAGGAAGAAGTGCACGTAAGGAAGATTAGTGAGTCAAACTCCTCTGCCCTCTGTCAGCAGTGGGTGCAAAGGGATTTAGACCAAGTGCTTTTATCCTTTGACGTGCGAAGTTTTCACTATATAAATGATGTTTTGTTTGTTTGCAGGTCAGGAGCCTTGGTCTCAATATCCCTGTTTAAGAAGTGTTATCACATGTCTGTCAGAAAGAATTGTTGATGATACTGGAAAAAATTGAGAGTTATCCTTAACAATTAACCGTTTTGTAGCAACATGGATGGACCTAGAGATTGTTATACTGAGTGAAGCAAGTCAGACACAGAAAGACAGATATCATTTGATATTGCTTATATGAGGAATCTAAAAAGAAAAAAAAGGTACAAATGAACTAATTTACACAACAGAAATAGAGTCATGGATATAGAAAACAAACTTATGGTTACCAGGGGATAAGTGGGGAAGGGATAAATTGGGAGATTGGGACTGACCTATACATACTAGTATATATAAAACAGATAAGTATTGATAAGGACCTGCTTTATAGCACAGGGAACTCTACTCAATGGTGTGTACTGGCATATATGGGAAAAGAATCTTAAAAAAAAACAACAAGGGTTTGGGGATTATATAATAAATATAAACATGCAAACCTTTAACATGAAAGGAAAAATCAGTTAACTCTGTGGTCCCTGTTATGGTGTAAACATTTTGTACCTCTAATTTAAAAATTTTGAAACCCAGCTCCCATGTTGATGGTATTAGGAGGTGGGGCTTTTGGGAGGTGATTAGGTCATGAGGCCAGAGACCTCAAACATGGGATTAGTGACCTAATAAATTTAGCACACAGATCTCATGCCCGTCACATGATTTCATTGCCGAGCAAGAAGACCCACATTATGAACCAGATATTGGTCCCCCACCAGACACTAAGTCAGCTGGCAACTTGCTCTTTTTTTTTTAAATTAATTAATTAATTAATTAATTAATTTTTTGGCTGTGTTGGGTCTTTGTTGCAGTGTGCGGGCTTCTCATTGGGTGGCTTCTCTTGTTGCAGAGCACGGGCTCTAGGCATGCGGGTTTCAGTAGTTGTGGCACATGGGCTCAGTAGTTGTGGCCTGTGGGCTCTAGAGTACCGGCTCAGTATTTGTAGTGCACGGGCTTAGTTATTCCATGGCATGTGGGATCTTCCCGTACCAGGGCTCGAACCTGTGTCCGCTTTATTGGTAGGCAGATTCTTAACCACTGCACCACCAGGGAAGCCCCTGGTAACTTGTTCTTGAACTTTTCAGCCTCAGCAATTATGAGAAAACAAAAATACTCTGTTGTTTATAAAATACCGAGTCTCTCATATTTTGTTTTAGCAGTCAAAGAGCTGGCTGAGGAGAAATATCTGTGAGCTTGAAGACATATAAAGAGAAACCTTTAAATCTCAAAAGAAAAGAGAAAATGGGCAGGAAAGAAATCAACAGAACAGAGTAATCAATAATTTTGGAACAATGAAAATGCTGTGACCTATACATAATGGGTATAGCAGGAGGAGAATAAAGGTAACAAAGAACAGAAAATATTTTTAAAAAATGGCTGAGAATCTCCCCAAATGAATGTCTGACACTAAATCCACAACATCCAAACTTAGAGGAACATATGAATAGTAAAGAAAACTGACCAATATCTCTCAGGAACATCAATGCAAAAATCCTCAACAAAATATTAACAAATCGAATCCAACAATATTTTGAGAGAATTTTATATCATGAATGAGAGGGAATAATCCCAGGAGTGCAAGGCTGGTTCAACATTCTAAAATCAAATAATTATATCCATTATATCAACACCCTAAAGACAATCATTAGCATATGAATAGATTCAGAAGAACTTTGAAAAAAATCTAACATCCATTCTTCATAAAAACTCTCAGTTAAAGAAATAGACTGGAGCTTTCTCAAGTTGATAACAAAGATCTACCGGACACTTTTATCTTACATCATGATTAATGGTCAAAAACATGAAGCTTTTCCACTAAGTTCAGGTAAAAGCAAGGATGTTCCCTTTCATGACTCCTTTTCCATATTTTACTCCAAGTCCTTGCTAATGCAATAAGGCATGAAGATAAATAAAACAAATACAGATTGGGTAGAAAAAAATGAAAGCAGCCTAAATAAAATGTGGACCAATATACTTTATGGACACCTCACCAAAGAAAATAGACACTATGCATATAAGTATACAGAATAATAATTCAGATTACATGCTGCCATCAAAAATCAAATTAACAATACAATTACATATGATTTTAGACATTAGAATGGCTAAAATGTGAACAGTGACAAGAACAAATTCTGTAGGGGATGTGGAACAATAGGAAATGTCATTTGTTATTGGTGGAAATGAAAAATAATACAGCTACTTTGGTAGTCTGATTGACACTTGCTATAATGTTGAACATTCCCTTACTGTACAATCCAGCAAGTGTTCTCATGGATATTTACTGAAAGTAGTTTAAAACATACGTCCAGATGAAAACGTGCGTATGGATATTTATAGCACCTAGTTCAATATTGCCAAAATGTGAATGAAACTAAGGTGTCCTCCAATAGGTGAATGAAATGATATAGTATTAATATATTCTGGGAATGGGATAATATTGAGCACTAAAACAGTAAGCTATCAAGCCATAAAAATATGTGGGAATTCTTGTTTTCTTTTGAAATATAGGTGATTTTCTTTATTTTGTAATTTAAATTTTCTTGGAGTATAGTTGATTTACAATGTTGTGTTCATTTCAGCTGCACAGCAAGTGATTCAGTTACACATATGCATATATTCATTCTTTTTCAGATTCTTTCCTGATAAAGGTATTCCCAGAATATTGAGTAGAGTTCCCTGTGCTATACTGTAGGTCCTTGTTGCTTATCTATGTTATATATAGTAGTATTCGTATGTTTCCCCCAAGTTCCTGATTTATCCCTACCCCCCACCTTTCCCCTTTGGTAACCATAAGTTTGTTTTCCAAGTCTGTGAGTCTGCCTCTGTTTTGTAAGTTAGTTCATTTGTATCAATTTTTAGGTTCCACCTAGAAGTGATATCATACAATATTTGTCTTACTGTGTCTGACTTACTTCACTTAGTACAATCATCTCTAGGTCCATCCATGTTACTGCAATTGGCATTATTTTCTTCTATTTTATGGCTGAGTCATATTCCATTATATATATGTATCACATATTCTTTACCTATATTCATATGTTGATGGACATTTTGGTTGCTTCCATGTCTTCACTATTGTAAAGAGTGTTGCAGTAAACATTTGGGAAGATGTGTCTTTTCTATTTATGCTTTCCTCCAGATATGCGCACAGGAGTGAACTTGCTGGATCATCTGGTAGCTCTATTTTATTTTATTTCATTTCATTTCAATTTCAAGTTTTTTGGAGTATAGTTGATTTACAATGTTGTGTTACTTTCTGCTGCACACCAAAGTGAAGCAGTTATACATATATCCAATCCTTTTTGGATTCCTTTCCCATACAGGTCATTACAGAGTATTGAGTAGAGTTCCCTGTGCTATACAGTAGACCCTTATTTGTTATCTCTTTTATATATAGTGGTGTGTATATGTCAATCCCAAGTTCCAGTTTATCCCTCCCGTCTCCCCTTACTCTGGTAACCTCCATTCTGTGCCCCATAATGACTGTTACCAATTGGCATTGCCACCAGTAATGTAGTATTGGTGGCACAGTGGTTAAGAATCCGCCTGCCAGTGCAGGGGACACAGGTTCGAGCCCTGGCCCAGGAAGATCCCACACGCCGCAGAGCAACTAAGCCCGTGTGCCACAACTACTGAGTCTGCACTCTAGAGCCCACGAGCCACAACTACTGAGCTCACGTGCCACAACTACAGAAGCCTGTGTGCCTAGAGCCTGTGCTCCACAACAAGAGAAGCCACCGCAAACAGAAGGCTGCGTACCACAACAATGAGTAGCCCCCACTTGCTGCAACTACAGAAAAGCCGCACGCAGCAACGAAGACCCAATGCAGATTAAAAAAAATAATAATAAGTAGTAGGTTTCTCTTTTTTCCACACCCTCTGAAGCATTTCTTGTTTCTAGACATTGTGAGGATGGCTATTCTGAGTGGTTCCAGGTGATATTTCTTTGTACATCTGATTTGCATTTGTCTAACATAAAGCAATGGTGAGCATCTTCATATGTGCTTTTTTTTTTTGAACAGTGTGAGTAAAATTTATCCCTTGAAAAAGAGTTATTGAAAGGTTGCCTTGTTTGAAGTCTATTTCTATTACCTACCCCAAGGTATTTCTTGAGGGCTGTTGTCATTTACAGCTCCCCAGGCATTGTGAATATGAAGTGCCTATAAGGTCCAGTTTTTAGAATTGTTGTTATGGGAAACAGAAGGCGGCAGGATTTCTACTGTCCCCCTCTGGTTACTGACACAACCTTAGATGTAGGGAAAGTCCTGTTCCTGGGTTTTAAATTAGAGTGGAATGTGCCTGACCAAACATGTAAGGACTTCTGTCCCATTCCTTCTTCCCCCTTACCCTTCATCCCCCAAACAAGTATAAACCCCTGCAAAATCACCTGTTGAGGGTGCTGTCTTGTAGAGTGGGATGACCCTAATGAAGGAGTCAGGAGGTCGGAACCCAAACACCAGGATATGTTGAGACCAGGTGATTTTCCAAATGTCATCCAGCCCAGAGAGTCCACCATCCTTTGGGTGTCAGAGGGTTGGTTTAGTAGTATGAGGGCACACTTAGATCTGGAGATTGTGATCCCATGCAGAGGGGACCAGGTACTACATGTTCAAGGGGTCGAATTAGCTGGCATATCCTCCCGAGGTCCTCAGGCCCACAACAGTCCAGCCTTGGGACCAAATTGGGTCTGTGCCCAGGGATGTGACACTAGCACGTTAACTGAGACTAAACGAATTTAGTGATCATTTTTCTTTTCTATAATTCAATTTTAAATTTATAATGGAGTATAGTTGATTTACCATGTTGTGTTCGTTTTTGATATACACCAACGTGATTCACTTATACAGAGATGACTATATATTCTTTCTGGAATTATTTTCCCATTGAGGTTACTAAAGGGTGTTGAGAAGAGCTCCAAGTGCTCTACAGAAGGTCCATGTTGATTACAAGTTTTCTCTCTGTAAATATGTATATACTAACTCCAACCTCACGATTTATGCCTCCAACACACCTTTCCAGTTTGGTAACCATAAGTTTGTGTTCTAAGTCTGGGACTCTGTTTCTGTGCTGTAAGATAGTACCTTTGTATCAATTGTTAGATTCCACTGATAAGTAATATCATATATTTATCATTGTCTGATTTATGACACTTAGTATGAATGTATCTATGTCCTTCCAAGTGGCTGCAAATGGCCTTATTCCATTCTTTTCATGGCTAAGTAATAGTCCATTGTACATATCTACCAAAATTTCTTCATCCAGTCTTCCTTCCAAGGGCGTTTAGGTAGCTTCCAAGTAGAGGCTCTTGTAAACAGGGCTGCATAAATTTTGGAGTGCCTGGGTCCTGTCAATTTACGTTTTTTTCCAAGATACAGGCCCAGGAGTGGAAGCGCCATATGCTCTGAAGCTCTGTTTTTGAGATTTTTAAGGAATCACCACCCACTTCTCCACAGTGGCTGTTAGCAATTTACATTCCCACCATCAGCTTGTCAGGGTTCCCTTTTCTCCACGCCCTGTCCTGCATTTCAGGTTTTACACTTTGTGAGCTTGGCCATTCTGACTGCTGCGAAGTGATACCTCTTTGTAGTATTAATTTACATTGCCCACCTGTTTTGTTGGCCAAAAATGGAGTAAGGGTTTTTCCTGAATATATT
The DNA here is from genome assembly GCF_039906515.1 of Pseudorca crassidens. Lineage (NCBI taxonomy): Eukaryota > Metazoa > Chordata > Mammalia > Artiodactyla > Delphinidae > Pseudorca > Pseudorca crassidens. The sequence goes on from NC_090309.1 coordinate 48,306,397, forward strand.
AAGGAATAACGCATACGGCCTTTTTGGCAAACTGCATCATTGGCGATGTTCAGCAGCTTTGCATGTGCTTTAATGGCGAGTGCAAACTACCTCTTGAAATCCCTTTCCTGCAATTCTGCCTTGCTTACAAGGCCTTTACGAATACTTGGATCAAGAAATGACTCCATTAGAGCTGTCAATTACAACCCTGCATGTTTGTGAATTTCAGTGCCCCTGAGTACCAGTTTTCAACTTGTTGTTTAGGGAAGCAGCCTCAAAGGGGCAGGATTTCTACAGACCCATTCCGGTTACTGGGGCACCTGAAGGATAGGGAAATTCTTCTTCCAGATTAGGAAACTAGAGTGGCATATGCCTGTCCAAACATCTAGGGCTTGTGTCTCATTCCATCCCCCCATTCCCCTTCTTCACACGGAAAATTCCAAGCTGTGCAAAACCGGCTGTTGAGTGTGCTGCCTTCCCAAAGTGGGGAGACTCTAAGGAAAGGAGCCGGGGAACCCAAATACCAGGAGAAGTGGAGATGAGGTGACTTTTCCAAACTTCCCCGAACAGACAGTGTACCATCCTCTGGATGTCCCATTCATGTTTTAGCTGTAGGAATGGTTCCCTGCACCTGGAGATATGGGACCCATGGAATGGGGGCCAGGCAGTATTACTCTAAAAGTGCTGCATTTGCTGTCCCATCCTCACCAAGCCTCTCAGACCCAGGAGTGTAGAGCCTTACATCCCATCCAGCTGTGTGTCTAGATGTGTTCAGTCCAGGTTGCATCACAGCCCTTGAACAAATTTTGTAAGAATTTCTCTCTCTCTCACTGTCTTTTTTTTGTTCTTGTTATTTAATTTTATAATGGGGTATAGCTGATTTTCAATACTGTCTTTCTTCCTGCTCTACATCTATCCACTTGATTCACTTAAAGAGAGACATCAATAAATTCGTTTACAGATTCTTACCAGTCTTATATATCCTTTTCCTGTGACAACAGTGTGCTGAGTCCAACTCTTTGAGATATACAGTAGGTCCTGTCGATTACCTATTTTGTATATGGAACCGTATCTATGCTAATGCCATCCTCCTCATTTATGCATCACCCCACCCCACCATTCTCCTTTAGCAGCCATAAGTCTGTTTCCTAAATGTGTGACTCTGTTTCTGTTTTGTAATTGAGTTCATGTGTAGCCATTTTTAGATACCATCTATAAGTGATACCTTATAAGTCTCTTTTTTATGTCTGACTTATGTCACATAGAATGATCATACCTCAGACTCCACGAGTTGCTGCCACTGGCCTTATTTCACTGATTTAATTGCTCAGTAATATTCCATTGTACATAAGTACCACATCTTCTTTATCCATTTTTTACTTCCAAGGACATGTAAGTTGTACCCAAGTCGAGGCATTTCTAAACAGAGCAACAGTAAACGTAGCGGTGCCTGTGTCCTGTTGATATTTGGTTTACCCAAGATATACGCCCAAGAGTGGAAGTGCCGTATGCTCTGTATCTCTGCATTTTAGATGTTTCAGGAAACACCATACACTTCTCCAGAGAATCCTTGGCTATTTACATCACCCCCATCAGCTTAACAAGGCTCCCTTTTCTCCATGGCCTGTGCTGCATTTCTGGTTTTACACTTTTCCAGGATGGCCCTTTTGACGAATGCAAAGTGAGACTTCTTTGTAGTGCTGATTTGCATTTGGCGCTTGTTTGGATGGCCAAAAAGAGCGTATGCGTTTTTCCTGAATATATTTATTTTTATGATGGGGTTTAGCTGATTTCCACTGATGTGTTCATGCTGCGTTACACCCACTTGATTCACTTACAGAGAGATATCAGTAAATACATTTTAAGATTCTTAATTGTCAGATATATTCTTCGGCGGTGAATAGGGGGTGTTGAGTCCAGTTCATTGAGCAAAGAGTAGGTCTTGTCTATTATATGTTTGGTTTATGGAACCGTATCTGTGCTAATTTCAAACTCTGGTTTTATGCATCACCCCACCTCACCTTTCCCCTTAAGCTGGCATAAGTGCGTTTTGTAAATGTGTGACTGTTCTGTTTTGTAATTCAGCTCATGTGTAGCCATGTTTACATTCCCTCTATAAGTGATATCTTATGATAAGTTTTTTTCTGTGTGACTTCTTTCACTTAGAATCATCGTACCTAAATCCACTCATTATGCTGCTACTAGCCTTATGACGTTGATTTCATGGCTGAGTGATATTCCATTGTACATAAGTACCACAACCTCTTTATCCATTTTACTCTTTCCTGGGATATATAAGGTGTACCGAAGTCGAGGTTGTTGTAAACAAAACAGCCCTAAACTTTGGGGTGCCTGAGTCCTGTCGATTTCTGGTGTTCCGAAGATAAACGCCCGTAAGTGGAAGTGCCCTATGCTCTGTAGCTCTGTTTTTTTAATGTTTTAGGAAACACCATACACTATGCCAGTGGCCGTTGGCAATTTACATCCCGCCCATCAGCGTAACAAGGCTCCCTTTTCTCCATGTCCTGCATTTCTGGTTTTTACATTTTTTCAGGATGGGCCTTTTGAACCATGCAAAGTGAGACTTATTTTTTATGCTGATTTGCAGTGCCCGCTTGATTGGTTGGCCAAAAAGGGGGCATATGCCTTTTTTCCGGAATATATTCAGGAAAAAATGCATACGCCCTTTTAGGCCAACTTCATCATTGTTGACATTCTGCTGCTTTGCATGTGATTTAAGGAGAGTCCAATCTACCTCTTGAAAACTGTTTCCTGCAATTCTGCTTTGCTTTCAAATCCTCTTCCTTGCCTTACCTCTATATATTTTTGGATGACAGTTATCATTTATAACCCTGCAGGTCTGTGAATGGCAGTGACGCTGAGCTCCATTTTTCAAATCGCCTTTTTTGAAGACGGCTGCAAAACCACAGGATTGCTTCAGGCTCTATGCTGGTTCCAGGGGGTAGGCTGAACCTTTGGTTAATTCTTCTTCCTGATGGGAAATTAGACTGACATGTGCCTGTCGAAACACCTACGGCTAGTCTGTCATTGGTTCCCCTTCTTCCCGTTCATCCTCCGCACTAATTGCAGACTGTGCGAAACACGAGGTTAAAGGCGCTGACTCTCCAAGTGGGAGATTGTTAGTAAAGTGGTTGGAATGGGAAACCTGAGCACCAGGAGATGAAAAATGAGGTGCGTTGTAGAAACCATTCCCGATCACACGGTGTACCATTCTCTGGGTTTCCATGCATGTTGTAGCTGTAGGTATATTCTCTTGAACCTGGAGAGTTGGGACCCATGGAATGGGTAGCACACAATATTTCTTTAAAGGACCTGTATTTGCTCACCAAACCTCACCAATCCTCTCAGCCCCAAGAGTGTCCAGACTTATGTCTCATCAAGCTGTGTGTGTAGGTGCGGTCAATCCACGATGCATCACAGCCCCTGAATGAATTTTGTAAGACTTTCTCTCTCTTTCACTATCTTTTTTTTTTTGTTTGGAATTTATTCTTATAATGGGGTTTAGCTGATTTTCACTGCTGTGTTTATGCCGCTTTACACATCCATGATTCACTTACAGAGAAATATCAATATATATGTTTTAAGATTCTTACTAGTCAGACATATTCTTCTGTGGTGAATAGGGGGTGTTCAGTCCAGTTCATTGAGCAAGGAGTAGGTCTTGTCTATTAAATATTTGGTTTATGGAACACTATCTGTGCTAATTTCAAACTCTGGTTTTATGCATCACCCCACCTCACCTTTCCCCTTAAGCAGGCATAAGTGCGTTTTGTAAATGTGTGACTCTCTTCTGCTTTGTAATTCAGCTCATGTGTAGCCATGTTTACATTCCCTCTATAAGTGATATGTTATGAAAAGTTTCTTTTTCTGTGTGACTTCTTTCACTTACAATCATCATGCCTAAATCCACTCATTATGCTGCTGCTGGCCTTATGACATTGATTTCATGGCTGAGTGATATTCCATTGTACATAAGTACCACAACTTCTTTATCCATATTTCTCTTTCTTGGGATATTTAAGGTGTACGGAAGTCGAGGTTTTTGTAAGCAGAGAAGCCCTAAACTTTGGGGTGGCTGTGTCTTGTTGATTTTTAGTTTTCCCATGATATATGCCCATGAGTGGAAGTGGCCTATGCTCTGTAGCTCTGTTTTTTACATGTTTCAGGAAACACCATATGCTTCTCCGGAGTGGCTGTTGGCAATTTACATCCCGCCCATCAGTGTAACAAGGCTCCCTGTTCTCCATGGCCTGTCCTGCCTCTCTGGTTTTTACACTTTTTTCGGATGGCCCTTTGGACCACTGGAAAGAGAGACTTCTTTGTTGTGCGGATTTGCATTGCCCGCTTGCTTGGTTGGCCAAAAAGTGCGTATGCGTTTTTTCCAGAATATATTCAGGAAAAAACGCATACGCCCTTTTTGGCCAACTGCATCGTTGTCGAAGTTCTGCCGCTTTTCATGTGCTTTAAATGAGACTCCAATCTATCTGCTGAAATCTGTTTCCTGCAATTCTGCCTTGGTTTCAAATCCTCGTCGTTGCCTTACCTCAATATATTTTTCGACGAAAGTTCTCCTTTTTAACTCTGCAGGTTTGTGAATTGCAGTGCCCCTGAGCACCATTTTTCAACTCGATTTTTGTGAGCTGGCCACAAAACCGCAGGATTGCTTCAGGCCCTATTATGGTTCTGGGGCGGCAGGCTGAGCCTTTGGTTAATTCTTGCTCCTGATGGGAAATTACAGTGACATGTGCCCGTCCAAACACCTACAGCTAGTCTGTCATTGGTTCCCCTTCTTCCCGTTCATCCTCCACACTAATTGCAGACTGTGGGAAACAGGAGGTTAAAGGTGCTGAGTCTCCAAAGGAGAGATTGTTAGTAAAGCAGCTGGAATTGCTAACTCGAGCACCAGGAGAGGAAAAATGAGGTGTGTTTTAGAAACATTTCCCGATCACATGGTGTACCATCTCTGGGTTTCCCATGCATGTTTTTGTTGTAGGAAGATTCCCTTAAACCTGGAGAGTTGGGATCCGTGGAATGGGTAGCACGCAGTATTGCTTTAAAGGGTCTGCATTTGCTCACACAACCTCAGCAATCCTCTCAGTCCCAAGTGTCCAGCCTTATGTCTTATCCAGTTGTGGGTGTAGATATGGTCAATCCAGGGTGAATCACAGCCCCTGAACGAATTTTGTAAGAATTTCTCTCTCTTTCGCTGTCTTTGTGTTTTGTTTTTGAAATTTATTTTTATAATGGAGTTTAGCTGATTTTTACTGCTGTGTTTATGCCGCTCTACACACACTTGATTCCCTTACGGAGACATATCAATACATAGCTTTTAAGATTCTTACTAGTCAGATATATTCCTCTGCGGTGAATAGGGAGTGTTGAGTCCAGTTCACTGAGCAAGGAGTAGGTCTTTTCTATTACATATTTGTTTTATGGAACGCTATCTATGGTAATTTCAAACTCTGGTTTTATGCATCACCCCACCTCACCTTTCCCCTTAAGCAGGCATAAGTGCGTTTTGTAAATGTGTGACTCAGTTCTGTTTTGTAATTCAGCTCATGTGTAGCCCTGTTTACATTCCCTCTATAAGTGATATCTTATGATAAGTTTCTTTTACTGTGTGACTTCTTTCACTTAGAATCATCATACCTAAATCCACTCATTATGCTGCTGCTGGCCTTATGGCATTGATTTCATGGCTGAATAATATTCCATTGTACATAAGTACCACAACTTCTTTATCAATTTTTCTCTTTCCTGGGATATTTAAGGTGTACCAAAGTCGAGGTTCTTGTAAGCAGAGCAGCCCTAAACTTCAGGGTGGCTGTGTCTTGTTGATTTTTAGTTTTCCCAAGATATACGCCCATGAATGGAAGTGCCCTATGATCTGTAGCTCTGTTTGTTAGATGTTTTAGGAAACACCATACACTTCTCCAGAGTGGCTGTTGACAGTTTACATCCCGTCCATCAGCGTAACAAGGTTCCCTGTTCGCCATGGCCTGTCCTGCCTTTCTGGTTTTAACACTTTTTTCGGATGGCCCTTTGGACCAGTGGGAAGTGAGACTTCTTTTTAGTTCAAATTTGCAATGCCCGCTTGCTTGGTTGGCCAAAACGGGCGTATGCGTGTTTTCCTGAATATATTCTGCAAAAAACGGATACGCCCTTTTTGGCCAACTTCATCATTGCCGAAGTTCTGCCGCTTTTCATGTGCTTTAAAGGCGACTCCAATCTACCTCGTGAAATCTGTTTCCTGAAATTCTGCCTTGGTTTCAAATCCTCTTCGTTGCCTTACCTCAATATATTTTTGGATGATAGTTGTCCTTTATAACTTTGCAGGTTTGTGAACTGCAGTGCCCCTGATCTCCATTTTTCAACCCGCATTTTGTGAGCTGGCCGCAAAACCGCAGAATTGCTTCAGGCCCTATTTTGGTTCTGAAGTGGCAGGCTTAGCCTTTGGTTAATTCTTCTTCCTGATGGGAAATTACAGTGACATGTGCCCGTCCAAACACCTATAGCTTGTCTCTCATTGGTTCCCCCTCTTCCCGTTTATCTTCCGGACAAATTGCAAACTGTGGGAAACAAGGTTAAAGGCGCTGATTATTCAAGTGAAGAGATTGTTAGTAAAGCAGGTGGAATGGCGAACCTGAGCACCAGGAGATTAAAAAATGAGGTGCGTTTTAGAAACCTTTCCGGATCACACGGTGTACCATCCTCTGGTTTTCCCGCTCATCTTTTAGCCGTAGGAAGATTCCCTTGAACCTGGAGAGTTGGGACCCATGGAATGGGTAGCACGCAGAATTACTCTAAAGGGTCTGCCTTTGCTCACCCAACCCTACCAATCCTCTCAGCCACAAGAGTGTCCAGCCTTATGTCTCATCCAGCTGTGGTTGTAGATGTGGTCAGTCTGGGTTGCATCACAGCCCCTGAACGAATTTTGTAAGAATTTGTCTCTCTTTCACTGTCTTTGTTTGTGTTTGAAATTTATTTTTATAATGGGGTTTAGCTGAGTTTCACTGCTGTGTTTATGCCGCTCTACACACACTTGATTCTCCTACGGCGACATATTAATTCATAGGTTTTAAGATTGTTACTAGTCAGATATATTCTTCTTTGGTGAAGAGGGGTTGTTGAGTCTAGTTCATTGAGCAAGGAGTAGGTCTTGTCTATTACATATTTGATGCATATAACGGTATCTGTGCTAATTTCCACCTCTTTTTTTATGCATCACCCCACCTCACCTTTCCCCTGAAGCAGGCATAAGTGTGTGTTCTAAATGTGTGACTCTGCTTTGTTTTGTAATTCAGCTCATGTGTAGCAGTGTTTACATTCCCTCTAAAAGTGATATCTTATGATGTTTCTTTTTCTGTGCGACTTCTTTCACTTAGAATCATCGGACCTAAATCCACTCATTATGCTGCTACTAGCCTTATGACATTGATTTCATGGCTGATTGATATTCCATTGTAAATATGTACCACAACTTCTTTATCCATATTTCTCTTTTCTGGGATATTTAAGGTGAACCGAAATCGAGGTTCTTGTAAACACAGCAGCCCTAAACTTTGGGGTGCCTGTGTCTTGTTGATTTTTAGTCTTCCCAAGATATTCGCCCATGAGTGGAAGTGCCCTATGCTCTGTCGCTCTGTTTTTTTTTAATGTTTTTGGAAACACCATCCACTTCTCCAGAGTGGCTCTCGTCAATTTACGCTGCGCACATCCCCGTAATAAGGCTCCCTGTTCTCCATGGCCTGTCCTGCATTTCTGGTGTTTACATATTTTTCGGATGGCCTTTTGACTGGTGGTAAGTGAGCCTTCCATGTTGTGCTGATTTGCATTTCCCGCTTGCTTGGTTGGCCAAAAAGAGCGTATGCGTTTTTTCCGGAATATATTCAGGAAAAAACGCATACGCTCTTTTTGGCCAACTGCATCACTGTCGAAGTTCTGACGCTTTTCATGTGCTTTAAAGGCTAGACCAATCTACCTCTTGAAATCTGTTTCCTGAAATTCTGCCTTGCATTCAGAGCCTCTTCGTTGCCTTACCTCAAAATATTTTTGGACGTTAGGTGTCATTTATAACTCTGCAGGTTTGTGAATTGCACTGCCCCTGAGCTCCATTTTTCAACTCGCTTTTTTGTGAGATGGCCGCAAAACTGCAGGATTGCTTCAGGCCCTATTCTGGTTTCGGGCCGGCAGGCTGAGCCTTTGGTTAATTCTTCTTCCCGATGGGAAATTAGACTGACATGTGCCTGTCGAAACACCCACAGCTGGTGTCTCATTGGTTCCCCCTCTTCCCGTTCATCCTCTGCACAAATTGCAAACTGTGCGAAACAGGGGGTTAAAGGCACCGATTCTCCAAGTGGGGAGATTTTTAGTAATGTGGCTGGAATGGTGAACCCGAACACCAGGAGATGAAAAATGAGGTGCATTTTAGACATCTTTCCCGTTCACACGGTGTATAGTCCTCTGGGTTTCCCATGCATGTTTTACCTGTAGGCAGTTCCCTTGAACCTGCAGATTTGGGACCCATGCAATGGGTACCAAGCAGTATTACTTTAAAGGGTCTGCATTTCCTCACCCAACCTCACTAATTCTCTTAGCGCGATCAGTTTCCAGCCTTATGTCTCATCCTGCTGTGCATCTATATGTGTTCAATCCATGTTGATTAACAGCCCCTGAGCAAAAGTTGTAAGAATTTTTCTGTCTCACTGTCTTTTTTTAAAATTTATTATTATATTGGTTACAGCTGATTTTCAGTGGTCTGTTTCTTGCTGCTGTACATCCATTTGATTCACATATAGAGAGACATCAATAAATTCTTCTTCAGATTCTTACCAGTCATATATATTCTTTTCCGATGACTTGAGTGTGCCGAGTGCCGTTCTTTGAGGTACCGTATAGGCCTTTTCGATTATCAGTTTGGTATTTGGAACAGTATATTTGCTAATTTCAACCTCCTGGATAATGCCTCACCCCTCCCTACGTTTCCCCTTTAGCAGCCTTATGCGTGTTTTCTACATATTTGACTATGTTTATCTTTTTTAATTTATTTCATATGTAGCCATTTTTGATTCCACCTTTAAGTGATATCTTATGATATGTGTCTTTTTCTTTTTGACTTATGTACTTAGAATGATCGTACGTAACTCCTTTGGAGTTGTTGCAACTGGCCTTATTTCATTGATCTCCGGGCTGAGTAATATTCCACTCTACATAAGTACCGCATCTCTTTTATCCATTTTTTCCTTCCAGGGACATTTAGGTTATATCGAAGTCGAGGCTCTTTTAAACAGAGAGGTGGTAAACGTTGGGGTGGCTGTGTCCTGTCGATTTTTGTTTTTCCCAAGATATACGCCCATGAGTGCAAGTGCCCTATGCTCTGTAGTTCATTTTTTAGATGTTTTAGTAAACACAATACACTTCTCCAGAGTGGCCGTTGGCAATTTACATTTCCACTATCAGCCTCACAGGGCTCCCTTTTCTCCTCGCCCTGTCTTGCATTTCTGGTGTTTACACTTTATGAGGATGGCTCTTCTGACTGATGCGAAGTGATACCTTTTGTAGTATTGATTTCCAGTGCCCACCTGTTTGGTTGGCTAAAAAGGGCGTATGCCCTTTTCTTGAATATATTCAGAAAAAACGCATACGCCCTTTTTTGCCAACTGCATCGTTGGCGATGTTCAGCCCCTTTTCTTGTGCTTTAATGGCGAGTCCTTTCTACCTCTTCAAATCCCTTTCCTGCCATTCTCCCTTGCTTACAAGTCCTTTTCGGTGACTTACCTCAAGACATTTTTCGACGATAGATATTTTCAGCTCTTCAGTTTCATGAATTTTAATGCCCCTGAGTTCCATTTTTCAACTTGTGTTTTTGGGAACTGGCCACAAAACAGCGGGATTTACTCAAGCCCTATTCTGTTTCCGTGGATAATCTTAGCCTTTGGTCAATACGTCTTCCTGATTGGAAATTAGAGTGACATGTGCCTGTTCGAACACCTAGGACTTGTCTCTCATTGTTTCTCATCCTTCCGCTTCATCCTCTGGACAAATTCCAAACTGTGTGCAACAGGATGTTGACTGTGCTGACATCGCCAAGTGGGGAGATTGTTAGGAAAGATGCTGGAGGGGTGAACCCTAGCACCAAGAGATGAGGAGATGAGATGCCTTTTCCAAACTCTTCCCGATCAAACGGTGTACCATCTTCTGGGTGTGACAGGCATGTTTTAGCAGTAAGAAGGGTCCTGTGCATGTAAGGAGAACACCAGCGATTTTTTTCAAATCAGTGTCTCCCCGAACCCCAAACTGAGGAATTTTTAATCCACGGCTACACATATGTTCATTAAGGGCCTTGGGAAGTAGGCAGAGTCCGAACTTTATTTTTTTTATTATTATTTTTTTTTTCGGTACGCGGGCCTCTCACTGTTGTGGCCTCTCCCGTTGAGGAGCACAGGCTCCGGACGCGCAGGCTCAGCGGCCATGGCTCACGGGCCCAGCCGCTCCGTGGCATGTGGAATCTTCCCGGACCAGGGCACGAACCCGTATCCCCTGCATCGGCAGGCGGACTCTCAACAACTGCGCCACCAGGGAAGCCCCGCGTTCGAACTTTAGATGATTGAAGACTTCAGGGTCAGAAGCGCTCACCATCGGCTTCCCTTAGGTTACATTTTATCTGTCGTTGATAGATGATGTCGATAAAAATATCTATTCTTTTTCAGATTATTTCCCCTTATAGGTTATTGCAAAATATTGAGTGTAGTTCCCTGTGCTATACAGGAGTTCCTTGTTGATGATCTATTTTATACATAGCAGTGTGTATGTGTTAATCCCAAACTGTTAATTTATCCCTCCTCCCACCTTTCCCCTTTGGTAATAATAAATTATAAGATTTTATACTTCTCAGAAATGGGGGAGCTGAAAGAGAGGTAGCATTTTCAATGGGAAAGCATTCAAAACAAGATTGAAGCTTCAGCCAAGATTATTAGATGTACATCCTTGGAAAGAAATCACTTCATTTCTCTAATGTTGACCTGACAAATAAGACAAACCTCTTCACTGAACTTGCTTATAATAAAGTGATGGAAATATCCAATGGAAGTGTTAGAAACAGCTTATTTTACCCGAGCCTTATACACTGCTCTCGGTTAATTACAGTTTGGCTCACACATCTGTTCATTGAAGTTACAATGTTCTCAATTTCTGTTACTGATCCTCCAGAGTGGGACCCAACAAGAGTCCCCCTGCCGAGTGTCATTGGAGCCAACAGATCGAGACTGAGTTTGGTTCAGAAGCAAAGGAAACTTCATATTTTGATCAGAGAATGGAGAGGTGAGAGCGTGCGTTCCCTCGCAGGCTGTGGGCTGGGCTGCTGTTTAGGGATCCCCGTCAGCATCAGCGGGAGGGAGGGGGCGGAGCTCTCGAGGGCCGGGTTAGCTGCAGCTCAGGCTCTATGTCGAGGAGTCTGCACGGAGCCCCACGAGATGAGGTGTGGGCCCAGCCATTCTGCACTAGGAAATCGGCTCTGAAGTGCCGGGTGTGGGACCTCTGCTTGCGGAACCCTAGGAGCACGTGAAATTAGACAAAGCACAAAGGAAAAAAAGGTTAGACTTTATTTTATTGCCCAGATTCTATTTTTATCTCCCAGGAATTTTTAATGGGCTTTGCCGGTGACAAACCCCTCCTCTGCCTTTTGTCCCGTTCCTCATTCTTGGGGCGCTGAGGGTGCAGACCCCTCTTCTGTAACTGCTTCGTGCTGAGTTGGGCGTCCTCATACCCGGGGGGGAGGGGCAGAACTTCTCCCCAGCAGCCTCCAGGTGAGGTTGATTGTCCCCAGGCCTCCTGCCTCACTGCTCGTCCGCCGGAGCACCAGCATTGGAAGCGTTATAGATTCCAATGACCTTTAAGGGTCCAGGAAAGAGATGCGCAGAGACGCTGGGGGGGACCAGTTTTACCCCGGCCAACATTTGTTCGGCCACCTTAGGCTGACGGTTTCTGCCAGCCTAGATGCTCTGACCAGTAGTCTGTGCTTTCTTCAATTAGGCCCCTGAATTAACGTACAAACAGCATCAGGTGTCAGAGCCCTGCCCGCTCAACTCCCAGACAGTCCAGGGTCGGTGGTAATCCAGGACCATGACGGCCACTGAGTCAACGGCCTTTTGAAGTAGCCAGGAGTCCAGCCGGTCTTATTGACTGCCATCACCGCGGTGTCTGTAGGCTTTTCTATGGTGACAGCGTGATATACGGTTCCCCTGCCAAGCTTATTAGCTCCGCTCTGGGTGCAGTAAGTCCTGCAAGCAGTAGTCTGCTCTTTTGGGGCACACTCTTCTTGTTTTCTGAGAGAAGCTCCAGGTCAAGTGATGGTCACATGAGTCGTCATGGGGGCCCGTTGCCCCCGGCTGTCTCTCTGAAGGTTGGAGTTGGAGGGCCTCCTCACTCGAGGTCAGTGTGCCCACGGAGCGACCCCTGCAACTTCAGGGCATGGTGGGCGGTTAGGATCACCACGTGGGGTCCTTTTCCCTTAGGAGGGAGCTGGCCTTGCGGGTTGCTGATTTCCATGTTCTTAGATACCCCCAGTACCCTGGCCGGATGGGGCGGTGGGCCAAGCCCTTGGTGACCGTAGCTTCTCCTACCTGGATGGCATACTTGAGTTGTTCCAGTTCAAGTGGTTCCAGTTTTTGCACTAATACTCCAAGGGTGATTCACCTTCTACCGGGGATGTAAAGGTCAAAGCGTTTAGCTAAATTAGGGAGTTCCAGGGCAAGGGTCTGAATTGACTGCTCTTTGCATTCTTGAAAGGCTGCTTCTGGATTCTATTCGAAAGGATCATCATCTTTTCCTTTCAGTGTTTCATATAGAGGCCCAGCTATTAGACTGTAGTTCGGGATCCAGATGTGGCAAACCCCGGCCTCCCCAGGAAACCTATGCTGTCTTCTAGTTTTAGAAGGGGTAAGGCTGCAAATGGCTTCTTCCCTTTCCTGGGATGGGCTTCTCCAACCTTCTGTGAGAATGAAGCCCAGGCAGGCCACCTTAGTCTGTGATATTTGAGCCTTTTTCTTGGACACCTTCTATCCTTTATTGGCTAGATAGTTCAGAGGCCTCCTTAGTAGGGCTGGCGATCAGAATATCGTCTGCATATTGGAGGGTTCCCTTTTTCAGAGGTAGAACTTTTAGGTGTTTAGCTAACGTTTCCCCAAAGATGGTGTGGAAATTTTTGAACCCTTGGGGCAGGACGGCCCAACAGTATTGTTTTTGTTGTATGTTGAGTCCTGCCACTCACAATCCAAAATTTCTTGTGACTCTGGGACTAATGGAATACAGAAGAAGGCATCATTGAAGTCTAATACAGAACCTTGTCCTGGTGGATGGTAGAATGACCAGCAGGGTGTAGGAATTAGGAACTACCGGATATATATCCTCGGTGGCTTCACTGATTGTCCTGACATCCATTACCAGGTTCCCAGCAGCCCACGGGGCTCTCGTGGTCAGGCCCTTCCCAGGATATGGAGCTCACCTGGGCAGGTACCCAGCAGCTACCAGGGCTCTCGTCGTCACGCCCCTCCCAGGATATGGAGCTCACCTGGGCAGATCCCCAGCAGCCCACGGGGCTCTCGTGGTCAGGCCCCTCCCAGGGTATGGAGCTCACCTGTGAAGCTACCCAGCAGCCTATGGGGCTCTCGTGGTCAGGCCCCTCCCAGGATACAGAGCTCCCCTGGGCAGGTACCCCGGCAGGGCTGGGCACACAGGAACCGTGCACATAGCCCTCATTGCAGAGCACTCCCAGCTCACCTGTCGCTCAGAGCTGACACAGAGCACCTCAGAGCAGGACTTGAACTAACAAACAGCAGCTCCGACAGGTCTGTGACCCTGGGCATCACTCTGTGCGGCCTCCCTCCTCCTGGTCTTCCAGAGACTTTCACTGAAGCTGGGGCACCAGGCATCTGTCTCCTCCACCCCTCCTCTCCCTGACTACTGGGTTCCTCTCATTAGGAGAGGGTCTTCTTGAAATTGTCTCCCACTCATGGGCCAGATAAAATGATTAGAAAACAAGCCGGAGCTGCAGCCCCTTGTCTATCCTGACTCTCAGGAGCCCACACCTGTTCCTTGGACCTGGCCGGTTCAGCAAGGTCCAATTTCAGCAATGTGAGCCCCTGAGTGGTGAGGATTGGCTGACCTGGGCCGCCTGACCCTGCCGGCCAGCCCTCCCCAGGTGTGCCTGGGTTGAGATCAATATAAACACTCCTCCAGGCAGCAAGAGCCCCTGCAGCTGTGCCTGACGCCATATTCTCTGCCCCGTCAGCAGTCTCAGGGCTGGGCTGGTGGGAGGGAGTGAGGGGCCACGGCTTTGTGGGTGGCCCGGTGTGAGTGGGACTCTGCTGGACTTTCTGCAGGACTTGCCAGGCTGCCACCTGCTAAACAAGAGGATGTGTCACCCACACCTACCGCTGGAATTTCTCCCCAGGCAGAGGTGAGGAAGGAAAAAAACAGTGGGGGCTGGGACAGGAGGGGTATCTCAGGCAGGGAAATGGAAAGCTTCCAGAAGTGCGCCCGGGGCCAGGACCATCCTGGCTGGCCTGCACGCACCAAGTCGGCTTGCGGTGCTGTGGCTGGTGTGGCTCCACGGCCCTTCCTCTAAGCTTTCAAGTCCTTGTACCTATTCAGGTATTTTACCTGGGAAGGGTGGGAACAGTTCATCAGCAGCTGGCCTGGGGCTCAGCTCACCTTTACTCAGAGACGCCTCGGCACGGTCCCCCAGCTTTGCAATGAGGACGCTCCTTGCGGGGGAGCTGCTGGCTGCATGCGAGACGATTCCCCACCTCTGACCAACTTCAGAATTGTTTACCACTGGAGCAAGTGCCCTGATAGGGTTTTCCTCTGTTTAACTGGTGGGTTCTGGGTTTTTTTTCTTTTTTTCTGTTTTGGTTCAAGGTAGATTTTATTCCTCTTTTTTGTATTTATATATATAAGCATGGAAATAATTCATTCATATAAATACATCTATGGGAAGGGAAGGGAAGGACTTATCTTTCTGTTTTTATTTTATTTTATTTTTAAATTTTATTTTTTTATACAGCAGGTTCTTATTGGTTATCTATTTTATACATATAAATGTATACATGTCAACCCCAATCTCCCAACTCATCCCACCACCACCACCCCACGACTTTCCCCCCTTGGTGTCCATACGTTTGTTCTCTACATCTATTTCTGTCTCTATTTCTGTCCTGCAAACTGGTTCATCTGTACCATTTTTCTAGGTTCCACATATATGCATTAATATACAATATTTGTTTTCTTCTTTCTGACTTACTTCACTCTGTATGACAGTCTCTAGATCCATCGACGTCTCTACAAATGACCCCATTTCATTCCTTTTTATGGCTGAGTAATATTCTGTTTTATATATGTACCACATCTTTATCCATTCGTCTGTCTGTGGGCATTTAGGTTGCTTCCATTACCTGGCTATTGTAAATAGTGCTGCAATGAACATAGTGGTGAATGTGTCTTTTTGATTTATGGTTTTCTCTGGGTATATTCCCAGTAGTGGGATTGCTGGATCATATGGTAATTCTATTTTTAGGTTTTTAAGGAACCTCCCTACTGTTCTCCATAGTGACTATATCAATTTACATTCCCACCAATAGTGGAAGAGGGTTCCTTTTCTCCACACCCTCTCCAGCATTTGTTGTTTGTAGATTTTCTGATGATGCCCATTCTAACAGGTGTGAAGTGATACCTCATTGTAGTTTTGATTTGCATTTCTCTAATAATTAATGATGTTGAGCAGCTTTTCATGTGCATCTTAGCCATCTCTATGTCTTCTTAGAAGAAATGTCTGTTTAGATCATCTGCCCATTTTTGTATTGGGTTGTTTGTTTTTTAAATATTGAGCTGCATGAGCTGTTTATATATACTGGAGATTAAACTTTTGTTCATTGATTCGTTTGCAAATATTTTTGCCTATTCTGAGGGTTGTCTTTTCGTCTTGTTTGTAGTTTCCTTTGCTTTGCAAAAGCTTTTATGTTTCATTAGGTCCCATTTGTTTAGTTTTCTTTTTTATGGCATTACTCTAGGAGGTGGATCAAAAATGATCTTCCTGTGATTTGTGTCAGAGTATTCTTCCTATGTTTTCCTCTAAGAGTTTTATAGTGTCTGGTCTTACATTAAGGTCTGTAATCCATTTTGAATTTATTTTTGTGTATGGTGTTAGGGAGTGTTCTATTTTCATTCTTTTACATGTAGCTGTCCATTTCTCCCAGCATCACTGATTGAAGAGACTGTCTTTACTCCATTGTATAGTCTTGTCTCCTTTGTCATAGATTAGTTGACCATAGGTGTGTAGGTTTATCTCTGGGCTTTCTTCTTTTTTTTTTCCTTTTACACCTTTATTGGAGTATAATTGCTTTACAATGGAGTGTTAGTTTCTGCTGTATAACAAAGTGAATCAGCTATACATACACATATATCACCATATCCCCACCCTCTTTCATCTCTCTCCCTCCCTCTGTATCCCACCCCTTTATGTGTTCACAGAGCACCGAGCTGATCTCCCTGTGCTATGTGGCTGCTTCGCAGTAGCTATTGTTGTTACATTTGGTAATGTATATATGTCCATGCCACTCTCTCACTTCGTCCCAGCTTACACTTCCCCCTCGCTGTGTCCTCAAGTCCTTTATCTACGTTTGTGTCCTTAATCCTGTCCTTCCCCTAGGTTCTTCATAAACATTTTTTTCCTTTAGATTCCATATATCTCTGTTAGCATACGATATTTGTTTTTCTCTTTCTGACTTACTTCACTGTGTAGGACTGACTCTAAGTCCATCCACCTCACTACAAATAACTCAGTTTGTTTCTTTTTATGGCTGAGTAATATTCCATTTTATATATGGGCCAGATCTTCTTTATCCATTCATCTGTCGATGGACACCTAGGTTGCTTCCATGTCCTGGCTATTGTAAATAGAGCTGCAATGAATATTGTTGTATATAACTCTTTTTGAATTATGGTTTTCTCAGGGTAAATGCCCAGTACTTGGATTGCTGGGTCGTATGGTACTTCTATTTTTAGTTTTTTAAGGAACCTCCATACTGTTATCCCTAGTGGCTATATCAATTTACATTCCCAGCAACAGTGCAAGAGGGTTCCCTTTTCTCCAATAAATGCCTCTCCAGCATTTATTGTTTGTAGGTTTTTTGATGATTGCCATTCTGACTGCTGTGAGGTGATACCTCACTGTAGTTTTGATTTGTATTTCTCTAATGATTAGTGATGTTCAGCATCCTTTCATGTGTTTGTTGGCAATCTGTATATCTTCTTTGGAGAAATGTCTATTTAGGTCTTCTGCCCATTTTTGGATTGGGTTGTTTGTTTTTGTGATATTGAGCTACATGAGCTGCTTGTAAATTTTGGAGATTAATCCTTTATCATTTGCTTCATATGAAAATATTTTCTCCCATACTCAGGGTTATCTTTTCCTCTTGTTTATGTTTTCCTTTGCTGTGCAAAAGCTTTTAAGTTTCATTAGGTCCCATTTGTTTATTTTTGTTTTTATTTCCATTTCTCTAAGAGATGGGTCAAAAAGGATCTTGCTGTGATTTATGTTATAGAATGATCTGCCTGTGTTTTCCTCTAAGAGTTTTATAGTGTCTGATCTTACATTTAGATCTCTCATCCATTTTGAGTTTATTTTTGTGTATGGTGTTATGGAGTGTTCTAATTTCATTCTTTTATGTATAGCTGTCCAGTTTTCCCAGCACCACTTACTGAAGAGACTGTCTTTTCTCCATTGTATATCCTTGCCTCCTTTGTCATAGATGAGTTAGCCATAGGTACGTAGGTTTATCTCTGGGCTTTCTATCCTGTTCCATTGATCTATATTTCTGTTTTTTGCCAGTACCATATAGTCTTGATTACTGTAGCTTTGTAGTATAGTCTGAAGTCAGGAATTCTGATTTCTCCAGCTCTTTTAATTTCCCTCAAGACTGCTTTGGCTATTCGGGATCTTTTGTGTCTCCATACAAATTTTAAGATTTTTTTCTTCTAGTTCTGTAGAAAATGCCACTGGTAATTTGATAGGGATTGCGTTGAATCTGTAGATTGCTTTGGGTAGTATAGTCATTTGCACAATATTGATTCTTTTCATCCAAGAACATGGTTTATACCTCCATCTGTTCCTACGTATTTTATTCTTTTTGTTGCAATGGTGAATGGGATTGTTTCCTTAATTTCTCTTTCTGATCTTTCATTGTTAGTGTATAGGAATGCAAGAGATTTCTGTGCATTAATATTGTATCCTGCAACTTTACCAAATTCATTGATTAGCTCTAGTAGTTTTCTGGTGGCATCTTTAGGATTCACTATGTGTAGTATCGTGTCATTTGCAAACAGTGACAATTTTACTTCTTTTCCAATTTGTATTCCTTTTATTTCTTTTTCTTTTCTGATTGCTGTGTCTGGGACTTCCAAACCTATGTTGAATAATAGTGGTGAGAGTGGACATCCTTGTCTTGTTCCTGATCTTAGAGGAAATGCTTTTAGCTTTTCACCGTTGAGAATGATGTTTGCTGTTGGTTTGTCATATACGGCCTTTATTATGTTGAGGTAGTTTCCCTCTATGCCCACTTTTTGGAGACTTTTTATCATAAATCGGTGTTGAATTTTGTCAAAACCTTTTCCTGCATCTATTGGGATGATCATATTTTTGTTCTACAATTTGTTAATATGGTGTATCAGATTGATAGATCTGTGTATATTGAAGAATCCTTGCATCCCTGGGATAAACCCCTCCTGATCATGGTGTATGATCCTTTTAATGTGTTGTTCAATTCTGTTTCCTAGTATTTTGTTGAGGAGTTTTACATCTATATTCATCAGTGATATTGGTCTCTAATTTTCTTTTTCTGTAGTATCTTTGTCTGGTTTTGGTATCAGGGTGATGGTGGCCACATAGAATGAGTTTGGGAGTGTTCCTTCCCCTGAAAATTTTGAAGAGTTTGAGAAGGTTGGGTGTTAGCTCTTGTCTAAGTGTTTGATAAAATTCACCTCTGATGCCATCTGGTTCTGGACTTTTGTTTGTTGGAAGATTTTTAATCACAGTTTCAATTTCATTACTTGTGATTGGTCTGTACATATTTTCTATTCCTGGTTCAGTCTTGGAAGGTTATACCTTTCTAAGAATTTGTTCATTTCTTCCAGGTTGTCCATTTTATTGGCATAGAGTTGCTTGTAGTAGTGTCTTAGGATGCTTTGTATTTCTGTGATGTCTGTTACAACTTCTCCTTTTTCAGTTCTAATTTTATTGATTTGAGTCCTCTCCCTCTTTTTCTTGAGTCTGGCTAAAGGTTTGTCATTTTTGTTCATCTTCTCAAAGAACCAGCTTTTAGTTTCATTGATCTTTGCTATTGCTTTTATTTCATTTATTTCTGCTCTGATCTTTATGATTTCTTTCCTTCTACTAACTTTGGGTTTTGTTCTTCTTTCTCTAGTTTCTTTAGGTGTATGGTTAGATTGTTTATTTGAGATTTTTCTTGTTTCTTGAGGTAGGCTTGTACTGCTATAAACTTCCCTCTTAGAACTGCTTTTGCTGCATCCCGTAGGTTTTGGATCATCATGTTTTTGTTGTCATTTGTCTCTAGGTAGTTTTTGATTTCCTCTTTTATTTCTTCAGTGATCTCTTGGTTATTTAGTAACGTATTGTTTAGCCTCCATGTGTTTGTGTTTTTTTACCTTTTTTCCCCTGTAATTGAATTCTAATACCATAGCAGTGTGGTCGGAAAAGCTGCTTGATATGATTTCAGTTTTCTTAAATTTACTGATGTTTTATTTGTGACCCAATATGTGTTCTATCCCGGAGAATGTTCCGTGTGCCATTGAGAAGAAACGTTTAATCTGCTGTTTTTGGATGGAATGTCCTATAAATATCCATTAAATCTATCTGGTCTCTTGTGTCATTTAAAGCTTGTGTTTCCTTATTAATTTTCTGTCTGGATGATCTCCATTGGTGTAAGTGTGGTGTTAAAGTGCCCCGCTATTATTGTGTTACTGTCGATTTCCTCTTTTATAGCTGTTAGCAGTTGCCTTATATATTGAGGTGCTCCTATGTTGGGTATATATATATTTATAATTGTTGTATTTTCTTGGATTGATCCCTTGATCATTATGTAGTGTCCTTCCTTGTCTCTTGTAACATTCTTTATTTTAAAATCTATTTTATCTGATATGAGTATTGCTACTCCAGCTTTCTTTTGATTTTCATTTACATGGAATATCATTTTCCATCCCCCACTTTCAGTCTGTATGTGTCCCTAGATCTGAAATGGGTCTCTTGTAGACAGCATATATATGGGTCTTGTTTTTGTACCCATTCAGCGAGCTTGTGTCTTTTGGTTGGAGCGCTTGATCCATTCACGTTTAAGGTAATTATCAATATGTATGTTCCTATTACTATTTTCTTAATTGTTATGGGTTTGTCTTGGTGGGTCTTTTTCTTCTCTTGTGTTTCCCACTTAGAGAAGTTCCTTTAGCATTTGTTGTAGAGCTGGTTTGGTGGTGCTGAATTCTCTTAGCTTTTGCTTGTCTGTAAAGCTTTCGATTTCTCCGTCAAATCTGAATGAGATTCTTGCTGGGTGGAGTACTCTTGGTGGTAGGTTCTTCCCTTTCATCACTTTAAATTTATCATGTCACTCCCTTCTGGCTTGTAGATTTTCTGCTGAGAAATCAGCTGTTAACCTTATGGGAGTTCTGTTGTATGTTATTTGTCATTTTTCCCTTGCTGCTTTCAATAATTTTTCTTTGTCTTTAATTGTTGTCAATTTGATTACTGTGTGTCTCGGCATTTTTCTACTTTGGTTTATCCTGCCTGGGACTCTCTGCACTTCATGGACTTCAGTGGCTATTTCTTTTCCCATGCTAGGGAAGTTTTCCACTATAATCTCTTCAAATATTTTCTTGGGTCCTTTCTCTCTCTCTTCTCCATCTGGGACCCCTATAATGTGAATATTGTTGCATTTAATGTTGTCCCAGAGGTCTCTTTGCATGTCTTCATTTATTTTCATTCTTTTTCTTTATTCTCTGCCACGGCAGTGATTTCCACCTTTCTGTCTTCCAGGTCACTTATCCGTTCTTCTGCCACAGTTATTCTGCTACTGATTCCTTTTAGTGTATTTTTCATTTCAGTTATTGTATTGTTCATCTCTGTTTGTTTGTTCTTTAATTCTTCTAGGTGGTGGTTCCTTAATTCTTCTAGGTCTTTGTTAAGCATTTCTTGCATCTTCTCGATCTTTGCCTCCATTCTTTTTCCAAGGTCTTGGATCATCTTCACTATCATTATTCCGAATTCTTTTACTGGAAGGTTGCCTATCCCCACCTCATTTCGTTGTTTTTCTGGGGATTTATCTTGTTCCTTGATCTGGTATAAAGTCCTCTGCCTTTTCATTTTCTTTATCTTTCTGTGAATGTGGTTTTCCTTCCACAGGTTGCAGAATTGTAGCTCTTCTTGCTTCTGCTGTCTGCTCTCCGGTGATTGAGTCTATCTTAGAGGCTTGTGCAAGCTTCCTTATGGGAGGGACTGGTGGTGGGTAGAGCTGGGTGTTGCTCTGGTGGGCAGAGCTTTAATCTGCTTGTCTGTGGATTAAATAAAAGTTTAATAAAAAGTTTAGTCTGCTTGTCTGCTGATGCATGGGGCTTGGTTCCCTCCCTGTTGGTTGTTTGGCCTGAGGCGACCCAGCACTGGAGCCTACCTTGCTCTTGGTGGGGCTAATGGTGGACTCTGGGAGGGCTCACGCCAAGGAGTATTTCCCAGAACTTCTGCTGCCAGTGTCGTTGTCCCCATGGTGATCCACAGCCACTCCCCGCCTCTGCAGGAGACCCTCTAACACTAGCAGTTAGGTGTGGTCACTCACCTGTGGGGTGACTGCTCCTTCCCCTGGGTCCTGATGTGCACACTACTTTGTGTGTGCCCTCCAAGAGTGGAGTCTCTGTTGAGACTCTGAGTCTCTGAGTGCAGTTGAGACTCTGAGACTCATAGTGGAGTCGCACAGACTCTGGGTCCTGTGAAGCTTCGATGCTTTGTGGTTCTAGAAATCCTATAGGAGACGGTCCACAGCAGGTGAAGCTAATGCTGTCAGTAGAGGTGGTGAAGCCAAAGATCTTCAGTTCCGACAAGAGGTGCCGATGTACATACAGGACAAAATCATCTTGTGTGAATGTAGTTCAGGCACGTTTAAGATGAATGCAGTCGTGTTAATGCCTAACATCT
Source organism: Pseudorca crassidens (assembly GCF_039906515.1). Lineage (NCBI taxonomy): Eukaryota > Metazoa > Chordata > Mammalia > Artiodactyla > Delphinidae > Pseudorca > Pseudorca crassidens. The sequence continues at coordinate 48,328,643 of NC_090309.1, forward strand.
TCTATTTTGTGCCTCTCCTCAGGGACCCCTTCCTCAGTTCCTGAGGCTCCTGTAAGTCATGTACAGGGGCATGGAGCTCTGTCCAGTCTGAGCCCTGAGTTACCCTGTGTGTATCTTAGGATACTTTGTATTTCTGTGGTGGCTCTTGTAACATCATCTCTTTCATTTCTGATTTATTTGGGCCCTCTCTTTTTAACAAAACATACTACTGTTGTCTTTTATTTTTTACAGAAGTTTAATAAGTGTTTGATCTACTACCCTTACTCTATGTATACTTTTTGCAGTGAGATTTTTACTTTTGTTTGTTTTCTTGTTACTATCAGTAATTAGTGAGAATTCTTTTAAGCTACCTTCAACATTGCTTATAAAGCTGCTTTATTAGTGATGACAGAGCTTTAATGGAAGTCATGTTCTGGTTGTAAATTAGAATGCAATGTGCCAGCAAAAAGCCCCTTAAGTTTATGTCTCATTACTTCTTCTTTTTTCAATTTAATTTTTATTTTTTATCAGAGTAAATTTGATTAAAATGTTTTGTTTGTTCTAGGTGTGCAAGATGTGGTTCTTTTACACATATACATGTATCTATACTTCTTCAGATCGTTTTCTCATGTAGGTTATGACACAATGTTGAGGAGTCTTCTCTTGGTATTCTGTGGGTCTCTGGTGATTATATATTTCACATGTGTTTCTATATCTATGTTAACCCCTATATCCTAATGTATCCAATCCTCACACCTTTTATTTGGTGAACCATAACTTTGTTTAATGAATCTGTGATTGCCTTTCTCTGTGGAAATATCTTCATTGGTATCAATTTATAGCTAACACCTATAAGTGATATTATAGGATATGTGTCTTTTGCTATCTGACTTAGTACAATTTGCCTGATTACCTCTAGAATCATCTACAGTACTGCAAATGACCTTGTTTCATTTTTTTCCCTAACTAATATTCCATCTGTACATGTACCAGTTCTTCTTTGTCCACTCACCTCTTGATGGACTATTTGGTTTCTTCCATGTCTTGGCTATTGTAATACTGCTGCAATGCACATTTGCCTGCCTGTGTCTTTCCAATTCTGTCTTCTTATGTTATAGGCCCAGGAGTGGGCCTCCTGTATCATATCGTATCTCAGGGTTTACCTTTTAAATGCACCACGATTCTGTTCTCATTAGTGGCTCTTTCCAGGTTACATCCCACTTAAAGTTGAGGGTATGCATTTCTCCACAACACCTTCAGCATTTATTGTTTGTAGTTTTCTTGCTGATGGATATTCTGACTGGTGTGAGCTGATACATCTTTGTGGTTGAATTTGCATGTGACTCATAATCCGTTGAAATTGAGCTTTAAGGCATGTCCTTTTTGTTTTTCAAACTGTGAGTACAGCTTAGTTCTTCAAAGTGTTTTCTTAAAGTATGTGTCACATTTTGAAATTTATTGGCCATTACATCCCTCAGGACATTTTGAGGGAAGTTTTCACTTACAGCCCTGCAGTACTTGTTCACATGAAGTGACCATTAGCACAGGCTTTAAAGCTTCTTTTGCAGGTAACAGCCAGAGTGCGGCAGCCTTTCTTCATTCCCCATGCTGGTACTAGGGAAACAGACCTTCTGGCCAGTGGTCTTCCTTGGTTATAAATTAGAGTGGAATGTGCCCGGATAAACCCTGAAAAGCTGATGTCTCCTTACTTTTGTTTGTTTTTTAAATTTAATTTATATTTTTATTGGAGTAATACTCCATTGTGTATATGGACCACTTCCTGATGCATTCCTCTGTTGATGGACATTTTCGTTGTTTCCAAGTGTTGGCTTTATTAAATATTGCTGGAGTGCAAGATTGCCAGCCTGTGACTTTTTGATTCTCATTTTCTCAGGTGACAGGCCCAGCAGTGGGTGTGACTGATTGACTAGTAGCTCAATGTTTACCTTTTCAAAGCACCTCCACTGTGTTTTCATTAGTGGCTCTTACCACGCCCCCCTTAGAACCAAGGGTATGAATTTCTCCACAATCCCTTCAGCATTTATTGTTTGCAGCATTTTTACTAATGCCCATCCTGACTGCTGTGACCTGATAGGTTTCTGTAATTTGGGTTTGCATGTCTTTAAAAATTCCTAAAATTCATGATTTTTCCGTGCCTTTTCTTTTCTGTTAAAAAAAAAAGTGTGAGTACAATATATCTCTTGGAATTTTCTTGGAAGGTTGCCCTCTTTTGAATTTTTGGTCGATATTCGACCCCAGGATCTTTTTGGAGGGCAGGTGTCATTACAGAACTGCAAGTTTGGTGAATATTTAGTGACCATTACCACTGGGTTTAAAGCTGCTGTTGTGGGAAATGGCCATAAGGAGGCAGCATTTCTCCATTCCCAAATCTGGGTACTAGGGCAGCAAAGCCTTTCTGGAAGTCGTGTTCCTAGGTTGTAAGTTAGAATGGAATGGGCCAGGAGAAACGCCCATAAGTTTATGTCTCATTATTTCTTCTTGGTGTTTAAAATTTATTTAATCGGGGTAATGATTAGATATTGTTTGTCCAGGTGTACACAATCTGGTTCATTTGTACAATATATATGTCTATTCATGTTCAGATACTCTTCCCATGTAAAATATTACAGAGTGTTCCGTAGACCTCCCTTGTTATATGGTCAGTCTTTTTGATATATGTTTATAATATGTATTTGTATACGTATGGTAACGCTAATCTTAATTTATCCATTCTGCCCACCTTTCCTTTTAGATAAGCATACTTAATTTCTAAGTCTGTGAGTGTCTTTCTCTGTGGAAATATGTTCATTTGTGTTAGTTATTAGATAATGCCTATAAGTGATATCATAGGATATAGATCTTTTGCTTTCTGACTTACCTCATGTTCTGTGATTATCTCCAAGCTCATCTGTGGTGCCTCAAATAGCAGTGTTTCATTGTTTTCCATGGCTAATATTCCATTGTGTACATGGACCACTTCTTCTTTATCCATTCATCTGTTGATGGACATTTTGGTTGCTTCACTGTCTTGGCTATTGTGAATAAGGCTGCAGTGCAGCTTTTGCAGCCCAGGTCTTCTCGATTCTGGTCTCCTCAGGTGAGAGGCCCAGTGGTGTGACTGCTGGATTGAATGGTACCTCAATTTTTACTTTTAATCGCAGCGCCTTTCTGTTCTCATTATTGGCTGTTACCACTTTACATCTCACCAGCAGCTAGAAGGTACACAGTTCTCTAAAACCCCTTCAGAATTTATTGTTTGTAGACTTTTTGCTGATGGTCAGTCGATTGGTGTGAGGTGAAACCTTTTTGTAGATTAGATTTGCATGAGTCTAATAATTCCTGAGGTTGAGCTTTTACCCATTTTCTTTTTTTTTAAAAAAAGAATGGGTCAAACTTACCTCTTCATACTATCTTCTTGAAAAATTTGCCAGTTTTTAATTTTATTGGCCATTCCCTAGCTCTGCACAATTGTTTAGGGCAGGTGTCCTTTACAGCCCTGAGTCCTTGTGAATGTTAAGAGGCCATTAGAAGTCCAGTGCAACCCAGCAATCCCACTACTGGGCATATACCCTGAGAAAACCATAATTCAAAAAGAGTCATGTACCAAAATGTTCATTGCAGCTCTATTTACAAGAGCCTGGAGATGGAAACAACCTAAGTGCCCATCATCAGATGAATGGATAAAGAAGATGTGGCACATATATACAATGGAATATTACTCAGCCATAAAAAGAAACGAAATTGAGCTATTTGTAATGAGGTGGATAGACCTAGAGTCTGTCATACAGAGTGAAGTAAATCAGAAAGAGAAATACAAATACCGTATGCTAACACATATATATGGAATTTAAGGGAAAAAAATGTTATGAAGAACCTAGGGGTAAGACAGGAATAAAGACACAGACCTATTGGTGAATGGACTTGAGGATATGGGGAGGGGGAAGGGTGAGCTGTGACAAAGCGAGAGAGAGGCATGGACATATATACACTACCAAACGTAAGGTAGATAGCTAGTGGGAAGCAGCCACATAGCACAGGGAGATCAGCTCGGTGCTTTGTGACCGCCTGGAGGGGTGGGATAGGGAGGGTGGGAGGGAGGGAGACGCAAGAGGGAAGAGATATGGGAACATATGTATATGTATAACTGATTCACTTTGTTATAAAGCAGAAACTAACACACCGTTGTAAAGCAATTATACCCCAATAAAGATGTTAAAAAAAAAAGAGACCATTAGCTGTGGGCTTAAAGCCGCTCTTGCGGGAAATGGCCACAAGGTGGCAGAATTTCTACATTTCTAACTCTGGGTTTTGGGGCAGCAGACCCTTCCTGGAAATCGTGTTAGTAGGCTTCAAATTAGAGTGGAATGTGCCAGGGCACATCCCAAGAGATTATATCTCCTTACTTCTTGTTTGGTTTTTTAATTTCATTTTTATTAATTATCAGAGCAAATTTGATAAAAATGTAGATTATCCTAGGTGTACAGAATCTGGTTCATCATATCAATGTATCTGTCTATTCCTCTTTGGATCCTTTCCCGTGTATGTTATAATAGAGTGTTGAGTAGACCTCTCTTGGTATTCCATAGGTATTTGTGATTATATATTTCATATGTATTGGTACATGTGTGTCAACCCCCATATCCTAATTCATACATTCCTTACACTTTTCCATTTGGTTAAACATAATTTTTTTTTTTCTTAATCCATGCTTTTCCTTCTCTTGGAAATAAGTTCATGAGTATCAACTTTTAGGTAACACCTAGAAGTGATGTCATAGGATATCTGTCTTTCAGTTTCTTTCTTACTTCAAGTTGGATGATTATCTCTAGGTCCTTATATGGTGGTGCAAACTGCACTGTTTCATTGTTTTCCATGGCTAATATTCCATTGTGTACATGGACCACTTCCTCTTTGTGCATTTTTCTGTTCATGGACCTTTTGGTTTCTTCCGAGTCTTGGCTATGTTAAATGTTCCTGCAGTGCAGGATTGCCAGCCTTTGTCTTTTCCATTCTGCTCTGCTCAGGTGATAGGCACATCAAAGCACCTACCAGATCACATGGTAGCTCAATTTTTACCCTTAAACGCACCTCCATTATGTTCTCACTACTTTCTGTTACCAGTTTACATCCCCCCCAGCAGCTAGAGGGTACACAGTTCTCTGAAACCCCATTCAGCATTTATTCTTTGTAGACTTTTTGCTGAAGAACATTCTGACGGCTGTGAGGTGAACATTTCTGTAATTGGATTTGCATGGCTTTATTAATTGCTGATGTTGCGCATTTTTCAATTCCCTTTTATTTTAAAGAAAAAAAAAGAAAAGACAAAATGTGCATAAAATATGCCTCTTGAAATTGTCTCCTTGAAATGTTGACCTCATTTGAATTTTCTGGTCGATTTACGACCCCAGGATTTTTTTTGATGGCAGGTGTCATTTACAGGCCTGCAATTATTTTGAATATTAAGTGACCATTACTGCTCTTGTGTGAAATGACCAGAAGGCGGCAGCACTTCTCCTTACCAAATCTGCTTATTAGGGCAACAGAGCCATAATGGAAGTTGCGGTGTAGGTTGTAAATTAGAATGGAATGTGCCAGGAAAAAGCCCCTTAAGATTATGTCTCATTACTTCTTGTTCATTATTTTAATTTAATTTTTATTCTTTATCACAGCAAACTAGATTACAATGTTTTGTTTGTTCTAGGTGTGCAAGATGTGGTTCTTTTACACATATACATCTATCTATGCTGCTTCAGATCCTTTTCCCATGTAGGTTATGACACAATGTTGAGTAGTCTTCTCTTGGTATGCCATAGGTTTTTGGTGATTATATATTTCACATGTGTTTGTATATCTCTGTTAACCCCAATATCGTAATGTATCCAATCCTCACACCTTTCCTTTTGGTGAACCGTAAGTTTGTTTAATGAATCTGTGGTTGCCTTTCTCTCTGGAAATATCTTCATAGGTATCAATTTTTAGGTAACACCCATAAGTGATATGATAGGATATGTGTCTTTCGCTTTCTCACTACCAGTTTTTGCATGATTACCTCTAGACGCCTATGGTCCTGCAAATGGCATTTTTTCATATTTTTCCTTGGCTAATATTCCATCTGTACATGTACCAGTTCTTCTTTGTCTACTCATCACTTGGTTGCTTCCATGCCTTGGCTATTGTAATACTTCTACAGTGCAGATTTGCCTGCCTGTGTCTTTCCAATTCTGTCTTCTTAAGATATAGCCCGAGAAGTGGGCCTGCTGGAACATATAGTAGCTCAAGGTTTACCTTTTAAAGGCACCTCCATTCTGTTCCCATTAGTGGCTCTTAGCAGGTTACGTCCCACTTCAAATTGAGGGTGTGCATTTCTCCAAAACCTCTTCAGCATTGATCGTTTGTAGTTTTTTTTGCTGATGGTTATTCTGAGTGGTGTGATCTGATACCTCTTTGTGGTTGGATTTGCATGTGTCTCATACTCCCTTGAAATTGAGCTTTCAGGCATGTCCTTTTATTTTTCAAACTGTTATTGCAGCTGACTTCTTCAAATTGTTTTCTTGAAGTATGTGCCACATTTTGACATTTTTTGGCCTTTACCTGCATCAAGACATTTTAAGGGCAGGTTTCATTTGCAGCCCTGCAGTACTTGTGCATATGAAGTGCCCATTAGCACAGATTTCAAAGCTGCTGTTGCAGGTATCGGCCAGAGGATGGCAGCATTTCTACGTTCCCCACTCTGGTACCTAGAGAAACAGACTTTCCTCAGTTATAAATTAGAGTGCAATGTGCCCTGATATACCCCCAAAAGCTTATGTATCCTTACTTATGTTTGTTTTTTAAATTTAATTTATATTTTTTAGTGGAGTAATATTCCATTCTGTACATGGACCACTTCTTCGTGCATTACTCTGTTGATGGACATTTTTGTTGCTACCAAGTGTTGCCTATGATAAATATTGCTGGAGTGCAGTATTGCCAGCCTGTGACTTTTGATTCTCATTTTCTCAGGTGATAGGCCCAACAGTGGGTATGATTCATTGACTGGTAGCTCAATGTTTACCTTTTCAAGGAACCTGCATTGTGTTTTCGTTAGTGGCTCTCACCACGTCCCAGTTAACACCGAGGGTACGCATTTTTCCACAACCCCTTCAGCAGTTATTGTTTGCAGAATGTTTGCTCATGGCCATTCTGACTGCTGTGAGCTGATAGGTTTTTGTAATTTGGATTTGCATGTCTAATAATTCCTAATATTCAGCATTTTTCCACACCTTTCTTTTATTTAGAAAAAAAAAGTGTGAGTACAACATACCTCCTGAAATTGTCTTCTTGGAAGGTTGCCCTCTTTTGAATTTTGAGGTCGATTTTCGACCCCATGATTTTTTTTGAGAGCAGGTGTCATTTACATGCCTGCAATGATTGTGAATATTTAGTGACCATTAGCACTGGGTTTAAAGCTGGTGTTGTGGGAAATGGCCACAAGGCGGCAGCATTTTTCCATTCTCAAATCTGGTTACTAGGGCAGCAGAGCCTTTCTGGAAATCCTGTTACTAGGTTGTAAATTAGAATGGAATGTGCCAGGAAAAAGCCCCTGAAGTTTATGTCTCATTACTTCTTGTCGTTTTTTTAAGTGTTTTAATCGGGGTAATGATTAGAATACAGTTTGTCCTAGGTGTACACAATCTGGTTCATTCGTACATCATGTATATCTATTCATGTACAGATCCTTTTCCCATGTAAAGGATTACAGAGTGTTCTGTAGACCTCCCTTGCTATGTGCTCGGGCTTTTTGATATATGTACTTAATCTGTATTTGTATAGGTATGGTAAACCTAATCTTAATTTATCCATTGCCACCACCTTTCCTTTTAGATCTGCATAGTTTTTTTTTAAGTCTGTGTGTGTCTTTCTCTGTGGAAGTGTGTCCATTTTTGTCAGTTGTTAGGTAACACCTATAAGAGATATCATAGGATATATGGCTTTTGCATTCCAACTTACCTCATGTTCTGTGTTTATCTCTAGGCTCATCTATGGTACCTCAAAGAGCACTGTTTCATTGTTTTCCATGGCTAATATTCCATTGTGTACATGGACCACTTCTTTATCCTTTCATCTGTCGATGGACATTTAGGTTGCTTCCATGTCTTGGCTATTGTGAATAAGGCTTCAGTGCAGCTTTTGCAGCCTCTGTCTTCTGGATGCTGGTCTTCTCAGGTGAGAGGCACAGCGGTGTGCCTGCTGCATCGAATGGTAGCTCAATTTTTACCGTTAAATGCACCTCCATTATGTTCTCACTACTGACAGTTACCAGTTTACATCCCCCCAGCAGCTAGAGGGTACACAGTTCTCTCAAACCACTTCAGCATTTATTCTTTGTAGACTTTTTGCTGGTGGTCAGTCGACTGGTGTGAGTTGAAACCTTTTTGTAGATTAGATTTGCATGAGTCTAATAATTCCTGAGGTTGAGCTTCTATCCATTTTCCTTTTTGAAACGAGAGTAAGTCAAACTTACCACTTCATACTACCTTCTTGAAAATTTTGCCTTTTTTGAATTTTTTTGGGCATTCCTCACCTCAGGACATTTTTTGAGGGCAGGTGTCCTTTACAGCCCTGAGTTCTTGTGAATGTTAAGTGACCATTAGTTGTTGGTTTAAAGCTGCTCTTGTGGGAAACTGCCACAAGGTGGCAGCATTTCTACATTTCCAACTCTGGGTTTTTGGGCAACAGCCTTCCTGGAAATCGTGTTAGTAGGCTGCAAATTAGAGTGGAATGTGCCAGGGCACACCCCCAAGAGCTTATATCTCCTTACCTCTTGTTTGTTTTTTAAATGTAATTTTTATTTATTATCTGAGCAAAATTTGATAAAAATGTTGTGTTTGTTCTAGGTGTACAGAATCTGGTTCATTATATCTATGTATCTATTCATCTTTGGTTCCTTTCCCGTGTAGGTTATTACAGAGTGATGAGCTCAATTTTTAACTTTAAACGCACCGCCATTCTCATCTCACTACTGGCTGTTACCAGTTATCGTCCCAGCAGCAGCTTGAGGGTACACAGTTCTCTAAAACCCTTTCAGCATTCATGTTTTGTAGACTATTTTGCTGATGATCACTCTGACGGTGGTAAGGTGAACGTTTTTGTAGATTGGATTTGCATGGCTTTATTAGTTCCTGCTATTGAGCATTATTCCATGCATTTTTTTAAACAAAAAGAAAAAGAAAAGACAAAATATGCGCAAAATATGCCTCTTGACATTGTCTTTTTGAAATGTTGACGTCTTTTGAATTTTCTGGTCGATTTACGACCCCAGGAATTTTTTGAGGCCCGGTGTCCTTTACAGTCCTGCACATATTTTGAATATTAAGTGATCATTAGCGCTTGGTTTAAATCTGCTGTTGTGTGAAACAGCCACAAGGCGGCAGCATTTCTCCTTTACCAAATCTGGTTACCAGGGCAACAGAGCCTTAATGGAAGTCTTGTTCTAGGTTGAATATTAGAATGGAATGTGCCAGGAAAAAGCCCCTTAAGTTTATGTCTCACTACTTCTTGTTCGTTTTTTTAATTTAATTTTTATTTTTTATCACAGCAAATTTGCTTACAATGTTTTGTTTGTTCTAGGTGTGCAAGATGTGGTTCTTTCACACATATACATATATCTATTCTTCTTCGGATCCTTTTACCATGTAGGTTATGATACAATGTTGAGTAGTCTTCTCTTGGTATTCCGTAGGTCTTTGGTGATTATATATTTCACATGTGTTTGTATATCTCTGTTAACCCCAATGTTGTAATGTATCCAATCCTCACACTTTTCCATTGGTGAACCATAAGTTTGTTTAATGAATCTATGATTGCCTTTCTCTGTGGAAATATCTTCATAGGTATCAATTTTTAGGTAACACCTATAAGTGATATCATACATTAGGTGTCTTTCACTTTCTCACTTACTACAAGTTGCATGTTTACCTCTAGACTCATATATGGTGCTGCAATTGGCATTGTTTCATTTTTTCCTGAGCTAATATTCCATCTCTACATGTAGCAGTTCTTCTTTATCCACGCATCTGTTGATGGACTTTTGGTTGCTTCCATGTCTTGGCTGTTGTAATACTGCTGCAGTGCAGATTTACCTGCCTGTGTCTTTCCAATTCTGTCTTCTTAGGTTATAGGCCCAGGAGTGGGCCTGCTGGATCATATAGTAGCTCAATGTTTACCTTTTGAAGGCACCTCCACTCTGTTCCCATTAGTGGCTCTTACCAGGTTACGTCCCACTTCAAATTAAGGGTATGCATTTCTCCACAACCTCTTCAGCATTGATCGTTTGTAGTTTCTTTCCTGATGGTTATTCTGAATGGTGTGAGCTGATACCTCTGTGTGGTTGGATTTGCATGTGTCTCATAATCCCTTGAAATTGAGCTTTCAGGCATGTCCTTTTATTTTTCAAACTGTTATTACAGCTTACTTCTTCAAATGGTTTTCTTGAAATATGTGCCACATTTTGAAATATTTTGGCCTTTACCTCCCTCAAGACATGATGAGAGCAGGTTTCCTTTACAGCCCTGCAGTACTTGTTCATATGAAGTGACCATTAGCATAGGTTTTAGAGCTGCTTTTTCAGGTAACGGCCAGAGAGTGGCAGCATTTCATAATTCTATGAAATGTAATTGAACACACTATATATATATTTTCTTTTAAATTTCCATTGTTAACTTTTTTAAAGTACAATTATAATTCAAGTTCTTAGTAACAAGTGAAATTTAAAAAGATTAAAGGAAAAGATAATATTTTACCACTTGCCATCCTTTCCCATTTATTGAAACAAGCAGCATAGTGTGTAGATTTCTCATTTTATCCAGGTGTTCTATACATCTGGAACATTATGTTTCTCACTGTAGAGAAACAGATTTAGCTCTCACACTTTTTTATAGGCTACATAACAGTCCATAGAACAGAAGTAGCAAGTATTTCAGACTTAGTTTTTTGAGGGACACTCAGGATACTTTCCCTTTTATTTTGTTGTTCTAATTTATTTTAACCACAGAAAAATATTTTTAAAAATTCAAAACAAAAGAAAATTAAGTTAGGGGTAAGGATTAGGGTTTAGGATATGGGTTAGGTTACGGATTAGGGTATGGGTTAGGATACGTGTTACTGTTAGTGTACAGGTTAGGATTAGGGTACGGGTTAGGATAAGGCTTAGGGTAAGGGTTAGGGTTACGGTTAGGGATAGGGTTATGGTTAGGGAACGGGTACGATTTAGGGTACGACAACGGTTTAGGGTTAGCGTACGTGTTAGGGTACGGGTGAGTGTTAGTGTACGGGTTAGGATTAGGGTACGGGTTAGTGTAAGGCTTCGGGGGAAGGGTTAGGGTTAGGGAACGGGTATGGTTTAGGTTACAGGTTAGGGTATGAAAACGGTTTAGGGTTAGGGCACGTGTTAGGGTACGGGTTAGTCTTAGTGTATGGGTTAGGATTAGGGTACGGGTTACGGTAAGGTTTAGGGTAAAGGATAGTGTTAGGGTTAGGGTTAGGGAACAGGTACGGTTTAGGATACAGTTTAGTGTACGACAACGTTTTAGGGTTAGGGTACGTGTTAGCGTACGGGTTAGTCTTAGTGTATGGATTAGGATTAGGGTATGGGTTAGGGTAACGTTTAGGGTAAGGGTTAGGGTTAGGGTTAGGATTAGGGTTAGCCTTAGGGAACGGGTATGATTTAGGGTACAGGTTAGTGTACGAGAATGTTTTAGGGGTAGGGTACATGTTAGGGTACGGGTTAGTGTTAGTGTACGGGTTCAGATTAGGGTACAGCTTAGGGTAAGGCTCAGGGTACGTGTTAGGGTTAGGTTTAGGGTTAGGGGCCGGGTACGGTTTAGGGTACAGGGTAGTGTATGACAACGGGTTAGGTTTCGGGTACATGTTAGGGTACGGATTAGTGTTAATATATGGGTTATGTTTAGGATACGTGTTAGGGTAAGCATTACGGTAAGGGTTAGGTTTAGGGTTAGGGAACGGGTACGTTTTAGGGTACAGGTTAGTGTATGACAACGGGTTAGGGTTAGGGTACATGTTAGGGTACAGTTTAGTGTTACTGTACTGTTTAGTATTAGGTACGGGTTAGGGTAAAGCTTAGGGTAAGTGTTAGGGTCAAGGTTAGGTTTAGGGAACGGGTACGGTTTAGTGTACAGTTTAGGGTACAACACGTTAGGGCTAGTGTTCGTGTTAGGGTACTGGTTAGTGTTAGTGTACGTGTTCAGACTAGGGTACGAGTTAGGGTCAGGCTTAGGGCAAGGGTTAGGGTTAGGGTACATGTTAGGGTACAGGTTAGTGTTAGTGTACGGGTTAGGATTATGGTACGGCTTAGGGTAAGTCTTAGGGTTAGGGTTAGGGTTTGGGAACGGGTACTGTTTAGGGTACAGTTTAGGATACGACAACATGTTAGGGTTAGGGTACACGGGTTAGGATTAGGGTATGGTTTAGGGTAAGGATTAGGGTTAGGGTTAGTGTTAGGTTTAGGGAACGGGTACAGTTTAGGGTACAGGTTAGAGTACGATAATGGGTTAGGTTTAGGGTACGTGTTAGGGTACGGTTTAGTGTTAGTATACGGTTTGTGATTAGGGTACGGGTTAGGGTAAGGCTTTGGGTAAGTGTTAGGGTTAGGGTTAGTGTTACGAAATGGGTACGGTTTAGGGTCCAGGTTAGGGGACGACAACGGGTTAGGCTTAGCGTGTGTGTTAGGGTACGGACTAGTGTTAGTGTACGGGTTAGGATTAGGGTACGGGTTAGGGTAAGGCTTCGGGTAAGGGTTAAGGTTAGGGTACGGGTTAGGGTAAAACTTACGGTAAGTATTAGTGTTATGGTTAGGTTTATGGTTTGTGTTAGGGAACCGGTACAGTTTAGGGTACTGGTTTGGGTTAGACAACGGTTTATTGTTAGCGTACAGATTAGTGTTAGTGTCCAGTTTTGGATTAGGGTATGGCTTTGAGTAAGGCTTAGAGTAAGGGTTAGGGTTAGGGAATGGGTACGGTTTAGGGTACAGGTTAGGGTATGACAACGTGTTAAGGTTCGGGTACACGTTAGGGTATGGGTTAGTGTTAGTGTATGGGTTAGGGTTAGTGTACGGCTTAGGTTAAGGGTTAGAGTTAGGGTTAGTGTTAGGATTAGGGTTAGGGATCGGGTACTTTTTTGGGTATAGGTTAGTGTATGACAAGAATTTAGCGTTAGGGTACGTGTTAGGGTATGTTTTAGTGTTAGTGTATGGGTTAGTATTAAGGTACGGGTTAATGTAAGGCTTAGCGTAAGTGTTAGAGTTAGGGTTAGGGTTAGGGAACGGGTACGGTTTAGGGTACTGGTTAGGGTACAAGAGGTTAGAGTTAGGAAATGTGTTAGGGCATAGGTTATTTTTTGTGTTCGGGTTAGGATTAGGGTACAGATTATGGTAAGGCTTAGGGTAAGGGTTAGGGTTATGGTTAGGGTTAGGGAATGGGTACGTTTAAGGTCAAGTTTAGGGTACGACAATGGGTTGATGTTAGGGTACGTGTTAGGGTATGGGTTAGTGTTAGTGTATGCATTAGGATTAGTGTACGGGTTACGGTAAGGCTTAGGGTGAGCGTTAGGTTTAGGGTTACGGTTAGGGTTAGGGAACTGGTACGGTTTAGTGTACGGGTTAGTGTACGACAACGGGTTAGGGTTAGGTTACGTGTTAGGGTACGGGTTAGTGTTAGTGTACGGGTTAGGATTAGGGTACGCATTAGGGTCAGGCTTAGGGTAAGGGTTAGGGTTAGGGAATGTGTACGTTTCAGGGTACAGGTTAGTGTAAGGGAATGGGTTAGGTTTAGGGTACATGTTAGGGTACGGGTTAGTGTTAGTGTACGAGTTAGGATTAGGTTACGGCTTAGGGTAAGGCTTAGGGTAAGGGTAGCTCTCCAGACCTCTTGGCAGATGTAGATGCCCCACTGTCCTGAAATCCTGGGAAAGAAGTCACTGAGTTTATATTTTCACCATCCCCTCAGCATAGGATATTGAAGCAGAATTTTAATCTATGAAAAATATAATTACCACATTTAAAAACATATTTGAGTTTCATACCTGCCACACAAATACAATTTGTGAACATCAGTAACTGGCCTCTGGAGTCTGTTTTGTTTGTACGCAGACTCTTCAGTTCTTGGGAACTCTGAGGAAAAGTGGGTTACCATAGTGTCACAAGATGGGACTGAGGATCTTTGGGTCTCAGGGCAGAGAGGAAGCTCCTCTTTTATTACCTTCAGTGTTGCCTAAATGTGAGTGGCAGTTCTCCTTAGCTTTTCCTGTCAAAGGGTAAACAGACAAGTCAGGCAGTTTGTGACTGGGAAGCTCCTTCTATTGAATATACTTTTGTAAGAGCTAAGATTGTGTGTAGTTCAGTACGAGTACAAGTATTGTATATGTACTAGCCCAAGAGGGCAAGGGTAAAAGGCTTAGAAACTTCTGCAACAATGTCAAAAGATGTAGAAACTTTAAAAAGTTTTCCTTTTGTATAAATTAAAATGGAAGTCATGCCAAATCACCCCAGTATTATTTTTAACTGTGGACACTGAGCTCAGTGGCTTTTGTAGTTGCCTAATTGAGAACATGATTATTCATTTATCTCCCATTTTGTGTAAGGAGCTGTTTGCCCTCATGTTGAATTATTTCACTCAAAGTTCCGAACGCAATGGAGTTTTCACAGTTGTTGGGGAGGACTGCCAGGCGCCTTGACCCAGATGCCCTGTAATGTAGTATTTTTCTCTGAAATCTTTCTTAGAATACAGCCTTATTGATAGTTTTATGTTTGTTATAGAAAAAGATGAAAGGGCTGTATTGATGGGAACAGTTGTTTTTAGACACATAAGGAATAATTTATCTCTGGGGAGGATTGTGAGACCAGGGGTGGCTAAGTTTGAGGTTGCATAGACCAAGAAGGGCACTAACATAAATAGACTTGATTAAAGTGACTAACATATTAAGCAACTCCACATGCCAGGCACTATCCTAAGTTACTTACACTTATGTTACTAAAACTTCACAAAACTCTATCAGTTAGGTACTATTATCACTGCCTTTTCAAAACCAGGAAATTGATGCTCAGAGAAGTTAGGTGGCTTGCTTAAGGTCACACAGCAAATAATGTCAGAGCTGGGATTTGAACCCAGGTTTGTCTAACTTCATTCTTCTCACTATTACATTACACTGATAGAACATGGAATTAACTTCAATGTAGGAGACAAGAATGTGTGTATATTGGGAGAGAAAGTTGATCTAGACAGGGTTTGGCAAGCTTTTTCAGTGAAGGACCAGATAGTAAATATTTTAGGCTTTGGGGGTCACATATGGTCTCTATTACATAATGTTCTTTGTTTTTCTTTATAATCCTTTAAAATCCATCATTTTAGCATTTGGTCTGTACAAAACCAGGTGACAGGCTGGATTTGCCTTGTGGGCTGTAATTTGCTGATCCTTGTTCTAAGAACTTCTTAGGTTGATGTACTCTAATAATGAGTATAATTTTTGAAAGGAGATTTGAAAACCAGAAATTCCTATATTTATCTATGGTATCTTCTAACTTCAAGTTCTTTGTTAGTAGGGCAATAGTGCTGCATTCTTAGAAAGTTGAAATATTTCACTAAACTTGATAAAGTATGAATAATTCATATGATTACAGGCATATATTCATGTATTTAATTTATATATGCGTATATATATATTCATATATATATATATATATATATATATATGAATTGATTTCCTAATCTAGTACCCAATTTATTTTCCTATAGATTATACATTGGGAAAAACCAAAGTAGCTATGGAATAAAAATTTGATGTATATTATTGAGTTTCAGGGTGGGAAGCCCTAGGAAATTATATCCTTATTTCCTCTTTCAGGTTTTAACCAATCAACATGAAAGAGTCTGATGACGATCAAAATGTTGGCTTTGTTACTGATAGGGCTATGTGGAAGAACACAATTTTTAGGTGTGGGTTTCTAATCATTGAACTTGGAAATTAGAGAGAATTATCCACCTAGTCTTAGGCTGCACTGGATAACTGCAGCCCTCCCCACACGGGGCAGAGTCTTTCCTGTTATGTACCGTATGCCTCTGGGAGGGTGGACCAAGGCAGTGTCTTTGCAGGGAGGCAGATCTGGAAGACAGGAGGGATGAGTTCTGCACATCCAGAGTCCCCCTGCCCCAAACTTGATCACCACCCCAAGACAGTCAGAAGCAAGAGGCGTAGCCTAAGATTTCCAATTAAGGTACTGGTTTTATTATCCAAAGTGGAGACCCCGAATGGAGGACTTGATGCTCCAATGTGAAAGGTACCTGGATAGCTATTTTACCACCATTTTACAGAAAACTAGATGAAAACCATAGATGTTATTTCAGCTTTCTCTTAGCCTAAAAAGGTAAATCTGCTTTGGCCTTTTGTGTGTTTTGTGCTCGTCAGTGACATTGTTAACCTAATGATTTATTGTGCTGCTGAAGTGCTGGGAGTGATCTGGGCTGTGTCATTTACTCTCGCAGCAGCTTGTCACCTGGGGGCAGGGATGCCTGCCACCCAACCCAGCACACCTGAGGGGCCCAGTGATGCAGCCACAGTCATTGTTTTCAGTGTGTTCAATTCTGGTCTAGATCAGTAAGCCACCTGGTGGAGACAGAGGGTGGTTTGAGTTAGTTTAAATCAAAGCATCAGTAGCAGAAAAGGGATAGATTGCCCTGGTATTCTCTCTTCCTAACACCAACCATCGCATGACACACAGAAACCACTGATTTTTCTCCCTTACCATCCCCAACTCCTTGCATTTACTGTATAATTGGAATATGGGGCTACAGGATGGGTGGAGCCATCTTCTCAAGGTCATGTAGTTCTCTTCATTCCTCTCTTCCCCTCTACACATCCAAGAATCTCAATTTAACTCCAAGTAGACAAAAGCTACAACGGAGGTTTCAGTCTCTTGGATGCCAGGCTGTCCTGAGATTCTTGGATGTGTAGATTTAAATGTTTGTCATCAAATTTTGCCTGGAAACTTAATCCCATATACTATTTTGTTTGATTTGTGAATTTATTTAAATAGAAAGCATTTAAAAGGCATGAAGTTGCATTTATTTTACATTTAATGATAAATTGCATTTGTTAACCTGTATTGTTTTTCTTTTTGTTTGTTTTTTAAAGAATAGGAAACAGCAGTGTACGGAACTGGTTAGGACTGGGGGCCCCATTATGGTTAATAGGTACTGACCAAACATCCTCACACTGCAAAGTAGTATCAGTGCTTCCTCAGGAGGGGACATATGCTGCCTTCCTATCAATTTCCTATTAGCCCTGTGTCTATTTTCAGCTTACAAAAATGTAATATTTTTGATTTTTCTTTGAAAATGTGGTCAACAAGGAGGACATCTAGTTTGAATGGCAGGAAGGCTGTGTATGAGGCCAGACAGCCAGAGATGAGTTTTTTCTTAAGTCATTTATTAATTCACAAGAAATGGTGGTGAATAGCAGCTGAGCATCGGAAGGAATAAGGGCGCTTTGAGTTTGAGGTCATCTTAGGTAATACATGACAGAGACAGAGAACTGATAATAAATCCCACCTCTGTCATAGGAATATAGTATAGGAGCTTTAGGGAGGTTTGAAATTAGATTTTGCTCAAGGGGTGTGATTTCAGAAATTCACTTTTGCCTATTTGGTTATGAATCACAGTAATTACACTTGAAATCATTGCTGACTAAAGTGTCCCTGCCTGGTTCCCTGAGAGTGGCTCCTCCTGTTTTTTGCTCTCCTTCCACATCTTTGAAGAATTATTCACCATATGTCAGTTCCCATATTAGTAACGAGGTAGCCTCAGATTTTTGCTTCTTTCCTCTATTCTCTGATATACCATTGGAATTGATATACCTTCATTTACAACTTCACATTTCACCCCAGACATAAATGCCTCAAGACTGATCATGCCCCTTTCAGTGGATTTTTAACCTTTCTTTGGTTAATATATTTATGACAAGGGTCAGAGACACTTCATTCAAAAGCAGCAGGGGGTCTGATGATTCTGGGAGTGAAAGATTCTTTCTTGCTGTTTAATTTAAGGAAGTTGAAGACAAGTCAGCAGTAAAAGTGAGGCTGGAGAACAGAGCAATCTGAGGTTTGGCAGCGTTACTTGGTTGCTCAGCAGGGTGAAATGATTTAGTAGAGAATAGATGATGTAAAGTAATAAATAGGCAGGGTCTGAAAGATCAATTGATGGGTTACACACATCAGACATGCAGCCCTCCTCCTGGAAATGGGTCTCCTCTCCTCTCCACCCTAATAGAGAGGGTGAGATGTCATCCAACTGTCACATTGAAATATGCCTCTTGGTAACAACTCTAGAATGGTAGGATATTTAAATGCTTTGTATGAGAACCTCTTACTCTTTTCTCCTTTGTTCAGTGATTGGGAATGGAGGGTGAGTTATAAGCAATAAAAAAGATGAAGAAATGACAACTTCCCCATCACATGCACCATTCATGCAGACTCACAAAATGGTGTACCTGTTTTACAAAGTAGAATTAAATTCCATGAGCCCCAGAAATGAAAATATTATGCATGTTGCTGGGGATAAGTCTGAATAGTTAGTTGCTAAAGTGCTAGTCAGTACAGAAATTTTTCTTTAAAACTACTATGTATCCAACAATATAATATAGTAAATCTATATTTATTGTTTGTGAAAAGGCTTTATGAGACATTTGTTAAGAGAGAAAAAGGTCGGGCTTCCTTCGTGGCGCAGTGGTTGGGAGTCCGCCTGCTGATGCAGGGGAGGCGGGTTCGTGCCCCGGTCCGGGAGGATCCCACAGCTGCGGAGCAGCTGGGCCCGTGGGCCATGACTGCTGGACCTGCGCGTCCAGAGCCTGTGCTCCATGGTGGGAGAGGCCACGGCAGTGAGAGGCCCATGTACCGCAAAAAAAAAGAAAAAGAAAAAGGTCATCAAATGGGATGAAAACTGTGATTCTACTCTGTAAAAAGCATACATTAACATATGTTTAGAAATATATACATCAAAATATTGATATTAAGAGCACTTATCAAGGAGAGGTGGGATTATGAGAAGTTTCGTTTTCTTTGCATTCTAATTTTTCTATAAAGGAGATGTCTTGTTTGTGTGATAATAATATTTAAATTAAAAAGAAAATTCCTAGGCAGTTGAGTTACCTGTCAATGGTTCATAAATCTGAGGTTCCTTTATGAATTCCATCTGAAGCACAGAACCTTTGCACAGAGATTAGCAGAGGCTTTGTAAGTCAGACTTGCCATTTCTGAAGCTGCTGCCTCCTCTCACGGCTTGAGGGCCTGGGGGCCTGAATAGGGGAAAGCTTCTTAGAGGTTTCCCCCGGCCCCAGTCAGGGCTCTTACTCAAATGCTTACCATTCTTGTGACAAACTAAGTCATATTCAGTAGGGAGAAGACATGAGCTTGGGAATTATTTCTGGTGAAGACCTTCCTACCTCCACCTGTCCAAATGTGATTGAGTCCCAGT
The DNA here is from genome assembly GCF_039906515.1 of Pseudorca crassidens. Classification (NCBI taxonomy): domain Eukaryota; kingdom Metazoa; phylum Chordata; class Mammalia; order Artiodactyla; family Delphinidae; genus Pseudorca; species Pseudorca crassidens. The sequence goes on from NC_090309.1 coordinate 48,348,139, forward strand.
TTCTCCACCTCCACAAATCTTTCTTTCATGTCTCTAGAAAGGACAGAAGTACTTTTTGTCATATGGCTATTTTCATTAAAAAGAAATATGTAGGATGACCAGCTCAGAAATGAGGATGTACTTGCCTACTTAAATGCATTCACATCTCTTTATGTTTTCTTCACTTGCTCAAACAACTGTCCCATAAAGCAGGCTGTCCATTACTTTCTACTTGAGGGTCACCTATCCCTAACCTACCTCCCCAGCCTCCAAGAACCCAGACTCATTCATTCCAATGGGAACTGACTCTGTCCACCAGAGTCAAGCAAAGGGGATTGGAGTCCTCCACAGCCATGTCTCTTAGAGCCACAAGGTATTACTCTTGAAGTTGGTTCCTGAGGCTGTGGTGCCTGGTCCCTCTATGGGAAACAGTGTGCCCAAGCTGGGATTCCAGGATAACTGTTTTCTTAGTATCCTCTCACAAATTTGACCCTTGTTTCCCAAAGTACAGGACATAGCCATCTGTTCTTTCTGACCAGACCACCCTGTCCCAAGCCCTTGAACCTGAGTCACCAACCTAGACTCTCCAGAGAAATTGATTTCGTGGAGATTTTTGTCTTTCCATGGCACAGTGTCTTGGTCAGAGCCTGCCTCCCTGGTCCATTCCAGCAGGTAAACCTAACTTTGAATGTCAGAAAGCAGGGATGCCATATGAATTCTTCTCATCTCCTTTCTCCCAGTGCTCTGGGATCCTCCCGTGAAAGAATCTAGTGGGAGGTTGGTCAATGTGACTAGGCTCTCTTTGTTTGGTTTGCTAATTTTTGATGATCCAAGTTAAGTTCTTACCCTCCCTTCCACAGAGACTGGGGAAAGGGGTCCTATCTTTCTGGATGATTACATTTCAAAGGGATGGCTTCCAGGTCCTTGAGGAAGATATTCCTGAGTTGTAGAAGATTTACCTCTCAAAGGGTCAGAGAAAGAATTTACAATTACAAGTTTCTAATGTAAATGCTCTAAGAAAAGGATGCTCAGGTGCCTATAGTCAGGAAGTAGCCCGTCTAAAGTTCAGTCAAGTTGAGGGTACTATTAAGGCTGTCTTGGTGAGTAGCAGCCTTGATGTAATCACAAAAGTTCTGTCTCGCCCCCCACCCCTCACTCTCATCCTCCAGTGGGGAACTACTGTCTCGGTATCTACAGCTCAGGGAGACTCTGAGAGTGAGTTTTCTGTAGCAGGGGCTAACAGGGTTCTGCCTTATAGCAAATTTGGTCGTATAATCGATCACGGCATAAGGTGCTGTTACAACTTTATGGTAATCCTCTTTGTGGGAAGTGGATACTTCATATAATGCTTTGGGTACAAAGGAAGTTAAGAAATTATACCTCCTTAAGGAAATGCTAAACTGTAAGGTGGAGAGTCTATATTTTTTTGTTTTAGTGACAACTTTGTAGGTTTTCTACTGCAACTTTATAAACAAACTGGTGCCAGTATTCCCTCTGCACCTCCAGGTTAGTAACTCAAATAAAATTTATTTCACCACAGTGCCATTTCCTATTGTATATGAGTTTAAAATGTGGTACACTGTGTCTTCATTTGCTTTTATTCAATGGTTAAAGAAACGTATAAGGGTAGTATAGTCATTTTCACAATATTGATTCTTCCAATCCAAGAACATGGTATATTTCTCCATCTGTTTATGTCATCTTTGATTTCTTTCATCAGTGTTTTATAGTTTTCTGAGTACAGGTCTTTTGCCTCCTTAGGTAGGTTTATTCCTAGGTATTTTATTCTTTTTCATGTGATGGTAAATGGGATTGTTTCCTTAATTTCTCTTTCCAAAGCAATCTACAGATTCAGTGCAATCCTGATCAAATTACCAATGGCATTCTTCACAGAATTAGAGCAAAAAATTTACAATTTGTATGGAAACACAAAAGACCCTGAATAGCCAAAGCAATCTTGAGAAAGAAAAACGGAGCTGGAGGAATCAGTCTCCCCGACTTCAAACTATACTACAAAGCTACAGTAATCAAGACAGTATGGCACAAAAAACAGAAATATAGATCAATGGTATAGGATAGAAAGCCCAGAGATAAACCCATGCACATATGGTCACCTAACTTATAACAAAGGAGGCAAGAACATACAATGGAGAAAAGACAGCCTCTTCAATAAGTGATGCTGGGAAAACTGGACAGCTACATGTAAAAGAATGAAATTAGGACACTACCTAACACCATACACAAAAATAAAATCCAAATGGATTAAAGACCTAAATGCAAGACTGGACGCTATAAAACTCTTAGAGGAAAACATAGGAAAAACACTCTTTGAGATAAACCACAGCAAGATCTTTTTTGACCCACCTCCTATAGTAATGAAAATAAAAACAAAAATAAACAAATGGGACCTAATGAAACTTAAAAGCTTTTGCAGAGCAAAAGAAACCATAAACAAGACAAAAAGACAACCCTCAGAATGGGAGAAAATATTTGCAAATGAAGCAACAGACAACGGATTAATTTCCAAAATATACAAACAGCTCATGGAGCTCAATATCAAAAAAACAAACAACCCAATCAAAAATAGAGTGGAAGACCTAAATAGACATCTCTTCAAGGAGGACAGACAGATGGCCAAGGGGCACATGAAAGGATGCTCACCATCACAAATTATTAGAGAAATGCAAATCAAAACTACAATGAGGTATCACCTCACACCAGTTAGAATGGCCATCATCAAAAAATCTACAAACAATAAATGTGGAGAGGGTGTTGGTGGGAATGTAAATTGATACAGCCACTGTGGAGAACAGTATGGAGGGTCCTTAAAAAACTGAAAGTAGAACTACCATATGACTTAGCAATCCCACTGCTGGGCATATACCCTGAATAAACCATAATTCAAAAGGACACATGTTCCCCAATGTTTACAGCAGCACTATTTACAATAGCCAGGACATGGAAACAATCTAAATGTCCAATGACAGATGAATGGATAAAGAAGACGTGGTACATATATACAATGGAATATTACTCAGCCATAAAAAAGAACGAAATTAGGTCATTTGTAGAGATGTGGGTGGACCTAAAGTCTGTCATACACAGTGAAGTAAGCCAGAAAGAGAAAAACAAATATCATATATTAACATATATATGTGGAATCTAGAAAAATTCAGATGAACCAATAGGTACAGATGAACCTATTTGCAGGGCAGGAATAGAGACGTAGACATAGAGAATGGACATCTGGGCACAGTGGGGGAAGGGGAGGGCAGGACGAATTGGGAGATTAGGATTGACATACATACACTACCATGCATAAAATAGATAGCTAGTGGGAACCTGCTGTAAAGCACAGGAAGCTCAGCTTGGTGCTCTGTGATGACGTAGATGGGTGGGATGGGGGTGGGGGGTGGGAGGGAGGTCCAAGAGGGAGGGGATATATGTATACATATAGTGATTCACCTCATTGTACCGCATAAACTAACACAACATTGTAAAGCAATTATATTCCAATTTTAAAAAATTTATAAATGTGATCAGTGCTACATGGAAAAAAAAAGAAACATATAAGGGAGTTGGTAAAATTTATTAGGCTGATAGATTTTTAGAGGTTATTCTGAGTTCCATATAACTATTGTAAGATCCACGTGGGGAATTATGGCCAGAATTATTAGCTCTGTTTAGATCAAGACATAGTAAAGAAACCTCTGTCCAATTAGGAACTCATTCCATTGTCTCTCTCTGCCTGTCAAGTCAGAGTCTACAAACAGGAATATTTCCTGAGTCCCTTCAATAAGGGACATACTGTGTTGTTTGCTCTGTTCAACACCAGTGAGAAGTAACTTGGTGTTTTCATTGCTAAAAACTCCCTTGCAAAGTGTATTGACACTTCAGTCATTTGGAACCAAATCAACAAATTATGAGTGTCTGTTCTGTGAGACCAACCCACACAGTTCTTGTTTGCAAACGACTCTATATATTAAGAGCCAGGATATAGACATGTGGATAGTGAGGTCATGATGGACTGCTTAATATCAGCAGAGATTTCACCTTGAGGTATGTGACTAATTACAAAACAAACTCTGAAGGTATTAAGTATCACAGGAGGTGAGAGGATGGAAGAACATATACAAAGTGGACCTCGTGTTTCTTGCCAAGCCTGCTTTGTCTTTCTCTCAATCGCTTTTGTATATGGCAAACATCCTTAAAAATTTCCTCATGCACATAGCTCTTTCTTGTTGCCTGTTTTCCTATGCTCATCCTTCACTGCAGATAAATAGATCCATTCTTCTTTTTTATTGAAGTATAGTTGATGTACAATATTATATGTTACAGGTGTACAATATAGTGATTCAAAATTTTTGAAAGTTATACACCATTTATAGTTATAAAATATTGGCTATATTCCCTGTGTTGTACAATATATCCTCATAGCTTATTTAATTAATTTATTTTTAAATAATCAACAGTCCTTTAAATCATTAAATAAATCTGTCAATATTATAAGAACATCATTTGCCTTTTTTTAAGAAACACACTCAAATTATGATGGCATGATACAGAGTAAGAATAAATCTGATTCAAATGTTAAGATAAAGGTGGAATGTAAATGTTTGCCTTGTAGCTTATTTTATACATAATAGTTTGTACCTCTTAATCCCCTACTCCCTTATTGCCCCTCCCCCCCCTTCCCCACTGGTAACCACTAGTTTGTTCTCTATATCTGTGGGTCTGTTTCTTTTTTATTATTATTATATTCACTAGTTTGTTGTATTTTTTTAGATTCCACATATAAGTGATATCATACAATGTTTGTATTTCTTTGACTTATTTCACTTAGCATAATACCCTCCAAGTTAAACAGATCCTTTCTTGAACTCACTGTCATATGTAATGCTTCTGCCTCTACACCAGTGCTCCCCTCTGCTGGAATGCCTTCATTTCAACTCTTTCCTTCTTTTGCTCCCTCTACCTTGCTAACTTCTTTTAGTTAAACTGGGTAATGAAGGTAACTCCACCTTTTCCTCTATTCAGGCCTTCAGTGGTTTGGTTGGTGCCCGCCCATGTTGGGAAGGACCATCTACTTTACTCAGTCCACCAATTCATATGCTAATCTCTTTTGGAAACACCTTATTAGATACACCCAGAAAGAATGTTTAATCAGATATCTGAGCGTCCCACAGCCCAGTCAAGATCACACATAAAATTAAGCATCACATTGGGCTTCCCTGGTGGCGCAGTGGTTGAGAGTCTGCCTGCTGATGTAGGGGACACGGGTTCATGCCCCAGTCCAGGAAGATCCGACATGCCATGGAGCGCCTGGGCCTGTGAGCCATGGCCACTGAGCCTGTGCGACCGGAGCCTGTGCTCCGGAACGGGAGAGGCCACAACAGTGAGAGACCCGCATACCACAAACAAACAAACAAAAAATTAAGCATCACTGGCAGCATTGTGTAATGGAACTCAGGTTCAGCTGCTGGCCACTCAAAAGCCAATACTTGAGAGGCAAGTGTTGGCAGAAAGGAAGGTTGCTCTAATCAGAAAAGCTGGCAATCTGGGGAAAAGGTGGACTCATGTTCCAAAACCAGCTCGGTAGATACTGCTCAGGGAAAAAGGGGGAAGAATCTCAGTTAATCATTGAGGTAGGAGGTCAAACTGCATCATTTTCCATTGTGTGCAGGCTGACTGACTCCTCATGATCTTTCTTCAGATGTTACCTCATCTGTGTGGTCTGCCTACAGGATTGCTAAGTGGGCTGCTGGGGGTAGAGAGCTGGTCATTCTTTAACCACTTAATTCTTCATTTCTACTTCTTTTAATCTAGGAAAATAATCTACAGGTTAGGCAAGATATTGTGTGCATTTATTAGAGCATAAGTCAGGAGTTAGATTAAATGTTACACGGTGATCTCATTTCTATAAGGTTTGATCAGAACAGAAATGGGCAAACAGGAAAGGGGCAAAAGAGCTGCTGACAAATCCCTACTTGTCAAACATCATTCTGTTTCTATGGGATTAGGGATGAAAGTCTGTCTTCTGTAACTTCATGCTGACATAGGGAGTCGTATTCTTAGAGTGGAGGACGTTGACATGGGTCTGTAGCATCTCTTTGCTGACCATTTTAGTTGCCTGCTTATATATACAGGAAGAGCAAGCTACAATTATTTTGATGCCCCCAAAGATATAGATTATTATGAGTAGTAAAGTTAATCCCGTTCTCTTGAGCCCAGTACTTGGGACTGTGTTAGCCATAGATGGAGCAGCTTATGTCATGGCTACCATCTGGTCATCATGCAGTTAGCTTTTCTCTCTCTGGTGGCAGTTATAGTATCTGTAAAACAAAGAAGGAAAGTGCATCAGACACTGAGTCTCTGACACTATTGTCCTAATCATTAGCCGTTTGAACCTGATACTTTGTGACTCAGGGAGGGTTGAGAGACTTCAGCTTTTCTACAAACAAAAGGCAGGGGACATCGAGGGGGCCTTTGTACTTGGCGGGGATGGCTCAGGGTTCTCTTCTGTTTCATCAGCATCTTATGGAGATTGTTAGAAATAAAAATTCTTGGGCCCCATCCCAGACTTACTAAAGCCTCATCTCTTGGAGTGGGGCCTGGGAACCTATGTTCTAATGTGCTTTCCAGGTGGTCTTCATGTTTGATAAATTCTGCTTTGAAATGTTCTGCTCTGTCCTCTTGATGGGGTGCCTCCATCCCCAGGCTTTAAAACTCTCTGCCCTGAGTCTGTTTCCAGAACTTGTGTGGGTCTCTCCCCCAGGTCCATCAAGGGGCAGTTGTTTTTTGGGGCTGTGGATGAGTATGGATATTTGAAGGTGTCCACACACGTATACCAGGTCCCTTGCCAGCCAGCATGGAGCTGAGGGAAGGAAGAGAAGGACAGTGAGCCACAGGTTGGGGGCTGGATTTTCCGTTCTTCTAGTTCTAAATTTGAACTTACCTTCTGGGTCATTTTGAAGCTGAATTTATTAAGATAGCAGTAGAGAACATATTTTATTTAACTGTTTGCTAGCTTGATATATACCATTTCAGCATTCAGATACATGATATGAGGGTCTCTGTTTGTGACCTCTGCGCAGGCCTGCAAATATTAAGGTGGAGCCTGCTGTGAAGTTTTACTATTAGTTTCCCTTCTGTGTTTTCCACTAGGCTGGAACTCTTTGGGAGTAAGGACTGGGTTTTATTCGCCCCTAACTCCTTTGCCTCCTGCAGTGCCTGGCATAAGTGACTTAGCAAATGTGTGCCAAATAATAAGTAAATGAATAAATAAATGAATGCCTTTGTGAAAATCGCTGCTGTCAGGGAAACCTTGTTGGAGAGGTACTGGCCCCACATGGGGTTTGTCCTTTGAGCAGGACCAGTGAGACCATTGCAGGAAGATGCAGTGTCCTCAAGCAGGCAACACTCTCTGCTATTATCATATAAATTGTTAGAATTAGGGAAAATAAAGGGGGTATAACATCGACTTGATATCATCTGATGGAACAGATTCACCAGACCAAATAAAGCTAAGCGGGCTCTGAAGTCCAAGCAAGGTGGCAAAGAGAACCAAATGCCATAGATTAATTAGAAGTAATGAAAACAGCTATCAAACTAGTCTAAAGTCTTGGCTTACTACAGTTAAGTGTTCAATACAAACTAGTTAAATTAGCAGTTCCCAGGTGTTGGCTTTACAGACTATATAAATTATGCATTGAGGCAAGAAGCTCTGTCCATACCAGGGCCTTATTTTGGTGGTTCTTTTTGTTCTGTGGTTTTCTGTGTGGCATCTGTTTGGTTTTTTTTTAATTAAAATATAGTTGATGTAAAATATTATGTTAGTTTCAGGTGTACTACATGATTTGAAATTTGAATACGTTATGAAATGATCATCATGATAAGTCTAATAACCATCTGTCCCTATACAAAGTTATTATGATATTATTGACAATATTCTTTATGTGGTATATTGCATCATTGTGGCTTGTTTATTATATAACTGGCGGTTTGTATCTCTTAATCTCCTTCACCTGTTTCAACTACCTCCCTCTCCCCCCTCCCTTCTGGCAACCACCATTTGTTCTCTGTACCTATGAGTCTGTTTTTGTTTTGTCTTGCTTGTTATGTTTTTTAGATTCCACATATAAGCAAGATCATGTGGTACTGGTATTTCTCTGCCTGACTTACTTCACTTGGCAAAATACACTCTGGATCCCTAGATCCATCCATGCTGTTGCAACTGGTAAGATTTCATTGTTTATGGCTGAGTAATATCCCATTGTGTGTGTGTGTGTGTGTGTGTGTGTTTGTATCACATCTTCTTTATCCATTCAAGTATAGATGGACACTTTCTTTCATATCTTGGCTGTTATAAAGAATGATGCAGTGGACATTGGGATGCATATATCTTTTTGAATGAGTGTTATTCTTTCTTTGGGTAAATACTCAGAAGTGAAATTGCTGGATCATATGACAGTTATATTTTTAACTTTTTGTGAACCTCCATACTGTTTTCCATAGTGGCTGCACCAATTTACAATCCCACTAACAGTGCACAAGAGTTCCCTTTTCTCCACATGTTTGGCAACACTTGTTATTTCTTGTCTATTTGATAGTAGCCGTTCTGACAGGTACGAGGTAATATCTCATTGTGGTTTTGATTTGCATTTCTGTGATGATTAGTGATGTTAAGCATCTTTTCATGTGTCTGTTGGGCAACTGTATGTCTGCTTTGGAAAAACGTCTATTCAGGTCCTCTGCTATTATTAGTTGGATATTAACCCCATATTGGATTATTGTCTGCAAATATCTTCTTCCATTCAGTAGGTGGCCTTTTCATTTTGTTGATAGTTTCCTTCACTGTGCAAAACTTATTAGTTTGATGTAGTTCCACCTGACTATTTTTGCTTTTGTTTCCCTTGCCTGAACAGACAGATCCAAAAAAGTATTGCTGAGAGCAATGTTTTCTCCTAGAAGTTTTATGATTTCTGGTCTTATTTCAAGTCTTTAATCAATTTTGAGTTTATTTTTGTATATAGTGTGAGAAAGTAGTCCAGTTTGATTCTTTTGCATGTAGCTGTCCTGTTTTCCTAACACCATTTATTAAATAGACTATCTTTTCACCATTGTATATTCTTGCCTCTGTTGTTGCAGATTGACCATATAAGAGTGGCTTTATTTTTGGGCTTTTTATTCTGTTCCATTGATACATGTGTCTTTTTTTGTGGCCCTACCATACTGTTTTGATGACTGTAGCTTTGTAGTATAATTTGAAATCAGGGAGCATGATACCTACAGCTCTATTCTTCTTTCTTAAGATGGTTTTGGCTATTTGGGGTCTTTTGTGTTGCCATACAAATTTTAGAATTATTCATTCTAGTTTTGTGGAAAATGCCATTGGTATTTTGATGGGGATTACATTGAATCTGTAGATTGTCTTGAGTAGCATGGTCATTTTAACAATATCAATTCTTCCAATCCATGAGCACGATATATCTTTGCATTTATTTGTGCCATCTTCAGTTTCTTTCATCGATGTCTTATAGTTTTCTGAGTATAGGTCTTTTACCTCCTTGGTTAGATTTATTCCTAGGTATTTTTTTTGATGCAATTGTAAATGGGTTTTTTTTCTTAATTTCTCCTTCTGATAGTTTGTTGTTAAAGTACAGAAATGCAACAGATTCCTGTATATTAATTTTGTATCTTTTGACATTACTGAGTTCATTTATTAGTTCTAATAGTATTTTTGGTGTTGCTTTTAGGATTTTCTATATGTAGTATCATTCATCTACACAGTGACAGTTTTACTTCCTTTCCAATTTAGATTTCTTTTATTTCTTTTTCTTGTCTGATTGCAGTGGCTAGGACTTGCAATGCTGTGTTGAATAAAAATGGTGAGAGTGGGCATCCTTGTCTTGTTCCCTATCTTAGAGAAAATGCTTTTACCTTTGCACTATTATGATGTTGGCATTAGTCCTTTTATGTTGAGTTATATTCTCTCTATACCCACTTAGTTGAAAGTTTTGATCATAATAGATTTTGAATTTTGTCAAAAGTTTTTTTCTGCATCTACTGAGATGATCATGTGATTATTATCTTTCTTTTTGTTAATGTGGTATATCATGTTGATTGGTTTGCAGATATTGAACCATCTTTGCATCCCTGGAATAAATCCCATTTGATCATAGTATATTATCCTTTTAATGTATTGTTGAATTCAGTTTCCTAATATTTTGAGGATTTTTGTATCTATGTTCATCAGAGATACTGGCCTGTATTTTTCTTTTTTTTCTTTTTGTAGTGTCTTTGTCTGGTTTTGGTATCAGGGTAATGGTGACCTTATAGTATGAATTTGGAAATGTTCTTTCCTCTTCAACTTTTTGGAATAGTTTGAGAAGGATAAGTATTAACTCACTTAAATGTTTGGTAGGATTCCCCTGTTAAGCCATCTGGTCCTAGACTTTTGTTTGTTAGGAGTTTTTAATTTTAATTTAATTTTTTTATTATTTATTATTTTTAAAAAAATAAAACATAATTGTACAAAAAGGTTGAAAGTAAAAGAATTGGAAAAGATATACTGTGCAAATATAAACCAAAAGGAAATTATATAATAACACATACAGTAGACTTGAAAGCAAAAGTGTTACTAGAAATAAACACGGGCACTTCATATCAACAAGTCCAATTTACCAGGAAGTTTTAAATTTGTATGCACTTAACTTCAAATTCTATAGAGCAACAGAGCTACAAGGAAAAAATAGACAAATTCACTATCAAAATAGGAGATTTAACATACTGCTGTCATTCACTGATAGAGGAAACCTCTTTCAGAACCAGTAGACCCCCACCACAAAAAAAATTAGTAAGGATATAAAAAACTTAAATAATGTGAGCAGCAAATTTGATTCAACAAGCAGATATATAGTCACTATACTCCAAAACTTTAAATTACAAATTATTTTCAAGCACACTTGGAACATTTTTAAAACTGACCATATTGTGCTATAAGGCAAATTTTAACAAATTTCAAAGTATTAAAATTATACAAAGTGTGTTTCTTGACTTGTAGTTAAACTACAAATCAGTAACAAAAAAGTAACTAGAAGTTATGGAAAACACTACTTCTAAGTAACCCCCCAAAAACCAAATCACAATTGGAGTTAGAAAATAATTTGAACTGAATGATAATAAAAATATTACATACCAAAACTTGGATGTGTCTAAAGCTGTGCTTACAGGAAAATGTATAGTCTTTTTTTTCTTTTCAAGGTAACAGTAGTGTTTTTTTTAAATTGCACACATGTCTATAAACCTACTAAAAAGGTTTTCTCCTTTTTTTTTTATACAGCAAGTTCTTATTAGTCAACAGTTTTATACACATCAGTGTATACATGTCAATCCCAATCGCCCAATTCATCACACCACCTTCCCCAACCCCCCCACGGCTTTCCCCCCTTGGTGTCCACACGTTCTCTACATCTGTGTCTCAATTTCTGCCCTGCAAACCGGTTCATCTGTACCATTTTTCTAGGTTCCACATATATGCGTTAATATACGATACTTGTTTTTCTCTTTCTGACTTACTTCACTCTGTATGACAGTCTCTAGATCCATCCACATCTCAACAAATGACCCAATTTTGTTCCTTTTTATGAGTGAGTAATGTTCCATTGTATATATGTACCATGTCTTCTTTATCCATTTGTCTGTCAATGGGCATTTAGGTTGCTTCCATGACCTGGCTATTGTAAATAGTGCTGCAGTGAACATTGGGGTGCATGTGTCTTTTTGAATTGTGGTTTTCTCTGGGTATATGCCCAGTAGTGGGATTGCTGGATCATATGATAATTCTATTTTTAGTTTTTTAAAGAACTTCCATACTGTTCTCCATAGTGACTGTATCAGTTTACATTCCCACCGAGAGTGCAAGAGGGTTCCCTTTTCTCCACACCGTCTCCAGTATTTGTTGTTTGTAGATTTTCTGATGAAGCCCATTCTAACTGGTGTGAGGTGATACCTCATTGTAGTTTTGATTTGCATTTCTCTAATAATTAGTGATGTTGAGCAGCTTTTCATGTGCTTCTTGGCCATCTGTATGTTTTCTTTGGAGAAATGTCTCTTTAGGTCTTCTGCCCATTTTTGGATTAGGTTGTTTGTTTTTTTAGTATTGAGCTGCATGAGCTGTTTATATATTTTGGAGATTAATCCTTTGTCCGTTGATTCGTTTGCAAATATTTTCTTCCATTCTGAGGGTTGTCTTTTCATCTTCTTTATGGTTTCCTTTGCTGTGCAAAAGCTTTGAAGTTTCATTAGGTCCCATTTTTTTTTTTTTTATTTCCATTACTCTAGGAGGTGGATCAAAAAAGATCTTGCTGTGATTTATGTCAAAAAGTGTTCTTCCTATGTTTTCCTCTAAGGGTTTTATAGTGTCCAGTCTTACATTGAGGTTTCTAATCCATTTTGAGTTTATTTTTGTGTACAGTGTTAGGGAGTGATCTAATTTCATTCTTTTACATGTAGCTGTCCAGTTTTCCCAGCACCACTTATTGAAGAAACTGTCTTTTCCCTATTGTATATCCTTGCCTCATTTGTCATAGATTAGTTGACCATAGGTGCATGGATTTACCTTTGGGTTTTCTATCTTGTTCCATTGATCTATGTTTCTGTTTTTGTGCCAGTACCATATTGTCTTGATTACTGTAGCTTTGTAGTATAGTCTGAAGTCAGGGCGTCTATTCCTCCAGCTCTGTTTTTTTTCCTCAAGACTGCCTTGGCTATTCAGGGTCTTTTGTGTCTCCATACAAATTTTAAGATTTTTTGTTCTAGTTCTGTAAAAAATGCCATTGGTAATTTGATAGGGATTGCATTGAATCTGTAGATTGCTTTGGGTAGGCGTTTTAAAATTACTGATTCAATTTTATTACTGGTAACTGGTCTGGTGATATTTTCCATTTCTTCCTGATTCAGACTTGGGAGGTTGTATGTTTCTAAACTGCTGTTAATTCCTTTTCATGTATTTTTCATTGCAGTTTTTATATTCTTCAGTTCTGAGTAGTTCTTTTCTATATTTTCCAGTTCTTTGTTGCGGTTCTCATTGCATTCCTTCATTCTTTTGCTGAGTTCAGTGAGCATTTTTATGACCACTGCTTTGAACTCTTTATCAGGTAAATTACTTATTTCCATTTCATTAGGAGTTTTTCCGTGGGATTTCATCTTGTTCTTTCATTTGGAACATATTCCTCTGTCTTCTCATTTTTTTTTGACTTTCTCTGTTTATCTCTATGAAATTAGGTGAAACAGTTACCTATCCTGGTCTTGCAGGTGTGTCCTTGTATGGGCACGTCCCTGTGTAGTCTGTGTGTGCCCAGTGGCTTTCATGGGAGAGTTGGCTCCAAAGCGAATGTGGGCTGGCTTTTTCCATGATGCGCTGGGGCATTGCCTTATAGGGGTGGACTTGAGACAGAGGGAAGGGGCTAGAGCTGGAGTTTGGCATTGGCTGGGCTTCTCCTGGGATGCACAGGTGGCTGCCACCCTGGCAGGGGTAGAATGGAGCCAGGAAGGCTAGAACCAGAGCTCAGTGTGAGCCACCGCTTTTCCCAGGGCATACTGGCAGTTGCTGCCTTGGCCAGAGGGTGGGGTGGAGCCACATGAGCTGGACCCACAGCCTGGTGCAAGCCATGCCTGCTTCTGGGGTGTGATGATGGTTGCTGCTTTGGTGGAGGATGGGGCAGGAGCTGGATCAGGGGCTGAAGCCACAGCCCAATGTGAGCAGACTCAGTGTGGTGTTTTCTTTATATCCTTGGCTGTAGAACTGTTCTGCTAGTCTTCAGCTCATTCTCAGAGAGAGTTGCTCTATATATAGTTGTAGTGTTTGTGTGTTCTCTGAACGAGGTGAGCTCAGGGTCTTCCTACTCTGCCATCTTCATCCTGCCTCTCATCTTTTCTTTTTTTTTGTTCAGCTTGGGTGTTTTTCACTACTCTATCTTCTAGTTCATGGATCCATTCCTCTGTATCATTTAATCTACTATTGATAACTTCTAGTGTATTTTTATTTCAGTTATCATATTTAGCTCTGTCTGGTTCTTCTTCTTTGTATTTTCTAACTTTTTAAAATTCTCACTCTGTTCATCCATTCTTCTCCTGAGTTCATTGAGTATCTTTATGATCATTACCTTGAACTCTTTATTAGACAGATTGCTTATCTCCACTTCATTTAGTTTTTTTTTCTGAGACTTTGCCTTGTTCCTTCATTTGGAGTGTATTCCTCACTTTGCCTAATTCTTTGTGTTTACTTCTGTGTATTAGGTAGGTTGGTTACGGAGAAGTGGCCTTATGTAGGAGAAGTCCTAAGGGGCCCAGCAGCTTATATGCTTTAGGGGTGCTCCCTGTGTGAGCTGCGTGAGCTCTTTTGTTGTGGCAGAACCACCTACTGTGGGTGTGCTGGTAGGTGGAGTTGGCCCCAGCGCAGCTGACTGCCAGGCCCTGCCTGATGCGGTGGTTGCTGGTCCAATGGCAGGCAAGTCCAGGTTCTGGGGTGACTGGCTGCCGGGCTCAGGGGTGCTCAGGGCTGGCGCCAGCCTGCTGGTGGGTGGGTAAGCCCTCAGGGCTAGTAGGCTAGAGAGAGCACTCCAACATGGCAGTTGCCAGCACCGGTGTCCTTGTGGTAGAATGAGCTCCAAAAAATGGCTGCTGCCAGATCCCTAGGGGGATCCCAGTTGAGCAAGTGGTCCTGACCCAGGCTTTTTTCAAATTACGACTTCTGTGCTGGGACTTGGAGCCTGTGAGATTTTGCAAGTGCTCTTTAAGATACGACTCCCTGTTTTCTACAGCCCTCCGGCTCTCCCATACAAGCCCTTCTAGTGGCTTGTTTTCTCAGAGCAGGATCCCTGGGCTGGGAGCCTGATTGGAGCTTTGACCCCTAGCTCCTTGGGAAAACCTCTGCAACTGTGATTTTTCTCCCATCTGTGGGTCATCTACCCAGGGATGTGAGTCTTGACTATACCACATCTCTGCCCTTCCTACCCATCTTGTTGTGGTTCCTTCTTTATATCTTTAGCTGTGGAAAATCCTTTCTGCTGGTCCTCAGGTTGTTCTCACAGAAAGTTGCTCTCTAAATAGTTTTAATTTGGGTGTGCCAGTGGGGGGAGGTGAGATAAGGGTCTTCCTACTCTGTCTTCCTGGCCACATGCCCTGTTTCTGGTTTTATTGTAATGCTTCATGTCAGGTATACCCCAAAATAGCAGCATAATTGGACAATTAGGATGGATGCTGAATATTTAATAGGTTCATATTTTGATTTTTTTCTCTTTCTTTGAAATTCTTTTATTTTCCCCCTCTAAACATTTCACCTGAGTCTCTTAATAAAGTTGATGGTTTGTAAGATTCAGCCAACCCACCAATATTCATTAAAAAATCTACTTTGTGTGCGAGACCCTGGGCCAGGCTGGGTGGAAACTGTGAAGTGGAATGAAGGCTGTCCCGATCCACAGAGAGTCGAGAGTGCCACTGAGAAGTTAGGACACATATGCAAACTTGCATTGACTCACAAGCCATGTGTGCTGAGTGCCAATTATACTGTGAAAAGTAGGCAATCATTTTAGGATGGAATCCCTTCCAGCTGAGGAGATAAGTGTTGTCCATGAGAAATGTCCAGTATCACTCTGACATCCCTTTGAGCAGTGTTTTTTAAACTGTATTGACATTGAGTCACAGTAAGTAAAGTACTTGATATCACAACCATACACATTTATGGGTGTGAATCACTGAAACTGAAGGTTCACTAAATAATACTTAACCCTTTCTATGTGTTGTGCACTTTGGCCTTTCAATTTTATTTTTTAATACTCTATTCTATAAAAATATTCTATTTTATGAAAAACATTGCAGGTTGCCATCTCAATAAATTCTTAAATGCTCCACGAATTAGTTACCATCCACAACCTGAAAAACATTGCTTTAGAGGCCCAACTGAAAATCCTGCTGCCTCTCTGTGGTCAGGCCACTCAAGATGGCTGCTCTCTTGTTCTCTGTACATCCCCTGCCTGACAAGTGCCTGCTTCACCTAAAGCCTAGTCACATGACTGACCTTCCTGGGAAGTTGCCCCAGGCCCCAGCTGGTGATTGTTCTTATCAAAGGTGTGGTGAGGGGCGTGCCCCTCTGCTGGTTTCCCTGGTAACTAATGAGCCCACCTGATATCAATGCCCTTATAACTTCCATCCTCCTCCTGCCCCCGGAAGTAAAGAGTGCTGCCATGTCGTGCCTGCCGTCTGCACACACGGTGGGGTGTTGCTCCGGGACCTTGCTTCAGACGTGTAAGCTCCCCCATCCATTAAGCCATTGATGTCTTTGTTGCTGACTCTGGCCTGTTTCCTTGGTCTTAAAGCTGGGTAAGTGCAGGCCTTGTAGGTCTGCGGGGTGCAGCCCAACTGCTTCCCATTATGTAATCTGCCTTTCTGTCCTCTCTATACTATCCTATAATACAAAACTTATGAAATCATCAGTGTCTCTGCAGTGGACTAGTTAGGGGTAATTCTTGGTGTCTGCATAGGATAGGTGTTCCTTCTATAACAATTTGAGGACTTAACTTCTCCCCCTTCCTTCCCCACCCCACCAGGCCAGGTTGGGGCCGCTTGCATGGAGTATACAAGGAAGGGAAACCGTGGAACCCCTTTGCCAAGCTATTCCAGCTCCAGTTATTTGTTTCATGCCTTTTTGATCAGGTTTCAGATGATTATTCAGAGGGAGGTAGTAGGAGGTGTGAAGAAATAAGTTTGGGATGTGGGAGGAGGGTTTTAATAATATTTTCTTGCCCTTGAGGGATTTGTTCTCATTGAAGATTAAGGTGATTATTTCTAGAGTCACTTGAATATTAATCTATCTTCAGGAAACCCTTTTCTGGACAAATTTATATAATGATAGTTGTTTTTAGCATAGCACCAGGTATTCGGCTGGAAGAATGTTTCATTAAATGTCATGGTTTGTTTATACACCTAAACATCCACAAAGCGTCTTTTATATTCCCAGCCCTCTGTTTTTTCTGGGTTATCATGTCCTGACACATGAAAGCTTCAGAGTCTGGGGTGAGAGACAAACATGTAAAATCATTCCCATGAAAGTGCTATGTAGAGGTTTATGCAAGAGACCACGGGCCACAGAAGATGCAACCCCTAACTTCCTGTGAAGATCAGGGAAGTTTTTTGGAGGAGGTGACATTGTGTAGGGGGAAGTGGAGTTTGCTAGGGAAGAGGTTGAACTTTCCAGGGGAAGGGAACAGGATGTGTGAGGCATCAAAGATAGGAAAGATCCCAGACCTGCAAGAAGCTTAGTGAGGGTGGTGGAGTGCAGAGGAGAGATAGAAGGTGGAGAAATGTGCAGAGGTGAGATGAAGAAGGAGCTCTCATGCCATGCTGAGGAGTGTGGATTTTAGCCATTGAGAACTGGGGAGAGATGCATTTAAGGATTATTAGTAGAGGAGTGATGTAAGTAGAATTTACATTTTGTAAAGACTACTCTGGTAAATAGCATATTTCTAGGGAATTTAATTGTTCCCAAAGGTCTCACATAATGACCACAGAATTTTAGAGTGGGGAAGAGGATGTGGAGTATAGATCGGTGTTTCTCAAACTTGAATGTGCATCACCTGGAGGGCTTGTTAAAACAGGTTGCTGAGGGCTTCCCTGGTGGCACAGTGGTTAAGAATCCTCCTGCCAATGCAGAGGACACAGCTTTGAGTCCTGGTCTGGGAAGATCCCACATGCCGTGGAGCAACTAAGACTGTGTGCCACAACTACTGAGCCTGCGCTCTAGAGCCGGTGAGCCACAACTACTGAAGCCCACGTGCCTAGAGCCCGTGCTCCGCAAGAAGAGAAGCCACTGCATTGAGAAGCCTGAGCACCGCACCAAAGAGTAGCCCCCGGTCGCTGCAACTAGAGAAAGCCCAAGCGCAGCAACGAAGACCCAAAGCAGCCAAAAATAAATAAATTTATTAAAAATAAATAAAGTATTCTGTAAAAAAACAGGTTGCTGAGACCCACCCACAGAGCTTTTGCATCAGTAGAACAGGGGCAGGTCCTCATAATTTGCATTTCTCATAAGTTCCCAGGTGATGCTAATGCTGCTGGCAGGGACCGCACTTTGCTCACTGAATGATGCGGTAGGAAGAACAGTGGCCCCCGGAGATGTCCATGTCCTAATCCTTGGAACCATGAATATATTATGCTGGATAGAAAATGGGAATTAGGGTTTTGAATAGAATTAATTTATAATTAACTTATTAATAGATCAGTAGAGTGAGATTGCTAAAGAGCTGACCTGAACATAGGGAGAGTAGCCTGGATTATCCAGGTGGGCCCAATATAATCACAAGCGTGCTTAAAATGGTAAGAGACACAGAAGAGGAGAATCAGAGGGAGTTGTGACTGTTGTAGAACGGGCAAAGAGATGCAATGTTGCTGGCTTTGAAGATGGAGGAAGGGGGCTGTGAGTCAAGAAATGTGAGCAGCTTCTAGAAGCTGGAAAAGGTAAGAAGATAGATTCTCACCTAGAGTCTCCAGAAGGAACACGGCCTGCTAACACCTTGATTGCAGCCTACTAAAATCTGAGTCGGATTTCTAATTTACAAGACTGTTAGATAATACAGATGCATTGTTTTAAGCCATTAAGTTTGTGGTAATTTGTTACAGTAGCAAAAGGAAACTAATAAAAATGTCTCCAGGGAAGTGATGGGTACTGGGAGCCCTATGGTAAAAACCGACCTGGTCAATGACTGCCAGCTTCCCTAGTTTTTTCCCTCACGTCCAACTCAGGACCAACAGAGAAAGCCAAATGCGCTTCCAAAACGATCACATAAGGTGTCCTGCCTCCATCTTCCGCAAGCCAATAGCTGCCTGCCAGAGCACTCCTGAAGCCTTCCCCCTTTTTTCTCTATAAAGCTTTCCACTGCCCTGCCTGCCTTTGAGTCTCTGCCAGTCACAAGGGATGGTGCCCGACTCCCTTGCTATAGCAAGCTCTGAATAAATAACCTCTGTTTTTTCTCATTTGGGTGATCTGCGTTGATTTCCACAAGAGATGGTACTCTATTCTTTTTTGTTTTACTCACTGATTATCCTAATGCAGCAGTTTCCAGTGGAGGGGGATTTTGCCCCTCACCCACCTCCCTGAACAAGGGGCATCTGGCATTCTCTGCACACAATTTGGGTTTTCACAACTGGGGAATACTACTGGCATCGAGTGGGTAGAAGCCATTGTAGGAATGGGCTAAACGTCTACAATGCACAGGAATATCTCCAGCAACAAAGAATAATCTGGACCAAAATGCAAATAGTGCTGATCTAATGGCAGAAATTTCTAGCCCCCGTGCAGTAGAGAGGTGTTGTGTGGAGCTGTTTCTTTTTTTTTTTAATCTGAGTGGGACAGTAATACTAAAATAAGAGGTGGCCAGCAATCTGTATATTTATTCCAACTAGGCTTGGTCTGGTAGCAAAGAAAGTCCTTATTTCTGCTTCCAAAAAAGAATGTGACCTCCCTTACCCTGAAGGAGCAGGAAAGTCTAGCATTTCATTTTGTTCCTCTGCTTAGTAACTCCCAGAAATTTATAGTGTATGTAAAAATATGTTAATATATTTACATCTATTTATATATACATATGAAATATGACTATAACATGAAATTTTGACGTATGAATTGTGGAAATGATCTCTTTACTTCATAGCTATATCATACATGCAGACACGCACATAAATTTGTTTCTAGCTGGTTCAATTTGCAAAACTACTTTCCTAATTCTCTCTGTGCACCAGTGCCCAGTCCAATGGTGCGGTACCTCGTTTGAGCTTTATGTATCTGAGACACTCTCATCTCTGGGTCTTCAAAGTTGATTTGGAATGCATGCTATCGAAGCCTTCACATTCTTCATGCATTTAAAACAGAGCTGTAGTTGGAAATTTCTTCCACAGATCGACCTCTAGTGTTTCTAATTGACAAGCTCAGGAAGGAAGAGGTGAGGTAAGCTGTTAGCTGTAGATAGAGGCATTCTCAATCCTTTCGCTCTGACATTTTGCAAGCTCACAGGCTAATTAATCAATTTCATTAAGAAAGAGAGCATGTTGCTATGGTATCATGAGGCATGTTTATACTGCCACATTAAGATTTCAGAGTATTTTTAATTTTTAATTACCTACTTCCATTTTTTTTTATTGAATTGGTAAAGACCTTAAATTTTTTTTTCCTTTTGATTATGTGATTTTTCTGCCAGTGTTTTCTGAGCTTGAGGTACTAATTGAAATAGAGCTGCCTCTCTTCTTTGAGAAGAAATAAGATCACCTCTGGAGCCCTGGTTCTGTGCAAGATTTGATTAAAAAGTTCCACGGAGGACATTGTACCAGCTGGCCTTCAATGCATGTGCGTATGCACAAGAAGCCACTCATTTATCGACAGAGACATGACCCAGGAGGAGTTTTATCTATAATGGATGTAACATATGCTTGCAAGGATTCAAAATATTTCCAGAAACATTTTCAGTTCTAGCTTTTTCTTTCCTACAGCATCACAGAAATGTTTAGTGTTAATGATAAAACAGGTGACTTTTTGCCTTAGACAATAGTTTTCTGGGAGTGTCGAGAGAATTAAATACGCCCAGGTTCATTTAAAGAAGCCATTAATTACTTGAAGTAACAGGTAACCCTGATTATTCAAAGAGCCCTTTTCCATCATGTTTTCTAGCTCCTAGTCATTAAAGGGATGAGTGCAGGTAGGGAGAGAGAGGGTGCAAAGTAGCTTTTGAATTAGATCAGACTGAAACTTTATTATTAAAGTAGACCAGGAATAACATAATAAAGACAAATCAGACAGAAACACTCTCCTGTATCTTATGAAGGATGTGAAATTGCAGTAATTCTTTTTTCTTTTCTTTTTTTGATTTACTATAAAGTGTTTGTGCTTAGGGGGATTTGGAATCTTATTAAAAAAGAAAAAATGAATACATGGAAAATATAAATGTGTGTCTTTTATAAGAGGCCGTCTAGCTAGTGTGTCCTCCTCTGGGACTTATTTATGCATTGTTATTAATGCTTAATCTGTGGCTTGAATCATAATGTTCATTTATAAGATGTGCACATTTATAAGATCTGTATTACTGAAGCTGACACCTTGGGTTTTTCATGTAGCTCAGCACTGCTAGTGGTGCTTTTGGGAAAAGCCACTTCTTTAAGGACAAAGGTAGTGTCCCTGCAATGCAGTCTATAAAGAACATCATAGAAATAGACTGCCTTTCAGTATGGAAACCTACTGGAATTCTCATTTCCATATGCAGACTGGCCTGTGAGCAGCCCTGTGACCTGGGTTGGCCACTGTCAAGCTTGTGATGACTGTGTCCTCTTAGATTTGACATGAGAACAACAATTAGAATTGCCTGATAGGATGACAGGACAGCTAGTCTAGGTGACTGAGAATCCAGCTCTGTAGTATAAAAAGTGCTCTATTTTCAGCTATGTCCTGTATTCAAAAAAAAAAAAAAATCACACACTGAAAAAAGTACTAAAAAGCTGTCAACACATTTTTTCATGGAACATTTTAAGTATGTTTGCTGCTGCTAGTAGCCTTTAAGATAGGATAAAAGTATTATTTCAAGTTGGACTTTTGGCCAGGATGATCCATCAAGGTTGAATCGACGTTGTCTAGTGCTGCATTTAGGTCATACAGCACGTGACCTTCAGCTGCGACTCCAAAGACAGTACAGACTCCAAACCCTCTGCAATTTAACAATATTAATTAAACTAGTATAGTTTCTTAAATGTTGGGGCTTGTGCTAGAGCTGGAGATACTACAAAACGTAAGACATAGTTCCTGCTTTCAAGAGCTTAGACTCCTAGATAAGATGGATGGAAGGATGCAGATAAGAGAAGTAATTGAGGTAAATGTTCATATAGTTAGCTTATTTGACTTTGGTTTGGAGTCAGGGTTTACTGCACATCTATTCCAATTTGCAATAGGAAGTTGTCCTAGGAAATGAATATTTAGTTCCTCTCCCTGTTGTTTTAGGAACACGTTGGAGGGTTGATCTAGCCCAGCACTTTCCTCTGTGACATCCTGAGGGGCAGGTTGGTGTTAGTGATGAAGGGATTGGGGTTTGAGGAAGAAGAGGTACAGGGACAAAGGCTGGGAGGCAGGCTGGGAGATCTGTTTTGTGGGGAGCTGTGCTCAGATTGTGCATTTGTCATAATGGGAAAGTGACATGGGGTTAAGAATCATCTGTTCATTGATTTACACAGGCAGAGACTCTCCCTGGAGTGTCTCAAATGCATGCAGCGTGCATGAACACTGGATTGGGATCAGTGAGCTGAAAGATGCAGAGCAGCACACATGGCTGGATGAATCCCTGTGGATTGTGGATGGGAAGAACCATGAGCACTGTTCGTTTTAGCAGGTAGGAGCCATAGTGGGTGTTTGGTGAGGCTGGCTGGCTGGCTCTGAAGCCAGATTTAGCTGTGGCTAAATGACCTTCCATGGAAGTCATGGAGGGTCATTTTTTTTGTTTTGTCTCTCAATTTAAGATTTATGTGTTAAACATAATCACATAATCCCAGTTCCATTGCTCACTTTCAAAGCAACTAGAAGTCTTAAGTTGATGTTGTTCTAGGTGAGCCATATATACACCAGAAGTTCAGCTTTTATTCCACTTTGGAGGAAGATGTATATGTGAAAGTGTGATGAGGACTCAGAAATCTAGGGAAAGTGACAGAACAGTTTACCCTTCACTTTTGTAGTTGGCAGGGTTTTTATTCAGAGAAGGTGGTGCTTTTTATTCCTTGACAATTACATTTTACCTTCCCATGAAGAAAATGATGCTGAGCCTGGGTGTGGTGCTGTCTGCACGCTGATGTTTTGAGTAGGCATTTACCCCAGGCCCTGAGCAGTGTGCCAGGAGTTAGCATGCTGACCTCTGGCTGGGGGAGGCCAGGGTTTTCTGGATATAGAGCGCTGTAATAGGAATGACGATGGGGACAGAGGACCCAGTGTTTCCACAAGGGCAGGCGCCTTCTCTCTGCAAGAGGCAGCAGCACTGAATGAGATAGCACTTGTTGGCAAGGAGCCAGACTCTGGAGTTGGCATCTCAGCCCAGGTGCAGTTATCTGGTGAGTTGTCATTTAATCTCCATGCCTCAGTTTGCTTCTCCTCTTATCATTAAAATTGAGCCAGTAATACCTGCTCCACCCTCGTTATAGGACTATTCTAAGTTCCAATGGGATGATGATTTAAAGTACTCAAAAAAATGTAAGTTAAATTTGCATAAGTAAACATGTACAGTCATATTATATTGTGGCATCAGGGCTCTTTTCAATTATTTTTATAGACAATTGAATATTATAGCTTCAATATTCAATATTATAGCTTGAATTCAAAAATCACTACCCTTTAACCTACTGTATAGCACAGGGAATACTACTCAGTATTCTGTAATGACCTGTATGGGAATAGAATCTAAAAAAAGAGTGGATATATGTATATGTATAACTGATTCACTTTGTTGTACAGCAGAAATTAACACAGCATTGTAAATCAACTATATTCCAATAAAAATTAAATAAAAAACAAAAAAGAATATAAACAAATTATCACCCTTTAATAAAAAAAGATCTTTCAAAATGCATGGCACTTTTTATGGCCATTAAAACTCAGGTGACACTGAACATGAGAGTCTAAACAAGGAGTTGGTAAGTGCTTTTCTGTAAAGGGCCAGACAGTAAATATTTTATGTTTTGTGCGACATACGGTCTCTATCACAACTACTCAACTCTGCTGTTGTAACACTAAAGTAGCCACAGAAACTTTGTTGACCAGTGAGTGCAGCTGTGCTTCAAAAAAACTTTATTTCCATAAACAGGCATTGAGCTGAATTTGGCTTATATGGGCTGTAGTTTGCTACCCCCTGGCCTAGCCTAACTTTAAGGGGTTGGGGAAATGTAATTAAACCATCTTCCTGGGCGAAGAACTGGGATATTTGTGAAGAACATGTTTAGCTGATTGGGAGCAAGCATGGGAGAAGCAGCTGGTACAGGTTAGCCAGTTTGGAAGGTGATGATCATTAATGGGGTATAATGGATGAGGGTAAGGGACTTAATGGTGTTTTTAAAGGAGTGATTATTTAGACGTTAAGCTGGGTAACCCAAAGAGTGAGGAGGTAACGGGGTGAGAGTGGTGAACATTGTTGGGGTCAGTAGCTTGGTGTTTTTGATGAAGTCAAGCAGTCTTGAAATGGGAATAATAATAGGAGTGCACTGGAAGGATAGGAGATGGTGGTAAGCGGGCGTGAACTGGAAATACTTGGAAGCGAATTCCCACTATTATATATTATGGGATTGGTGGGGGAGGCAGGTAGAGGTGAAATAGGAAAAAATAACTTACTAGAGGTGAGGAGGTCAAGAAACAGAGAGGCCAGGATGTTGAATGGCTCATCCATGGAGTTATTGAAAGCATCAAGAATGATACAGAAGTAGAGAGAAAGACAGTAAACTAGGTCTTAAATCCATAGGTAAATGAAGGGGCGTTCCTGAGAGGTCTATAGGGTTGTGAGAAAGTCTGAAGCTAAGGACTTGAAGTATTTTGGAGTAAGGGAAGAAAGATGACAAATGGTCTGGCAGCAAATACTGTGGCAAACACTGCCTAGATACGCACCAATCCCATTAGTGCTTATTCCTGAGCATACAAACTATATTTTTTTAGCCTTCCCTGTAATTAGGTGTGGTCAAGTGATACAGTTCTGGTCCATAGAATGAGGATGGAAGTATGCTCAGCGCTTCCAAGCCTGTCCCATAGGAACCTTCTATGTGCAGTGCTCCATTCTCTCCCTTGTCTGCTTGATGGTTGCAGAGGATCCTGGAGGCCTCTCAGACCCTGGGGGATGATGAGAAACTAAATGGAAGGATCCTGGGGTCCTGAGTATTTGCTGCTTTTAGTCACTAGGCTGGACTTTACCTGAGCAAGAAAGAAACTTCTATTGTGTTAAGTCCCTAGCATTACTTAATCTAATACACGTACTCTAGGTTCCAAAGTACATGGAGTGTGAGAAAAAAAGAAATTAAAAAAAACAAAACAAACTTAAGAGATCTTCAAGGGAAGTAGTATCATCTGGAGACGACCAGATGTCTAATTATGATAATATTATTGACTCTAGCAATAACAGCAGCAATGACAATCCCACCACCACCTATCTGAGCCTTTGGGACCTCTGTCCTAGGTACTGGGAATGCAGCTAGAGATTGTGATGGCTTTTGGTGTTGAATCTGTTGTCTCATTTCCTGTTAAAACCCAGGCATTTTTCACAGGGACTGCTATTTTTCCCTTGTCTCTTTCATTTCCACTTGCTCAGTTGCAGTTTTCAGATCGCAGATACAAACACGTTTGGTATCCTACTCGCTACCTCAGTTTCCCGAGAGATCACCATGGCACTTGGCGTACTCCTCTGCTATTTTCTTCATAATTGCCTTAAACTTCAGTTTCCTTACTTGTGAGATAGGAATAATAAACAATACCTCAAAGGGTTGGTATGAGGAGTAAATAACATGATTCCTGTGAGTAGATCACTTAGCACTTTGTGTCCAGCACAGAGTAAGCCTTCATTAAATGTCAACTATTATTATTATTGGTTGTTCAAGAATTTTAATTGATCCAAGCCAAGAAAAGAAAATTATTTAGAGCAGTTATCCGCAAAGTGTGTTCCCCAGACCAGCAGCATCAATACTAAAATTCTTGGGCTATACCCCAGTCCTACTGAATTAGAAACTCTGGAAGTGGGGCCCAGTAATCTGTGCTTCAAAAAGCCCTCTAGGTGGTTTTGATACATGCTGGAGTTTGAGAACCATTTCTTTACAGGTTTTAGCAATGCTTATTTTTTCATTTGAGAACCTTCTAAGGAGAATCCATTTAATTCTTTAAAACGTTCAGAATAAGAGCAGAAAAAATACTCCAAACCATGAAACATTACTGTCTTCAACTGCGAGCAGGAAGTGGCAGAGTGTCGGGGAGAGAGTGTGACCCTGGGATCTGACCTTGTGTCTTGGACCCACACAACGACCCCTTTAGTTTGCCTTGTTTTCACCTATACTACAGGATGTATTTCACAGGCCAGTGACCTTGCAGTGTAAATGCCAGCAAGGCCAGGTTGTTAGCGGGTTTATAGCTATAACCCCTCACTACAAAGGGAATGGTCAGGTGGAGTTATTTTGCCGTTTGAAGTGGAGGTGCTAGTTTAAAAGCTATTTGGCTCTTGGAGCCATCTTCTTAAATTTCTTGGTGCATGGCTCGGAATCTGGGGCCCAGATCCAGAATGGCTTGTCTGTGACTTTTTTGGATCAATGTCCCATTTGTGCTTTCAATCTGGCTGTCCTCTGCCTTTGAGCTAGAGTAGGTCTTGAGGTGTGTTGTTTTTTTTTTTTTTTTTGGTGTGTGTGTGTGTGTGTGTGTGTTTTGTTTGTTTTTAAGCCACAAATATATATCTGGTCAGTCTGAATCTTATTGGTCCTATTGTCCTATTTCTTTCCTCTCCTTGTGCCTTGCTGAGTACTGGAGCTGGGAAGGGAGGAGGGGCCTTCTAGTCTGACTTTCTTGCTGCACAGAGGGGAAACACGTCCTGAAATGTGACGTAACTCCCCCCAAGGCCACGCTGTTGCTCTCATTTTCAGGGTTGTAAGCCTGTCTCTCATACCTCCTCTCTCTGTCCTTTGTAAGTTGACTTTTTCTTCATGCACTTTATTTTGGCATGGATATTCCTCTTTGGGAATGGGAGCATTTTGCTGCGTAATGATTTTTCTTCTAAGTGTCAAATGACCGTTGTCAGTTTACTGGTTTTGGTGGTGGCAAGAATCTGTGTCTGCAGAACTGTGTCAGATACTTGTTGTGACTCATATGTTTAGGTTTCATGATAAATTTTTTCTTTAGGGTTGGATTACTTTCCTTCTCTGAAGTTATAGTTGCTTCCAGAGAAGCAACCTCATTGCTGGGGAAGGGCTGGTTGCTCCAGTGGATTTTCTGACATTCAGAGACTTTTGGTGTGGCCATCAGGGTGCAGGCCTGGTCTCCCAGGCTGTCCAGCTGGGTGGCATTCCCAATGAGCAGGTCTGAACACTAGCATTAGAGTTTCAAAGATGGCTGCTAGAGCAGCTCTGGAACCAGGGTAGGCAATAGATCTCTAACTTCCTCTAACAGAATCTCCTTATCTTTCACTTGTGCTCCTTTCCCAGGTATTTTCATGATTGTCTCATCCCAGTTTAACTGATTGACTGCAAAGTTCAAGACAGAGTTGGTATACAGACTGTTTGTGTCCCCTAAACTTCGTATGTTGAAATCTAATCCCTAATGTGATGGTATTAGGAGGTGGGGTATTAGGGAGGTGATGAGGTCATAAGGGCATAACCCTCATGAATGAGCTTAGTGCCCTTATAAAAGAGATATGAGAGAGATCTAGCTGTCTGAGGACACAGTGAGAAGACAGCCATCTATAAACCAGGAAGTGGGCTCTCACCAGATGGCAAATCTGCCAGCACCATGATCTTCAGACTTCACAGCTTCCAAAACTGTGAGAAATAGATTTCTATTGTTTAAAAGCCACCTAGTCTGGTATTCTGTTAAAACAGCCCAAACAGACTAAGGCAGAGTGATCTCAAAAATCTATGTGCATTTTTAGTAAATGGGCTCTTTAAGGTTCAAAGGAATGAAGTTGTAGTGGTAAAATGACAGGCACGATGTTTAAAATTTTTCCAAGATGAACTCAGGTAGGTGTGCTAAATATGTGATCTCCAGCATCGAAAGTACATCCCCTGTTATTTATCTCCTGTGATAACATACTCTGCTGTTGTGACCAGGGACCACTATGACTCCTGTGTGAGGAAGGGAGTTTCAAATAGTCTGGGAGGGCTAATACATTATATTTGTCATGGCAGGACATCAGACCAATTATAATACAGTCTGTGTAAAGTTCTGGTTTGTGTGAATGGGTTAAAAATACTTTTACATTGGCTGCTAAGTGTTAGAATTAAAAACTATCTAAAGTTAAAGAAAAATGAAGAGAAAGACGGAGTGAGATGAGGCAAAAGAGTATGTGTGAGAAAGTCCTACAGCTCAATGGCAAAAAACCCCCTGCTAACCAGATTAAAAAATGGTCTGAGAACTTGGATAGACATTTCTCCAAAGAAGACATACGAATAGTCAACATGTATATGAAACAATGCTCAAGGTCACTAATCCTCAGGAATTTACAAATGAAAACAACAGTGAGATACCATCTCATACCTGTCAGCTATTATCAAAGAAATAAAATACAATTTTGGTGAGGATGTGGAGAAATTAGAACCCTTGGGCACTTTGATGGGAATGCAAAATGGTGCAGCTGCTATGGAAAACAGTATGGAGGCACATCAAAAAATTAAAAATAGAATTAACATATGATCCAGCAATCTCACTTCTGGGTGTTTATCCAAAAAGACTGAAATCAGGATCTCAGAGAGATATTAGCCCTCCCACATTCATTGCAGCACTATTCACAAGGGCCAAGATGTGGAAAAAAACCTAAATGTCCATTGACAGGTGAATGGATAAAGAAAATAATAGAAAAATATTTGGCCTTAAAAAAGAAGATTTTGCAATATGTGACAACATGGATGAATCTGAGGATGTATGCTAAGTGAAATAAGCCAGTCACAGAAAGACAAATATTATATAATTCCACTTATATGAGGTATCTAAAATAGTCAAATTCATAGAATCAAATAGTGGAATGTTGATTACCAAGGGCCTGGGGAGGAGGAAATGGTCAGTTACTAATCAATGAGCATGAAGTTTCAGTTAAGCAAGATGACTATGTTCTAAATCTGCTGTACAACATTGTACCTATAGTCAATATTTTATTATGCATTTATCATGAGATCTACCCTCTTAATGAATTTAAAAAAATTTTATTGAAGTATAGTTGATTTACAATGTTGTGTTAATTTCTGCTATATGGCAAAGTGACTCAGTTATGCATATCATATTTTTTTCATATTCTTTTCCATTATGGTTTATCACAGGATATTGAATATAGTTCTATGTGCTATACAGTAGGACCTTGTTGTTTATCCATCCTATGTTACAATAGTTAGCATCTGTCAATCCTAAACTCCCAATCCTTCCCCCTCCCTTGGCAACCACAAGTCTGTTCTCTGTGAGTGTATTTGTTTTGTATTTTAGATTCCACATATAAGTGATATCATATGGTATTTGTCTTTTTCCTTCTGACTTCCTTTGCTTAGTATGATAATCTCTAGATCTATCCATGTTGCTGCAAATGGCATTATTTCATTCTTTTTTAATGGCTGAGTAATAGTCCATTGTATGTATGTGTACGTGTGTGTGTGTGTGTGTGTGTGTGTGTGTATATATATATATACACCAAATCTTCCTTATCCATTCATCTGTCCATGGACATTTAGGTGGTTTCCACATCTTGGCTATTGTAAATAGTGCTGCTATGAACACAGAGGTGCATGTATCTTTTTGAATTATAGTTTTGTTTGGATATATGCCCAGGAGTGGGATTGCTGGATCATATGGCAACTCTATTTTTAGTTTTTTGAGGAACCTCCATACTGTTTTCCATAGTGGCTGCACCAATTTACATTTCTACCAACAGTGTAGGAGGGTTCCCTTTTCTCCACACCCTCTCCAGCATTTGTTATTTTCTTTTAACTAATTAATTTATTGGCTGTGTTGGGTTTTCACTGCTGGGCGTGGGCTTTCTCTAGTTGCGGCTAGCGGGGGTTACTCTTCATTGTGGTGCGTGGGCTTTTCATTGCAGTGGCTTCTCTTGTTGCAGAGCATGGGCTCTAGGCATGCGAGCTTCAGTAGTTGTGGCACACGGGCTCAGTAGTTGTGGCACACAGGCTTAGCTGCTCTGAGGCATGTGGGATCTTCCTGGACCAGGGCTTGAACCCATGTCCCCTGCATTGGCAGGCAGATTCTTAACCACTGCACCACCAGGGAAGTCCCTTGTATACTTTTTTTTTTTTTCCTTGTATACTTTTTAATGACAGCCATTCTTACCAGTGTGAGGTGGTACCTCATTGTAGTTTTGATTTGTATTTCTCTGATAATTAGCAATGATGAGCATCTTTTCATGTGCCCATTGGCCATCTGTATGTCTTTTTTTTGAGAAATGTCTATTTAGGTCTTTTGCGCATTTTTCGATTGGGCTGTTTTTTTTTTTTATTGAATTGTATGAGCTGTTTGTCTATTTTGGAAGTTAAGCTCTTGTGTGTTGCATCATTTGTGAATATTTTCTCCCAGTCCATAGGTTGTCTTTTCATTTTGTTTATAGTTTCCTTTGCTATGCAAAATCTTGTAAGTTTGATTAGGTCCCATTTGTTTATTTTTGCTTTTATTTCTATTGCCTTGGGGGACTGACGTAAGAAAACATTGGTATGACTTATGTCAGAGAATGTTTTGCCTATGCTCTCTTCTGGGAGTTTTATGGTGTCTTGCCTTATATTTAGGTCTTTAAGCCATTTTGAGTTTATATTTATGTATGGTGAGAGGGTGTGTTCTAACTTCATTGGTTTACATGCAGCTGTCCAACTTTCCCAATACCATTTGCTGAAGAGACTGTCTTTTTCTCATTGTATATTCTTGCTTCCTTTGTTGAAGATTAGTTGTCCATAGGTGTGTGGGTTTATTTCTGGGCTCTCTGTTCTGTTCCATTGATTTGTATGCCTGTTTTTGTGCCAATTCCATGCTGTTTTGAATACTGTAGCTTTGTAGTGCTGTCTGAAGTCTGGGAGGGTTATGCCTCCTGCTTTGTTCTTTTTCCTTAGGATTGCTTTGGCAATTCTGGGTCTTTTATGGTTCCATATAAATTTTAAGATTATTTGCTCTAGTTCTGTGAAAAATGTCATGGGTAATTTGATAAGGATCACACTTAATGAATTTTTAAGTGTTTGTGGTAACACAGTAGAATTTTTATAAATTAAGTAAATTGAAAATACAAAAAGTACATGCCACCCTCAAAGTCAGACAAAGAGTCCATACAGTTCTACTTATATAAAAATCCTAGAAAATGCAAATTAGTCTCTAGTGACTGAAAGCAGATCATGTTTGCCTGAAAGGTGGCAGAGAGGGAGGGAGGGAGGGGTGCACAAGAGGGCCTGAGGACACTTTTGGCAGTGGTGGGTATGTTCCTTATCTTGATTGTGGTGATGGTTTCATGGTATGTACATATATCAAAACTCATCAAGTTGTGCATTTTATGGAATGTTAGTTACATTTTAATAAAGCTCTGAATAAAAGTATATGCTGTTTTCATTCTGTGACTAAACGTAGTAAAGCACATTTGTTCAAATGACAACCACATCCCTACCCCAGGCCATTCCTTTATTCTCCAGGCACCACTTGTGTGATAGAGACAGATGAAAAGTGAGACAGAAGTCTAGTAGGTTTTGTATCTTCACTCCCGCATCCCTCTCTTCCTTCTCCTTTTCAATCCTTTCTCCTCCCGCTACTTTTCTCTTCCCACCCCTCCCCAAAGTCACCAGAATGTGAAAGGCTACATCTGTTCCTGCAAAAGTTATTTTGCAGTGCAATTAAGCATTCCTCACCTTATCTCCCCAGAAAGCTGGAGACTTGTGTGATCACTGGCATAATGGATGGTACCCAAAGCCCTGGCCCAGGTGTGCAGAGGCTGCACACACATCCATGTGGGCGGGAGGATGTAGCTTTCTGGCACACGATGTGGGGCTGCTGCTCCCCTCCTTGGGCCTCTTCAGAACTCAGAGCAGCTGCTACCCTCTAGGTGACCAAGAAGGGCTGCCATCATTCACCTGGCCAGGCCAGCTAACAAATGGAGCTGGTGCATTGCAGACTGAATAAATAGTTCTGTAACCATCTCTGGCTTCAGGCTAAGGGAAGAGATGAATGAGCTCTGTGACCTGATGGGATTCTTTCAGGCTGGAGAGAAAAACTATTTAGAACTTACATCCATGCTCTTTTCAGTTCCTTTCAGAAAGCTTGAATGGCTCCTAGACATTTTCTTGATATACGATACTCATTTCCCAATATGGATATAACAATGACTAGAGCATCCAAATCCTTTGCCGATAATTATTTAGTTTCTGTCATTTTAGTTACTAAAAAATAATGCATATATATTTATAACCTATAGGAATATTAAGCATAATATCAGCAATAAGTAGCTAATAATAGTACATTAATTAATTCATTTTGACCATTCTGTAGCTTTTTAGAATGAATTACTAATAAAATTGGGACACAATTAGAATTTTGGGCATTGAGTCCACGCTGAACATTTAGAAACTACTATGTTCTCCTCTGACTGGTTTGCCTGAACATTATCCTATCTGAGACCTCAATTTGTTCTCTAATGAATACCTCTATAAGAGGAGAAATTATATAGGCTAACTTTCTTTGTATGCTTCCAGCTTAATTGTACAACTATATTGCTACAAATTGACTGAAACAGACTATTTCAGTTTTTTCCCCTCCATAACCAGCTCTGAATAGATGAACAGAAATAGCTCTCTTCATGTCAGAAACTTTAATTAAACCATTCTGAAAATAAGCATGTGGAAGTACTGGCAGGACCTTAATTTAATCACATTTCCTGCTCAACTATTCCTGTTGCTTCTTTGAAAGGTTGGAGGTTAGGCTCAGCTGTGACCCCGCTGTTAGCATGGACAGCCAAAGTCTGCAGGATTCAGAAGATTGTGACCTTCGATCTTTTGGACTCCCACACTAAATTAAAATCAGGGCCAGAGGAAGGCATATGGCTGATGGAATGTTCTAAGAGGTATTCATGTGACTGAGTCACATGAAATTAATTGATGATCCCTATTTACATACACATTCCATAAATC
This sequence comes from Pseudorca crassidens, assembly GCF_039906515.1. Taxonomy (NCBI): domain Eukaryota; kingdom Metazoa; phylum Chordata; class Mammalia; order Artiodactyla; family Delphinidae; genus Pseudorca; species Pseudorca crassidens. The sequence goes on from NC_090309.1 coordinate 48,381,004, forward strand.
TTTTTTCTTTGATTTCATTTTATTGTTTAATAAAAATTTATGGCATCATATATTTGCAAGGGACTGCTTTAAACACTTATAAAAGTTACTCCTTTACTCCTTATAACAATCCTATGGATTAGATCCTCTCATTATTCACATTTTACATGTGGAGACTTAAGTAACTTTCTCGAGATAATTGCACATGGGTTTGAACCCAAAAAGCCAGCCTCCAGAATCTGGGTTGGTCAATACTGTTTCTTTCATCAAGGTTTAGGAGTGCCTATTTAGAAGGAACCAGATTCTTCTTCATGTTTTTGCATATTACCCCAGCATCCTGCCTTCAGATAAAATCTCTCCAGTGCGATTGTTCCAACTCATCCCACTGGCTGCCCATGTGCTCATCTCCAGATTGCGTGCAACATTCAGCTTTTCAGTGTATTTCATCCAGAATTGTCTAACTTTCCTGACGCTGAAAAAAAATTTTTTTTTTTTCCTGCTTCTTAACTCTTGGGCTTCTCTGCCCTTTTCTTCCCCACTCTTCAGCAGTCAGTTCTTCTGGAATGATATAACTGGGCCCTTTCACAAGTCATTCAGGTAGGAGAATACAGGTAGAAGTGAAATAGAAAAAAAAAAAAAAGCATACTAATACTGTATTAAAGGATTATTTTGTTTTTAATCCCCACCCTGCCCCCTCCCATACACATAAATAGCTTTCTAGCAAGAGATGCTGTATTCTCATCCACATATACATTGGGTGTTAGGCGGCATGTAGCACTGAGATTTTACATTTTTCAATTGGAGAAAAATAATGACATCTATGTGGTGGGATCGATACTTCCATTAGAAATATAATCAATATTAAAGAATTTGTAATATATTAAAATCAAATGCAGTGAAAATCCAGGGAGAAAAAGTTTTTCAATATAACTGAATTTAATTAGCTTATAAACGGTCCTGCTGGCACACGAAAGCTTGTTCACAGAGCGATGCTAAAATAAAACTATTTTAGGTGTCAGATATACATTGATAAAGATCAGATTCCTCACAGCTTTATTGATTTACAGAGGTCCCTCTACTCTTCTGTTCCCATCTATTCCCAGTGGATGTGAAGTTAGTTCAAATCAGAGTGAGGGTCATGAAACCATAGAATCCACTTTTTAAGATAGTTTGCTGGATTTTTCTGAAAACACCTTTTGTTAGGAACGATTCATTTATATGGCTCTGCAAGTCTAGACCATTCATCTTCTTTTTCCTTAACCATCTGTGGTTATTTCACAAGCGTTCAGTTGAGCCACTTCCTTAGATATCTTTAAAAGAAAAGGTATGATGAGGTGCTTACAAAGAATCTAAATTTCTGGAAGAGGTTTTGGCTATTAAAAGCCCTACCTTTAAGTAACTATTGATCAACATGTCTTTAAAAAAGACGTTAGAGAAGGTTTGACAGCACTGAATTAATTTTCTCACTTAGAATAATGGGGGAAAAACCCATTTTGATTTGCATTTCTCTAATAATTAGATATGTTGAGCGTCTTTTCATGTGCTTGTTAGCCATCTGCATGTCTTACAACTGTCTTTTAATGTTGGGAATTTTAAGTAGCTTCTTACATGTTGGGGTCTTCATTTCTCTGATTTTTCATCCTTTAGGGTACATATTTGCAAGGAAACATTAGTACGGTCATACTGGTTGTTAAGATATGGAAATCAGTCCTTATTTGGTGGTAAATAGCCATTGTCTTGAGCTTCCTAAATGATGCCCATCATCTGTGGTCATCCTGACCTTTCCTGTGCTCACCTCCCCAGAGCTAAACAGCTGGAGGCAGAGAAGGGTGGTCCCCAGAACCCAGCTTGGGTGCTTCAGTCAACGTCCCCTCTGACCAATTACTGCCTCGTACTATACTGGGTGTTAACAATTTTGAATCTTAACCCTGCAGATAGGAAGCAGATAGGAAGCTAACTTCAGGTGGAATTGGCTTTGGGCTGAACTAGTCAGTGATCAGTGCAGATAGACACAAATATTTTGAAGACCAAACTATAGTGAAAGTTATATGACTTACACATATTCTAAGAAGCAGTGTGAGAGTAACAACAAACTTCATAGCAGTTTTCTGGAGAGAGGAATTAATCATGAGACATTTATTTGAAAGAGACTAGGCTGCCCAAAACAGACTCTTCTCAATTGTCAGGTCTGTCTTTATTCTCTCATACTGTATGAAAGTGGCGAAAGTTCTGTCCTGAATATAGATTATAAAGAAGCATTAGCAGTTTATGTCTTAAAGAGATTCTTACTGATGAGTAGGTGGCTGGTGATTCAGAATGAGGCTTTGTCTTAGTCACAAAATAGTACGTCAAATTCACGGCAGCTTGGAAGTTTTCAAAGAGAGTTGCTATACTTCAGATAGAAAGATTACCTAAGATGATGTTATATATCCACCTATGAGACCCTGAATATAGTGTATAACACTCATATTTATACCTTTAATATATGACAGACAAATTTTTTTCATAAATTAATTAATTTATGGCTGCATTGGGTCTTCATTGTTGTGTGCAGGCTTTCTTTAGTTGCGGTGAGCGGGGGCTACTCTTCGTTGCGGTGCGCGGGCTTCTCATTGTGGTGGCTTCTCTTGTTGAGGAGCACAGGCTCTAGGCGCGCTGGCTGCAGTAGTTGTGGCATGCAGGCGCAGTAGTTGTGGCTTGCAGGCTCTAGAGCGCAGGCTTAGTTGCTCCGCAGCCTGTGGGATCTTCCCGGACCAGGGCTCAAACCCATGTTGAGCCTGAGTCTTGGGTCTTGAGTCTTGCCAATCCACCTCTGCATTGGCAGGTGGATTCTTAACCACTGCACCACCAGGGAAGTCCAACAGACAAATTTTGATTTAGACACAAATTTGAGGAAAGATGTTTTTATTAGCTTGCTAGTTATATGGGGAAACTTGAGGTTCAAGTCAGCGATTTAAATTACGTATCACATACAGCCCAACTACTGTTGCGGACATTTTCGTATTCTCTCATTGATATTTCCAATAGCATTGTGTAGCTGGCATTGTTAATTTAATTTTAGAGATGAAGCTCAGAGAAGTTATGTGATTAGGCATTCAAAGGCCTTTACACAGCAGATGTCTCGAAGCATCTTCTGTGTGTGTGTCTGTGCATCCATGTTGTAAAGATGAGTAAGTCACATCCTCTGCTCTTAGGAAACGTCTGTCTTAACTCCTATTACACCTTTGGTCTTTCTTTGATATTAAATGGATGTCTCAGCTCTATGAAAAGCAGAAATGTTTGCTAAAGTGATCTGCAGCGATGTATATTGAATGGGATTAGGAGGAGATGAGGAGTAGATTCAAGATGTGAAGGATAATGAAGTCAGGAGGCTGCCCCTCTCTAGGTCACAAGAAATCCCTTGGCTTCTTACGGGTTGAAAGTTTAGAGCAGAAAGATTTAGATCTAAAAATCTTTATTGAATGAATGCTCATTATTGTTAGGTTCCTTCACATGCAATTTCCTATCCAAACCTCAAAAGAACTCTATGAGAAAGATGTTAAGCTTGAGGTGCCTGAAGCTGTGTGATGTTGTGTAAATTACATGGATAGAATTGGAAGAGATAGGGGCCCAGTTTCAAAACTGCAGTCTATGACAGCATTTCTATGGAATGTTTCACTTTTACAGATATTAAAAACTAAGGGGCCAGTTTTGACTGGAAACCTGTTCTCCTTTCTAGTTTCCAATTAAGTTTAGTTTAGTACTGAGAGGCGAATATTGGATTTCTAAATATTAATAGTTCATTTCATTGAAGGCAGTAAGCAACTATGGTGCCAAGGTGTTTATCATATCATATTTTAGAAGTGTCTTACAATATGAATACATTGTCAACATTTCTGATGCTGGAGAGAAGTTTGTTAAGATAAAGCAATTGAAAAATAATTGAAGCAGTTATTAAGCATAGAGCCCTATGTGAGATAATATGCTAAGAAAAAATACTCTACAAATTAAAATTTTCATTTATAAATAAATTACAAATGTATAAGTTTAATAGTTAGAAGAGTAATTTTTTTCAACTGATTCTAGTCCAACCTCCTAGTAAACATAGCTTATTGCATTGACTGCACATAAGCAGCTGATTTTTGTAAACCACTGACTCTGACAGGAACTTTCAAGCAGTTCTAATTCAGAGGTTGTCCCTGCAAGGTGATTCATTAGCTCTTTTATCATACAAATAAGGCCAAAGCCACACTCCCCTGATACACATAATGGATACGGCAAACATGTTCTGTATGCACCACTGTTGCTGACCTTTGAAAGAACTCTACTATCCTTGTGGGGTGAAGCTCCTTTTTTTTTTTTTTTCTGTACTGCTGATGACCTTTGCCCCCAAGGTGATACCTCCACTAAATACTGCTTTTATTCTAGTGGCTTAGTGTTGAGTTGCAGGCATTAGAAACAAACAGGTGAGTCTTGAAAATTATTTTAAAAAATTTGGAAAATGTGATGGAGCCTGCAGAATTTACATGGGCCTTGCCCACACTTCTACTTTCTCAGCTTTCATGGAGTCATAGCTCTCATTGGCTAGAGAAACAGGAAATTCACGCTGTCTCTCTTTTAAAAGAATTATAGACCCATGATGAGGAGGGTCCATGAGCCTACTGTATCCTCTTGCATGTAGCCATGGAGATACATCCAAGCCTGCACATGGCCACAAGGAACAGGTAAAGTGGGGCAGCTTTCCCTATTCTAACTGGTCAAAGGGACATGCCTCTTTGTTACTAAAAACACTTGAAATTCAGGAAGTGATAATACTTCTACTGAGTATTCTCTCAGTGGTTTTCCATACTAATAGCATCTGTCCATTTGCATCTCCTTTTCTGTTCTCTGTGAGTTTTCTTTAACTACTGTCTCTTCCTTTGTTAGATAATAGAAATATTGAGAAGAGTTGGAAAAAAGTTATCAGAGTTTCAAGGTTAAGAGGAATAACAGAACAGTGGCAGTCCTGTCCGTCCTCCAAATAAGCATGTCTGCTGTATCAACACATCTGCTATATGACTGGGGTTAAGCATAGAGTTGTGGTCAGAAAACAATGTGACATGAGTATTGTAGAGGTGGCATTAACCTCATTAACAGCAAGCCATAGAAGGCAATGCAAGAGGCCTGAGCATAGAGGTTATGGGATTCTTCTTTCCACAAAGCATTCAGAGTTATAATCTGAACTCTGTACAAAATAAAATAGGAGGGGCTGCCTGTTTTCCACTTCTCTGAGGTCTGCTCCCAGAGTTTAACAGCTCTGTACACTGAGAGTTGTCTTTCTGGGACACAGGAGCACAGAACTTGTCATTTGTAGGTGTTGTCTGTCCAAAAGAAGTTATGCATTCTTTACAAGTAAAAGGCAAAGTCAGGAGCATTCTTTTGCAGAAGGCCAGCAAACGGTTCTGTTTTCAGGAAAAAACCAAGGGAGTAAACATAGAAGTATGTTTCGCTTAGGATTATCTTTGATGGTTTAATGAGTCTTTATGAAATTTCAGGTGTATTCCCAATTCTCAGATTTGCCCACAACTGCTTGTTTTAATTACTCTGGAGCGTAGAGGGAGATTTTGTTAATCCGTAGCTATAAGACGCTTGAATGATTTGAATACTTCAGCTCCTCGGTCAATAGCATGCGTATTCTATACGGAGGCCACATTAACTATGCAAAGGGCCACATGAGGACCGGTGAGAATGGTGTTCAAAACATGGTCTCAGCAGAAGGGATGTATTATTGTTAAGACAAAACACCTTCACAAACTCTCAACGAAACCCACAGCCTCCTATAACCTCAAACCAAATATTTATGGCTAAGTCTCTCAGGATGTAAGCATCGTTACTAATAAGTTTTGAGGCATATTGGTTATTAAGTTTATTTTGTTAAAAATTTAAGAAAGAGACTGACGTAAATTTACTGTAGAGGTATCATTCACTGGGGTCTTTTATCTGTGAAAGATCAAAGTTTACATCATGAATCCAATTAAAACCTTTATCTTGGGGTTCAAATGTCCTGAAGTATGTTTTGGTGACCCTTTATCTATCCCCATCATTATTTTTGCTTGGATTTTAAAGGCTATTCATATTAGTAGGGGATGAACGTGAGAATGATTAGAAAGGGAGTTTAGAAATTAACATTAAGCTATTTGCGAAAACGATTGTATATACCCAGTTCACACTGTCTTCTAGCAGAGTTAGTTTGGGAATCCATGTTTCAAGTCCAGTGATGCTGCCGGAGCTAACATATTTCTGGAAGTCTCCTTTGGAAATGTCTGTAAATGTCAGTTTATAAGCCCCACAAGACTTCCTCATCTATTTATTTATATTAACTCCTTTTTGAAAAATTCTATTATTTACCAAATTTTTTTTTTTTTTTTTTTTTTGCGGTACGCGGGCCTCTCACTGTTGTGGCCTCTCCCGTTGTGGAGCACAGGCTCCAGACGCGCAGGCTCAGCGGCCATGGCTCACGGGCCCAGCTGCTCCGCAGCATGTGGTATCTTCCCGGACCGGGGCACGAACCCGTGTCTCCTGCATTGGCAGGCAGACTCTCAACCACTGTGCCACCAGGGAAGCCCAGTTTACCAAATTTTATTTCAAATAATGTTTGGCTATTTAAAAAAGACAAACTTGGAAGAGAAAAAAGATATTAGGAAAAACTGAAGAAATCTAAATAAACTATGGATTTTGTTCCATAATAATGTGTTGGTTCATTAATTGTGACAAATGTATTATACTAGTGGAGGATATTGATAACAGGGGAAACTGGGTGTAGGGCATATGGAAATTCTCTGTAGTAAATTTGTCATAATTCTGTAAATGTAAAGCTATTCCAAAATAAAAAGATTTTCAAAAAAGGACAAATCTTATACCTGAGATATGTTGCCTTTTTCTGGTACCTCTCATTGACTGAGAAAAGAAAAGGAAATGAGGAATAAAAGAATAAAGAAACTAACCTTTTCTGAGTATCTGTTATGTTCCAGAATCTTATGTATATGTTCTCATTTACTTCTCATAATAATCCAATGACAGTAGTTATTATTTCAATCTTATAAAAAAAGAAAAAGAATCCTCAGTAAGGTAAATGATTTGGCTGAGGACAAATAGCTAATATGTGTTAAACATGAGAATTCAAGCTCATTTTTATGTAGGTCTTAATTCTCTCCACCACATAATCATATTTCTGCCCTAAAAATTTATCATAGGCTTTGAAACTAATTTCCAAAGAGCAGTTTCTAAAACAATGTCAAGTACAAATTTCCCAATACTAACCACCATGAACAGGGTAACACTAGATACAAAATTTCTGGTATATGTACTCTTCAAAATTAGTTATTTTATAATTCAAGTTACTAATTTTCTGATAGAGTCCATAAGGGTGACAAATCTTCCCCCTTTGGGGAAAGTTTTCACTTCAGGGACAGTGGATCTCTTGGACCAAGCCCCATTCTGAACTTGTCATCATGCCAAAACATCCGTTTGGTAGAAAGGCCTAAAGTGTGAAAATGAGGTTGGCTCTAGGAAATGCAGGCCCAAATAAATGCTTCTGTGTTGATGGAAGACCCAGGGCTTTTGCCAATATTATGGCTTATTCAGGTTACCATGGAGAAATAGAGGGACCTGCTGATGAGGCCAAAGAATGACCTGCTGGCAGTGGGTTTTCACACCTGTGGGGCACTGCCCAGATCCTCCACTCTTCCAGCTGCTGGGAGTGTTGACTGCTGGCAGCTCACAGGTGGGTGCCTCCCCAGGAACTGCCCTCTGATGGAGGGAGCTGCCTCACCCAAGTTTTGCATCTCCCTTTGGACTGCAGGCATCTAACGATGCATAGATGTTGGGGTTACAAAAGCCTGCTCCCCTTGCCTCAATACGGGGCATCTTTCAAGGACCTCCCCAGCTTCAGAGCTCCCTTTGGGTTCAGCTGAGGTCTCTCTTGCAGCTGCCTCACACTTCCAACCTCACCCTTTGCTCATTTCTGCTTCCCTTACTTGCTTACAAGTATTGACCCAAGAGGGATCCTCAGGGAAACATCCATATGCGAATCTCGGAGACACTTTCCTGGGGAGAACAATCTATGCCACTATCTCAATGTGCTACTGCCCTCTCCCTTTATGGGAAGAATCTAGTACTTTAAAATGCTCTCTTAAAAGTGTAGACATCACTCTTTCCAGGAGGCCTCCTCTGACTAGGTTAGTGCCCTCTTAGGAAGCCCCTCAAGCTTAGTTAAGTACCTTCCCCAGTAGGACATTTATGTCACCAAACTGTAATTGAATTGTACGTAAATATGCCAAATTAGTCAAGCCCCTTTAAAGGATTTTTACTTATATTGGCTTTGCTCCAAAGATATTTTGTCATATAAACATAAGCATTGATGGGGTTATCCTGGAAACTTTAGTTCTTGTTTTTCAATGCCAGTTGATTTAAAACAAATGGGCAAAGAACTGAAAGGATTGACATCCTGAAGAAAGAAATCCTGAAAACAGATTTGCCTATAGATAATTGTTTTTCCTATATTGTATGTGATTCTGAAACAGAGACGTACATACTACAGAATATTGATTCAGAATTCACGTTTCCTTTCAACCAAGAAATGTCTACTTAAAGCTGGAGGAAATCTTACTGTGCTCCAAATTATTTTTACAGATGATGGAATTGTCACATATGAGTAAATGTTCATAATGGCATCTTCTCAGATTCCTCCAGCTTATGGTACCATTCCTTTTTCTGACTCTCCATTGTCTCTTTGTGCCACCTATTAAGAGTTAACCATGGATGGCCATTGAGTACATTTGCAGACAGGCTCTTGGGGAGTCTCTGGCCATAGGCACCTTGAACAAAGGACCAACTCAAGGTAGATCCAAGAGACTCCCCAACCAGAAAACATCTCTATGGTTTCCCACATAGAAGCAAAGCCTAAGTAAAGATGCAGACTTCATAGGCCCGTAAGGCCTTACTTTATAAGCTTTCCAGCTGCTTCCTACCATGATCAGTGGGCTTGGAGTGAATCCCTTATATCTGTATTGTTTTTCTCTCATGATAGGTGTTTTATCTTGCCTCCTCCCTGTGAGAACACTCTTATTTCTCATTTATTTAATGTCCCAATTTTGCTTACTGCTTTACTTACTAATCTAGATTTTGTTGTGGTTTTTCTCACTATAATGACCCTACAACCCAAGTGGAAGGGGAGAACTTACTCTGGAATGATGGACTGCAGCTGCACAGTCAGTTGCTCTTGAAGCTTTCACCTGGTTTGAGAGCTAGGTAGATCTTGTTGAAGTTGTGGGTCTGCTTTAATCCTGGAGATTCTTAAATCCCCACTCAATCCTTTATACTAGCAGTGCTCTCTTCATTACTGGAATAGTTTGAACTAATAAAGAGAAGCAAGTAGTTTGTGTCTTACCTAACAGAAAGCCAATTTCCTCACTGCTAATCATTCTCATGAAACTTTATATCCAGTCCCATAACCAGTGGTCTGTTGTATTGAATACCAATGACCCTCTTTTATTGAGGTTTAACTCCTCACATATGTCTCTTGTCTTCTTAGAATAAATGCTCACTGAGGGAAAGATTCTTGCCTTGAATCATTTTTAATCTTTCAAGAAGCTTAGGAACAGAAACTGCTTAGGAACAGAAGCTTAGGAACAGAAGCTTTGCACAGAAACTGCTGGGCTAAATATGCTTTATTATACTTAGCGTTCACTTTCACTTCCTTTTTATCCCTCCAGCCAATTCATGCTCATCCAGATTATACACAAAATGGTTTTATATTATAATTTTCTTTGCTTTTATGTTTCTGATTTCTGATGAACTATGAGGGCTTTAAAAATGCTAAGGATTCACCTATATTCCTTTAGTCATTTTAAAGGTGGGAGAATGAGCTCCTGCATTCTTCAGAACAAGTGCAAGCATGTTCAGTTGGTCAGTAACAAAGAATTATAGCAAATAGGATATTAAAGATAGTAGAAGTTTTGAGTTAAAAAATACTCTATTATTTATTGGTAGGTGACCCTTTTCAGACTCTGCAATTATTTACGCAACACCCCAGTTTAACAGTGAACAATTTATTTCACTGGGCACTAGTTTTATTTAAGTCTTAACTAAATCTCACATGAGTTCTTTTGTGGTACAAATCCACATTCTGAGGTTGAATATTGTGGACTATTTAATTTTCTGAATGTAATTTTGCATATAATAGGTTTATCTTAGGATGAGGTCAAAACACATTGAAATATGAGGATTAATGAGGCATGAATCATAAATCATTTGGCTCTCCCCAGACTGCGCTTCTGGTTGTGGAGTTAGGACCACATCCTAACTGTCTTGATTCTAGTACACTGTGCTCTCCACTGGCCTTCTTTTTGTCTGTGGTCTTTTAGGTCTGTGATTAACTGAACCCTTTAATTTGAGCTTTCTGACATTCTTTCTCATGCATGTTTTCCCTTTGGGTCTGTAAATGAGAACTACATCCACTGGCTTGGCAACCTCAGCTCTTGTGAGTATAATGACGGCTGCTAATATTAACATGGCACTTTATAAATATCTTTCACAGATTTTAGTTATTTGAGCCTCTCAAAACCTTATGAGTAAGTAAGGCAGGTATTATATTATTCTTAGTTTATAGACAGGAAATATCTGAGAAAGATACAAATATTTTTAAATGAAGGATGGAATCAGTTTGGATTAAAACAAAAACTACTTCTGTAGTTTAAAAATATTTGCTAGAAACTTGAACCATTGTGTCCAGAAGTTTAAAGTCAGTAGTATTAAAATGCCTAAGCCTCAAGCTTATCTGTGGTAACGAGCGATGTGGTATTTCACCAACTGACCTTTGCAAGTTAGCATAGTTTATAAGCCAGAGAGAAGGTAAGAAAGATACTTTGCAGGAGAACTTGTGAGCTTTTGGCAATGTTAGCAATGTAGATTTTGATTCCAAGGCAAAGGGGCTCTTCCAGTCTCTAGTTTCCTGGACTGTTCTGGTCCACTAGCTATGAATGACTCAAGGGCAAAAAGATCATGCCTTATTCAGTTGTAAACCAAATTCCTTGAACAGTGCAGAGAACATAGTCAAATGTCCACTAACCTATTCTAGTGGCTCTTATTCCAAAGTTCCTCTGAATTAATACATTTTCTTTTGAAGTACTGTGTTGAATGCATAACCTCAAATGCTATTGTGAATCTCCAGTCCTTCATTTGATAGTCTTTCCTAGCATAAAGCAATTTTTCTTGTCACGATGGCTCTTTATAAATGCTTGCTGTTTATTGCATCTGCTTCCATTATTCTCTCTCCTTACAGATTTAATTCACTCTTATACTTTATTTTCCTTTTGTTAGATGCCATGGGTAAATCAGAAAGTACAGATAGAATATGAGTGGAACCTTTTGTCCCTCTGTTCTGGACAAATGCTCTTTAACCAGAGCATTGTAAACATGGAATTGAGCTGAATAGATGGAACACTGAGTCATTCCCCAGGGCTTTGAGAAAACCTGGTGCTGTGGCAAGGGCTCAGCTTTGCCCTCCACACCTGTTACACTTGTGCTCACATTGGGGTATAACAGGGTGCTGACTACAATGGCTCTTCCAGTGACCTAGAATAGTTGACAACTGTTTGACAATTCTTCTGTGAGAATTTCCAAGGGACAAGGGTATCTGAGGCTGGCTCTATCATCTTCCTGTTGGTGTTCCATTTTCATGCGCCCTCTTCTTTTCAAAGAAAAAAAAAAACTTTTTTCAAGAGTTTCACCCAGAATAGAATTCCTTTTTGGTACCTAAGTTTTGAGTATTTTTTAAAGAATCTCCTACTGCCACATCCTCCCAAAGTCTAAGAGGAACTGACTTGGCAGTAAGTGTAGCATTTGTTTGCTTCTCCCTTTACTAAGAAATTCCCAGAGGATCCTTTCCTCAGAAATACAAGCTTGAATTGTGCCCAGTCCTTGCTACTAATGCTCACTAAGAGAGATGGCAACACTAAAACAAGCAGCTATTAGCAATGGCATTTGGGCTGTGAGTGGTTTGTAGATGTTGAGAGTGAAATATTTCAAAATGGAACTGAGTGGAAAAGCCAAATTCTGATTGATAAAGGGCCTGTACATGTGCTTCATTTAACTTCAGACAGACTTTTGACTACTTGTGTCATATACAAATGTGTACAACAAAGCTTGAAATTGTATTTCCATTTTACTTAATTAGATTAGTGCAAGACCTGCATAATAATCAACTGTTAGTAGCTTCACTACTACTGGGGTTCAGAATCTCAAAATAATTGCTGCTTTTGAAGTTTGGTCTGTCCTCTGGGAATGAGGTCAATTGGTTGAGTTTTGGTATTGCTAAGGTTGGTTTTACTTGTATTTGTGTGGTCCAACTAAAAGACCTCAATTTTCTTAAACTAGAGTAGGTAGACATAAAAATAGAATGCATTTTAAAAATTCTGAAGAAGTGATTAAGGATTTTTTTTTAAATTAAAGTCTTCCTGCTTTAACAAAAATAAGTTCAAGTACTATTTTTTTCCAAGTTTTAAAAGAAATGGGTAATGAAACCTCACTGCATGTTTTCTCTCCAACATGAATAATAGGAATTTGAAATCCATTATAATTACAATTAGGGTGTTTTCTCTCCAGGTTTTAGATATCTACAGTGTGTGGCCTGCAAAGAGAACAGCTTTACATAATTATAAAAGACGAGGAAGATTGGTTTCAGAAAAGCCAGTAGTGGAACAGACTATTACACATAAAATTCTGGGCAAGAAGACAATGACAATACCAAGAGAGAGAGCGCTCAAGAGAGCGATACTAATTACCATTCAGAAATCAAGAAAACCCAAATAGCATTTATCCAAGCAGAGAGCAGCTCTGCAGTTTTCTATTAAGCAAAAGGAAGGCAGGTGTGCCATCTCGTCCCTGTTGGGAAGATTTTCATTTGCAGCTGGGTGATGTTTTAAAATAAGACTTTCATAAGTACTGCTTTGTAGAAGGAAGTTGAATTTCATGACAACCAAGAGGAGTTTTGGGCCACTCTTGCAGCTCTCAGATGTGCAGTTCAGACTTTGACTTAAAAGGAGCATGTAGGAGTGGAAAAAGTTCAAGCCTTAGAGTTAAGGACCTTATGCCTGCCTTGGCCATTAAGTCAGGCTATCTACTTTTTCATGCTCCAGTTTCTTCATTGGCTGAGCAGATTATAATAACACACTGTGACTGTGTGAAATGGGTTGGTACACCTCTTAACTTTCCTGAATCTTGGTAGTTTTATCTGTAAAGTGAGATCATTTATGACTTTTGAGAATGTCTAGGTAAGGGGCCTTCATATTTCTTGTAAGCTAATTCTCAATTAACTCCATATTTCTCATATTCTATGGCCCTGCTATTTGCCTTTTATGTTTCATGGAGTGCTTATGAAGATGAAATAAGACCATGTACAGGTCAGTGCTTTAAAGGATATAAAGGGCTACCTAAAAATCAAAGTGGAACTCTTATTGTTAATACAGCATCGGATTTTGAAACAAGTTCCAGTTTTTTGTCAAAATGTTTATAAATCATATATCCAATCTGGGGTAGGATCATTGGGGGAAATTTCTTACCCTAAAATTAGGAAACATATCAGATAGAATTTGGACCCAGGTCAGTCTGATCAAGGTCTGTGTGTCTGCTGATTACCGGTATTGGTAGGTAGAGGGCTGTTGTTAAAAGATAAACAGAGGCATATTAAACATTTTAAGAGTCTATTTGAACAAGAATGGATTTGAATCAGGCAGATACAAAGGAGCTCTGAATAGCTTTACAAAATGAATGACTTTTATAGCCAGAAAGGAATGGGAATGAGGAAGTTACACTAGGCAAAAAAAAAAAAAAAAAAAAAGGTTGGTTATTGCAAGGTTACTTTCCTTTAGGGGATGACAGGAGTCTATCAGGCAGACTACCTAACTGTTGATCAGGTGATTCCTGGTTGACTGGCTTAAGATTCTATTTATGAGAGCTGTAAATATAATTCAGTCTTGGTTTGGTGATGTGGGTCTTGGCATAAAGAACTCTATTTTGGGCCTGTTGTCTTTTTTTTAAAAAACATTATCTGTAATGATGAGAATGCCCACTACTCAAACTGGCTTAGAGGGAACACTGATAAAGGGGTTTGAAACGTCTTCACCCATTTTCTTTGGGTTCTTTCCATCAAGGGTAAAAAGTCCAAAAAAACACTTCCTTGCTTCTCTCAATAGGCCTCTGTTAACATCAAGAGAGAGGTGCTCTGAAATGTTTTGCTTTCACTGAGGGGTCTGATGAGTTACAGCTCTTATGATTAGGTTATTGACATTGGAAATATGCATCTTCCCTTACTGGTTATGTAAGATTTATGTAACTTGAGTTTTTTTATTTAACAGGGCTGGGAGTCTAAATGTATTGTTAAAAGTCTGTGAATGGCTGAGGTTTTCTTAAATTTTATAGCATAAATTATTGGTAATGTAGCTCATAAAATCTCAGGAAGATAAGACTATGAAAATATAAACTTTATTATTAAAGACTTGAAGTGTTTTTACTGAGCTGTGAATTGTGGTGGTATGTGTGTGTGTGTGTGTGTGTGTGCTGTTCCCTGGCAGCCGACAAACACAGTGAGGTCATCAGCATGTGCTAAGATCCTGAGAGTGAGACTCATGTCTGTGCTCAGGATCAAGAAGCAGCACCATGTATATAACAGGGGGAATGTCTTGCTGTGCAACAGACTGGGTGTGGAATGGAAGGAAGTGGAGGGAGCCTGAGATGTAGCAAAGGTTTCCAGATTGGGTGACTGGGATGGTGGGGACAGGAAGAGAAGCAGGTAGGCTCTCAACAGTACAGATGTGTACCTCAAAAGAGGGATCTGTACTCGATATGCAGAATTGGGATTAAGCAGCTTTGAGAGGATGGGATCACCTGTGGGAAGAGATGGACCCGGGGAAAGGGTGTGCCATGAGATTCCCTTCTCTGAGCTGGTTTTAAACAGAGGCAGGTACAGAACGAAAAGGACAAAATGGTACTAGCAAATCCACTGGGGGGCAACATAACCTACTTGTACTCCAGGGCCTTAGCACGTTTTGCACTCATTGTCTAAAAAATTCTTTCCCCATCTAACTCTGTGGGTCATTGCCTCATCCTTTTCAGAACTTGGCTGAAATGTTACCTTCTCAGTGAAGCCTTCAATGACTGCTCCATCTAAAACTGCAATCTCTCCCATGCTCAGCATTCTCCATCCCCCTGCCTTACATCATTTTTTTCCCTAAAGCACATATCCCCGTATGCCATACTCTTAAGTTTAACCGAATGGTTTGTTTAATGTTGGTCTCCATCCACTAAAATGACCAGCTTCAGGAGGTCAGGGACTCTTGTTTACTTTGCATCTCTGGAATCACTGAGATTGCCTGGCACATAGTAGGAGCTCCGAAAATACTTGTTGAAAGAACAAGTAGGCTCATAGGGACCTAAAGGCCCAGCTCTCATGTGATCATTAGCCTTGGAAATGCAGGAGGACCCAATTCTGGTGGGAGAGTGAAAAAAAGATTATATACTAACTTGATAGCAGGAAACTTGAGGCCACATTTTGTGACTAGAAAATGTTTAAAGAAGACAAATAGCAAAGCAATTTGTCTTCCAGAGAGGATAATTCAGAATATTAATGGGGCTGCTGATAAATTCGTTGAGAAAATGAAGGATGCACTCGCAGTGTTTGTGCAGCTGGAGACTGATGACAAGAGAGCTGGTTTGGAGGGACGTCAGTGTGTCTGAAAAATCAGGCAGGCTGTGATTTGGTTTAGGTGGGCATAATGATCTCTCCTGTAAACTCAAGGTGGTTATAAGTGGTAGGTCAGTCTTGGTTTCTTAAAGTGCTTTTTAAAAATGATCTCTATAATTCAGAGAAATTAGGATTAGAACAGAGAAATTACCTGACTTGATGAAATGAAGAGAACGAATATGCTGGATTCACTAGAACTTGAAATTAAGTTGTTGTAGAGAAAATGCAATTTTCAGAATGACATAATTTTTAAAAAATGATTTAAGGATACGTTGAAATATATGGAAAACTCAGTTTAATGTGAAATTTTTTATTGAAGAGTTGTAAAAGGATGCAACCCAGTTGTGGGTCAGACCTTACAAGTTTCCCTCTTGGATTCTCAGAAGGTCTGGTTGGCTCATGGACTTCCTGGAAGTGTAACTTTGCACACTGGGAAGTCAGGTGGATGTCCAGGACCCCATCTGAGGTGGCCATTGCATGGTGCTAGGACAAGACTTGTATGTGGTGTGAAGTCCAGGAGGCAACGCTTGATTTAATTCTGTTCAAATGATGAGCTGACCAACATAATCTGTATTTAAAAGCTTATTTTCTAAAGCACCAGTGACTGCATACTGTTTGCATACATTCATTTACTTCTTTTTCTGGAAGGAGAGTTTGTATAATTGTACCTTCTCAACAGGAGTAGTACCTGTCTTATCTTTCCATGGGCGGATCATTTTCCATGTTGCTTTCATTTCTGGGTCTTGTCAGTAACACAGTTTGGTCAGTGAAGCTGACACAGGGCTGCTCCTTTCTTCCCTGGAGATGATCTTCCACTCTTCTCCCCTCCCTATTTTCTAAAAAAGAAATATCTGATTTATCTAGCTTGGTTAAGGGAATATAAGACCTCTGATCCAGTGGGGGGAGGTAATTCTCCCCAAAGAAATCAAGAATATGAAATAGATAGTGGGCAATGAAAAAGTAGCCAATATCCAAAAACTGATGGATTAAGAGAGCACTAAAATGTAAGTAAACTGCTATGCCCCTGTATGTGGCATAAATATAACAGTGCCTTACACAAAATAGAATTATTTCTCTGTGTAACATAGAGGACCAGAGGTAGGAAATTCAGGATTTGTATGGTAGTTCCATGACTATCAAGATTCAGCTTCATCTATCTTGATGCTCTGACATTCTTACTCTGCTGCCTCATGATCCAGAAGAGCTGCTTGTGCTCTAGTCATCATGCCCACTTTCTCACCAGTAGTAAGGGAAAAGGGAGCAAAGAAGAGTATGCCCTTTTTCTTTAATGGTTATTATTATTGACAGAATTTGCACACACAGCTTCCACTTATATCCCATTTGCCAGCAGTTAGCCACCTGGCTATACTTAACTGGGAGGGAAGATGGGAAATGTATTTATTGTGGGTGGTTATGTACCCAGAGTAGCTTTTACTTACATCCTCTTTTAAATCACTTAGCTCTGTTTTATATTTCCTTTATCTAGTTTTCTCATGCATTTAAACTTTTAAATGAACTGTGCTATGCGAGGAAAACATTACTGGGACTTAATCAGAAAGGAAGCATTTTGAGATCATAAAGCTAAGAAAATCAAGCCTTTCCTGTGTCCTTGGGATCTGGACTCCCAGGACCTTACTCACCCCTGGTAACTAAATCCCCCATACCGACCCTCATTAACCATTCTCATAGAAAGCATTGGTCCTCCCAGAAGGATTTATTATTTAAGTTTTGTGGAGGCAATTAGAAGTTTATAGTAAGATTTAAATTTGATAAGAACCCCAGTGGTCTTTTCTATATTTCAGCTAAATAACCTGACCAAGGTTGTTTACCCCTCACAGTTCAACAAACTTCGTCAAATCTGACACTAGAAAAACAAGTTCTGTTTGCTCCAACGAAAGCTCCTTTTTGCTTACCAACAATAAGTTGATAGGAGATAATGACTTTTTCTCATTATATCTAAGAGAAAGACTAATGAGTTATTCAGGTGATCAAAACTCACCAAATTCATTCATTTTCAAAAATGTAAACGGAGGACTTATTATGTAATAGTGCTAGCTGTTGACATGCCTATTTAAAATGATTGTGTTTACTCTCTAACCTGGAGCTTCCTACTGGGTTTGCCATGCATGCTAATATACTGATCCCCTCATCCCTTAGAGTGATAAGTAAAGCAGTCCCTGTCTTGACTGTGATAGGCTGAATAATGGCCCACAGAGATGAGTCCAAGTCCTAATCCAGGGAGCCTGTAAATATGTTACCTTACATGGCAAAAGAGATTTTGCAAATGTGATGAAGTTAAGGATCTTGAGATGAAAGATTATCCTGGATCGTCTGGGTGGGCTCTAAATGCAATTACGAGTGTCCTTTATAAGAGGAAGGGAGAGGGAGATTTGAGAGAAGAGGAGGAAAGTAATGTGATGATGGAAGCAGGGATAGAAAAGACAACGTGATGCAGAGCCATGAGCCTAGGAGGGAACAGCCTCCAGAGGCGGGGAAAAGCAATGAAAAGTGTTCTCCCCTAGAGCCTCCGGTGGGAGCGTGTCCTTACCCACACCTTGGTTGCAGCCTAATGAAACCAACCGCTGACTTCTTGTCTCTAGGACTGTGAGAGACTATGTTTCTGTTGTTGTAAACCACCAAGTTTGTGGTCATTTGTTACAGCTACAGGAAACAAATACACTGCCTTTCAGAGAGTTGACAATCTAGTGGGTTAAAAGGCAATTAAAATGGAGGATGAAATGATACCTAATCATAACCTTATAAAAGCAATATGGGTTAGTGTTGGTAAGACAGTGAGGGAGGGCAAAATGAGAAATAGATGGAAACCCTGAGTTTCTAAAAGTCATTCAGTCTCTATGAAGTGGAGAATGCTTTTATGGAGGTGAGGGATTGCGGTAAGAAATGAGGCTGAATGAACCATTAAGCAGGTGCTACATGATGAAGGCACAAGTCATGCTGAGGAGTTTGGGCTTTGTTCTTTGGCTTGGGGAGCCATTCAAGAGTTCTGAGCAGAGTTGTAGTATTATCAGGTCTGCATTAAAACAAAACAAAACAAAACAAAAAACTTCTCAGGCTATAGGGTGGGTTATTGGAAAGTTCCTAATTCCATGTCACTCTTTTTGGGACCCATTCTTGGACCTTTGAGGTCCATAGCACACATTATACTTTAATACTATATAATTTCTTTATTATTTATTTATTTTCTTTATTATTATTTTAAAGATATTGTTCTCCCCACCCCACCTTGGAAAGTAAGTTTTATGAGGGAAGAAATTTTATCTGTATTGTTCATTATTCCTAGTGCCTAAAACATTTTCTGGCACATAGTAGGTGTTTAATAACTGGTACTTGTGTGGATGAGTAAGTGAATGCTGTGTTGACGACAGTTTTATTTGGAGACATTTCTGTGTTTCTCATTCAGGTTTGGAAGCTCATTTGACATTCACAACTTGCAACTAAGAACCAATTAAGTCTGCTGCCACGTTCCATTTTAGACAAAAGAAATATGTGACACTGAAAGGCTAGTGTGTAAGCAATGAGCATCAGTACATCTAAATATATACTGAAAAAATAAACTTACATGACATACCTATTTAAGATGATTGTGTTTACTGTCTAACCTGGAGCTTCCTACTGGGTTTGCCATGCATACTAAGATACTGATCCCCTCATCCCTTAGGAAGGCTGGGTGACTGGAACTCCCAGGCAGCTCTCTCTAAAGGGAGCAGTCTTGTCTGGGGCATCTCAGAGCGGGAGCCTAAAGCAGAGGGTTTGGCAGCACATTCCCTGTGTGTACTGGGGACGATGAAGGACCTCAGGTACTCACTTTGCGTGGCTGCTGTACTAGGGCATGTCTGGTGCTTCAACATCTCTTCCGTCAACCTGCTGCAGAGGATTCTGCTGCCTATCATGCATAAGAAGTCCATGTACTACTGGGTGGTCTTGTGCTCTAGGTGTACTGGCCAAGGGCACAGTTTAAGGTGATGCCATTTGGGGTTAAGGAGACTCAGTGGGGGCTCCTTGTGACTGCACTTCCAGACAGGAATCCAGAAACTCCTTCTTGTCAAATACTAGCTACTTCTGTCCATTCTCCATAGATGGGTCCTATTAGTGTGTCCAAACTAACTGTAGGGATCTGTTTTACTAATATATGTGTTCTGCAAATCAGGGCTTCATCATTATTTTGAAATACTTGATATGAAAAGTTCAATCGGATTTAAAAATATCTTCATGTTATAAGAAATTGTACAGTTACATTTGTCAATGAAAGAGCTCTTAAATTCTTTAAATATAATTTCAGCTGTTGTAAAATTTCGAATGTTTGCATAAAAAGATTCACATTTAAAAAAATCATCTGGTAAAAATAAAATTTCTCTCTGTGGTGCCCATCAAAATTGTACAGAGATCATCATTAAAATGTCTTGAACAGGAATTGAATAAAACCATTCAAACTATAGAAATGCACATAACTTGTTAATTCAAGTTTTGTTTTTGTTTTTTAATGGTTAAAATGGCTTCATTAAAAATGTTTAAAGATTTTAAGTGGAAGTTTTATCAGAATTCTACGTTTAATACCTTCCCTAAGTTTTTGCCTTTTATTTTTCTTACCTTAATAATATGAGGAAAAGGTAATGACTCTTTAATCAGGACTCATATAGAGGTCTCTCAGTCTCCTTCAATTTACCTCAGTTTGCTGCACAAATATTATCGTTTTCTTGGTGTTCTTTGGCTTGAAAAAAGTTGGGGAGTTCTACCCTATGCTGTCTGTTCCTTCTTTTCTCGATCAGGTAGACCTCTCTGATCTTAACAAGGAGGAACTCAACTCAGCCTATGAAAACGGCCAGGAGAGTTGGCTCTGCCATTTTTGGGTCAGAGATGCTGTCAGGCAGGACAGACAAAGCCATTCTGACTTGAGAACTTTTGGATTATTCATACTATTAACAGGCTGGCTAATGGGAGGCAGATACCATGCCCCAAATTCTCAAGATTCACTGATACAATCCATCCTTTTAAAAATTCTAATTTCTAATACAAATCTTTCCTTTTATCATCTTGCTAATTGTCCTCTATATTAACTTATTCTCCATTCTTCTTTTTTACTTGTGATTACAGGATGTTAGAACTGAACACTCACTTCTTTTTTATCATGTCTAATTCTCCTTACTGACCAAGACACTTGTTCTTCTCGAGGGTTGAATCATGCTTATCTAATTCTCCTGATATAACACATCATAATTTTATAAAAAGAAACAGGCAAACTATTCCCAAATGTGCATTTTCTTATAACTATGCCTATTCTTTTAAAAAATCTCTAATCAGTTACATTTTATACATTCATTATTTAACCCAATATATTTCCCTTCCCTTGATCAGTACATTTCCCTTTAGTTAGTGCTGCCTAAAATCAGACTTTAGGCCTGGGGAGGGAGAAATCTGGTTCCTGGTAATATTCAGAAGTCTAGTATATTACCCATCATTTCTGATGTAAAATTTTGTTCTGAACTTGCTAATCCCAATCAAAAGAGAAACCAAGACAGAAGATAGGTGAAGAGTTAAGGCAATGTGTAGCTACTAAATGTGTTTTCAAATCCAAAGATAATCTCAGTTATTCTCCTTTGAGTCTTATTTTTTTCTAACTACTGTATTGCTCTCTATATAAGACCTCATTCTTCTTGATCAGACTGACATTCAGTTTCATAAAACAGCCTTCCTCTAATTACACCTAAAAGGTTGACAAAATTAGAATACATTCTCTCTTCTCATTACCCATCTAAAAGGGAAATTCACTTTGTGAAGATGTAATTTTACTTTTCCTTTTGAGTAACAAGTGAAGGTTCATTGGAATGTGAGGAGTGGCAGCATAATTTTCTCTTATGTTATCTATACAGGATTTGCAGCTAAATTATTTTCTGGATAAATTTTATTCACAAAGGAGACCATAGCTTGCTTTTCACATTTTTATGACCTAACATGCCATGAGTGTTCCCCAATGCATTGCTAAAGGAATGCCTGCAAGGTCCAATTCCTTTAGTCAGAGTCTCACACTAAGAACAGTTCTCTGTGGAGGAGGCCCTTTGTCATGTTGTGCGGATGTTGGAAAACAGCTGACTGGTGACAGAGTTGGACACAGCAATTCTGATTCCTAGAGGTTTGGCTTTCTTCCAAGTACTATTAGGAGCAGAGCTGATTTATAGGAAGCAATTTGATTGGAGGCATATTCCATCAAATCTGAGTGTTCCTCTCACTGCAGTCTATGGACCATGCTATCAGAATCACCAGGCATGTGTTAAACATGCAGATTTCTGAATCCATTCCAAACTGTGTAAATGAGACTGTTTGGAGGTGGGATTGGGAAATCTGAACTTTTAAAAGCACTTCAGGGGATTCTTTCTTTTTTAACTAATTTTTAAAAATTTTAAATAATTTTAGATCGACAAGCAGTTGTAAGAAATAATACACAGAGACCCTTTGTATCCTTTCCCAGTTTCCCCAATGGTACCATCTTGCAAAACTTTAGTATATTATGATAACCAGGATATTGATACTGATACAGTCAAGACACAGAAAAGTTGAGGATCCCTCAAATTGCCCCTTTTACAGCCACCCCTACTTCCCTTCCATTGCCACACCCTCCTTAACCTTTGGGATCCACTATTCTGTTTTCCCTTCCTGTAATTTAATCATTTCCAGAATGTTATATAAAAGGCATCTTATGTATCCTTTTGGGATTGGCTATTTAACTCGGGGTAATTCTTTGTAGATTCATCCAGCTTGTTGCAGGTAACAATGGTTTGTTCTTTTTTGTTACTGAAAAGTTTTCCATGGTATGGAGTTACTCGTCTGCTTAATTTTTGACCCATTGAAGGGCATTTCCAGTTTCTAGCTATTATGAGTAAACATTTGTGTAAGGTTTTTGTGGAACATAAGTCTTTATTCCTCTGGAATGAATGTCCAGGCGTGGAACTGCTGGGTAGTATGGTGGTTGCAAGTTTAGTGTTTTTTTTTTTTTTTTTTGCTGCACGCCGGCCTCTCACTGTTGTGGCCCCTCCCATTGCGGAGCATAGGCTCCAGACGCGCAGGCTCAGTGGCCATGGCTCACGGGCCCAGCAGCTTCGCGGCATGTGGGATCTTCCCGGACCAGGGCACGAACCCGTGTCCGCTGCATCGACAGGCGGACTCTCAACCACTGCGCCACCAGGGAAGCCCAGCAAGTTTAGTTTTTTAAAAAAGAAAGTTGCCAAACTTTTCCAGAGTGGTTGTACCAGTTTTACCTTCCCACCAGCAATGTATGAGTGATTCAGTTTCTTTGCATCCTTGCCAGCATAAGGTATTGTCACTGTATTTTATTTTAGAAATTCTGATACGTGCATGATGACATTTCACCGTGGTTTAACTTTTATTCCTTAATAGCTAGATGTTGAACCTCGTTTCATTAGTTATTTGTCATCTGTATATTCTCTTTGGTCAAATATCTATTCATGTCTTTTGCCTATTTTCTAATTGGATTTTTAAAGACTTTTTTTTAAAAAAGGAAGTTTACTGTTAACAGCAAAATTGAAGGGAAGGCACAGAGATTTCCCATGTACCTCCCATGCAAGCAGAGCCTCCCCCATTATTGACATCCCCCATCAGAGTGGTACATTTGTTATAATTGATGAACCTCCACTGATACATCATGATCATCCACAGTCCATAGTTTGCATTATGGTTCATTCTTGGTATGGTATTTTCTATGGGTTTGGACAAATGTACAGTGACATGAATCCATCATTATAATATCACACAGAGTATTTTTACCACCCTAACAACTTCTGTACTTCACCTATTTATCGCTCCTCTCAACCCCCAACCTCTAGCAACCATTGATTTTTCACTGTCTATAGTTTTGCCTTTTCCAGAATGTTACATATTTGGAATGATGCAGCATGTAACCTTTTCAGATTGGTTTCTTTCGTTCCGTAATACACATTAAGTTCCCTTGGTGTCTTTTCATGGCTTGATAGCTCATTTATTTTTAGCACTGAATAGCATTCCATTGTCTGGATGTACCTCAGTTTATTCATCTTGTTTGCTTCCAAGTTTTGGCAATTATGCATAAAGCTGCTATAAATATCTGTGTTCAGGTTTTTGTGTGGACGTAAGTCTTTAGTTCGTCTGGGTAAATACCAAGGAGCACAACGGCCTCAACATATGGTAAGAGTGTGTTTAGTTTTGTAGAAACCACCAAACTGCCTTCCAAAGTGGCTGTACCATTTTGCAGTCCCACCAGCAATATATGAGAGTTCCTGTTGCTCCACGTCCTCACCAGCATTTGGTGTTACCAGTGTTCTGGATTTTGGCCCTTCTAATAAGTGAGTAGAGTTATATTGTTTTAATTTGCATTTCCTTGATGAAATATGATGTAGAGCATGTTTCATATGCTTATTTGCCATCTGTATATCTTCTTTAATGAGATATCTTTGGATATTTTTTTCCTGTTGAGATTTGAAAGTTCTTTATATATTTTGTACAGCAGTTTTTTTGTTGCATATGTGGTTTGAACATATTTTCTCCCAGTCTGTACATTGTCTTTTCATTTTTTTCCCAAGGTCTTTTACAGAGTAAATATTTTTAATTTTGATGAAGTTGAACTTGTCAGCTTTTTCTTTTATGGATTGTGCTTTGGTGTTATGTTGGAGAAATCTGCCTATCTCTAGTGAGGTTGTATAGTTATCTTTAACTCTGTGATCCATTTTGACTTAATGTTTGTATAAGGAATGAGACTTTGGTCAAGATTTTTTTTTTCCTTTGGATGCACCTTTTGTTGAAAAGGCTACCTTTGAACCTTTGTCAACAATCAGTTGGATATATTTGTGTGGGTCTATTTCTGGGTTTTCTGTTTTGTTCCATTGATGTATGTCTCTCTGACAGCACCAGACAGTCTGGATGTAGGTAGCTATATGATAAGTCTTAAACTCTGTTGGACAGATTTCTTCCATATTATTCTCTCTTCTCAAAATTGTTTTAGTAATTCTAGTCCCTTTACCTTTACATATACGTTTTATAATAACCTCATCTACATTTACAAAAATCTTGCTGAGATTTTGATAGGAATTGCCTTAAACCTGTATATTAATTTGGGGAAAATAGACATTTTTACTATTTTGAGTTTTCCAGTCCATGACTGTTTGTTTAGATATTTTTTGAGTTCTTTCATCAGCATTTACTAGTTTTTAGCACATAAGTCTGTTCATGTTTAGTTAGACTTACACCTAGCTTATTGTTATTATTTTTTGGTAATTGTTAGTGGTATTTCTAATTTTGTTGTCTACATGTCCATTGCTAGTATTATATAGACGTCTTATTGATTTTTGTATATTTGTCTTGTATCCTGTGATCTTACCAAACCGACTTATTTGTTCTAGGAGGTGTTTTTGTTTTTGTTTTGTTTTGTCTTTTTTGTAGGTCCCTTGGAATTTTCTATATAGACAAACATGTCATCTGCAAATAGGGACAGTTTTACTTCTTCGTTTCCAATCTGTATGTCTTTTATTTCCCTAATGTAATGACTAGAACTTCACTATTGTGAAGAGGAGCAGTGAGAGTGGGCATCCTTACATTTTGCCCAAATTTAGGAGAAAAGCATTTTAGTCTTGCAGCATTAAGTATAATGCTCTTTGTAGATGCTGTTTATCAAGTTGAGGATGTTACTGTCTATTCCTATTTTTCTGAGAGATTTTACTATTAATGGGTATTAAATTTCATCACATGTTTGTACTCTTCTTTTTTTCAGTTTAGATATAATTGAATTATATCTCAAATACTTTTTCTTCGCTGAATTATATGATATTGTGTTTTTTCTTCTTTAGCCTGTTTATATGGTAGATTACACTGATTAGTTTTCAAATACTGAATCGGCTTTGCGTTCCCCTACAACCCCTACTTGGTCTTGGTGTTAAATTCTTTTTATATTTTATTACATTCTATTTGCTAATATTATGTTAAGGGGTTTTCCATCTATATCCATGAAGGATGTTGGTCTGCAGTTTCCTTTTTTTTTTTTTTGTATTGGTATAAAGGTAATACTAACTTCCTAAAATGAATTGGGAAGTATCATTTTCTCTTCTGCTTTCTGGAAGTGATCATGAAGAATTGGTATTAATTCTTCTTTTAACATTTGGTAGGATTCTCCAGTGAAACCATCTAGGCCTGGAGATTTCTTTTTTGTGAGTATCTGAATTAGGAATTCAATTCCTTAACAGTTCTAGGGCTAGTCAAATGATCTCTTTTATATTGGGTATGTTGTGATAATTTGTGCTTTTAAAGAAATTGGTCTATTTCATCTAGGTTGCCAATATATGTGCATAGAATTGTTTGTAGTATTTCCTTAGACATACTTTTTGAAGTCTGCAAGGTCTGTAGTGATATCCCCTGTTCCATTCCTCATATTGGTAATTTGTATCTTCACTTTTTAAAATTTGTCAGTCTTGTTAGAGGTTTATTAATTTTATTAATCTTTTCACAGAACCAACTTTTTGTTTCATTAATTTTCTCTACTGTTTTCCTATTTTCAATTTCATTGATTTCTGCTGTTTATCATTTCCTTCTTCTGCTTGCATTCAGCTTATTTTGCTCCTCTTTTTCTAGGTTCTTGAGGTGGAAGTTTAGATTATTTTCTAGTCTATGTACTTAGTATATAAATTTAGCTTTAGTACTGCTTTAATGATGCCCCACAAACTGTAATATGCTAAATTTTCATTTTCATTCATTTCAATGTATTTTTTCAGTTCCCTTAAAACTTCCTTTTTACTTCTGGATTATTTATAAATGTGTTCATTAGTTTCCAGTCATCTTTCTGTTATTGATTTCTAATTTGATTTCATTGTGGTCAGGGAGCACACTTTGTATGATTTTAATTATTTTAAATTTGTTAAATGTTGTTTTATGGCTGGGTATATGGTCTATCTCGGGCCATAATTACTGGAAAATAATGTGTATTCTCCTTTTATTGGGTGGAGTGTTCTGTAAATACTGATTAGATACTGTTGGTCGATGGTGTTATTGAGGTCTTCTATATCCTTGCTAATTTTATTTCTAGTTGTTCTTTTAATTGTTCAGAGAGGATTGTTGAGCTATCTAACTATTATTGTGTATCTGTCTATTTCTTCTTTTAGTTTTACTAGTTTCACTTCACATATTTTGTAGTTCTCTTGTTTGATGCATATACATTTAGGGTTGCTGTGTTTTTTTGGAGTGTTGACACCTTTATCATTAAATCTTTCTCTCTACCTTGGTAATTTTCTTTGCTTTGAAGTCTACTTTATTTGATATTTATATAGCCACTTGTGCTTTCTTTTGATTAGTGTTTTCATGGCTTTTTCCATTCTTTTACTTTCAAACTGCCTATATAATTATATTTAAAGTGAATTTCTGGAGAAATTCCCAGCAATTTACAGACATTCACAGCATATAGTTGGGTCATATTTTTAAATCCACTCTGTCAATTTATGTCTTTTAATTGGTATATTTAGGCTATTTACATTTAATATAATTATTGGTGTTAGGGTTCAAATCTGCTATTTTAATTTTTGTTTTATATTTGCTCTTTTTTTTGGTTTCTCTCTTTTATTTTTCATGCCTTTATGTGGTCACTTGAAGATTTTTTAGAATTCCATTTTGATTTATCTATAGTGTTTTTTTTTTAAAGATGGCCTTGGTATATTAAATATTTATTTATTTGGCTGTGCTGGGTCTTAGTTGCGGCATGCAGGATCTCTTTGTTGTGGCACATGGGATCTTTTAGTTGAGGCAGGCAGGATCTAGTTCCCTGACCAGGGATCGGACCCATGCCCCCTGCATTGGGAGCACAGAGTGTTACCCACTGGACCATCAGGGAAGTCCCTATAGTGTTTTTTTTGAATTGAAGTATAGCTGATATACTATGTAAGTTACAGGTGTACAATAAGTATAAGCATTCACTATAGTATTATAGTGAAAGGTTATACTCCATTTATACTTATCATAGATATTGGCTATATTCCATGTGTTGTACAATATATCCTTGTAGCTTATTTTATACATAATAGTTTGTACCTCTTAATCTCCTACCCCTTTATTGCCCCTCCTCCTTTCCCTCTCTCCAGTGGTAACCAGTAATTTTTTTCTCTATATCTGAGTCTGTTTCTTTTTTTGTTGTTATATTTACTAGTTTGTTGTATTTTTTAGATTACACATATAAGGGATATCATACAGTATTGTCTTTCTCTATCTGACTTATTTCACTTAGCATAATACCCTCCAAATCCATCCATGTTGTTGCAAATGGCAAAATTTCATTCTGTTTTTGGCTGAGTAGTTTTCCATTGTATATGTGTCATCATAATAATGATATTAGAACATTCTCTAACATGATATACAAAAATAAATTCAGAATGGATTAAAGACATAAATGTAAGACCAGAAACCATAAAACTCCTAGAAGAAAACATAGGCAGAACACTCTTTGACATAAATCATAGCAATATTTTTTTTCAGGTCTGTCTCCTAAAGCAAAGGAAATAAAAGCAAAAATAAACAAATAGGACCTAATTAAACTGAAAAGCTTTTGCACAACAAAGGAAACCATTGACAAAACAAAAGGCAACCTACAGAATGGGAGACAATATTTGTAAATGATATGACCAATAAGGGGTTAATAACCAAAATATATAAACATTTATAGTGTTTTTGAGTGTATCTCTTTATATAGCTCTTTTAGTGGTTGCTCTAGATATAACATTATACACACAAAACTTATCAGAATCTACTGGTGTCATCATTTTGCCAGTTTATGTGCAGTATAGAAACCTCACTTCCCTTTACATTTTTATCCTCCCTTGTTTATAATACGTAAAAATAATTGTAGATGAACTTATTATCATATAACACTTTATAATAAAATTACCTTAGATTATTCTTTTATATACATTTAGAACCACATTAGACAGTTACAATTTTTGTTTCAACCATCAACATAATTTAGAACTTTAGAAGAGAGGGAAAGTCTGTTGTATTTACCCATATTTCTGCGTACCAAGTTCTTTATTTATTCCTGATTGTTTTAGTTCCCACCTGCTGTTGTAATAAATCACCACAAATATTTTGGAATAAACAACACAAATTTATTTTCTTTTAGTTCTAGAGGTCTGAAGTTTGAAATAAATTTCACTCGGTTAAAAGCTGAGGCATCAGTAAGGCTGCATTTTTTTCCTGAAGGTTCTTGAGGAGAATCTGTTTCCTTCACTTTTCCCGCTTTTGGTGGCCACCTGCATTTCTTGGCTTGTTTTGTCTTTCTACTCTGGCAAGGTGCAACTCTAAAATTTTGTTGTTTTCCCCAACCCAAGTTAGGATCTGTGCTGCTGGCTAATAAATTCCCAGGTAGATATCCATGAATCTTGCTCTATTTTCACTTTCCCTGGAACTCAGTCCCTCCAGTTATGATCAATGACACTGCCATCACTTTCTCCTGAGACATAGTTTATCTCTATGTGTTCTAGTTCCTAAGACAAGATTTCTGGGTTTTGGTTTTTGGTTTTTAGTCCTGCTTCCTTGTTTTTCTAGGCTAATATATGTGGATGCGTCTCCCTGATGATACCTATCTGTTGCCTGGACTCCTGGTTATATCTAGCCCTGATGTCATATCTGTGCACTATATCGACCTTCTGGGACCCTTGCTTTTCCCTTGAAATACTGTAGCCTTTAATGTATCTTGAACATGACTCAGCTTCCTATGCCCTTTAAACATACCCTTACTGTCACTGCCCAGGTACCAT
Organism: Pseudorca crassidens; assembly: GCF_039906515.1. Taxonomy (NCBI): domain Eukaryota; kingdom Metazoa; phylum Chordata; class Mammalia; order Artiodactyla; family Delphinidae; genus Pseudorca; species Pseudorca crassidens. Next base: position 48,410,530 of record NC_090309.1, read on the forward strand.
TTTGCTCTCATAGTTGAATTTCATTTAACATAGAATTTTAAATTTCAATGAAAATGGAAGATAATCTTGCAAAGAAAACTAACCTAAGGATAGCTAATTCAGCTCCATCAATTTTTTATACACCAAGTTCTCCCTTTTTAAATTTATAGTGACCTATGACACATTCTTGTGGTATAGTGGCTCTGGTATCCTGTGCAATTCTGTGCCTGCGTTCAGCTCGTAAATTATTTCATGCTTTGGTTTTAGCGTTTAGAGTTTCACATTTGAGTTTAGGGTTTCAGATTATAATTTTTACTGCCGATAGTCATTGTGCCATTTACTCAGGAGACCATAGAATACGAGGCAAAATAAAGCTCCAACTCCGGAGTCAGACTTCCTGGGATGAAGCTTTCTTCCGTCAGTTACTAACAGTGTGAACTTGGGCAGTGATTTCATCTCTCTAAGCACATTTATTATTATAAACTGAGAATAACAATAATAATGGTATTTGTATATTAGATTTTTAATGAAGATTAAATCAAATACTGTATATAAAGGTAAGTACCACAGTTACTTCATGTAATAACTTCTCAATAGATGCTATTTTTTTTTATTACTTATTTGTGGCAAAACTGCAAACTCAGAATTTTAGCTAAGCTTAACATACCAGTTAATTTTACCAATGATTAAGGTTTGATTAGTTTTACGTTTCGCAAATAACCAAAGAGGTCTATTTATTAACTGTCCACCACACATCTGAAGGATAGTCCTCCATCAACAATGAATCTACTTTTTGGTTACAAATTGCACATGAACCTTCACTTCCAAAACCAGGCATAGATGTGGTTCTCAGAGTGCATCGCCAGAGAAGGTAATAGAAATGCAAGTTCTTGGGCCCCCCTCCTGACTACTGAATCAGAGGCTTGGGGAGTGAGGTTCAGTAAGCTGTGCTTTCACAAGCCCTGCAGGGGATTCTGATATACAGTCAAGTTTGAGAACCACTGTTAGATGTGGATTTGAACTGCTTCATGCAGTTCCTGTCTCACTGCTCTTGCTGTGGTGTTCACAGTTCTTCCTGCTGACATGCTCATCATATAACATTAGCTGATTAGGAAACTAAAAGGCCCAGCATAGAATTAAATGCTTACGTTAGATTTAGGGGGAAAACCATTTTTTATCTAAAGGCAGGGGATAGCTAATGCCTGAACCAAGCAGTCACATCTCCTGTGAATAATCACTGGAAATGCCTATTTCATTTGATTATCTGCTTTTCTGTTCAATAGCAACAACCAAGGCCTGAGAATCTTTATTTTCCTTCCGGGGAGATAATCCCTGAGAAACTGGGATTTGTTAGTGTCAATGACTGCCTTGTGCATTGTTATTTTAAGGGGCCTCTTAATTTAATCTTAGTATAATCTTTTTTTTTGGTTAGTGTTTCAGTGCTTATATCAACACATGAATAAGCTTAGAGTGACTGCTTAAAAGCATTTTCGGTAGAGCCTGGGCAGTTGTAAATATAATGTCATTTATTATGAACAGATAATTTCTGGATAAACAGTAATTCAGTTGCTAAAGGCTATCATTGTCGTGTTTTCACATTCTCTAAGCATGCAAAGTGAAGCATAAATATTACATAGAATTGAGGATGGTGATATTGGATCTTATGTAAATTGAGTATATGAATGCTCAATAGCATGTTCTTTCCATTTACTTTTATGGGAATCCTAATATATTGGAAAACCCAAGGAGAGAACTAGCCTTAGAGCAGACAGGCCTGCACAACACCAGGTCTGCCACCTCCTTGAGGAGTTTGGGTAACCTTTTTAATATCCCAAAACTCGTGATTCCTCTTATTTAAAATGAAGACAAGAAGGCCAATTTCAGAGGGTATTAAGGATTAAATAAAATAATACAGATAAAAGTCTGGCATAGGGTAAAATCTCAAGAAATACTGTCATTATTTCTGAGGCATTTTATACATTAGGTAGTTTTGATTTGCATTTAGTAATCTTTGTAATTGATAAGACAGTTTATATACCTCTTCATTTTTGGATCCATGTTTGAGTTTTCAGTTTTCCTCTGAGTTATGTAGGATAGATCTCTTTATTAGTTTTTATCTTTAATGGAAGTGTTTAATGACACTGATTGCCAGCTTTGACACAGATTCATAAAACTTTAGAATCAGATCTAGGAGTGATTGATCTTGGAGGCCGTCTAGTTCAAGCTCCACCTTTAATAAATAAAGAATCTGAGGCCCTGACAGAGGAAATGACATACCCAAGGCCTCAGAGCTAGTCGTAAGCACAATGCTATCTGTTCCCTATTAGCTGGTAACCTGTTATGTGGCAGGGAGAAGCAGATCTTCTCAAATGTCCAAAGAACCTTAGCTTGTCCCATGAGGCCCTACCTGATGTGGCCTCCTCTTATCTCCAGCTTCATCTTCACTATTTCCTGCCTCACACATCATGATTCTGCAATATATATAATACTGAGGGTTTTCTTTATTCCAGTTCTGCTGACGTTATCTTCTTTTCCTGAAAGACTCTTTCCACCCTTCCCTATTTCCAACTCATTATTTCTAACTGTGAATCACAGAATAGGAGTCTTTGAAGCTCCCACAGTCCCGTCCCCATATCCCACCCCCTCATACAGCAAGACCTCCCAGGCTGTGAGGTACCACACTGTGTTATAATGATATACTGATATGTCTGGTTAGTTTATTACAAAACTCTCAAGTGCTGGGAACATGTCAGTTTTTTCTCTGTTTTCAGTAACTACTCTAGCGTCTGGCAAATTTTTAGAATTTACTTTTATTATTTTTTTCACATCTTTATTGGAGTATAGTTGCTTTACAACGTTGTGTTAGTTTCTGCTGTATAACAAACTGAATCAACTATATGTATACATATATACCCATATCCCCTCCCTCTTGTGTCTCCCTCCCACCCTCCCTATCCCACCCCTCTAGGTGGTCACAAAGCACTGAGTTGATCTCCCTGTGCCATGCAGCTGCTTCCCACTAGCTATCTATTTTACATTTCGTAGTGTGTATATGTCAATGCTACTCTCTCACTTTGACCCAGCTTACCCTTCCGACTTCTGGTGTCCTGAAGTCCACTCTCTATGTCTGCATCTTTATTCCTGTCCTATCCCTAGGTTCATCAGAACTATTTTTTTTAGATTCCATATATATGTGTTAGCATTCGGTATTTGTTTTTATTTTTCTGACTTACTTCACTCTGTATGACAGACTCTAGGTCCATCCACCTCACTACAAATAGCTCAATTTCGTTTCTTTTTATGGCTGAGTAATATTCCATTGTATATATGTGCCACATCTTCTTTATCCATTCATCTGTCGCTGGACACTTAGGTTGCTTCCATGTCCTAGCTGTTGAAAATAGTGCTGCAATGAACATTGTGGTATATGCCTCCTTTTGAATTATGGTTTTCTCAGGGTATATGCCCAGTAGTGGGATTTCTGGGTCATATGGTAGTTCTATTTCTGGTCTCTTAAGGAACCTCCATACTGTTCTCCATAGTGGCTATATCAGTTTACATTCCCACCAAACAGTGCAAGAGGGTTACCTTTTCTCTACACCCTCTCCAGCATTTATTGTTTGTAGACTCTTTGATGATGGCCATTCTGACTGGTGTGAGGTGATACCTCACTGTAGTTTTGATTTGCATTTCTCTAATGATTAGTGATGTTGAGCATCCTTTCATGTGTTTGTTGGCAACATGTGTATCTTCTTTGGAGAAATGTTGATTTAGGTCTTCTGCCCACTTTTGGATTGGGTTATTTGCTTTTTTTATATTGAGCTGCATGAGCTGCTTGTATATTTTGGAGATTAATCCTTTGTCAGTTGCTTCATTTGCAAATATTTTCTCCCATTCTGAGGGTTGTCTTTTTGTCTTGTTTATGGTTTCCTTTGCCGTGCAAAAGCTTTTAAGTTTCATTAGGTCCCATGTGTTTATTTTTATTTCCATTTCTCTAGGAGGTGGGTCAAAAAGGATCTTGCTGTGATTTATGTCATAGAGTGTTCTGCCTATGTTTTCCTCTAAGAGTTTGATGGTGTCTGGCCTTACATTTACGTGTTTAATCCATTTTCAGTTTATTTTTGCATGTGGTGTTAGGGAGTGTTCTAATTTCATTCTTTTACATGTAGCTGTTCAGTTTTCCCAGCACCACTTATTGAACAGGCTATCTTTTCTCCACTGTATATTCTTGCCTCCTTTATCAAAGATAAGGTGACCATATGTGTGTGCGTTTACCTCTGGGCTTTCTATCCTGTTCCATTGATCTGTATTTTTGTTTTTCTGGCAGTACCATACTGTCTTGATTACTGTAGCTTTGTAGTATAGTCTGAAGTCAGGGAGCGTGATTCCTCCAGCTCTGTTTTTCTTTCTCAAGATTGCTTTGGCTATTCGGGGTCTTTTGTGTTTCTATACAAATTGTGAAATTTTTTGTCCAAGTTCTGTGAAAAATGCCATTGGTAGTTTGATAGGGATTGCATTGAATCTGTAGAATGCTTTGGGTAGTATAGTCATTTTCACAATGTTGATTCTTCCAATGCAAGAACATGGTATATCTCTCCATCTGTTTGTATCGTCTTTAATTTCTTTCATCAGGGTCTTATAGTCTTCTGCATACAGGTCTTTTGTCTAAGGCTTAGGTAGGTTTATTCCTAGGTGTTTTATTATTTTTGTTGCAATGGTAAATGGGAGTGTTTCCTAAATTTCTCTTTCAGAGTTTTCATCATTAATGTATAGGAATGCAAGCGATTTCTGTGCATTAATTTTGTATCCTGCTCCTTTACCAAATTCATTGATTAGCTCTAGTAGTTTTTTGGTGGCAACTTTAGGATTCTCTATTTGTAATATCATGTCATCTGCAAACAGTGACCGTTTTACTTCTTCTTTTCTGATTTTGATTCCTTTTATTTCTTTTTCTTCTCTGATTGCTGTGGCTAAAACTTCCAAAACTATGTTGAAAAATACTGGTGACAGTGGGCAACCTTATTTTGTTCCTGATCTTAGTGGAAATGTTTTCAGTTTTTCGCCATTGAGAATGATGTTGGCTATGGGTTTGTCATATATGGCCTTTATTATGTTGAGGAAAGTTCCTTCTATGCGTAGTTTCTGGAGGGTTTTCGTCATAAATGAGTGTTGAATTTTGTCAAAAGCTTTTTCTGTGTCTATTGAGACGGTCATATGGTTTCTGTCCTTCAGTTTGTTAATATGGTGTATCACATTGATTGATTTGCATACATTGAAGAATCTTTGCATTCCTGGGATAAACCCCACTTGGTCATGGTGTATGATCCTTTTAATGTGCTTTTGGATTCTGTTTGCTAGTATTTTGTTGAGGATTTTTGCATCTATGTTCATCAGTGATATTGGCCTATAGTTTTCTTTTTTTGTGGCATCTTTTTCTGGTTTTGCTATCAGGGTGAGGGTGGCCTCATAGAATGAATTTGGGAATGTTACTCCCTCTGCAGTATTTTGGAAGATTTTGAGAAGGATAGGTGTTAGCTCTTCTCTAAATGTATGATAGAATTTGCCTGTGAAACCATCTGGTCCTGGGCTTTTGTTTGTTGGAAGATTTTAAATCACAGTCTCAATTTCAGTGCTTGTGATTGGTCTGTTTATATTTTCTCTTTCTTCCTGGTTCAGTCTCGGCAGGTTGTCCTTTTCTAAGAATTTGTCCATTTTTTCCAAGTTTTCCATTTTATTGGCATAGAGTTGCTTGTAGTAATCTCCCATGGTGCTTTCTGTATCTACACTGTCAGTTGTTACTTGTCCTTTTTCGTTTCTAATTCTGTTGATTTCAGTCTTCTCCCTTTTTTTTCTTGATGAGTCTGAATAATCAGTTACCAGTTTTGTGTATCTTCTCAAAGAACCAGCTTTTAGTTTTATTGATCTTTTCTTTTGTTTCCTTCATTTCTTTTTCATGTCTTTCTTTTATTGTTTGTTTTTTCTAAACATCTTTATTGGAGTATAATTGCTTTACAGTGGTGTGTTAGTTACTTCTTATAACAAAGTGACTCAGCTATATTTCATTTATTTCTGATCTGATCTTTATGATTTCTTTCCTTCTTCTAATTTTAGTTTCTTTGTTCTTTCTCTAATGGCTTTAGGTGTAAGCTCAGGTTGCTTATTTGAGATTTTTGTTGTTTCTTGAGGTAGGATTGTATTGCTGTAAAATTCCCTCTTAGAACTGCTTTTGCTTTTGGTTCATCGTGTTTTCATTGTCATTTGTTTCTAGGTATTTTTTTGATTTCCTCTTTGATTTTTTCAGTAATCTCTTCGTTATTTAGTAGCATATTGTTTACCCTCCATGTGTTTGTAGTTTTTTATATTTTATTCCTGTAATTGATATCTAGTCTCATAGTGTTGTGGTCTGAAAAGATACTTCATACAATTTCAATTTTCTTAAATTTACAGAGGTTTGATTTATGATCCAAGATATGATCTGTCCTGGAGAATGTTTCATGAGCTCTTAAGAAGAAAGTGTAGTCTGTTGTTTTGGGACGGAATGTCCTATAAATATCAATTACGTTCTTCTTGTAATGTACCATTTAAAGCTTCTGTTTCCTTATTTATTTTTATTTTGGATGATCTGTTCATTGGTGAAAGTGGGGTGTTAAAGTCCCCTACTATTTTCATGTTACTGTCGATTTCCCCTTTTATGGCTGTTAGCAGTTGCCTTATGTATTTAGGCGCTCCTATGTTGGGTGCATAAATATTTGCAATTGTTATATCTTCCTCTTGCATTGATCCCTTGATCACTATGTAGTGTCCTTCTTTGTCTCTTGTAATAGTCTCTATTTTAAAGTCCATTTTGTCTGATATGAGAATTGCTACTCTAGCTTTCTTTTGATTTCCATTTGCATGGAATATATTTTTCCATCCCCTCACTTTCAGTCTGTATGTGTCCCTATGTCTGAAGTGGGTCTCTTTTAGACAGTGTATACACAGGTCTTGTTTTTGTATCCATTCAACCAATCTATGTCCTTTGGTTGGAACATTTAATCCATTTATATTTCAGGTAATTATCGATATATATGTTCCTATTACCATTTTCTTAATTGGTTTAGGTTTGTTTTTGTAGGTCTTTTCCTTCTCTTGTGTTTCCTGCCTAGAGAAGATCCTTTAGCATTTGTTGTAAAGCTGGTTTGGTGGTGCTGAATTCTCTTAGCTTTTGCTTGTCTGTAAAGGTTTTGTTTTTTTCTTCGAATCTGAATGAGGTCCTTGCTGGGTAGAGTAATCTTGGTTGTAGGTTTTTCCCTTTCATCTGTTTAAATATGTCCTGTGACTCCCTTCTGGCTTGCAGAGTTTGTACTGAAAGATCAGCTCTTAACCTTATGGGGATTCCCTGGTATGTTATTTGTTGCTTTTCCCTCACTGCTTTTAATATTTTTTCCTTGTATTTAATTTTTGATAATTTGATTAATATTTCTCTTGGTGTGTCCTTGGAGTTACCCTGCATGGGCCTCTCTGCACTTCCTTGACTTGATTGACTATTTCCTTTCCCATGTTATGGAAGTTTTCAACTGTAATCTCTACAAATATTTTCTCAGACCCTTTCTCTTTCTCTTCTTCTTTTGGGACCCCTGTAATTTGAATGTTGGTGTGTTTAATGTTGTCCCAGAAGTCTCTGAGACTGTCCTCAATTCTTTTATTTCTTTCTTCTTTATTCTCCTCTGTGGTAATTATTTCCACTATTTTATCTTCTAGGTCACTTATCCGTTCTTCTGCCTCAGTTATTCTGCTTTTGATTCCTTCTAGAGAATTTTTAATTTCATTTTTTGTGTTGTTCATCATTGTGTGTTTTCTCTTTAGTTCTTCTCTGTCTTTGTTAAACGTTTCTTGTATTATCTCTCTTCTATTTTCAAGATTTTGGATCATCTTTACTATCATTACTCTGAATTCCTTTTCAGGTAGACTGCCTATAGCCTCTTCATTTGTTTCATCTGGTGGGTTTTTACCTTGCTCCATCATCTGCTGCATATTTCTCTGTCTTCTCATTTTTTTTAACTTAGTGTGTTTTGGGTCTCCTTTTTGCAGGTTGCATGTTTGTAGTTCCTGTTGTTTTTGGTTTCTGCACCTAGTGGCTGAGGTTAGTTCATTTGCTTCTTCAGGCTTCGTGCTGAGGGGACTGGTCCCTGTGTTCTGGCGGGTGGGGCTGAATCTTGTCTTTTTGGTGGGCAGGGCTGCATCTGGTCGTGTGTTTTGGAGTGTCTGGGAACTTAATATGGTTTTAGGCATCCTCTCTGCTAATGGGTGGGGTTGTGTTCCTGTCTGCTAGTTGTCTGGCATGGGGCGTCCAGCACTGGAGCCTGCTGGTTGTTAGGTGGAGCTGGGTCTTAGCGTTGAGACAGAGATCTTTGGGAGAGCTCCTGCCAGTTGATATTATGTAGGGCTGGGAGGTCTCTGGTGGTCCAGTGTCCTGAACTTGGTTCTCCCACCTCAGAGGCTCAGGCCTGATGGCAGGCCAGAGCACCAAGACCCTGTCAGGAACATGGCTCAGAAGAAAACGGAAGAAAGAAAGAAAGAAAAAATAAATAAATGTAAATTAAACAATAATAAATAACATTTTTTAACAAATTAAAAAATTATTTTAAGAAAACAAATAAAGTGAGCAACCAAACCAATAAACAAATACACCAATGAAAACAAGTGCTAAAAACCAAACAAAGATAAACATAAAAATCAGAGACAAATCAGTCACACACAGCAAATCCCAAATCTACAGTTGCTCCCAAAGTCCAGCACCTCAATTTTGGGACAGTTTGTTTTCTATTCAGGTATTCCACAGATGCAGGGTACATCAAGTTTATTTTGGAGATTTTATCTGCTGCTTCTAAGCTGCACGGAGAAATTTCCCTTTGTCCTCCTTGTTTGCACAGCTCCTGGGGCTCAACTTTGGTTTGGGACCCACCTCTATGTGTAGGTCACCCTCAGGGGAAGGAATCTCCTCTTCTCATACACCCCGAAACAATGGTCTCTTGCCTCTTAGGCACGTCCAGACTCATTCCCGGACTCCCTCCCAGCTAGCTGTGGCTCACTAGTCCCCTTCAGGCTGTGGTCACGCAGCCAACCCCAGTCCTATCCCTGGGATCTGACCTCCAAAGCCCAGGTTTCAGCTCACAGCCCCCACCCGCCCCGGATGGTGAGCAGACAAACCTCTCAGGCCGGTGAGTGCTGGTCAGCACCGATCCTCTGTGTGGGAATCTCTCCGCTTTCCCCTGTACACCCCTGTTGCCACACTCTCCTCTGGGGCTCCAAAGCTTCCCCCCTGCCCATGCCCCATCTCTGCTAGTGAATGGGCTTCCTAGTGTGTGAAAACTTTTCCTTCTTCACAGCTCCCTCCCAGAGGTGCAGGTCCCATCCCTTTTCTTTTGTCTCTGTTTTTTCTTTAGCCCTACCCATGTATGTGGGGAGTTCCTTGCCTTTTGGGGAGTCTGAGGTCTTCTGCCAGCGTTCAGTAGGTCTTCTGTAGAAGTTGTTCCACATGTAGATGTATTTTTGATGTATTTGTGGGGAGGAAGGTGATCTCCACGTCTTACACCATCATGAAGGTCCCCCATCTCCCTTTATTTATAGTGTCTTCTGTCTCATGGAAAATTTAAAATTTCATCTTACAGAATTCTTCAAACTTTCACTAAAATTCATCAGAATGTCTTTTGTCATTTTATGTCTTGTTTAAAAAGATCTTCCCTATCTTAACTTCATATCCATTGACTCTTAGATTTTTAAATATAACTATACATTTCTGCTGTTTTTATTGAGATTTTTCATTTATCTTGATTTTTTTGTGTGTGAAAACTTTTACCTATATAATGAATTGTCTATTCCAATAATTCATCTTTTTTGAATAGTTTATGTTTTAGCCATTAATTTAAGTAACACCCATGTCATACTCTAGATTCACATATATTCCTTGTTGTATTTGGGGTTCTTTTTTTTCCTTTTTAGTTTTACATTTTCAGTTACTGTAGCTTACGATATGTTTGAATATTGGGTAGCTATTTGCCCTTTATTTTTCTTATCCAAAATTGTCTTGCATATTATTGTGCATTTAGTTTTCTCTATGAAGTTGAGAATCAGTTGATCAGGTTTGGTGAAAAGTCCAGTTGCAGACTCTATGTGGACTGCTTTGAAGTTAACATATTGTTTGGGGACTGTTGACATATTTATTTTAATGAGCATGTTATATCACTCTATTTATTCAAGTGTTTTTTAACATCTAGAAAATATATTTTAGAGGTTTTTTTTTTTGTTTCTTTTTTTTTGTTGTTTTTTTTTTGTGGTACGTGGGCCTCTCACTGTTGTGGCCTCTCCCATTGCGGAGCACAGGCTCCGGACGCGCAGGCTCAGCAGCCATGGCTCACAGGCCTGGCCGCTCCGCGGCATGTGGGATCTTCCCGGACCGGGGCACAAACCCGTGTCCACTGCATCGGCAGGCGGACTCAACCACTGTGCCACCAGGGAAGCCCCTATTTTGTTTTTTAAATGAAGATCCTGCATGTATTTGTATAGTCTTATTCCTATCTAAGTATTTCCTAGTAGTTACTGTGGTAAACGGCATTTTTTTCTGTTACATTTTCTAATTGGTTATAGGTAAAATAGAGAAAAACTATGGATTTTTTTAAAATCTCTTTATTGGAGTATAATTGCTTTACAGTGGTGTGTTAGTTTCTGCTTTATAACAAAGTGAATCAGTTATACATATATATATGTTCCCATATCTCTTCCCTCTTGCGTCTCCCTCCCTCTCCCCCTCCCTATCCCACCACACCAGGAGGTCACAAAGCACAGAGCTGATCTCCCTGTGCTGTGCGGCTGCTTCCCACTAGCTATCTACCTTACGTTTGGTAGTGTATATATGTCCATGCCTCTCTCTAACTTTGTCACAGCTTACCCTTCCCCCTCCCCAAATCCTCAAGTTTGGTAGTGTATATATGTCCATGCCTCTCTCTAACTTTGTCACAGCTTACCCTTCCCCCTCCCCAAATCCTCAAGTCCATTCTCTAGTAGGTCGGTGTCTTTATTCCTGTCTTGACCCTAGGTTCTTCATGACATTTTTTTTTCTTAAATTCCATATATGTGTGTTAGCATACGGTATTTGTCTTTCTCTTTCTGACTTACTTCACACTGTATGACAGACTCTAGGTCTATCCACCTCATTACAAATAGCTCAACTTCATTTCCTTTTATGGCTGAGTAATATTCCATTGTATATATGTGCCACATCTTCTTTATCCATTCATCCGATGATGGACACTTAGGTTTTTTCTATCTCCGGGCTATTGTAAACAAAGCTGCAATGAACATTTTGGTACATGACTCTTTTTTTTTTTTTGTGGTACACGGGCCTCTCACTGCTGTGGCCTCTCCTGTTGTGGAGCACAGGCTCCGGACGCACAGGCTCAGCGGCCATGGCTCACGGGCCCAGCCGCTCCGCGGCATGTGGGATCTTCCTGGACCGGGGCATGAACCCGTGTCCCCTGCATCGGCAGGCGAACTCTCAACGACTGCGCCACCAGGGAACCCCCATGACTCTTTTTGAATTATGGTTTTCTCAGGGTATATGCCGAGTAGTGGAATTGCTGGTTCATATGGTAGTTCTGTTTGTAGTTTTTAAGGAACCTCCATACTGTTCTCCACAGTGACTGTATCAATTTACATTCCCACCAACAGTGCAAGAGGGTTCCCTTTTCTCCGCACCCTCTCCAGCATTTATTGTTTCTAGATTTTTTGTTGATGGCCATTCTGACTGGTGTGAGATGATATCTCATTGGAGTTTTGATTTATATTTCTCTAATGACTAATGATGTGAGCGTTCTTTCATGTGTTTGCTGGCAGTCTGTATATCTTCTTTGGAGAAATGTCTATTTATGTCTTCTGCCCATTTTTGGATTGGGTTTTTTTTTTTTTTTGTTATTGAGCTGCATGATCTGCTTATATATTCTGGAGATTAATCCTTTGTCAGTTGCTTCATTTGCAAATATTTTCTCCCATTCTGAGGGTTGTATTTTGGTCTTGTTTATGGTTTCCTTTGCTGTGCAAAAGCTTTTAAGTTTCATTAGGTCCCATTTGTTTATTTTTGTTTTTATTTCCCTTTCTCTAGGAGGTGGGTCAAAAAAGATTTTGCTGTAATTTATGTCATAGAGTGTTCTGCCTATGTTTTCCTCTAAGAGTTTGATAGTTTCTGGCCTTACATTTAGATCTTTAATCCATTTTGAGCTTATTTTTATGTATGGTGTTAGGGAGTGTTCTAATCTCATGCTTTTACATGTACCTGTCCAGTTTTCCCAGCACCACTTATGGAAGAGGCTGTCCTTTCTCCACTGTACATTCCTGCCTCCTTTATCAAAGATAAGGTGACCATATGTGCGTGGGGTTATCTCTGGACTTTCTATCCTGTTCCATTGATCTATCTTTCTGTTTTTGTGCCAGTACCATACTGTCTTGATTACTGTAGCTTTGTAGTATAGTCTGAAGTCAGGGAGCCTGATTCCTCCAGCTCCATTTTTCGTTCTCAAGATTGCTTTGGCTATTCACGGTCTTTTGTGTTTCCATACAAATTGTGAAATTTTTTGTTCTAGTTCTGTGAAAAATACCAGTGGTAGTTTGATAGGGATTGCATTGAATCTGTAGATGGCTTTGGGTAGTAGAGTCATTTTCACAATGTTGATTCTTCCAATCCAAGAACATGGTATATCTCTCCATCTATTTGTATCATCTTTAATTTCTTTCATCAGGGTCTTATAATTTTCTGCATACAGGTCTTTTGTCTCCTTAGGTAGGTTTATTCTTAGATCTTTTATTCTTTTTGTTGCAGTGGTAAATGGGAGTGTTTTCTTGATTTCACTTTCAGATTTTTCGTCATTAGTGTATAGGAATGCCAGAGATTTCTGTGCATTAATTGTGCATGCTGCTATTTTACCAAATTCATTGATTAGCTCTAGTAGTTTTCTGGTAGCATCTTTAGGATTCTATATGTATAGTATCATGTCATCTGCAAACAGTGACAGCTTTACTTCTTCTTTTCCAATTTGATTCCTTTTATTTCCTTTTCTTGTCTGATTGCTGTGGCTAAAACTTCCACAACTATGTTGAATAAGAGTGGTGAGAGTGGGCAACCTTGTCTTGTTCCTGATCTTAGTGGAAATGGTTTCAGTTTTTCACCATTGAGGACGATGTTGGCTGTGGGTTTGTCATATATGGCCTTTATTATGTTGAGGAAAATTCCCTCTATGTCTACTTTCTGCTGGGTTTTTATCATAAATGAATGTTGAATTTTGTTGAAAGCTTTCTCTGCATCTATTGAGATGATAATATGCTTTTTCTCCTTCAATTTTTTAATATGGTTTATCACATTGATTGATTTGCATATATTAAAGAATCCTTGCATTCCTGGGATAAACCCCACTTGATCATGGTGTATGATCCTTTTAATGTGCTGTTGTATTCTGTTTGCTAGTATTTTGTTGAGGATTTTTGCATCTATGTTCATCAGTGATATTGGCCTGTAGTTTTCTTTTTTGTGATATCCTTGTCTGGTTTTGGTATCAGGGTGATGGTGGCCTCGTCGAATGAGTTTGGGAGTGTTCCTCCCTTTGCTATATTTTGGAAGAGTTTGAGAAGGATAGGTGTTAGCTCTTCTCTAAATGTTTGATAGAATTCATCTGTGAAGCCATCTGGTCCTGGGCTTTTGTTTGTTGGAAGATTTTTAATCACAGTTTCAATTTCAGTGCTTGTGATTGGTCTGTTCATATTTTCTATTTTTTCTTGATTCAGTCTTGGCAGGCTGTGCATTTCTAAGAATTTGTCCATGTCTTCTAGGTTGTCCATTTTATTGGCATAGAGTTGCTTGTAGTAATCTCCCATGATCTTTTGTATTTCTGCAGTGTCAGTTGTTACTTCTCCTTTTTAATTTCTAATTCTATTGATTTGAGTCTTCTCCCTTTTTTTCTTGATGAGTCTGGCTAATGGTTTATCAATATTGTTCATCTTCTCAAAGAACCAGCTTTTAATTTTATTGATCTTTGCTATCGTTTCCTTCATTTCTTTTTCATTTATTTCTGATCTGATTTTTATGATTTCTATCCTTCTGCTAACTTGGGGTTTTTTTGTTCTTCTTTCTCTAATTGCTTTAGGTGCAAGTTTAGGTTGTTTATTCGAGATGTTTCCTGTTTCTTAAGGTAGGATTGTATTGCTATAAACTTCCCTCTTAGAACTGCTTTTGCTGCATCCCATAGATTTTGGGTCATTGTGTCTCCATTTTCATTTGTTTCTAGGTATTTTTTGATTTCCTCTTTAATTTCTTCAGTGATCACTTACTTATTAAGTAGTGTATTGTTTAGCCTCCATGTGTTTGTATTTTTTTACCAATGTTTTCCTGTCATTGATATCTAGTCTCATAGCGTTGTGTTTGGAAAAGATACTTGATACAATTTCAATTTTCTTAAATTTACCAAGGCTTGATTTGTGACCCAAGATATGATCTATCCTGCAGAATATTCCATGAGCACTTGAGAAAAAAGTGTATTCCGTTGTTTTTGGATGGAATGTCCTATAAATATCAATTAAGTCCATCTTGTTAATGTATCATTTAAAGCTTGTGTTTCCTTATTAATTTTCTGTTTGGATGATCTGTCCATTGGTGAAAGTGGGGTGTTAAAGTCCCCTACTATGGATGTGTTACTGTCGATTTCCCCTTTTATGGCTGTTAGTATTTGCCTTATGTCTTGAGGTGCTCCTGTGTTGGGTGCATAAATATTTACAATTGTTATATCCTCTTCTTGGATTGATCCCTTGCTCATTATGTATTGTCCTTCTTTGTCTCTTGTTATAGTCTTTATTTTAAAGTCTATTTTGTCTGATATGAGAAATGCTACTCTAGTTTTCTTTTGATTTCCATTTGCATGAAATATCTTTTTCCATCCCCTTACTTTCAGTCTATATGTATCTCTAGGTCTTATGTGGGTCTCTTGTAGACAGCAAATATATGGGTCTTGTTTTTATATCCATTCAGCTAATCTGTGTCTTTTGGAGGGAGCATTTAGTCCATTTACATTTAAGGTAATTATCGATATGTATGTTCCTATTCCCATTTTATTAATTGTTTTGGGTTCGTTACTGTAGGTCTTTTCCTTCTTTTGTGTTTCTTGCCTAGAGAAGGTCCTTTAGCAGTTATTGTAAAGCTGGTTTGGTGGTGCTGAATTCTCTCAGCTTTTGTATGTCTGTAAAAGTTGTAATTTCTCCATCAAATCTGAATGAGATCCTTGCTGGGTAGAGTAATCTTGGTTGCATATGTTTCTCCTTCATCACTTTAAATATGTCCTGCCACTCCCTTCTGGCTTGCAGAGTTTCTGCTGAAAGATCAGCTGTTAACCTTATGGGGATTCCCTTGTGTGTTATTTGTTGTTTTTCCCTTGCTGCTTTTAATATATTTTCTTTGTATTTAATTTTTGACAGTTTGATTAATATGTGTCTTGGCGTATTTCTCCTTGGATTTATCCTGTATGGGACTCTCTGTGCTTCCTGGACTTGATTAATTCTTTCCTTTCCTATATTAAGGAAGTTTTCAACTATAATCTCTTCAAATATTTTCTCAATCCCTTTGTTTTTCTCTTCTTCTTCTGGAACCCCTATAATTTGAATGTTGGTGCATTTAATATTGTTTCCGAGGTCTCTGAGACTGTCCTTAGTTCTTTTCATTCTTTTTTGTTTATTCTACTCTGCAGTAGTTATTTCCACTATTTTATCTTCCAGGTCACTTATCTGTTCTTCTGCCTCAGTTATTCTGCTATTGATCCCATCTAGAGTATTTTTAATTTCATTTATTGTGTTGTTCATCGTTGTTTGTTTCATCTTTAGTTCTTCTAGGTCCTTGTTAAATGTTTCTTGCATTTTGTCTATTCTAATTCCAAGATTTTGGATCATCTTTACCATTATTATTCTGAATTCTTTTTCAGGTAGACTACCTATTTCCTCTTCATTTGTTAGGTCTGGTGGGTTTTTATCTTGCTCCTTCATCTGCTGTGTGTTTTTCTGTCTTCTGATTTTGCTTATCTTACTGTGTTTGGGGTCTCCTTTTTGCAGGCTGCAGGTTCGTAGTTCCCGTTGTTTTTGGTGTCTGTTTGCAGTGGCTAAAGTTGGTTCAGTGGGTTGTGTAGGCTTCCTGGTGGAGGGGACTAGTGCCTGTGTTCTGGTGGATGAGGCTGGATCTTGTCTTTCTGGTGGGCAGGTCCACGTCTGGTGGTGTGTTTTGGGGTGTCTGTGGACTTATTATGATTTTAGGCAGCCTCTCTGCTAATGGATGGGGTTGTGTTTCTGTCTTGCTAGTTGTTTGGCATAGGGTGTCCAGCACTGTAGCTTGCTGTTCATTGAGTGAAGCTGGGTGCTGGTGTTGAGATGGAGATCTCTGGGAGATTTTTGCCATTTGATATTATGTGGAGCTTGGAGGTCTCTTGTGGACCAGTGTCCTGAAGTTGGCTCTCCCACCTCAGAGGTACAGCACTGACTCCTGGCTGCAGCACCAAGAGCCTTTCATCCACATGGCTCAGAATAAAAGGGAGTAAAAGTAGAAAGAAAGAATTAGTAGAAAGAAAGAAAGAAAGAGAGAGAGAAAGGAGGGAGGGAGGGAGGAAGGAGGGAAGGGAAGGAAGGAAAAAAGAAAGAAAGAAGATAAAGTACGATAAAATCTAATAAAGTTATTAAAATAAAATAATTATTAAAAAAACAAAAACAGACGGATACAACCCTAGGACAAATGATGGAAGCAAAGCTATACTGACAAAATCTCACACAGAAGCATACACATACACACTCACAAAAAGAGGAAAAGGGGAAAAAATCATAAATCTTGCTGTCAAATCCACCTCAATTTGTTATGATTCGTTGTCTAAAGGAGGGAAGGAAGGAAAGAAAGAAAGAAATCAAGAAGGTAAAGTAAAATAAAGTTATTAAAATAAAAAATAATTATTAAGAAATAAAAAAGCGGATGGATAGAACCCTAGGACAAATGGTGGAAGCAAAGCTCTACAGACAACAGAAGCATACACATACACACTCACAAAAAGAGGAAAAGGGGAAAAAATCATAAATCTTGCTCTCAAAGTCCACCTCCTCAATTTGGGATGATTCGTTGTCTATTCATGTATTCCACAGATGCAGAGTACATCAAGTTGTTTGTGGAGCTTTAATCTGCTGCTTCTGAGGCTGCTGGGAGAGATTTCCCTTTCTCTTCTTTGTTCTCACAGCTCCCAGGGGCTCAGCTTTGGATTTGGCCCCACCTCTGCGTGTAGGTCGCTGGAGGGCGTCTGTTCTTCGCTCAGACAGGACGGGGTTAAAGGAGCAGCTGACTGGGGGGCTCTGGCTCACTCAGGCTGGGGGGAGGGAGGGGCTCGGAGTGCGGGGTGAGCCTGCTGCGGCAGAGGCCAGCGTGACGTTGCACCAGCCTGTGGCGCGCAGTGCATTCTCCCGTGGGAGTTGTCCCTGGATCCCGGGACCGTGGCAGTGGCAGGCCGCACAGGCTCCCCGGAAGGGGGGTGTGGATAGTGACCTGTGCTCGCACACAGGCTTCTTGGTGGCGGCAGCAGCAACCTTAGCATCTCATGCCTGTCTTGGGGTCCGCGCTTTTAGCCGCGGCTTGCGCCTGTCTCTGGAGCTCCTTTAAGCAGCGCTCTTAATCCCCTCTCCTCGCGCACCAGGAAACAAAGAGGGAAGAAAAAGTCTCTTGCCTCTTCGGCAGGTCCAGACTTTTCCCTGGACTCCCTCCCGGCTAGCTGTGGCGCACTAACCCCCTGCAGGCTGTGTTCACGCCACCAACCCCAGTCCTCTCCCGGCACTCCGCACTCCGACCGAAGCCTGAGCCTCAACTCCCAGCCCCGCCCGACCCGGTCGGGGAGCAGACAAGCCTCTCGGGCTGGTGAGTGCTGGTCAGCACCGATCCTCTGTGCGGGAATCTCTGAGCTTTGCCCTCTGCACCCCTGTTGCTGTGCTCTCCTCCGCGGCTCCAAAGCTTTCCCCCTCCGCTACCCACTGTCTCCGCCCGCGAAGGGGCTTCCTACCTAGTGTGTGGAAACTTTTCCTCCTTCACAGCTCCCTCCCACTGGTGCAGATCCCGTCCCTATCCTTTTGTCTCTGTTTATTCTTTTTTCTTTTGCCCTACCCAGGTACGTGGGGGGGGGGGGGGGCGGTTCTTGCCTTTTGGGAAGTCTGAGGTCT
Organism: Pseudorca crassidens; assembly: GCF_039906515.1. NCBI lineage: Eukaryota > Metazoa > Chordata > Mammalia > Artiodactyla > Delphinidae > Pseudorca > Pseudorca crassidens. Next base: position 48,428,752 of record NC_090309.1, read on the forward strand.
TCTGCCAGCGTTCAGTAGGTGTTCTATAGGAGTTGTACCACGTGTAGATGTCAACTATGGATTTTTATATGCTGCTCTTGTATCTGACCATGTTTCTTTTTTTATATCAATTAATTTTTAAGCTGGTTCTCTTGTTGCTAGCTCTTCAACTAGTGTTGCTGCCTAGGTCTTTTCAATGATTTGCCGTGATTTCCATTGAAAGGCAGCAAATGCTTCTGAACTTTACTGTCACTAGAATTGCTTCTCGAGTACTTCATCGTCAACATGCCTGCTGTTAACCCCAAACTCATTGCAAATGTACTTTACCCAGAAGCTAGGTTTGTCAGTATACTAATATGATGAAAATAATTCAGTTCCTAAATTACGTTTTGGAATACTAGGTGCATTTTGCCAAAAGATACTTGAAAGAGCATGTGTTTTCCGTGGCTCTTGACAATTTATATTGGTCAAATATTTCTGTTTAATTTTGGTCTACTTGGGCTCAAAAATAGGGGCCTAGTTTTGGACAACAGGGAAAATACCTTTAAAATAGCTCAAAAGTATTTATATGAAGTTAATTTAGGTTAGTTCCTTTGATGACTCGTCTCTGGGAATAGAGTTGCCTAATAAAATACAGGATGCCCATTTAAAATTTTTTTTTTTTTTTTGTGGTACGCGGGCCTCTCACTGTTGTGGCCTCTCCCGTGTGGAGTACAGACTCCGGACGCACAGGCTCAGCGGCCATGGCTCACGGGCCCAGCTGCTCCGCGGCATGTGGGATCCTCCCGGACCGGGGCACGAACCCGTGTCCCCTGCATCGGCAGGCAGACTCCCAACCACTGAGCCTCCAGGGAAGACCAAGGATGCCCAGTTAAAGTTGAATATCAGATAAACAACAAATAATTTTTTAGTGTATGTCCTATATAATATTTGAGACATATTCATTCCATGCAATATTTGGGACATATTTATAATAAAAAATTATTTGTTGTTTATCTCAATTTAAATTTAACTGGGTGTCTTGTATTTTTCTTTGCTACATCTGGTGACCCTGTCTGGGAAGGCATTGTGAGGAGACATAGATATTGCGGTATGTAGACACCAATAGTAACAATGTGACCGTCTCTCCTGATAAAGGAAGTAGTGGAAAACAGAAGAAAGTCACTTTCAGACAAAAAGACTTAGAAGTCTTATTCACTCACCTTGGTCTGTTCAGGGCTGGGAATGATGAATTTTTCAGCTTCTCTCTTCAGCTTAAGCCCCTCTTAGGAAAGTAGCAAAACAGTCATGTAATGTTACATAGAATTTATTTTAATATTTCTGCCACTTTTTGAGTTACATGTTTGGATTTGTTTCATTACAGTTTTAAAAAGATAATTGAAGTAATGATAAACTAAGAGTCAGGGCCCTGAATTTGAATAGTATCTCAGTGCCTCTGTAACTATGTGACTGTAGCAGGCATTAAATTAGCACTGTTCATATATACACTGGTTCTCTTTGTTCCAAGGATATGGTGGGATCGCACCTCCTAACCCCAAATACTCATGACTTGCTTTGGTTAATAAACTATGATTGGAAACTTTAAAAGCCAAAGTTTTATTTGCTACGTCCCTACCCCAGCCATAGTGATCTTGGAAACATGGTAAGATGGAACCTCGGATTGCTTGAGTCCCTGAGTGACCACGATGAACAAAGGTGACCCTTCAGTCACATGCTGAATATGTAGTATGAATGAGAAATAGTTTAAACCAGCAGTTTTAAGGCTGTTTTGTTACTGCAGCATAACATAACTCACATTGACAGATATGTGTGGTATTAGCTTATTGGTTGGGTGCTGGCTAGTAGAAGACTATTATTAGAGATGAGACAAATGGTGAACTGTCTCCTGTGATAATTTGGAAAGGAGTTAATGTACTTACTTAATTTGTATCTCTAGAAGAAGAGGTAGAAAATAGAATGTTAGTAGTGTGTGTGTTGCTGTTCACTGTGACAAGAAAACTCAAGAAAGGTGAATCTGGATAAGGAGTGGCCAATTTACCAGCAGGAATAAAAGTACTAGAGTCCACAAATTCAAATAATTGTAAAGTTGGAAGAGGCCACATCCAATATCAAAGAGGAAGAAATAAAATTGAGAAAGATTTTGGTTAAAAAAGGCTGATTGAACTCAAATGTATGGTCATTACATGTATTGTTAAATCCTCTGGATGGATAAAGTATCTCCTTCAATGTCCAACTAAAGGTATGGAACCAAGTAAATCTTGCTATTAGACAAAGTCGCTCAGGAATAAAAGACTAATATGATCAGAGCCCTCTGCTAACCTTTGTTGCACTTATATAAAGAAGCGAGAAATAAACATTATTTTTTTCTAAGTCTCAGAGTTCTTGAGCTTCCAAGATTAAGATGTTGACTTTAACTTCTTATCTTTTTCTTCTTCTGTAAAATGGGATTAATTATACTTGCCTTGTGTACTCCACAAGACAATTGTGAGAATCTTGGATTTGTTCATTAGCATACGTTTACTGATTATCTTTCACATGCTAAGCTTGTGCTAAGCTTAGAAAAACCAAACCTGATCTTTTCTTGTAGAGTCAGAAAATTTTAAATACTGTATGATTATTAAGCACAGTGGGCTTTGGTTCACAAAGGAAGCTCAGCTCTCCCAGTATTAGAAAAAAAGCTGTCAAAGAATTCCTAGAGGAGATAAGTGCACTAAATCTTGAAGAATATTTGAGTTATGTCTAAGCAGAGACTATAGTGAGAATGATGGAAGAAAGTTCAAAATCAGGAATCAGTAAGTGCTTGTGGGGTAGTGGTGCTGGGTGTGGTTGGAGGGTAGGGAGAAGACAGATCATTAGTCTCTTGTGTGCTAAGTCAAGAAATTAGACTGTTTCTAAATCAAATCATGAATCAAAGAAGGATTTTAATTATGGAGAGAAACAATAAAAATTGCCTTTTTAGAAATACCACTAAGGCAACAATATATGGTAGCTTGGAGGGGCAGAAAGTACTGGGTAGAAGTTTCCTGAGGTAATACAGGGAAAAAAATGCAATGGCAATGGGAGTAGGGAGAAGGGAAAACATTTGAGAGATATTTAGAAAATATTTTGGAAATATTATGATTTGGGTTCTGATTGCCTCTGAGATCTCTGGTGTAAGTGGCTGTGGATAAGGATAGAATATAAGAAAGGAAAGATTTTTAGGGAAAGACAGTGTGTTCAATGTTGTCCTTGTAGAGTTTGCTATTTGCCTGGGTGTTGTATGGGAAGAAAAGTTCAATAAACAATTGGTTTTATAGGACTTGCTCCTAGACCCAAGGTCTGAGCAAAAGACATGGATATCAGAGTCAATATCATCCAAGAAATAGATGAAGTCTGGGTTTCATTGAGATTATCTAGAGAGAGGGATAAGGGCATAGGGCCAGGGGTAAAGCTATGGGGAATGTAAATATATAATCATGTATGACAGCTCCCTTTCATTGAGTACTTACCATGAACCAGGCACAGTATAAAGAGATTTACATGGATTATTGTTTAACTTCAGTCACATCCTATAAGACAGCTGATGCTTTTAAACTCGTTTTACAGAGGAGAAAACAGAATCTCAGAGAGGTAGCTTGCTCAAGGTCATGGAGCTGGTGAGTGGTAGAGTTGAGACTCAAAATCAAGTGATCTGATGTGAGAATTAGCAGTCTTAATCACTGCTTTTAGGGAGAGAGCCATGAAAACCACCAGGAGGCTGTGACCCAGACTTAGGAAGAAATTTGGATGAGAGGGGTATACCAGAAGCCAAGGGAGAAAAGATTTTCAAAGAAAACTCAGTGAGTGAAAGATTATGTGGTAAAATGTTCTGAATGTTGTGAGGACATCAAGGAAGGTAACATGCCTAACTGTTTTTGATGGTTGAGGCAATATTAGTGACCATGGAAAGAGTGGAAGACAAGAGGTAGTGCCTTGAGTAGAAACTAGAGAGAAGCAGAGATGTTGGGTGTAAGCTGCTTTGTAGAAGACTCGTGGCCAGGGATGACCTGTGATTTCGGGGTGCATGTGAGGGATGTTTTATTTTATTTTGTTTTGATTTGTAATGGGAAAGATCTGATCATGTTTAGAGGCTAATTAAACAGAATCAGTAGGGTAAAGAGGAAAGAGAGAAAGATGATTGAAATTGGGAGAATAGGTCTAGGAAGCAGGTAGAAGTTTAGCTTGGATAGAAGAAAGGGCACTTCTATTGAGGAAAGAGAGAAGGAATTAAGGAAGGTTCATAGTCAGCAAGTTTGTAGGCAAAGGAAAGAAAGTGTATGTCTGTAAGGTATTTCTCCTATAGACATAAAAACACTTTGAGAGAGGCAAGTACTGTGCATATACAAATTAAACTTTTTAAGGATTGATAATATGAACATTTTTCTCAAGTTGCTTAATAGAGTTATAGCAAGCAAGGTTTAAAAATATGTCTCTAAATCTAGAAAGGATGTCCAGATTTGTCTTTTTATTTTTGTTTGGTGGCTAGACAGTTACTTTAATATGAACTTGATTATATTCAAGAGAAATTGCATTGGCTGTTCACGCTACAGGATTAAATTAAATCAACAGAAGTTTTCAAAGAGTAGATCCTGTAAATCCCCTCTGGAAGAGGAAGTGACCCCCATGTCCCTCACTCTGTCTGCCCTGGACCCTTTCATGTTGACTTGATGTCTGACACAGGAAACTCAGTGTCTTAGTTGGCCCGGGCTGCCACAACAAAATATCACAGGATGGATGGCTTAAACAGCAGACATTTATATCTTACTTCTAGGGGCTGGGAAATCCAAGATCAGGATGCTTATATGGTTTGGTTCTGGGAGAGGCCTCTACCTGGCTTGCATATGGCTGCCTTCGTTCTGTGTCCTCTCATGGCAGAGAGAGAGAGAGAGAGAGAGAGAGAAATCAAGTGAGCTCTCTGGTTGATCTCTTGGTGTAATCTCATCATGAGGATGCTGCCCTTATGATCTCATATAAACCTAATTACCTTCCAAAGGCCCCATCTACAACTTACCATTGCATTGGGGTTAGGGTTTCAACATATAAGTTTGGAGGAGACACAAACATCCACTCCATAATACCCTGTGACCCTGGAAGACTTGTTTCCCTTAGAATAACCCCTGTTCCTTTTGCTTTTATTTTATCCGGTTAAATCAAAACCTTGCTGATCATTATTTACTCAAAAGCGTTCAGGTGGTTTTATAGTTTAAAAAAATTACTGTACTTTATTTGCTAAATCGATGTGAAAACTCTTTTGTCTTGTAAAATCACCAAGTCTCTTTTCTCTGACCTAAAAAAGGCATCATAAAATACATACTCGTGCTTAGCAGAACACGACACCTGACATAATAAACATATGCCTTTTTAACTCCTAAGACTTCTGAGTCTACCTCTTACTTTTTAGGCAGGATTTTTGTTGTTGTTGTTGTTGAAATTTTTGCTGTGCCCTCACAGGGATTTTTATTTTATTCAAGCAGTGTTTCCTGAAATCAGAAGCAGGGGCTTTAGTGGATACTGCCTGCCTGTTATTTCTTTAGAAAGCTGTTTTCCAATCTGCTGTCGGCTATCAAAACAGCATTCTAAACAGATGAATTATTGAAATGTTTGAGGGTAACAAGGGAGCTGAGAAAGGTCCCCTACAGAGGCTGGGATGGCATTTGGGAGAGAAGTGCCTTGGGCTACCTAGTAACAAACAAGGTAGCTCCAAATGAGGGATGTTTTCCAAGCTTATTGCTGGCAAATTCATAACATCTGAGTGATCAGTGATGAGTGTGCTCATGCCTTGAGATGACAAGGCATCGAGATGATGACACCAGAAAATCTAATCGTGCTGTTTGATAGAAAAGGCCATGTTGAAAGAGGATTTTGATAGAAAAGGCCATGTTGAAAGAGGATTGCATTTTTCCCCTCCCTCCCTCCCTCCCGCCCTTCCTTCCTTCCTTCCTCCCTCCCTCCCTCCCTCCCTCCCTGTTTCTTCCTCCTTCTTTCTCTCTTTCTTTCTTGGGATTTCTTTAATTGAGCTCTTTCCTGTGCCAGTATGATGATGAGTACTTTACAAATATATCTCATTTAAATCTCCCACAATGCTAGAAGGTAGGTCATATTATATCCATTTTATTTTATTTATTTATTGGAGTAAAATTGCTTTACACTATTTTGTTAGCTTCTGCTCTACAGTGAAGTGAATCGGCTATATGTATACCATGTCCATTTTAGAACTGACAAGATCGAACAGTTAGTGGATGCAAGTTATTTTGGAATGGTTTATGAAGCAAATACCATCTCTCTGTCTCCTCTATGAAATCCCAGTTAATCTAGTATTAATCACTAGTATTTTATAGAAGTGGGTTTTTGGGAGGTGGCTTAAAAAGGAGTTTGAGAATCCTACTGAAATTTGTTATACATTTAATGGACATCTAACTCAAAGTGATGGGATCAGATACTGCTTCTTGGAAGAGGTATAATTTGAACAGAATTTTAAGGATAGGATTCAGCCAAAAGTGTGTGGGTAGGACACAAGTTATATCAGGGAGAGAGAGGAGCATATAGCAAGGCTGAGAGTCAAGAGCACCTACGGCATATTTGAAGAACTGTTGAATGTTAGCTTTTGCTACATGAGGGTCATACATAATAAAGAATATCACATAGACTATGTTTCAGTTTCTTGCTTCCTCTTCTTTACTTAATCATGGGTCCCATTAGGGTTATACTGCCAATCAACATTCTGAATATGCATAGAAGATGTAGAATATTGCAAAGCAGCCACTTCTGTTAAAAAAAAAAAAAAAGAAGTGATTGTGAAGGGAGAGATTAAAGTATCATTGCCTATTTTAAATCGTTAGCCAAGGAGATCCAACGATTTTATTAAATGTGTTTTTTCTATTATTGTGCCATATCTATCACAGATCTCTTTTTTTATTTTTTTGTATGCATATTTCAAGATTTCATTAAGTGCACATTTTTATTTTATTCTCCCTTCTCTATATTCATTTACTCCTTTTTAAAAAATATATTTTTCTTTTAAAAAATATTTTATTAGAATATAGTGGATTTACAATGTTGTCTTAGGTTCAGGTGTATAGCAAAGTGATTCGGTTATACATATACATGTATCCACTCTTTTTTAGATTCTTTTCCCATATCGGTCATTACAGAGTATTGAGTAGAGTTCCCTGTGCTATACAGTAGGTCAGTATTAGTTATCTATTTTATATATAGTAGTGTGTATATGTCATTCCCAATCTCCCAATTTATGCTCCCTTTTCCACCCTGGTAGCCATAAGTTTGTTTTCTACATCTGCGACTCTATTTCTGTTTTGTAAATAAGTTCATTTGTAATGTTTTTTTTAAGATTCCATGTATAAGCAATATCATATGGTATTTGTCTTTCTGTATCTGACTTACTTCACTCAGTATGACAATCTCTAGGTCCATCCATGTTGCTGCAAATAACATTATTTCATTCTTTTTTATGGCTGAGTAATATTCCATTGTATATATGTCCCGTATCTTCTTTATCCATTCATCTGTCATTGGACATTTAGGTTGCTTCCATGACCTGGCTATTGTAAATAGTGCTGCAATGAACATTGGGGTGCATGTATCCTTCCAAATTATGGTTTTCTCTGTATATATGCCCAGGATTGGGATTGCTGGATCATATGGTAGCTCTATTTTTAGTTTTTAAAGGAACCTTCATACTGTTCTCCATAGTGGCTGTACCAATTTACATTCCCACCAATAGTGTTGGAGGGTTCTCTTTTCTCCACAACCTCTCCAGCACTTATTGTTTGTAGATTTTTTGATTATGGCCATTCTGACTTGTGAAATGATACCTCATTGTAGTTTTGATTTGCATTTCTCTAATAATTAGTGAAGTTGAGCATCTTTTCATGTGCCTGTTGGTCACCTGTATGTCTTCTTTGGAGACATGTCTATTTAGATCTTCTGCCCATTTTTTTTGTGGTACGCGGGCCTCTCACTGCTGCGGCCTCTCCCGTTGCGGAGCACAGGCTCCAGACGCGCAGGCTCAGCGGCCATGGCTCACGGGCCTAGCCGCTCTGTGGCATGTGGGATCTTCCCCGACCGGGGCACGAACCCGTGTCCCCTGCATCGGCAGGTGGACTCTCAACCACTGCACCACCAGGGAAGCCCTTCTGCCCACTTTTTGATTGGTTTGTTTGTTGTTTTAATATTAAGCTGCATGAACTGTTTGCATATTTTGGAGCTCTGTTGTCAGTCACTTCGTTTGCAAATATTTTCTCCCATCCTGAAGGTAGTCTTTTTGTTTTGTTTATGGTTTCCTTTGCTGTGCAAAAGCTTTTAAGTTTAATTAGTTCCCTTTTGTTGTTTTTATTTTCATTACCCTAGGAGGTGGGTCAAAAAAGATCTTGCTGTGATTTATGTCAGAGTTTTCTGGCTGTGTTTTCCTCTAACAGTTTTATAGTATCAGGCCTTACATTTAGGTCTTTAATCCATCTTGAGTTTACTTTTGTGTATGGTGTTAGGGAGTGTAATTTCATTCTTTTACATGTAGCTGTCCAGTTTTCCCAGCACCACTTATCAAAGAGACTGTCTTTTCTCCATTGTATATTCTTGCCTCCTTTAAAATAAAATTGCCCTATTAGTTATTGTCAGGAGGGTTTTTTTCTCATATTTTTTAAAAAAAATTATTGAAGTATAGTGAACTTACAATATTACATTACTTTCAGGTGTACAACATAGTGAGTTTTATAGATTATACACCATACAAAGTTACTTTAAAATATTGGCTTGTAGTCCCTGTACTGTACATTATATCCTTATGAATTATTTATTTTATAACTGGTAGTTTGTACCTGTTAATTGCTATCACCTATTTTGCCTCTCCACTTCCCCCCAAGTTTGTTCTCTGTTTTCCATAGTGACTGCACCAATATACATACCCACCAACCATGTACTAAGGTTTCCTTTTCTCCAAATTCTTCTCAGCACTTGTTATTTCTTGTGTTTTTGGTAACAACCATTATGGCAGGTGTGAGGTAATATCTCATTGTGGTTTTGATTTGCATTTTTCTGATGGTTAGTCATGTTGAGCGTATTTTCACGTACTTATTAGCCATCTGTATGTCTTCTTTGGAAAAATACCTATTCAGCTCCTTTGCCCATTTTTAAATTGGATTGTTTTGGTGTTTTTGATATTGAATTGTTTGAATTCTTTATATGTTTTGTATATTAACCTCTTATGTCCGCATATTGTTTGCAAATATCTTCTCCCATTGAATGGGTTGGCTTTTGTGTTGTTCATCATTTCCTTTGATGTACAAAAGCTTTCTAGTTTGATGTAGCCCCATTTGTTATTCTTTTTTGCTTTTGTTTCCCTTTCCTGAGGAGACAGATTCAAAAAAATACTCTCTTATGATTGTATTTCTCTGATATCAGCTGTAACTTCTATTTCTAATTCTATTTATTTGGGCCCTCTAGTATATTTTTCATGAGGCTAGCTAAAGATTTATCAGTTTTCTTTAACATTTCAGAAAAATCCCAGCTTTTAGTTTCATTGATTTTTTTTCTATTATTTTTTAATCTCTATTTCATTTATTTCTGCTCTGACCTTTATTTTTTCTTCCTTCTGCTAACTTTGGGCTTTGTTAGTTCTTCTTCTTCTAATTACTTTGGGTGGAAATTTAGATTGTTTATTTTAGTTTTTTCTTGCTTCTGGAGGTAGGCCTGTAATATTATAAACTTCTCACTTAGAACTGCTTTTGCTGTGTCCTGTAGGTTTTGGAAAGTTGTATTTCTATTCATTCATTTCAAGGTGCTTTTTTTATTTCCTCATTGGCCTATTGGTTTTTTAATAGCATGTTGTTTAGTTTCCCTGTTTGTGGATTTTTTCCAGTTTCTTCCTGTAATTGATTTTTAATTTCATAATGTTGTGATAGGAAAATATAATTAATATGATTTGAATCTTCTTAAATTTATTGATACTTGTTTTATGGCCTAGCATGTGATCTACCCTGGAGAATGTTTCATGTGCACTTGAAAAGAATATTTATTCTGCTCTTTTTGAATGGAATGTTCTATAGATAGTATTTAGTTCATCTGGTCTAATGTGTCATTTAAGGCCAGTATTTCCTCATTGATTTTCTTTCTCGATAATCTATCCATTGACGTAAATGATCTATCCAGTGTTGTAAAGTTTCCTACTATTATTATATTACTATCAATTTCTCCCTTTATGTCTGTTAATACTTTATAGATTTAGGTGCTCCTATGTTAGGTGTATATATGTCTATAAATGTTATATACTCTTCCTATTTATTGTTATATAATGCCCTTCTTTGTCTTTTATTAAATACTTCAAGTCTATTTTGTCTAATGTGAGTATTGCTATTTCAGCTTTCTTTTTGTTTCCTTTTGCATGGAATATCTTTTTTCATCCCTCATCTTTTAGTCTGTGTGTGTCTTTAGCTCTGAAGTAGTCTCTTGTAGGCAGCATATAGATGGGTCTTGTTTTCTTTTTTTTAAAAAAATTATTTATTTATTTATTTATGGCTGTGTTGGGTCTTCGTTTCTGTGTGAGGGCTTTCTCTAGTTGTGGCAAGCAGGGGCCACTCTTCATCATGGTGCACAGGCCTCTCACTATCGTGGCCTCTCTTGTGGAGCACAGGCTCCAGATCTGCAGGCTTAGTAATTGTGGCTCATGGTCCCAGTTGCTCCGTGGCATGTGGGATCTTCCCAGACCAGGGCTCGAACCTGTGTCCCCTGCATTGGCAGGCAGATTCTCAACCACTGCGCCACCAGGGAAGCCCTGGTCTTGTTTTCTTATCCATTCAGCCACCCTTTGTCTTTTGATTAAAGCATTTAGTTCATTTACATTTGATATGTATGCACTTGCTGCCATTTTGTTTCCTGTTTTCTGGTTGTTCATGTAGATTTTCTCTGTTAGTCTATTCCCATGTGGTTTGATGATTTTCTTTAGCATTATGTTTAGATTCCTTTCTCTTTGTTTCTTTTTGTGTGTGTGAATCTGTTGCTGGTTTTTGGTTACCATGAGGTTTCACTATACATATGTACATATACATACACATACACATATGTACTTGTTTTAAACTGAATAGTTGGTTTTACAACTTTTGTCTTTTAACCTTCATACTAGCTTTTTAAAATAATTGATTCACTGCTTTCACTCTATATTTGCTGTTACCAGTCAGATTTTTTTCCTTCATATAGTTTATTTATTATTATGATCTTTTAAAAAACATTTCTTTTAAAACAGTTTAGCATTTCTTATTAGGCTAATTTAGTGGTGATGAACTCTTTTAGTTTCTGCTTGTATGGAAAATTATCTCTCCTTCAATTCTGAATTAAAACCTTGTTGGGTAGCATATCCTTGGTAGTAAGATTGTTCCTTTCAATGCTTAAATATATCATGCCACTTCTTCCCGGCCTGCAAAGTTTCTGTGAAAAATTAGCTGAAAACGTTTCTGGGGTTTCCTGTGTTTGACTCTTTCAGTTTTGCTGGTTTAATGGATATGTCTCAGTGTGGATCTCTTTGAGTTCATATTGTTTGGGACTCTGTGTGCTTCCTGGACCTGGATATCTGTTTCCTTTTTGATGTTAGGAAAGTTTTCAGCCATTATTTCATCAAATATGTTTTCTGTCCCTTTCTCTCTCTCCTCGTTTTGAGATCCTTAGAGTATGAATGTTAGTACTTTTGATGTTGTCACACAGGTCCCTTAAGCTACCCTCAATATTTTTTTTTTCTTTTTGCTGTTTTGATAGGATGATTTCTGCTATTCTGTCTTCTAGGTTGCTTAAATGTTCTTCTCTATCACCTAATCTGCTGTTGATTCCTTTTAGTGTATTTTCTATTTCAGTTATTGTATTCTTCAGCTCTGATTGTTTTCATATATCTTTTATTTTCTAATTCTTTTTTGAATTTCTCACTGTGTTCTTTTCCCAAGTTCAGTGAGTATTTTTATGACCATTGTTTCAAGTTCTTTATCAGGTAGATTGCTTATCTGTGTTTTATTAGTTTTTCTTTCTTCCTGGGTTTTATCTTGTTCTTTCATTTGAAACATATTCATCTGTCTTTTCATTTTGTTTGACTTTCTCTGTTTACCTCTGTGAAATTAGGAGAAACCATTATGTATTCCAGCCTTGAAGGCATGTCCTTGTGTGTGATTGTTCCTATGCAGTTTGTGGTGTCAGCTGGCATTGGTGGGAGAGCTGTATCTGAAGTGAGTGCAGGCCGGGACTTTTTCTGGGTTGTGTTGAGGCCATTGCCTTGGCAGAGGTGGGTTTAAGCTATGTGGGCACTATAGCCAGAGCCCAGCACAGCAGCACAGGCTGGGGCTACTTCTGGGGTGCACTAGTGGCCAACTGCCTTGACGGGGGCAGGCTGGAGTCAGGGGTGGCTAGACCTTGATCTCAGTGTGAGCCACAGCTTCTCCTAGTGACACTGGCATCCAGAGCCTTGGCAGGGGCTAGGGCTAGAGGGGCTGGAGCCAGACCCTGGTGTGAGCTGTGGCTTCTCCTGGGGTGTGCTGGTGACTGCCATCTTGGTGGGGGGAGGTGCAGGGCTGGAGCTGGAGTTGGTGCAGGCTTGGGGGCACACTGGAGAAGTCTTGGCAGGCTGGCTACAGCACCAGGCACTTTTAAACCTGCTGCCTGTATGCTGGGGCTGGGAACAAGCAAGTCTGTGCGTTCCCTTTAAGAGCAGAGTCTCTAATTCCCACAGCTCTCTGGCTTTCCTGGTCATAAGCCTCACTGTTTTTCAGAAACAGCAAGGGGAGCTCATCTTCCCAGTGCCAGACCTTAGGACTGGGGTGCCCAATGTGGGGCTTGAACTCCTTGCTCCTTAGAGACAATCCCTGAGCTTGTGATATTGCCCTCCTCTTCTGGGTCATCCACTGGCAATGTGGGTCCTAACTGGATTGCTTCTCTTCCTCTCCTGTCCATATCAGTGTTTTTGTTTGTTTTGTTTTTATATCCTTGGTTATAGGAGAACTGTTCTGCTAGTCATCAGGTTGTTCTCAGAGAAAGTTGTTTACATGTAGTAGTTGTATTGGTGTATTTTTTTTGGAGGACATGAGGTCAGGATCTTCCTACTGCACCATCTTTATCCTGCCTCTGAGCTGCCTTTTCACCTTCAAAATTAAATTGTTGTATTTATTTCAGCAGCAAACATTTACCACCTCAGTTGAAACTGCTTTAGCTTATTTCACTGTGATAAATACTTGAAAAGTTATGGCCATGCTTTATCCCTGCCTCTTGGCCAAGCATAGTTTGCAGTCTCGGTATTTAAATGTGTGCTTGGGATCCACTTGTGGCTCAGTGTGTTGGTATGAAAAGACTTGGAGGAGAAAGCCAGGGCACTGGCTTTTGTGTCCAACTTTGCCACTAACTAGCTTGAGACCTGGCACGAGTCATTTAGTCTGTCTGGATCTCAGTCTTTTCCTCTATGGAAAGAGGAATTGGATTAGGTAATATTAAGAGTTGCCTTCTTGATGTACAGTTTTGTGATTTATATATACTTGAGGTAAGTGAAGGGAATTTTACATGAAACTAGAAAACTCATTATTATGTATTTTAGAAAAACACGGCATGAAGTAAACAGAGTGATATTTGAGTTAACAGGAAGCTTACATTTGTTTTCCAAAAGATTAATTATGGCAAGGAGAACTAACTGAGGGGAATTAGTGTATTATATTGATTTTCTTCTGGTATGTCATATATGGCCAGTGGATCACATAGGAATGTATATAGTGGAATTAGGTGACCAGGAAGTACCAATATTTTTATCTGCATTCAGAAAACAGTTTTTTTGTTGTGTTCTCTTGTAAAGTTAAATTAGGGCACCTAAATACCTCTAAAGTTAAAACTTCAGGTAATTAGTACATATACAGTATTATGTTGTCTATGCTGTTATTTTAAAGTAAATTATAGAAATTGTTAAACCAACTTAGTAAGGTATCATACAGTTGGATTATATTAGAAAATCCTTTCAAAAGCTAATCTTGGCTCCATACAGGTTTATTCTTTTGAAATAGGTGGGCATCTATTAAGATTAATGATTCATTAGGCTCCTTAGCTATTCCAAGAGGATGCCAGCCATACTTCAGCTGGTATGCATTTTGAAGACTTTGGACTTATAGACAATTGGAGGTTTTTAATAATTTTTCAAGGGAGCACGATACGAATCTTATCATCATTGTACGAAATAAATTATAGTATAGAAGTTAGTAGCACCAACCCTGGAGTTAGATTCCCTGAATCTAATTCTGGTGCCACCCCTTACTGAGGGACCTTGGACAAGTCACTTTTTTCCCACAGTTTCCTCGTCTGAAAATTACAGTTAATGGTAAGGATTAAATGAATGAATATATTGTAAGAAATAAATGTGTTAATATATAGAAAGGGTTTAGAATAAATCATTCCTGGCACATAGCATGTGATATCTAAGTGTTAGCTATTATTATTATAATTTCATCATCATCATCTCCAGGATTTTTTAACACCCAGTTGAATAAAACAATATTGAGGGAGGACTGTGAAAGATTTAGAATCTATTCTTCTAGATATTCTAAACTCTGCCCAGTTAATCAAATAAGGTCTACAGAGAGCTGGAATTTTGAATCCTGTATTGATAATGCTTGTTGTTTTAGTCAGGGAAATCAACCCACTGAAGTTTTGTTCCTTGCTTATGTCATGGTCTAATTCAGGTTGAATGGCTCTCCTTGTAGACACTCCTCTGAGCTAAGGATATAAGCTCCTTCCATTGTGTGGCACTGCTGTCTTAAATATGGTCCTTCAAGGTCATGGTGGAAGAAGAAAGCAAAGAGCTGTTATGCCCAGGCCTCCATAGAGGACACATCACTGTGCACTGGCCAGAATCCAGTCATATGGCCGCAATCTGATCTCAGTAGCTGGGAAATGTAGAGTTTCTGCATGTGCAGGAAGAAACAAAAGACGTTCAGGTGGCCTCTGTTACATACGGTCCTGCAGATTCATTTTTTTTTTTAAACATCTTTATTAGAGTATAATTGCTTTACAATGGTGTGTTAGTTTCTGCTTTGTAACAAAGTGAATCAGTTATACGTATACATATGTTCCCATATCTCTTCCTTCTTGCGTCTCCCTCCCTCCCACCCTCCCTATCCCACCCCTCTAGGTGGTCACAAACCACCGAGGTGATCTCCCTGTGCTATGTAGCTTCTTCCCACTAGCTATCTATTTTACATTTGGTAGTGTATATATGTCCATGCCACTCTCTCACTTTGTCATAGCTTACCCCTCCCCTCTCCCCATATCCTCAAGTCCATTCTCTAGTAGGTCTGTGTCTTTATTCCCGTCTTACCCCTAGGTTCTTCATTACCTTTTTTTTCCCTTAGATTCCATATATATGTGTTAGCATATGATATTTGTTTTTCTCTTTCTGACTTACTTCGCTCTGTATGACAGACTATAGGTCCATCTACCTCACTACAAATATCTCAATTTCGTTTCTTTTTGTGGCTGAGTAATATTCCATTGTATGTATGTGCCACATCTTCTTTATCCATTCATCCTGATGGACACTTAGGTTGCTTCCATGTCCTGGCTATTGTAAATAGAGCTGCAATGAACATTTTGGTACATGACTCTTTTTGAATTATGGTTTTCTCGGGGTATATGCCCAGTAGTCGGATTGCTGGGTCATATGATAGTTCTATTTTTAGTTTTTTAAGGAACCTCCATACTGTTATCCATAGTGGCTGTATCAATTTACATTCCCACCAACAGTGCAAGAGTGTTCCCTTTTCTCCACACCCTCTCCAGCATTTATTGTTTCTAGATTTTTTGATGATGGCCATTCTGACTGGTGCAGACTCACTTTTTATAAGGCTCTGATCAAGTCCGTATAAAAAATGGTTCAAGGCCACATTATCTTATTTTTATTGTATAAATGCTGTTGAGTAGTGTCCCCAGTGGAGTACTGGGCCTGATCTTAGTTTAAGAATAATTGTACCCCTTTTAGGAAAATTGTTAATATTTTTCTTATGTAAACTGAACTGAGACCAGATTTCTCTTTTCTAGTTGGCAGACTGCTCAAAACTTTACAGCCAAATTTGTTGCCCATCTGGAGCAAATACATTCCTTGCTCAGTTTTATGCCCCATAGACTTGGTTTATTTATATTGATTCTTTCATAAATAGTTCATGTTATTTTTTTGTTGTATTTTATAAATCGTTATAAATCACAATAAATATTTTTTTAGAGGGAACAAGGTGGTACATAAGTAAATAGGTAAATAAACTCCTTTATGTAGAGGTATATATCATGGGAATAGTTATCACTGAGTCAGTTAGTTGACAAAGATTCTCTTTCTTAACGTCCTTGAGAAATAAGACACTCCCATCAGTAACCGTGGGTCAATTTGGTAGTGATTCTCAACTCAGGAGCTAGGTGTAGGAAGGTTTACCAGAATGTTTGGCGGGGGGCAGGGAGGAAGGTGGGATTTATTCCCCTATACACACACCTCAGTACCACTGGTACAGACAGACATTTAAATAGTAATGCTCTCCTTTACTGCAATAATATAGCTCTATCCTTCCTCTGTAGTCTCATAAAATGTTTTATGTTTATGTTGTATGTAAATCTTTATCTAAGAAAAGGAGAAGTCCCTTCTCAGAGTATCGGGTGACCTTACTGCAGTTCAAGTTTCAAATGTTCAACTCAGGAGCTGCTCTGCGGCTAAAGTAGGTACCTTCCTGGCCAGAGGGAAGCCAGGTGCAAAGCTGCTGTGGAAGTATCTCTTTTTTGCTGAGAAAAACATGGTTTGTTTGAATTATCCTTTCCTTAACATCACTTCTAATTATCCTAAGGAGGTTTTATTTCCCTCTCTGTGCCCGTTTCTCCCCCCAGGAAAATAGCTTCATACTGTCCAAGGAAGGGCAGAGTGCCAGAGAAGGAATTTACACTGAAAGACAAGCACTTTGAAAGAAACTGTATCTTGTCTTTCCTACCACACTATGTTTGGTGAATTTGAATTAGAAATTGGAGAAGACTAACTGGCTTAGCTAATGCAGTTATGCAGACTTCACAAGTAGAGAGAGGGCACGGATTTACCTTAAAGGTAAAACAGACAAACCTGGGTGAAAGATGGTATATTTATGATTAGTTTACTTTGTGCCTGGATCCCACCAGCTGAGCCTCTAGCCATTTTTGTGGTTGGCCAGTACTGCTTTCTTGTAGGCCTCTTGTAAGTTAGGTGATGTGGTGGCATACCTCCTAGATGACCCCTGATGTTGCCTACCTCCTGGTAGCCATACTCTTGTGTAGTCCCCTCCCACATTATACCAGGATTGGCCTATGTGAACAATAGCATAAAGCAGAAATGATGGTAATTCACTTCTGAGATGAACATATACAAGATTGCAATTTGGGTGCTGACTCTCTCTTTTGGATACCTTGCTCTGAATGAGGTAGGCTGCCATGTTGTGAGAAGCCCTATCCAGAGGCCCATAGAGTAAGGAACTGAAGTCTCTGACCAACAACCAGTGAAAAACAAAGACCTGCCAACACCACATGGATGAGGTTGGGAGCAGATTCTCTTGCCTCAGTCAAGTCTTGAGATGACTATAATTCTAGCTGACAGCTTCACTGCAACTTACTGAGAAAACCAGAACCAAACCACGCAGCTAAGCGCCTCCCAGATTCTTGATGATAAGAAACTATTGGATATAAAAAAATGCTTGTTGTTTTAATCTGCTGAATTTGGGGTAATTTGTTACAAGGCAATAGATAACTAATACAGATAAGATAGAATGAACATAAATCTTTTCTCCCAAATACCAGAAAATAAATCATTGGGTTTTCTTGAACATTGAAAGATACCTGACTTTTATTTCTACTTCAAGTTCTTTTCTCCTTTCCACCTTAATAAATATACTTATCACTTGGCACTGCAAAGGAAATTAGATTCTCTCCTAATGTTGAAACCCATTTGACAGTATCTTGGAGCAGTGATTGAAGAGATGAGACTGTTCTCAATGCTTAGTGTGAAGAGAATTCCCTCCAACAAATCTTGTAGTAATGGTCATTATTAATTATCATCTAGGCAGCCTCCTCTCTTTTCCCCCTTCTTTTGGAGGTTCAGAGAAGCATCTCTTCTGTTGGGAAGTAAAGTATAGATTAAGAGAGAATCAGTTTCTGGCCAGAGGTTAGCTTTTTCTCTCTACATGTTCTATTTTTCTCCTTTAGTTTTTAGAATAACGGACAGAGAACACATTTCAGGAGCCAGATATTATGCCTTAAATTTTTCCATGAGGTGCTTCAAAAGATCATGGAACAGATCCTTCTTTGACATACAAGAACTGAGTGGGCAAACTCTCTTGAGACAACTGGAGCCTAGTGTCTATTTTAATGCTTTATTTAAATGAAAGGTCTTAATATTTGGAAAACTTCACAAATGTTGTAATATGTAATACAACTGCCTTTGTACAGCATGGTGACCATAGTTTTTCTACCATTATCAGAGATTCAGATGATATTTACTATAATTTAATAAAGTGAAAAAGTACTATAAAAGGTTCTGTGATTTGTCTGAAGCCCACCAGATATTTAGAAGCATTCATGACTATAATGTACATTTCCCACCTTCATTCCAGGCCTTTTTTTTTTTTTAACACAAAAATAAGCAGTTAGTTGAATTCAAATTAATTTCTTATGTATTCAAAGAATGGCTTTCGTACAGTAAGGATAGCCCAAGATAGAGAGGTCCTGTGAAATTTCTTAAATGGGACTCATTAATCCTCTGAAATAGTGGGTATAGGTTTTAAACAGCATGAAACAGTTTGGACAAGTGCATACAATTTTATTACAAATTAATAAAATTCATTTTGATTAAAATAATACTTCTGCTAAAATTGAATGGTACCTCTTTTTCTTGGATAACACAGTATTATCATATAATATGGCAAAAATATTCAGAATATGTTTGAGATTCAGCCATGCTGTATAAACAAAACATACCTAGAAGAATCACTTTTATTTGAATCTGCCTGAATTTGCTCATTTATCTTTGCTGTACCTTGGCTGAAGTGTTTCTTAAAGGGAACGTACTTATTCATAGGGTTGCAGTGTATAAGCAGGGGCTACCTCCCATCCAAAGCATAGTTAAAAGTAGAGTTAGGGCTTCCCTGATGGGGCAGCGGTTGAGAGTCCGCCTGCTGATGCAGGGGACATGGGTTCGTGCCCCAGTCCGGGAGGATCCCACATGCCGAGGAGCGGCTAGGCCCGTGAGCCATGGCCGCTGAGCCTGTGCGTCCAGAGCCTGTGCTCCGCAATGGGAGAGGCCACAACAGTGAGAGGCCTGCGTACTGGAAAAAAAAAAAAATGTGGAGTTAATCTTCATCTGGATTGTGCCTTATTTTTGTTCTATTTGTCCTTGGAGGACATTAATCAGTGCTTCCTTGGAAACAGTGTTCTGGCATACGAGTTAAAATTGTAATGAATCCAAAGAGAGGCAAATTAATAGATCTAAAAATAGATTCCTATTCAGCACAATTAATACCCCTCCCCCTTAGACACAGTTCTCCTGGTTGACTATCTATAGCAGTTAAGGGTACGGAGCTTTGCAAGGGCTTTGTCCCTTGCCTTCGTGCACATGTGGACACACCTAAGACCCAGGACCATTAGTCTCTTGTGCAAAGCAATTAAACTGCTGGATTCCAGCTGTGCAGCACCTTATGGGTTTTCCTAACATTAATTTCTACAGGAGCCAAGGCAAATGAGCAACTGGGAAACCTGATTAGTCTTCCCAAGGCTTCCTCTGGGGACTATCTCATTTCTCCCCAATGAGAGGAGTGTTTTACAGTTCTGCTGTGTGCATACTAAACATTCATTTATTATCTTAAAGAAGGAAGTACTCATAAATAACATACACATAATTCCCAATTAGATAATTTCAATTTTAATCATTATGCAATCTAATGAGCCACCTTTGATTTTTCTTTCTCCCTAAGTTAGATATCTTTCAAAAATCTTTAAAGAAATATCATTGTTCTAAAATACCCACAAAAGTATAGAATAGATTTCTTCATGAATGCTGACCAGATAGGTATTAAATAACTTGAGGGATTCCATCATTTATGAATAAACACAATTTGGAACTCTGTGTAATGTTTGAATTGAAAATTTGCCAAGGTCATTACTGTCATCGATTTGGTCTGTATATGTTCTGACAGAGGGACTTTGATGTCTGCTGTTCTACTAAATTCATTGGAATTTATTCACTGTGACTACTTAGGTACATGAACCCTCTACTGCTGGTAAGGATGTGGGCTTTCTGGTTGCTCATTCTGGCGAGATGCCCAGGATTGTGATAGTCCCGAGAACCCTTTCCTCCAGATGCAGTCAGGCCCTAGCAGTCTACTCCACTCCTTATGCGTAGGTTCTCCCTGGACTCTTGAAGGGCATCAGGAGGTAGGGGCCCAGAGTGGGAACTCAGTCAATGTTTGTTAAATGAAGGACTGAATTTTGCAGAAAAAATTTGAGAGAAGTGAACGTTTTCCCAAATCTAATTTGAATAAGTGCTTTCTGCTTTCTCGTGAAAGTTCTACCACTTAGTGACATGGCTTCTTTTGTGTCTTCCTGAGACCTCCATTGTGTCCTTGTCTTCCAGAGTGGTTCCTCCATAGAAAAGACTTGGGGAGAGACAAAGTCTTGAGTTCTTCTCAGAGCCTGGGTATTTAAAGGGACTGGGGGGAGCTATGAAACAGGTGGAGCCTGTGAGTAGACGTTGGGGCATTTGTGACTCCCCTGAGATGCCAAGCAAATTTTAAGTATTTATCCTTATTTGTATATGTGGTGGGTTTTTTGTTTGTTTGTTTGTTTTAGGAAGAGAATCCATAGCTTTTATCAGATGCTCAATAGGGTTTGGGCTCAACCACCAAGAATCACTGCCATTGAGGTTATCAGCAGTAATTACAGACAGACTTTGTAACTTAACTACTAATGCTACCAGTTCTGAAAGTGATTCATTAGAAATAGTTTGCTGCGAGACACACAAAATGCTATTTGAGTAAAAAGTCGTGTTGTCCAAATAATCAAGACTCTGTGGAATGCTTCATGGTTCAAACTTTTACTTAAACTCAGAGCTGACTGATTTTTTGCGATATGCAAGTTCTTTCCTTGTTCTGCTCTCTTGGACTCTGGAACAGAAAAGTTCAGTGATAATGGAGCATTTGCAAGTTATGTCTTTCAGTACAACGGAAATGGAAGCTTCATTTTTCATTCTTTTCAGTCTAGTAGAGCTCTGATCTCTCATGCCTGACACATATTTTCTTTTGGAATCTATCTTTTCTACTGGCTAAGTACTCTTGATAAAAAAGTACTTCTAGAAGGCAGAATAAGTTGAGCACATTGTGTTTTATCTTTATGATGAAATGCCGACTTCCCATTAAAAGGCAAATACTTCTTTTGAAAAAGTTGAATAGAAAGGTGCTTAAAAAAGAGACTTATAGATGAAATTTGGAGGACTAAGAAAAACTGTTAAAATTTATTTGATCTTGGATACATTTCCATTTATTTTTAATTAGTTCTGATACATACACATATATGTATATATATGTATGTACAGACACTCAATACAGTGAAAAGAACAGAATGCCAGGCAACCTAGTGTTTGCATAGAACTTAACAAGCATTGTCTTGTTTTACCCAAGAAAATTTTAATCAGTAAGTAGCAAACTTTCAGTCATTTGTTTAGTCATTCATTTATTCAGCAGACATTTGAGGTCTACACGGTCCTAGGGCCTTTGTTATATTCTGATGTGAAAATATGAACAAGAAGTGCTCTCTCCTCAAAAGCCTGCCTTTCAGCCCAGACAGACTAAACAAAACCCATTATGCTCAGGGTCAGTATTGTCAGTGGAAGCTACATCATAGGGAGGTATCTAATATGAGATCTCCTGGGTGTAAACTTGGTACTATTGCATGTTAGCCTTGTGACCATGGTCAGTCAATGCACCACTGAAGGCCTCAGACTCTTTATTTTTAAATTAAGTAGCACCACCTCACTGGGTTGCCATGAGTATATAAAGGCCTACGTAGAATGACAATAAATCCTACATAAATATTAATTGTTACGATTAACTTTTAAAAACACAGTGTGAACCAAGTACTTGGGAACACAGAGGTGGGAACTATGGAAAACGACTAGAAAGGTTCTGGAAAGATAAAACAGAAAATGTACTCTCTGTGCTGAGTGGGTTTGGGGTGAGAAGAATCTTCAAAGGAACATAGATGGCATGTAAATACATAGGTGCTTAGGGGAGGATGGTTAAAGCTATGGAGGAAGGGGCTTTCTAGAATGCTTATATTGTTTTCCTTCATGTGTTCAACTTTTTTTTAATTGAAGTATAGTTGATTTACAATATAGTGTTAGTTTCAGGTGTACTGCTTAGTGATTCTATTATTTTTTTTCTGATTATATTCCATTATAGATTATTACAACATGTTGAACATAATTTCCGGTTCTATATAGTAAATTCTTATTGCTTATCTATTTTATATATAGTAGTTTGTATCTGTTAATCCCACACTCCTAACTTGTCCCTCCCCACCTCACTCTCCCCTTTGGTAACCATAAGTTTGTTTTCTATGTCTGTGAGTCTGTTTCTGTTTTATATGTAGATTCATTTGTATTGTTTTCTAGATTCCACATACAAAGGATATCATGTTGTATTAGTCTTTGTCTGTCTGACTTACTTCACTAAGTATAATATTCTCTAGGTCCATCCATGTTGCTGCAAATGGCAATATTTCATTCTTTTTTATGGCTGAGTAATGTTTCAGCTTAGTTTTTTACCTCTCTTATAAAACTATAACTTGCCTTTTAAAGACTTTCTCTTCTTGATATCAAAAAGTAATTTAGGTCTAATGAGAAATTGTCACTTTTGGGCCTCTTTCTTCCCAGGTAGCTAGGTTCCCAATGTAGATTTAGTAACTCCATAATTTAACTAATAAATATAGATTTTCAAATAGAAATATATCCTAATTTACTCTTATGTTTAAGGCTAAGGCTTTAAGTTTTTCATCTTGTTTTATTTCATAGTAAGCATTTCTAAAATATTCCTATTCTCTGTTAACCACCTTTTATTGAGAATTCTTTGTTTTATACACTGTGTTGTTTCATTCATAATTTGGTACTAAATTCGAGTTTTTATTTGCTGTTTTGATTGAATAGTGCATATCTCAGTCTGTCACGCCACCCTAAAGCAACGAGCTTGTGGAATTTATATATGAGTGTGTGTGCACATGTGTACGTATATGTATCTTAACCAATTTGCAAATGTGAGACAGTTTTAAGTAAAAAACATTTTCCTAACTCCCTGAATATTTTGTGAGATATTGAGAAAAGCAGAGTACATAAATAGCAATATGGCAGAGACTGACTGGCAAGATGATTCATAAGAAAAAAATGCTCTATTTCTCCAGTTCACAAAAATGCACTCATTTTTATTTAAGTATATTTGCCTGTGATCATCTTTCTTTTAAATTTAGTCTAAACTCCTCAAGGTCTTGAACCTATGATACTTGAAGTTTGGATCGATACAGGTCATGTATCCAATGTGGAAAATAACAGTTTCCTTGTTACTTTGAGGGGCACATACATTTTGAATAGACATAGAATTTAAAATAAAATCCTTATCAGTTAATGTTTTCAAAATCAATTCATCTTGTCAGTGCACGCAAATGCTTTAAGAGAATATAGTACCTTCTCTGCACACAAGGGTACTCAGTAAGTGCTAGCCTTAATTTTCAGATATATTAGAAGTGAGTGTACTTGAAATACTATTATTTTAGCAATACCTATTCTCATTTTTAATAAAATTCTTATCTATGAAAATGTCTGCAAAGAATTCAATGCTATTAATCTAATTGAAACTATTTGATTACACGGAGATGAACGTTAAAATGACTAATATTTTTTGGAGACAAATTTAATTTGCTTTTAAGTACTATAGCAAATGACATTCTTCTAGATCTCTGAATGGTATTGATGTTTGTGTGTTCAGGTGTTGCACAAATTAAGGAACTAAATCACTTTTATCGGTAGGAGTTAAATGCGGTAGAGAAGCCATTAAAGTAATTTACAGCAGATGATATGTCAAAGCGGTTTCCTATGAAACCCTACAGAGATGGGAGGGAGTATGAATCATTGAGGATTTTTCATCTCTAATTACTTTAGCTCTCTTAGGAACAACACATAAATTTTTAATGGAAAAAATAAAGACAACAAACACCAGAGAGGGAATGTTGTACTTAATGCTGGCTCACTCACTTTTTGTTTTTCAAGACCAGAATTCTGAGATCAAGCTGAATCTGTATATTTGGTTTTTAATGCCTTCTCTCTTCATCTTCTCTAAAACAACATCAGCAACAAATTGTTTATAAGGCCTGTGAGATTTCATTTATTTGTCCTATTGTTTGACTAACATGAGTGGAAAATGCTTAGAAAGATTACTGTCAGTATATGTTTTTCTTTTATCTTTAATATAGGTTAAATAAACCCTTAGACTAAAAAATGATTTCAGGTACTCCTAAATTTGTATATGAAACCCAAGTACGTTAATTGCCATTATTATTTAATTTAATTAAAGTTTGCAGTAGGCATCTATTGCTTGGGTCATGTAGCACCTACTCACTGTTTTCTGGATAAATCACCCCATTTTTCTTATGGGTAATCTTCATCTATTCTTCATGCAGGGGAGGGGCACAGAGCTGGGCAAGCTGTAGCCATGTGCCTGCCTTGAACTCAGGATTGGGCCAGCCTGGCTAGAGAAGATGCTCAAATATGTGGTGACATGGAGGTCTGCATGCAAACCTTGGCCTGGATAACCTCAGGTAAGGAGGCAGCTGGCTGACCTGGCCTCATAGAATCAGCTTTCTGGAGATTTTTGCAGGAATACCCATTGACCACCTTACTTAGCCTGCTTAGCCTGCTTAGTCCCTCTATAGGCTACGTCTTGTTTGATTTGTGCTTTTAAATGTTTGCTATATTTTTCCTATCATTTGTTTGTTGTTTTGGTAAGATCAAGGTGTCTATTAGCTCAGTCTCCCATGTTGATGCAACCTGAAGTCTGCAATAAGGTTTTAAGAACTAAATTCCCCTACTGGTTGTCATTGTACTGGGGTCATTATAGGATTGTCAGATGATTGTCAGACTGTGTGTGAAATGATTAGCTCAGAGCCTGGCCCAGAGAAAGGGCTATGTGCATGTTGGTTAGGGGACTAGAGGAGATGGTTGTGTGTGCAGCCTAGCATGTGTCAGCTGGCCAAAAGTAAGAAAGTGTTCTGGAAAGAAAAGGGCTGAGAACCTCAAAAATCTTCTCTACTTCTTATTTGGAGGCAGCTCTGGTAGCCTCTGTCCCTTGGTCCCATCAGGTCCTCATCACTGGGAAACACTCTCAGAAAACTTCAAAGAGCTGAGTGAAAATACCAGTCAACTGAGTTTCATACCTAGCCAAACACTCTTTCAAGAGTGAGGGCAAAATGAAAAAAAAAAAATCAGACAAAGACTTGGAGAGCTTACTAATCCATGGCGTTTTTAAAGGAAATAGGTATAGTTCAGCAAGAAGAAAAGTGAACCGAGGAGGAAGTTTATAAAAAAATATAAAAGAAACTAAAAGAAAAGATAATGAAATTTAACCATTGATGGTGCTTTTTCCCAACACAAGTAAGATAAAACTAAATTTCAACACAATAATAAAATATGTTGGAAAGTTCAAGGGTGATTAAATCATATTATCAAGAGGAGAATATAAAGTTGAACTTTGACTTTTAGAAAAATTCACGGATAAGAGATATCTTAACACTTTAAGTGTTTAAAAGCAACTTTTTGATCTTTAGCTTTCAAACAAAGATATAACAAAAATTTTTATCAGTCTAATCAAAGATAGGAAAAAGAACAAAAGAAGCAAAGAAATGAATGGTAAGTAGACACTACAAAATAAGGTGGTAGAAATAACTGTAAATGTGTAAGTATTCAGCATAACTGTTGTCAAGTAACATAATTATTGCAGGTAACAAGTAAATCTTGCCAAGTTACTACATCACGTTGACTCCAGGTTACAGCAACATAGTAGAATGAGCTAATAGAAACCTTGATCTTATCAAAAACACTAACAAATGCTGGAAAAATATAACAAACAGTTAAATGTATAATCCAAACAAGTAATGACATAAAGAGGGACCCTAAAGCACTAAGCACACTTTTTCAAGTAGCAGATATTTTTATCTCCACTTGCCTTACATCTTGATATGTCTTAAATGGTTTTGAACTCTAGTAGAGAAGAACGGGTTATATTATATGGGAATCCTGCTGTCCCTAACAGAACAAAATAGGAAGTTCAGAGAAACACACCTACATAAATGAAAACTTGGTATATGACAAGGATATTAGAAATCAGTGGAGATAATCGATTTACTGAATAGAGCAGTCACAGTTGGCTACCTAAATAGGAAAATAAAGATAAAATTAGATCCCTCTCTCACATCATACATAAAAATCTATTGTAGGTAGAATTACAAAATATCATACAGCAACATATTAAAATAAAAACTGCATAAATAGGAGAATACCATTTAATTTCAGAGTAGAGAAAAACATTTAAAACTATTCACAAAAAGCACAAGCCATAAAAAGCTAAATTTCACTAAATTAAAATGTTAAATTTCTTTAGAGCGATAAACAGATAACATTAAAATAAAAGTCAATCTGGAAGAAGATATTTGGTGTACACATAAGTGTCAAAGAAATAGTAGCTTGAGAACATAAAAAGTCCAATAACCCAATGGACAAATGTGGAAAAGACATGAACAGACAATTCACAGAAGAGGAAACCTAAATTAGCTTTGTAGGTTAGCATTGATGTTCAAATTAACTAGTAATCAGTAAATACAAATCAAAACAACAAAATACAGGGTTTTTTTCCCCATATATAACATCTTTTTTAAAATTAAAAAAAATTTTTATTGGAGTATAGTTGACTTACAATGTTGTTAGTTTCTGCTGTACGGCAAAGTGAATCAATTATACATATACATATATCTACTCTATTTTAGATTCTTTTCCCATATAGGTCATTATAGAGTATTGAGTAGAGTTCCCTGTGCTATACAGTAGGTTCTTATTAGTTATCTGTTTTATACATAGCAGTGTGTACATGTCAATCCCAATCTCCCAATTTATCCCTCCCTCTCCTTCCCCCCGGTAACCATAAGTTTGTTTTTTACATCTGTGACTCTATTTCTGCTTTGTAACTAAGTTCATTTGTACCATTTTTTTTAAGCTTCCACATATAAGTAATATCATTTGATATTTGTCTTTTTCTGTCTGACTTACTTTACTCAGTATGACAACTCTAGGTCCATTGATGTTGCTGCAAATGGCATTATTTTGTTCTTTTTTATGACTGAGTAATATTCCTTTGTATATATGTACCACATCGTTATCCATTCATCTGTCAGTGGACATGTAGGTTGCTTCTATGTTCTGGCTATTGTTAATAGTGCTGCAATGAACATTGGGGTGCATGTATATTTTTGAATTATGGTTTTTCTCTGGATATATGTCCTGGAGTGGGATTGCTCACCTCACACCAGTCAGAATGGTCTTCATCAAAAAATCTACAGACAATAAATGCTGGAGAGGGTGTGGAGAAAAGGGAACCCTCCTACACTGTTAATGGGAATGTAAATTGGTACAACCATTATGGAGAATAGGTATGGGGTTTCCTTAAAAATCTAAAAATAGAGCTACCATATGATCAAACAAAATACAGTTTTACACGAGTATAACTGCAGAAATAAAAAGTTATGACCGTGCTAAATTGATATATACATATTTATGTGAAAAACTGATGTATAACATCCACTGCTGAAGGGGATGGAAATTAAACCAACTTTGGAGAGCAATTTGGCAATGTGTAGTGAACCTGGAGATTGCTTATGCTAGGTGTATAACTATAGGAGGAAATATAAATAAGAATGTTCAATGCTAAATTGCTTACAGTGGTGAAAAACTGAAAACAGTATAAATATCCATTAGAGGAGAATTAATAAACAAATTATAGCATATTCATATAATACAGTACTATAAAAAAATCGAAATGATCATGTGCTCCAAGTATTAGTATAAGGTAAAACGTTGAGTAAAAAAATGGAAAAAGAAATTTGTGACGTGATACCCATAGAATGATAACATTTTTGTAAAATTTAAATATGCTGTCAAATAGTATACTGGAATGAAGATGGCGTGCATGGATATTAAGCTTATTTGGAATGATTTTGTTTTAAAAACTGTGAAACAAATTTGGTAAACAGAGAATGTATTAAAGTTGGGTGGTAGATACACGATGCATATTTTGATTTTATTATTTAAAAAAATTTGCATGTATGAATATTTTATAATAAAGTTTTTTGTTAAATAGGAAGATAAGGATGATAGAATAAAATAGAAAAAGGGCAAAAGATATCAATAAATAATTAACTAAAGAGGAAACCTAAGTGACCAATAAATATGCTTAATCACAAATGTAACAAGGTAAATGAAACTAAAGCAAAAATAAAAGCTCACTCTGGGCTTCCCTGGTGGCGCAGTGGTTGAGAGTCCGCCTGCCGATGCAGGGGATACAGGTGCGTGCCCCGGTCTGGGAAGATCCCACATGCTGCGGAGCGGCTGGGCCCGTGAGCCATAGCCGCTGAGCCTGCGCGTCCGGAGCCTGTGCTCCACAACGGGAGAGGCCACAACAGTGAGAGGCCTGCGTACCGCAAAAAAAAAAAAAAAAGCTCACTCTACCCAAATAGGCAAAAATAAAAAATTTTGAAAATACTAAATTGGTGAAGGTGTATGTTAAGATGACCTTTGATGGGAGTGTAAAATACTGTAATTCCTTTGTAAAACAACTTATAACTTTGAAGATAAGCATATCTTATGTACAAACAACGATATTATCCTAAATATGCCTTCGTGCAGGTGCACAAAGACAAAAGTGTTCATCAGACCATGTATAAGTGGATAAGTGAGAACTAACCTAAATAAACACAAATAGAGGACCAGAAGAATTAAGGTCTATTCACATGATGGAATACTACATAGATAAAATGAAACAACTAGGTCTGAATGTATCAACATTGATAAATATAAAAAAAAATGTTTAATAAAAATAAAAATTGTCAAATGTTACATTGACCATTGTACTAATTATGTAGATTTAAAAACATAAGGACTCTTTATTCTGCTTTTTGATCTATTTATCACCACATCAAGAGCACACTATCCTAATTACTATTGTTTTGTAATAGATATTGATATGTGTGGGCACGTCTCTTTACCTTGATCATTTTCAGTAATATTTTGTCTATTCCTGGTCTTTTATTCTTTCAAATAAATTTCAAATTAGCTTGACAATTTAATTAAAATATGTTTTTTTTTAATTACATTGATTCTATTACTCTGGTAATTTAGGGAAAATTGCCTTTTTGACATTGAGTCTTCCTACTCATAAAAATGATACTTCTATTTTTAAATTGTTGTCGCCAAGTGTTTCAATGTCTGACTGTCTCCAAAAATATATTGTGTATCTTTTGTTGGCTGCCTGTTACCTCTATTTTCCCCACATTCACCACCTACCAAGCTAAATAGTGTGCTTTTCTTTTTTAAATTGAAACAGCCCTTGTTTTTAGAGATGAAAGAATTCTATCTCCTAATTTCTCCCTATTATTAATGAAGTTGTGGGTGAGTAGAGGGCCATTAATATATGCCAGATTCTACCATGAATGCTGGTCAGAAATTATAAGAAAATTAATTGCAAAGAATACACTACTATGGCAAGTGTGTCAGAAGCTATGATTTATTAGCTGTATCTAGACTGCCTGATCCAGGTAATGGTTAGCAGGGCAGCCTGAGTTATGGCAGATGTGGCTGACTGATCATCATTTAAGGGCAGCATTAATAATGTACTTTCAGAGAATGTAAACATAAAGTGGAAGGTTGCTTTTACAAGTAGGGGAGTTGAAGATATTGCGCTGATTCTGTTCTTCTTCCCAAATCTGTTTACATATAAGCCATTCTAATGTTATGGTTCAGAATCAGCCAAGTTCTAGGAGTATTTTTGCATTACTGACTTAAACTTATCTTAAACAGTGGTAAAAACTTCTATTCATTAAACACATCCCAGAGAGTACTTATTTATTACAGTTACCTATGTGGCCTTTGCCATCATCTTTGAGTCTGTCTGTTGGCTCAAAATCGAGCAGCTAAAAATAACAGTTACTGTTTTGTCTCAAATGGAGATTAAAGACAGCTGTCTTTAGGAAGTAGCGTAGTCCAGACACTGTTGTTATTGAGGAACAGTAAGCAAATAGTAATTAATAAGTAGTTTTAGCAAAGTTTGAATCTGGATCCATTGCCTATTTATCAGTGTGGGGAAGACCATCTGGTACCCTGTGGGACATTTCCAAGAGTGTTTACTTCTGCCCACTTGTACCACTAGGACCTTTGGGTGGTTTCAGCACTGACGAAATAACACTCTGTGTAGAAATGTTTATTGATCCTAGCTCATCTCTGTATTTCATATCAGATAGTAATGAGTTGGAGGCATTTTGGCTTCTGGTTATAAGTTCTGAAGCAAAGCTTAGTGCTTATCTATTTAAAAATACATTGCTGCTTGGCTTTCTCCTAGAAGAATTGTAGTAACCAAGAGCAAACAAATCTTAAGAGTAAACTATTCACCTACCTAGTATAAATTTATTCAACTGCATGTTTATATATTGGTTTATACATTCTTTTATGTCCCTGAATACATTATATGTTTCATGTGTCTTGCGTTGTAATTTTCAAGAGGACAGCATCCATGGTGGTTAATGGTTTTGTACCATATTTGAAGCAAGTAGTTGCATAACAGGTGCTGTTTAAAGATTGTAGTGGTGGTGGTGACTCTATATACACCTGTCTTCAGCATTAGCATAATGGACCTGATTTGGAGCTGGATATGATTGGTTTGAATATAAACCTGGAAGAGTCTTAGCAGCTTTCCATAAAATCAAAGTGTTGGTTTCCAGCTTGACTGCCAAACAGGAAATCATTCTTACCAAAGAGGTGAAGGATAAACCTCTGGCAGAGTTTTAGAGTGTGAGAGGATGCACAGAAAGAACCACAGTCTTAAGATGCAGGATAAGAGGCATGGCTGCCATACCAGTTGTTCATCACTAGAGGAAGAAGCAAAGCCAACAACATGCACCTTGCGGAACTTCCTGAAGAAAAGCCAAAGCTCCTTAGCCAGGACTTTGATGAAGACTCTTACTTTAAAAGGAATTTTAAGCAAGAGCTTAAGACCAAGAACCTTTGTGAGAACAGTATTACAGTGAAAACTTTGTCCTAGCACACCAAAATAAAAGATGGAAAACTAAGGTATCAGAAAAAGAGACAGATCATATGTGTTTGGAAGATGGGGAAAGTTAATTCACGAGCAAATAGCTTAGTGCAGAGGGAGGATGGGATGGGTCTACTTGATACCTGGGACAGAGGGATTCCTGACACTTTGGGTGTGTGGCAGGCTGGGAGGACAGAATGGAAAGGAATATATCTGTGAGAGTTTCAAGTGTCTGGTACAGAAGTGAGAAAGTGCTCTGGTTAAAACCTCCCTGAGGTGGCTTTCACTGGCAGAGAGCAGCAGAGGCAGGAGCAGGTGTGTCTATCCACCTGCACACAGGGTCTTAATTGTTCTCCTCCTTGCTCAAGGCCCTTGTATGTGTGAAATTATCCTAGGCAAATGTGGTTGCTATGGGCAGGAGTGGCATCTGTTACACTGAGTGGTGACAAGGTCCTCTGGGCCTGCAGATATGGCCAGTTGGTGATGACAGTGACAGCCATGTAAGAATTAGAAAAGCAGATATGAGATACCTCAGAAATCTTTATCCCACCACCTGAGTCAGAGAAGGAGGAAACTGAAGGGTCAGACCTAGCAGCTTCCTGAATATCAGCATGCTGGAAGTCAGGGAGCTTCCCAAGAAATTGAGGTGAATGCCTGATCTATAGCCCATATTCTCTCTGCCCCACGTCATAGCATCACTTGCTTCCTCACTCAGCTTAACAATTTGACTCCACATTTTTTTTGTCCCTTTAAGTTTGGTCCCCGAATCCAAATCAGAAAAGAAGAAGTAAAGCTGTCACTGTTTGCAGATGACATGATACTATACATAGAGAATCCTAAAGATGCTACCAGAAAACTACCAGAGCTAATCAATGAATTTGGTGAAGTAGCAGGATACAAAATTAATGCACAGAAATCTCTTGCATTCCTATACACTAATGATGAAAAATCTGAAAGTGAAATTAATAAAACACTCCCATTTACCATTGCAACAAAAAGAATAAAAGATCTAGGAATAAACCTACCTAAGGAGACAAAAGACCTGTATGCAGAAAATTATAAGACACTGATGAAAAAAATTAAAGATGTTACAAACAAATGGAGAGATATGCCATGTTCTTGGATTGGAAGAATCAACATTGTGAAAATGACTCTACTACCCAAAGCAGTCTACAGATTCAATGCAATCCCTATCAAACTACCACTGGCATTTTTCACAGAACAAGAACAAACAGTTTCACAATTTGTATGGAAACACAAAAGACCCTGAATAGCCAAAGCAATCTTGAGAAAGAAAAACAGAGCTGGAGGAATCAGGCTCCCAGACTTCAGACTGGGAGGTAATTACTGTACAAAGTTACAGTAATCAAGACAGTATGGTACTGGCACAAAAACAGAAAGATAGATCAATGGAACAGGATAGAAAGCCCAGAGATAAACCCACGCACATATGGTCACCTTATCCTTGATAAAGGAGGCAATAATATACAATGGAGAATAGATAGCCTCTTCAATAGGTTGTGCTGGGAAAACTGGACAGCTACATGTAAAACAATGAAATTAGAACACTCCCTAACACCATACACAAAAATAAACTCAAAATGGGTTAAAGACCTAAATGTAAGGCCAGACACTATCAAACTTTTAGAGGGAAACTTAGGCAGAACACTCTATGACATAAATCGCAGCAAGATCCTTTTTGACCCATCTCCTAGAGAAAAGGAAATAAAAACAAAAATAAACAAATGGGGTGAAATGAAAGTTAAAAGCTTTTGCACAGCAAAGGAAACCATAAACAAGACGAAAGGACAACTCTCAGAATAGGAGAAAATATTTGCAAATGAAGCAACTGACAAAGGATTAATCTCCAAAATTTACAAGCAGCTCATGCAGCTCAATATCAAAATAACAAACAGCTCAATCCAAAAATGGGCAGAAGACCTAAATAGACATTTCTCCAAAGAAGATATACAGATTGTCAACAAACACATGAAAGGATGCTCAACATCATTAATCATTAGAGAAATGCAACTCAAAACTACAATGAGGTATCATCACATACCAGTCAGAATGGTCATCATCAAAAAATCTACAAACAGTAAATGCTGGAGAGGGTGTGGCTATAAAAGGGAACCCTCTTGCACTGTTGGTGGGAATGTAAATTGATGCAGCCACTATGGAGAACAGTATGGAGGTTCCTTAAAGAACTATAAATAGAATTACCATATGACCCAACAATCCCACTACTGGGCATATGCCCTGAGAAAACCATAATTCAAAAAGAGTCATGTACCAAAATGTTCATTGCAGCTCTATTTACAATAGCCAGGACATGGAAGCAACCTAAGTGTCCATCATCGGATGAATGGATAAAGAAGATGTGGCAGATATATACAATGGAATATTACTCAGCCATAAAAAGAAACGGAATTGAGTTATTTGTGGTGAGGTGGATAGACCTAGAGTCTGTCATACAGAGTGAAGTAAGTCAGAAAGAGAAAAACAAATACCGTACGCTAACACATATATATGGAATCTAAAAAAAAAAAATGTTTATGAAGAACCTAGGGGCGAGATGGGAATAAAGACACGGACCTACTAGAGAATGGACTTGAGGATACGGGGAGGAGGAAGGGTAAGCTGGGACAAAGTCAGAGAGTGGTAGTGTATATATGGGCATATATACACTGCCAAATGTAAAATCGATAGCTAGTGGGAAGCAGTCACATAGCACAGGGAGATCAGCTCAGTGCTTTGTGATCAGCTGGAAGGGTGGGATAAGGAGGGTGGGAGGGAGGGAGATGCAAGAGGGAAGAGATGTGGGGATATATATATATAACTAAGTAACTAATTCACTTTGTTATAAAGCAGAAACTAACACACCACCATTGTAAAGCAATTATACCCTAATAAAAATGTTAAAAAAACGAAAAATTTGGTCCCCTATTTCTGAACTTCCACAGGATTTTGGTTCCATGCACAGAACAGTGTAATGAGGATCTTGGAAGTCCTGGAAGTGTTTAGTGGCTGCTGCCCTTGAAGTGTATAAATGGTGTGAAGATTTTAGCTTTTGGACTAAGAGAAAACTAAGTAAGTTTGACCTTGCAGGTTGCTGACATAAAGTTCCACTTGAGTTCAAGGTTTCAACAGATGTATAAGATAGTGAGAACATTGGTTGTTGCAGATATTGTAGTGAGGTGGAACAGATGCTCTTGAGGGCTACTTTGTGCCAGATAATGTGAGGAGAAACTTAAGATCCAGGTGCAGGTATTAGGCCACAGTGAGAGAGGCCATTTTTGGTGCATAGTGATTGCCAAACACATGCAATGGACATTCAAGACCAAGGGAGACCAGGGAAAGAGGAGGTCACAGCTGAGTTGGAGAAGTCATAGAGTGCTTTGGATTAGGAGTTAGGGGGATGTGGGCCTGGAAGCCAGTCCATACCTGCCTCTTATACGGGAACAAGTCACACAGGCTTCACAGAACTCCTGAGTCCTTTTTAGTAAAAAAAGGAGTTTGGTCACTAATGATCTTCAGAACTGCTTTATTGTTCTACCCTTTATAGTTTCATAGTCCCCCTAAAAGTAAGAATTAAATCAAACCTAAGGATTTTAGGATTTCATTATGAGGATGAAGGCACAGCTCATTTCAGGAGCTGGAAATCACATGAGCCAAAGTGTGGAAAAGGAGAGTGTAAGGTTCTGGTTTGGGGATACAGAGTGGTTTGTCCTAAATTTTATAAATAAAATATCAGAAGACAGATATTAGGATTTGTAAGTACTCAGTACTACATGGTGAAGGAAGGGGACAATATAATTGGATTTGGGCTTATGGTGAAAAGTGTTGATTTTGATTTATCCTTTCTTAGCTGTGGTTCACTTGAATCTTTAAAGTTTCTTATTGTGGCCTTTGGTCAATGTCTTGCTTCAAACTTTAGCGAAAAAAGGCACAGTAAAGAATTATTCTGTGATCCTGTATTTTTAACACTAAAGGGAATGGGGCTGCATCTTTGATTTCCTATCCTAGAGACCTATAGTCTGTAAATAAGGCATTGCCATCCCCATTAACCAGCTCCACGAGAACCTGTGATAGTGGAGGGCATGGGCCCGTATCATGATTTTTTGAGCACATACATTTAGGAAAAATGTACTGATTATACAATATTCAGTGTAACACCAACGTGACAAGTAAACAAAAACTTGTAAATTTTCTCAGAGTCTGAGGGAAATGGAGAGTGACACTCCAGTATTCTCAAATTTACACAGTTCTACTTTAAGCAAATTAGCAGCAGCACTGTTTTAGGGGGTTAACAGCTTTTGTGCAGAAATTATGCCAAGGAGTTTGTTTTGGCTTTGATATGTCATCCTCACAAGATTGTAGTTTTCTTATTAGCTGTCTTTTTATTTCTAAGGCTGTAAGATAGTATTAAAGGGATTATTTTGATTAAAATACTAGATAGTTGCTTTCTGTTTATAGTTTTAATCCAGTTTCCAAATGATTCATGTTTGGTATTAAATTCAGTAGGACAATGAGTATTGAATATTTCCATCTTGAAACTACGAGCATGGATTTTCTTGCTGTTTGTTCTCACAGAAATATTTCTAAGGATGATTGGAATTGTGTATAAATAATCACACTGTAAATATTTAAGAGTCACCTTCCCCTTACATAGAAAGGATCTTATCAATGAAGATGTGATTAGATCCATAGCAGCAGTGCTTGGAAAAACATCTCTAGTAAAGAGAATATTATTTCTGTTAAACTTCTCAGGAGAAGATAAATAAGGAGAGGTATGAGTTATCATGAGTAATTTGTTGCATCATCATGGAGTAACAAACTAGCTTCCTGTGCTTGCTTGACAATGGAGACGAGTTATCACAGAACAATGCCCAAGGTTTCATATTAACTCATTAACCACTATTATTTGTAATTGAATAATAGACTAGTTTCAGGAGGTTTTGGAGAAACCTTGAAAGTTAACTAACCTAGTTAGTTAGATGCCTTGAAAGTCCTCATTAACATTATCAATGCTCCCTATTCCAGTCATCCGCCCACCTAGCAGCCTGGCAATCTGGAATACACTTGGTTTGTCATATAAGACATGGTAATCAGAAGATGCACCTAGATGTTGCAGTTAATGGGTATCCACACCATCTTGAAGCCACTATCCTTGCAGACATATATGGAAATACTATAATACTCAAGTAGCTTCTGTATCACAGCACCACCTTCACTGCCTCTTATACTGGGAGATGTTAGTTTTCTACTGTTGAGTAGTATGGTTGGGGATGATTTCTGATATTGTCTATGGATATGTGATCTGGTGAAATAATTGAAGCACAAACAGTCATAATCAGTTAGATTTCGGATGTGCAACCAAACAGGGAAAGAATGACAATATGAATTATGGAGGAAAAGAGGGAAATATATTATGGACGATGCTTAGAATTATTAGTGGTCCAGGAAACAAGTTTGTTTGTTTGTTTGTTTGCTGAGTCTAACATGCTACAGAGGCAGCTAAAAGAAAGATAATAAATAACCTTGGTCAAGACATCTAAAGATACTGCAGAAGTACAGACATAGAAGGGAACAGACTTGCTCTCTAGTGGTTGTTAATGGGGAGAAATGCATGAAGATGCCTGGACAGATTACGTAGTTACTTAATCAATCAGTTTTTAATTGAGTGCCTTTCATGTTTTAGGCCACGGTTTAGGCACTAGAAACATTTAATAGAACAAAACAGTTTCTCACTGAAATTTACATTCTAGTGAGGATACACAGATGACAAACAAATAACTATATAGTTTTTTCCTCCATAGTATAATAAGCACTATGGAGGAAAATGAAGTAGGATAGATGCAATAGGGAGTGACAGGGAGAGAGAGGTTTTACTGCTATTTTGTAAAGCTGGTGGGCGTTAGGACATCACCTTCCTTTTTGAATAGGAGATACTGCGGCATGTGAATTTTGATAGGAATGATCTAAAAGAGAGGGAATAGAGGGAAATATCATGAGAAGAGTTACTGACTAAGCATGGAGTATGGGGTCTAGTAGAAGAGTGGAGCCTTGGATTTAGATAGAAGCTGGATAAGTGTGATGATTAAAATTGAGATTAGTGGAGAGGTACAGTTATTAGTAGTGCCATGATTCAGCCGTGGGAATAGGTGCTAAGGTTTAGCTCAAGGACAAGGTCACTGGGGAGGAGAAACTCAAGGAATGAGTAACAAGGGTATTATTGGATAGCTATCTGGTGGATATTGAAATCACCAAAAATTATGACAGGAGCGGTGTTGGAGAGAGTTACAATGAACCAAGGGCTAAATTCTTCAAGGAATAAGCGACATGATCCAGGGGTTTGTAGATAACTTCAACAATATTTAAATAAATAAATATAAACCTTTTACCACTTGGAGATACTTGCTCCTGTCTGATCCCTCTTCCCTGACTAGTAGACTGGGGAGCAGTTCTGGTTTGCATTAGTCCAGTGGGACTATCCTTTATCTGGAACTTCAGAGACATTGAAAGCCAAAGGGTATACAAAATTGATAGTTGAATGGGATCAGCTGAATCAATCAACTGGAGAAAGGGGTACATTTGGGTCATCAAAATGAGGCAGTGCTTGGGCAAGGTAGGAGATCTGAGGACCAGGAAGAGGAGAGCATAGGAGAGTGTGAGGGTCAGGTAATTGGATGGCTACTTGGAGATGGGAAAGGCAGAGCAGGGGTGCAGAAGGTGATTGTTACATTTGAGATTTTTAGAGGTCCCTAAAATGAGTGTGACAGAGGTTGTCCAGCTTTACTTACTTAAAGGGCCAAGATCAAAATAGGCAACACTCAAGTACCAAAGAATATTGTCTCTCTTGTATAAAGACATTTTTATAATTGTGACCACCCTAACCAGTCCAGAACCCCATCTCTCCATTCTGACCATTGCTTATAAAAGCTTGTGTTTTTATCATTTCATCAGCCTCTTTTATTTGGTCATATTGGTACATGGAAGTTGAAAAGCATTTTTCTTGGATTAAGAATGTTAAATCAGTTTTACTGGAAGGACTGAGGATTTTCATGTGAGATTGCCCCACTGGAGGGCATTGGGAACAGCAAGGCAGCATCTGCCTACTACTTCAGGGTGGATCAACATTTATTAATGTAAATAGGGAAGGGTGGGGTGTAGAGAGGTCCTGTTTACCCCTGATGCTCTTGGGACTCTAGTGACTGCTGTCATTTGCACTGACATTTAAAATTCTCTCTCCTTTTTCCATCACGTGACCTGCTTCCCTCACTGAGTCTCTTTATGTTCACAGCCTGTGTAAGATTTTCTCCTGTCTAGAAAAAGCTGCTCAAAATGCAGAACCTTGCTTCCCATCTCCTCTTTTTACTTCCTGCTGCTGTTCTTGAAAATAATTGCTGTATATAGTCAATCCACAAAACATGAGACTAGGTAGAACCTTTACAGATTCTACATTATAAATTTAAGATTGCAATCTCTTCATTTTCAGAAATGCCAAAGATGGGGGTCTCTGCTTTCATTTCTTTCCTGTCAAAAGGACTAAATTTAGCTGGTTGATTTACTTTTTTATCATCCAAACATTAATTCTGAAAGGCAAATAAGTTTTTCCAGATGAACTTTAAAAAGATGATATATCTGATCCCTAAAGCACCAAATCAGAAGTAATACATTAAGGACTTTTTCTGGTAGTGAGGTTTTTTTTTTCACATTCCCATTTACCATTTAGTAGATTTCCTCTCTAAATGCAGAAATAAGGTGTGAGAGTATGCATTCATCTGTATTTTCTGTTAAGGTAAAACAGGGGTATATCTTCAATGTTATACCATGCTGTGCAGATTATAAATGAACCCTTAGAATTTTGACTTTCAGTATTGATATAAACATATTATTTATTTGTTTTCCTTAATTTATGCTGCTTGTTTGTGAGAGAAATGAGTTGATTAGAAATAAAGAACCCCGAAGGTTGTATGTGTTGAGGTAGTAAAATCCCTTTTGAGTTGGTGCATTACACAACTCTTGGCATGGCCATAAATTTATTGTCATTCCTCTCCTTAACTCCTTAGTAAATTTTCCAGTTACTGTTCCAAACTGTTCTCATACATATCCAGCTTTCAGCCTCCCATCATCCCTTAGGTAACCTTGCCTCCTCTTTACTTGGGAGATTTTGAAACCATCTTTGAAACCATGTGGCTGCCTCAGCCTCCTCCTATAGTAAACTCACTTTATCTTTGAAGGTAAACCATAGTGTTATAACATGGCCATGGTTTTGAGACATTGCTAATTGACTGTTGTCCAAGCTGTTTTTAGGGCCCTTCAGCTGCAGTTGGTGCTTTTGAGGGACCAATGTAAGAAGAATCTTTATAATACACTTGTTTTATCTAGGTTCTGTTTATATTCAGCCAATGCTTACCATGAAGCATTTTAACATACTTATCACATTTCTGAGTTGTAACTTTGATTCACCTTTTCAGGGAGCCTGTAAGGGACACATGGGTGTTGTATTTGCTGATTTCTAGTATGCTTGAGAATGTGGATTATGTTGCAGATTAGAAGTATCTTAACGCCAAGATTTAAAATCAGAGTTTTAAAAGTTCTTTTATAATCTGTATAGCAGATAGAACATTGAAGATATATGATTAGGAAGGGGATGGGGTGAAATCTTAATGGTATTAACTGGAAATTTAGTTCATAATTGTTCTGGGAGCAAACTACTGATTCATTCGTTTATTAATTCCACCAATATTTATTGACCACCTGCTGTGCGCCAAGCATGATTTTAGGCACTGGGGATACAGCAGTGAAGAAAGGGACAAAAATCCTTGCCCTCAATGAACTAATTCTCCTCAAAAATAAACCACATTAATAAATAAAATACAGGGTGATAAGTGCAAAGAGAAAGAAGTAAAGGAGGAAAGGAAATAGAGCTGTTGGCTTGGAGACTGAAGTTAGGTTGGCAAGGGAAGGACTCACTGAAGAGGTGATTCTTATGTAAAGACCTGGTGTACGAAGAAGGTAAATAACTTGCTTTTTCTTTTTTTGAAACTTTTTATTTTATACTGGAGTATAGACGATTAACAATGTCATGATAGTTTCAGGTGAACAGCAAAGCGACTCAGCCATACATATACATCTATCCATTCTCCTCCAAACTCCCAGTGAAGGCAAACGGAGGAGCAACACTCCCTATGAACACATAAACAGAGACTGGTGCTTTCTTTACTCTGTTTGCTGCTGAGTCAGAGGTGGAAACTAAAGCAATGGAGTGAGACCTTCCTAGGAGGTCTTGAGCCAGTGGAGCAAGCTGGGTGCTCCAGGTTTGGGTGTTGTATGTGTTTGGCTTAGGTAACTGGTGACCTAGGAAATAATGTTGAAGTTGGAAATGACCCCGAGAAACAATCTGGTTCAACCCTCTCACTGTATAATGGAGGAAATAGAATGGGCCCCAAAATGCTTGTTAGGCTGAATTGACCAAAATAATATCCGTGAAGATCCAGCACTAAACCTACATATCTCTTTCGTGATTGACTGTTCATTAACAATACTTCACTTCCTTCCAGTACCACCACTGCCATGGGGGTCACTATGAACTATTTTAAACTCAGCTCATAAGATGTGGCTGGGAAACTTGGAAAATAATCCCATAATAACCATTTCCCTTCTCTGTCAATTCTCTTCTTTAAAAGTGATGAACGTTGTCATGACATTGACTTCTGAAGACATTGACAACATCACAAAAATCTCTATAATGGAAGCTGTGGGCCACCAATTTCTTTTTTTTTTGAATTTTATTAATTTTTTAATACAGCAGGTTCTTATTAGTCATCAATTTTATACACATCAGTGTATATATGTCAATCCCAATTGCCCAGTTCATCACACCCCCACCCCCACCCCTTGCTGCTTTCCCCCCTTGGTGTCCTTACGTTTGTTCTCTACATCTGTGTCTCAATTTCTGCCCTGCAAACCGGTTCAATTGTACCATTTTTCTAGGTTCCAAATATATGTGTTAATATACGATATTTGTTTTTCTTTCTGACTTACTTCACTCTGTATGACAGTCTCTAGATCCATCCACGTCTCTACAAATGACCCAATTTCGTTCCTTTTTATGGCTGAGTAACATTCCATTGAATATATGTACCACATCTTCTTTATCCATGCGTCTGTTGATGGGCATTTATGTTGCTTACATGACTTGGCTATTATAAATAGTGCTGCAATGAATATTGGGTGCATGTGTCTTTTTGAATTATGGTTTTCTCTGGGTATAAGCCCAGTAGTGTGATTGCTGGATCATATGTTAATTCTATCTTTAGTTTTTTAAGGAGCCTCCATACTGTTCTCCACAGTGGCTGTATCAATTTACATTGCCACCAACAGTGCAAGAGGGTTCCCTTTTCTCCACACCCTCTCCGGCATTTATTGTTTGTATTTTTTTTTTTCCCCAGCACGCAGGCCTCTCACTGTTGTGGCCTCTCCCGTTGCGGAGCACAGGCTCTGGACGCGCAGGCTCAGTGGCCATGGCTCACGGGCCCAGCCGCTCCACGGCATGTGGGATCTTCCCGGACCGGGGCATGAACCTGCGTCCCCTGCATCGGCAAGCAGACTCTCAACCACTGCGCCACCAGGGAAGCCCTGTATATTTTTTGATGATGGCCATTCTAACTGGTTTGAGGTGATACCTCATTGTAGTTTTGATTTGCAATCCTCTAATAATTGGTGATTATTGATTATTATTCTCTAATAATTGGTGATTGGAGCAGCTTTTCCTGTGCTTCTTGGCTACCTGTATGTCTTCTTTGGAGAAATGTCTATTTAGGTCTTCTGCCCATTTTTGGATTGGGTTGTTTGTTTTTTTAATATTGAGCTGCATGAGCTGTTTATATATTTTGGAGATTAATCCTTTGTCCGTTGATTCGTTTGCAAATATTTTCTCCCATTCTGAGCATTGTCTTTTCTTTCTTTATGGTTTCCTTTGCTGTGCAAAAGCTTTAAAGTTTCATTAGGTCCCATTTGTTTATTTTTGTTTTTATTTCCATTACTCTAGGAAGTGGATCAAAAAAATACCTTGCTGTGATTTATGTCAAAGAGTGTTCTTCCTGTGTTTTCCTCTAACAGTTTTATAGCGTCTGGTCTCACATTTAGGTCTCGAATCCATTTTGAGATTTTTTTTGTGTATGGTGTTAGGGAGTGTTCTAATTTCATTCTTTTACATGTAGCTGTCCAGTTTTCCCAGCACCACTTATTGAAGAGACTGTCTTTTCTCCATTGTATATCCTTGCCTCCTTTCTCATAGATTAGCTGACCATAGTGCATGGGTTAACCTCTGGGCTTTCTATCTTGTTCCATTGATCTATATATCTGTTTCTGTGCCAGTAGCATATTGTCTTGATCACTGTAGCTTTGTGGTATAGTCTGAAGTCAGGGAGTCTGATTCCTCCAGCTCTGTTTTTTTCCCTCAAGACTGCTTTGGCTATTCAGGGTCTTTTGTGTCTCCATACAAATATTAAGATTTTTTTGTTCTAGTTCTGTAAAAAATGCCATTGGTAATTTGAAAGGGATAGCATTGAATCTCTAGATTGCTTTGGGTAGTATAGTCATTTTCACAATATTGATTCTGCCAATCCTACAGCATGGTATATCTCTCCATCTGTTGGTATCATCTTTAATTTCTCTCATCAGTGTCTTATAGTTTTCTGCATACAGGTCTTTTGTCTCCCTAGGTAGGTTTATTCCTAGGTATTTTATTCTTTTTGTTGCAATGGTAAATGGGAGTGTTTTGTTAATTTCTCTTTCAGATTTTTCATCATTAGTATATAGGAATGCAAGAGATTTCTGCACATTAATTTTGTATCCTGGAACTTTACCAAATTCATTGATTAGCTCTAGTAGTTTTCTGGTGGCATCTTTAGGATTCTCTATGTATAATATCATCTCATCTGCAAATAGTGACTGTTTTACTTCTTTTCCAATTTGTATTTCTTTTATTTCTTTTTCTTCTCTGATTGCTGTGGCTAGGACATCCAAAACTATGTTGAATAATAGTGGTGAGAATGGACATCCTTGTCTTGTTCCTGATCTTAGAGGAAATGTTTTCAGTTTTTCACCATTGAGAATGATATTTGCTGTGGGTTTGTCGTATATGGCCTTTATTCTGTTGTGGTAGATTCCCTCTATGCCCACTTTCTGAAGAGTTTTTATCATAAATCGGTGTTGAATTTTGCCAAAAGCTTTTTCTGCATCTATTGAGATGATCGTATGGTTTTTCG
The DNA here is from genome assembly GCF_039906515.1 of Pseudorca crassidens. Lineage (NCBI taxonomy): Eukaryota > Metazoa > Chordata > Mammalia > Artiodactyla > Delphinidae > Pseudorca > Pseudorca crassidens. The sequence continues at coordinate 48,472,427 of NC_090309.1, forward strand.
TCTTCAGTTTGTTAGTTTGTTAACATGGTGTATCACATTGATTGATTTGCGTATATTGAAGAATCCTTGCATCCCTGGGATAACTCCCACTTGACCATGGTGTATGATCCTTTTAATATGTTGTTGGATTCTGTTTGCTAGTATTTTGTTGAGGATTTTTGCATCTGTATTCATCAGTGATATTGGTCTGTAATTTTTTGTAGTATCTTTTTCTGGTTTTGGTATCAGGGTGATGGTGGCCTAATAGAGTGAGTTTGGGAGTGTTCCTTCCTCTGCAGTTTTTGGGAAGATTTGAGAAGGATGGGTGTTAACTCTTCTCTAAATGTTTGATAGAATTTACCTGTGAAGCCATCTAGTCCTGGACTTTTGTTTGTTGAAAGATTTTTTTTTTTTTTTTTTTTTTTTGCGGTACACGGGCCTCTCACTGTTGTGGCCCCTCCCGTTGTGGAGCAACAGGCTCTGGACGCGCAGGCTCAGCGGCCATGGCTCACAGGCGCAGCCGCTCCGTGGCACATGGGATCTTCCTGGACTGGTGCATGAACCTGTGTACCCCGCATCAGCAGGCGGACTCTCAACCATTGTGCCACCAGGGAAACCCTTTTGGAAGATTTTTAATCACAGTTTTAATTTCATTATTTGTGATTGGTCTGTTCATATTTTCTATTTCTTCCTCGTTCCATCTTGGAAAGTTATACCTTTCTAAGAATTTGTCCATTTCTTCCAGGTTGTCCATTTTATTGGCATAGAGTTGCTTGTAGTAGTCTCTTAGGATGCTTTGTATTTCTGTGGTGTCTGTTGTAACTTCTTTTTCTTTTCTTTTTTTTTTTTTTTTTTTTTGCGGTACGCGGGCCTCTCACTGTTGTGGCCTCTCCCGTTGTGGAGCACAGGCTCCAGATGCGCAGGCTCAGCGGCCGTGGCTCACAGGCCCAGCTGCTCCGCGGCATGTGGGATCTTCCCGGACCGGGTCACATACCCGTGTCCCCTGCATCAGCAGGTGGACTCTCAACCACTGCGCCACCAGGGAAGCCCTCATTTTCAATTTTATTGATTTGAGTCCTTTCCCTCTTTTTCTTGATGAGTCTGGCTAATGGTTTATCAATTTTGTTTATCTTCTCAAAGAACCAGCTTTTAGTTTTATTGATCTTTGCTATTGTTTTCTTTGTTTCTATTTCATTTATTTCTGCTCTGATCTTTATGATTTCTTTCCTTCTGCTACCTTTGGGTTTTGTTTGTTCTTCTTTCTCTAGTTCCTTTATGTGTAATGTTAGATTGTTTATTTGAGATTTTTCTTGTGTCTTGAGGTAGGCTTGTAACTTACCTCTTTGAACTGCTTTTGCTGCATCCCATACATTTTGGATCATCATGTTTTCATTGTCATTTGTCTCTAGGTATTTTTTGATTTTCTCTTTGATTTCTTCAATGCTCTCTTGGTTATTTAGTAATGTATTGTTTAGCCTCCATGTGTTTGTTTTTTTACGTTTTTTCCCTGTGATTCATTTATAATCTCATACTGTTGTGGTCAGAAAAGATGCTTGATATGATTTCAATTTTCTTAAATTTACTGAGGCTTGATTTGTGACCCAAGATGTGATCTATCCTGGAGAATGTTCCGTGTGCACTTGAGAAGAAAGTGTTATCTGCTGTTTTTGGATGGAATGTCCTATAAATGTCAATTAAATCTATCTGCTCTATTGTGTCATTTAAAGTTTGTGTTTCCTTATTAACTTTCATTTTGGATGATCTGTCCATTGGTGTAAGTGAGGTGTTAAAGTTCCCCACTATTATTGTGTTACTGTCGATTTCTTCTTTTATAGCTGTTAGCAGCTGCCATATGTATTGAGGTGCTCCTATGTTGGGTGCATATATATTTATAATTGTTATATGTTCTTCTTGGATTGATCCCTTGATCATTATGTAGTGTCCTTCCTTGTCTCTTGTAACAGTCTTTATTTTAAAGTCTATTTTATCTGATATGAGTATTGCTACTCCAGCTTTCTTTCTTTTTTTTGCGGTACGGAGGCCTCTCACTGTTGTGGCCTCTCCTGTTGTGGAGCACAGGCTCCGGACTGGCAGGCTCAGTGGCCATGGCTCACGGGCCCAGCTGCTCCGTGGCACATGGGATCTGCCTGGACCAGGGCATGAACCCATGTCCCCTGCATCAGCAGGCAGCCTCTCAACCTCTGCACCACCAGGGAAGCTTTCTTTTGATTTCCAGCTTTCTTTTGATTTCCATTTGCATGGAGTATCTTTTTCCATCCCCTTACTTTCAGTCTGTATGTTTCCCTAGGTCTGAAGTGGGTGTCTTTTAGACAGCATATATATGGGTCTTGTTTTTGTATCCATTCAGCAAGCCTGTGTCTTTTGTTTGGAGCATTTAATCCATTCACGTTTAAGGTAATTATCAATATGTATGTTCCTATGACCATTTTCTAATTGTTTTGGGTTTGTTTTTGTAGGTCCTTTTCTTCTCTTGTGTTTCCTACTTAGAGAAGTTTCTTTAACATTTGTTGTGGAGCTGGTTTGGTGGTGCTGAATTCTCTTAGCTCTTGCTTGTTTGTAAAGCTTTTGATTTCTCCATCGAATCTGAATGAGATCCTTACTGGGTAGAGCAATCTTTGTTGTAGGTTCTTCCCTTTCATCACTTTAAGTATATCATGCCGCTCCCTTCTGGCTTGTAGTGTTTCTGCTGAGAAATCAGCTCTTAATCTTATGGGAGTTCCCTTGTATGTTATTTGTAGTTTTTCCCTTGCTGCTTTCAATAATTTTTCTTTGTCTTTAATTTTTGCCAATTTGATTATTATGTGTATTGGCATGTTTCTCCTTGGGTTTATCCTGTATGGGACTCTCTGCATTTCTTGGACTTGGGTGGCTATTTCCTTTCCCACGTTAGAATTTTTCAACTATAATCTCTTCAAATATTTTCTCTGGTTCTTTCTCTCTCCCTTCTCCTTCTGGGATCCCTATAATGAGAATGTTGTTGCATTTAATGTTGTCCCAGAGGTTTCTTAGGCTGTTTTCATTTCTTTTCATTCTTTTTTCTTTTCCATAGCAGTGAATTCCGCAATTCTGTCTTCCAGGTCGTTTATCCGTTTTTCTGCCTCAGTTATTCTGCTATTGATTCCTTCTAGTGTATTTTTCATTTCAGTTATTTTATTGTTCATCTCTCTTTGTTTGTTCTTTAATTCTTCTAGGTCTTTGTTAAACATTTCTTGCATCTTCTCGATCTTTGCCTCCATTCTTTTTCTTAGGTCCTGGATCATCTTCATTATCATTATTCTGAATTCTTTTTCTGGAAGGTTGCCTATCTCCACTTCATTTACTTGTTTTTCTGGGGTTTTATCTTGTTCCTTCATCTGGTACATAGCCCTCTGCCTTTTCATCTTGTCTATCTTTCTGTGAATGTGGTTTTTGTTCCACAGGTTGCAGGATTGTAGTTCTTCTTGCTTCTGCTGTCTGTCTTCTGGTTGATGAGGCTATCTAAGAGGCTTGTGCAGTTTTCCTGATGGGAGGGACTGGTGGTTGGTAGAGCTGGCTGTTGCTCTGGTGGGCAGAACTCAGTCTCCCATTTCTTTTCACAAGAGCTTCCTTAAAGTTTTTGTTTTCTTTTTCTCTGTTGGGCTGGGCAGAGCAGGTGGTTCTCTCTGAACTATTGATTTGGAATTGGCTGCAATGATTGTTTAATTCTGTGTGCATCATTCAGCTCTAGTCTGCCCTGCTGCACAATAGACATTTATGGTTGAATGGAGGTGTGTACATGCACTTCAACAGGGACTGGTAAAGCACAATGCATCCTGGAAGCTCTTCTATTTAATGCAAAATACCCCTTAAACTTTGTAATTATGAATTTGAATTTTGTCTTTTGGACACCTAATTTCATCGTTTCCTAGATAGTGGGGTTGAGATTTGTAACCTTCTGGGTTGGTGAGCAGGTTAATTGTGTATGAAGTAAGCCTTCATTAATGCAACAAGCTGCTTCCTCTCTCTTATATCCACATTGCATTAGAGAAATGGCTTCTACAATGTATAATCGTAGAGGACATCTTCAGAGACTGTTTTCTGCCAGGCCTACAAAAATTATCAGGATGTTATCAGAATTATCAGGAATCACAACCATGGTGATTACAAGGGAATACTTGCTGTGATTCATGGAAGGCTGTTTACCTCGTGTGAGTGAAGAGTTGTGTTTTGTGTGTGTCTCTGTGTGTGTACACATGTGTACAAGTACATGCATGTGTCTGAACAGTATCTAATTACTTGGTTTTTCCTCCCTGCCTCTCATTGTTTCTAGAACTGTTTAATTTTCCATTACTCTTCTAGGACTTTACGTAGAGATAAAAAAGAATACTTGAAATATAAATACCCTTAAAGGAATCATGATTTTTAGAGACTGGCATATTGATTTATTTTAGCTACTTAAGATATTTTTACATGACCAACCCAAGAGAAAGAATGTTTTTGATATTTAATCATTTCAGATATGCAAATTGTGACTTTTCTAGTTACCTGGGATGAAATCAATTAGCAGATATTTCTGGCAGCAGTGTTCTTCAAAACATTCAACTAGGGCTTCCCTGGTGGCGCAGTGGTTGGGAGTCTGCCTGCCAATGCAGGGGACGCGGGTTTGTGCCGCGGTCCGGGAGGATCCCACATGCCACGGAGCATCTGGGCCCGTGAGCTATGGACGCTGAGCCTGCATGTCCGGAGCCTGTGCTCCACAATGGGAGAGGCCACAACAGTGAGGGGCCCGCGTACAGCAAAAAAAAAAAAAAAAAAAAAAAGATTCAACTAGCATAGTTCTGCATACCTAGCATATGCTATATAAATAGCTGTGGATTAGCTGACCATGGATATTGTCAATTTCTTTTCATTCATTTAAAAATTTCAATTGTCCAAGTATGCATGCCTGCAGAGTGTAACAAATCCTTATTATGAGTCCATTTTGCTTTAGATTCTGGGTATACAATGGTGAACAAGAGAGAGTTTTTGCCTTCAAGGAATTTACTTATAGTGGATGATAACGAAACTTCTAAGGCCATTTTGTTGAATTATATATGTTATATTAAGCATACTGAGTGCATTGCCCTATGCATGGCGCTAGTGATACAAAAAAAATTAACGAAGTACTCTTGCCCTCAGGAAGCTTAAAGACTAATTATCTCTAATTAGTCTTTATCTCAAGACCCATGCACATGACTAAATAGCTAGCTGTGTAAGGCCTTGTAGGGTGACAGATGAGGGATGCTCATCTGGTCCTTTCCTCTCTGTTCCAGACACATGGCTGTCTCCCTCATATACTCCATGGATGGAGTTTCCTGGCTCCTCCAGTGACTCAGATTTCTACACTTAGAATTCTTCCCTGCTTTACTTTCATCTGTCATTTTTAAACTTCTTTCTTATATTCTCTCATAGCTTCAAAGGGAAAATATCTAGTCACTCTATTCTCACAGAATCCTTTCTGCTTGGAAGAATAATCATTCAGCACAGGGGCTGGGTTTTTTCAGGTATATTATCTCCACTGAACCATTTAAATCCCTTTTTGCTCTCAGTTTTGATCATTTCAGATTGCATCTGCCGAAGGCCCATTATTGCCACTCTTTAATCAACTTAGTGACCTTCATCACACTGTAGGCAAAGACCCATAGAAGTAATTTTAGCAGAAGTGAATCCCTCATACTTGATTTGATGAAAGGATAAAATCGCTCTATTCAACCTAAGTGACCCTATTTGGACTTTTTATTTAACAAAATCCTGGATTAGCTTAGATTGTCAGTGACCATCTTCACGTAAGATAAAATATAATCACATGACAATGTTAACCTCTTGAAATTGGTTTTAAAGGGGAAAGAGACACAATTAGGTAGAATAAGTGAGAGAGGAAAGGAGGGAGGGCTTTAGAGTAGACTTTATTTTTAGTTTCTTTATTGCAGATGCTAAATTCAGATTTCTAAATATGAATACAGCGTGTCAGACAGCTTTGTGATGGTGCAGACTGCATCATTTATTCTGTAGATGACTGAGCAGGGGAATGCTCTCAGGTTTTATGACTAAATCAAAAATACATTTCCTTTCTTGTAGATGCCTAAATAACACATACACCATAAAGCCTCTGACTGAATATTTCTTCTACGGAAGAGGTGTATAATCTTATAAAAAGATTGGTTGCTTTGGTCTGTGTTTATATACAGAGATATATTTTGTTCTTTCTTGTTGTGACCATTGAAGTTGTCTTTTCACTGATTTCACTGTCTCCAATTTCTCCCTATTCCAATCAGCTTTGTATTCTGCTATTGAATTAATCTTTGGGAAACTCTTATATCACTCTTCTACTCTAAACTTTGGCCTCATGTTGTTTCTCTAACAAAGGTCAAGCATTTTATCCTAATATTGTAAATACTCCGTTCATTTTTTAAAATGTTATTTATGAGTATTTTCTTTTATTGGTTCTGTTTCAATCAAATGAAACTACTGCTAATTGTCATATCCAATACAAACTTTTCAATTTCTAAGCCTTTTCCTTAAACACACTCTCCATTTTCTTAAAGTACATTTCTCTGATCTCCTTACACCTAAAGCTTTTCTGTATTTCAAGACTGAAAGGCCACTACTTTTACAAAGTTTTCCCATGATCTCCATTACCATAAGTCCTCTTTCTTTAGCTTAAACTCCCAATACGTTTTATTTATGTATTTTGTTGTTCTAACGCTTCTTATCCTAATGTATGTAATGTATATGTATGTATACACACAGTTGATATCTATATCTTACTAACTTTGCTAGACTAAACCTACTAAAGGAAACAATAGTATAACCTTCATTGTACCACTTCTTTGTGTACTATCTTTCATACAATAGGCATCTAATAATTATTCCTAATTTAGAATTTGATATGAGGCTTGTCTGTGTTAATCTATAGCCAAAGGTGTAGAATTACGGAAATGCAGAAGTAAAAGGACCCTCAACATAAATAATTTTACTGTTGAGAACAGTGAAAGTGATTCTATTCCATGATGAAACTACATCAGAGGGTATGTGGTAGCCCATCCATATCAGCTGGAATTTCTGGCAAGGGAATAGAAGGATGATGAAAATAGCTTGTGTAGTTAATTGACAGTACTGCAAAACGTATTAAAAAGTGATATAATTGAAATACTATTTCAGTAGTATTTAGATTCAAAAGAGGAAGAGTAACAGCATGTGACAGACTACAATATGTGGTCCTGGTACCAATCAAGAGGGACAGTAAGGTCAGGAATCAAAGGCTACATACAGTTTAGGCAGCTATAAATGCTTGATTCAGAGAGGTGGCTCTCATTTTTCATGGCATTTAACTAAAGAGTTGAGTGGGGTGGGATCAATGTTCAAGATACACAGTACACACACTTGGTGCCCCTGGAAGAGAAAAACAAAAGTGAGAAAGAATGAATGTTTAAAATCACATTCAAGAAAATGTACTGATATAAATGAAGATCTGAATCTACATATTACAAGGGCCATTTGTATCTGTAAAAATGGACCCATGATGATTATCTCTGAAACAGCAAAGAAAGAAGACAAAGTCATTCATAAAGGAAAGGAAGTAGGTTGACATCGAATTTCTCAATAAATGTTCAAAACAATAAGTCAAGGAATAACATCTTCAAGATACTCAAGAAAGAAGGTGAAGGATGTTACTCCATTCAAGTTGTCCTTTAAATGTGAAGGCTCTAGGAAAAATATGGAACATGCAAGAACTCAGGGGTTATTGTCCCTAGAAGCTTTTCCTAGCAAAATTACTACAAGATGAGCTTTATAAAAAAGTGCCATGGGGGACTTTGACCGAGACATCAGTGGTGAGTATTTTATATATCTAACTGTAGATCAAAGATCTTAAAGTTGTGGACAAGGACTAAAGAAGAGTTTGTCAGTGTTAAATGCAGTGCCAAAGTAAAAATGACAGAACTAAAACACAGAGAAAGGTGGGAAGGAGGGAATTAAATGATTTCTTTGGATATTGTTTAAAGCTGACGAATAATAGAAACTTTAGTATATTTAAGAGTAGAAAGATTAGGCACAAGAAAGATATTAATATTGACTAAAAGTACATGATGGAGAAGAGAAGCGGGTGGAAAAGCTATTGTAAATGAATTTTATTGTGACTCACAATCGTGGAACAATATGTATTGTCTGGTGGAAAAGGGGGGCTATGAACGTTACCCAAAATATTAATAAAAAGACAACCAACAGAATAAAATTTCAAATTCTTTGATGCCCAAAGAACACAGAAACAAAACAAAACTTAGTGGCATACAGCCTAAGAATGAAAAGAACTGCAAGGAAATCTTAAATATCATTCAGTAACGTTATTGTAAATAGTGATATTGAGATTGCTATTTTGTGGTTTCTTGTATGTTATGGAATAAACCAATAATTAAACTGAGATTTTCAGTGTATGAAAAACAGGTACAAGTATTAGATCGAAGAAATTAAATGAAAATCCCGTAATGTTAAATTTGCTTTGGGAATATCAGTTTGATTCATGATAATATATTTCCTGTATCTGTACAGTGGAAAGGCACAGGAGCTATGGCACTCCATCTGGAATCACCATTTTACTGCCCAAATTTTGTTTTCTAAATTCTATTCTTCACAGAAAGGAATCAGGGTTCCTTGGAGAAATGGCTGATTGTAGGCTCGGAGGAAGGAAAATACAAGGTGAATTTAGGACACCTTGTTGTGCTAGAAAGCAAGGGAAGACTCATGGGTTGGGTCATGGGGACAAGCACTAGGAAGTTCTCATTGGCCAAATTTGGCACATTTTGTACATGCAAAAGAACATGACTATAGTTGATTGAAACACATGGCGTACCTAAGCATCCAGAGTCCCGAGTCTTTCAAGATATAAAAGAAGAGAAAGATTTAAAACAATGAGTTATTTGCCACTGTTGGAGGTAACTATTAAGTCAAATCCTTCTGAAAACTGGTAATTAAAGACACATTATTATACATTTATCCTCGTTCTTCAGTGGGAAGTATAGTTCTGGTAAACCGAATACTCTAATTCATGAGCAAAAGTTTTCTCTACAGAAGAATGTTAGTTAATAAATACAGAACAAATGAAAGAATTTTGAAAATACACAAAATAATATTATGATATATTTTATATGTTTCTATGTATGTTTCATATATATACATATATATTTCCAGGGAAGCCTATAATTTTATATAAAAGTTTCCTGTTGTTAATTTTTTTTTTTTTTTTTTTTGCCAAAAAACATTCATTTATTCAGCAATCATTTGAGGACCTAGTATGTGCCTTTGGGGAAAAAAATACTGACTGTCTAATGTTTTTGCATTATTTTCCCAAGCCAGGTCACTTAAGAGTTATGAATGCCATTAAACTATATAATTTCAGAACTGGAAGGACCCAAGAAGGTCATTTGGTCACTCCCTGCTCCATGCCCCTTCTCATTTTATAAACAGGAATCACATTATCCACTCTCATAACATGAATACTTTATGAACACTATCAGTAACTGAGGAGAGAAAGAAATTGACAAACTTCTAAGAAGCTAAAAAATCATTGCACCATATGAAGGTTTGGCTTGTAATTTTAAAATGCCAAGCACTTCTTTCATTTATTTGTTTTTAATCTTCAGAAAATTAAAACACGCAGATGGCCAATCTAGGTCATTATGAATTTTTTTTCTTTCTTTGACCGAATTGCTATTTCCTCTAGATTAATATCAGACTTGAGCTGCATGGCTGAGGCAGAAGTTCAGGGACCAGGGCATACAAGTGCCCTCTCCACTCAATAACCAGCAAACTAATTTGATGTTCCTATTGACTTGAATCTGTCTGCTTTATATCTTGAGCTTACGAGTGTGTGACCTCTTCTGCAGAGATCTGCTGCTTCCGGGCATTTTGTAAAGTGCTGAAATTGTCTGGAAAACTGCTCTTTGTGCTTTGCAAAATAATGGAAAGAGAGTATTTCCTATCTGACTACTGCAGTGATTTCCTAGTAATAAAATTGAAGATGTATGTTTTAATTTTATTTCCATTTAGTTTTGAGAACCATCTTGAGGTATTTTGGTTCCTAACTCTGACTCCTTATCTGTCATCTTTTATGATTCATTGTTTCTCTCAGCTGTAATTTCTTTTCAACTCTTCTTCATAAAAAGCAGCTCCATATTTTCCTGAGTCATTTTCTGTTTCTAATACAAAAGATAATATTTGGCCAGAATCTCAATCTTGAAATGCCATCCATTTTCTAATGTGTTTAGCAATCAGGCAATTAAGAAACTGGCCTTCTCTTTCATCATCTCAGGAAATTAGAGAGATTTTCTTCATGGCTGAACTGCATTTCTGAAAAAAATTGAGAGGGCTTTTGTAATTTATACAGAAATTTTGTTTTCTTTGAACTTTTGTGCATATATTGGTCATTTAAGAAATAAGGAACTTAATTTTCTCTTTTTCCTTTCTTTTTCTTATCTTTGTTATTGTCCTTTTGAAATCTTGCCAAGGCCAAAATGAGTTATTTCAGTGTCCAAGTAACTATGCTTTTGTTTTAGCCATTAAAATAGCAAAGCATGTTATTTTATGGAGGTTATGAAGCAATCTAATAGTTTGTTTCTGTACTCACACAGCAGGAGGCTTTCCCTGGAGGCCTTGAACCACTTCCTGGACATAATTTATTTCCCCAGGTCCTGGGTCTTTACAGACAGCAAGAAGTCTAAAACAGCTTAGGAAGGAAATAACCTTTGTCCTAGGATTTGCACTCATGTCATTGTCTTCTCTTTGCTAGGACTGTTGTTTCTGATTCCCTGACCGAACTCTGAGGACTTGGGTCGTACCTCCCTGGATTGACTTACTCTGTCAGATACCTTCTCTAACGGAACTGCCCCTCCAGACTCCTGCTCACCCTGATCACATTCTTCCGGTAAGATTTTTGCTAAGACTGTGACGTTATTGCCGGCTGGTGCTCTGTCTTCTTCATTCCTGGATCTTCTAACGTAGTATCTTGCCCAGAGTGGGAACTTGATAAACAGTGGCTGCATGATAGTATTGACTGTAGCACACAGTGAATTGGTCAGAGGTGAGTTGGAGATGTTGTGTTGCTGAGAATATGTGTGGAGTCTTAGTGTGAGAAAGCCGAGGAGGATGGAGTGGGTACTGAATTATTTTCTTGTATACTTCTCTTTTCCCTCTTCTGTATTTATTCGCACTGAGCTGAAGTAAGTGTTGGTCAGTGCTTGACTGGAAATAGACCATTCCTCTGAATTATATTCTCATTGGCTCCTTGATTTTTCCATTTTCTATCCTTCATTGCCCTTTCCAGAATGATATGAATCCCCTTTACGTGAGTAATAGTGCAGGGGATTATCACCTTCCTCATTTAAAAGATATAGTGATGGGCTTCCCTGGTGGCGCAGTGGTTAAGAATCCTCCTGCCAATGCAGGGGACACGGGTTCGAGCCCTGGCGTGGGAAGATCCCACATGCCGCAGAGCAACTAAGCCTGTGTGCCACAACTACTGAGCCTGCGCTCTAGAGGCCGCAAGCCACAACTACTGAAGCCCGCATGCCTAGAGCTCTTGCTCCGCAACAAGAGAAGCCACCGCAATGAGAAGCCCGTACACCACAACGAAGAGTAGCCTCCGCTCGCTGCAACTAGAGAAAGCCCGCGCACAGCAAAAAAAACTAATGCAGCCAAAAATAAATAAATTAAAAAAAATTTTTTTTAAGATATAGTGAAATGTCTACATGACCCTGGGAGAGAGGGAGAAGTTTGGATTGCGAGACGTCCAAAGCTCAATGAAGGTGTGTCAAACATTTAAATCTAAACTTCTTCAATGGGGCAAAATGTTTTAGGAGGATCAGGAGACAAGAAACATATAAGTTGTGCCTTCAGTGAACAGCAGGACCATAGGGTCAGGGAAGGAAAGAGGCAAGAGATGTGCTCTGAAGATTCGGAGGGCTCAGGACACTGGGCTCCTGACCTCAGGCAGCTGATCAGCTGTAAGTGTGCCTATGGGAAAGCCATGGGGGGGGGCTTTCTTCAAGTCTTGAGTAACTGGTGGCCTTAGACATGAGCTATTGCACCTGTCCTGCTATTGGAACGGGGTTCCCTGTAAAAACAAGCATGCGCTTCACTGACTGCTCAGCTGATGGACAGGACTCTGCCTTTGGTTACCATGGAGGACCCCTTCTGCCAGCCTCCTTCCAGAGTCAGGAAATGTCTTTCTCTTTATACTTTCAACTCAAATGCATCATGTGGATTCGCGTGGCTGCTTTAAGACAGGGACTTGTTTTATTTTCTTCCTTTTCTTTCCTGCACTTTATCTTGTGTTAGCCTTAGACTAGAAAAATGAAAACCCTGGGGGCACTTGGGAGCCTCTGCAACCCAGACAGCAGAGGCTGAAGAGCTCTCTCCTCTCTGTGTTTTTACGTCCTTTCAAAATGTCAGTTGGCACCTTTAAAATAAAGTCTGCCATCAAAGACACGCTCTTCTCCTCCCTGTCTGGTGTGCCAAAGATAGACATTACTCTGTCTGCTTTAGTTCTCCGCTTCCCGTTATGTTTGGCAAAAATGTAATTGGCTCTCCTTTCAGAACAACTTTTATTTATTTTCTTCACTTCAACATTTCCTCTAAACAAGAGGTTTTGCAGCAGGGGAATGTAGACAGCTTTTGTTTTTGCTGCTTCATGATTGGCTTCCCAATGTTTTTTACAATGAAATTTTGTGCCCAGAAAAGATGCCACGGGAGCCAGGCAGTGCTGGTTTATCCAGGGTGACAGGTCACATAGGGAGCCAAGTTTACTCAGGTTTAACTCCAGGCTGGGGCTCAGGGCAGGCAGCGGCATTTCTTTCCTGCCTTCTAGTACCCTTCACATCCTGCCTTTGCAAAATTGAATTAGGTAATAATAATAATAACAATAATACTCCCTCTCAGTCAGCTTCTCTTACCCCAAACTTATGTTCCTTAGAGGGTCCTTGCTCTCTATCCTGCTGATTTTATACCAATCTTTCAAAACCTGTCTCACATGTCATGTGGAATTAACACTGCTGTCTTCTCTGTTGCCATATCACTTTTCACATATGTTGATTACAATGCTACTGCACTCACTGCATGGTTGGATGACTCATTGTCCATGAACCTAACAGCTTAGCACTCCCATTCCCCCCCGCTCAAGACTGTGAGAAGTTTAAGGTTAAGGAATGTGTCTCCTACCTTATTCTTTCTCAAATCCCCAACGTTTAGCCTAGGGTATGATACATAGTGGTCAGTTAAAAGGTATTTATTAAATGAGAGGATAAATGCAAACGGTACTTTTTTTTTTTTGGTACGCGGGCCTCTCACAGCTGTGGCCTCTCCCGTTGCGGAGCACAGGCTCCGGAGGCGCAGGCTCAGCGGCCATGGCCCACGGGCCCAGCTGCTCCGCGGCATGCGGGATCCTCCCGGACCGGGGCACGAACCCGAGTCCCCTGCATCAGCAGGTGGACTCCAAACCACTGCACCACCAGGGAAACCCCACAAATGGTACTTTTGCACATAGATCTCACAGTATTGTCCTGTTGGATGCAAGCTGATGTGCCCGACAGGAACATGGATTTAAAGCACTGAATTTGTAGGTATTTAAGTGAGATCCAAGGTTAAGGAAAAAGAAGAGTGTTGAGAATGCGTAAAGGAAGGTGACTAGCTGTCTGCTTTGGATTTTTGTGAAAGAAGTCAGATCCTCTTGAGATTGGTAAATAAAGGGAATGGCAAGGCTTTACAACTGAGGAAACGAGAGAATATACTCAAAAGGTAATATGATACACCAGTGTGAACAAGAAGATATTCTGAGAGGGTATGGAGAGTTCAGGCTTTTCTGGTGAAGCAGAGATGAGGACACTGCCACTACTCTTGAACAGAAAGGAGGAGTGACCCTGGGTGTGAATTCCACTTGGGGGACAAAACATCTGGAGAGGTTGCAACCAGAACTGGGGACTCTGGAGTTTCAGGGATAAACTCTGTTGGAAATCCAGGCGAGGGATGAACTATGCGTGGATCATGTTGTTAGTAACCTCTGAGACAAGTCAATAAGAAGAGCACCACCAAATTCATGACACGGGCATGTATCTTTCACCATTACTCAACGAGACAGTGTGCTATGGCAGGAGAAGCTCTTTCATGGGAAGGCAGGCAGGTGGCGTGAGTTGTAATTCCTTTCCTCTCACAATTAGCTGCATGACCTGGGGGAAGTCACTAAACTGGGTCTCAGCTGATTTATTTGTAATATGGTAATAACTGCATTTTATCTGTGTAAAGGGAAAGTATTGCGCTGAATGATTAATTGAGCTCTTCAGCTACTGTAAAATCCATTGTATCTCCCTGGAAATTCTCCACTGTGTCAGTTAACGTGGCTATTCTTAAGAGTTTGTTGTTTAAATTATTTCATTATGTTCACAATATGTGGTTGTCATATAGCATACTTAGGTCATGTGACCCTAAGCATGACTGCCTTGGAAAGGACGTGTTTGTAGTGTTGAAAATCTACATTTAAGACAGGTGAATTTTATATTTTAATAAGAGGAATGAATGTTAAAAGTTGGTTTTTCCTTAACATCTGAAATGTGTAGGGTTGGAGTGATATTTGAACATTACATAGTGGTAGAACTCTCAGAAAAATATAATTCTTTTAACTTGAAGAGATCTCAGCACTTTGAACTCATGAAAGATATGTCTAGCTTTCTGAAAAATTAGAGGTTCCAGAAGGTTAAGACTATTTCTTAAAATCATTTTTTATTTCTTAACAGAAGAAATAACATTTAATCAGGTAAATAATCTCTTTTCATTTCCACCCAGCTTTCAAATACTGTATAAACACAACCACATTATAAAAAAAGATATTTTTAATGACAAGAGAATATACATATTATTGTAGAAAAGATGAAAATGAAAAAAAAGCTTTAAGAAGAAAATTAAAATCATCCTTAGAAATAACTGTAGTGAACACTGACATCTCTCTTTCGATGTATCTTTATATATCTATCTTCTCTGTGTCGTATGTGTGTGCGTGTGTGTGTATAGAACCACACACATATACATACACATATACTGGGTTAGCCAAAATGTTCATTTGGATTATTACTATCTTTTGTCTTTTGGTGGGTTCACTTATAACTACAACTCATATTCTGAAAAGTACGTTTTATAATGAATCAACTTTGGAAAATGTACCATAGTTCTTTTCTATGTAAGATGAAGAAAGAATACATCTCATTTTCCTTCAGTCTTTTCCCTCATTCCATTCGTTTTGCATCATCAAGGTGTATAACACTGATCCTTTGACCTGTAATTATAATTGTGTATTCTCTGCTTCATTTTGAAGTTAATTATAAAAATTGAAAACCAATGAAATAATGTAGTTGGTGAAAGCACAGGCCCTGGAACTGTACCACCTGGCTTCAAAATCTAGTTCTGCCACTTTCTGTCTGGGCTTTTGCAAATTTGGATACATTACTTAACTTCTCTGTGCCTTCACTTCCTCTTATGTAGAATGGTCATAAAATAGTATCTACCTGCTGGTGGTGTTGTGAGCATTAAATAAGAAAGTACTTACTAAGTTCCTAGAATAATGCCCGGCACATAGTAAGTGCTTGGTAATAGTATTTCTTGGAGAGCCCCATGCTATGAATGACCCTGTATCACTAAATCTATGCTGCTTAAGGGAGAATGTTCTAGGAATCAAAGTGAAATGGTTTTCTTTTCTTCTGTGCATCTCATCAATTATTCAAAAGCATGTGATGTATTAGTTTACTTCACATTTGGACTATAACTTTCTTGTGCAACTTTTTGTTTTGCCTGGAATTTCTAATTATTTTTCGTTTTGTCTGCTAATGAAAGAGAGGAATGCCCTTATCACATTATTGTATTGTTAACCTCTTCCAGGAACCTATTTATTACATTCATTTAAGTAGAGATTGAAAATATAACAGCCACTTAGGGAGGCTTCCTTTTCGTAGATTATTGAATTTGATTTGATGTCTATTGTGAGGCCTTATAAGGACCAGATTTGATTCTCTGTCTGGCCTCAAAGACCAGCTGAACACAGCAATTGCAAGTAGAATTGTTTGACTTTCCTTTCTTCAACTCTCATTATTCTGATTTAATGTATCAGATTGGATAGCTGTGACCCTGACTTCTCAAGAGTTTTCTTCATCTGGAAAAATTTCTTGGAGAAATAAACTGGATGGCTTTTTGTACCTTCAGGTCGGTGCTTCAGCTTATTTTCTCTATGCACTACCTCTCTAGTACTTTATTCAAGGCCAGGTCTCCTAGACTGAATTTTGGAATTGTCCAAATAGCCTTAGTGACCTGCTTCCCTGAAAAGAACTGCGCAGGAAAGCCCTGTTCAGAGCCATCCATGTTTGGATAATTGCCTATTTTTGGAGAACAGTAAACAGTTCAGCAGGTCTGCAGTTAAGGGAGTATCTGAGGGAGTAATGAAGTGTGAGGCTGGATGGGTGGACAGTGGTGGGGGGAGATTATGAAGGATGTAGAACAATTTGCCAAAGAATTTTAAATTTACTCTGTGCTGAAGGGAGGGAATGATGGAAAAATTTTAGTAGAGGAGTACAGTGATCAGATTCATCCTTCCTAAAACAGATCTTTGATGGAAGTTTTAAAGACGGTTACAAAGAGGGCCTGGAGAGACAGAAGACTGATTGGAGGCTGTTACATTCACATTTTTGGAAGTGGAAATTTAACATCAAAACAATTTCTGATAGAATTAATTATATGTACTATTCAGTTAGATGTGACAGATAAAAAGAAGCCCACGTTATTATGTGAACATAAGAGCAGGTTTTAAAGAAGAAGGTAAAGAATCCAGTTTTAGGTGTTTGTATGCCTGTGGGATATGCAGATAGAAATGTTTAGTTGGTAGTTGGAAATCAACAGAGAGGACATCTGGATACACAGATCTAAGAATTATCCATGTTGAGGCTGTAACCAGTGAATTGGATATGCTCCTTTTTAGAGATTCTATCGCCTGAGAAGAGGGCTGAGGACAGGAAAATCCCATGGACCACAAGTGTTTGTAAGAGATGATTGGAAGAAGAGGAGTCAGTGGTAGGGAATGCATCTTGTTCATCTCTGTGTACCCAGTATCCAGCACAGTCTTTCACGTAAATGCTTATTGGTAGACTCTATGGGACTAAAAGGAGAATTTAGGAATGAAGACGTGAAACCAGGAGTACTAGCGACCTGGAAAGCAAAGGCAGAGAGAAATGTAAGCAAGAAGGAGACATTAAATAAGGTGAGAAGTATCCTTTGGATTTGACAATTAGGAGGTCATATTCTGCCTTAGGCAGCTGCTTTAATGGGCTGGTGGGGCCAGAGCCATATTGCAATGAGTTGAGGGGTTTGTGCTAGACAAGGGGAGACAGAAGCTATATTAGTCTTTGAAGAAGTTGGACTGTGAAAGGAAAAGAAAGGTGGTATTTATAAGACAAAGGGTAAAAATCTTATTGACAAGTAAGCGTTCATATTTGATAATTTTGTGGAGGATGGAGGGACCTGAGGAAGGAAGAGCAGAGAAATGACCTCTCACTTGATACTGAATATTAATTCCATAGTATTGGTTACGTGTGTGTGTGTGTGTGTGTGTGTGTGTGTCTGTGTGTCTGTGTGTCTGTGTGTTTTATTTACCTCCAAGAAGACCATTACTAACTGAGACAGGAGTCTCACCCTATACTTCTATTCTTCCTCAGCTTATTAATGCATGGTATCTGGTTATTACTGCTTGAGTTATAGATATTCCATATCACTGTATGGGGAAATATTTGAAGGCAATTCTCTGGATAATTTCTTACTACTTTGTTTTTAAAAGTAGACAATGTTGAAACAGTGCCACAGGTCTCTCAGCAGTCAGCTGTAGGCCTCTTGCTGTGTGGGTTGGTATGTAGTTGTACACTTGAATTGGCCCATATAATTTTGGCAGATTTGAACATTGTCACCTCTCTCTAAGTAGTAAAATTGGCTCACTTTTGGTAAGATTACAGAGCTGCTAACTCTACGCTTTGGATCAGGAAAGCATGTTCTCTCTTCAAAATCAAAACCCAAAGAGAACCAAGTGTGATATTATTCCCCTCTCTTTCCATTTCACCTGTTCTGAAACTTTTTCTCTTTTGGGGACAAGGACTTTCCCAAAGCTCTGGGCCCGCAAGACTTCTGTGAATGACCGGCTTTTCAATCTCCTACATATCTTTGCACAACCACTTCTCTGCCTATATTTAAGGAAAAGAGGAGACGTGTTTCACAGTTATGCCTTGAACTTGATGATACCAGTAGATGTCACTCTGAACAGCAGGATGGGGTATCCCTGTTCTTAGCTGTGGTTCAAAATGGGCTGTGGTATTCCTGCTGCTAACCACTTTTGAACATCTCAGGACTGACACATCTGAATTATAACATTCTCTGCATTGCCAGTTTTACTTCTATGTTGTGAAATAAGAGGGCTGGGAGAGCTGCCATTTCATCTCGTTCTCATTCAGCTAGAATGCCAAATGCTTACATAGTTACACCAATCAACTAGACAAGACGAAAATGTTTCAGAGAAAAAAATGGAGGAAATACATATTTTAAAGCAGCATATCTGAATTCAGTGTCAGGCACATTAAATTCTGGTGAGACTTAAGGCAGCGGGGAAGCAGTAAATACTTTCCTGAGTGTATGTGGCTGGACCCAGACTAAGCTGACCTCTCCCCACCTATACAGTATCACTTTCCACTCTTGCCCTAAATCAGTGATTCTTAATAAAACTCCTGAAATAGGGAAAAAGAGGAATCTTCCTAAAATTCTCAGAAAACAATAAAGTTAATAGATAAATTTTCCTTAAATTTATTTTTTCCTTCCATACTCCATCTCCTCTCCACAAACCTTTGAAATCTGCTTTAGTACGTGACAAGATCAATGAGCAAACAGCAAATAGGAAACGTTGGGGAAAACTAGTCTAGTTGGACAAATTTATATTTCGCAGACATATGTTTGTGGTTGTCATGCTGTATACAGTTATATCTCATTATGCTTTCTTTTAAAGTTGTTTCCATTATGGACATAGTAAATAATGTATGAGAGATGGTATGTATCAATTTATGATATTCTGTCACCTGAACAAGAGTAAGGACTGTGCTCCGCATGAACCACCCTCCACAATTAGTCTTGGATAGTTATTTTACCCTGTGCAAGCTCTGCTCAGTTCTAAGTCAAAGTTCTTGGTTGAGCTTTAATGCCTGAGTTGGAATTCCCGTCCATCTCCCCTACCAGATTTATACAATCCAACCAACACTCAGGACCTATCTCAAATATCACCTTTGCCCCTACCATAAGGAAGTATTGGTCAGGCAATAGGATTATTAAGAAAGGGAGGAACAAGACAGTACATGCAGGGAAAAAAGGACTTTTCCTTGGGAGGTAAATATGTGACAGCTTTGGGGGCTAGATTTAAGGGCTCTGGAAGCTCATGCAAGGAAAGGTCACTCCCAGGGGTGCAGATTTAAGGGCTCTGGAAGCTCATGCAAGGGAAGATCACTCCCAGGGGTGCATTTATTGAGAAGGTAGAATTGATATTCACCTCTTTGAAGGCTGAGAGGTATGTGGCTGGCTGGCAAAGAGTGAGGAAGAAGGTCCTCTAGGAAGAGAAGACATAAAGAAAAACACAGAGATGGGCAAGGCTCAAGCAGGGACAAGTGGCAGTGAGGTCAAATTGTCTAGAACTCAGGACTTATGACTGAGAGTTATTAGGGATAAGGCTGGTGAGACTTCCTACCCTCATTCCTCCTCTCTGCTGAGACTGAAGACGAAGGGAGTCATAATATTTTCCAGAGCACATGTGGCTCTCTTGCTTCTCTATGTCAGCTGTGATTCCCCCATCAATCCCATCTTCCATATTCTCTTTATAAAATCATCTTGAATGTGAATCAACATGAAGATGCATGTTTAATAATAATAACAACAAAAGATAATACTTGGCTTCTCTCTATATCTTGCAAGGTTTAAGAGACTAGAACTGCTACTGATCTTACTAGTGTGGTGTTAGCTTAAAATGTGTCATGAAAAACAGATGTGTACAACTCAAAGGCAAAGGCTCCTAGATAAAGATGCAATCCTCTTATAGAGCAGGAGGAGAAAGAGACAGATAATGCTGCTTTAATTAAGGTCTTCTTAATATCTCCATTATAATTTCCTACTTGAAGGGTTACATAGCTGTTAAATCTATGACATTGCATTGAATAAGTGAATACGTTTCAGTACTAAAAACAATTTTCTCCCTAATAACTGTATTTTCAAAATGCTATTTTAATACTGTTACTTCTTTTCAAAGGTTAAGGACACATTTCTGTTTTCCTATGTTAAGATGACCCCAGCATTTTACAAAATGAGAATAGATGTGCTTCCAGGGACTTTCTTTAAAAATTCGTAGTATTTTATTCTCAGAAATTTATATTTACTTACTTGGGAAATAACCTACAGAATAACCTACAATTTAGATCTTCAGGGAAAGAAAAGGATGACTTCTCATTATGTGAAAAGTTTCAAGCTAAATCTTCTACAATCCTTTATGTCGACCATCCAGCTATATAATGCTGTAAGCTATTGGATTTTCCTCTTTATAAAATCCTTATTAATCAAAACATGTTGGTGCAAAGCAGAGGATTAATTGTTTGCTCTGAAAATTAAGGAAAGGGCATATAGAAGAGAAAAAAGATATTAAATAGCATGATGTTTCATTCTGCTTGGAATTAATAAGCATAGTGATCACCTTATTTTTTTTTAATTTTTTAATTTTGTTTTTTTGCGGTATGCGGGCCTTTCACTGCTGTGGCGTCTCCCGTTGCAGAGCACAGGCTCCGGACGCGCAGGCTCAGTGGCCGTGGCTCACGGGCCCAGCCGCTCCGTGGCATGTGGGATCTTCCCGGACTGGGGCATGAACCCACGTCCCCTACATCGGCAGGCGGACTCTCAACCACTGTGCCACCAGGGAAGCCCTGATCACCTTATCTGAATTCCTGAACTTTACCATATTATCAAAATCTATTATATGCACAAAATCTATGGAGATTTCAGATGTATTTGTTGTGGACCTAGGTGACTTGAGAAAATTATTGTGAACCTTTAGAAACTTTGTAATAAGGATTCTGTGATGTCATTTAAATTAGGGCACACGGGCAGTATCTTTTAGTATTGACTTGTACAGTATTTACTTGGTTGTGATACCAAGTTGCAAAATAAGTTAACTTCCAATATTAGGGAAGATATGGTCATCCTTTTTACGGAGCTTTTCATTTTAGAGAAGAGCTTTCTTCTCTTAGACTCATAGCACTTTGGACTTCTTACAGTAAGTGACATCTGCCACCTAATACGTGAGAACAAAGACCATGTTTTTCCCACCTTTCTATCACTGACAGAATTAAAGTGAATTGGTAAATAAATATTTATGAGTAAATGTCACAGTCCACTGTGCTGTCAAGAACCAAAAGGCTAAACATAAAGTTACATTTTGGTTAAAAGAAACCAGAATCATGTTGCTGTGGCATCCTTTGTATTGTAGCTGAATCCTTTTGGCTCCAACTTTTATCATTAAAAGTTGAAAAAAGAACATGCAAGAATGTAGACAATTTTCTCTTCCATTCCTTTACATGTCAGTAAATCCCTTTCTTCCTCTTCTGTACCCCTCATGCAAAAGTAGCACATGAATACAAACCTACTACTATGCTTTTGATTCAAATCTGAAATAGTTTTCTAAGTTGTAAGTGTAAATGTATAAGAGAATTCCAGTTTTATACTATAGATGTAGGAAGGGAAAAATCGCCTATAAATGATTTCCACTAGATCTAAATTATATTCAGTACTGTCAGTGATTTTCTTCATTCAAGGCTTTAGATTGGGAACTTCTTGTCATGACTACCCAAGAGCAAAAATTCAGACTTTCCAGACAAAGATTAATTTCTTAGGTAACTTTCTCTATAGGGCTCAACAATACAAGTTAGAGAGGCCTTGGCAGTACCAACTTGAATCCTGATAATTCTCTTTAATGGGAGACACATCCAAGAATATTAATGTTTGGTCTACTATTTTAGATGTTATTTCTGAGGTCAATAATAATACCAATATTAATAATATTAGGACAATAATAATACTAATATTCACTGATATTTGCGTGCTACCTATGTACAAGGCACTGTTCTAGCCTCTTAACAGATATTACATCATTATAGCAAACCAATGAGCTAAGTAATTGTATTATCTCATTCTCTTGATGAGAAAACTAAGGCATATGTCATCCAGGTTATTGCTTCATGCCCTTTTTGAAAAGCATGTGTAGCAACTAATTATCCTGGCTAAGACTAACCCAGGGCTCGTAAGTCAGGGCCTAGACTCATATCTCAATAGGACAGACACATTTGAGCTTGAGAAAAATGGGGAAATTTTAGTGTATTTCCTAAGGATGCTATCTAATGGTATGAGTTCTTAATAATCTCAAATTAATTTTGCTCTTTGATCCAAACTGTAAAATAAGTTTAGCATTGTTAAGTACTCCAGTCAGCTAACAATCTTTAACTGTAGCTTATAAACACAAATGTTCTGTTCAGTACTTAGGTCTGCTCTTTTATATTACTATACTTTACTTTTTAAAGAAATTGTGTTGCATGAATACGGTTATTTTGCATATTATTTTTAACAATGCTGAATCTGCCCGAATAATGTAAACTTTGATTTTGTGGGGAAAATTAGCTTTAGTTTGAGCTTTTGAAAAATGTACAGTAAATGCCAGCCTATAAGCCAGCCTACATTTTTGTAAGTTAATTTTTATAAGACGTTTCACATTTAAAATGATGCTTCAGTTTTGTTTATCTGTTTGCCACTAGAGTCAGTGTAGAAAGTTGAAGCTGTTTGTGGCATGTACAACTCAGATGTTTCTCATTAAAATATTAGAATCCATCCAAATAAAAGGAAATAGGAAATAGTTGGTCTCTTTGTATATTGTTGTCCACAATTTGCCCCAAATGTGCATACAAATGCAGTTATTTTTAGTCCCTTATAGTTTCTTTGTATTTTGTTGCTCAAGGAGATATTTGTCCAGGTGCAAGCCTTGCAGCAAAGGGTCCCAGTCCCAGGCCAGTCTCAAAACCCCCCACTTAAAAGGGAGGAAGTGGAGGCACAGAGACACAGGGAAACTTACAGAAGGTCTTGCAGCTAGTAAGATGTGGAGCAGAGATCCTAATCCAGTGAGCAGGACTTAAGGGTCCAGAGCCTGAGATAACAGTCTGCCATCCTAGAGGGATTAGAATCCTTCTGTGTAGAATGGTTTCTTCCCCGTGTTCTCATCCCCAGTAGGGATAATGGAAAAGATGGAGAAATACTTAATAGCTGGAAAATCAACTCTGAATCTCTTTGAGGACTACTTTATCACTTTGAATGATTTCAGGAACATTCTTCTTTCATGCTTAAGCAAGATGCTGATATAGTGTTATGTTGGCAGATGTTATAAAATGTCTGTCATGTTGGCATTATAGTGCTGCCTTGGGCTTTTTCACTGTCCAACTCCAAGCAATATTTATATGAGAGATCACAGAGGCTGAATTTCAAGGCCTTTCTCATTCAGGCCTTGCTGGTGGCACTTGAGTGTGTCAATTTCAAGCAGCCACGGGCCATGGTGAATAGATGGGGAAACAGAAGAAACCCTGCACAGATGTGCTCCTCTTTGAGGGAACTGAAAGTACAAAAACACAGTTCTTCAAAACATTTCTTTGGAGGCATGTCTATGCATTGTAAGTGATGTCTTAGGTTTAAGCTATTTGATACATAGTTTTCTTTAATATAGAGATTTCCTGGTATTTGTCCATCCTTGTTTAGAAATTATGAACTGTTTCTGGAGTCACATGGATTAAAAATTGAAAGAGAAATATAAAGCCAACGTGTTAGTCAAAACCACTCAGAAGTGAGAGGGAAGCATGGCCCCACCCAATTTTAATGTAATTTATCACTTCATTTAGAAGACCTCCTTTAATGTGTGAAGAAAGGTCTATCTCCACTGCTCTAACAGTCAGGCCAGAGAATCTGACTTTAGGAGACATTTTCAAAAAATATTCTAGTTAACCCAGTGGTAAAAGTTTGTTCTGTTAAATTAGACCTTTCAAGTATCTGTGGTGGGCAGATCCAGCACATTC
Organism: Pseudorca crassidens; assembly: GCF_039906515.1. Taxonomy (NCBI): domain Eukaryota; kingdom Metazoa; phylum Chordata; class Mammalia; order Artiodactyla; family Delphinidae; genus Pseudorca; species Pseudorca crassidens. The sequence continues at coordinate 48,496,618 of NC_090309.1, forward strand.
ACTGTGTTTTAATCTCCTCTTCTTCACCCCATTAGTGAAAGAGGGATTCCCACCCTGCGGTTATGGGGATGATTGAACACATAATACCTGACACTGGACAGATGAGATCAACAAAAGTTTATTAATCCCATTACTCATTGCCCAGGTTTTTTAATATCGAGAGGATGGAATGGCCCCTGGTTCCCATGGGAGGATGTGATTTCTGTGTTGAATAATTCCATGAGCTGGAAGGGAATTGAAACTCACTACAGGGATAGGCAGGAACTGTGCCCGGTTGCTTTGTTAAGGAAGGTTGTTTGGCTATGGACTGGATCTGTGGGAGTGGAGTAGGGATAGGAACTTGCAGTTAGGTCATTCAAGGTCTTTCTGGTTTGACCAGATGTCAAGGCCCGTAATCTTGGGTCTTAACTTCAGGCCTTATACCAGACACTGCTAAATTCAACCATTGCACTTAGTGTCTAGGTCTCCCCTCTTGTGTTAGTCTGCTTGGGCTACTATTAGAAAACAAAATAAAACCACCTACTGGGTGACTTAAAAAAACAGAAATTTATTTTCTTACAGTTCTGAAGGCTAGATGTCCATGATCAAAGTGGCAACAAATTCAATTTCTGGTGAGCCACTTCCTATCTTGTAGATGACTGCTGTTCTTACTATTTCTTCAGTGGCCTTTTCTTGGTGTGTGCACATGGGAGCAGAGAGAGAGAGAGGAAGAGGGAGAGAGGGAAAAAGGAAGAGAGAGAGGGAGAGAGAGTGTGTTTCTGTGGTGTTTCTTCTTTTAAGGATGCTGGTCCTATCAGATCAGTGCCTCACCTTTATGACTTCATTTAACCTTAATTACTTTCTTAGAGGTCCCTTCTCTAAATACAGCCACACTGGGGTTTACAGCTTCAACATATGAATTTGGGGGGAACACAAACATTCAGTCCATAACACCTCCCCCATATTTTTCAACACTCCTCACACTTTTCTTAATCAATTAATATCTGTTTCATTTCTGACAGATTGACTCTTGGAATATTACTAGTTCCTACCATGGTATCTAGCACAAAGTAGATTCTCTAAAATTTGTTAAATTGAGAGAGGAGTTTGGATTTAGATTTTGTTTAAGATACTCAATGTATCCAACTTTCTTCCAAATTTTCTTTGAAATTAATTTCTGAATATCATTAGTTAAGCAAATATCAGATTTGGTCAGCACATTATAATTTTCCTTTTTTTTTTTTTGATCTTTACTCTTGGAAGGACCACTGAACATGGTGTTAGTTTTGATTCCTGGAGCTGTTGGTACCTAATATTTGTTACATTTTTAACTTTATCTGTAATTTGGAATCAATGATACCTATCCCATCTTTCTGCCTGTGAAGATAAAATGAGAGCATGAATATGAATGTTCTGCATAAATTACAAATCACTACACAAAAGCAGGGTAGGATCTAAGAACACATTGCACATACTACAGCAGCATTACTTCAGTTGGATTTTTAAAGAGGCTGGGGTGCTGTTAAAAATGTCAGTTCCACTCTCCTACATTGAATTTACTGAGTTATTGTATCTGATGGGTCCCAGAAATTTGAATTTTAGCAAAACCCCAGGTGATTCTAATACACATTAAAATCTGTGAGCCAGGGCTTCCCTGGTGGCGCAGTGGCTGAGAGTCCGCCTGCTGATGCAGGGGACACGGGTTCGTGCCCCGGTCCGGGAGGATCCCACATGCTGTGGAGCGGCTGGCCCCGTGAGCCATGGCCGCTGAGCCTGCGCGTCCGGAGCCTGTGCTCCGCAACGGGAGAGGCCACAACAGTGAGAGGCCCACGTACCGCAAAAAAAAAAAAAAAATCTGAGAGCCAATGTACTCTGTTACAGTTAGTTGAAATGAATCAAATAAAAACATCTGCCAATGACATATAACCCTCAAGTTCACAAGGAGATATTAGTTTTTAGTTGAAAAGAAGCAAACAGTGAAATTGAGCAACTTCCCACAAACAGCAGGAAGGCTTTGGGTATACTTGGTTTCTATTGTGTATGTGCTCCAGATTCAGAACTATGAATTTAGTGGTTCCCAAACCTGAATGATTTCAGAAACACATGGGAACTTTAAATATATAGATTCCTGGGCCCCTCTTTTAGAGAATTTCATTTAGTAAATCTATGGCAAGATCAGGAAATCTGTTTCTCAAATGCTCATATGATGGTTATAGAGATTGGGGGCAGGACATTGAATTATTGTAAAACTGATTGTAAAGTCAACAAAATTCACCATTTCTTCACTTAACAAACTTCAGATGTACCAATATCAGTGTTGACTTATGTAACATGACATTCATTAGTCTTGATACACAAAATACAGTTTAAAAAAACTGACAGAAGTTACTGTAGGCCTTGTATCTTTTTGTTCAGCATTGGATTGTGTATCTACTTGGAATAAAGCCACTTTTTGTTTTGATTTAAGAAGTGCAATTGAAAGCTGGAAACTCTGACAGAGCCTTGCTGTTCTGACTGAATGAGTTTTAGCTTTCAAAGTCTTATGGTTTTTATTTACTGTCTTCTTTAGCATCCCAAGGCTTGAGATGGAATCTGAACACAAAACCTACTTCGTGAAATAGATTCTTAATAGTATTTATTCAATTTGAGAGAAGTGAGTCTTAAGCACTTCTTTAAACTTCACCTACCCAAATACATAATATCATGTTTATGCTCAGTAAATAATATTAAAGATATTAAATTATTTGTCCACAGTATACCCAGGGAATGCAACAATTAACTTTATGGATTAGGGATACTACTCGCTTACTTCAACACTGGTACACGTGCATGGAGAAACATTTTGAAGTTGATTGGAGCAACTCAAATATTAGTTGAAAAATTAGTCTGGTGAAATAGTCTTTTAAAATGCTGTTGCAAATTGTTGTATGATTTATGATTGCATCTTCAGAGACTTTCATACATTCTCTTGATTCTTAAAAGCAGCCTAAAGGCTGGATAGGGTCTGTGTCACCTCCCTCCCTTGACAGAAGAAGAAAGAGAAATGGAATGGCTAAACTATCATGGGACATGGACTTAATTAGTGTCAGAAGTTGTGCTAAAACCCACATCTTCTGGTCATACTTCACTTCTTACTGAATCTGGTGGGCAAAATACATACCATCCACATATGAAAAGAATGCTGTTTTTACATGGCATAAAAATGAGTTTAAATGTGTTGGATCTTGTGGACATCAGGAGCCAACTAATTTTTCCACCTTCCCTCATTGTACTTCTAGTATTCAGAAATTATTGGGGGCGAGAAAAGATTGTGCTACCCTGCCTGGTGTGTGTGCTTCTCAAAATTGCAGCCCATATTTCCTCCTCTTTGGTTAATTTCTGGGAGCAAGGTTTAAAGGTTTCTGAGAACAGAAATAATTTAAAGGCTCTAAATTCTATTAGAGATTAATTTTAGATAAGGGCCAGAAAGTATTTAGGCACATTAATGGAATTAACTTCATGGAATCAAGTAGATACATATAATGCTTTCTTGACGTGTATTCATTAAAAAACAATGTAGAACACTGAAGCATAGACAATTATTGTTTTAAGAGCTCTGGATATTTAAAGAGCAGTCTCAGTTTATTAGCATAGAAGTCTTTAAATTCATTTTATCTTTGTTACTGTTTATGCTGTATTATAAAATTCTTCTTTCAAAAAAGAGTAAGAGCTATCTTAAGTCACAAGATACTTCAAGAGACCCCTCAGGTGAGAGGCAGTAAGAGAATTAGAGAAAGGAGTTAACTCTAACAAAATCTTTGCATTTTGACAGTACCAATAATCACTCTCTAAGTAATCCTCAGTCTGTAGTATTTGTTACAGCAGCCCAAGCAAACTAATACAATTACATATATATGGATATATAACCTCTTAACTTTTTCCCACCTGTAAGGATATGGGAATCTCTTGAAGTTGTATGTAAAATATTTGTAGAAGCAGGGCTGGCTACATAATTTCTGCGTTTCAGTGCAAAATGAAAATATGGGGCCCTTTGTTCAAAAAACATCAAGAAAGTGCTTTTTTTTTAGAAGCTATAGTACCTTTAAGGTACTAAAATATGAAAGTTTTCCTTTTTTCCATGTCTTGTCTTTCAACTTGCCATTTTTAATTCCTCAATAAAGAAAAATGAAAATATTTAAAATTATTAGCCTGCGTTTTACCATTCATATTTGTATTGTGCATTGCAAGTTTTAAAGGCAAATATTTTTTATTAAAAAGCACTTAACTTATATGCAGAATTACCACTTTTGCACAGTTCTTATTTTGTAATTTGTGCATATATATTTTGTTCTTATCAGAACAGTAGAAACACTGCACAAAACTAACTCAACTGATTTTACTTCATTTCTTGATACACATACAGCCTATCAACACTCACTACCTATGGCTTTCTGATGAGTAAAGAGGACTTAAAGGAACTATGGGTTGCCCTGTCTTTTCCTTCTATGTCATCATTTTCAGTGTAGGTGATTGGCTAATTCAGGGAAGCAACAGAAACAGGAAAGGATACAGTAGGGCTCCTTGGTCATTTGTCTTCTTTCTGCATTTGAAGAAAGTTCTGATTTGATTTGAAAGCGTGGCCTCTTGGGGCTGTTGGCACCCTGCCTACTCAGTAGTAGATGTCCATGTTTACCTTGTCCTTGCTTTGAGTCTTGGTGAATGCCCACACATCAGGGGCCCATTGGAATTCTGTGCTCATGGGTATTGTGAATTCTATATGCAGATGGAGTGGCAAGGACAGGGGACATGCATATTTCCCATTTTCCTCTGCTCATATTCCATTATCCCACTGGACTTCTCTTACAAAACACAAATTCAAAGGTGAAATTATTAAGAATTCAAGATGGCAACATCAGAGTATTAAGGCAAGCATGAGAACCTTCTAAGCAAGGGACTCTGTGACTGCTCAGGTCACATGCCCATGAAGTCAGCATGTGTAGGGGTTTGTGTGCACTTCTTGCTTGTAGTACTTTTCTGCCAAGATGGTGCAAACCCTTCTTCAGATTTTCGAATGAGTGTCTGACCTCACAAAAAAGATGAGATGATACTGTTCTAGAAGGATTGTGGTTCAGAAAAGAACTTCATCACTCTGCAAGGGAGGTGGTCATTCTTATTTCTGTCCTCTTTCAACAGCCTAAGGAACTGGTACAAGTGGATTTGCTGGTGCCACTCACAATGCATTCACCAAGCCATCAAGTTTGACACTACCCCTCTGAAGGTTTTACTGATTGGGAATATGGGTGTTCCAAGATCATAAAATATCCGAGCTAGAATATCTATCAACTTCATTTTTATATATAAGGAAGAGGGACTCTAGAAAGGAGCTTTTCTGGGGAGCTTGTAACTGCTTAATGCCCTGAGCATTGTCCTTTAGGACTATATATAAAGCTAGGGGAGAAAGGGGCTCTTGGATGGCCAAAGAAAACCTGAGACTCAAATATTTGAAAACAACGCTTTTGGCAAAAGCAGTCGCTGTTCAGTGATGAGTAACATCTTGTGTCACATGCGCCTGGCAAAATAAATTGCCTGCATCCTGCCTCATCACCTCTGTTAGGCATTGATATCATGCAGTGTAAAAATGGGTGTTTTATGCAGGGAAAGGACACTAACATTTGTGTACACCATTCTGGAGTCTTTGCTGCTGGTGGATGCTGTGATAATTACACAAAAATATTCATTCAGTGTGCCAACCATTTCTTTGTAATTGACAGTTTCTGACTCCTGGACTCACTGGAGAATTGTACGCTTGGTGCTGCCCAATAAAAGGCAGACACGGGTGTGTATACATTGCTCTGTCAGGCAGACAACGTTCTGGGATGTTGGAGTCATTCATTACAGCCTTTGCTGCATCATCCCACACAACTCCAGCCAGGATTCAGTGGCATGAAGGATTGTTTTCAAGCTTTTAAAGTAAGATGGGTTGCACTCTGAGATAAAAACTAAGAGTGTTATGAATTCATGGTTCTGGCAATACTTTTCTTAGCCATTTAACAACGTGGAGTGGAGAATTTTTTAAAAGTTTATTAATCAATATTTATAGGTTGAAACAAATTATTTACCTCTTTGATTTTGCCCAATGGAAATTGAAGTGAATTTGAAAAAGACAGTGCAGTAACAGTAGCTGGTAAAATGCAAATGACTTCTGTCTCTAAAACAGAGAAGGCAAGGTTGGGAGTATTCAGAGGTTACTTTTTCCCTCGCAAGCTTCAAACTCAATATGATGTCAGAAACAGTCAACATAATGTATCATTGCTATTCAACAAACAAAACAGTCCCTGTTTACAATAAAAACATATGGTAATTTAGAAGCATCAAAACACATGCTATAAGCCTTCTGGAACTGAAATATTTGTCTAAAGGTTTGGGTGACCAGTTGCATTTTATATGTTTTATCAAACATGCCTTTTCCTGCAATGTCAGAAAATAAAGACAAAGGAGTGCATGCCATCAGTGGCAGGGGAAAAGAAAGGTGACTGACACATTGAAATATTTGATTTCCACACATGCTTTGCTTCTTGCCTTCTATAAAATTTGGGTGAAGGAAAACTCTGAGGTCCTTACAAGTGTCTCATTTTCTGATAAGGGTTTTATTAATTTTTTCTTTTATTACTTGGTTACAATTTCAGTCTCATTTCCTCATTTGCATCTAGCCTGAACCCTCAAAATGCACGCCTGTCATGAACCCCCTTTCCAGGCATGCACTAAGAGTTTGAATTAAAGGCCTAGGTACTACTGTTGGGCATAATTTTTTTCCTTATAGGGCTTGCCACTTCTGCTCTGTTTTTGTCATAAACTGCCAAGTTCCCTTTGAACAAGAAGATGTTTATTCTAGCAGAGTGACTAAGAGCATTCACATTAGAGGCTAGGAGATCTGCACTGACTCCTGCTCTCTTTTCCCCTCCCCGAGCATCAGGGTCTCAGCAGTAAAAGGGTGTTAATATTTCATATTTCATACCTCAAAAGATTTCTATGACCATGACATGAGTTAATATACATCTTTAGCACCATGCTTGCTTCACATTATCGACATTTTTATTGTAGTATTACAAAGAGAAAGCAAGTTTTAATTTTAAAAAAATTTATAAACTGTTTAAAAAGTTTCCCAAAGCTTTCAATTTGTCCTATTCTATATGCCATCGCCTGACTTTATAATCTCAATCTCTCTCTTGCTGTTGCTGAAATTAGCCCATGGCTTCTTTTCCCCCTTAGTATCTTCCTGCCTCTTGTTCTTGTTTCCTTCATATGGAAATCTTCTTTCCTTCTCCTAATACATTACACAATTTTGTTAAGGCAGTTCAAGATTGGTGACCTTCAATGAGTTTGCACTGGTTGGCCCATTTGACAGTGACTCCTCCTGACTGTTGTGCCCTTAGCCCTTTCTTATGTGACTTGTTGTTTCTTATGTGCTTATGTGTGTTGTAGCTTTCTCTGATGTGCTTATATAGATTATAAGTTTCAAAGGGGTACTATTTTCTACGTCATACCTGTTAAAGCAGTGCCAAATACTATCTATCTGTCTGTCTATCTATCTACCTATCATCCATCCATCCATGCATATATACACATACATATAGGGTGCTAAATAAATGCTTGTTAAACAAATAAACCGTCATCAGCATGCCTCATCTAGGAGTTAGAATGAAAGAATTTCGATTTGGAAATCTGGATTTTACTGTGCATTGTTATCCTACTATCTCTCTGCCTCAGTGTTTCCATATATGCCATTTAGAGTGTTTTCAATTATGACCATGTAAAAATGCTTTTGAGGGCATTTCACATTACTTGTTTTTAAATATTTTAATACTAATGTGTAAACACTAAATTGTTGGTGATTTCTCTGCTATGAAACCTCAGATATTACCATCTAGACCGGGGTCGGCAAATATTTTCTGTTAAAAACCAGGGTCAGGTAGTAAATATTTTAGACCTTGATGACCACACACAGTCTTCATTGTCACATACTCTTTTTTAAAAATTTTAGTTTTAACAACCCTAATGACATTCAAACCAGTTTTAGCTTACTGTACAAAAAAAAGGTCTGCAGGCCATGGTATGTGATCACTGATCTAGATCACTGTACTTCAGCTGTTAATGGCTCCATTGCATAGGACTTCCAGTGCATTCCACCTACTGTACTCTACGCGGTTTTTAAAGAGTGAATTTTCCTTGTGGAAATTATTTAAGAATAGCTGCAAAAATGAAGTATGATCAATAAGGAACTTGAGGAGTGTTCCTCTGGTACCAAGTTCTGTCACTGTCATTGCTGGTTTAACAGCAATCCTGTTAACCCTAACAGTTTGTGACAGCTGGCTAATTCATGGAAGCCCCACCAATTAACCTGTGCGATGTCTCCACAGGCCCAGGATAATTGTGTTTGGACTGAATATTCCAGGTGGAGTCTTGACATGCCTTTACGGACAATTTTAACTCCCTGGGGGAGATTCTAGGCAAGCCACCTGTGGGCTAGACCACAGAATTTTCCTTGGAGGACAACTCAAATGCCATGTTTTTCATAAAGCTTTTCTTACTCCCAAGATCTGTTAATTTTCTGAGCCCCGTGACACCGGATTGTCACTTTCATGCCTTTTAATACCTTTCTGACTTTAATTGTAGCTATTCAAATCCTGTTTATATCCTTTGTGTTACAGCTCATGCAAGAGGGATTATGTTTTTTTCCCTCATGTGTTTCTTAGCACAATGCCTCTTGCATGGTAGTTGTTCAAAAACATTGAACTGAATTCAAAACCTACTGATACCCAGTTAAGAGATTTTCTTTTTTTCCTGAGCCTTCTGTTGCCTTTTAAAGAGACAAAGAACAATCTTACTAAATGATTTAGTGAGAGACTTTTTCCATCAAACAGAGCCTAAGGAGAAATGGCTTCCCCACAGTATATTTTCTAGGAGTCTATTCCCTTGGCAGTCTGGTCAATTTTGATACATTTAACCATTTCTGAGTCAATGATGAATTCCCAAAGTCTAGCACTTAAGTTTTAGTAGTTATTTTTAGTCAAACTGTGTCCAAAAAAGCGGCTTAACAGAGTCTTAAAATTTTCTTAAAATGTCTCCTTCTGATTTGTAACCCACTGAAACTCTTCTGAAATCTGTTAGAACTTGAAAGGCCATAATAATCCTCCTGTCTCCCCCTGACCCCCCAGAGGTTTGCTTCAGTTTTCTCCCAGACAACCACGCCTTCAATAGGCTGCCCTCAGCAACACACAAAGGTGGGATTCAATGAAGGTTAGAACTCAGATGGACAAAACAGCTTGAGGCAGAAAGAGCTGCAGGCCTATGGTTTGATATCAGTGACCCCCATGGTCAATCTTTTTCCTTGCTCTCCCTGAGATGTAACGTCAAGCTCTCATCTCAGGCAGTCATCAGCCTGGGGGTGTGGAAGAGTGTCAGTGTAAGCTTAGGGAATTAAAAAAACCCCTAATATCTAGAAATGGCCCTGTTAGTTAAGCTAAGAGTAGAATGGGAGTGCTGGAGAATTGGGTGGGGGGAGATACTCACATGGTGTGGTCTGGAGGTTGCCCGTACAACGAATTATTTGTTTATTTTTAACTATTTTTGGTTGAATAATGAGCATTTCTTTCAGACAGGGTCATACCAGTTCTTAGACAAAAGGATTTAATGGAAGTGCCTCCGATGACAGCATGTATTAACTATTAACTTAAATTTATACCTAAGTAGATCCAAATCATCAAAATTTGAATGGGGGAAGAACTTGAAAACTCAGAAAGGAACCAGAGAAGAAGATGCTAAGAAGGCGGGAGAAGGGAAAAAACAATCATGAAAAATATCGAAGTGTGAAAGTACCTGTCATTGTGTCTGACACATGTAGGAATTTATATATATATGTGTAGACATGTTTTCTCCTGACTATAGATCCCTCCCTGCCCTCCCTTTTCCTAGATAGAGCATTTACTTTAGAAAACTTGCCATTGTATGTTCTTTCTTTGCCCCTTTGAGATGTAAATCTTTTCCCAGCCTCTTTTAAGTTTACAACCCAGGAAAAGTCTTTCTCAAGGATGTGGGAACTCTCTCTCTGAAATGTAAACATAGAAGGAGAGAGCACCCCATCTCCCAGTCTCTGTGGAGGGTAGTATACTAACTTTGGCTACCAACTAGCAAATGAAGATGAACTAATCACAGAGAAAATCATTTGCAAACTCAGGATACATCCCATTGATCAACCTCCCGCCCAGCATCCTCCAATACTTTTCCACTAGCTCACCCAGCACTTAAAACTCTCCCGCCTGGGGGAAGCTTCAGAGCCATGGAGGAGAGCACAGCAACAGGGGTGCAGAGGGCAAAGTGGAGAGATGCCCACACAGAGGACTGGTGCCAACCAGCACTCACCAGCCTGAGAGGCTTGTCTGCTCACCCGCCAGGACAGGCAGGGGCTGAGAGCTGAGGCTCGGGCTTCGGAAGTCAGATCCCAGGGAGAGGACTGGGGTTGGCTGCGTGAACACATCCTGAAGGGGGCTAGTGGAACACAGCTAGACGGTAGGGAGTCTGGGGAAAAGTCTGGAACTGCCTAAGAGGCAAGAGACCATTGTTTCAGGGTGCGCGAGGAGAGGGGATTCAGAGCACTGCCTAGAAGAGCACCAGAGACAGGTGTGAGCAGCGGCTATCAGCGTGGACACCAGAGACGGGCGTGGAACTCTAAGGATGCTGCTGCAGCCACCAAGAAGCCTGTGTGCAAGCACAGGTTACTATCCACACCTACCCTCCTGGGAGCCTAGGCAGCCCACCACTGCCAGGGTCCCGTGATCCAGGGACAACTTCCCTGGGAGAACACACTGGGAACACAGTGCCTAAGGCGGTTGGAACATCACTTGGCCCCTGCTGCTGCAGGCTCACCCCGCATTCCATACCCCTCCCTCCCCCTGGCCTGAGTGAGCCAGAGCCCCCTAATCAGCTGCTGCTTTAACCCTGTCCTGTCTGGGTGAAGAACAGTCGCCCTCAGGCAACCTCCACACAGAGGTGGGGCCAAATCTAAAGCTGAACGCCAGGAGCTGTGTGAACAAAGAAGAGAAAGGGAAATATCTCCCAGCAGCCTCAGGAGCAGAGGATTAAATCTGCACAATCAACTTGATGTACCCTGCATCTGTGGAATACCTGAACAGACAATGAATCATCGCAAATCTGAGGCAGTGGACTTTGGGAGCAACAGTAGAATTGGGGTTTGCTTTATTTGTCTAATTTGTTTCTAATTTTATGTTTATCTTAGTTTAGTATTTAGAGCTTATTATCACTGGTGGATTTGTTTATTGATTTGGTTGCTCTCTTCTTTTTATATATATATATATTTTTTTCATTTTTCACTTTTTGTGAGTGTGTATGTGTATGCTTCCTTGTGTGATTTTGTCTCTATAGGTTTGCTTTTACCATTTGTCCTAGGGTTCTGTCTGTCTGGTTTTCTTTAGTATAGTTTTTAGCGCTTGTTATCATTGGTGGATTTGTTTATTGGTTTGGTTGCTCTCTTTTTTTTAAATTACTTTTTAATTTTTTTATGTTAATAATTAAACACATTTTTTTGGTAATTATTTTTTTTCTTTCTATCTTTTTTTAATCTTTTCTCCCTTTTCTTCTGAGCTGTGTGGCTGACAGGGTCTTGATGCTCTGGCCGGGTGTCAGGCCTGAGCCTCTGAGGAGAGAGCTGAGTTCAGGACATTGGTCCACCAGAGGACTCCCAGCCCCATGTAATATCATTCAGTGAGAACTCTCCCAGAGATCTCCATTTCGACACTAAGAACCAGCTGCACTCAATGACCAGCAAGCTCCAGTGCTGCACACCCCATGCCAAACAACTAGCAAGACAGGAACACAACCCCACCCATTAGCAGAGAGGCTACCTAAAATCATAATGAGTTCACATAAACCCCAAAACACACCACCAGACACGGTCCTGCCCACCAGAAAGACAAGATCCAGCCTCATACATCAGAACACAGGCACCAGTCCTCTCCACTAGGAAGCCTACACAAACTGCTGAACCAAACTTAGCCACAAGGGGAAGACACAAAAAACAACAGGAACTACAAACCTGCTGCCTGTGAAAAGGAGACACCAAACAGAGTAAGTTAAGCAAAATGAGAAGACAGAAAAACACACAACAGATGAAGGACCAAGGCAAAAACCCACCAACCTAACAAATGAAGAGGAAATAGGCAGTCTACGTGAAAAGAATTCAGAGTAATGATAGTGAAGATGATCCAAAATCTTGGAAACAGAATGGAGAAAATACAATAAATGTTTAACAAGGACGTAAAAGAACTAAAGGGCAAACAAACAATGATGAAAAACAAAATAAATGAAATTAAAAATTCTCTAGAAGGAATCAATAGCAGAATAACTGAAGCAGAAGAACAGATAAGTTACCTCGAAGATAAAATACTGGAAGTAACTACCTCAGAGCAGAATAAAGAAAAACGAATGAAAAGAATTGAGGACAGTCACAGAGGCCTCTGGGACAACATTAAACACACCAACATTCAAATTCCAGGGGTCGCAAAAGAAGAGAAAAAAAGGGACTGAGAAAATATTTGAAGGGATTATAGTTGAAAACTTCCTTAACATGGGAAAGGAAATAGTCAATCAAGTCTCGGAAGTGCAGAGTCCTGTACAGGATAAATCCAAGGAGAAACACACCAAGAAACATATTAATCAAACTATCAAAAATTAAATACAAAGAAAAGTGTTAAAAGCAGCAAGGGAAAAGCAACAAATAACATACAAGGGAAACCCCATAAGTTTCAGCATATCTTTCAGCAGAAACTCTGCAAGCCAGAAGGGAATGGCAGGACATCTTTAAAGTGATGATAACATAAAATCTACAACCAAGATTACTCTACCCAGCAAGGATCTCATTCAGATTAGACAGAGAAATTAAAACCTTTACAGACAAGCAAAAGCTAAGAGAATTCAGCACCACCAAACCAGCTTTACAACAAATGCTAAAGGAACTTCTCTAGGCAGGAAACACAAGAGAAGGAAAAGACCTACAAAAACAAACCCAAAACAATTAAGAAATGGTAATAGGAACATACATACCGATAATTACCTTAAATGTAAATGGATTAAATGCTCCAACCAAAAGAAACAGACTGGCTGAAAGGATACAAAAACAGGACCCGTATATATGCTATCCACAAGAGACCCACTTCAGACCTAGGGACACATACAGACTGAAACTGAGGGGATGGAAAAAAGATATTCCATGCAAATGGAAATCAAAACAAAGCTGGACTAGCAATCTCATATCAGACAAAATAGACTTTAAAATAAAGACTATTACAAGAGACAAAGAAGGACACTACATAATGATCAAGGGATTGATCCAAGAAGAAGATACAAAATTGCAAATATTTATGCATCCAACATAGAAGCACCTCAGTACATAGGCAAATACTAACAGCCATAAAAGGGGAAATTGACAGTAACACAATAATATTAGGGACTTTAACATCCCGCTTTCACCAATGGACAGATCATCCAAAATGAAAATAAATAAGGAAATGCAAGCTTTAAATGACACAGTAAACAAGATGGACTTGATTGATTTTTATAGTACTTTCCATCCAAAAACAACAAAATACACATTCTCCTCAAGTGCTCATGGAACATTCTCCAGGATAGACCATATCGTGGGTCACAAATCAAACTTTGGTAAATTTAAGAAAACTGAAATCGAATCAAGTATCTTTTCTGACCACAACCCTATGAGACTAGATATCAGTTACAGGAAAAAAAACTAAAAAATACAAACACATGGAGGCTAAACAATACACTACTAAATAACCAAGAGATCATTGAAGAAATCAAAGAGGAAATCAAAAAATACCTAGAAACAAATGACTATGAAAACACAATGACCCAAAACCTATGTGATGCAGCAAAAGCAGTTCTAAGAGGGAAGTTTATAGCAATACAATCCTACTTCAAGAAACAAGAAAAATCTCAAATAACAACCTAAACTTACACCTAAAGCAATTAGAAAAGAAGAACAAAAAGACACCTAACTTATCGGAAGGAAAGAAATCATAAAAATCAGATTAGAAATAAATGAAAAAAAATTAAGGAAATGATAGCAAAGATCAATAAAACTAAAAGCTGGTCCTTTGAGAAGATAAACAAAATTGATGAACCATTAGCCAGCCTCATCAAGAAAAAAAGGAAAAAGACTCAAGTCAATAGAATTAGAAATGAAAAAGGAGAAGTAACAACTGACACTGCAGAAATACAAAGGATCATGAGAGAATGCTACAAGCAACTATAAACCAATAAAATGGACAAATCCTTAGAAAAGCACAGCCTTCCAAGACTAAACCAGGAGGAAATAGAAGATATAAACAGACAAATCACAAGCACTGAAATTGAAACTTTGATTAAAAATCTTCCAACAAACAAAAGCCCAGGACCAGATGGCTTCACAGGTGCATTCTATGAAACATTTAGAGAAGAGCTAACACCTATCCTTCTCAAACTCTTCCAAAATGTAGCAGAGGGAGAAACACTCCCAAACTCATTCTATAAGGCTACCATCACGCTGATACCAAAACCAGACAAAGATGTTACGAAAGAAGAAAACTGTAGGCCAATATCACTGATGAACATAGATGCAAAAATCCTCAACAAAATACTAGCAAACAGAATCCAGCAGCACATTAAAAGGATCATACACCATGATCAAGTGGGGTTTATCCCAGGAATACAAGGATTCTTCAATATACGCAAATCAATCAATGTGATACACCATATTAACAAATTGAAGGAGAAAAACCATATGATTATCTCAATAGATGCAGAAAAAGCTTTCGACAGAACTCAACACCAATTTAGGATAAAAACCCTCCAGAAAGTAGGCATAGAGGGAACTTATCTCAACATAATAAAGGCCATATATGACAAACCCACAGCCAACATCGTTCTCAGTGTTGAAAAACCGAAACCATTTCCACTAAGATTAGGAACAAGACAAGGTTGTCCACTCTCACCACTATTATTCAACATAGTTTTGAAAGTTTTAGGCACAGCAATCAGAGAAGAAAAAGAAATAAAAGGAATCCAAATCGGAAAAGAAGAAGTAAAGCTGTCACTCTTTGCAGATGACATGATACGATGCATAGAGAATCCTAAAGTTGCCACCAGAAAACTACTAGAGCTAATCAATGAATTAGGTAAAAGTAGCAGGATACAAAATTAATGCACAGAAATCGCATGCATTCCTATACACTAATGATGAAAAATCTGAAAGAGAAATTAAGGAAACACTCCCATTTACTCTTGCAACAAAAAGAATAAAATACCTGGGAATAAACCTACCTAAGGACACAAAATACCTGTATGCAGAAAACTATAAGACTCTGATAAAAGAAATTAAAGACGAAACAAACAGATGGAGAGATATACCATGTTCTTGGATTGGAATAATCAACTGTGAAAATGACTATACTACCCAAAGCAATCTAAAGATTCAATGCAATCCCTTTCAAATTACCAATGGTGTTTTTCATAGAACTCGAACAAAAAATTTCACAATGTGTATGGAAACACCAAAGACCCCGAATAGCCAAAGCAATCTTCAGAAAGAAAATGGAGCTGGAAGAATCAGGCTCCCTGTCTTCAGACTATACTACAAAGCTATAGTAATCAAGATAATATGGTACTGGCACAAAAACAGAAAAATAGATCAATGGAACAGGACAGAAAGCCCAGAGATAAAACCACGCACATATGGTCACCTAATCTTTGATAAAGGAGGCAAGAATGTACAGTGGAGAAAAGACAGCCTCTTCCTTAAGTGGTGCTGGGAAAACTGGACAGCTACACTTAAAAAAATGAAATTAGAACCCTCCCTAACACCATACACAAAAATAAACTCAAAATGGATTGAAGACCTAAATTTAAGGTCAGACACTAGAAAACTCTTAGAGGAAAACATAGGCAGAACACTCTATGACATAAATCACAGCAAGATCCTTTTTGACCCACCTTGTAGAAAAAGGGAAATAAAGACAAAAATAAACAAATGGGACCAAATGAAACTTAAAAGCTTTTGCACAGCAAAGGAAACCATAAACAAGACGAAAAGACAACCCCCAGAATGGGAGGAAATATTTGCAAACGAAGCAACTGACAAAGGATCAGTCTCCAAATATCCAAGCAGCACATGCAGCTCAATATCCAAAAAACAAGCAACCCTATTCAAAAATGGGCAGAAGACCTAAATAGACATTTCTCCTAAGAAGATATACAGATTGCCAACAAGCACATGAAAGGATGCTCAACATCGCTAATCATTAGAGAAATGCAAATCAAAAGTACAATGAGGTATCACCTCACACCAGTCAGAGTGGCCATTATCAAAAAGTCTACAAACAATAAATACTGGAGAGGGTGTGGAGAAAAGGGAACCCTCTTGCACTGTTGGTGGGAATGTAAATTGATACAGCCACTATGGAGAACAGTATGGAGGTTCCTTAAAAAACTACAAATAGAACTACCATACGACCCAGCAATCCCACTACTCGGCATAGAAAGAGAAGAACACCATGTGCTAACACATATATATGGAATCTAAAGAAAAAAAAAAAAGGGTTCTGAAGAATCTAGGGGCATGACAGGAATAAAGACGCAGTCGTAGACAGTTGGCTTGAGGACACGGGGAGGGGGAAGGGTAAGCCGGGACAAAGTGAGAGAGTGGCATGGACATATATACACTACCAAATGTAAAATAGATAGCTAGTGGGAAGCAGCCGCATAGCACAAGGAGATCAGCTCGGTGCTTTGTGACCACCTAGAGGGGTGGGATAGGGAGGGTGGGAGGGAGGGAGATGCAAGGGGGAAGAGATATGGGGACATATGTATATGTATAGCTGATTTACTTTGTGATACAGCAGAAATAACACACCATTGTAAAGCAATTATACTCTAATAAAGATGTTAAAAAAGAAAATCTCCCGCCTTTTGTATCGGCAGAGCTGAGTATCCACATCTGATGTATGTTCTGTCCTCTATTGTTGGTGACAGTATTGGAATAAAAATCTACTTTTGTCTGCTCATCTGGTCCTGTTTGATTTTTCTTTAACAGTCACCGTATCACCTGTCAATATATATGTGTTAAGAGTGATTTCACATCATGGAAAAAGTAGGATGCTGCTTTATTGCAACAAGTTTTTAGAAACAAATCTCATTTTGGAGAAATTACAACCTTTATATTGTATTTAAATTAAACTTGCATGCGGGTGGGAGGTATAGGTGTTTGTGTGTGTGAATGTGTATGCATTTCTAAGTAGGACCTGAGTGCTAGAAAAATCTTTGTGGAAAATTATTAAATTGTGGACTTTTTTCCCCTTTGGAGTCAGTTTGCCACATTCATTCTTTCTCTCTCTGTTCTGAGAACGTATTCCAGAGAAGTCAGTTCTGTTCTAACATGAGAGCACCTAGTAACAGCCACTTGACCTTCCCAAGGAGACAGATATCTGTCATAGTAGGTAAAGAGAAAGCTGGCTTAATCAAAGGCTTTCTCACCAAACTGGAATATGATCTGACTGCTTGGAGAGGCTTCTGTGCAAGCAGGCAACAGCTTTCCTAACTTTCAACCGTAAAGGAGGAGGAAAAAAATATGCCACTGAAGACTCATGCCTTGAAATGGCTTTGGAGATCACAGCCAAGTCTTCCTATAAATGAAGTACTTTCCTGGTGTATTTACTAACAATAGTTTGTGGGGGCATAGAGAGAAGGATAGAAATGTCTGAATAAAGTTGCTGCCCTAGCAAATAAAGAAGGGAGAGAGAGCAAGTTCTTACTTGACCAGCTGGAAGATAAGTTTTTTTGTTGGTGGTCATCCAAAGAAAGTAAAAATTGTCCATCTGACGTGTGAAACATATTTTCTTTAGCTTTTTGCTTTCCCTGTGATAAACCAGCGAATGTCCCCAAACTGCTCACTTGTACTACGGGGATTAAATATTGATTTTAACCTTGTAAGTGAGGTAGAATGTGAAGCTGGCTGATGGATCCCCTAGGGGAAGACACTGTGTTTTAGGTCTTTCCTTCTACAGAAAACTTAGAGAAACGTTGCTCCATTTGAAAGAATGAAAGTAGACAGACAAGGAAGACAGTCTTTTTCTTAAACAAATTAATATTAACAGCCTGCCTATGGTGTGATGGGTACAAAGGGAGGAAGAAAAAACGTGGAGTATACCCTGCCTTTTTGTGCATAGTGTCCAAAGTGCTGTTTGCATAAGTGACAATGGATATACTTCAGAATTGTAATGTGCAGTGCAGCAGGGATTATGTGAGTGAATTCTTCCTGTCAGCTGGACCATTTTATATCTTGGGTTCATTGTTAAGTCAGTTCACTTGCGGTCCGTTTCCTCTGTAATTTGGTTTAAAGTTGAGGGCAAAGATAAAATCAGCTTAGAGAGGAAGTTGACAGTCTGGTAAATAGCTGTGGCTTTTCTCTTTTAGGAAATAGAAGAGATACCGAGGATCAAAGCAGTGAATAATGTTTCTTTAGGAAATAAGTTTTCTGCTGTTATGTCAGATGGCCTTGAATATTCAAAATTGCCAACCAAATAGGCTGACCTCTCTCTTCACAGGATTGACCTCTCTACCTGCCTGAGATTCTTGGCAGCAGAACACAAACTTCTCCAGGCTGGGTGGCAGCAAGTCTTGGTGGGTGGAGGGAGGCCAGTGTGCACTGCTCTTTGTGTTTCTTTTTGTAGAAATCCCAGGGGGATCTTGTCTCCTTTCATGGAAAATCTGTCTTATGAGGGGAGATGAACAGAGTAGAAAACATAAAACTTTACCTGTTGATGAGGTGGTATATGGATAGAAAGGGCAAAAGACTGGTTCTTGTGTATTTTTTTTAATTAAATTGCATGATGCTCTTTGCTGGACCTCATTATTATTCCAGTAGTTGCCTTATTTTACTTTTTATTTTTACATTTTTTTTGCACAGAATAACTTACTGTTTAATTTTTTAAAGTCCTCCTCTTACATAATGTCAATCCCAACTAGTTTGGTTCTATTAGTGAGTCAACTGATTAATATATTGATATTTTAAAAAATTATTGAGAATGCTGTATGCCAGTCATTGTGCTAGGTACTGTCAGATAAGAACCCAGGTAACTTTTCTACACTAAATTCTTGTACTTTTTAAGATTCAGCCATAAACATGTGATTGTAAGTTTTTATTTTGTTTTCAGTTGTACTGTATATACTGTATGGTTTTTTAACTAAATTTTAATTTCTGAGAAGCAGTTAATGTTTAATACTTCTGTTAAATTTCCTATAGTACCTAAAACATGGTAAAGCATAAAGTAGATACTCAGTTAATTTCTTTCGACTCTCCCCCTTTGGTCAAGTTTTGAGTGTTCTTTATATATTGAGTTACAATGACTGTTTCTGCATCTCCAGACTACGTTTTCTCATTGCTGTCTCTTCCCTTTCAACCTGAGCTTTGATCATAACTTTATATGGGAAAGATATCAAATCAGACCTACCTGGAGAACTGGGAATTTTGAGAAAGCCCAGGAGATAAATATGTCAGAGAAAAATACCCGAGGCAGATCTGAGCAAACATCAGGAGAGATGGAGCACAAAAGAGGTAGTACAGGCACTTGGACAGTATCATCTTCAGCTCCATGTCCTCCTTCTGTACCCCATCTTAATAAGTGGCAATCCTGGAATCATTCTTTGATTCTTCTCATTCACTCTCACTCAATGGTCAACAATTTATCAAATCCTGTTAATACTACTTCCTGCATCATATATCCCCAACCGAACCACTGAATACAACCACACTGGTTCAAACCACCATTTCTCAACTGGATTTTCACAATAGTCTCCTCACTGCTCTTCATGTTTCCATACTTGCTTCCTTCCCCACACGACAGCCAGTTGACTTTTAAAAATATAAACCATTTTATGTCACTTCGGTGTTCAAACCTCTCTTTTGAGAGGAGATCACAGTAAAAATAAGACTCTCAGTCTAAGCACGAAGCTTGTTCTACAAAGTCCTACATGAACTGACCCTTGTCTACCAAAATAATTGTCTTTGGACCTTTTTTTTTTTCCTTAAACATCTTTATTAGACTATAATTGCTTTATAATGGTGTGTAAGTTTCTGCTTTATAACAAAGTGAATCAGCTATATATATATATATATATATATATATATATATATATATATATATACACACACATATATATATACGTATATCCCCATATCTCTTCTCTCTTGCATCTCCCTCCCTATCCCACCCCTCTAGCTGGTCACAAAGCACCGAGCTGATCTCCCTGTGCTATGCGGCTGCTTCCCAATAGCTATCTGTTTTACGTTTGGTAGTGTATATATGTCCATGCCACTTTCTCACTTTGTCCCAGCTTACTCTTCCCCCTCCCCGTGTCCTCAAGTCCATTCTCTAGTAGGTCTGCGTTTTGACCATTTTTCCATTTCTTCTGCTCCAGACACATTGTTTTCCTGCAGTTTCTTGAGCACACTGATCTTATTCACACACCCGGGCTTTTGTGCTTGCTATTTCCTCTGCTCCAAATGTTTACCCCAAGGTTTTTAAATGACTCTATCTCTCACTTCATTTAGTTCTTTGCTGGAATTTTACCTCCTCTCATAGGCCTTGCTTATTCACATATTTGATTACAGTCCTAATCATTCTCTTTACCCTGCTGCTTTTAAATTTTATTTGCAACACTTATCATTACCTGAGATTATATTCTTTATTTGTTTACTTAGGGTTTTTTTTCTATCAGAATGTAAACTAAATGAAGGTGGAGGGTATTTTTCCACCCCGTGAATAATGCTGGCACATAGTAGGTACAAAATAAGATTTACTGAATGAATTAATAAGAGAAGTAATGAATGCTACAGCTGTTTCTGGGGGTAGGTGTTCAGTGCTGGTACAATGGCCTTGATTTTCTCCATGCCATTTCTGTTTGTTGAACTTGACCTGGTGTTAATGATTTGTTAAAGAGTCAGTCTCTTCTTTGGGTCATCCCTGGATTAGGCATGGGGGCCACAAGCTATGCAGAGCAGGACAAAAATAAAGAAAATGCTAAATCACAAGGTAGAATGTAATAGAATTATAGCCAAAACAGTCTTAATTGTCTCAGTTTGTAAGTGGCAAAATTAGGGTCCACAAAGAATAATAGCTGGAAGTACTTGCATGTTCTTGGGGGTTTGTCCAGGATTTATATGTATATTAAATAATTTGATCTTTACTTCTATGATGTAGGTATTATTAGGTTTTCCACTTTATGGGTGAGGAACAAAGGTTCAGGCGCAGATGTCCAATGTCCCCCAGCTATCAGTAAAGGTAGATTCAAATCCAGGTTTCATAATGACCACTTAAGTAATGTTTAATGTTTTTATTCCCTGGGGACAAAATATTTTAGTCTAAAGAAATGGTTTTGTAGACAAATCCCAATCAGCTCCACTAATTACTATCTGATTATATCACTTATATTCTAAGAACTTTAGTTTTAACCTTAGTTTTTATGTCTATACAGTAGGCATTATACTGTCCATTTCATATCATTGAGAGAAGTGAGGAATCATGTATTAAGTGCTCAGCACACTGCCTGGCTGTGTGCTGGGCACTTAATTAAACACTAAATAAAATATTAACTATTTTCACCTAACCCTTTGGTCCCATTTATGGATATTACATTATCACAGTTACCTTTTTCCTAGAAAAAACATTTTACAGACATCTGGAAATCAAGGGACTGTAGAGTCATCTTACCCTTATTACTCGGTGGAATATAAGCATGATTTTTTAAAACTAAATTTCAAGTTTGTTTCTTAAAAAGTGCTATGGTAGTTAATGGAAGATACATTTCACCAGTTTTGGCACAAGCCAGCTCTCCAACTGGAGTAAAAAGTCCAGTGAATCATTCAGCACACTATATTTTCAATATAACCACTGAAGAGAAATGGAAGCTTGTCATTTTCCTTTTAAAGCCATGCACATTGCTGAGTTTTCCATTGGCTTGCTGTGTATACATAACTTTTAAAATGAAAATACTATTCATGTGAAAAGGATGATCAAGGTAGACTGCAGCAGATTGTCACTGCAGTAGTTTGGGATGTCAGTAATTCTTAAGCTAAAAGGATTCATGATTCAAGAGGATGCCTCTAATTTTACATCTGTTGTCATCTTTCATTTGTTTTCCTGTTTTGGAACCATTTACGAACTGTGCTTATCAGACTGCTTTTGATTCCTATGGAGGAATGGTCTCTCTTAAAATTTGTGATCCAAAAGGAAGATAGAAAGCATTTGTATTTTGATTTCAAAGTATTTAAAAGATTTGATTGTTTATATACTATGGCCTTTTGTATTTCATTATCGTAGGCAGCACACAGAGAAGACTACTTTGTGCATTTTTTTCTGAGAGTCTTGATCAATGAAGCAAGCTTAAAGTACTTTTCCACAAGAAATAATCACATGTAATTAATATAAAGAAATCAGTTGGGTCTATTTATTTTTCTCTCCTTTTTACAAGAATATATTTGACCTTGGAAGTAAAAACAAGAAGTTTCAGTGATGTTACTTCACATGGCAGAATCTCTCAACTATATTTGGGGTATGAGTAGATGTGTCTTTGGTAGCTACTGTAACTATCACGCCCTTTGGGTACCCCACAAGCATGTTGGAGTTGGACTTTTCAACCAGAGAACAGTGGTATGATCCTTAGATGCATAGTCCTAGAATATTATCCTTTGGCTGATTTCTGAACTTTATAAAGTTGAAGACACCCTAAATAGACTATTGAAAGTATTTATGCACAATAAAAATGCAGATGAAATTTTTTATCAGCTTGCTTGAAATGATTGGAAACTACCATCAATAGGTCAATTGATTATATCTGAAATCCTCAAGGTAAAAAATTCCACTTGGAAAGGGACCAATACACCTGTCCATTTGCCAGAGTCCGGTGAAAACATGGACCAAAGGAGGGAAATGCACTTTCAAACTCCTGGACAGTAAGAAACGTCATGGCCTTGTTGGGTGGGATGGGTGGGGGAGGGAAGTCCCAGAGGGAGGGGATGTGTGTAGGCGTATGGCTGATTCACTTCGCTGTTCAGCAGAGACTAACACAACATTGTAGTGCAATTATTCTCCAATTTAAAAAAAATCAAGTACAAATTGGACATTCTAGAAACCGTAAAGGACAAGAAGAATAAAGAGGTATAGTGATGTGATACAAATAATAAATTTCAGTGGGGGAAGCAAAGGACTGTTTTTTAAACTGGCATTTGTGGATTGGTCTTGCTAACACTTCCAAGCAGACTTAGAAGAGAAAAGAAAAAAATCATCACTTATGTGATTCTTTTGACTGGTGCTTTCTAAAGTTCTTGGGAGGTAGATCACACTGGGAAATTGAATCAATTCACTAGCTCTCAAAACATAGAATTCTTCATTACTCAACTTTGCTGAGCTGGGCTCTAATTCTTATTCCCATGAAAATACCTTGGCTTGGGAGAAGACATCTGTGTCACTAAGGTAGCAAGGTGTACCATCCAATGAATTCAGGGCTCTCTTTCATCAGTGTGTAGCACTGAGGGTAAATTATAATAATTAAGATTTGGCCCTTAACGGAAGCCAATCTGCAAGCAGATCTGAAATGAAAACTCTTGAAATCTATTATTTAAGTCACCTTAAATTTCCTAGGAATCTGTGGGTTAGGAAAGCCCCAGGTATAGCACTCAAAGATTCTAGAAATTCTCTCTATACATAAGCATGCTTTTTACAAGTACTGTGCCATTAAGGAATAGCAGGAAGGCACAGAGTTGCAGTGTCATATGCTATTGTCATTCTCCCTAACCACTCTGCAGAGTTTACGTCCAGCCGTTTTCCTTTCCTGCTAATTTGCATGGTTGCTTCTTGATGGTGGTGATTTTCTATGTGTTAAGCTTTGAGTAATTCATTCTTACACCACTCTCCTCCCCTTCCTTGTTTATTTAGCACAGAGCTTGTAAAGCTCAGTGACATTTGACTCTGTTGCTGACTGGATTATGGGATGCAGAAAGCATGTATGTATCATTGAGTGAATCTCTGAGTGATGGCCTCGGCATCATGTCAAATCACGGGGTCATCCTCTCTCATCATGTCACATCACATCATGCTTGACATAGACACATAGCTCAATTCTGAGTATCCAGAAGTAATCGGAAAGTAAGACTTCACAGCAGTATAAGCAGTGCTTTCAGATACAGGAAATAGAGAAGATTGACCTCTCCATTTTCTATTTTTTACCACTGCAGATACAGTGAACCCTGTTAGAAGTTGTGCATATAAATGTATTCATATCTCAATGAAAAAAACAAAGCATCTGTACAAGACAGGAATTTTCTTTCTGAATTTTTCTCACAGTGGTAAGGCAGTGCTCTTCCTGTGTTTATTATTGTTGTTGATACGATCTAATTTCTGGAACCAGGTATTAATATAAAGGATTCTATTCATAGAGTGAGCTACATGATAGTTATTAGGGATTTGCAATGTGACAAATCAAACTAAAAGTATTCAAAAAGAGCTGGACTATGCCATTGAGAGATTATTTCTGCAAAGGGTCTCCACTGTTAAATCAATCCAACCTGATACATTAGGCTTCTGTTGCCTGATAAATCTAGTGTATAACTCTATTAACCATTAGCACTGAATGCTTCCAATTTTAAATTTTGCCTTGATTATGGAACTCTAAGACACTGGATATTAGTCCCCAAACCTCCTCTGCCTTTAATCCTCCATCTTTAAGTCTTTTCCACATCAGAAGCCAATAAAAAGGAAAAACTAATCTGAATAAAACAAGATTCTTGAAAATTAATGAATGAACTAATTAATGAATAATTAGCTGATGAACAAAATTTGGATCATATGAACTATATTGTTCATATTTGTTGTGCCCCAGGAATACCCAGGAGTCTACAATAGTGAGAGCTGGGCCTGTTTCTGAAGCTTTCACCAGTGGAGAAGTAAGTTGTTCTTTCAAGAATATGGAAGTTGTCTTCAGCCTCCCCGGGAACTCAAGGAGTACTGGATGGAGGTTTTACCACAGTCATCAGCAGAATTAACTTTAATGAGCACTGTGGATCCAGTGAAGCTTTCCTTAGCACCCTCAGCCTCATGTTCAGTAGCTTTTCTGCTCATTTTACTCAAGATATTTTGTCTTCTCCTTTGTGCTTCTCTTTCATTCTCTATCAAACCTTCCTCTCCTACCTATGCCTGACAACTTAATATGCTATTCTTCTCAAGCAGTTTAATAGGAATCAAAACCTTAAGCACAGAAATGAAGTAATGGTCATTGGATAAGTGAGGGGTGTTTAGGAAACAGTAGACTGAATTGATTAACCCTTAAATTATAAATATGGTCAAAAATATGGTCTATTTTTATGTACATTTATCTCTGGTCTATCACATTACTCTAAAGGGTTTACATTGCCATCAGTTAATATTATTTATCACAGACTGACTGGCAGGATGTGTTTTAACACGCTCTTGTGAAAAATACTTCCTCATTTAAGTTGCTTGTAGATTCAGCATGGGTATGTCACCACTGCTCATAAAGCTAATGCAAATTTTGGCTACATTCATAACATATTGTGTCTTGATCAAGGGCAGTAATATTCCCTCTGCTCTCTGCTGATCTTATTGCATCTGGAATACTGAGTTCACTTCTAGATGTCTTATGATTGTGCATTGGATCATTTCAGTTGGATTACAAATAAAAGGTCAAATGAATACATGTATTAAGATAAAAAGACATATTGTTTGCTTAACTTTAAGGATGTGGTAGGAAACCTCCAGTTTACTAAAAGGGATCAAATGATTCCTGGAAAAGCCTTTCTGATGCGAGGTAAGGGTGAAGTTGGAACAAGGTTGGATTAGGATTAGAATGAGGTTAAAATGAGCTTGGAGTGAGGCTGGCATGTGCCTAGGGTGATATTGAGATGAGCACAGGTTGAGCTTTGGGCAAGTTTAGGGTGTTACGGGGATAGGAAGAAGCCATCAGTGAGTCTAGAGAGGCACAAGAAACACTGTCAAGCTTGCACAGCAGGTTGATATATCCTAGTGGATTCAGGGCACATGTTATGCTGCTCAACGTAACACCTCCAGACAGAGTCAACCTAACAATGGATAAAATCAACTTTAGCAGACTGCTGCTGAACTTTTTCACCATATTTATTATATTCAGTCATCTGAGCATCTCCTATGCCTGAACCCTCACTAAATCCTCAAATATGGAAAGGGAATTAAACAGGATGTTAAAGAGTCAAGAGTTACCCAAGGCTTAAGTTGGAGGTTTGTCTAGAAAAAAATTTGGGAAGCCATAGTTCTTGTCACCTAATAATTGAAATGAGGGGCGTAACATGAAAGAAACAGCAGTCTTGGTCTTTAGCTTATCAGATAGCAGAGTTTGAATGGGTACCTGGAGGTTAGTGGGAGATGTTTGTGGAAAGCTTTCTAATAATAAGAGCTATGCAGTGATGGTATAAGCACCCTTATAACCAGGGGAGTTCCCGTTTCTACAAGTGTGCAAGAAGAGGCTGGTGCATTTTGCCTTCAATTGGAAATGCCATTGAAGGATCTCAAAGGTCTTTTCTGAGACTGTGGCCCTGAGCAGCTTTGAATTTTCAACCATTTCAGTTTCAAGATTTTTCCTTTTGAAGAGATCACTGAGTTTTCTTCTTGAGGTAAAAACAGAAAGTAAAGATGTTAATGTCTCTAAAGCATCTAGCAGATACCCCTTTTCCTTAATCACTGTCTTCCTTTGACTCTTAAAGAAAACATATTGGAAGAAAATTGAGTAACTGAATAGAACATGCTGTCTAATACCGAAGCATTTCTGTTGGATGAGAAATATCCAGCCAGGCAATAGAAGATTTATGGTACGACTGACAAACACATTTTATTGAATATTTTCAAACTATTGCTGACCACCAATTCTTTGTACTTCTATTTTTGCTCATTTAAAAAAAGCAGTTTGAGGCTCCAGCTGCTAAGCCAGGAATGCTCTTTTTCACTGGCAGCATTTTCCTCTGTTGGCAGAATCCACAGGCAATTGCTTTGATGCTTTTTTGGAGTTACATTCGGTGTCTGTCATAGTTCATGCAAAGATAAGCTGATTGGGTTGTCTGGTTGGTCGCAGATGCTTTTGGCTTTAATGCTCCATCAATTCTCTTTGAAAATGAAGTCCTGGGCCAATCCCATCTCTCAAGAGACACTTGCAGATGACTTGTTCATGATCAAAAGGCAACATAATTTCCTGATATCCATATGCTTTCTCTGGAACTTCTTTTGGTGCCCTCACAATTGATGTTTCTTATAAGTGGATGACAGATCATCATTTAGAAAAGGTCTAGACTTCATAACTGTTTCCTCAAGTGTTCCTACAAGTGAGAGGCAAGAGGGCTGAACTGGTTTCTCAGAACTCCAGGGAGTGGGTTCTAGAACCCAGAGCCATAAAATCACCCCCTACAAAGATAAAAAACTGGATTTATTGTTTACTCTTGCATCATGATTATAGTAAGTGGGGATTTGTAAAGTAGAAATTATCCTCTTTTTTCAGTTTTTAGTCTTAAATGTCATGTCTGATTCACATATTTCCTCCTAGACAAACTTACTTACAATCATTTTGTTACAAAGAAATTCAAGGAGCTAGGTAAACTAGTGATATGATTGTATACAACATAGTTTTGCTGGAACTAAGGCTTTAAAAATTGACAAAAAATTATCCAAGTGACATCTTTGAACTCCATCTGACACTCTATATGTTACATGCTTCTCTGTAGGGGCAAGCATGAAAGGCAGATAAAGATCCTTCTGTTTTCTATGTTTGTTTTCCAAGAAGCGCATATCCAACTAGAGGAGAGAATAACAGGGCTGAGCAGTAGGACTGCTCTGAGAGCCAGAGTCTATGCTTTTTGAGGAGGGACAAAGGGACAGTGTGGCACTTAAATAATGGACTTATTCAAGTTGAGCTTCTGAATCTCATTTTTCCTTCCCCAACAAATCCCCTTTTTAAATTTATTTTTGGGAAGAGATGTTTGGACTAGCTCTGTGTACAGTCCTGACTGAAATGGTTCCCACCTTGTATGTGAGGGAGGAGGAATGACAAAATCCTTAATTAGAAAAGTATTTAAGAAAGTTACATAAACATCTGCAATAATGCTTTCATTTGCATAAGGGAGAAAGATGAAGATGACAGTGCAAATTCATAATGTTTTTGGATGGTGTCAAGGAGCAAATCATTCTATCATCTTTTTCTTCTTTAAACAAAGCAATTGCAGTTTTATGAACAGCTTGGAAATAGAAAGATTGAGAACAAAGCCATCTGTCAGCTACCTGTTTTATCACTCAGCTAGTCATAGTTTAACCTTGCCTTCCAGGGTTGTGAGCATTCCAGAGATTGTTTGAAAGATGTGTGTGTCCTGTAAGCAGCCATCATCAGGAAGCAAATTACTGAACTGAAATAGTGAACTCGTCACAATGATTAAATTTAGTATTTTTAGAAAGGGGAAGGCTCTATGCTGGTAGTTTATGCAAATGATCTAAAATATTTATTTCGACAAACCTAAGTTTGATATTAACACCCTTATTTTATAGACAAATTGAGGCTGGATAAATCGCATAAGCTCATATAGTTGGTACAAGCAGAGGTGGGATTTGACTCAATTTGACCCCAAGCTCACTCTAAAATCTCACTCATTCCAGGGTTTCTGTTGGTTTTTTTTTCTGGTGGACAAGATAAATTGCTTTATAGACATCATAATTGTTCTGTCTCTCAGAAGGTTCCTTTTATATTTGACTTTCTATTGTTTAAGTGTGAGCTTGAGAGAGTTTCCTAACAGTTACCTATCTTCTACTTCCCAGAGATATAACATCACAGAAATAATTTAAAAGGTTCAAATGCAGGAAAAGTAGGTGTTACTTCCATATATCTAATTGTCTATGGGCATCTAGGTCTGGCTATTCTACAGGAACCTCAACTTCAAGAAGTCAAAAACTAAAGAACTTTTCCTCACACTGATGTTTCTGTTTTATTTTTCTCAATTTCTGTGAATGTCATAAGCCTCTACCCAATCTTGTAATCTCTAAACCCAGGTTTTACCCTAGGTGTCCATTCTTTAGCCTTCTCTTATCTGTTTCCTCAGATTTATCTTGCTTACTATTTCCAGCTTTCCATTGTGTCATGTCCTTCTGTCATCACATCCCAAAGGCAAACACATCTATTTGAAATTCTCCAAATTTGTTTTTTGTCATACAGCCCATTCTGGTATACACTCCCCATTCTCCCCATATATTTACATAGTAGGAGGTAACCTGTCTTTCAAGATTCAGCTCAAAAATAAACTCCTTTCCAAAGCCATTCCGACATGTCCCTATAGATAGATATATATCTCCAAGCATTCTCTTTTCTTTTCCTCCCTGTATTCAGATGTCCAATGTTGCAAGCATAACTTATTTCCTTCTTTACTTTTCTAGTTTCCTTGACTAGACTGTAAGTTCCTGACGGCAAGCTTTGTCTTATTCCTCTTGGCGGCAACAGGATCTAGCACAGTGCATGGCTCATAATCAGTTCTCAGACGCTTTGTTGAAACCAATAAATTGAGAATGAAAGCAAAATCTTGAATCCAAAGACTCTAAAGGACATCAGACTAGCAATGGTCTAAAAGAATAGATCAATAATGAACTGAATAGTGCGGATCTTACATATTTTACATTTGTTACAGTCAAGAAGCTTGTAAGAGAATTTGTAAGTTAGTCTACAAAAAATACTATGACGTTCCCTTTCTGAGTATATATACATGAATTGTCATTTTTCTATAAATGTACTTCATTATGGGTCTAGAACAAAATTGTTTAGCCTAAAACAGTGGCAAAAATAACAGGTTCATCCCTAATAAAGTGAATGAGTTATCGTAACAGGAGGTTGGCTCTAATTTATGTTGATAAAACAATATTTTCTCATGCTTATTATGAATGTATAACGTGGGCCAGTATAATGGCAAGCACCTCAGAAAATTAGAAATAATTCATTAAATAAATGAGATATAATTGAAGAAAAAATTTTAGAAAAATCAAATATTGAAAACCTGATAAGCTGAATTGTCTGTGTTTACATATGTTCATAATTTATTTTCCCCAACTCTCTATATTTAGCTCATTTGGAAATCATCTATGAGTTGCAGCTGTTGCCTAAATCATAAGTGCTTCTATATTCTGAGATAATAAGAATCAATTTAGATTCCATTGCCCCAAAACATAATCAACTTGCATATAAACTTCATTGCTTAAGGGCAGTATAGTAATTGAGAATGTATGGGTATAATAACTTGGGTTTCTGAGAAATTATAAATGTTATTCTTTTTTCCTTTGTTTCTTCTTAAACCACTCTGTTCTGAGTGCACCTTTTACAGTCCACTATTGGATGATCTATTTTTTTTTCTTTAATCATGCTATTTGGTTGGAATAAAAAGCATATAGGCTCACAAATGACAATTTTTAACTGGGAGAAAATAGATTAAACAAAACCAGGACATAGGCACAATTTTCCGTGTGGTTTTCATATCTGGGATTTTGGAATAGGGTACCAATAGTTGAAGCACATGGTGAGGGATGATGAGTTCTGGCTCAGCTGTGTAGCTGCCTCACCTCACATCCATATGAATGTGGACAAGTTGCTTTAATTTGGTAAATGGTTCTTAGGCATTATTAGAAGCACATTTATCCAGTTCAGTCTTTCAAATTGTAGTTGGCCCAGTCTACATTTGCTAACATTTACTGATGGTGGTGACACTATCCCAGTGGTTTGTAGTTTGTACTTTAATTGTTCCATATGTGTATGAGTATACTCAGTATTATTGAGTAACTGTTTTCTTTTTTTCCCTGTCTCTTTGTTTTCTCTATCTTTTAGCTATTTTCCCCCTCTTCTTTCATTCACTCACTCAATCAAGTCCCATCTGAATACTAACCAGGTATTGAGCTGCTCAATTCTGGGCTTGTGACCTATGCCTTTTCTTCAAGGAAGGCAGCTATGCCCTTGTTGAAAATCCTTTCTCCTCATACTTCCTCCTCTCTCCTTCATGCTACCACTCCATCTTCTCCTCTCTGAAGTTGTGCATGTTATCATTTATTGAGTAGATATTATGTGCCAGGCCCTGTACTGTCACTGCATATATATTATTACATCAATTCACACAACCACCCTATGAAGGAGAACCAGTTACCTTATATTTCATCCATGAGAAAAACAGAGCCCAGTGTAACTTGTCTAAAAGTTTAGAGTTAGTAAGTAGATTTGCCATGAACAGAATCCAGTTGTATCTGACTCAAAGTCCTTTCTCTTCTATTGCTTCATCTTTACTTCTTTAATAGATTTTTAACTTAATTTACAGGTTCCAAAAAGTTTTAGAAATCAAGACACTGAACTTGTTATGATGGGTTTTTTTTTATGGCTCTGACATCTCTAATATTGGTTTGGCTTTCAGAGAGATTACTTTTCAAAATGAATTTGTAGAAAAGTGGGGAGTGTACATGGAAGAGTGATTATTTTCAAAATTCAATTGAATGCTGAAACTTTTATAATTAAAACAATAATTGGAACATAAAATATTTTGATGGCACTTAGTTTTTTATTTTTAGAGCAATAGATCCTTTAATAACAGATCTGTTTAATAGAGACCTTTAAAAATTGAACAAATGCAGAGCTCTCTCTCCCAGCCTGACTGTGAGGTCAGCTATCTGCCCTTAGAGTTTGAATGATGGGGCTGTCATTTAGGTTGGTATTTGAAATCAACCTATTGCTGTGAATTTCTAAATTACAAAGTGAAGAGAGGATGGTTGGTTTATCAGCAGTATATGGAAACTAGCTTCAAATTCTTCCCCCTAATATCCCAGTTTAGAAGTCATGAAGTATTTTCCCTGGTTTTGGGCAATAACAGACCACCTCTTAATCAGACCAAAAAATAATTTCCTTTTTTAAATCAGTGAATATTTCCTCAGATTCCAGTGTGCATTTAACACTGTGCTTGATATTATGGGTAATATAAAAATACTTTGAGATATGGTACTTGACCTTAAGAAATCTACAGTCTACTTGGGCTTGCAATATATTTGTTGAAATAAATATTTATCATTTCAATAGATTTTGAAGATCAAGAAGAGGAATAAACTCCACAAGTGAAGTTCTTCTTTATTCCTTGGAAAATTTTTGTTAGGATATTTTTGTTTGATTAGAGCAACACACTCACATCCTCAAATAGAAATTAAAAAACTGACATAATGATAATAGTTTCCACTTCCAGTGTGTGACATCAACTTATCAAATAGTCTAGCTTGCAGTAATACAGAGACATTTGAATCTAGGAGAAAACTAAAAGGTTCTTGGTATAGTAAACATGCTTCTAAGTAGGGAGATACATCAAATATCATGTTAACATTCTTAGTATTATGGCAGAATATATAGGTATGTTGGAGGGGCAGTATATGTGGAGCAGGAAAACACAAATGAGATGGAGATTAGCTTATGGAGAAATATATGCAAGAAGTATCTCAACACTATGTCATTAAAGATGGTAAACAATGTCACCTTCTAATCTTTCATCTTAAAACTGCATAGATTCATAATTAGAATTAGATCTTGGATTTTTCACCTTTCCTCTAATTACTAGGTAAAACCACAGCAGCTTGGTGGTTATCTTACCTGTTGATGTTAGATATTAGACTAAGCGTTGAGATACGGTTGTTATGGTGATGAGAAGGGGGAGGGAATTATACATTCTTTTGTAATATGGAGGGTATTTGGATCACAAAGCCATCTAGTGAAAGCCTCCTAAGGGACAGTTTTTTTCTTATGTAGATGAAATGTATTGGTAATTGTAGTTTTCCACTCAGTCAAGTTCAGTTTAGCATTTGGATGCAGCTTTGGGATAATTTTGTAAAGAATTAAAATTCTTGGAGTAGATTCTCAGTGAAACTGTATTTTACTTTATATGTGTTAACTCTGTGCTAGGAAGTTGAATGAACCAGATTTTTTTTCATGCCTTTGGAAAAGAGGCAACATTATATGATATATGACATCTTGTTTTTTGCTGACTATGTAAAACTTTCCCTCTGAAATCTGGTTAATACTTTCCTGATTTTCCATGTTATACACATTAAAGATTGGTTTACTAGGCAAATTGTGAATACCAGTCTCATTTTTTATTACGAATAATTAGGTAAGTTTATGGGTGGACTAAGTAATCTAAAACAAAAACCAGTTTTGTTTTGGTTTTTTTTTAAGCTAACCTAATTGTTATTTTTTCCTAGGAAAATGTGTTATGTGGTGATTTCCAAGTCCAAATGTAATGATTTTGGACAGTAATTCCAAAATTATTATATCTATCTATAATTTCAAATGTCTATAGCTTTTAGGATTTTATGTTAAAGAGGAAAAAGAACTGTGTATAATCAAAACAGTTGTAGTAAAAATCTTTGAGCCAATCCATTTTCAAGATAGAAAAGGATAATAATTATTATGATCATGGATATGAGTAAATTGGGTTTGTTAAAATAACAATCTGTTCTAATCTCATTTCCTTACCTTTTTTTTTTTTTTTTTTAAAATCCTGAATAGCACTTTAATTCTTTCTGCCTCTTTCTTTCCTTTTTCTTTATATCCCCACTATCCAGGTCAATCAGAAATTAATTCCTCTTATCTCGTTTGCAACACTTCTTGAATCTTATCTTACCTTTTTCTTTCCTTTGCCACCAATAATATCTAGGCCTTTACTTCCTCATACGTAGATTATTGCTTTGTTCTCTAAAATAGTTTCTCTCCCACTAATATTGTTTCCATAAAGGTCAAATTTTTATATAGTTGCTGGATTAATCTTCCAAATGTATAATTTTCATTAAGTTCAGCTTTGAAAAAGCAAATACTCTTTTACACTCAATTATAATAGCAATTTGCACCTTTATGATAAAGACCCATTTCCTTTTCCTAGTGTACACGACGTTCCATCATTTCCCTCCATTCTGCATTCCCAACGCTATCCTCACTTTAATCCTCTTCTGGATTCTATGCTACAGCCAGAATGGTTTAACAGCTATAACATTCCATCTTCTAATGTGTTCATCCACTCTGTATCCCCACCACTCCAATTTGTAGTGGCGTCATTTAATTCCATCAAAATCTAAGGTCCAATACAAGTTTTACCTCCTTGATAAAGAATGTGATGAAACTATCCTGCAGTGCTTTTGTCTACCTAGGAATTTTCATAGCACTCATATCTATACACCTTTATGGTAATTTGGAGAATGCATGTGTTTGTGTATATGTGTGTCTGTGTATTTACATATGTACGTACATATGCATTTATACATGTACATTTCTTTTTCTCACACACATATATATAGATATCTGAGTTTGGAGTCAGGCTTACTGAGTTTTCATTCTAATTTTGCTGTTTACAAGTCATATGATCTTAGATAAATTACCAAAGTTTTCTTAAATTAGGTATTTTCATATATAAAGTGGAATAACAAAGAGTACTTACCTTTATTAGTTTCCTAGGGCTGCCATAACAAGGTATCACAAACTTGGTGGCTTTAAACAGCAGAAATTTATTCTCTCCCAGTTCTGGATGCTAGAAGTCTAAATTCAAGGTGTTGGCAGGGTCATGCTCTCTCTGAAGGCTCCAGGGGAGGATCTCTTCTCACCTCTGGAAGCTTCCTAGCTTCTGGTGGTTGATGGAAATCCTTGGCCTTCCTTGGCTTTCAAACGCATCACTCTAGTCTCTGCCTCTGTCTTCACATGGCATCCTCTCTGGGTGTCTGTGTGTTTCTGTTCTATCTTCTTATTAGGGCACCAGTCATAGGATTAGGGCCCATCTGAATCCAACATGATATCTTCACTAATTACACCTGCAAAGTCTATTTCCAAATAAAGTCACATTCTGAGATTCAAGGTGGACATGAATTTTGGGGGGACACTATTTAATCCAATGTACTACCTCAGAATTGTTTTAAGGATTTAATGAGATAATCCATATAAAGTGTTTGATGAAATGCATTGGTACATGGTAAGTGCTCACAAAGTTAGATATTATTACTACTACTAGTGCTGTTGGACAGATTTCTTTATCATCAAGGGACCATGTATATGATATCAGAGACTTTAGCCATTTGATCATGCTTGTTCAAGATGTTTTTAAAATCTGAAGCTCAAATATTTAATAAAGGGAAAGTCATCGTCTATAAAAAGCAATAATTATCAAGATTTTCGTAACTTCCTTTTTTTTCTACCATAATATATTTACATATGTCAATGATTACTTGCAGTCTTTCAGAATTCTCATCCCTGTTTTTGATAAAACAAAAATGAATCACTTTAACACTATTAGAATTTCTTGATGGAGTACACATTTATAGAAATATAGGCATAAAAGATATAAAGGGGATAAAATTTCAGAGGGATGATTAGGGTGCTTTTAGTCTGGTGGAAACAAGAAAAGAAATTAAGGAAAGAATAAGGATACCACTGGAGGAAGATGCTGTACTGTGTAGAGATGTTAGAAAGCTTAACTATTTAGTTTCTGTTACGCTTTGTTCTTCTTTATCAAGGAAAGTAACTTAAAAACTTACAAGTATAGGATAAATAAACATAATTAAGAGAAAATAGAAGTACCAGACAGATACTGTGGGTAATTTGCTCTTTCAAATCAAGTCACTTCTTCAGAACTAAGTGAATACTTCTGGGAGGGAGGTTGAACAAAGATGTAGAGGTGGGAAAACAGCCACTGTTGCTAATTTTCAAGAATTGCAGAAAATGGGGGAGGTGCTAGAAAAAAAGGCCTTGCAGAATCCCTGGCTTAGTGTATAGTATTGAGTTGGCCAAAAAGTTCGCTTGAGTTTTTTCTATAACATCTTATGAAAAAACTGAATGGACTTTTTGGCCAACCCAATATTTACCATACTGTTTTTAAGTGGGCTAATAAAGTTAATATCTCCCCCAGGCAAATTTTAGAAGACTGACCACGGAATTCACTAACAGTAACTAGGTCACACTTTTCCTTTTATAGTAAATGATATAGGAATGAAATAATCTAGGTATTTGGATATTAGCAGAACATTTGACAAAGGTTTTTATGATGTTCTCAGTAACAAGTATAATAAATATGGGAATGACAATATCATAGTTCGGGAAATTTGTAACTGGCAACACAACTCTATCCAAGGAATTTTAAATGTATATAAAACTTAGAAAAAATATAATAGGTGGGAAAGTGGACTCACCTTTCAAAATTATCATAATATGGATTTCTGGTCAACATCTCACCATGAGTTAACACTGTAATGCATCTTCTTTATTTCAAACACATAGATAAACCATGACAAGACAAAATAAGAAAACACGTTACTATGCTAAGAAAACAAAAACATAAAGAAAAAGAATCTCATGGATCTGAATCAGATGATGAACAAAAAATGATGAATGTAGATGGACTACACACCTGCTGGCCCTTGACCTCAGCAGGAAGTTGTGGTTTCATTTGACCCTTGAGGGAGAAAGGGGACTTAAGTACTCCATGGGGGACGGGACCCTGAAGAAGACTCCTTGATTGTATCCAGGGACTGCACAGGAGGCCTATGAAAGTAAACTGAGAGAAAAATAAAACCTTGCCATTATATGTGGTATTGGATGTAAGCAAGCATCTGAACTAGAGAAATGGACAGTCCTACATAACCTCCCAACCAAGACTGAACAAAGCTGTGCCCTGGATCATTAACTGGATTTGCAATTTTATCAACATCACAATGGGCATGAGCCCATTAGAGGACACAAGGGTCCTGAGGGTTTGGAAAGTGACAACTGCAAAACCTTGCAATGTGGAAGGAAGAACACAGAGAAAGATGGAAAGAGAAATAATATCAGAAAACAAAAACTAAATATTCAAAATGAACTTGCAAACCAAAATTCCAAAACACATGAGTAAATGTAATCCCAAAAGACAGCCCATCAACACTTAGAATGTGGATTTATTCCCAAAGAAACTAATCATAAGAATAGTAGTGCAAAGTATTTAAAATAAGTTTGCCTAGAATACTTAAGACAATTTTTATGAAAGAGCATGGTGCTATAAAATATATTAGCATAAATAAAACAAGGACAGGTTCTTATGTAAAAAGAAGGAGTAATAATGAAAAATATAGCCATTAAAATATTTTAAAATGGAACAAATTAGATGAACTCTAGACTGTACATGGTGAACGAGTTTGTGAACCAGAACATGATGCTGAGAAATTCACTCAAACCAGCACACGAAGACAAAGAATACAAATGTAGAGTTAGTAGATATAGAAGGGAGACTGAAAAGTTCCAACAAACATCTAAAGGAGCTTTAAGGGAGAATGGCAAGAACTGTGGAACATCAATATTTGAAGAGATAAAATCTACAAATTTCCAGAATTAAATCCCTGAATCCTGAGACTGAAAAAATGAATAAAATAAATCTACAACCTGGAAGATTATTGTGGAACTATAGGACATAAATAATAAGGAGAAGCTCTTAAACCAGTAAGACAAGATAGATTTCCTTCAGAGGAATAGCACTTTGATTGACAGTTGACTTCTAGATATGAGTAGAGACTAGAAAATAGTGGAACAGTGGCTTCAAAGTATTCAGATGGTATTCAGCCTAGAATTTTACTCCCTGCTGTATTATCAATCAGGAGTTTCTTTTCCAGACCTATACCAAGTGAGATTTTAAATTTTTATTAAAACTACTTTAGGAGAAAAGATGTTTTTTAGCACAGAAGTCAAAACCATGTAAAATGAGTACTGATTATAAAATAACATTTTAAAAAGATAATTGTAAACCATTGAACAAGAATTAAAGGAGGCAAGAGAATAATTTTCGAGGGTAATAGAACTGTGGCTCTGAGACATATTTGGGATGAGATGGAAACTTAGAATAACTTTTGCTCTGTTATAGTAATTTATAGTTAAATTTGTTAGAAATTTAAGGACAGTTACCACCTTATACCCAGGAGGATGGCTACTATAAAAAAATATCAAGTGTTGGAAAGGACATGGAGAAACTGGGACACTTGTGCCCTGTTGGTGGGAATATCAGATGGTGCCGCTGCTGTGGAAAGCAGTATGGGGGCTCTTTCAAAAGTTAAAAATAGACTCACTCTATGATTCAATGATTCCACTTCTGGGTGTATATCTAAAAGAATTAAAAGAGGGTCTCGAAGATCTATTTGTACTCTCAAATTCGTAGCAGCATTATGCACAATAGCTAAAACGTGGACACAATCCAAATGTTCATGGACAGATGAATGTATAAGCAAAATGTGAGGTATACATACAGTGAAATATTATTCAGCTTTAAAAAGGAAAGAAATTCTGACACATGCTACAACATGGATGAACCTTGAAGATATTATACTAAATGAAATAAACCAGTCACAAAATGACAAATACTATGTGATTCTATTTACAACAGTTACCTAGAGCAGTTAGATTCGTAGAGACAGAAAATACAATGGTGGTTGCCAGGGGCTGTGGGGAGGGAGAGTGGAGGGTTATTGTTTAGTAGGTACAGGGTTTCAGTTTTGCAAGACAAAAACAATTATGGGGATGAATGGTGGTAATTGTTGTATAACAATGTGAATGTATTTTATACCACTGAACTGTATATCTAAAAATAGTTAAGATGGTCAACTTCATTATGTGTATTTTACCACAATAAAAAATTGGAAATAATGTTAATTACTGAAAGAGTAGATATATAATGTATGACACATACCAACAAAGGGAAAATATAATGCTTTATGAATTCCAATAGAAGAAATAAAAAGGGAAAATAAAAACAAAGGGACAGGTTAATATCAATACATAGATGAAAATTAGGATGATAGAAGTCAGTAAGATAAATCTCAACACATTATCAGATATATTCAAATATCCTGCCTTATGATGATACTAACAAGAGAAAGACCTAGAGAAAAACCATGCAGAAAATTTGAACATAAAGGGATAAAAAAGAATATATCAGGGAAGTCTGAATTAAAAGAAAGCTACTGTGTCAAAATTAATATTAGGCAAAATAAAATTTAAGGCAAAAATCATGTATAAGAATAAATAGTTACTATATACTAATAAAAATTAATCTACCAAGAATATAAAACAGTTATATACTTGGCATCATTCTGATTATTGAGGAGTAAAAGTGAATAAAGAGCCAAAAATTCCTGCCCTTGTGGACAGAACACAGGCAAATTTGAAAAATACACAATCATAGTGGGAGATTTTATCACACCTCTATGAAATTGAGAGGAAAAAATTAGAAGGATTTAGAATGTTTAAACAAGAAAACTAGTGAGCCTGATCTAAAATATATTTAAAATTCTATATCCCATTTGTAAAGATATATATTCTTTTCAAGTGCCCATAGAGCAAAAATCTAAATAACTTGGAATAAATTGAACAAAAGTACTTAGGGTTCTGAGAAAAATATAAGATATTATTGAAGGAGATTTAAAAAATCTGATTAAATGGAAATATATAGTCATGTATGTGGTCACTTAATGTGAAAAGTATCACTTAATTAACCTATACATTTAATTTAGCTTCTATTTATATCCTCACAGGAACTTTCCTGGACAAACTGATACTAAAATGTACATTGAAGAGCATAAAGCCAAGTACAATTAAGGCAGTTTTGAAGGGGAATGTACTAGTCAGAGTTCTCCAGAGAAACAGAACCAATAATATATAGTCATAGGAAGAGATTTATTATAAGGAATTGGCTTATGCAATTATGGCGGCTGAGAAATCCCATGATCTGCCATGTGCAAGCTGGAGACTCAGGAAATCTGGTGGTTTAATTTCAGCATAAATTCAAAGGCCTGAGAATCAGGGGAGTTGATAGTACAAATCCCAGTCCAGGGGCATGATGAGACTCATATTTCAGTTCAGACAGGCAGACAGGAAGCAAAAGGGGCAAATTTCTTCTTCCTCTTTTTGTTCTATTCAAGCCCTCAGCAGATTGGATGATACCTACTCACACTGGGGAGATGATCTACTTTACTAAATCCAGCTATTCAAATGCTTATCTCATCAGGAAACACTCTCCCAGACACAGCCAGAAATAATGTTTAATCTGGGCACCCCTTGGCCCAGTCAAGTTGACACATAAAATTAACCATTGCAGAGAGGAACATGGTAAAGGTTCTTCCCTACCAGACACCAAGGCTAATTATAAATTATAGTTATTAAAACAGTGTGGGAAAAATGTGGCATT
Source organism: Pseudorca crassidens (assembly GCF_039906515.1). Taxonomy (NCBI): domain Eukaryota; kingdom Metazoa; phylum Chordata; class Mammalia; order Artiodactyla; family Delphinidae; genus Pseudorca; species Pseudorca crassidens. The sequence continues at coordinate 48,536,957 of NC_090309.1, forward strand.
ATTTCAGAGATTAAATAAAATAATGGAAAAGAATAGAGAATCCTGAAATTAACCATTAAAATATGAAATATGACAAATGACAGAGTGACATTATAAATCAATGGGGAAAGACTGGAGCACTTAATAAATGGTACTGGGACAAAGCTTATCTCTGTGGATAAAAAATAACATCAAATTCTATCCCATAGACACAAGTATATATACATCCCAAGAAGATGAAAAACATACATGTGAAAACCAGAATTTTAAAACTTTTAAAAGAAAATATAGGTTATTTTTATGACCCCATGGCAGGAAAACAATTCTTAGACTAGACACAGTAATCACAAACCATAAAGAATAATATTCACAAATTTGACTACATTAGCACTAAAAATATCTGTACGACGGTAAATTATAAGCCACACATTGGAGAGATTGAATGATTTTTATCAGAATATATAAAGTAAAAAAAAAAAAAAAAAGACCAGAAACTCAAGAGGAAAAAAAGACAAAGTACTTAGGCAATTCATGGACAAAGAAAGCTAGGTGGTCAAGCACTATAAGCAAAGACTCTTAGCCTTGTTGGTAATTAGGGAAATGCAAGCAAAACCACAATGAAATATAATTCCCATCAGATTAGCATAAAGTACCAAGTCTTATAATACCAACTATTGTCAAGACAGTGGAGCAACAGGGCTCCTGGTATGTGTATAAGTCGGTTCAATCCTTGCTCCTCTTTACTACAGCCAAGTGACTTTATGTCTAGGTTTATACCCTAGAGAAACTCTTCCAAGTGTACTTGAGTACACAGATTTTTGCAGCATTTAGTTTTTTATTTTGGTTATTCAGAAGTTAAAATGAATTGACTGGAGCTGTATGTATCAACCCAGACAAATCTCAGAAGTTAAATAGAATAAAGCAAGTTTTAGAATATGACATGTGTTTAGTTGATACTTGAACAACATAGGCTTAGGAGAGCTGACCCTCTGAGCAGTGGAAAATCTGTATATAACTTAGAGTAGGACCCTGGTATCCAAGGTTCCTCCATATCTATGGTTCCACATCCCCTGGTTTAACAAACTGAGGATTGTGTAGTACCACAGTGTTTACTATTGAAAAAATCCACATAAAACTGGACCTGTGCAGTTCAAACCTGAGTTGTTTCAAAGTCAATTGTATGTGTATGTGTCTGTCTGTCTATCTATCTATCTATTGAGAGGGTGATAACATTTATGGAGAATTTTAAATTTATTAAATATTTCTGTATTATTTATAGATACATACATATGAGGAAGACTATAAAATGCAGAGAAGTGATTCAAGGTAAATTCAATATGGTGGTTAGTTCTGGGGAGAAAGGAAAGGAGATAGGATTTGAGAGGATCACACAAGATGATTCAGCCGTATTTGTGAAGTTTTTGCTTGTTGTTTGATTTACTTTGCTCTGATTTGCTTTGTTTTAATATTTAAAACAAACATGGCAAAACGTTAGTTGGTATATGAGCATTTATTTTTATTATTTTAGCGTTTTCTGTATGTTTAAAATATTTCACAATAAAGGTATAGTGTAAATTTATTTTAATACTGACCTAAAATAAAATGGGGAGCAAGGCAAACTTTCAAGCTAGGTTCTAAAAGTAGATCCAAGAGACTGACTGACTTAAGAGTTCAAGTGAAAATGTCTCATGGCATTTAGTTAACTGCAAATCTCTAGAGATCAAAACTAAAATAAATGCAGTCGACTCAATTAAAGATAGATTTTGGGTGAAAAAGAAAGAATTTGGTTTTCCAAATTGGATGGACTAATGGTAGCAGTGTTCCTTGTTCATGGAAAGTGTTCAAACAGAACTAGTGACTACAGTCAGTTTTGTAGGGAAGGGGGTGGTATTTTGGGTGTAAGAGTCAGTAAGATAAGTACTAAGGTCTCTTTCAATAACTACTGCTAAATATGATCATTTATTCTTTTACTTTGTTGATTAGACAGGCACTTCTTATAGGGTTTTTCTTTTTTTGTAAACATCTTTATTGGAGTATAATTGCTGTACAATGGTGTGTTAGATTCTGCTTTATAACAAAGTGAATCACTTATACATATACGTATGTTCCCATATCTCTTCCCTCTTGCATCTCCCTCCCTCCCACCCTCCCATCCCACCCCTCTAGGTGGTCACAAAGCACTGAGTTGATCTCCCTGTGCTATGTGACTGCTTCCCACTAGCAATCTATTTTACATTTGGTAGTGTATATATGTCCATGTCACTCTCTCACTTTCTCACAGCTTACCCTTCCGCCCTCCCCATATCCTCTAGTCCATTCTCTAGTATGTCTGTGTCTTTATTCCCGTCTTGCCCCTAGATTCTTTGTAACTTTTTTTTCTTAGACTCCATATATATGTGTTAGCATACGATATTTGTTTTTCTCTTTCTGACTTACTTCACTCTCTATGACACACGCTACGTCCATCCACCTCACTACAAATAACTCAATTTCGTTTCTTTTTATGGCTGAGTAATATTCCGTTGTGCCATATATTTGCCACATCTTCTTTATCCATTCATCCGATGATGTACACTTAGGTTGATTCCATGTCCTGGCTATTGTAAATAGAGCTGCACTGAACATTTTGGTACATGACTTTGAATTATGGTTTTCTCAGGGTATATGCTCAGTAGCAGGATTGATGGGCCGTATGGTAGTTCTATTTTTAATTCGTTAAGGAACCTCCACACTGTTCTCCATAGTGGCTGTATCAACTTACATTTCCACCAACAGTGCAAGAGGGTTCCCTTTTCTCCACACCCTCTCCAGCATTTACTGTTTGTAGATTTTTTGATGATGGCCATTCTGACCAGTGTGAGATGATATCTCATTGTAGTTTTGATTTGCATTTCTCAAATGATTAATGATGTTGAGCATTCTTTCATATGTTGGTTGGCAATCTGTGTATCTTCTTAGGAGAAATGTCTATTTAGGTCTTCTGCCCATTTTTGGATTGGGTTGTTTGTTTTTTTGATATTGAGCTGCATGAGCTGCTTATAAATTTTGGAGATTAATCCTTTGTCAGTTGTTTCACTGGCAAATATTTTCTCCCATTCTGAGTGTTGTCATTTCATCTTGTTTATGGTTTCCTTTGCTGTGCAAAAGTTTTTAAGTTTCATTAGGTCCCTTTTGTTTACTTTTGTTTTTATTTCCACTTCTTTATGAGGTGGGTCAAAAAGGAACTTGCTGTGATTTATGTCACTGAGTGTTCTGCCTATGTTTTGCTTTAAGAGTTGGATAGTCTCTGACCTTACATTTAGATCTTTAATCCATTTTGAGTTTATTTTTGTGTATGGTGTTAGGGAGTGTTCTAATTTCATACGTTTACATGTACTTGTCCAGTTTGCCCAGCACCACTTATGGAAGAGGCTGTCTTTTCTCCACTGTATATACTTGCCTCCTTTATCAAAGATAAGGTGACCATATGTGCAAAGGTTTATATCTGGGTTTTCTGTCCTGTTCCATTGATCTATCTTTCTGTTTTTGTGCCAGTACCATACTGCCTTGATTACTGTAGCTTTGTAGTATAGTCTGAAGTCAGGGAGCCTGATTCCTCCAGCTCCGTTTTTCTTTCTCAAGATTGATTTGGCTATTCGGGATCTTTTGTGTTTCCATACAAATTGTGAAATTTTTTGTTCTAGTTCTGTGAAAAAAGCCAGTGGTAATTAGATAGGGATTGCATTGAATCTGTAGATTGCTTTGGGTAGTAGAGTCATTTTCACATTGTTGATTCTTCCAATCCAAGAACATGGTATATCTCTCCATCTATTTGTATCATCTTTAATTTCTTTCATCAGTGTCTTGTAATTTTCTGCATACAGGTCTTTTGTCTCCTTACATAGGTTTATTCCTAGATATTTTATTCTTTTTGTTGCAATTGTAAATGGGAGTGTTTTCTTAATTTCACTTTCAGATTTTTCATCATTAGTGTATTGGAATGCCAGATATTTCTGTGCATTAATTTTGTATCCTACTACTTTACCAAATTCAGTGATTAGCTCTAGTAATTTTCTGGTAGCATCTTTACGATTCCCTATGTATAGTATCATGTCATCTGCAAACAGTGACAGTTTTACTTCTTCTTTTTCAATTGGATTCCTTTTATTTCTTTTTCTTTTCTGATAGCTGTGGCTAAAACTTCCACAACTATGTTGAATAATAGTGGTGAGAGTGGACAGTCTTGTCTTGTTACCGATCTTAGTGGAAATAGTTTCCGTTTTTCACCATTGAGGATGATGTTGGCTATGGGTTTGTCATATATGGCCTTTATTATGTTGAGGAAAGTTCCCTCTATGCCTACTTTCTGCACGGTTTTTATCATTAATGGGTGTTGAATTTTGTCGAAAGCTTTCTCTGCATCTATTGAGATGATCATTTGGTTTTTCTCCTTCAATTTGTTAATATGGTGTATCACATTGATTGATTTGCATGTACTGAAGAATCCTTGCATTCCTGTGATAAACCCCATCATGGTGTATGATCCTTTTAATGTGCTGTTAGATTCTGTTTGTGATTATTTTGTTGAGGATTTTTGCACTTATGTTCATCAGTGATATTGGCCTGTAGTTTTCTTTCTTTGTGACATCCTTGTCTGGTTTTGGTATCAGGGTGATGGTGGCCTCGTAGAATGAGTTTGGGAGTGTTCCTCCCTCTGCTATATTTTGGAAGAGTTTGAGAAGGATAGGTGTTATCTCTTCTCTAAATGTTTGATAGAATTCACCTGTGAAGCCATCTGGTCCTCGGTTTTTGTTTGTTGCAAGATTTTTAATCACAGTTTCAATTTCAGTGCTTGTGATTGGTCTGTTGATATTTTCTATTTCTTCCTGGTTCAGTCTCAGAAGGTGGTTCATTTCTAAGAATTTGTCCATTTCTTCCAGGTTGTCCATTTTATTGGCATAGAGTTGCTTGTAGTAATCTCTCATGATCCTTTGTATATCTGCAGTGTCAGTTGTTACTTCTCTTTTTTCATTTCTAATTCTATTGACTTGAGTCTTTTTCCTTTTTTTCTTGATGAGTCTGGCTAATCGTTTATGAATTTTGTTTATCTTCCCAAAGAATCAGCTTTTAGTTTTATTGATCTTTGCTATCATTTCCTTCATTTCTTTTTCATTTGTTTCTGATCTGATCTTTTTGATTTCTTTTCTTCTGCCAACTTTCGTGTTCTTCTGTTCTTCTCTCTCTAATTGCTTTATGTGTAAGGTTAGGTTGTTAATTTGAGATGTTTCTTGAGGTAGGATTGTATTGCTATAAACTTCCCTCTTAGAACTGCTTTTGCTGCATCCCATAGGTTTTGGGTCATCATGTTTTCATTGTCATTTGTTTCTAGGTATTTTTTGATTTCCTCTTTGATTTCTTCAGTGATCTGTTCATTATTAAATAGTGTATTGTTTAGCCTCCATGTGTTTGTATTTTTTACAGATTTTTTTCCTGTAATTGATATCTAGTCTCATAGCATTGTGGTCGAAAAAGATACTTGATACAATTTCAATTTTCTTAAATTTACTGAGGCTTGCTTTGTGACCCAAGATACGATCTATCCTGGAGAACGTTCCATGAGCACTTGAGAAGAATGTGTATTCTTTTGTTTTTGGTTGGAATATCCTATAAATATCAATTAAGTCCATCTTGTTTAATGTGTCATTTAAAGCTTGTGTTTCCTTTTTTATTTTCATTTTGGATGATCTGTCCATTGGTGAAAGTGGGGTGTTAAAGTCCCCTACTATGATTGTGTTACTGTTGATTTCCCCTTTTATGGCTGTTAGTATTTGCCTTATGTATTGAGGTGCTCCTATGGTGGTTGCATGAATATTTACAATTGTTATATCTTCTTCTTGGATCAATCCCTTGATCATTATGTAGTGTCCTTCTTTGTCTCTTCTAATAGTCTTTATTTTAAAGTCTATTTTGTTTGATATGAGAATTGCTACTCCAGCTTTCTTTTTATTTCCATTTTCATGGAATATCTTTTTCCATCCTCTCACTTTCAGTCTGTATGTGTCTCTAGGTCTGAAGTGGTTCTCTTGTGGACAGCATATATATGGGTCTTATTTTTGTATCCATTCAGCCAGTGTATGTCTTTTGGTTGGAGCATTTAATCCATTTACATTTAAGGTAACTATCGATATATATGTTCCTATTATCATTTTCTTAATTGTTTTGGCTTTGTTATTGTAGGTATTTTCCTTTTTTTGTGTTTCCTGCCTAGAGAAGTTCCTTTAGCATTTGTTGTAAAGCTGTTTTGGTGGTGCTGAATTCTCCTATCTTTTGCTTGTCTGTAAAATTTTTAATTTCTCCACCAAATCTGAATGAGATTCTTGCTGGGTAGAGTAATATTGGTTGCATATGTTTCTCCTTCATCACTTTAAATATGTCCTGCCACTCCCTTCTGGCTTGCAGAGTTTCTGGTGAAAGATCAGCTGTTAACCTTATGGGGATTCCCTTGTGTGTTATGTGTTGTTTTACCCTTGCTGCTTTTAATATTTTTTCTATTTAATTTTTGAAAGTTTGATTAATATGTGTCTTGGTGTGTTTCTCCTTGGGTTTGTCCTCTTTGGGACTCTCTGTGCTTTCTGGACTTGATTAACTATTTCCTTTCCTATATTAGGGAAGTTTTCAACTATAATCTCTTCAAATATTTTCTCAGTCCCTTTCTTTTTCTCTTCTTTCTCTGGGATCCCTATAATTCGAATGTTGGTGCATTTAATGTTGTCCCAGAGGTCTTTGAGACTGTTCTCAATTCTTTTCATTACCTTTTCTTTATTCTGCTCTGCAGTAGTTATTTCCACTATTTTATATTCCAGGTCACTTATCCATTCTTCTGCCTCAGTTATTCTGCTATTGATCCCTTCTAGAGAATTTTTAATTTCATTTATTGTGTTGTTCATCACTGTTTGTTTGCTCTTTAGTTCTTCTAGGTCCTTGTTAAATGTTTCTTGTATTTTCTCTATATTATTTCCAAGATTTTACATCATCTTTACTATCATTATTCTGAAATCTTTTTCAGGTAGACTGCCTCTTTCCTCTTCATTTGTTAGGTTGGTCGGATTTTGCCTTGGTCCTTCATCTGTTGTGTGTTTTTCTGTCTTCTCATTTTGTTTAACTTACTGTGTTTGGGGTCTCCTTTTCACAGGCTGCAGGTTCATAGTTCCCGTTGTTCCTAGTGTCTTTCCCCAGTGGCTAAGGTTGGTTCAGTGGGTTGTGTAGGCTTCCTGATGGAGGGGACTAGTGTCTGTGTTCTGGTGGATGAGGCTGGATCTTGTCTTTCTGGTGGGCACGTCCACATCTGGTGGTGTTTTGGGGGTGTCTGTGGCCTTATTATGATTTTAGGCAGCCTCTGTGCTAATGGATGGGGTTGTGTTCCTGTCTTGCTAGTTGTTTGGCCTAGGTTGTCCAGCACTGTAGCTTGCTGGTCATTGAGGGAAGCTGGGTCTTGGCGTTGAGATGGGGATCTCTGGGAGATTTTCACTGTTTGATATTACGTGGAGCTGGGAGGTCTCTTGTGGACTAGTGTCCTGAACTTGGCTCTCCCACCTCAGAGGCACAGCCCTGATGCCTGGTTGGGGCACCAAGAGCCTTTCATCCACACAGCTCAGAAGAAAAGGGAGAAAAAATAGAAAGAAAGAAAGAAAGAGAGAGAGAGAGGGAGGGAGGGAGGAAGGAAGAAGATAAAATATAATAAAGTTATTAAAATGAAAAATAAGAAAAAATATTTTAAAGTAAACAAAATAGAAATGGACAGACAGAACACTAGGACAAATGGTAAAAGCAAAGTTATACAGACAAAATCACAAACAGAAGCATACACGTACACACTCACAAAAAGAGGAAAAGGGGAAAAAATCATAAATCTTGCTCTCAAAGTCCACCTCCTCAATTTGGGATGATTCGTTGTCTATTCATGTCTTCCACAGATGCAGGGTACATCAAGTTGATTGTGGAGCTTTAATCTGCTGCTTCTGAGGCTGCTGGGAGAGATTTCCCTTTCTCTTCTTTGTTCGCACAGCTCATGGGGTTCAGCTTTGGATTCGGCCCTGCATGTAGGTCGCCGGAGGGCGTGTGTTCTTCGCTCAGACAGGACGGGGTTAAAGGAGCAGCTGATTCGGGGGCTCTGGCTCACTCAGGCCTGGGGGAGGGAGGGGCACGGAGTGTGCGGCAAGCCTGCCACGGCAGAGGCCGGCCTGACATTGCACCAGACTGAGGCGCACCGTGTGTTCTCCCGGGGAAGTTGTCCCTGGATCCCGGGACCCTGGAAGTGGCGGGCTGCACAGGCTCCCGGGAGGGGAGGTGTGGATAGTGACCTGTGCTTGCAAACAGGCTTCTTGGTGGCGGCAGCAGCAGCCTTAGCGTCCCATGCCCGTCTCTGCGATCCGTGCTGATAGCCGCAGCTCGTTCCCATCTCTGGAGCTCCTTTAAGCTGCGTTCTTAATCTCCTCTCCTCGCGCACCAGGAAACAAAGAAGCAAGAAAAAGTCTCTTGCCTCTTGGGCAGCTCCAGACTTTTTCCCGGACTCCCTCCCAGCTAGCCGTGGCACACTAGCCCCCTTCTGGCTGTGTTCACACAGCCAATCCCAGTCCTCTCCCTGGGATCCGACCTCCGAAGTCTGAGCCTCAGCTCCCAGCCCCGCCCACCCTGGCGAGTGAGCAGACGAGCCTCTCGGGCTGGTGAGTGCTGGTCAGCACCGATCCTCTGTGTGGGAATCTCTCCGCTTTGCCCTCCGCACCCCTGTTACTGCGCTCTCCTCCGTGGCTCCGAAGCTCCCGCCTCTGCCACAGTCTCCGGCCGCGAAGGGGCTTTCTAGTGTGTGGAAACCTTTCCTCCTTCACAGCTCCCTCCCACTGGTGCAGGTCCCGTCCCTATTCTTTTGTCCCTGTTTTTTCTTTTGCCCTACCCAAGTACGTGGGGAGTTTGTTGCCTTTTGGGAGGTCTGAGGTCTTCTGGCAGGGTTCAGTAGGTGTTCTGTAGGAGTTGTTCCACATGTAGATGTATTTCTGATGTATTTGTGGAAAGGAAGGTGATCTCTGCGTCTTACTCTTCCGCCATCTTGAAGCTCCTTCTTATAGGGTTTTAAGGTCATCTCTTTTCACACAAAGTCATTATCCTACGACCATGCAAATATTTTTATATTCTTATTTTAAGGTGGTCTGAAATTTGGATGAGGCTTTGTAGCAGCCAAAATTATTCTTTCCTTTATGAGCAAACTTTTGTTTAAAACATTTCAGATAAAATCATTACTATTTATTCAATAACATTTAATAATCATTTACTGAGTGCCATACTCTGTATTATTATTCTGCTACTCTCTAAGCTTTGTGTAAGTCATTTCCTTGGATTAGAAATAGTTTTTAAAAGTCAGACATATTCAATTTTTATCCATTTATACTATTCTCCAATTGTTGAAATCAAGTTATTTGATGGTATTAAAAATCAGTAGTCTGTATATTATTACATTGTTTTAGAGATAGAAGTATAACAGCTAACATTGCTTATAGCTTAACCTGAAGTTTATTTTCCTACTTGTGTTAGAAATAGAGAAGCTGACCTTGGCCTCTCTCTCTAGAGATTACTTGAGAGAAACAAAGACATGGTCTGCCAAGGTCACCCTAAAAACCCATTAAAAATTTATTAAAGACTTGAGTTAGTAGTAGGCAGTTGGAAAATATAAGTAGCCAAACAGAAAATAGATATTGTGGTGCAACAGGAAACATAGGTATATAGCCATGAAAAATCAATGGAAGTAACTCAAAAAGGTAATAAATCTCTCTTAAGGAATATTGTCATGTTTTCTGAGCCTTCAACTATAGCCTGTGTTAAACTTTTTATCTGATGAGTTAAAAGTTCCTTGCACTTTCTCATCTAGTAACAAATTAAGAGTGTTTTCTTTAGTGATTGAATGGCAGGATAAATTTTTTCTAAAAAAAAAAAATCACCTATTGAAGCCCTGTGTAATTGTTCCGATACGATCTTTGCTGCCGCAAAAACAAGGAACTATATAATTGGTTTCTAGCTTTTATGAGCAAGAACATAGTGGTGTGACCCAATCGGTCATTTCCCCTTTAAGTTTCATGATTCAGAAGGAATGTCTATTCCACAGCCCATATCTCCAGATCACAGGTGCATAATTAGGTATAGCTGCCTGTTTGAATCAAAATACATATAAAAATGACGGCTAGGGAATGTGGGGAGGTTGTCATGTGTACAAAAGAGTGCTTTTTAAATAAAAAAGGGAAATAATTTTTGGAATGTCTGAGAATTTTGTCCTTTTACTCAGAAGGACCGAAAAAAGGTCTGTTCATGTTGCTTGAAGGCATTGGTGAGAGTTTTTTATTCCAGTCAGAAACAGAACAATGTTTCTACTCTAAACAATTTTAGAATTTGTGTCTAAATGAGCATCTGGAGCCTTCAGGAATGGGTGGTCCCTCATGCTACCTAGACTGTTTGTGTAGTGTCTGTGTCTGTAAATTTTTGCTACTTGCTTTTGCCATGATGACTTACTATTCAGTGAGCTCCTACAGTGAAGAGTTTTTCTGAGTGATTTAAAAATTTATTTTTTAAAGTGTGATTTCTTAAGAGGACTCACCACTGCAGAAACATACTTTGTGTCCAGAATTTCCAGGTGGGTCTGAAGTGTTTCTAGATTGCTTTGGATCACATTAACTTGGTGGCTTTGAAAGTAATGGAGTGAAACCTTCCAAATAGTTTGAAAAAATTGGCAATGCTTCAGAAAGAGGAGAGCCAAATGGAAATGTCCCTGTGGAAGATGTACTGCTCAGACAGTTGTAATAGCATGGATTATGACAGAACAATACATATCATGTTTTCCTTGTGTATCAAGGCCAGAGAAAGCACATGTTCTGTGGTGTTTTGTTATGAAACAAACTTGTACAGCATATTGACAGCTCTAATTTAGTTACAAGGACATAATAGATTCATTACCCTTTTAGTTTTCTAGTCTGAAAATAACCTAGGCATTTTTCCTTTAATATTATTAGAATAAGGTTGCTTGTGAATAAAAGATGTATTGGCTTTACGTGTTATACATTGTTTAGGCAAACACAGATATGGTCCTTAACTGATATTTTGACACTGAAATGTAACAACTATATTTCTACTGTGTGCAGAAGTTACTCTAGACAAGCAAATGTAATAAAAAGGTACTCTCTATTCTATCAATTTATGACAGAAAAGTTATCAAATTTTTCCTATTGTATATTGTGTTTGGCATGTAATTTTTAAGAAACCTTTTTTAGTTGATTTTCTCTCTCTCTCTCTCTTAATTAATAGACTTTGCTTTTACAGCAGTTTTAGAATTACGGAAAATTTGATCAGAAAGTATATTTACATATGCTCCCCTCTCCCCCCCACACACACAGTTTACCCTATTCTTAACATTTTGCATTAGTGCGTACATTTGTTACAACTGAAGAAACATATTGATACTAAATAAGTAAAAAGTATTTTTGTGTGTTATATAGTTCTGTGAGTTTTGGAAAATGTATAATATCATGTCCACCATTATAGTATCATAAAGAATAGTTTCACTGCCTTAAAAATTCCCTATTTATCTCTAACACCTCCCATTTATTTTTATTTTAAACACCTTTATTGGAGTATAATTGCTTTACAATGTTGTGTTAGTTTCTGCTGTATAACAAAGTGAATCAGCTATATGTATACATATATCCCCATATCCCCTCCCTCTTGTGCCTCCCTCCCGCCCTCCCTATCCCACCCCTCTAGGTGATCGCAAAGCACCGAGCTGATCTCCTTGTGCTATGCATCTGCTTCCCACTAGCTATCTATTTTACATTTGGTAGTCTTCAGTTGATCTTAATATCATTAAAGGTGAGATAGATTATCCAGTTATGATATATATCCTTCATGACTTGTTTTTGGATAGCAAAATTGTCAATTCTTTTTTACCTTCATGTTTAAGGGGTAAACAAAAATACTTCCTTTGTTTCAATTCTTCAACAGCCCAGGGAAGTAAAATAAATGACAGCATGGTCTGGAATTGAATTTCTAGCACTAAAATGAAATCTTGTAGAAATGTAACATCTTCTGCTTCAGGGGCTAGACAAATTCCATTCTAGTATATAAAGTGCTTCATTTGTGTGTTTAAAACAATTTTTTTGGCAGGAGGAGGAAAGAAGTGTGAAGGTGATAGCAGAGGATAGATTTGATTTGACTTTGTCCCCAGATGGCCAAAGTGATTCTCTGCTTTAGGAAAACTCACTTTAGGGAAGACTGGGAAGGGCCTGATGGGCTCTGTATCTGAATAGAAGTAAGCATGGAACAGATGAGTGATTTTTGTCCTATTTGGTCTTATTCACTTTTTTGAATTATATTTTTTATTGTATACTAATGGACTTCACTATTCCCTTTGGTAGTTACAGAAAAAAGATATACTCCATGAAAGCTTCCCTTTCACAAACTTCTCCTTTTTCTTTTAAAGAGAGAGTTACACACACACTCACAAACCATCCCCCGCTCTCCCCACCACAGCACACATCTCCATACACTTTAAATGCTATAGGAGTGCTTATAATGGATGTATAATCTCCTGCCTCATGCGTTCGCACTTCTAATCCCAGAGCTTTAGAGCCAGTGATTTATAGCTATTTCTAGTTTCCTTTGGTGGTTATTTTCACCTCATTAATAAATGTTTATATATGTATTTCTGGATTTAGTCACTAAACTTCCTACTATGCTAAAGATTTAGCTTAAGTGCACTCTATCACCACTTTTTTCATCCCCTTTATGGCATACTTAGAACACTTCAGTTTTTGTTCGTTACTTTTATATCTTCAAATAGTGTAATTAAACCTCTATATCTTGTTTCACCAACCACAGAAAGTATTTATCTTTTTTATGTGTATTTATTTTTATAGTCACAGTTGACTTATTATCTAAGGTCAGAAGGGAAGGTTCAAAACCAACTTATGTGGCAAGCTTCCCTAGGAATGCCTGTGTAAAATGTCAGCCTTCTCAATGCACTGATTTTCACATGGTGCTCTGTAGATCAGTAGGCGTATCTTCAGGGGTTTCACAAACAGTGGGCTTTTTCTTCTGCCATTCCTCAGATCATCTGTCTTTTTGTTTTTCTATGTCCTACCTTTGGATTTTTATTTTAAAATGAGATTGGTTTCTAGGAGATGTGGGTTCTAGCCCAGCTCTTCTAACTTGCTTTGTTACTTTGACTAGGTCATCTGGGCTCTCTTTTCAACAATTTCAACAGTACCAACAGCAGCATCACCAAGCAACAAGAAGATGGGATTTGTATCAGTCTGCTCAGGCTGCCATTACAAAGTATCACAAACTGGGTGGCTTAAACAACAGAAATTTACTTTATCATAGATCTGGAGGCTAGAAGTCCAAAATCAAGTTTTCAGCAGGGTTGGTTTTTTTTCTGAGGCCTCTCTCCTTAGCTTGTAGATGGCCACCTTTATATTGTGTCCTCACATGGTCTTCTCTCTGTCTGTGTCTGTTTCTTAATCTTATCTTACAAGGACACCAGTCATGTTGGATCAGGTCTCACCCTAATGACCTAATTTAATTTCATTATTTCTTTAAATACCTGTATCTGAATAGATACAGGTCACATTCTGAGGCTTTCAACATATGTATTTAGTGGCAGGGGGCACAATTTAGCCCACAACAAGATTGGCACTCTTCAATTCTATTTGACTCTACAATTAAATGAATACTGCTAATCAAGAAGCAGGGACTTGTTCACCTTTGTTTAATATTTATTATTTAATTTGTTGATAAAGACAATATGATGCAGAGAACAATCACTGGTCTTTTCACTGTGTCTTACTTATATAATAGATATTTCTGCCTCTAAGTTTCCCCCATGATTCAGATGCTCACTGTTAATCAAAAATTTTCATTCCTGGATTAGCACAAAAGCCTATATATAATGGTGGGTGGTAAAAAAAAAAAAATACAAACATTAACCAGGGACAATTAAAAACCCAGACCAGGTTTATCCAGTATGAAAGTAAGTCTTGAAACAAACATCTGGGAGGGGCAATGAATCACAATTTCTTACAGTAAATATAAGCAAATGATTAAAAGCTAACTTACCAAATTTAACTCACCAGACCTAGAGTATGGCCCCAGATTTTACTCTGTCCTAGCTGCAGAAAGGCAAACTTTAATATCCTCTACTCAGAATTATAGAGCTAGTTATCTTTTGGACACACCCTGAAAATATAAGACCAGCTGTCTATTTAATAAATGTTGGGGCATGGATCTCTTGCTGTAACTGCATACTCACTGTGAAGAGAGGTCAGGTATACACAGGGTGTCTTTTCCCAGTGTTTTATTTTCAATGTCTTGTGTATTTATTTTTTAAAATCTTGTTTTTTATTTAGTCTGATAATTTTAAGTGGGATATTTAGGCCATTATCATTTAATATAATTATTAATATAATGTAGTTATGTTTAAGTTTACTGTTTTCCTATTTATTTTCTGTTTGTCCTAATGGTTCTTGTTTTTTACTTTGTTCCTTTCCCTAGGGTTAGCCAAATAACCTTGAGTATTGAATTTAGTTTTATCTTTTGGCCTTTTAACTATACCTTTTTGTATAGAAGTCCCTCTAAGGTAAGGCTAACAGTACCACATATAACTTCTCACAGTATGTTTTGAATTAATATTATACTACTTAATGTATAATGTAGCAACCTTAAATGGTATAATTACGTTCATCCCCTCCCACCCTTTGTGCTGTTATATTTTTTCACTTCTAGATTTGTTTGCTATATAGTGTAATAGTCACAGGTCATAGAAATTAGGGCTCAGATGTATCCTTGGGGGGCCACCATTCAGCTCCACTCTACCACTTCTCTGTTTAAAACCCTCCAATTGCTTCATAAATCACTCAGTGTAAAAGGCAAAGTCCTTACAACAGACTGCAAGTTCCTACACAAGATGCCCTCTCCCTGTCTTTCTTCTTTGACCTCATATCTAACTAATTTTCTTTTTTCTCTTTTTACTCCAGGCATACTATAATCCTTTGATTTGGGAACATAGCAGTCATGCACCCCTCAGAGCAATAAACTTAATGGAACACTTTGGCTCCAAATTCCAAGTTCTCACTCCCTCATTTTAGGGCTTAGATCTAAGGTTTCCTTCTTATTGAGGCTTTCCCTGACTTTCTGTTTAAAATTGCAACTCTTTCAAACACTCTTTCCTATTTCCCACAATAAGTCATTGTCTTTTAATTTTTTTTCCATAACATATCACTTATCTCCAATATATATTTTATTTATTATTTTGCTTATTGTCAGCCTCCAACCATTAAAATGAAAGTTCTATCAGGGCAGAAATTTTTGCTTATTTTTTACTATTTTAAACATAACACAATAGCACAGAGAACTCTACTCAATACTCTGTAATGACCTATATGGGAAAAGAATCTAAAAAAGAATGGATATATGTGTATGTGTAACTGATTCACTTGGCTGTAAGCAGAAACTAACACAACATTGTAATTCAACTATACTCCAAAAAAAATTAACATTAAAAAACACATAGTAAATACTCAACAAGTATTTCTTGAATAAATGAATGTATATCTTAAGACTTCCATTTTTACTGTTGAGAAATCTGTCAGTTTGGTTAATTTTATTTTGTGGATAAAAGTACTTTCTCTCTGACTACTTTAAAGATATTCTTACAGAGTTTCTGGTTTCATGGCCAAGTAGCTATGTACACATTTATTTTTATGTATTCTGCTTAATGTAGATTATGTTTCCTTACCTGTGGATTAATTTCTTTCTTTAGCTTTATAAAATTTGTAGCAATGATGCTTTAAACGTAGCTTCTTTTCTATTCTATCTCTTCTCACCTATGGAACTCTGACTCTATCCTCTTTTTTCCGTTATTTTTCAAAACACCCACAATGCTATGATCTACTATCTACCTCTTACTTGCTTTGCATCTTTTTTTTCCCTTACCTTTTCCCTTCCAAGAGTAGAAAGTGCCTAATACACAAAAGATGCTTAATGAAAGCTTCTCTTTTTTTAAATTTAATTTAATTTATTTTTTTTATACAGCAGGTTCTTATTAGTCATCCATTTTATACACATCAGTGTATACATATCAATCCCAATCGCCCAATTCATCACACCACCACCCACCACCACCACTGCTTTCCCCACTTTTGTCCTTACGTTTTTGTTTTTTGTTTTTTGTTTTTTTGCGGTACGCGGGCCTCTCACTGCTGTGGCCTCTCCCGTTGCGGAGCACAGGCTCCGGACGCGCAAGCTCAGCGGCCATGGCTCACGGGCCCAGCTGCTCCGCAGCATGTGGGATCTTCCCGGACTGGGGCACGAACCTGCGTCCCCTGCATCGGCAAGCGGACTCTCAACCACTGCGCCACCAGGGAAGCCCTGTCCTTACGTTTGATCTCTACTTCTGTGTCTCAATGTCTGCCCTGCAAACCAGTTCATCTGTACCATTGTTCTAGGTTCCACATATATGCGTTAATATACGATATTTGTTTTTCTCCTTCTGACTTACTTCACTCTGTATGACAGTCTCTAGATACATCCACATCTCTACAAATGACCCAATTTTGTTCCTTTATATGGCTAATATTCCATTGTATATATGTACCACAACTTCTTTGTCTGTCGATGGGCATTTAGGTTGCTTCCATGACATGTCTATTGTAAATAGGGTTGCAATGAAAATTGGGGTGCATGTGTCTTTTTGAATTACGTTATTCTCTGGGTATATGCCCAGTAGTGGGATTGCTGGGTCATATGGTAATTCTATTTTTAGTTTTTTAAGGAACCTCCATGCTGTTCTCCATAGTGGCTGTATCAATTTACATTCCCACCAACAGTGCAAGAGGGTTCCCTTTTCTCCACACCATCTCCAGCATTTGTTGTTTGTAGATTTTCTGATGATACCCATTCTAACCGGTGTGAAGTGATACCTCATTGTAGTTTTGATTTGCATTTCTCTAACCTTTAGTGATGTTGAGCAGCTTTTCATGTGCTTCTTGGCCATCTGTATGTCTTCTTTGGAGAAATGTCTGTTTAGGTCTTCCTTCCATTTTTGGATTGGGTTGTTTGTTTTTTTAATATTGAGCTGCATGAGCTGTTTATATATTTTGGAGATTAATCCTTTGTCCATCGATTCGTTTGCAAATATTTTCTCCCATTCTGAGAGTTGTCTTTTCATCTTGTTTATGGTGTCCTTTGCTGTGCAAAAGCTTTTAAGTTTCATTAGGTCCCATTTGTTTATTTTGTTTTTATTTCCATTACTCTAGGAGATGGATCAAAAAATATCTTGCTGTGATTTATGTCAAAGAATGTTCTTCCTGTGTTTTCCTCTAAGAGTTTTATAGTGCCCGGTCTTACATTTAGGTTTCTAATCCATTTTGAGTTTGTTTTTGTGTATGGTGTTAGGGAGTGTTCTAATTTCATTCTTTTACATGTAACTGTCCAGTTTTCCCAGCACCACTTATTGAAGAGACTCTCTTTTCTCCATTGTATATCCTTGCCTCCTTTGTTGTAGATTAGTTGACCATAGGTGTGTGGGTTTATCTCTGGGTTTTCTATCCTGTTCCATGTGTGCTGTCTACAAGAGACCCACTTCAGACCTAGGGACACATACAGACTGAAAGTGAGGGGATGGAAAAAGATATTCCATGCAAATGGAAATCAAAAGAAAGCTGGAGTAGCAATACTCATATCAGATAAAATAGACTTTAAAATAAAGAATGTTACAAGAGACAAGGAAGGACAGTACATAATGATCAAGGGATCAATCCAAGAAGAACATAAAACAATTATAAATATATATGCACCCAACATAGGAGCACCTCAATACATAAGGCAACTGCTAACAGCCCTAAAAGAGGAAATCGACAGTAACACAGTAATAGTGGGGGACTTTAACACCTCACTTACGCCAATGGACAGATCATCCAGAATGAAAGTTAATAAGGAAACACAAGCTTTAAATGACACAATAGACCAGATAGATTTAGTTGATATTTATAGGACATTCCATCCAAAAACAGCAGATTATACTTCTCAAGTGCGCACAGAACATTCTCCAGGATAGATCATATCTTGGGTCACAAATCAAGCCTCAGTAAATTTAATAAAATTGAAATCATATCAAGCCTGTTTTCTGACCACAATGCTATGAGATTAGATATCAGTTACAGGGGAAAAAACGTAAAAAACACAAACACGTGGAGGCTAAACAGTACATTACTAAATAACCAAGAGATCACTGAAGAAATCAATGAGGAAATAATAAAATACCTAGAGACAAATGACAATGAAAACATGACAATCCAAAACCTATGGGATGCAGCAAAAGCAGTTCTAAGAGGGAAGTTTATAGCTATACAAGCCTACCCCAAGAAACAAGAAAAACCTCAAATAAACAATCTAACCTTACACCTAAAGGAACTAGAGAAAGAACAAACAAAACGCAAAGTTAGCAGAAGGAACTCTTGTTGAATGTTTCTAGAATGGGTGAATAAATAAATATTAGCTATTTTCTTTCTATCCTCAGTATGTCTTAACCTCTCTTTCAAATTTTCTCTTTTTCTCTCTGTGCTACATTTGGAATAATTTCTTCAGTGATGTCTCTGAATTCATCTTTTCAGTTTTGCCTATTCTGATATTTAATCCATCTATTAATATTTTTATTTCAACCATGTTTTTTCATTTCTTTTAAAAAACCGATGTATTAAAGTTAATTGATGTACAATAAACTGTACAAATTTAATGTATAAAATTTGATGAGTTTGCACACCACTGTAATCAATGTAACAGGCCTATCCATCACCTCCCAAAGTTTCCTCGTGTTTTGTTTTGTTTTTGTAAGAACACTCATGAGATCTACCCTTTTAAAATTTTCGGTGAGTGATATGGTATTTTTGACTATTGGCATTATGCTGGACAATAGATCTGTAGAACTGATTCATCTGACATAACTGAAAATTTATACCAATTGAACAACTCCTCATTTCTCCCTCCTCCTGGTCCCTGGTAGCCACAGTTATAGTCTTTTGCTTCTCTGAGTTTATCTGTCCTAGGTACCTGTATAAGTGGAATCATGTGGTGTTTGTCCTTCCATGAATGACTTATTTCAATTATCATAATATCCTCCAGGTCTGCCCATGTTGTTGCAAATGGCAGAATTTCCTTCTTTTTAAATTCTGAATAGTATTCTGTGGTATGTATGTATTGTATTTTCTTTTTCCATTCATATGTTGGTAGAAATTTGGGTTGTTTCTATAATAGTTTTTCATTTGTAAAATTTCTATTTTGTTATTTTTTTCAGGTTTGCCTGATCACTTTTGATAGTATCTTATAGCTTGCTCATTCTGAAAATTTAATTACTTCTTTACATATCTCATCCATAGCTATTTCATGATCTCTAGCTTATAAAATACTTCAAGTTCTTGAATATCTAAAACTCTTGTCTATGCTTTTATTGATTTGTATTCATGTGTACTTACATGTTTGGTGATTTTGATTATGTGTGTATATGTAAACATACATATAATGATTTATGATATATAAATGGATATATACACACATAGTTTTATGAGTTTTATAAAGGACCTTATATAAAATAAAACCTGTAAACCTACAATGCAGAAGCTTTTCTGAGAGATGATTTGCATTTGTTTAACCTGACAGCAGCAAATCTTTAGCCCTCTCCCAGAGTCTTGGCTTAATCCAAGAATCTTGCATTCAGCTGTAACTTTTTGCTCTATACCAAGACTAAGCTTCTTCATTGCAATGCTGCAGTGCATTTGTCTTCAGAGCAATGCGACTTTCATATTTTCTTACTACTTTTTGCTTTTAGTTTCTGATTTTAGTTCTCTTTTTTGTTTCTATCTCCTTGATGTATCCCTTACCTCCTCCGAGCCCATCAATGTAGCAAGTATTATGAATAAATATGTTTATATCTCTATCTCTATTTATATTTATATATGTATGTATATATATATTTTCCTTCCATGGGCTTTCACTTATCTAGGAAAGTAGTTTAGTGTGCTTTCTCTACTTTTCATTGGATTTCTTGCAGAATCGGTAAGAATTTTACTAAGAGGATATCAATACTTGGATAATAAACTATTCTTAATAAATATGGAAGTATCACTATGCAAGTCTATCAGTTATTTGCATCATTAACGGTAGATAACCATGTCCTCATAATTTCAGGTCTACCACTATAAGAACATTATAGTTCCATTTGTATACGTACAGAATATTTTTGACAGGTAAATTAGAACTGATTTTTCTGCTAAACTCCTTTAGTGAGATGTTTTTAATATTTTTCCTTTGATAGGAAAAAATAAATTACCACTATGTCCCCTTGAAACTCTGGAACTAAAACCTGTTGTTTCTTCTTGTTGGTGTGAAAATATGAACCTGTAAACTTGTGATATTAGCTATGACTAAGTACTTCCTCCCTATATTCCTGTTTTTCTGTCTTTTAACAATACAGGCACTAGTAGTTGCTGTTGGTGTAGTAGTCATGGGTATTATAGCAATTTCACATGAGACATTCTGTAGAGTTTTGGAAAAAATCATGCTGTTAGGTTTCCTGACCTAAAAATGATTCTTTCGTCTAAGAAGTTCACTGACATTTATTTTTATTAAACAAGAGTTAGCAATTATTTAGGATTTAATGTTAGTATCTTTAAAGCTTTACCCATAAAAACCTTTGAGTAGTTCTTACTGCTAGACTTCAAATCCTTCTTTTTCTCTATGTTGCACTTTCAGACCAAGGTGATCAGTAGTGTGGAGTTTAGGGATCAGAGAGGCTAGAAGAGCAGGAAGGAAGGGACTGTAAAATATCATACTGAGGAAAGAAGAGGCTGTGTTCTGGTTAAAAAATGCAAAAACTATCTGGGGTTCCCAAGCCTGTACATACCAAAAAAATCCAGTTAAAATGATGAAATGAATGACAAAATATTTCTCCATTTTTTAGACAGATGGGCTCTGTGTTTAAGTGAATGTCTTAATTTTTATTTAAAACTGTTGAACTGTGCTGTCATCAAAATCCTTCAAGTAACACTTTTAAAGGTGTATATTTACTTTTAAATTATGGACGTTTTGCTTTCTTGTTTAAGACTTTCATATCCCAATGTGATACCTAATGTCAACACACAGAATACAACTTGAAATGCTAGGTTTTGCCTTTCTGTATGGCTTCTGTTGTTGTTATTCAGAAGGAGGAACTGTTAAATCTTTTTTTTTCCATGTGGAAAGGAACTCAAGGAAGTTGATAAAGAGTATGGGGAAAGAAATATAAGATGAGTATCCTCCTTTTAATAGTGATAAAAAGTATCTATTCTCTTTCTATAATTCAAAAGTTGATAGCACTTTGGGGTTGTAGATAAATCATTAAGGGAGAGGGCTGGGACCTGTAGCCTACTACAAGAAAGGCCTGTTCTCTTTGGAATTCCAAAGGCAAATTTTATCTGGTAAAACTGGGCATATCAGTTCATATTTTTTATCCATTGTTTGTATAAAAGTAATTAATATTCTCAATTTATGCTTCTAATCCCTAATTATGACCCATTTCTAAACTCTTGAAAACTTTGCCAAACCTTATCCTCTTTTCATTTTTTTCTTCCCACTTCCTTTTCCTCCATCTGGACTTCTGGTTTTTTCTAATATTGCCAGTGACTTGGAGGTTGTGGTCAAAGGTAGAAAAATAGCAAGGAATGAAATGAAAAAAACTCTTTTAGATTCCTTTTTCTTCTTATCTTAAGCTTGAATTTGAATTCAAATTTGGTGGGGTCCTCTGCTAAGACCAGCATCAGTTATGACCCAAAGACCATTTATTAGTATCTTCTCTGAAATGAGAGAACAGTACAAGGATACAGTGAAGCTGAGAACAAGAGGGAAAGTAGGAGCTCCAGAACTTGGAAGATTTGCCTGATATTCATACAGTGTATCTCAAAAATGTATTTTTTCTCCCTCATTGCATGAGAACAGGACTACTCAAACTACTCAAACTTTGGTTGAAACCCGAATTATGGGTCTCAACTTCCAGGGCATCCTCCCATTTGAAAGTGGTATTAATATATTATTTTAAGCATTAGAGTTATTTAAGTACTTAGCAATTAAAAGGTCATTGTCTTTGTAGTCAGAACTGGGTAAACTTTGTTTTCATCTTTATGAAAGAACTTATGGGCAAGATAGTTTTCATCTTTATACCTTAGTTTGTCATCTTTAAAATCAGGATGTAAATCCCCAGTTTGTAAGATTTTTGTGGATATTAAGTGGAAATAAGTATTTATAGCACACATAATACAGTTTAATAATTTAGTTTTACCATTCTTAAGAAGAGCCTGATAAAGGATGAGGTATACTAGCACATAAGTAGAATGAGCAAAGTCACAAAATGTAATTCCTTTTTTTTTAAGTTCCTCCTTTTAGGGAGGGAACATTTTGTTTCAGCTATGAGAATGTAGTTATGTACCTTAATCACATTAGTGATATTAAATGGAAGTATGCATGTGTTAGTCTGCTTAGACTGCTTAGTGCCCAATGTCTAGCTGAAAAGGTGAAACAATTCAGTGAAAGAACTGGGTATTTACAAAGCTTGGATATTGGGATGATAAAGTAGTAGACTTTTTGGCTGACACTTCTTTCTTCCAGAGGTGTTGATGACCACAGCTGAGGTTCTGTCTACACAAAGGAGGGACAACATATTTGTGATTTGTTTGAATTAGTGTGTTTCTAAATCTTTGGGTTTACCCAGTTTCTAATGGGAGAATATTTTAATCTGTGTTTAATTGAAAGAAATAAAAATCTGTATGTTTGCCTTTTTTTTTTTTTTTTTTTTTTGGTGATACTCTTGGTAGACATTTAACCTCTGAGTGTTCTTTCTAATATAAAAACTGTGTGAAAACTTTGTGAATTGCCTTTTCATGTGCTTTCAAAAAATCCAAACTAAAATATATAATTTCTTGCCTCATTGGTTGACAGTGTTAGTCCTTTTATAAAAATCTCCCAGACTTGCTAAAAGTTCAAAATGACTGAGATTAACTTGATCTATTGAAAATTCCCTTTAGAAATATTATTTTACCCAGACACAATGTCAAATCTCATGCCAACAATAAATTAGAGGTGGAAAGAACCTATTACGTTATTACAACCATCCAAGTAGCAAGAAAGGAATGTGCCTGACAGTACATTATTTTGATACATAATTTATCTCATAGCAACACTTGGAAGAACTTCCAAAGCTTATGCAAAATTGCCATGTGTCAGGGTGACTTATTTTTAATTTTTTTTTTTTTTTTTTTAGCATTTATCTGAAGTGAAGAGTGTGAATGTATAAATTAGTCCATCTGAGTTGACACATGCAGAGTGAAAGGGAAAGAGCACTGGGGCAGAGACAACAGGGCTGAGAGGTTTTTAGATCCTACAGCCTGTGTTCAGTTCCATATCCTGTCACTTAATAGTCCTGCTAACACAGATGAAGGTACTGAGCTCATAACAGACACTCAATCGATGTAACTCCTGATATTTACTTATCTGGTATTTCAGTGATTTTGATCATAATCTACACTTTATGCCTTATACATATAGACACATACACATTTGGTAAGGTATACCAGAGAATGGCAGGACAATCTTTTAGAGGTGTTAAAAAGTTGTGCTTCTAAATAATTTATAGCAGTATTAAGATAGTAATAACATCTCCAAAGTGTGAATATATGCTGACTCCTGATTCTCTAGTGGTTTCTTGCAGGTAGTTTTTTACTTTTTATTATCTTCTACAATATCTCTGGTGCAGTATTGAAAAGACACCTTAAAGGTTTTTTTTTTTTTACACACTATTTCTGTCATGGTATTGAAAACATACAATACTTAGAGTTGTTGAAGAAAAGCATTTTAAAATAAGAAAAGGCTCTAGTATAGAATTTTTAAATGTCTGGAGGCCTATTGGTTGACCTGAGCACTCTATTTTCTACCTTTGAACTATGAATCTACTCCTAACTCTTCTCTCTGTGTCAAAAAGAATTTCAGGTGGCTCAGTCGTTATCACTTTCTCCTATAGCTGTGTTTGAACTTAAGGCACCTACTTATTACTAGCCAGGGTATCTACAAGGTTCCTGCTTCTGTTTCAGAGGAATTCTCTCACACCCTGAAAGAGAATATGCATGTCATTTTTAGGGTCAGATATCTCTGAGGGAAAATCATTAATGTAAATCTGTCCCTCTAACCTCCCATCTCCCATTAAGGACAATTTCCTTTTGCGGCCTTCATGTGCCTTGCTCATTACCACCTGTCGTTTTTTTAGGGTTTTCTGGTTTCCAGGCACTATGCTAGATTCTTGAAGATGTAACAGATGAATGAAATATGCTGACTGCCTTTAAGTCACTAATAGTCAATCTCTTTGAATCACTTCTTCCACTAAGTTTCTGTACCCTCTTTTGAGTGACATCTTTTTCTCCTATTTCTGTCTTCCACACCTTTGAGATGTCATTGGTCTCATGGCCATACATACCATGTGTACACTGACTGCTCCCAAATGTATATCACTGGCCTCTTATTTCCACGGAGCTCCAGTTCCTATATGCAACATACTACTCCCTACTCATTGTCTCCATGCATCTCAAAATTAAATCATTCAAAAATATACACTTGATTCCACCTCTTCCAAACTTGCTCTTTCCACAGTTCTCTCCATCTCAGGAAATGACCTTTTCTTTTCTGTGGTCTGAGCAAAAAGCCTTGGAGTCTATAATTTTGGTTTTTGTAATTGTTATTAAATCTTGTTGCCTCTACTTTCAAACCATCACTACCACCCTAACCTGAACCACTGTAGTACTTGTTTTCTTTATTTTTTATAAATTTATTTTTTATTTTATTTATTTTTGGCTATGTTGGGTCTTCTTTGCTGTGCACAGGCTTTCTCTATTTGTGGAGAGTGGGGGCTACCCTTCGTTGCGGTGCACGGCCTTCTCATTGCAGTGGCTTCTCTTGCTGTGGAGCATGGGCTCTAGGCACGCGGGCTTCAGTAGTTGTGGCACGTGGGCTCAGTAGTTGTGGCTCGCAGGCTCTAGAGTGCGGGCTTAGTTGCTCCATGGCATGTGGGATCTTCCTGGATCAGGGATCGAACCCATGTCCCCTGCATTGGCAGGCGGATTCTTAACCACTGCACCACCAGGGAAGTCCCTGTACTTGTTTTCTATTGCTGCATAACAAGTTACCTTAGATTCACAGCTTAAGACAACATACATTTATTATCTTACAGTTTGTAGGAAGTCTGGGTGTAGTTTTACTGTGTTCTCTGGTTCAGAGTTTTCCTTCCTCAGGCTCCAGTCCAGATGATGGCCTAGTCAACAGTCTCATCTGAGGCTGAACTGGGGAAACGTAAGCTTCCAAGTGCCAACAGGTTATTGTTAAAAAAAATTTCCTTGTGGCTGCATAACCGAAGCTTCAGTTTCTTTCTGGAGGCTTCCATTAGCAATTCAAAGCCGCCTTCTGATTTTTGCCCCAAAGCCTTCTCCAACATGGCCCCTTACTTCATGGCACCTTACTTCTTAAAGGCTAGCAAGAGGGAATCTCTCCACTGGCTCTGCTAGCAAGATGAAGACTCAGATATATGGCAAGGTAATCAGGCTAATGAAATCCCATCATCTTTGCCATATTCTGTTGGGAGAAAACAGGTCGTATACCCAAAAGGGGAGATTGTCCAAAGGTGTAGACACCAGGAGGCAAGGATCGTTGAGAGTCACCTTAGGGATTGTCTGCCACAACTGTCATCTCTTGGTTAGATTTTTGAAATAGCCTCCTAACTCCTTCCTGCTTCTTCCCTCTCCCACCCTCATTTGATAGTTAGAATGATCTTTTAAAAAGTTAAGCCGTATCACATCATTCCTAGGCTCAAAAACCTTAAACAGTTTTCATTTTATTCATAATAAAAGCCCAAGTCTTTATATGGCCATAAAAGATCTGAACGTTTACCTCTCTGATCGTACCTTCAGAGGGAACTGGTTATTCTTTTCCTGAAGTGCTTTTTCCTTGTTATCCATATGTATTATTCTCTTACTTCTTTCAAGTCTTTGCTTGAACATTACCCTTTAAGTGAGGACTTACTAGGATCCCTACCCCCTATTTAATATTGTGACATTCAACTATTCCTCTTCTTTGCTCTGTTTTTCTCCTTAGTACTTTTTACCAACTGATATCATGTATAACTTTACTTTTTAAATTTATACTATGCATTGTTCCCACTTGAATATAAAATTCATAAAGCATGGCTCCATGAGATCTGTTCTAGTTATTGCTGTATTTCTAGCATCTAACTAGTGGACACACAACAAATATATGTTGAATAAATTAATGATATAGCTCAGTTAGGCCTCAGTTCCTTAATATAGACTTATTATCCAAATCCATGGAAATACTCACCTTATAAAAATTCTATTAAAACCATTTTCTGTTTAAATTTTTCTTTCATCTTTACAAGTTTATTCATGTATATAAATAATATATATAGTTTTACTGTATATATAAATTATATATATAGTTATATATAAGTTTTTATATAGTATATATATAATATAAATATGTAGTATTATTTCTCAGATCATTTTGGGAATTCTTGAGGATCGGAACAGTGGCTCAAACTTTAGAATGAGTTGTGTTGGTTTTCAGTAACTACTTGTTCATTCGTTTTGAAACTCACACATTAAGGACTGGTAGAGTGATATTTTAATATGTAACTTGAACTTTTTTGTAGAAGTCCTATTTGGTTATCACATGAAAAAACTAAGCTACTTCAATCTGGGCTTTCAGAGGTTTACTTAGATAGGACTCTCATTGGCCTTGTTAGCTGATCAAGAGTTTTTGCTAGTATATGA
Source organism: Pseudorca crassidens (assembly GCF_039906515.1). Taxonomy (NCBI): domain Eukaryota; kingdom Metazoa; phylum Chordata; class Mammalia; order Artiodactyla; family Delphinidae; genus Pseudorca; species Pseudorca crassidens. The sequence continues at coordinate 48,563,857 of NC_090309.1, forward strand.
CAGTTAAGGAGGGGTCAAATAAGGTTCTATGTTAAAAATAAGGTTTTATTTTAAGCAACTCAATAATAAACAATGAAGACTTTGATGTGTCTTTTGCAGAAAAATTTTCTTTTTTATTTTTAGAATGGCTTTATTGGTGTATGATTGATATACAGTAAACTTCACATATTTAAAGTAAACAGTTTTTTTCATTTTTGACCTCTGTATGCATCCATGAATTTTTACCACAGTCAAGATCGTAAACATATCCATAACCCCCAAAGGTTTCCTTATGGCCCTTTGTAATTCCTCCATCTTCTCTTAAATGTCCCTCTGCTCACTGGTTCCCCAGAAGCCACTGATCTTCTTTCTGTTACTACAGATGCATTTGCATTATTTGGGACTTTGTATAAATGGAATCATACAGTATGTGCTTTTATGTCTGGTTTCCTTTACTCAGCAAAATTATTTTGAGATTTATCCATGTTTCTGTGTTCTTAGACCCCTTCTATTGCTGAGCAGTATTCCATTGAATAAATATGCTATAATTTGTTTCCATTCACTTTTTGATGGACACTTGGGTTGTTTCCAGTTTTTTATTTTTGCAAATAAATCTTCTCTGTATATCTGTGTCCAAGTATTTGTGTAGATATATACCAAACTGTTTTCCAAAGTGGTTGGAAATTCCCAGCAATGATGTGTGAAAGTTCCAATTGTTCCACATCCTCTCCAGCAACACTTGATATGGTCAGTCTTTTTGATTTTAGACATTCTAAAAGGTGTCAAGTTGTATCTCATTATGATCTTAATTTTCATTTCCCTGATTACTAATAATGCTGATGTCTTTTCACATACTTATTTGATATCTATATCTTCTTTGGTGAACTGTCCTTTTACTTCTTTTGCACACTTTTTAATTGAGTTTTTCCCCTTATTATTGAATTTTGAGAGTTCTTTATATATCCTGGATAAAGTCCTTTATAAGACGTATGGTTTGCTAATATTTTCTTCTAGTTTATGAATGGTACTTTAATTTTCTTAACTGTCTTCTTTTTAACAGTGTCTTTTGAACAGCAGAAGTTTTAATTTTGATAAAGTGTAATATATCAGTTTTTTTTTATAGTTCAAGCTTTTGGTGTTGTATCAGAACAATATTTAAAATTTTAAAATGACATGATGAATTAAGAAGCACTGACTTCTTTAAGATATACTTTAATATAGAAATAATATACAAATTAAGAATTAAACTATAGCCCAGTTAGTTTCTATGTGCTTTGACCTATAAACAGATTTCATTGAACTTAATGTATTGTGTTTCTAACTTTAACTTTTTATCTGCCTATCATTTATACACACGGGTATTTCCCTAGGCCATGTTTTCTTAACCTTGGTACTACTGACATTTGGGTCAGATAATTCTTCATGGTGGGGGATGATGTCCTGTGTATTTTAGGATGTTAGCAGTATCCTTGGCCTCTTATCCACTAGATTCCAGTGGAAACCTCAAGTTATGATGATCAAAAATGTTTCCAGATATTGCCAGTTGTCCCCTGGGTGTGTGTGTGGGGGGGCAGAATCACTCTTGGCTAAGAATTATTCTAGTCTATTGTACTGATGGGCCTAATTCTGGTTCTCCCTCTCCCAGGCCGCCTGATTTGATAGTTTAAGCCAGGTGATGAATCCAGGAAAATAATGTTGTTCCTTTCTCCCTTGATTTGGCCACCAATTATATCAAGATAGATGTCCCTCTCTGAGCCCATACCCATGTAAATAGGCCCCAAACAATACATTAATTTGTTCTTCAATGGAATCCCTTTCCCATTTTCTACTTTAATGTGAGTGGACACAGGAAAACCATTTGAGGCCTTTCCCTGTGGTAGACACAAAGAATTCTAGGAGTCCTGTTATTTCTAATTCTGGAGGTGGTGATTTTCTACTTCTATAAGAGTTACCCAATTCTCTTGTTTTCCATCAGCACATACATTTGATACTAACTTGGACATGACTTTTTCTGATGGTTTACTTCAGATAGAGAATATATTAGTTGTCAGTTAAACTGACTCCTAGTTGAGAGCATTTGTGCAGTTTTAGCTCAACGTATAAATAAGTTTTTCTAAATTATGCAGAAATAATAGAGAAAATTTTGAGGGCAAGCAGAAGGAGGAAAATACTTGTAAAATAATCACTATCTTATATATCACTTAATGTTATTCTTTTCAGTTTGTGATACCCATGGGCTTAATTTTTTCAAAAATATCCACTCCCTATTTCAGACCATTTATAAGTTTTAGAACATAATTTGGTATATTAAAGGATTTTCATTTCTCCATTGCTGGGGTTCCCTTGGAGAAGATTGGGAATATCTTCTCGTTACATGACAGAGAAATGATATTTCTACCATTCTACAGGTTTCAGAAAACAGCTGAGCTTCTTGTCTTGCCTCACAAAAATATAAGATTTGAATGTCATTTTTTCCTTTGGTAATGCAGATTTACAAGCGACACAGGATGCAGTTTGAAAACAAGACAAATGCCAGTGACAGTAGGAAATTTCTTGGAATAGGAGTCTGCATGAAATTGTTGGCTAAAACTGAACATCCCCTTTTGGCTGATATGCCACATTAAGAGACTGTTAGTGCAATTAAAGGATGCAACTCATCCTTTGGATGAAACTCATTTTGTTTTTAGAATTGACACCAAGTATTTTGATGTCAGTATTACCAGAACTACTCTGTACAGTGGTGATTCAAATAGTGATACTTAGGCCCTTCTGAAATAATAAATTTGGTGGTAAAACATTTATTTTCAGGACAGAGAAACGAATGATGTTTTGAAGACGTTAGGTCACCAAAAAGCATTACATTATTTTACTGGGTGAGCCAATTGTCATTCACCCAAATTACAAGGCAAGTTGTTGGAAGAAATCATTTTATTGTAACATCATGCTGAATGTGGGATGGCATTTTTCAATTCAGACTGAGAAAGTTAGAGAAGAATGGTGATTAAATGCTAGGAGTCACTGAGAGTGTGATCTGACTCCACAAACTGGCAGAATTCAGAACGGAAGTTCCTATTATCACTCTTTCTCTGACTACTTTTCTTTTGTCCCCTAGGGTGGGAAGATCATTCTCCTCCCTCCCTTCCTCTTTACTTTACTTTCTTCCTTTCTTCCCTCCTTCCTTTTCCTATTCAAGATATCAAGGAACAGAAATTCTTTTTTTTTTTGAATTTTTTAATTGAATTTAATTAATTTATTTTTTATACAGCAGGTTCTTATTAGTTATCTATTTTATACAGATTAGCTTATATATGTCAATCCCAATCTCCCAATTCATCCCACCACCACCTCCACCCCCCCCCCCCACTTTCCCCCCTTGGTGTCCATATGTTGGTTCTCTACATCTGTGTCTTTATTTCTGCCTTGCAAACCAGTTCATCTGTACCATTTTTCTAGATTCCACATATATGTGTTAATATACGATATTTGTTTTTCCCTTTCTGACTTACTTCACTCTGTATGACAGTCTCTAAGTTCAACCACATGTCTACAAATGACTCAGTTTTGCTCCTTTTTATGGCTGAGTAATATTCCATTGTACATATGTACCACATCTTCTTTATCCATTTGTCTGTCGATGGGTATTTAGGTTGCTTCCATGACCTGGCTGTTGTAAATAGTGCTGCAATGAACACTGGGGTGCATGTGTCTTTTTGAATTATGGTTTTCTCAGGGTATATGCCCGGTAGTGGGATTGCTGTGTCATATGGTAATTCTATTAACATAGGAAGAACACTCTTTGACATAAGTCACACCAAGATCTTTTTTGACCCACCTTCTAGAGTAATGGAAATAAAAACAAAAATAAACAAATGGGACCTAATGAAACTTAAAAGGTTTTGCACAGCAAAGAAAACCATAAACAAGATGAAAAGACAACCCATAGAATGTGAGAAAATATTTGCCAATGAATCAACAGATAAAGGATTAATCTCCAAAATATACAAACGGCTCATGCAGCTCAATATCAAAAAACCAAACAACCCAATCCAAAACTGGAAGGAAGACCTAAATAGACATTTCTCCGAAGAAGACATAGAGATTGCCAACAAGTTCATGAAAAGATGCTCAACACCACTAATCGTTAGAGAAATGCAAATCAAAACCACAATGAGGTATCAACTCACACTGGTCAGAATAGCCATCAACAAAAAATCTACAAACAATAAATGCTGGAGAGGGTGTGGAGAAAAGGGAAGCCTCTTGCACTGTTGGTGGGAATGTAAATTGATACAACCACTATGGAGAACAGTATGGAGGTTCCTTAAAAATCTAAAAATAGAATTTCCATGTGATCCAGCAATCCTACTACTGGGCATATACCCAGAGAAAACCATAATTCAAAAAGACACATGCACCCCAATGTTCATTGCAGCACTATTTACAATAGCCAGGTCATGGAAGCAACCTAAGGAATGGAAATTCTGTTTTAAAATTTTATTCTCTCTATTTAACCTTAATTTTTTCTCCTCACATGATTTCTTGTATAGTAATTGCAGTTTGTGATAAAGATACCATAACTATTGAAAATAAGGACCTACTGCATATCACAGGGAACTCTTCTCAATACTCTGTAATGACCTACATGGGAAAAGAATCTTTAAAAGAGTGGATATATGTATAACTGATTCACTTTGCTGTACAGCAGAAACTAACAGAACATTGTAAATCAACTATACTCCAATAAAATTTTTTTAAAAAGATACTAGGAACACAAAGAAATTAGCCAACTATATCTCAGAAGCAGCATTGACTGTTTCTGTCTCTGGTTAGCTGTTTTGCACTTTTCTTTCTAATTCTTTCAAAACTAGTCCTACTTAGGCCGCTGGGGTCCATTGTCACAAAAGTAAAATCAGTAGTCACATACTACCATGGAAAGCCAGAAACAAATGTGTGTTACCTCTCAATTCTTATTTAGGAAATGGAGAATCATGTTATATTTTGGAATAAATAGGTCATATGGCTCAGTATAGCATGTTTATGCACCAAATTACTTAGTAAGCAAGGCTGCTAACGTATTTCAGTGGACTTGTGTACTGTAAAATATAAAAATGTGCCTACTTGTCTTACTAGAAGGAGGCAGTGTGATGGGCTTTTCCTAGCTCACATGATTTAACTTCTTCAGGGCTCATTTGTCTCATAGAAGATAGAAATAATAGCTCCTTCCTTGCAACTTTACAAGATTAAATGAGGTAATGCATCTAAGGCAGACTATTCTATAAGCTCCAGAATCAGAACTGTGTTTATTTTTGGTTCTGTCATTTGTGATTGTCATAATATTTAACCTTTCTAAGCCTCTGAGTAATCATCTATAAATAGGGATTGTTCTCAAGAGTGAATGAGATAATATAAACTGGGCACTTAGAAAGGCTTCTGTAACATGTGTGATTATAAATGTTATTGCATAACAGTGTTATCCTTTTGTAGAAACCACTTTTACTATGAAATACAACACATATATAAAAAATTAGATTTATAAATAGATCTTCCAATAAGTGTTGTTTTTGCATATGGCTTTTTTGTTCAACATGTTTGTGAGATTCATCCATGTTTTTACATATAAGTATTGTCTGTGCATTTTCACTGCTGTTACAGTGTTCTGTTGAATGAATATAATACAATTAAATTATCCAGTCAATTGTACATGGACATTTAGGTTGAGTCCAGCTTTTGACTGTTAATAATGAGACTGCTATTAAAAATTCTTTGTCTCTTGGTGCACGTGAATGAATTTTGGTTGAGTCTATACATAGGAATGAAATTGCTGAGTTATAGAGGGTGAGCATCTTCAGCTTCTGTAGATAATACCAAATTTTATGAGTATACCTATTTCTCCTCATCTTTGCTAGCACCTACCTTGTTAGTCTTTTTAATATTAGATATTCTGGTGGGTCTATGTGATATATCATTATGGTTTTAATATGCATTTCTCTGATGAATAATGAAGAGGACCAATTTTTCATTTGACAGTGGGCCATCTGAACATATCCTACTGTGCGGTGTTTACATTCTGCATTTACACCTCCTTTTTTGGTTCTATGAATGGCAAACGCCAACTCATTTCTATGACTTGCCTCCCAATTCTTGATTCTTGTAGAGAAAAAGAATTTAATTTTAATGCAGTCATAAATATCAGTCTTCAGATTTATGGTTTGTGCTTTTGATTTTTCTGTTAAAAACAAAACAAAACATTTTCCTTCCCTGAGGATTTTACGATATTCTTCTCTATTCCTCTAAAAGTTTCATCGTTTGTGCTTAAAATCCACCAGGAATTGATTTTTTTTTTTTTTTGTATGGTAGAAGAAAAGAGTAAAGTTTTGTTTTCTTCTTACATGGATATCTAATTATCCCAGCATCATTTATTGAAAAGACCATCCTTTCCCCATGGCTTTATAGTGTCACTTTTGTTGCCTATCAATAGAGATTTCATATATCTATATGTCTGTTCTAGGATCTTAATTTTGTTCCCTTGGTCTATTTTTAATATATGTATATTAAAACTTGTCAATGTATTCAATTTGTCTCTTACCTATTCTTATTTTGCCTTCCCACTATATTTCATTTTCAGTATTTTTTAATCACTTAGCTTCTTGTTCTTTAATTCTTCAGCTTTGTCTAATGTATTGTTAAATACATCTGAGTTCAAAATTTTAGCTCTTGTGTTCTTAAATTCTAGTTTTTTGGGATTCTTTTTTAAATATGCAAAGTGATTTTTATTTTTTTCCAGTTTTCTGCTAAATTTTTCATTTTTCTTTTGATTCTTGGATAGAATAAGTGGTTACTTAAAAATTTAAGTCTGATAATTACAACACTTTAAACGCCCCTTTAAATCTGACATCATTAATTTTTATTTCTGCTCAGTTTCCTTTATGTTGTTCTATTTTCATGTTTTCTAAATATTATGTTTGTGGAAAAATGTTTGTGGAAATAATTTGAGGCCTGGAATGATGTTTTCTTCTTCTAAAGAGGATTTTAGGGTCTTTTCCATGATATTTTTCCAGTTTTTCTATTTTTCCTCAACAGAAGCTTTAGTCTGTTTTACGTAGTCCACAATTACAGGAAATAGACCCAATTTTATCTTTTTGAATACTGGAATGGCATTTGTCTTTGTCCACCTTCTACAGTTACTCTAATCTTAGCAGTTTTTAAAAACTGCAACAGTGGTCTAATGAAATTATTCGGTGATTTCCTGTGTACAATATTTAGGTGTTTTAGAATATAATTTATTGGTCAAGAGGTAGTATCATTTTTTCTTAAACTAAATTTTAAATGTAAGAGCCAAGAAATATTTTCATTTGAATTTAATTGATATTGAATTCTTTATTATAGCAGTGGGAAGGTTTACTTTATGCCACTTCTAGGTGATGATATTGAGGCCATATCATTAACAATAAAGAAAATTATATTCTGATCTATTAGCTGCTGTACACAAGTCATATAAAACTTAGGTCAGGGTTTCTAACTCTATAACCTCCACACTAGGGAGTTTATATATTGTAGTGATAAGAATGTGGGTACTGGAGTATCAGGAGTGGCTTTAAGTCATGACTTACCCAGTAGCTATGTGACACAGACATATTACTTAACCTCTCTAAGCCTGTTTCTGGGTTGTTAAATGGAGATGGACAGTCCCTATCTCAATGAAATTGACATGAAAATTAAATGGGATTATGCATATAAACTGCTTAACACATTGCCTGGAACTCTCTGAATATTTGATAGCTCTTCACTGTTCATTTTACTTTGAGGATCGGGTATTACAGTCAGCCTTCTGTATCCATGATTTCCACATCTGTGGATTTAACCAAAGTCAGGTGGAGGATCAGTGCCTATGGATACAGAGGGTCAGCTGCGCTAGGCCACTTTATATCAGGGACTTGAGCATCTATAGATATTTGTATCTGCAGAGGTCCTGGAACCAATCTTCCAAAGATACTGAGGGATGACTCTATTGTATTTCATTTAAGCTTGATTAAGGAAGACCTCATTCTCTCCAGCTTTGATTCTTTAGGTAGTATTCATCTGAAAACATATTTCTACAAGAAGATGTATAACAACCTATAGTTCAAGCTGCTCTTGACTCTAATTTTTACAAAAATTAATTTCAAGGATGCTTGTCTGACTGCATTTATGTGAAATTGTTTTGGAACCCACTACAGAGCGTACATTTATACATGTTCAATTTTATGTGTTTGGATTCTTTTGATACTATATCTGCCTTTCATTATTTTATCTGTTGTAATATTTATCATGTTTGTCCACAAATAGCAGTGTTCATTCAGATCATTGATAAAAATGTTAAACTCAGTAGAACCAAGGTGATACTGCAGTAAATTATTTGTAATATAATCTGGCTTGAAAATCTTAATACATCTTTCACAAAAGGAAGCAAATTTAATTTAGCATGAGCCATCACTCTGGTGGCTCATACAGATTGCTATAGTCTTTTCTAAGAGTGAATAGACTTTCATGTTTAGTTAAATCTCCAGATTTTTCATGGACATCAAATCAACAAGTTAGCTTACAGTTTTCAAACTTTAAAGTCTGGGACATAATTTTAAAATTTGATACCAGAATTTTACTAGGATTTTCCCACAGATTATTGTCATGAGATCACTTTTATACTTACCACAATATAATCACTTATGGTTGGGAGAAATTGCACTTATTTTAAGGAATCATTTGCTTTTTCCTACACTTTTCATGAATAACCCAAATCTTAGTCTTCCTTCTTAAAAATAGCCAATAGTTATACTATATCATTTAATTGCTAAGAACGTTTCATAATTTGGGGGGGGTCTCTTTTTTCTTGATGCTATTGTATACCTATTAATGTGTTTCATTATTGTCTGATTAAGTTGACATCACTTCCCTCCCTACCTTTGTATGGCAAATAACTTATTTTGATGCTGAGAAATAATAGGTTTGTGGTGTGTGTGTGCATCTGTGTGTGTGTTTGTGTGTTGTGTGTTTGTGTGTGATTCTTTCAATAGATTGTAATACCCTCCTCTTTAGTAAAGCAATTAAGCCGTATGTGTTCTTATGAAGGCAAAGTAGAATTAAGTGCATTAAGAACCATTAGGAGAATGTTAAGATTATAATATATGCTGTGTTTAAATATATACTAAATCCATTAAATATGCACATATATATAAAGTGCTAAGTCAAATAACAATGGAATAAGATGACTATTATTCAAAAATCATTATTTCATTAGCATGTTATATAGTTACCTACAGAATAATATAATTTTATAAGTACAAAGGACATTAGCAAGCATTGAATTAAGAATTATTATTTTTCAGTGAACAGAACAGAAGCCCAGAGGGGGGAAATAACTTGCCCCAAATCACATGGTTTTGCTGGTGGTAAGGACTATATCCATGTCTCGACTTCCACTATGTTTGCCCACTTGCTCTTATAATCCAAAAATTTACCACATGGTAGGAATGGATTTCCTGGCATAGGAGAAGATTTAGTGTGTACTGTTCAGTCTTATTATGGGAAGAAAAAAGGCAAAGTGGAATTTGTTTGAAATAAACGCTACAATAAGAAAAAGAATCCACCAGTTTCTCCTCTCTTTTGATGTTCGAATTTGAAGAAGTGACCTTTGGGATCAAAGAAATAAAAGATATATTTCAGTATCATCATGTGTGGAGGAGGCAGGATTAGGCTTGTAGCAATAATATGAAGTTCTAAGGCCTTAAAGATTTCTTCTTTAATTATCTTTGAAAAGTTCAGTTGTTTGTTCTGAACAGAATGAAACCATGGGCTGAAGGAACAGAATAAAAATATCTAACTCCTGGGTACTACTCAAGATACTCCTCCTAACTTTTACACAGGGCACAGTAAAATGTAACAGCTTTACTGGGTAGACTGTTTGACTTCTTTTTCTTCTCTGTTTAAACCACGTTTGGAGTCTCTGTCTCTTGTCTCTTTCTGTGTCCCTTTGTCTCTGTGTGTGTCTCTGTCTCTCTCACCTGTTCAATACCTCTTCAAAATCCATCTCTGACTTCTTATCTGCATTACTGTGAACACCTTGCTGATGCTTTGTCTGTTCCCTTCTCCAAAGACATTGCCTCAAAGTTCATTTCTCACAATTCTTCCTGAAAAACTTTCTCTAGTAGCTTGGTATTCTAGAGGAACAGGGAGAGGATATTAGGGCCTCCAAGAGCTGTGTCACTGCTCTCAAGCACCTTTCTCTCCTGGAATGTTGACCCTCTCCATTTTCTAAATGGCAAGTGAGAAAAATGCAGTTTTAAGTCAACTGGAAGGTTCTGTGATGAATGTTATGTTGTTAAAAAAATCCTGTTTCCCAAAGCATCATATATAATGAGTAATTTTATATCCTTATTAGCAAGTAGGTAGTAAAATTTCAAGGTAATTGTATCTATATGCAAATATATCAGGAGTCTTTCTTTTGAAATCTGTTTCAGAAGTAATCATATTTGGGATGCTGAGTGTATATGCCCCCTTTCTTTTTATATGTATATGTTATGTTATATAACATTGGCAGTGGCATTGAGGTTACAGATAACAGGCCCAAGCATTTTTTTTTCTTGCCTTTTTGACATAGCCAAAATAATAACATTGGGTGTATTAAAAATGGCAGTATTTCAGTTTAATCATACATGTTTTTCTCATATCTGTGTGGTCACATAATTATTAATGCCTCTGTGGCTTACATACTTTGCAGAAATATGTCTTTCATTTATCACGTACATAACCACAGCCTTCTTGAAAAGCAGGAGATAAAAGCAAAAGAGAGCACACAACCAGTAGATTTTATTGTTCGTATCTTCTCAACAGTTGCCTATTTTTATATACAAAAATCAATTCCATTTTAGATTATGTACACGTTCCTTTGCCCAGCTGGGAAATAAATTCCCTGTAAAATGATAATGATTAAAAAATCACTCCCAGATAGTATTTTCCGCTTTGACAAGAGCTTTCAATATCTTGATCCAATAGCGCAGTCCAAATTTGTTCCATTTTGGGGTCAAAATGCTGCTTTTTTTTTGTTACTTGTTTGTTTTACTGGAGGGCTTCTGCTGTACAGCAAATACAAAGTCATCTGTTTTGTCTGTAACAGTGGTTAAACTGACAGGCCCTTTCCAGATGATCCAAGTCCAGCTGTCATGTAGTCATAGGCTCTCCAGCCCCTTTCTGAACTTTTGGGGAGATGAAATTCACTACTTCATGAGGAGACTATTTTTTTCCTTAGCTTATTGAGATATAATTAACATATAACATTGTGTAAGTTTAAGATGTACAATGGGATGATTTGATGCATAAATATTGTAGAATGATTACCACAATAAGATTAATTAACACATCCATCACCTCACATAATTATCCTTTCTTTTTGGTAAGAGCATTTAAGATTTACTCTCTTAACAGCTTTCAAACATATAATACAGTATTAATGATAATCACCATGTTGCCCATTAGATCCCTAGAAATAAATCCCTCTTATAACTGGAAGTTTGTACTTTTCGAACAACATCTCCACATTTCTCCCACCCCCTAGCCTCTGGCAACCACTAATCTACTCTTTGTTTCTATGAATTTGACTTTTTTTAGATTCCACATTTAAGTGAGCTCCTATGGTATTTGTCTTTCTCTGTTCGGCTTATTTCACTTAGCATAATACCTTCAAGGTCCATCCATGTTGTCACATATTGCAGAATTTCTTTCTTTATCCATTTATCTGTCTATGGACACCTAGGTTTTTTCATCGCTTAGCTATTGTGAATAATGCTTCAGTGATCATGGGGTGCTGATATCTCTTCAAGATAGTGATTTCATTTCCTTCAGATATATACCCAGACATGAGATTGCTGGATCATATGGTAGCTCTGTTTTTAATTTTGGGGAAACCTCCATACTCTTTTCCATAATGGCTGCACCAAGTTACCTTCCCACTAACATTGTACAGGGTTCCTTTTTTTAGGAGACTGTTCTTAATTCTAGACAGTTTTAGGTTAAAAGTTACTTACTGTTTTAATCCAAATAGCTTCTTCTCTGTAATGTCTCCATTCATTCTTCTTGTTCCCCGCTGAGCTGCACAGCCCCAGCTTAAACTGTGTGACCTTGGGCTTGAAAACAGCTCGCTTTGCTCCTCAGCGCATCTCCTCCCCGAGCCCAGCATTCTCCTTTTACAGAGCTGCCATTCTAGCACCCCACTTCTAGCCTTTACCAACTAGTGTTTGCTCTCCCCTAGATGCACTCAGGACTGTTGAGTTTTCCTTTAAAGTGACAGAAAGGAAGCGGCATAGAAAGATATAAAGAGGGAGACAGGGAGCGAAAGATACCTAAGAAGGATGCTTGAAGAGAAACAAAGAAAGAGACAGAGACAGCAGAAGGTAGATGTTCCAGAAGGGATGTGTGTAGCAAGGGGTTGGGTTGGCACGTGTGTACATTCCCATAGGCTTATGAGTCTTGATATTTTCTTTCTTTTTCTTTTTTTTTTTTTTGTGGTACGCGGGCCTCTCACTGTTGTGGCCTCTCCTGTTGCGGAGCACAGGCTCCGGACGCACAGGCTCAGCGGCCATGGCTCACGGGCCCAGCAGCTCCACGGCATGTGGGATCTTCCCGGACCGGGGCACGAACCCGTGTCCCCTGCATCGGCAGGCGGACTCTCAACCACTGCGCCACCAGGGAAGCCCTATATTTTCCTTCTTTTAATAAAGCCCCAGGTCAGTGTATTTTGGCAATCTCATAACACTGTTAATTCACACTGAGATGTTAGCAAAAAAATACCCCCCCTTTTTTCACAAAATACCCCTCCCTTAACATTCATTGTGATTTGACTCTGTGCCTGAACAAACCTTAGCCTCACTTTATCCTACAACATTCATAAAAGATCATACTCTCTTTATTAAATCAACTTTACAGATGAAGAAACTGAAACACAGAGAGGTTAAACAACTTGCTCCTGTGTATAGAGTGAGTAAATGGCACAGCAAAGATTCAGACTGTACTGTGCTTGTGCTTGCACAGCTTTGATAAAATGTACTTTTAATAAATCCAGACTACATTTTACTGTATTCATTTTCTTTTTTGATAAACTTGGCCCATTGTTTCATTCTATCAATTTTAACCTTAACTAAATTTTTGTGTTGGCCTTTTCTCTGTTTCTCTTCAGAAAATTTTTTTTTATTTTATTGGGGGTATAGTTGTTTTACAATGCTGTGTTAGTTTCTACCGTACAGTGAAGTGGAATTCCCTGAGCTATACAGCAGATTCTCATTGGTTATCTATTTTATACATATTAGTGTATATATGTCAATCCCAATCTCCCAACTCATCCCACCTCCCCACACACTTTCCCACCTTGGTGTCCATATGTTTGTTCTCTACATCTGTGTCTTTATTTCTGCCTTGCAAACTGTTTCCTCTGTACCATTTTTCTAGATGCCACATATATGTGTTAATATACGATATTTGTTTTTCTCTTTCTGACTTACTTCACTCTGTATGACAGTCTCTAGGTCAAACCACATCTCTACAAATGACTCCGTTTTGCTCCTTTTTATGGCTGAGTAATATTCCACTGTATATGAGCCACTTCTTCTTTATCCATTCGTCTGTCAATGGGCATTTAGGTTGCTTCTGTGACCTGGCTGTTGTAAATAGTGCTGCAATGAACATTGGGGTGCATGTGTCTTTTCGAATTATGGTTTTCTCAGGGTATATGCCCAGTAGTGGAATTGCTGGGTCATATGATAATTCTATTAACGTAGGAAGAACACTCTTTGACATAAGTCACAGCAAGATCTTTTTTAACCCACCTTCTAGAGTAGTGAAAATAAAAACAAAAATAAACAAATGGGACCTAATGAAACTTAAAAGCTTTTGCACAGCAAAGGAAACCATAAACAAGATGAAAAGATAACCCTTAGAATGGGAGAAAATATTTGCAAATGAATCAATGGGCAAAGGATTACTCTCAAAATATACAAGCAGTTCATGCAGCTCAATATCAGAATAAACAAACAACCCAATCCAAAAATGGAAGGAAGACCTAAATGGACATTCCTCCAAAGAAGACATACAGATGGCCAAGAAGCACATGAAAAGATGCTCAACATCACTAATTATTAGAGAAATGCAAATCAAAACTACAATGAGGTATTACCTCACAGAATGTCCATCATCAAAAAATCTACAAACAATAAATGCTGGAGAGGATGTGGAGAAAAGGGAACCCTCTTGCACTGTTGGTGGGAATGTAAACTGATACAGTCACTATGGAGAACAGTATGGAGGTTCTCTGTTTCTCTTAATAAGCAAATAACAAGCATATCACTTTTTCCTCATCCAAAGTGTTTATGGAGTTGATAAGCAGAACAGTCAAGGATGGAATATAATGGTATAATGCTGTGAGCCTTTTTTTTCCAAGTGATATTGATCCATGTGTCTATACCATTTTAGATTAAGACATTTGCTAATTTTAATATAATCTAGAATTAATTAGTATCCAATTATATTTTTCCATCTTATTATCCAGGATATTATAATAGTCTATTGCTAATACTTCGCTGTGTTCATTTATACCAGCTGTTTCTATTCTAATGGTTTACCAGGAGCCCTATCAAATTATTTGAGTAAAATTATGTACACTCAATTATCTCCGAAGTAGTTTCAGTGGGATAATTTTCCAAGGTAATTGACAATGTAGTGATTCTGAATTATTTAAAATAGTTTTCTACAATTAGAGAGTCTTCACCTGTTCCTTAAAATATAGATATAAATATACGGTTAAAGATCAATGTTAATGTGTGTGTATGTGTACACGTGTATATGTGTTTATGTATAAAAAATTTAGATGTATACACTTAAGCCAACTTTATTTATAAAATTTTAATTTTGAAAATAGAAATTTGACTGTTTATAGTATTATAGTTCTAATCCTGGAAAATTTTCATAGCTCAAGTAGTGAAAGTAGCTTAAGTAGTGAAGAACTGTATTTCTGTCACTTTTCTGCCTTCTAGTATCATCCATGTTCTAATTTTATATCATAGTGAATACACAGCCCTTTTGCCTTCGAGGGAAGCTCAGGTAGCAAGGAAGTGAGTTGAATTTCCAAATCAAAGTGTAGGCTGTTTTAATCTTCTACCTTCACCTCTCAGTTTCTTTCCAAAAGGACTGTTAGAAAGTAGAATTGAAAATTATGTGTATTGCAGTAATACTGAATCCCTGGCTTTCTGTGGGGTATTTGGAAAACTCATTGTCAGTAAGTACTAAACTTTGCCTGGGTGTTTTATTAAATGCTGGGCCATGACAAGTACTCAGTGAGAAATGCTTGAACAAATGGTGCCAGGTTGATGTCCACTGGCAATGGCATAAATTGTCCAACTTCCTTATCTTTGTTTCTGCAGCTTCTTTCCCTTATCAAAGAGAGAGAGAGACCCATCCATTTTACAAACAGAAGATGGTCATAGGGTAAAACAAAATTAGCATGTATGCCTATAATTGCTCAATCATCTCACCCCTCCAAAATCACTGCAAATGACTCTTTTTCTTTGTAGGAGTAATTGCGCACCTGCTTTTCAAAACACAAAAGCTGGGTTTGCCTTTGTGCATAAAGTGTGATTTGGAGAATTTGGGGATCATGCAACCACATATTTAAATTATCAAATGGCAAACTGCAATTTATTTTACGTTCATGGATTCTTTGTTCTTCCTTACCCAACAATCACGTAAATAATGCCAAAAGCACTGGTGCCTGTCTGACACTGGGGGTGGGGGGTTAGGTTTAGTTTGTATAATGCTGTATCAAGGACACATGGCAGAATAATGAATACACATGATTCTAGGACATTCTGAAAATACCTCCTATTTATCTGGTACATGCTAAAGCCATTTTTAGAATCTTTTCCCCGTCTACCCACCTTGTGCACATTACAATTTGTATTCCCTGGGGGGAAAAGAAGTATAAGGTTTCTTGTTGATGATCCAAGAAATGTGAATAACGTCTTGGGCAGATGGTTCGCACATTTCATTCTGAAATATCTTATAGTGACAAATAACAAAATGTATATAATTAGCTCTATGCAGATGGCACGCCAAGTGTTGATATTCATCTCTGCAGACTTTTTTACAAAGACACTATTTTAAGAGTTAAGATTCAGAGACAGCCCATGAACCCTCTAAAGAGGAACTAGGCAGGGTTTTACAAAAAGGATCATGGCTATCAAGTAAGACTTTTCTGGTCCAAGTTTCCTGTCCTATACCCATTTTGTACTCCATGGGGAGGAAACTTCACAGTGAGTTGTGTCTACACACACCTAACTGGACTGTTCTGACTGATTTGGCCGAGGCATGTACTGGTGAGTTTAGGGGTCTGTGTTCACTGCTTTAAATAATAGCACTCTTCTTTCTTTTCCGCCATCCAGCTAAGCCTTTGAACCTACTGTTCTCTTCACCAAGAATGCTCTGCTCTCAGATCATTTCATGGCCGGAGCCTCTTATCAATTAGGTTTTAGCTTAAATGTCACCTCCTCAAAAATGCTTTCCCTGATGATCCACAACTTCCTATTCCTTCCCATTACACTCATATTATCATTGTTTATTTTTCTTTTAGTTTTTATTACTATATTTGAGATAAGTGATAAGGGAGAACCTTGACCATCTGGTTCACTGCCATATCCCTAGCCTCTATTGCAGTACATAGCATGTGAGAGTCCTTAAATATTATTTACATAAATGACTTTTGTAACTCACTCATCAAAGTAATCAAAAGGTTTAAGCCAATACCTTTTTCTGTATTTGTCCAGTATTAGTATACACAGCTGAAGTTAACACATTGAGCTAATATTATCTCTGCCATAAAGATTTTATTACTTTTTTTTTCAATATTTGCTTTCATTTAGTTTGATAGCTACATATGGTAGGCAGAGATTGTGCAGACCAGGACAGAATATAAATAGAAAACAGAGTTTGACATACTTGTTTATTTTCTTTTATAGTTTTCCAGCGAATAGGTATCATGTCATTTTAACTTATTTATACATTGCCTACCTCGAGGCCATGTGCCTAACAGTTACAATGTGGTATTAATGACATACTGGATATATTGGAAAGGAAAAGTGTTGTTGTAATGAAGAGATTGGATTTCATTTCCATTTTGCTTCTTTTGTAAATTTATTATTATGATTAAAAAATATTCTCTGCCTGTGCTCAGTAGTCTGTATATAAGAAAATATTTTTAATGTAATATGTTTCTGGATTGGTGGGGCTAATGAAAAGAATGTAATCCAGAGAAATAGAAGCACGCATTATTCTGCTTTTATTTTGAATTAATCTTTTACGGAATAGTGTCTCTGTGTTTCCATTTTGGAGAGACTGTATTTTCTCAAAAATTGTCATATGTTTCATGAGACTCACTGCTTAAAATAATTATTTTCCCATCTCAGTCCACTGAACTTTTGAGAATTCTGTTTCTTTAAAGCAATTTGAGTGTTTATCTTGATTCATAATCTTGTTCCAGCTCTCCAATATTTGGACCTCTGGTTTTAAGCAGGAACGGTTGAAAATTTTGAGAACTCACTCAGTAAAACATAAACAACAGGTTTAAAGTACCAGAATGGAACATTACCTTCTTCCCCAGTGTCTTTTTAATTGTTAAATTTAAATGCTTTAGACTGAGTATCCATAAAATGCAATGATTGCCTCAGTTGGGATTCTACTATTTTCCAGTTTCTTCACATATTTTTAAAAAATACAGCTGTTTTGTTTGTAAAGATGTTGTAGATTCTATGTATTTTCTCTATTCTCTAAACTTTTATTGCACAAGGGGATCCTTATAATAGCCTTGTTTTCAACTCTCATTGCAAAATGTTGGGCATATTAAAGTCATCAAATCTCTAAACTCTTAGTCTACATGGATTCTAGTGGGTCTCAAACTGCTGTAAATGGAGAACAGCTGATCCTAACTGCTCCCTAATGGAAGGGCTTCCTGGAAAGCAGGTTTCTACATGGGAACACTTCAGAAGCCATAGGGAGCCCAGCAAATGAAGGCGAAAACAATAGCATCACATCTGAAGTCTCAAACACTAGAGTAACACAAGTCAGTTTCCAGGTCTCAGGCCACTTTGGGTGCTGAATTGTGATCAAGTCTGTGTATTCTAGCTTGGTAAAAGACACACACACACACACACACACACACACACACACACACATGCGCGCGCGCACGACTAGAACTTAACACTAAATGTTTTGCTTTAAGCAAAAGAAAGAAAACATTACTAATTTCTATGAAAGCAAACATGAGTAAGTTACTAATTTCTTCTCCTACCTTTATGGATATCCAATTTAATTCATTTTCTCCTCATCTCTGTCATAAATTCAGGTCCAACTCCAGGGTCATTTTCTCCTTGAAATCTTTTAAGTCAATCATGACCAGCATAAGATGCATTTAAAGAGTCTGTTTGCCTTCCTCCACTGATGAACTTAGAAATTAACAGAGCCTTCAGAGGATCCATTTGAGTGATAAAATGGAGACTGTCACTCAGTTTTCACTTGGTAAAAGAAGCTTCTGAAATAATATAGATTTCATATTTTTTTCCTAACATGAAGTCTAATTGACTGTCTTCTTTCTATATAGATAGAGGGCTATGTGATGACAGGTACAGAAGACACCACCTCTTCTCAGATAAATTTATTTTAATTAGAAAAGATTTAGGTCTAATATTATGGTATTGACCCTAAGTGCAAAAGAGCACAGAGGAGGAAGAGACTAATGTGGTTTCAAACAGAGCTAGGAGACTCAGAGAAGACAAAGGCCCTTGAGTAGAATACACAGAATACACAGGTCATCATTTCAATTTTAAGGAACCATCAGACATGCCCAAACTGAGGGACATTCTTCAAAGAATAACTGCCCTACACCCTTTGAGACTACCAATAGCATGAAAGATCAAGAAAGGGTGAGGAACTTTTGTAGATTAAAGAAGACTAAACAGATACAACTGAGTGGTCCAGGATTATTTTTTGCTTATAAAGGGTATAGTTGGGACAACTGGTGAATTTAGAATAATACCTGCAGATTAGATGCTGTATTGTGTCAATGTGAATTTTCTGACTTTGATAATTATATTATGATTGTGTTAGAGATGTCCTGTTGTTAGGAAATTTACACTAAAGTATTTAGAAGGAAATGGGTAAGATGCCAGCAACTTACTCTCAAATGTTTCAGAAAAAAAAAATGTATGTAGACAGGGAAAATTGAAGGGAGAAAGGTAGAGAGAAAGAAAATAAGTTTGGAAAAAATGTTAAAAGTAATGGTAAAGGGTACAGTACAGGGATGCTCTGTGAGCTATTTATTAACTTTTCTGTGAGTTTGAAACTCTTCCAAAATAGGAAGTTAAAGACCTGGCTCTCTGTTCTGAATCCTTCTCTTAGAGCTGAACCACAAAGGAGAGGGCTGGCTTCTCTGGTGGGTGTTACGCCTGACCCACCTGATTTCTCTTCCTAACTGTGGCAGTTTTTCTAAACCTTTCTTAAACATTGAAGAAAGTATACTTTCAGTCTACAATCTCTTAAGTTAATGATCTCTCTCAGTTTATTTACAACACTTGGCATTTCAGAGGTGCTAGGATTAGTATATTATTTTTCTACATTTATATTTAGGAGGTTATGCTTTTGATTTTTAAAATCTATATCTATATGCCCTTCCAATATTCCCAAAACATTTAAGGTGACTTGCCATTAAGGGTAGACAAGAGAAGCTATAGGAGGCAAATTACACCTATGTTGTTTCCACTATGTGTTAGGCACTATGCTGAACACATTGTTTATAAATTTATTACTCATAATATACTGTGATATAGTATATGTATTACTGATGAGAAAAGAGGCTTAGAGAGGTTATGAAAATTTTCCAAGTTCTAACAGCTAGTGAATGGTAGAGTCAGAATTTGAACCAATGATTGTCTAGTTTCAAGTTCAATCTCTTTTTACTGCTGTGCTGCTCTCCACATATCACATACCTCTACATAAATTAAAGATAAAAGTCCATTTAGTGAAGACAGAATGGGTAGAAAATATTATATAAACATTGGATACGTGAGTGATATAATTGCAAAAAAAGATCTTTTCCTTCATGCAAAAAAGGAAGGATAACAGTGTATCCGGAGAAATAAATGACCGACTGGAACCAAATCCTAAGAGTTTTCAAGATTTTGGTGTTCTCTACCTCTAGCATTCCAGGACTTAGAGGACATGCTGGTTTTCAAATGCTTCCTGATTTAAACTACTTTTAATAGAAATTGAAAATTATTTTTATTTCAGAATTTTACCACACACCCTGAAAAAGATGCACGTATGGGGCATGTGCCAAGCTCTTTCAGCACTGGAAAATAATGGTCTAGAAACTGGTATGACTCTTAAAGGAGAAAATTTTAAGTAATCTCTGGTGAGCCAAACCTAAATATCATTTCTGAGAGAACTGACCAAAAGAGAACTGTAATAAAGGACAGAAATGGGGATCCAGCCATTATTTATTTGGGAATCCTCAGTTCAGCTCTGTAAGGTGTTTTCTCAACTCCCGTTAACCTGTCCCCATCCATATGCATGATTTCATGAGTCGCTGAATCGTAAGTGTATTTACTCAATGCAGTATTCACTTACTATCTTCCAGGCATTGTTGTAGGTACTGAGGTTATGTAAGTGAACAAGACAGACAAATATTTTTAGGGCTTATATTCTAAAAAAGGAGGAAAATAAACAAACCATTGGAGAAAGTCGTGTCATATTTTGGCAAGTGTGCTATGAAGAATATATGTGTGGCATATGAAGCTGAACAACATGAAAGGACTATGGGTGTCCAGGAAAGGCCTCTCTGAATTAGCTGATGGTTATTGTACAACTTGACACACTGTGGGTTCCATCTAAGCCGAGGAGGAACCAGGTTCAGCAGGTGGAATGATAGGTGCAAAAACCATGAGACAAGCAAGTTCTTGGTGTTTCCTAGGAAAAGAAAGAAAGCCAGTCAAGCAGGGTTATATTGATTGAGGATTAAAAAAGGTAGAAAATAATGTCAGCAAATTAGGAACAGCCATGATAGGCTTTGGTAGGTAGTGTGGATTGTGTCCTAAACACGATGGGCAGTCATTGGAGGGTGTTAAACTGGGATATTATATGATCTATTATATATTTTAAAGTGATCTTTTTGGCTTCTCTTGGGAAGTGGATTATAGAAAGACAAGAGTAGAATAGCTGAGAGGATGTGGTAGGCTATGACAATAATCTAGCTGTAGCAGTGGAAACGAGGGGACAGATTTACATTTTGGGGGTAGAGCAGTCAGGTAGGATGGACTGACTGATGGATTAGAAGAGAATGAGGAAATCAAGGACGACCATCTAAATTTTTGGCTTAAATAACTGGGTGGATGCTTGTGCCATTATGTAAGAAAATGACCTTACTAAGGTGTTAGGTTTTTTCCCTTCTGCTCCACTGGGTCATTTAAATGGCAAAAATTTCCAGAAGCATCAAATGACTTTTTTCCTAGCATATATGTTTCATCAAAAAATCATACTACCAGTCTTTTCTAATATTATATAAATAAAATAAGAAAAGCTTGCATGTGTTATTTTTGAGGCTTAATTGATACCAAATTAAAGATGATGTTGATATTAAGAATTAATTTTTTAAAAAAGAATTAATTTTTTAAAAAAAAATAATTTTAGGACTTTCTAAGTATAGTATTCAATCACAGACAAATGGTGACCCATAGATTAACAAACATTGATGACTATCCAACATCCAAAACTATGTCTGGTACTATGTCAAAAAATAAAAGTTTTTGAAGAAATGTATGAATTAAGCGATCAAATGCTTTCCAAGAAATGTGCTATGAAATCTGGGAAGCCCCATGATATCGTCTTTGAATAACTATAGCAAGTGACCAGAAAGGAGGAAATCCATTTCCTAGAAACTCTAAGTTGAGTGTCAAGGCTCTTAAAATAAAGTGAAATATTTCATCCTCCTGGTGCAGGAACAGATAGAGGCAACATCTCTTCCTTAAGTATTGACAGCCACAGTTTTGTGAAAACTGTACCAGGATCAACAAGGTTCTACTGAGATTATTTTGAAGACTTTAGGCTTAGCAGGACTACAGAGGATGCTCAGAGCAGCAGGTGTTCTCAGGGGGGCCCTGACCCAAACTATGTATTTTGGGCTGAGTCAGTCTCAATGGCAGTCTGAGTTCTGACTAGTTTCTTTAAGCTCTTGTTGCTGAATTTATTTTGTTATCCTCGAACTTGTAACCAAATAAGGCTTTGCATAAAGTCATTAGACCATAGTCTTTGTATAATTAAGCCCAGTCTTTGTCTAAGTTTATTTATACAAATATACTACTTTACATGGTAAATACTTAGACTTAGTTTTTTATAGAAGGTCGTTAGAACTTTAGGTTTGAAAGTATGCCCTTCGTTTTTTTGTTTGTTTGTTTTTTTGCCATTAACCTGTTTATTCTCCTGCTGCTTATTTTGCTTTTGCTGCTGTCTGTGTATAGGTACAATCTGTTTTTATATATTTTTGTTGTTTCCTGGGTTTTATAATGTATAAGAGAATCTTTCATAGGGAATAAGTGGAGGAATAAGCCAAGTAAGTCTCAATTCTTAAGCAAGCCAGCTCTGAGGACTAATGGTTTGTTAGACTGGTGACCAATTCATGAAAAGTTAGTTGGTCAAACTTTACCCTGGGTGACCTAAAAGTCTTTCATGAAAATCCTCCCTTTTTCGTCAATTTGTGAAAGAAGTTTCCTTTGTTTACTCTGCATTCCAGCATAAACAGCATAAGATTGTTGATCATATGGTCCCTTCCAAGCCTCTGCTTGGTTTGGGAACACAAGACATTATTTGTAAGCACATACTATTCACCAGTCTTAGTGGCCTTTATTTCTTGTCTGTTTTTGGTTTTTCTGTGTCAGAGTAACAACCTCCTATTGGAAGATCTTGCTTCCCCAAACCACTATATAAAATTAGCAGTCTGTTTTTCCTGATCAGCATAGTTCTCCCTTATTATAAAGATCATTAATTTGCCTTTTTATTTTACATATTGAGAGGTGTTCTCATAATCCTTTGACAATTCTGGGTTTGTCACTGTCTGGAATATAAAGACAAAGATAAATTTACTGCTTATTAGAGTAAGGCAGAATTGTGTTTGTCAGATACAGTCTACCCAATGAGAGAACCCTGTTACTTTTATACAGGGTTTTGAGAAGCATGGAGTTTGGGGATACGTAGATTTTCAGAGATTCAAATGGTTTGACCAGATCTATATATGTGTGGTAACTGTTGATTGGTTGGCCTTGAATAGTGTGTTTATTGGAATGAGTTCATTCCTGATTGTCTGACATTCAAAACCAAAAAGCTCTCACTGACTGGCTTGTAAAAGTGTTCACAAGACACAAGACACAAGACGGATTTTCAGTAACTGATGAATAGGTTTAAAACCAGTTCTGGGGGCTACTTGTTGACATAGCTGTGGAACAGTCAGTCATTTCCTAGGAGTGTGGGAACCTCTCTTTGTTTTCAGACCCTGTTCTCTTTCTCATTCAACCAAAGTTGCTTCTATTAAGAGAAGGGTTTCTCAACTTCAGCATTACTGATATTTTGTATCAGATAATTCTTTGTTGCATGTATTTGTGGTGGGGAGGCTGTTCTGTGTATGGTAGGATATTTAACAGTGTTTCTGGCCTCTACCTAATAGATGCCAGTGGCACCACCTTCCCACCAGTCATGGCAACTAAAAATGGGCTCTAGACTTTGCCAAATGTCCCTGGTGGAGTTGGGGACTCAAGGCAAGATCACCCAGATAAAAAACCATGGGTTTAGGGCTTCCCTGGTGGCGCAGTGGTTGAGAGTCCGCCTGCCGATGCAGGGGACACGGGTTCGTGCCCCGGTCTGGGAAGATCCCACATGCCGCGGAGTGGCTGGGCCTGTGAGCCGTGGCCGCTGAGCCTGCGCGTCCGGAGCCTGTGCTCCGCAATGGGAGAGGCCACAACAGTGAGAGGCCCGTGTACCGCAAAAAAAAAAAACAAAAACAAACCAAAAAAAAAACCCCATGGGTTTAGAGATGAGTGTCTCTAGTAAAGCCTAGACTTCAGAAAGGGACCACTAAAGGCTAAATTGGAAGGGTCAGATCTTAAAGAGGAAAAGTGTGAAGACAAGAATAATAAACCAGAGTATGCAAAGGACTGTGTAACATACAGGACAATTCATGTTTTCCGGTGGTTTTGTGAGGAAGCTGTCTACTTCGTGTCATCATCTTGTTGCAATGATCTTGAATAAGCAGTAAATTTCCAAGACTGTCTGCTTGGGGAGGGTCACTGAAACCTCTACTTATCTAAAGGGAGTAACTTTCCAGTTCTAATACAAGGTCCCTTCCATTTTTTTCCCCAGAGAATTGGGTTTGACAAGGACAATAATATTTGAGTAAGAGGCAAAGCCTGCATAATTCAAATCTGTGAATAAATGTTCCAGTTAAATATGTCCTTATATCACTGGATACATATGTCTTTCGGTAGAGATCACAAATATAATGGGCTTTTGTTTTGTTTTTACCACTGTGAATGTTTTGGATTTTTATCGGGACATGATTCAATCGATACAGAAAATCAACAATAGATATATATCTATAAACAATAGATAGAAGCAATTAATAAAATCCATTTGGAGATACTCAGAGGATCCCTTATAGCATGATTCTAATCCATGCTTCACCTTTATAAGGATATAAAAGTATATAACAGTCTATAAAATTTATAAAAGATTAAAGTTATGTGAGGTGCTGCCACTCAGATAAAATAGCTGCTGACATTGGTTATGATTCTTTCTGTCCTTGCTCTATGTTCACACCCATACATACATGCATTAAATTTTACATAGATGGAATCATATGTCTTGGACAACGTGTCATGTCAAAAATGTTTTATGTACGTGTGTGTATGTATAATCAAGGTATCTAATCATTTTTCTATTGTATATTTGTACCATAATTTAAATGGTTAGCTATCTATTGATGGGCATGCAAGTTTTTTATATAATATTTTTACTAAAATCATAATACAATAAATATATGTTTATTTATGTCTTTTTATAGATATTACTACAGGGCCAAAATTTCTATGCATTGAAATTTTGATTCATATTGCCAACATGGCCCTCAGAATTCCCTAACACTTGTACTGAGCTAGTAGTCCTAAAAAGTTGCAAGTTGATACACTTGGGCCATGAGTGATTAAGGGCAGTTTGACTTACTCAGGGGCATTTATGTTTTCAAGGAAGACACCTGGAGAATGGAATGAGTTAATTCAAAAGGAAAGAAATATTTAAAATATGATTTGTAGGAAATCCTTCTAAAGTCCCACAACAGAAATCACAATTTATGCCAGGTAGGAAATTCATACATTTATAAGGGCTGAGAAACATGGTATTAGTGTAAAGTTGGAAGGATTAGGTAATCATTCCCTTTTTAACTTGTATGCTTTCCTCAAGGAATTGGTTAGGACCTTTGATTACTAGCTTCTATTTTAATTACAGGGATAATAAGTGGGTATGAAGTGATTTAGGCATTCAGAATACATAGAACACTTTTTGAAATAATCATTTACATAGTTAATCTTTTAATTTTACCTTGATATAATGCTTATATAGCTAGACACCTCCTGATTAACCCCTGGGAGAAATTCAAAAAAGAAATAAAAAGAAACCATTATTATGAGGTGAGTAAACATAAAGGAGAGGGTGAAGAGAGAACTATTTTCTGTGGGTGTGTGGTAAAAAGGTAGAAAGGATTTGGGTAAGGAAAAAGAAAACTTGATAGATTTTACTGGAAGGAAGTTACACATTTAATACAGAGAAGAGAATGAAAAATTGGAATTTGACACTCTGATCGCTATAATTATCAGTAACAGTCAATTGTAATTATTATAATTTAGAAGAATGAAGGAATCTGGCTGGCACTCAGGCATTTAATTACCATGTTATGACCACACCATTTGGAAAGCTTTCATTTGCATTCATGGAGATGAATCATTTCTTTTTGATTTAATGAGAAGAAAGCAAATTTCCTCTGCTTTACTTATATCTTACAATCTGCTGGAGAAAGTTCTCATTCAGATTCCTTTTATGCAAATGATCTGCATTATGATCACAGAGGTATAGCAACTTTTTCTCTCCTTTGTTGTAAATTCTCCTCTTTTGAGAAAAGCGTTTACAGTCCTCACTTAGTGCCCTAAACCTCACCCCTGAATAGTATGTTCTAGCTGCAAAGCACTCCCTAAAGTGCAGCAACTCATTGGTTAAAATATACTAATATTTCTGTTTTGCATTTACAGGTGACTTTATACTGTTCTTCTGATAAGAACTTTCATATCCTCTGTGTCACAGCTTCACTGTGAGAGAGTTTATATATCCTTATTTTTCAGATAAGAGATCTGAGCTAGAGAATTGATTTTTTACTTTTCTTTTCCTATTTCTTTTCTCCTTTTTTTTTTTCTTGACCTGATATCCATTTCTGTGATGTGAGGCAAGGGTTTAAATTAACTTTATCAGATACTATTCATTATGCCAGTGACATGTTAAATAAACCATCTTTCCCCTTGGAGTTGAAATATCACTTTTATTATATATCAACTTCTCCTATGCATTTATATCTATCTATACATTTATGTACACACATATATATATATATGCATATATTCTTTATGGACTCTCTACTTGTACTCTTTTTCAATACCATACTATATTGATCACAGCAAATATATAGTCAATTTCAATATTATATAAGACAGATATTCTTCTAACACATTGATATGAATAATACAGAAGAATCTCTAAAGAATAGTATAAAAATTATAAAACTCAATAGATGATAGATTAGGTATATAAACTGATAATTCACAGAGGAAGAATTCCTATAACCTCAGTAACAGTGAAAAAATAAACTGTGAATTAAAATTCAATGTGAGACTGTGATTTTTATGTATTAATGAAGAAATGGAAAGAATAAAGCTAGCATAAAAAGAGAAAGAGACCAGAATGGTGGCAAAGGGATTTCTAGTGATTACTGCCTCCCTGGAAACATCAATTTGAACAGCTACATGTATGAAAATACCTTCACAAGAGCGAAGGATTCCAGGTGAGGGAATTCCAGGTGAGGGAATTGCACCTGGGTGAAACACAGAAATAAGAAAAGATGTATTGAGGAGGGTAGGAAAAATCATGTCTCATTATCCTCATCACTCCTCCTCAAGCCCAGGCAGCCTAGCACAGAAAGATATGCCCTCCCCATGGAAGAAGATTGTAGCAGCAGCCAGCTTCACCATAGACCCCAGAGCTGGATCACCCTAGCACCAGGCCTGCTCCTGTGGCCCTAGTGGCTCCCATAAACCCAGATTCCTGGCTTACTCCAGCACATGCTGATTCAGTGTTCAAAATTCTCCCAACAAAGAAAAGCCCAGGACCAGATGGTTTCACAGTGAATTCTACCAAACATTTAAAAATAAAAAAAATTAACAGCAATCCTTCTCAAAGTCTTCCAAAAATTTAAAGAGGAGATAACATTTCCAAACTCATTTTATGAGACCAGCATTACCCTGATTTCAAAGCTGGATAAGGATAGCACAGGAAAAGAAAACCATATAGTCCAATATTCTTGATGAATATAGATGCAAAAATTCTCAACAAATTATTAGCAAACAAAATTCAACAGCACATTTAAAAGGATAAGACACCCAAGTTGGATTTATCCTTAGGATGAAAGGTTGCTTCAACATACAAAATTCAGTAATGTGATACACCACATTAATATATAGAATGAAAGATAAAAATCATGATCACTTCAATAGATGCAGGAAAAGCATTTGACAAAATTCAGCATCCATTCATGATGAAAGCCCAACAAACTGGATATAGAAGGAACATATCCCAACCCAATAAAGGTCATATGTGAAAAACCCACAACTAACATATACTCAATGGGTGAAAGTTTAAAAACTTTGCTGCTAAAGTTGGAAACAAGACAAGGATGCCCACACTTACCACTCCTAATCAACATAGTACTGGAAGTCCTAGCCAGAGCAATCAAGCAAGAAAAATAAATAAAATGCATCTGAATTGGGAAAAAACACTAAAATTTGTCTCTCTTTGCAGATGACATGATTTTATGTATGGAAAATCCTAAAGACTTCACCCCAAAATTGTTAGATCTAATCAGAGTTCAGTAAAGTTGTAGGATGCAAAGTCAATATACCAAAATCAGTTGTGTTTCTGTAAACTAACAATGAAATATCTGAAAGAGAAATAAAACAATTTCATTCACAATATCATCAACCACAATAAAATACTTAGGAATAAACTTAACCAAAGAGGTAAAAAAGATTTGTACACTGGAAACTGTAAGACTTCATGAAAGATATTGAGGAAGATACAAATAAATGGAAAGATATTCCACGTTCATGGACTGAAAGAATTAATACAGTATTGTTAAAATGTCCAAACTACCCAAAGCCATCTATAGATTCAATGCAATCCCTATGAAAATTCCAATGGCATTTTTTATAGAAATAGAAAACACACCCAAAATTTGTACAGAACCAAAGGAAAGAAAAACAACCAACCAACCAACAAACCAAAAATCCTGAATAGCCAAAGCAATCTTGAGAAAGAATAACAAAGCTGGAGGCATCACACTTCCTGATTTCAAACCATACTGCATAGCTAGAAAAATCAAATCTGTATGGCACTGATATAAAAACAAACACATAGACCAACGGAATAGAATCAAGAGCCCCAAAATAAACCCACATATATGTGGTCAACTAGTATTTGATAAGGGAATCAAGATACTCAATGGGGAAATGATAGTTTCTTCAATTAATGATGTCGGGAAAACTGGACAGCTACATGCAGAAGAGTGAAATTGGACCTCTATATTACACAACTCATAAATATTAAATCAAAATGGAGTAAAGGCATAAATATAAGAACACAAAATATAAAACTAATAGAAGAAAACATAAGTTAAAAACTCCTTGATATTGGTCTTAGCAATGATTTTTTTAATATGACACCAGAAGTACTAGTAAGTAAGCAAACATAAACAAGTGGGACTACTTCAAACCAAAAGCTTCTGCACAGCAAAAGAAGCAATCACCAAATGAAAAGGTAACCTATAGAATGGGATAAAATATTTTGAAACCATCTTTTGATAAGGAGTTAATATCCAAAATATAGAAGGAAGTCATACAACTCAATAGCAAAGTAATAAACAATCCAATTTAAAAAGTAAGAAAATGACTTGAGTAGACATTTTTCCAAAAAAGGCATATAGATGGCCAACTGATATATGAAAAGATCTCAGCATAACTAATCATCAGGGAAATGCAAATCAAAATCACAATGAGATACCACCTCACAACTGTTAAAATGATTGTTATCAAAAAGAGAAGAAATAACAGGTGCTGGTGAGCATGTGGAGTAAACGGAAGCCTTGCTCACTGTTGGTGGGAAAGTAAATTGGTGCAGCCACTATGGAAAACAGTACAGAGGTTCCTCAAAAAATAAAAAATGAAACTACTGTATGATTCAACAGTCCCATTTCTGGGTATATATCTGAAAGAAATGAAATCACTATCTCGAAGAGATATCTATACCCACACGTTTACTGCACATTATTCCCAATAGCCAAGATATTGAAATAAACTCAGTGTTTTTTGATGGATTAATGGATAAAAAAATTATATATATATATATAATGGAATATATTTACCCATATAAAAGAAGGAAATGCTGCCTTTTGTGACAACATGGATGGACCTTGAGGGCATTATGCTAAGCAAAATGTCAGAGGAGACAAATACTGTATGTTTTTACTTTAATGTGGAATCTAAAAAAGATGAACTCTACAAAAAGAGATTAGAATTCTGGTTGCCAGGGGCTCTGGGTGGGGGAAATGTGGAGTTGTTGGCCAAAGAGTATAAACTTCCAGGTATAAGATGAATCATTTCTGGGGATTTAATGTACAGCAGGGTGACTATAGTTACCAGTACTGTATTACATACTTGAAAATTAAGAGAGTAAATCTTAAAACTACTTACCACACACACAAAAATGGTAACTATGTGAGGTGATGAATGTGTTAACCAACTGTACTACGGTAAAGAGTTTACAATATATACGTGTATCAAATCATCACGTTGTATACCTTAAACACACATGTGTTGTGTGTCAATAGTATCTCAATGAATCTGGAAAATAAAGAGAAATAAATTCTTCATTAGATTATGCATTTTTTAAAATTAATTTTGATATTTCTACAGTTTTATTTAAATATGGTTTCAGGAGGACCAGAAAGTAAATATATTTCCTAGTCTGCCATCTTTTTTTTCTTTTCTTTTTTTTTAACATCTTTATTGGACTATAATTGCTTTACAATGGTGTGTTAGTTTCTGCTTTACAACAAAATGAATCAGTTATATATATACATATGTGCCCATATCTCTTCCCTCTTGCGTCTCCCTCCCTCCCACCCTCCCTATCCCACCCCTCCAGGCGATCACAAAGCACCGAGCTGATCTCCCTGTGCTATGCGGCTGCTTCCCACTAGATATCTACCTTACGTTTGGTAGTGTATATATGTCCATGCCTCACTCTCGCTTTGTCACAGCTTACCCTTCCCCCTTCTCATTACCTCAAGTCCATTCTCTAGTAGGTCTGTGTCTTTATTCCTGTCTTAACCCTAGATTCTTCATGACATTTTTTTTCTTAAATTCCATATATATGTGTTAGCATACGGTATTTTTCTCTCTCTTTCTGACTTACTTCACTCTGTACGACAGACTCTAGGTCTATCCACCTCATTACAAATAGCTCAATTTCGTTTCCTTTATGACTGAGTAATATTCCATTGTATCTATGTGCCACATCTTCTTTATCCATTCATCCAATGATGGACACTTAGGTTGCTTCCATCTCCTGGCTATTGTAAATAGAGCTGCAATGAACATTTTGGTACATGACTCTTTTTGAATTTTGGTTTTCTCAGGGTTTATGCCCAGTAGTGGGATTGCTGGGTCATATGATAGTTCTATTTTGTAGTTTTTTAAGGAAACTCCATACTGTTCTCCACAGTGGCTGTATCAATTTACATTCCCACCAACAGTGCAAGAGGGTTCCCTTTTCTCCACACGCTCTCCAGCATTTATTGTTTCTAGATTTTTGATGATGGCCGTTCTGACTGGTGTGAGATGATATCTCATTGTAGTTTTTATTTGCATTTCTCTAATGATTAGTGATGTTGAGCATTCTTTCATGTGTTTGTTGGCAGTCTGTATATCTCCTTTGGAGAAATGTCTATTTAGGTCTTCTGCCCATTTTTAGATATGGTTGTTTGTTTTTTTGTTATTAAGCTGCATGAGCTGCTTATAAATTTTGGAGATTAATCCTTTGTCAGTTGCTTTATTTGCAAATATTTTCTCCCATTCTGAGGGTTGTCTTTTGGTCTTGTTTATGGTTTCCTTTGCTGTGCAAAAGCTTTTAAGTTTCATTAGGTCCCATTTGTTTATTTTTGTTTTTATTTCCATTTCTCTAGGAAGTGGGTCAAAAAGGATATTGCTGTGATTTATGTCATAGAGTGTCCTGCCTATGTTTTCCTCTAAGAGTTTGATAGTTTCTGGCCTTACATTTAGGTCTTTAATCCATTTTGAGCTTATTTTTGTTTATGGTGTTAGGGAGTGATCTAATCTCATACTTTTACATGTACCTGTCCAGTTTTCCCAGCACCACTTATTGAAGAGGCTGTCCTTTCTCCACTGTACATTCCTGCGTCCTTTATCACAGGTAAGGTGGCCATATGTGCATGGGTTTATCTCTGGGCTTTCTATCCTGTTCCATTGATCTATCTTTCTGTTTTTGTGCCAGTACCATACTGTCTTGATTACTGTAGATTTGTAGTATAGTCTGAAGTCAGGGAGCCTGATTCCTCCAGCTCTTTTTTCGTTCTCAAGATTGCCTTGGCTATTCGGGATCTTTTGTGTTTTCCTACAAATTGTGAAATTTTTTGTTCTAGTTCTGTGAAAAATGCCAGTGGTAGTTCGATAGGGATTGCATTGAATCTGTAGATGGCTTTGGGAAGTAGAGTCATTTTCACAATGTTGATTCTTCCAATCCAAGAACATGGTATATCTCTCCATCTATTTTTATCATCTTTAATTTCTTTCATCAGGGTCTTATAATTTTCTGCATACAGGTCTTT
This sequence comes from Pseudorca crassidens, assembly GCF_039906515.1. NCBI lineage: Eukaryota > Metazoa > Chordata > Mammalia > Artiodactyla > Delphinidae > Pseudorca > Pseudorca crassidens. Next base: position 48,596,159 of record NC_090309.1, read on the forward strand.
TGTCTCCTTAGGTAGGTTTATTCCTAGATATTTTATTCTTTTTGTTGCAATGGTAAATGGGAGTGTTCTCTTGATTTCACTTTCAGATTTTTCATCTTTAGTGTATAGGAATGCCAGAGATTTCTGTGCATTAATTTTGTATCCTGCTACTTTACCAAATTCATTGATTAGCTCTAGTAGTTTTCTGGTAGCATCTTTAGGATTCTCTATGTATAGTATCATGTCATCTGCAAACAGTGACAGCTTTACTTCTTCTTTTCCGATTTGGATTCCTTTTATTTCCTTTTCTTGTCTGATTGCTGTGGCTAAAACTTCCAAAACTATGTTGAATAAGAGTGGTGAGAGTGGGCAACCTTGTCTTGTTCCTGATCTTAGTGGAAATGCTTTCAGTTTTTCCCCATTGAGGACAATGTTGGCTGTGGGTTTGTCATATATGGCCTTTATTATGTTTAGGAAAGTTCCCTCTATGCCTACTTTCTGCAGGGTTTTTATAATAAATGGGTGTTGAATGTTGTCGAAAGCTTTCTCTGCATCTATTGAGATGATCATATGGTTTTTCTCCTTCAATTTGTTAATATGGTGTATCAGGTTGATTGATTTGCGTATATTGAAGAATTCTTGCATTCCTGGAATAAACCCCACTTGATCATGGTGTATGATCCGTTTAATGTGCTGCTAGATTCTGTTTGCTAGTATTTTGTTGAGGATTTTTGCATCTATGTTCATCAGTGATATTGGCCTGTAGTTTTCTTTCTTTGTGACATCCTTGTCTGGTTTTGGTATCAGGGTGATGGTGGCCTCGTCGAATGAGTTTGGGAGTGTTCCTCCCTCTGCTATATTTTGGAAGAGTTTGAGAAGGATAGGTGTTAGCTCTTCTCAAATGTTTGACAGAATTTGCCTGTGAAGGCATCTGGTCCTGGGCTTTTGTTTGTTGGAAGAATTTTAATCACACTTTCAATTTCAGTGCTTGTGATTGGTCTGTTCATATTTTCTATTTCTTCCTGATTCAGTCTTGGTAGGTTGTGCGTTTCTAAGAATTTGTCCATTTCTTCCAGGTTTTCCATTTTATTGGCATAGAGTTGCTGGTAGTAATCTCTCATGATCTTTTGTATTTCTGCAGTGTCAGTTGTTACTTCTCCTTTTTCATTTCTAATTCTATTGATTTGAGTCTTCTCTCTTTTTTTCTTGCAGAGTCTGGCTAATGGTTTATCAATTTTGTTTATCTTCTCAAAGAACCAGCTTTTAGTTTTATTGATCTTTGCTATCCTTTCCTTCATTTCTTTTTCATTTATTTCTGATCTGAGTTTTATGATTTCTTTCCTTCTGCTAACTTTGACGTTTTTTTGTTCTTCTTTCTCTAATTGCTTTAGGTGAAAGGTTAGGTTGTTTATTCAAGATGTTTCCTGTTTCTTAAGGTAGGATTGTATTGCTATAAACTTCCCTCTTAGAACTGCTTTTGCTGCATCCCATAGATTTTGGGTCATCATGTCTCCATTGTCATTTGTTTCTAGGTATTTTTTTTTATTTCGTCTTTGATTTCTTCAGTGATCACTCGTTATTAAGTAGTGTATTGTTTAGCCTCCATGTGTTTGTATTTTTTACAAACTTTTTCCTGTAATTCATATCTAGTCGCATAGCGTTGTGGGTGGAAAAGATACTTGATACAATTTCAATTTTCTTAAATTTACCAAGGCTTCATTTGTGACCCAAGATATGATCTATCCTGGAGAAGGTTCCATGAGCACTAGAGGAAAATGTGTATTCTGTTGTTTTTGGATGGAATGTCCTATAAATATCAATTAAGTCCATCTTGTTAATGTATCATTTAAAGCTTGTGTTTCCTTATTTATTTTCATTTTGGATGATCTGTCCATTGGTGAAAGTGGGGTGTTAAAGTCCCCTACTATGGATGTGTTACTGTCGATTTCCCCTTTTATGGCTGTTAGCATTTGCCTTATATATCGAGGTGCTCCTTTGTTGGGTGCATAAATGTTTACAATTGTTATATCTTCTTCTTGGATCGATCCCTGGATCATTATGTAGTGTCCTTCTTTGTCTCTTCTAATAGTCTTTATTTTAAAGTCTATTTTGTCTGATATGAGAATTGCTACTCCAGATTTCTTTTGGTTTCCATTGGCATGAAATACCTTTTTCCATCCCCTTACTTTCAGTCTGTATGTGTCTCTAGGTCTGAAGTGGGTCTCTTGAAGATAGCAAATATCTGGGTCTTGTTTTTGTATCCATTCAGCCAATCTGTGTCTTTTGGTGGGAGCATTTAGTCCATTTACATTTAAGGTAATTATCGATATGTATGTTCCTATTCCCATTGTCTTAAGTGTTTTGGGTTCGTTATTGTAGGTCTTTTCCTCCTCTTGTGTTTCTTGCCTAGAGAAGTTCCTTTATCAGTTGTTGTAGAGCTGGTTTGGTGGTGCTGAATTCTCTCAGCTTTTGCTTGTCTGTAATGGTTGTAATATCTCCATCAAATCTGAATGAGATCCTTGCTGGGTAGAGTAATCTTGGTTGTAGGTTTTTCTCCTTCATCACTTTAAATATGTCTTGCCACTCCCTTCTGGCTTGCAGAGCTTCTGCTGAAAGATCAGCTGTTAACCTTATGGGGATTCCTTTGTGTGTTATTTGTTGTTTTTCCCTTGCTGCTTTTAATATGTTTTCTTTGTATTTAATTTTTGACAGTTTGATTAATATGTGTCTTGGCGTATTTCTCCTTGGATTTATCCTGTATTGGACTCTCTGTGCTTCCTGGACTTGATTAACTATTTCCTTTCGCATATTAGGGAAGTTTTCAACTATAATCTCTTCAAATATTTTCTCAGTCCCTTTCTTTTTCTCTTCTGCTTCTGGAACCCCTATGATTCGAATGTTGGTGCATTTGATGTTGTCCCAGAGGTCTTTGAGACTGCCTTCAGTTCTTTTCATTCTTTTTTCTTTATTCTGCTCTGCAGTAGTTATTTCCGCTATTTTATCTTCCAGGTCACTTATCCGTTTTTCTGCCTCAGTTATTCTGCTATTGATCCCATCTAGAGTATTGTTCATTTCATTTATTGTGTTGTTCTTCGTTGTTTGTTTCATGTTTTGTTCTCCTAGGTCCTTGTTAAATGTTTCTTGCATTTTGTCCTTTCTATTTCCAAGATTTTGGATCATCTTTACTATCATTATTCTGAATTCTTTTTCAGGTAACCTGCCTATTTCCTCTTCATTTGTTAGATCTGGTGGGTTTTTATCTTGCTCCTTCATCTGCTGTGTGTTTTTCTGTCTTCTCATTTTGCTTATCTTACTGTGTTTGGGGTCTCCTTTTTGCAGGCTGCAGGTTCGTAGTTCCCGTTGTTTTTGGTGTCTGTTCACAGTGGCTAAAGTTGGTTCAGTGGGTTGTGTAGGCTTCCTGGTGGAGGGGACTAGTGCCTGTGTTCTGGTGGATGAGGCTGGATCTTGTCTTTCTGGTGGGCAGGTCCACGTCTGGTGGTGTGTTTTGGGGTGTCTGTGGACTTATTATGATTTTAGGCAGCCTCTCTGCTAATGGGTGGTGCTGTGTTCCTGTCTTGCTAGTTGTTTGGCATAGCATGTCCAGCACTATAGCTTGCTGGTCGTTGAGTGAAGCTGAGTGCTGGTGTTGAGATGGAGATCTCTGGGAGATTTTCGCCATTTGATATTATGTGGAGCTGGGAGATTTCTTGTGGACCAGTGTCCTGAAGTTGGCTCTCCCATCTCAGAGGCACAGCACTGACTCCTGGCTGCAGCACCAAGAGCCTTTCATCTACACGGCTCAGAATAAAAGGGAGAAAAAATAGAAAGAAAGAATTAGTAGAAGTAGAAAGAAAGAAAGAAAAAGAAAGAAAGGAGGGAGGAAGGAAGGAAGGAGGGAAGGAAGGATAAAAAGAAAGAAAGAAGATAAAGTAAAATAAAATAAAGTAAGATAAAATATAATAACGTTGTTAAAATAAAAAAATAATTATTAAGAGAAAAAAGAAAATAAAAACGGACGGATAGAGCCCTAGGAGAAATGGTGGAAGCAAAGCTATACAGACAAAATCTCACATAGAAGCATACCCATACACACTCACAAAAAGAGGAAAAGGGGAAAAAAATCATAAATCTTGCTCTCAAAGTCCACCTCCTCAATTTGTGATGATTTGTTGTCTAAAGGAGGGAAGGAAGGAAGGAAAGAACGAAGATAAAGTAAAATAAAATAAAGTTATTAAAATAAAAAGTAATTTTTAAGAAAAAAATTTTTAAAAAACCAAAAAAAAAAAAAAAACGGATGGATAGAACCCTAGGACAAGCAGTGGAAGCAAAGCTATACAGACAAAATCTCACACAGAAGGATATACATACACACTCACAAAAAAAGGAAAAGGGGAAAAAATCATAAATCTTGCTCTCAAAGTCCACCTCCTCAATTTGGGATGATTCATTGTCTATTCATGTATTCCACAGATGCAGGGTACATCAAATTGATTGTGGAGCTTTAATTCGCTGCTTCTGAGGCTGCTGGGAGAGATTTCCCTTTCTCTTTTTTGTTCTCACAGCTCCCAGGGGCTCAGCTTTGGATTTGGCCCCGCCTCTGCGTGTAGGTCGCTGGAGGGCGTGCGTTCTTCGCTCAGACAGGACGGGGTTAAAGGAGCAGCTGATTCGGGGGCTCTGGCCCACTCAGGCCGGGGGGAGGGAGGGGCACAGAGTGCGGGGCGGGCCGGCGTGACGTTGCACCAGCCTGAGGCATGCCGTGTGTTCTCCCGTGGGAGTTGTCCCTGGATCCCGGGACCCTGGCAGTGGCGGGCTGCACAGGCTCCCCGGAAGGGGGGTGGGATAGTGACCTGTGCTCGCACACAGGCTTCTTGGTGGCGGCAGCAGCAGCCTTAGCATCTCATGCCCGTCTCTGGGGTCCGCGCTTTTAGCTGCAGCTCGCGCCTGTCTCTGGAGCTCCTTTAAGCAGCGCTCTTAATCCCCTCTCCTTGCGCACCAGGAAACAAAGAGGGAAGAAAAAGTCTCTTGCCTCTTCGGCAGGTCCAGACTTTTCCCCGGACTCCCTCCCGGCCAGCCGTGGCGCACTAACCCCCTGCAGGCTGTGTTCACACCACCATCCCCAGTCCTCTCCCGGCACTCCGACCGAAGCCCGAGCCTCAGCTCCCAGCCCCGCCCGCCCCGGCGTGGATGCAGACAAGCCTCTCGGGCTGGTGAGTGCCGGTCGGCACCGATCCTCTGTGCGGGAATCTCTCCACTTTGCCCCCCGCACCCCTGTTGCTGTGCCCTCCTCCGTGGCTCCGAAACTTTCCCCCTCCGCCACCCACAGTCTCCGCCCGCGAAGGGCCTTCCTAGTGTGTGGAAACGTTTCCTCCTTCACAGCTCCCTCCCACTGGTGCAGGTCCCATCCCTATCCTTTTGTCTCTGTTTATTCTTTTTTCTTTTGCCCTACTCAGGTACGTGGGAGGGTTTCTTGCCTTTTGGGAGGTCTGAGGTCTTCTGGCAGCGTTCAGTAGGTGTTCTGTAGGAGTTGTTCCACATGTAGATGTATTTCTGGTGTATCTGTGGGGAGGAAGGTGATCTCCGCGTCTTACTCTTCCGCCATCTTCCTAGCCTGCCATCTTGAGCTGGAAAAAGATTATGCATATATTTATAAGTGTTGAATATGTTGTGGAAGGTTATACACTACACCATGGAGAAATGGGTTATCTCGGTAAAGTAGAAATAAGAATGGAAATTAGATCATTATCTTTTTTAATATTTTTACCTTAAAATATAATGTATTATTTTTGCAGTTAAAAAATTGCGTACAATGAAAATTAGAAAAAATGCAATTTGTGAACACCTAGAGAATTAATGATGTTAACATAATTTCAGAAGTATGAGAACTGTTCTCATTACGTGTCTCAGTTTGGATTCTCCAGTATCAGTCCCTGAAAAAAAGGCTTTATGCTCAAGTAGTTTACTGGGGAACAATACTAAAAAATTCTTGACTATATAAAAGAACACAAGAAGGGATGGAAGTCAATATAGGGTATGATATGAAACACTTGGCCACTGTGAGTTATTCTGGCTAAGGGCCAAAAGAACTAAGGTATTTACATACCAACTCTAGTCAAATAGACATTAATTCCTCAAGGAGACATTAGCTTTAGTCTTTTCATAGTTCAAATCAGGGTGTTTCGTCACTTTAAATACAGTCTCGTCTGCAGTTTTTGAACATTTAGGGGGGTGTGTGTGTGTGTGTGTGTCTGCACGATTTCTCTATTATTACAGTGAAGTTTAACTGATAATCTATAGGCAAAAAGATGAGCCTAAAGGCAGGCAGACTGCCGTTTCTTATTTATACCTTTACGCTCTGTCTTTTTACCTGATAACTGTCAGGTTACATATATACATAATCTTATATGTTTATATCAGTTTCTATTTTTAAAAGAATTTTTCCTTTTCCTAGATATGGTTATTTTATTATTAGGCACAATGTCTATAATATTTTGGAAATTCAAATATACTTCAGCAGTTTAAAATTCTCTATTATTTTCAGAATGGACCATGCACATTTGAAAGCTTGAGAAATCTTTCTCAAATATGTGGAGTTGTTATCTTGTTACCCAGTCTTTGTAAACGAATTACAAATAGACAAATTTTTAGCAATAAATATATTCAATTAAATTCTCATTTAAATTTTGGTGGCTTTGTTGTTGAATGAAAGGGGGAAATCTTCATACAGATCTAATGATCAAGCTTTCTGTGCACTTGCCACATTCTTTGCTGGCCATTGCTTTGACATCCAGCTGACTTCAAAATGACTGAGCAACAAGGTGATTTCTCTCTTCCTTCTGTCTCTTTATATGCAACCTTGTTTAGAGCTTGTTTATTGATTTTTTTCATTGTAATACGAGTTTGTTTTTATAGTACTGTTCCAATGGGTTATTATTTCCTTAGATTTGTAGAAGGACTAATGATAAAGATGCCTGTAAGTAAACACAACAGAATGTGCAAATATATGGAAAATTGAAGTAATTAATACAAGGGGAAGGGTAAAAGACAATTTTATTTTATTTTTTTAATCTTGAAAATGGCTGTAGAAAAGCCATGTATGCAAGAAACACTGGTAGTCTCTAGGTAAAATATAATTAAAGCCTTTTTCCCTCTATAGCTCTATCAAAGCCAGTATTTCTCTTAGGTATTCTGAATTGTCAATCTCATTTCTGGGAATGATACCATGATTAGAAAACAAACTAAAATGCAATTAGTAATAATTGATTATGTGACTTATGCCCATTGCTGGTAACATCTGATTTTAAGAGAAATAAACTTCCTTTCAATTTCTTCTGTGCCCATACTTTACCAGTTATAAACCTTGATGACCTAGTTTTGTCATATGTTTCATTCCCTCAGGAAAATAAAATGAACCTATACGAACTGATGTGAACTTCACCTTTCCAGTATTCACTTTAATCCACATCAATATTTTAAGAGAGTTAATGGCCAAGCCCTTATCCTGCTGTGCAGAGTTCTGTAAATAGCCAGACAGGGCCCTTTACCTGGAGGAGATTTTTCAGTCAGAACTCTTTGTTATGACAGATATCCAACTTGGCCCAACTTAAGCAAAAAATGGTATTTATTATCTCTAATAACTCAGAAGTGCAGAGAAGGATTCGTCTCTGGCTCAAACAAATCTAGGGATACAAATGAGTTCACTGGGTTGTTCATTTATGTTTTTCCTGTACTCCTCTCCTTTCTTCCCTCCTCCTCGTCTCTCCCCTCCTCTCCTATTCCATACATTCCCCTCCCCTCATCCCCTTCCCTTAGCCCTCTTTTGTGCTCTGTTGGTCTCATCCTCTTCTAATGAAGCCAGTTTTGTAGCCCTTGATTCATATATTGTCAGCATAACAAACTATGCCAACCTATTAGCCTGAAAGAAAACAACTATTTCATAATTTTTTATCATTCTGTGGGTCAGGAATTTAGACAGGGCACAGAGAGATGGCTCATCACTTATTCACTTGGTGATGGCAGGAGCTTGAATATCCAGGATGCCTTCTTTACCTACACATCTGGCACTGCAGCTAAGGGAACAAAAAGCATCCATAATGATGCTAAAGTAATAATGATAGGTTGTAGGTTTCACTGTTTCCCTCCACCTTTTAAGAAGGAATCTTATAGTAGCATGTTAAGTGTTAGATTTTATTCATCCTGTAGACATGTATCCTTTTCAGTTACTCTAAGTGGTTTTAGAGAAAGCACTGTTCATTTTATTTTAAAAACTTGATTGCATGTATAGAAATAATCATGTGGCTTTTCTTAATTTGGCAGTGTGATATGATTATAGACATTTATTATTAAATAACTTTTGCAATTCTTGTAAGTAGGGTAAAACACTACTATGCCTTAATGGATTACATTTTAATAAAAAGTCAATTCTGATTCATTAGTAATTGAAGGTGGTTGTAAGTTAGACTTTCCAAAATTTCCTTTTCTTTCTTTTGTCTGAGATTGGTGTTAAGTCATGGTATCTTCATAAAATTAATTAAGTACCCTTTGAACATTTTTTCCTATGTAAAATGTAATATTTTCCTTGGAAACCTTGGGAGAAATGACCATAAAATCATCTAGAACAGGAGCCATTGTTTTAGGCAATATTCTAATAACGTTTTAAATTCTTCCATGTTTATGGGATTTTTAGTATTTCTGTGCTAGAGTCAGTTTTTGTAAATCATATTTTCCAGAAAAATTACTCATTTTATTGAGGTATAAATTTTACTATTACAGATTTTGTGTTTTAATTTTTCCACTTGCCTCTCTATATCAACCTTTCAGCCATCTTTGCACCCCATAGACCTATATGGACTATATGAGTGAGATGCCTTACTCTCTAGCTTCTCATTGGGTTCAGTTAGTGGGAAGCCATATCAGGATATGGGAGGAAAGGGAGGCCAGGTACTCACTACCCTGGCTCTCTTACTGCAGTTCAATTCAGGCTGTCAGTGTCACTGATGGTTGCCTTGTATTCAGCATTCTTCTTCCATGTACTGCATCAGGCTTTGTGGTTTCCCTATACCTGCACATTCCTTTATTAAAACCTCCTTGAATTATCTGTGCCATATGTTTCCTCCTGATACAGAATTGAAGATACAATTTCTTGATATTCATATCCATTTTTGTCTTTGCTATTTGTGGTCGTTTGTATGTGTGCGTGTGTGTGTGTGTGTGTGTCCACTTGACTGGGCCGTGGGGTGCCCAGTCATTTGGTCAAACATTATTCTGTGTGTGTCTGTGAGGATGTTTCACGATGAAATTAACATTTGAATTGGAAGACTGAGTAAAGCGTATTGCTCTCCTTAATGTGGATGGGCCTCATCCAGTCAATGAAGACCTGAATTGAACAAAAATACTTAGTAAGAGGGAACTCCGCCTGCCTTACTACTTGAGCTAGGGCAGCAATCTTTTCCTGCATTTAGACTTGAACTGAAAAATCAGCTCCTTTTGGGTATTGAATCTGCTGGCCTCCAGACTGGAACTTACATCATTAACTCTCCTTGTTCTCAGGCCTTTGGACTTGGACTGGAACTGCACCATTGACTCTCTTGGGTATCCAGCTTGACAACTACAGATCTTGGGACTTCTCAGCTTCCATACTCACGTGAGCTGATTCCTTATGATGCATTCTTTCTATCTATCTATAGATCTGCATGTATGTGTGTTTGTATATATATATATGTATTCTTGAGCCTTAAGAGCCAATGAAATTTACCTGGCTAGGTTTTGGACTTGCTTGAGGGCCTTCACTACTTCCTTCTGACTTCTCCCTTTTGGAATGGGAATGCCTATTCTATGGCTGTCCCACCATTGTATTTTGGAAGCACATAACTTGACTGGTTTCACAGGTTCACAGCTAGAGAGAAGTTTTGTCTCAGGATGATTCATATCTTGAGTCTCACCAATATATGATTTAGATGATATTTAGGTGAGACTTTGGACTTCAGACTTAAAGTTGATGTTGGAATGAATTAAGAATTTGAGGCTGTTGAGATGGAATAAATATATTTTGCATGAAAGAAGGACATGAATTTTGGTAGGGTCAGGGGTTGAATGCTATGAGCTGAATTGTGCCCCCCACCCACCAATTCATATGTTGAAGCCCTAATGTGACTATTTGGAGGGCTTTTGGTGGTAATTAATGTTAAGTGAGGTCATAAAGGTGGGGCTCTAATTGGATAGGATTGATGACTTTATTAAAAAAGCAAGGGAGACAGATCTCTTTCTCTCTCCATGCACATGCACTGAGGAAAGGCCATGTGAGCACACAGTGAGACGACAGCCATCTGTAAGCCAGGAAGAGAATTCTTACTAGGACTCAAATATGCTGGCACCATGATCTCAGATTTCCAGCCTCCAGAACTATGAGAAATGAATTTCTGCTTAAACCACCCAGTCAATGGTATTTTGTTATGGTGGCCTGAGCTAAGACATTGTTATATACCCTTTAAATGTGTACAGTTTATAATTTGCATATTCACTATTTTTATTAGATTTTTCATAAGTATGTCAATTTTTTTTTAAAGAGCCACCTCTCAGGTTTATATACAATTGCACTTATCATTCCAGTTCCTAAATCACCTACTTTAGCTTTCATCACTCAGGATTTTGTTATTTCTTTTCTTTTCTTTTCTTTTTTTCCTTTCTCTCACTTTCCCTTTTGCAGTCAGAATAATATTTTGAGCTGAATATTTTGTTCATTTTCTGCCTTTTCCTGGTATTCACATTTGGAAAGGACTAGACCTTTCATCTGAATATAGCTTTCTTTAGCATACACCGTGAACTGCACCTTATAGATTTTGAAAGCCTGTAATTTTTTTTTGATGTGACCATAGGAGAGGAGATCCTTTTGGAACAAAGCAGGCATATACACGCTAACATTCCCAGTGAACCAACTTGCTTATCTACAAGTATTTTGTACATACATGCATGGAATAATGTTTTTCAAATATCTGATTGGATTTTTAAAAATTAAATCTCTTATTTAGAATTTTGTGCATTTTGGGCAGAAGGTAGTCTGTGCAATTTGCTTTCTATCATTACTGAATTTTTATTTGTTCTGTAAAACTATGGCAAATTCTGTGATTCTTCCAACTATGTTAGGGGCAAAAAAACCCTGGGCTTTGTTTTCAGGATGCATCATTATTAATTAACATCATTATTAAATTATTTTAATTCTCCATGGCCCAATTTATTTTTGTCATTTTGATTTATTATTGATTGATAATAGTATATCAGCACAATATAAAAACTTTAAATGAGTAAGGATTATTTGAATAACAAAGCTTTAATGATGAGAAGAATGTTGAATTTTTCTCTACCTTATTTTGTCTCTAAGTAGACAACAATTTGTCACATACATACATCTACGTCACACTAGTTGTACTAGTTTCCTATTGCTGCTGTAACAAATTACTGAAATGGCTTTCACTGAGCTAAAATCAAGGTTTTGGTAGGGCTGTCTTTTTTCGGGAGGGCCTAGGAAACATTAGTGTTTCCCTTGCCTTTTTAAGCTGTCAGAGGCCTTCTACATTCCTTGACTCATGGCTCCATCCTCCATCTTCAAAATTAGCACAGCCTAGCATCATCGGATCAACGTTTCTTTCATTTTCTTTGTCTAACCCCTACTTCTGTTGTAATAGCTCCTTCTCTGACTCTCCTGCCTCCCTCTTTGACGTATATGGACCTTTGTGATTTTGTTGGACCCTCCCATATAATTCAGAATAATCTCTGAATTCTTAATCACATCTAAAAATTACTTTTGACATGTAAAAGAATATATTCACAGGTTCTAGGGATTAGGATATGGACATCTTTAAGAGGCCATTATTCTGCCTATGATACCAGACACTTCTAAAATGTTTTTCCCCAAGCCTTTCATGGTTGAAAATCATATAACTACATGGCTAGTCATTTGCTTTTCACCATAAGTGGAATGTAAATGTGCTGACCTTACATTATCATCTGTTTTTTAAATCTCAGGAAAATGTTTAATAAAGTGAATTTTAGAATCACTGTATGATGACTTTCACATTTCGTTGGCTTAATTATGCTTCAGTAATGGGCTATTTTGATTTTTGTATGTTAAACTTCAATTCATTTATCAGCACAATGATGATTTTTATCATGTTTGAAAATGTGCTGAAAAGTTTCTAATTAGAATGATTACTAACCTGTTAATGAGCAGTATGAAAAATATAAACTCATTGTACATTTTTGTAAAGGTAGAAGGATTAATCAATTACTTTACCTTGTCATCCATACCCCAAGGAAGAATAACATAACTGCCTTTCTTCTGTAATTTAAATGGATGTGATTTTTAGCTTCTTGGAGCTGGTAAGGAAAAGATATGACACATTATTTGTCAAATATACAATAAACCATATTTTATATGCATTGTTTCTCTAATTTTGTCCCCAAATATAGTTAAGGTGTGAATAAAGTATAAAACTGGTATCTTTTATTTATTTTTAAGGATATATGCTAGCATCAAAAAGCCATAAACTGAAAATACTTAATATTGATCTTTATTTTCTACAGAGTTCATCAAACCAGAAATCTCTGGTCATTTCTTTTAAAACATTTTTGTATTTGCTCATTGATAGATAAAATATTTATTTATCCTAACCCTGAACACCTTACTAGCTAAAAGCCTGGCGCTATTTTTTTTAAAAAAAAAGGAAGAAAAAAAGGTTCTGAAGGCTTTGTATTTATCAGCCAAAATATAAAACATCTCAGATTGATCTGGCCAAGAACAACAGCAGCACAAGTACCTTATGAGAATTGTCATTTTCTAAAAACTAGATTCACTGTCACAAATCTTCTAAAGGTCAAAGAAATAAGAAGATAGGAAGGAAAAAAACAAAACAAAGCAAAAACCTTAAGTCATATATTGAACTTCATGGCTTTCCCGTTTAGTTACACAGTGATTATTAACATCAAAATATGACATAAAAGGTGAGGGGGATTAAAAATTAAGCTTAACTTATTTTCAGTAGAGTGTCTTGAATAATATAGATCTTAATGGTAATGATATTACATGGTTTCTTCAAATGACCAAATTGCCACTTATTTTATAGATAAATATTAAGCAGAAAACTAAACACTATCCTAAACCAGAAAATAAAGAGCTACTGAGGCTATAGGATTAGGATGCCTCTTACAGAATATAAGTGGTGAATAAACTTCATGCTGTGAACTTGTAAAATATGGACCTTGGAATAATTTCCACTTGATCAAAATAATAATGAAAAATATGTAGGAGGGAAGGGGAGAAGTAAGAGAACTCAGAAAAGAGGAGATGACCTTGAGCAATTTAGAAGCCCCTTAATTTACATATTTTCTTAAAAGTTTGTATTTGGTCACTGATCCTGATTTTTGGAAAGGGTATTAATGGGTGAGGATTAACATGCTTTTTTTTTTTAAGGCTTAAAGCTATTTGAACATTACAAATTTGAAGGATGCTAAGCGTAAAAATTTGTTTTAATATTAAGTATATACAGAAGAATATTTATAGCAAATGTAGGTTAAAACAAATAAAAATATAACCAATATGAGCATATGAACGCTCAGTTTAAGAAATAAAGCATTACCAGGGAGCTTCCCTGGTGGTGCAATGGTTAAGAATCCACCTGCCAATGCAGGGGACGCGGGTTCAAGCCCTGATCTGGGAAGATTCCACATGCCGCAGAGCAACTAAGCCCATGTGCCACAACTACTGCACTCTAGAGCCCACAAGCCACAACTGCTGAACCTGTGTACCACAACTACTGAAGCCCGCGCGCCTAGAGCCCATGCTCTTCAACAAGAGAAGCCACCACAAGGAAGTGTAGCCCCCACTCGCTGCAACTAGAGAAAGCCCGTGTGCAGAAATGAAGGCCCAATGCAGCCAAAAATAAAAATAAATAAATTTTTAAAAAAGGAATAAAACATTATCAGGAATCTTAAAACTCCTTGATTTCTCCCTCACCAATCTGATCCTCCTTTCTCCACCCATAAATGACTATATTATCAATTATATTTATATAATTTCTTTGCTCTTCTTTAGAATTTTACCACATGTTTAGCTTTGCATGTTTTTGAATGTCACATAAAATTGTATATCCTTCTAAAGATTGCTTTTCAAAATTATTGATAATAAGTTTCTAAGTTTCATCCATGTGTGTTTCTATAGGTTGTCCAATGTCAGGGTAGAATAATCTAGTCTATAAATATACAAATATTTATAACCCAAGCTTCTTCCATGGATATTTGAATTGTTTCCATTTTTTTTTTTTCCTATCACAGCACAACATTTCTATGAATATTCTTGGATGTGCCCTCTGATGCGCAGAGGTAAGAGTTTTCTCTGGTGTACATGAACAGGAGTAAAATTTCTGGGTCATGAGGAGTGAAATTTGAGTTGACATTTTTCAGTTGACTAAATATGCCAAACTGTTTTCCATAGTGGTTATACTCCTACCAGCAATCTATAGAGATTCTTGATCCATATCCTTGTGAACTTGGTATTATCAATTTGGTCTTTTTCCAAGCAATGGATGTAAAATATTGTGTATGTGAAGACTTTAGTGTGTATTTCCCTGACTACTAATGAGGTTGAATAACTTTCGGTATGTTTATTACTCATTTGTTTTCTTTTTATGTGTTGGATCTGTTCATAATTTTCTGTACATGTCCTCTTGTGATGCTTGTCTTTTTCTTACTGATTTGCAGTTCTTTTTATACTTTTGATACTAAACATTTATTAGTTGTATATGTTGCAATATATTTTTACTTTATGGTGTGTATTGATGAACTGAAATTCTTGATTTTGAGTAGTCAAGTTTATTGACCTTTTATTATATTTCTTGCATCTTATTTTGTGTCTTGTTTTAGAATTCCTCCTTTCTTCTCAAGTATCTCAAATATGTGCTGTGGTAGTTTCATGTGTCACCTTGGCTGGGTCACCTTGACCCAGTTATTTAATCAAACACTAATCTAGGTGTTGCTATGAAGGTATTTTGTAGATATGGTTAGCATCTATAATTAGTTAAATTTAAGTAAAAGAGGTTACCCTTGATAAATATGAGTAGGTTTCATCCAATCAATTGAAGATTGAAAACTGGGGTTTCCTGGAAATGAAAGAATTCTGACTCAAGACTGCAGCATTATCTCCTGCCTGAGTTTCTAGGCAGCCAGTCTGCCCTAAAGATTTTGGGCTTAAGACCATAGCTTTACCTTCTGCTGAGTTTCTAGACTGCTGACCTAATTTATGGATTTCAAATTTGCCAGTCTCCACAATCATGTGAGCCGGTTATTTAAAATTAATCTTTCTCTCTCTCTTTCTCATCTATTGCTTTTTTTTTTTTTGGTAAACCTGATGAATATACGTGCTTATGTTATTTTCAGAAAAGTTTATTTTTTCATGATTCATATTTAGATCTTTTAGCAACTTGGAATTGATTTGGTTGCATAGTCAGGTAGGGATAATATTCCCAATACTACTTACTGCGTAGCCCGTCTTTACTAACTAAGATATAATAACAGTTCTGTCCTAGACCAAGTTTCCATGTACATGTGGATTTATAACTGGTTTCTCCATTCTATGCCATAGTCTATTCATCATTTACTGAGGTATGACCAAGCTGTTCTAATTACTAGAAAAGAAAACCTGGTATCTACTAAGACCATAAAAATTGTAAAGTGCCATACAAATATGCTGCTCAGGTTTTTTATCACATTAAATGATAAGGATCAACTTAGAGAAAACTGAAAATTAAACATACTGAACATTTTTATCAATAAACATTAACTACATCATTTATTTAGGAATTTTAAAAGTATTTATATATGGTATTTAAAATTTTCTCCTTAACACTCTTACAAGTCTTTTGTGATCCTTCTGTATCTGTTTGCTATTGTAACTAGTATCATATTCTAAATCAACTATCTTGTCAATACAAATGTGATTAACTTTTTATTTAGATATTTTATATCTGGTAAACTTTCTAAATTCTATCATTATTCTTTGGGGTTTTATGCATAGATAATCATATATGTGACTAAAACAATATTATTCTTTATTCTCTAATCAGTCTTCATTTTTTTATGTTTATTTCTTATATATACATAATTCCATATCTTGGATATTGTGAATAATGCTACAGTGAACATGCAGCATTGAGTGTAAATATCTCTTTGATATCTTTTTTCATTTCCTTTGGATAAATACCAAGAAGTGGGATTGCTAAATCTTAAAGTAGTTCTACTTCTAATTTTTAAAGGAATCTCCATACTGTTTTCCACAGTGGTGGTTCTGATATACATTCTCACCAACAGTGCACAAGAGTTTCCTTTTCAAATTATAGTTTTGTCTGGGTATATGCCCAGGAGTGGGATTGCTGGATCATATGGTAGTTCTATTTTCAGTTTTCTGAGGAAACTCCATACTGTTTTCCATAGTGGCTGTGCCAACTTACATTCCCACCAACAGTGCAGGAGGGTTCCCTTTTTTCCACACCCTCTCCAGCATATGTTATTTGTAGACTTTTTAATGATGGCCATTCTGACCAGTGTGAGGTGGTACAATACATCATTTTTGTTTTGATTTGTATTTCTCTAATAAGTGATGCTGAGCATCTTTTCATGTGCCTACTGGCCATCTGTATGTCTTCTTTGGAGAAATGTCTATTACGGTCTTCTGCCCATTTTTCAATTGGGTTGTTTTTTTGTTGTTGTTGAGTTGTATGAGCTGTTTGTATATTTTAGAGATTAAGCCCTTGTTGGTCGCATCATTGCAAACATTTTCTCCCACTCCATAGGTTGTCTTTTCATTTTATTATGGTTTCCTTTGCTGTGCAAATCATGTAAGTTTGATTAGGTCCCATTTGTTTATTTTTGTTTTTATTTCTATTGTCTTGGGAGACTGACCTAAGAAAACATTTGTACGATTTATGACAGAGAATGTTTTGCCTATGCTCTCTTCTAGGAGTTTTATGGTGTTATGTCTTATGTTTAAATCTTTAAGCCATTTTGAGTTTATTTTTGTGCATGAGGGTGAGTTCTAACTTCATTGATTTACATGCAGCTGTCCAACTTCCCCAGCACCACTTGCTCAAGAGACTTTTTCCCATTTTATATTCTTGCCTCCTTTGTTGAAGATTAATTGACTGTAAGTGTGTGGGTTTATTTCTGGGCTCTCTATTCTGTTCCATTGATCCATATGTCTGTTTTCATACCAATACCACACTGTTTTGATTACTGTAGCTTTGTAGTACTGTCTGAAATCTGGGAGAGTTGTGCCTCCTGCTTTTTTTTTTTCCCCTCAGGATTGCTTTGACAATTCTGGGTCTTTTATGGTTCTATACACATTTTTGGATTATTTGTTCTAGTTCTGTGAAAAAAGTCATGGGTACTTTAATGGGAATTACATTAAAGCTGTAGATTGTTTTGGGTAGTATTGCTATTTTAAAAATATTAATTCTTCCAACTCAAGAGCATGGGATATCTTTCCATTTCTTTGAATCCTCTTTAATTTCCTTTATTAATGTTTTATATTTCTCAGCATATGTCTTTCATCTCCTTGATCAGGTTTATTCCTAGGTATTTTTATTTCTGGTGCTATTTTAAAAGGAATTATTTTACATTCTTTTTCTGATATTTCATTGTTAGTGTAGAGATGCAACCAATTTCTGAATGTGATTCTTGTATCCTGCTACTTTGTTGAATTCATTTATCACATCTAGTAGTTTTTGTGTGGAGTTCTCAGGGTTTTCTATATATAGTTTCATGTCATCTGCATATAGTGACCAAAAGATACATGCACCCCTATATTCATAGCAGCACTATTCACAATAGCCAAGACATGGAAACAATGTAAATGTCCATTGACAGATGAATGGATAAAGAAGATGTGGTACATATATACAATGGAATACTACTCAGCCATAAAAAGAATGAAATAATGCCGTTTGCAGAAACATGGATGCAACTAGAGATTATCATACTAAGTGAAGTAAGAAAGAGAGACAAATGCCGTATGATATCACTTATACGTAGATCCTAAAATACGGCACAAACGAGCCTATCTACAAAACAGAAACAGACTCACAGACACATAGAAGAGACTTGTGGTTGCTGATGGGGTGGTGGGAGGGAGAGGGACGGAGTGGGAGTTTGGGGTTAGCAAATGTGAACTATTACATTTAGAATGGATAATAAACAACAAGTTCCTACTGTATAGCACAGGGAACTATATTCAATCTCCTGGGATAAACCATAATGAAAAAGAATATAAAAAAAGAATATATGTATGTATATAACTGAGTCACATTGCTATACAGCAGAAATTAGCACAATATTATAAATCAACTATACTTCAATTAAAAAAAATAGAGAATTAAAAGAAGTTCCCTTTTCTCCTCATCCTTCCCAATATTGATCTCTTGTCTCTTTAATGATAGCCATTCTAACAGGTGTGAGGTGGTATCTCATTGTAGTTTTGATTTGAATTTCTCTGTGAGTTCATTTTTGTGAGTTCATGTGGCTATTCAACACCAATTTATTGAAGAGACTATCCTTTCCCCATTAGGTATCTTGGGTCACTTGTCAAATATCAGTTGACCATATATGTGCGGGTTTATTTCTGGGCTCTTTATTCTGTTCCATTCGTCTATGTGTCTCTTTTTATGCCAGTACCATACTGATTTGATTACTATTGTAGAATGGATTGAAATGAGGAAGTGGGACACCTCCAGTTTTGTTCTCCTTTCTCAAGATCTCTTTGAATATTTAGGTCTTTTATGACTCCAACAAATTTTAGGATTGCTTTTTCTGTATCTTTGAAAAATGCTATTGGACTTTGGTAGAAATTGCATTGAATACATAGATGGCTTCAGGTAGTATGAGCATTTTAACAATACTAATTCTTCCAATTCATGAACATAGTATATCTTCCCATTTGTTTAGCCTTTTAAATTTCTTTCATCAAAGTCTGGCAGTAAAGATCTTTACCTCTTTGGTTATGTTTATTCCCAGGTATTTCATTATTTTAATGCTGTTGTGAATGGGATTGTATTTTTTAGTTCTTTATCTGATATTTCATTGTTAGTGTATAGAAACACAACTGATTTCTATATGTTGACTTTGTGTCCAGCAATTTTTGAATTCATTGATTTGTTCTAACAGGTTTTTGGTGGTGCCTTTAGGATATACTATATAGAAGACCATATCATCTGCAAAAAGAGATAATTTTACTTCTTCCCTTTTGATTTGGATTTCTTTCATTTTTTTTTCCTTTCCTAATTTCTCTGGTTAGGTCTTCAAGTACTTTGTTGAATAGGAGTGGTAAGAGTGGGCACCCTGGGACTTCCCTGGTGGTGCAGCAGTTAAGAGTCCACCTGCCAGTGCAGGGGACATGGGTTTGAACCCTGGTCCGGGTAGATCCCACATGCCACGGAGCAACTAAGCCTGTGAGCCAAAACTACTGAGCCCGCATGCCACAACTACTAAAACCTGCACACCTAGAGCCCATGCTCTGCAATAAAGAGAAGCCACCACAATGAGAAGTCCAGTTATGCAACGAAGAGTAGCCCCATTTGCCGCAACTAGAGAAAGCATGCACACAGCAATGAAGACCCAACACAGCCAAAAAAAACAAAAACAAAAAAGAGTGGGCACCCTTGTCTTGTTCCTGACCTTAGAGGTAAAACTTTTAACCTTTCACCATTGATTATGATGTTAGATGTGGGCTTGTCATATATGGCCTTTATTGTGTTGAGGTATGTTCCTTCTATATCCAATTTATTGATAATTTTTATTATGAAAGAAGGTTGTATTTTGTTGAATGCTTTTTCTGCATCTATTGAGATGATCATATATTTATAGTTCATTCTATTATGGTGTACCACATTTATTAATTTGCATATGTTGAATTGTCCTTGCACCCCAGGGATATATTCATCACGGTGTATAATTATTTTTAATGTGCTTTTGAATTTTGATCTCTAATATTTTTTTGAAAAGTTTTGCTTCTATATTCATCAGGGCTATTGGTCTGTAGTTTTCTTATAGTGTGCTTATCTGACTTTGCTATCTGGGTAATGCATAAAATGAGTTTGACAGTGTTCTCTCTTCTTCAGTTTTTTGGAAGAGTTTGAGAAGGATAGCATCAATTCCACTTTAAAACTTGGTAGCATTGACCAGTGAAACAATCTGGTCCTGGGCTTTTCATTGTTGGGAGAATTTTGATTACTGATTCAATCTATTTACTCATTATTGGTCGGTTCAGATTTTCTTTTTCTTCACAATTCAGTCACTGTAGGTTGTGGTTTTAGAAATGAATCTATTTTATCTAGATTATCCAAATTTGGGGCATATAATAGTTCATAATAGTCTTATAATCCTTTGCATGTCTGTGCTATCAGTTGTAATGTCTCCTCCTTTGTTTCTGATTTTATTAGAATCTTCTCTTTTCCTTAGTCTAGCTAAAAATTTTAAAATTTTGTTTATTTTAAAAAAGATAAAGAGCTCTTAATTTCATTGATTTTTTTTCCCTATTCTTTTCTGGTGTTTATTTCATTTATTTATACTCTGAATTTTGTTATTTCTTTCCTTCTTCAAACTTGGTTTAGTTTGTGCTTCTTTTTCTAGTTCCTTGATGTATAAAGTTACACTGTGAGATTTCTTTTTCTTAAAGTAGGTGTATATCATTATAAGCTTCTTTCTTAGAACTGCTTTTGCACTTCCCATAAGTTTTGGTAAGTTATGTTTCAGCTTTTTGTGTATTTGAAGATACTTTTTGATTGTTCTTTTGATTTCTTTTTTGACCCATTGATTGCTCAGGAGTGTGTTGTCCAAATTTTACATATTTATGAATTTTCCAGGTTTCATCCTCTTATTGATTTCTAGTTTCATACCAATGTGGTCAGAAAGATACTTGGTATGATTTCATTCTTCTTACATTTGCTAAGACTTATTTTTTGGCCTATCATGTGATCTATCCTGGACAGTGCCTAGAAAAGAATGTGTATTCTCATGTTGTTCTGTATATGAATGTTAGATCCATTTGGCCTAAATTATGGTTCAAGTCCAATGTTTCTTTGTTGATATTCTGTCTGGATTACCTATCCATTGTTGTAAGTGGGGTATTGTAGCCCCCCACCATTATTGTATATATTGTGTATGTATATTTATGATTATTATATCTTCTTGGTGAATTGACCCCCTTATCATTATATAATGTTTTTGGCTTAAAGTCTATTTTGTTTTTTGATATAAGTGTAACTACCTCTGCTTTCTTTTGTTTCCCATTTGTCTGGAATATCTTTTTCAATCACTTCACTTTGAGCCTACGTGTGTCCTTAAAGCTGAAGTGAGTCTCTTGTAAGCAGCATATAATGAGGTTTTGTTTTTTTTAATCCATGCAGCCAATCTATGTCTTTTGATTGGAGAATTCAATCTGCTTACATTTAGAGTAATTGTTGATAGGTAATAAATTACTAAGACCATCTTATTTCTTGTTTTTTTGCCTGTTTTCTCGTTCAATTGTTCCTTTATTCAACTTTGCTGTCTTTCTTTGTGAACTGATGATTTTCTCTGGTGGTATGAATGATTACCTTCTCTTTATCTTTTGTGAATATGCTTAGATTTTTGCTTTGTGGTTACTATGAAGCTTACATAAAATATTTTATTGATACAGCAGTCCATTTATGCTGATAACAACTTAACTTTTGTCACATACAAAACTGTACCCTTTTACTTCATTCCTTTTTTGTATAGAGTGCTAACAATTTCCCTCTTTTTATATGTATATCCATTAATAAATATATTACTGTAGCTGTAGTTATTTTTAATATTCTTGTTCTTTGATCTTTATGGTAGAGGTAGATGGTTAATACTCCACACCACATTACTGTATTAGAGTATTCTGAATCTTACTGTATATTTACCTTTATCCATGTGTTTAACATTTTCATCTTTTCCTGTTATTAATTAGCATCTTTTTATTTCAGTTTGAAGAAATTCTCTCAGCATTTCTTGTAAGGCAGGTCTAGTAGTGATGTATTCCTTTATCTCCTTCATTTATGAAGGACAAGTTTGCTGGGTGAAGTATTCTTGGTTGGCAGGTTTTTAAAAACACTTCAAGTGTATCATGTCACTCTCTTTTGACCTGTGTGGTTTCTGATAAGAAATCCACTGATAGCCATATGGGGTTTCCCTTGTAAGTTATAAGCTCTTTTTTTCTTGCATCATTTAAGATTTTCTCTTTGTCTTTTATTTTTTGACAGTTTTATTATAATGTGTTGTGGAGAGGTTATCTTTAAGTTGACATTGTTTGGTGATATATGAGCTTCAAGAACTTGGATATCCAAATATCTCCCCAGTTTGGGGAAACTCTCAGTCATTATTTCTTTAATAAGCTTTCTGCTCTTTTCCCTCTTTTCTCTTTCTGGACCTCTAATAATTCATAACTTGGTTCTTATATTATTCCATAGATCATGTAGGCTTTCTTCACTCTTTATCATCTTTTTTCTCTTTTGTTCCCCTGATTGGATAATTTCAATTGATCAGTCTTCTAGCTCACTTATTCTTTCTTCTGGTTATATATGCTGTTGAAGCTTTCTATTGAATTCTTTAGCTCAGTCATTGTATTCTTCAGCTTCAGAATTTCTGTTTGGTTCTTTTTTATGTTTTCTATTTCTTTGTTGAACTTCTCATTTCTGTTTTTTATTGTTTTCCTGATATTGTAAATTTGTTTCTTTGTGTTCTCCTGCAGCTCTCTGAGCATCTTTAGAACAATTATTTTGAATACTTTGTTGGACTGTTCCTGAATCTCCAGTTCTTTGGGGTCAGCTACTGTAAGTTTATTGTGATCATTTGGAAGACTCATATTTTCCTGAAACTTCATGATCCCTGTAGCCATGCATAGGTGTCTGCACATTTGAAGAAGCAGTCACCTCTTCTAGACTTTATGGACCCTTTTGGTATGGGAAGACTTTCACCTGTGGGTTGAGGCACACTGGAGCATGCTGTGACCCTGGGTCTAATGGTGCAGGGTGCCAAGTCTGAAGGCATGTGGCAGCACTAGACCCAAGGGGTGTGTGATGTCTCTGTAGTTTAGGCTTTCTGGATAAAGCACTGACAATCATATGGTTCTTGGTGAGCACTGTGGGGGATCTTCTATGACTGCAAGGCTTTGAGGTCCTCGGTGGCACCTCTAAGAGAGGTGTTCACATGCTTGTCTGCAGGGGCCATGTATAGGTGCCTGTGAAATGGCCAGAATGATAGCAGACACACAGTTAATGGTGGGAGCCAAGGAAGGTAGCTAGGGCCAGGCCAACTGCCCGGGCACTGATAGCTGTGTGGGCTCTGGTTGTCAGGATGTACTACTGTGGCTGCTGGATCTCATCACAGGCAAATGGAAGTAGAGACAATTGATATGGGGTCAGACCTGAGACATGCAGGTGCACAGCTGGAGGGGGCTAGCTATAGGTGAATGCAGTCATAGAAAACTGCCTGATCCAGGCTAGGCTCACAAACAGCTATGGGGGTCCTGGCTATCAGATGTTCCCTCATGTGGCTGCACAGTCTTACCCTGGGCATGAGCATGGCAGTGGAGGCTTGTAGCAGGCATCAGGCTGGTAGTATGCAAATGTATGGCTGGAGGGGCTAGTCCTAAGTGTGTGCATGGTAGTAGGGGTCAGTCCTGAGTGTCTAGCCTGGTATCTTGCACTCAAGCAGCTGAAGAGGTCTGGACTAGCTGTCATGTGGTCTTTGGGCTCTGGTGGGAGCAAGTGGGGAAAGAACAGGGACTCAGGTAACTGGCATCAGGAAATGCAAACACCTGTGAGGCAAAAGCTGGTGAAATCTACAAGGGGTCTGTGGCAGCTATAATGGCCACTGTTTCCTTCTTCAGTGGCGAAAGTTGTTGGGTTTATCTGCAGAGCAGGTCATTGTGATTTGCCATCACTCCCACTGTGTGGCTGCTATTGGTAGCCCTGCTTTTTTTCCTTGTTCCTAGACATTTCTATACATTTCAGCTTTGCCAGTCTGGGTGAGGTGAAATCCAAAGGAACCTTTTTGTGGTGCCCTGAAAGGTTGGGAAACTTGGTCACTCACCCTGTTCTTCCTTTCCTGGTGAGAGGAACTCTTTCTAGCTGGTGCTAAGCATTGCTATATCCTATTTTTAATATCAAGGTTATTGTATAGGAAAGTAGGCGTAAGCTACTGAAACCATGTGCATTCCCTCGAAAAACATGTCTTTAGGACTAGCTCTTGGCCAGCACCTGGGAAATGAGTCATGAGCCCTTGGAATATTCTGCCTGATAAGAGTATTTTGTGTGCTTGAGGCCTTGGGTCACTTGGTACCATTTCAATCAGATAATTAATGCTAAAAATATGATTTATGGTGAATGCCTATTTTTGATCTGGGGGTCTGGAGTCTGAGTATCTAAGGTCAGTCATATGAGCACTGCATGTCTACCTGACAGACTCTAATAAAAACCCTGATGCCAATCCTCACTTGGACTTCCCTGGTTGGTAACACTTTTAATGTGTTGTTATATATTCTTGCTGGGAGAATTGTGTCCATGAGACTCTACCATGAGTGTACATCTGGAAGCTTGTACCTGGATTCTCCTGGCATCCACCCATGTTCCTTTTTCTTTTCCTGACTTTAATCTGTATCCTTTTGCTGTAATAAACCATAACTATGAGTATAACAATTTTTCTGAGTCCTGTGAGTCCTAGCTAATCATTGAACATGAGGATGGTCTTGGGGTCACAGTGAACTTCTGAAGTGGAATTTACTAGAATGACACTGACTCACTGAAATATGGTGAAAACATTGTTTGGGAAAAGGAAGGATGATGGGAATGGAGGATGACAAACCTTTGAAACCTAAGTGGCTACCATATCTCCTGTGGTGTAGGACAGCAGGTGTGATGTGATTAGTTACTCTAGGTAAAAATTATCAATGGAATTTAGAAATGATAGATCTACTTCTTGAGGAGTTGGCTCACTGGATACATACAAAAACACAAAATAATGAGAAACAAGCCAAATATGAAATTGTTGGTTATTTTTTTCTGTAGTAGATAAAATGAAAATAAAGGACAGGGTTGGCGTGGGTCCTGGCATTAGATTTTGGCTTTCCTGAGCTATGACCACTAACTTCAGGTCTGTTACCAATAGGAAAATATATTATAGAAAAAAAACTAGTATCTATGGTGATTAAGAATGTAGTTCAGGTGGCAGGGGTAGCTGTGTATGTCTTTACAAAACCAAGAAACTTCTGAAACTGGGGGATATTGTGAAGGGGTTGTCTGATTTTGTGGATTAATATGATGAGCTTCCTGAAGAACTTTTACTAAAGTAAATTATGAGGGTGACTAACTTTGAAGCAATCTTCTTATTTTGAATGCAGTGGAGTGGAGGAATGTGTTTGGGTTGATGCCGGACCCATAGCTTGCTGTTGAACAATCAGAATTGGCTACTGTACATTATCCAAACATACAACAGGTTTCTTCCTGAAGGGACAACTGGCCTGGTGGACTGGAGAAAAGACACTATAAAGTTCGTTTATCCTGAGAAGGGGAATTGTCCTTTCCCTCCTTCACATGACAAGTGGAACTCCCCAGCTAAAGTGGCCGATATGCTGCATATGAAAGGTGTGCTGGAATAATCTTATAATTATTAGGATGTACATCCATTTAATATTCTCTTTAACCATATTATGGTAAATACTGTGATTAAGTGGATCCTTTCTGCATGGGCACTCCATGTCACCTGCTGTAAAGTCACAGAAAGATCAAAAAAGACATATTAGATTTGTTGTCTCAGCTTCCCCTTCTGAGACTCAAAGATTCTAAGAAAATTAGAATGATTTGATGGGTATGAGGAAAGACAAAGGAAATAATAGTCAAGGGATCCATCACAGCAAGTTGAAGGTTTTTAAATACTTACTAAGGAATTGGATGAATAAAAGGGCATTGAAAGGTTCAAAACAAAAGTCTTCAGAGATTTGATAAACAGATGGGAGCCACTCCTGGTCCCCCAACATTGAAGAGCTCTAAACAAATCTTTTCTATTTACCCTAGTTCGGAGATGTTTAAAAAACCAGAAGACAAAGATCACAATGACAAATGTGACCTCAAATTACCAGGGGGTGATAATCTAAAAATTAATGAGGTTGAGGATTGATGAAAGCACCAGGGTCTCTTGGCCTGACCCTTGGCTGGGGGCCTAACACCATATGCACATGTGTGGGCAAACTGGAAAATGGACAGGGAGTTGGAGAGAATGCTCCCTGGAGCTCCTTGACATGGAAGTTCAATGCACTTTGATTCCAAAACCTATTGGTGAAGTCCCAACAGGGACTACAATTATAATGAGATGATATAGATATGCAATTGTCAGTGGGATTAAGGTAAAAGCTTGGGTGAAAATTAGAACGTTTGAAGAGACTTTATGTGACATAGTCATGTCTCCTTTACCTAAATGTATTATTTGAATGGATATTATGTCTGACTGGAGAATACTTCTCCTACTTAATATTATAAAACAGAAGGCATATAAGTTTGTCCTTCAGGGTAGTATTAATTGGACAGGCTAAATGAGAATTTATAGTATATCCCATACAGGTTATTAATTTAAATCAATATTAAATAACTGGTGGATAAAAGAGATTATCACTTTAATTAGTGACATGCTAGAAATGGGAGTACTGGTACCATTAAATTTTCTGTACATTTGCCGTATGTGATCCATACAAAATGCAGATGGCTCATGGAGACAAGAAGTAGATTATCAAGGCTTGAGTGAAAGAGTATTCACTGTAGCATCAGCAGTCCCTGGTATGGTTTCAAAAGTATAAAAAAATACAAGGTAAAGGAGACTGGTACTTAATGACTGATCTTACAAAGGCTCTTGCTCCAACCTGATCTTACAGAAGAGCCAACCAGTTTGCCTTCACCTGGGATGAAATCCAGTTTACCTTTATTATATTGCCATAGGGTTATTTGGAGTCACCAATTTACTGGCATAATTTTGTTAGAAGGGATTTGCATTTGAGGCATTCCCCAAGTGTGGTAATATACTATGTCGATAATATGATAATATCATAAACTAAAGAATAAGCTAGAACAGACAAATTTTATGGTGACACACATGAATAACAGAGGCTGCTTGATAAATCCAGGAAAGATCTAAGGACCCACTCAGATGGTGAAATTATTAGGAATAACCTGGGCAGGAGACATCCATGACGTTCCACAGGCGGCTAAAAGTAAATCGTTGTATTTCCTACCTCTAGAACTAAGTGAGAAAAACAGTACATGGTCAGGTTGTTTGGATTTTGTAGGATGTATATTCCACAGTTAGGAATATTGTTAGCTCCTATCCATAAAACTGCCTGAAAGGAGGCAGTTATTTGAATGGGAACCTAAATAACACCAGGGTCTATCAGAATTTCAAAAAGCAGTGTCTCAGCCGATGCCTCTGTACTTTTATGATCAGTACTCAGGTACAGTTTTGGAAGAATTTGTAACCTACATAGATTGGAGGTTATGGCAAAATCCCATGAGTGCCACTTAACAGCAACAGCTGGGGTTTGTACCAGAAAATTTCCATATGTGGTGGTATGGTGTAAGCCATTTCAGAGACAATTATTGACTTGTTATTGGACATTAATAGAAACTAACCCTATTACTGAAGAGCATAAAATAGACCCTGAAACCTAAAATACCTATAATGTCCTGGTTGTAATATCAGAGAAACACTCTAATGAGGAAGTCAGTGTCCAGAAGAATTCTATAATGTAATGGAAATGGTTTATATAGGAACATGCTACCTGAGGAATGTAAGGAGATACTTACCGTATTCATGAGCAGATAGCTTCTTTTCTTCTAGGACTGACTTGGAACATCTGAGTTGTTGCCTTATCCTATTGCCATATGAGTGGTGCCCTATGAACAGATCTCAACTGATTGAAAGGAAGCTGCTTGGTTTATGGATAGCAGTTCCAACTACACGCTTTGAAAGTCCACTGCTCCATGAGCAACTCCTGGAAAACCCTGATTGATAAAGGTTGCAAAAAATCAACTCAGTTGACTCAACTGCATGCCATTTGTTTGTAGTGATAGAATAGTTAAACGGTCAGAAGAACCCCAATGTTTGGGTATATGTAGTGTCATGAGCAGTGGCCCTGCCATTGAGTCAGGCAGATGGGCAGTAGAGGACTGTACTGTTAAAGGAAATACTTGTATGGGGCATGGACCTATTGATATCACTATAAGAAATTATTTGGCACATTAATGTAGTATTAGAGCAGGCAGATAGCTAGATATGAGCAGAGAAAGGGGGACAAAGGCCAAATGGCAGGAAGCCATACATCTTGTGAACAATGGGGTTCCTTGGGCAGAAAAAGAAAAGCAGGAACCTCTGGACTGACAGGAAGTCATATATCTTGAGGTGACAGGGGTCCTAGAGGCGGACACCACCCTCCTCCCCTCGGGAAGGTGGAGCTGGGATGAAAATCAGGAAATACAACCCCAAATCCCTCCCTTCTCAATGAATATTCCACCCATTTATTTTCAAGTCCCATATAACCAGCTTGCCAAAGAAACCCAGGGCATCTACTCACCTAAGTCTGCCTACTTTCCTCTTGAGAGAATACTATCATTTAATAAATCCTCGCTTTGCTTTCTTGACCTTCCTGTCTCATCTCTGAATTCTTGCTCTTGAGGAGACAAGAACCTACTTTCTGGTAACAATAGGGCATGTTGATGCCCATCAAAAGAACCAGGATCAGAAGTTGATTGGGACTTCCCTGCTGGCACAATGGTTAAGAATCCACCTGCCAATGCAGGGGACATGGGTTCAAGCCGCGGTCTGGGAAGATCTCACATGCCACGGAGAAACTAAGGCCGTGTGCCACAACTACTGAGCCTGCATTCTAGAGCCCATAAGCCACAACTACTGAGCCCATGTGCCACAACTTCTGAAGCCCGTGTGCCTAGAGCCCATGCTCTGCAACAAGAGAAGCCATTGCAATGAGAAGCCAGCACACTGCAATGAAGAGTAGCCCCCTGCTCGCTGCAACTAGAGAAAGCCCACAAGCAACAATGAAGACCCAACGCAGCCAAAAATAAATAAATAAATTTATTTAAAAAAAAAAGTTGATTGGAACTAGCATGTGGACAACCTGGTGTACTTGCTTGATGTGGTCAGCTGGGTTCATAAAACGAGAGTAAATGGAGGAGCTGCAGCAATGCAGAGATGGGCTGGGCATTGACATATTCCTGTTGCACCATCTGAGACATGAAATGTCAGCAAGACCTGTCCTGTTTGCCACCAAGAAAGACAAACTGCAGATGGCTATGGGGAAGACTCCCCAGGGGAAGGGCCCTCACACAAAGCTGGCAAGGAGATTATATCAGACAACTACCAGTAGCCCCAGGAGGCTATAAATGGACTCTAACAGAAATAGACACTTATTCTGGACTAGGTCTTGCCTACCCAATGGTTGATGCAAATGCTCAGAACACTGTAAAAAACCTGGAACAGAAGATACAGTACTAATTTGGACTACCAAGTTACATTTCTTCAGACGAAGTAATACATTTACAGTTCAGAGTGTCCAACAATGGGCAAAGGGTTATCACATCAAATGGACATATCACATTGCATATCATCCCCAAATAAATGGCTTGATAGAGAATTGGAACAGACACTGGAAACAGTTGTCTAAACTATGAAGAGATCAAGGTATAAAAGACTGGTTTACATGCCTTCACAAGTGTGTGATCACAGACAACATAAGGGGCCCCAAGGGAGAGCTTCTCTGCTTGAAAAGCAGAGGTGTGGAGGGTGTGGAGTAAGATGCTGGTATGACTATATAATCCTTCCCAATGTCACCTCAGCTTTCTTTTTCTCCTGCTTACTGCAGTGGTCTTGGGACCAGGGCTGCAACTGTGGGTGCTGGGAAGTGGAATGACCCCTAAGAAGAAAATGTAACCATACCTTTTAACCTTTATACCAGGATTTTTAAGGGCCTTCACCCCATCTGGAAAAATTAAGATCAACAGTGAATGTAGCTGTATTGTCTAGTGGTTGGGATAGCCCATTAATTCTGAACCTATGTAACCCTGAACTATCTGCATGAGAATGGACTGACAGGGAGGTAGTTGCTAGACTACTATTACTGTCAGCAATTTGGGCAAGCACACTGGCTGAACCTAACATTCCTTCCAAAAGTGGGAAGGTTTGGGTTAAAATTAGTCAAAAGAGAGAGGGAGATACAGTAGCTGAGAGTAAAGCTTATGCAGAGAGGGAAATCCATGACATTGGTGCCTTGAAACAGGCTCAGAGAAAGAGAATGACACTGTCTCTTAGCACAGTTATACCAGACACCTGAAAGGGTGAAGCCACAGGTGCAAGATTGCCAGTTTTCTGGAACCTGACAAGGTCAAATGGAAGCCGAAAAGCCTGAGGGGTATCACGCTGGGAGACATTTTGGCCATACACTATGATCACGTACTGGACCAATTTTTGATGACCGAGTAGAGCTCTAGTAATCTGCCAGTATCAGTTGACTCCTATTTTTCAGGTTGCATCTATTCAAAGGATGTAATTTAGAAAGAAATTTCCAGGAACTACTTTCCTCTGGGCCATCAAACCATGCACTGTACAATCCTGGCAGATTGATTATTGTGTAACTATAAATCTTGATGATCAACTTTTTAGAAAAGTACCTGTTCATAATGGACAAAATATAGTAGCTGCATATCAGCATGGCAACGTATGCTCTGCTTAAGTACATACTACCCTTATTTATGTGGGTGGAAAGCAACTGAAAATGTTCTTTTTTTTTTGTTCTGGAGCAGGTTTATTTTTAGTTTATCTTTACCCTGTGGATGTAGCCCTGGAGCTAGGATTTTGCAGGGGGTCTTATTAGGTTGTCAGCATTGGGTAGGTGTTAGGTTTTCTCTTGTCTCTCATTCTCCTTCAAAAATACACATCAAAACAAAAGCAAGGATTTAGCAAATGCCATATGGTGAAAACCAGCCTCAGAGCTGACTTTACCTGTTAGATTTCAGCTGTCACCAATTTTTGGCTCCTGATCTGTGAGCTTATTTTTTCACTATATTAATTATTCATTTAGTTTTTCTTTAACTTTGGAATTTGTTTGTATTTATGAAAGTTCCTATGTATTTATTCAAAAAGAATCATGTAATACCTTATTTTCTCATTTACAAAAGCATGGAGTGGAATTCTGATTGTTTAGAAAAGTAAAAATTAAATTATCACATAGAAAATGTATTAGCATTTTGAATATATCTTATTCCAATCACACACACTCATACACACATGCACCTATATACTCCATGAGTGACACTAGTTACTTTATGAAGAGCATTTTGTCATGTTAAACTTTCTTTAGAAACTTAGTTCTTTATACCTTCTTAACTTTGTACTGCAAAGATAATAAGTGGTGATTTAGGAAACAAAATAAAGACAGTGAGAGAAAGAGAATTAAGAATTACTACCACCTGTTTAGAGTGGCTACAGTTTGATTTTATGACAAATATGAGTTCACACCATACATGCTCTCCTGTAGCTTCCTTTTCTTTACTAAAAATATTGTAGATGGGGGCTTCCCTGGTGGCGCAATGGTTGAGAGTCTGCCTGCCAATGCAGGGGACACGGGTTTGTGCCCCGGTCCGGGAGGATCCCACGTTCCGCGGAGCGGCTGGGCCCGTAAGCCATGGCCGCTGAGCCTGCGCGTCCAGAGCCTGTGCTCCGCAATGGGGGAGGCCGCAACGGTGAGAGGCCCACGTACCGCAAAAAAAATATATATATATATTGTAGATGGTTTTCCCAGTTATTGAATGTACTTCCAAAATATTTGAAATGATTTATAGTATTGCATTTTACATAAGCAAGATGCTTTTAAAACCAATACTATATCTCTGGGCTTATGTGTTATAAAATACATTTATCCACATTTCAGATTATTTCCTTTGTATAGATTTCTAGAATTAGAGTCATTGAGACCCCAAGTAGGAATGTTCTTAAGGATCCTTGTTGATTATTGCCAAATTGCTTTTAGAAAACTTGTACTAGTGTCAATTTTTACCAGCATTTTTTGAATATTTACATTTCAAGTTAGGTTTTCCCCTCATTAATCATCAGCTAAAAAGAAAATCTTTGCTTATTCTTTATGTTAAAAAATTTGTAAGAAGTATTTTATTGTTTATATTTCAATATTTTAAATTACTAAGCTAGATGTTTTTATATACTGATAGCGTGTTTACATTTCTTCTGCTACTAATTTTTAATGAAATTACCTGGTTTTCTACTTGGATTTAGTGCTTTTCTCCTTGGTTTTAGTGCTTTTCTCCTCATTTTGACAATCTTTTTAAATCAAACTTTCATAATATTTGTACGAAGTTATTTTTTAGTGCTTTATTGGCTATTTTTATTTATTTATTAAAATTTTTATTTTTTTACTGAAGTATATAGTTCATATACAATATTAATTTCAGGTGTACAACACAGTGATTTGACATTTATCTTTATTACAAATCGATCACCCTGATAAGTATAGTAACCATCTGTTACCATACAAAGTTATCACAATTTTATTGACTGTGTTTCCTGTGTTGTACATTATGTGCTGGTGATCTATTTTTTATAAGTGGAAGTGTGTGTCTCTTAATACCCTTCACCTATTTCCTCTAATCCCCCACCACCATCCTTTTTGACCACCACCAGTTTGTTCTCTGTATCTATGAGTCTGTTTCTGTTTAGTTTTGTTTGCTTTATTTTTCAGATTATACATATAAGTGAAATCATATGTTATTTGGCTTTCTCTGTCTGACTTATTTCACTTAGCATAATCCCTCTGGGTCCATCTATGTTGTGCAAATGGCAAGATTTCATTTTTTTTATGGCTGAGTAATAATCCATTATATATACGCACACATATATATATGTATGCAATATCTTCTGTATCCATTCATCTGTTAATGGACACTTAGGTTGTTTCCATATCCTAGCTATTGTAAATAATGCTGCAGTGAATATAGGAGTGTATATATCTTTTGAATTAGTGCTTTTGTTTTCTTCAGGTAAATACCCAGAAG
This sequence comes from Pseudorca crassidens, assembly GCF_039906515.1. Lineage (NCBI taxonomy): Eukaryota > Metazoa > Chordata > Mammalia > Artiodactyla > Delphinidae > Pseudorca > Pseudorca crassidens. Next base: position 48,629,296 of record NC_090309.1, read on the forward strand.
TAGATTGCTGGATCATATGCTAGTTCTCATTTTACTTTTTTGAGGAACCTATATACTGTTCTCCATAGTGGCTGCACCAATTTACACATTCCCACCAACAGGCACAAGTGTTCTCTTTTTCTCCACATTCTCACCAACACTTGTTTTTTATTATTATTCTAACAGGTGTGAGGTGATATTTCATTATGGTTTTATTTGCATTTCCCTGATGATTAGTGATGCTGAGCATCTACTCATGTGTTGGTTGTCCATCTGTATGTCTTCTTTGGAAAATGTCTATTCAGGTCCTCTGCCAAATTTTTTTTGTTTTTTTGGGTTTTTTTTTTTTGCGGTACACGGGCCTCTCACTGTTGTGGCCTCTCCTGTTGCGGAGCACAGGCTCTGGACGCACAGGCTCAGCGGCCATGGCTCACAGGCCCAGCCACTCCGTGGCATGTGGGATCTTCCCAGACCGGGGCACGAACCCGCATCCCCTGCATCGGCAGGCGGACTCTCAACCACTGCACCACCAGGGAAGCCCCTCTGCCCATTTTTAAATAGCAGTTTTTGATAATGAGTTATGTGACCTCTTTTTATATTTTTTGATATTAACCCCTTATTTAATATATCATTTGCAAATATCTTCTCTAATTCAGTTGATTGCCTTTTCATTTTGCTGACAGTTTCCTTCACTGTACAAAAGCTTTTTAGTTTGATGTAGTCCCATTTGTTTATTTTTGCTTTTGTTGCCCTTGCCTGAGGAGATGGATTGCCCCAAAATATTGCTAAGACTGATGTCAAAGAGGGTACTGACTAGGTTTTCTTCTAGAAATTTTATAATTTCAGGTCTTACATTTAGGTCTTAATCTGTTTTGAGGTTTTTCTTTTTTTTTTTTTTCTCAGTATGGTATAAGACAGTGGTCCAGTTTCATTGTTTTGCATGTAGCTGTTCAGTTTTCCCAACATTATTTATTGAAGAGACTGTCTTTTACCCACTGTATATTCTTGCCTCCTTTATCATAAATTAATTGATCATACAAGCATTGGTTTATTTCTGTTCCACTGGTCTATGTGTCTATTTTTGTGCCAGTACCATACAGTTTTGATTACTATAGCTTTATAGTATAGTTTGAAATCAGGGCGTGTGATACCTTCAGTTTTAATCTTCTTTCTTAATATTGCTTTGGATATTTGGGGTCTTTTGTGTTCTACACAAATTTTAGGATTATTTGTTAAGTTCAGGAAAAATGCCATAAGTATGTAGGTGGAGATTGCATTGAATTTGTAGATCGCATTGAGTAGCATGAACATTTTAACAACATTAATTCTTCCAATCCATGAGCATAGTATATCTTTCCATTTGTTTGTGTCATTTTCAATCTATTTCATCAATGTCTTACAGTTTTCAGAATACAATTCTTTACCTCTTTACACCTAGGTATTATAATCTTTTTGATGCATTTGTAAAGGGGATTGTTTTCTTAATTTCTCTTTCTGAGAGTTTGTCATTATTATACAGAAACACAACAGATTTCTGTATATTAATTTTATATCCTGAAATTTTACTGAATACATTTATCAGTTCTAATAGTTTGTTGGAGCCTACAGGGTTCTCTATACATAGAATTATATTATCTGCAAATAGTGACAGTTTTACTTCTTCCCTTTTAATTTGGATGTCTTTTATCTCTTTTTCATGCTTAATTGCTATGCCTAGGATTTCCAATACTGGGTTGAATAAAAATGTCAATAGTGGGCATCCTCGTCTTATTACTGATTTTAGAGGAAAAGCTTTCAGCTGAATGTGATGTTAGCTGTGGATTTGTCATATATGGCCTTTATTATGTTGAGGCAAATTTCCTCTATACCCACTTTATTGAGATTTTTTAACATAAATGGATGTTGATTTTGGTCAAACGAACTTTCTGCATCTATTGAGATGATCATGATTTTTATTCTTTGTTTTGTTAATGTGGTGTATCATGTTGATTGATTTGTGAATATTGAGCCATCCTTACATTCCTAGAATCTATTCCACTTGATCATGGTATATGATCCTTTTAATGTATTGTTGAATTCAGTTTGCTAAAATTTTGCTAAGAATTTTTGCATCTATATTAATCAGGTATAATGACCTATAATTTTCTTTTTTTTTTTCCTAGTGTCTTTTCTGGTTTTGGTATCAGGGTAATGATGGCATGTAGAACGTGTTTGGAAGCATTCCTTTATCTTCAACTTTTTGGAATAGTTTGATAAGAATAGGTATTAACTCTAAAGGTTTGGAAGAATTCACCTGTAAAGACTTCTGGTTCTGAACTTTTATTTGTTGGGAGTTTTTTGACTGCTGAATTCATTTCATTACTAGTGATTGGTTTATTCAGATTTTCTATTTCTTCCTGAATCTGTTTTGGAAGATTGTATGTTTCTAGGAATTTATCCATTTTTTAGTTATAGCTTGTCCAATTTGTTGGCACGTAACTGTTCATAGTTTTTTGTTCTGATCATTTGTATTTCTATGAGGTTGGTTTCAACTTATCCTCTTTTTTACCTAATTTTACTTATCTAGTCATCTTTCTTGATGAGTCTGGCTAAAGGTTTATCAGTTTTTTAAAAAATATTTTCAAAGAACCAGCTCTTAGTTTCATTGCTCTTTTCTTTTTTTCCAGTATCTATTTCATTATTTTTGCTCTGATCTTTATTATTTTATTCCTTCTATTAATGTTAGGCTTTGTTTCTTCTTTTTCTAGTTCCTTAAGGTTTAAGGTTAAATTGTTTATTTGATATTTTTCTTATTTCCTGAGGGTAGGTATGAACTTCCCTCTTAGAACTGCTTTTGCTGTATACCACTGATTTTGGAGAGCTGTGTTTTCATTTTCATTTGTTTCAAGGTATTTTTTTATTTCCTTTTTAATCTCTTCATTCACTTATTGGTTGTCTAGGAGCATGTAGTTTAGCTTCCACGTGTTTGTGTTTTTTCCAGTTTTATCCTTGTAATTGATTTCTACTTTTATACTGTTGTGGTCAGAAAAGATGCTTGATATGATTTCATTCTTCCTTAATGTATTGGTACTTGTTTTACGGCCTAACATGTGATCTATCATGGAAAATATTCCATCTGCTTTTGAAAAAAATGTATACAGTAGGCCCCCTACATACGAATCTTCAAGTTGTGAACTTTCAAAGAGGCAAACGTGTGTTTGCATGTCCAATCATGTAAACTAGTTCATGTGTCTAGCATACATTGTCACGTGAGTGCATCCTCTACAAGTGGTTGTGCTTTTGTATATTTTACTGTACAGTACTGTATAGAGTACAGTAGTACAGTATCTTTATTTCAAGCCCAGGATGTCTGGAAGCAAGCATAAAAGCAGCAGTGATGTAGCTGGTACTGCTAAGAAGCACCAAGTGATAACAGTGGAAACAAAAGTGAAAATAATTGAGAGAGAGGAGTAAGGCAAAAAGATGGTAGACATCACTCGTTCTTATAACAAGAATCATTCAACTATAGGCACGATTCTAAAGAACAAGGACAAGATCATGGAAGATGTGAAGTCTGCTGTGCCAATGATGTTGACAATAACACTGAAGAAGAGTGGAAAAGTGATGGAGGAGATGGAGAAACTTCTCAGTGTGTGGATGCAGGATCAGCATCATCAGCATTGAGTCCCGCTCAGCTTAATGCTGATTCAAGAGAAAGCTAAAAACCTTTATGAAGACTTGAAGAAGAAACACAGTGAAGAATCAGAGGGCATAACTTTTAATGCCAGCTGTGGCTCGTTTCATTGGTTCAAGGCTAGAGCCAACCTTCACAACATAAAAGTAAGTGGCAAGGCAGTGAGTGCTGCTCGGGAATTTCCTGAAACGTTTTGAGAAATTGATGAAGGTGCCTGTTTACCTGAGCAGGTTTTTAATGTGGATGAGACAGGACTGTACTGGCAGAGGATGCCAGACTGAAGTTACATCAGTAAGGAGGAAAAGTTGATGCCAGGCTATAAAGCAGTAAAGGATAGGCTAACTCTGTTGTTTGGTGGCAATGCTTCTGGTGATATGAAGCTGAAGCCTCTCTTAGTTTATCATTCAGAGAACCCAAGAGCCCTTAAAAACACAGCCAAGGGCTCTCTTCCTGTTGTGTGGAAGAGTAACCCCAAAGCCTGGGTTACACAGGCCATTTTCCAGGTTTTTCCACCACTTTATCCCAGAGGTAAAGAAATGTTGCTTGGAGAAGGATGTCCCATTCATCATTCTTTTACTGCTTGACAGTGCTCCAGACCACCCCCCATTCATGGACGACTTTCATCCCAATGTCAAAGTAGTGCATCTGCCACCAATTACTATGTCACTCATCCAACCTACGGACCAGAGAGTTATAGCGACTTTCAAGAAATATTATTTATCTCATATTTTTTGTCAGGAAATAAAGGCGAGTGATGAATCAGGAACAACCTTGCAACAATTTTGGAAGGACTATAACATCTACAAGGCCATGACTTTGCTTGGTGTGAGGTTATAGCTTTCACCATGAATGGAATTTCGAAGAACCTTTGCCTGAAGTTTGTTCATGATTTTCGTGGATTTGAGAAGGTGGATGAGGAGCCTAAAGAGGTCTTCAGCAACTTAGTGACCCTCAGTGAGAAGCTGGAGCTAGATCTGCAAGAGGACGACTTCATTGAACTCCTTGCTATGCAACACAAGGAGCTTCCAAATGAAGACCTGATGGAATTGGAGGCCCAGAGAAAGGACAAAGAGAGACAAGAGGAAGAAGAAGTAACTGAAGAGATTCATGACGCAGGAAATGGCAAGGGGATTTTCTTTATTTGAGGAGGCACTGTTAGTTTTTGAGGCACAGGACATGAACATAGAATGGGACACAAAGGTTGCAGCAGCCATTCAGAATGCAATCCAGTGCTACCATGTCATCTGTGACGAGAAAAAAAGAGCTACTACCCAGACATCACTGGATCGTTTTTTCAAGAGGGTAGATAGAATTGAATCCAGCAAGGAATGAGAACTTTTGCCATCAATGTCAGGCATGAGTGAAATTGCAGCTTGCCCTGTCTCCTATTGCTGAGGATCCTTCAGCTCTACTATCTCCCACCTCCTCTCTCTCCTCCAGTAACACGTCTTGCCTCTTCACTTTATCCCAGTGCCTGTATGCCAGTTGTTGTACAGTACTACTGTACATTTCAAGGTACTGTACTGTAAGATTAAAATTGTTCTCTTTATTTTTTGTGTTCACTTGTTTTTTATGTATTATTTGTGCAAAAAGTATTATAAACCTATTACAGTACAGTACAGTACTATATAGCTGATTGTGTTAGTTGGGTACCTAGGCTAACTTTGTTGCACTTATGATCACATTGGTCTTACAACCACACTCTTGGAATGAAACTCATTTGTGTGTAGGGGACTTACAGTATTCTGATTGTTTGGGGTGGATTGTTCTCTATATATCTATTAAGTCTATCATGTCTAATGTGCCATGAGGCCAATTTTTTTAAACTGATTTTCTGTTTGGATGATTTATCCACTGATTTAAGCATGGTGTTAAAATCCCTTACGAGTTTTGTATCCTGTCCATATCTCCCTTTATGTCTGTTAATATTTGCTTTATGTATGTACGTGCTCCTATGTTGGGTGCGTAGATATTTACAAGTGTTATATCCTCTTGCTAGATCGATCCCTTTATTTCTACGTGATGTTCTTCTTTGTCTCTTGTTAGTCTTTTTTAAAAGTTTATTTTGTCTATTATTACCCCAGCTTTTTAAAAATTTCCATTTTCATGGGATATCTTTTTCTATCACTTCATTTTACCCTGTGTTTTTCTTTAGATCTGTGGTGAGTCTCATGTATGCAGGATATATATGGGTCTTTTTTTTTTAATGCACTCGCTGCCCTATGTCTTTTGGTTGAAATATTTAGTCCATTTATACTTAAGGTGATTATTGATAGGTAGGTAGTTATCACAGTTTTGTTAATTGTTTTTTGGATGGTTTTGTAGTTCTCTGTTCCTTTCTTCACTTGTTCTCTTCCACTGTGATTTGATGATTTTCTTTAGTGTATGTTTGTATTCCTTTCTCCTTATTTTTGTGTATCTGTTAATAGGTTTTTGTTTTGTGGTTACCATGAGGTTCATATAAAACAACATATTTATATAGTAGTCTATTTTAAGCTGATGGTTCCTTAAGTTGGAGTGCATTCTAAAAGCAGTACATTTTTACTCTCCTTACTACCTTTTATGTTTTTGACATTATCTTTTTTAATTCAAATTGAAGTATAGTTGATGTACAATATTATATAAGTTACAGGTGTACAACAGATTGACAATTTTTAAAGGTTATACTCCATTTATAGTTATTATAAAATACTATATTCCCTTGACATATTTTATATTTATTATTTTGTGTATTGCTTAACTATTTTAGATATAAATACATGTATAAAAGTCTTTCAACCTGCATACTTGATTTATAGGTAGTTGATACACTACCTTTACTATATGTTTGCCTTTATCAGTGAGATTTTCCTCTTTCATAATTTTCTTCTTTCTAGATACGGTCTTTTTTTTTTTCCTTTTAATAAGTCCCTTTAACATTTCTTATAAGGCTGGGTTAGTGGTGCTGAACTCCTTTAGCTTTTGCTTCTCTAGGAAGCTCTATCTCTCCTTCAATTCTGAATTGTAATCTTGCCAGGTACAGTATTCTTGGTTGTAAGTTTTTCCTTTCAGTAGTTTGAATATATTGTGCCAGTCCCTTCTGGCCTGTAAAGTTTCTGCTGAAAAATCAGCTGAGAGTCTTAGGGAAGTTCCCTTTTACATGACTATTTGATTTTCTCTTGCTGCTTTTAAGATTCTCTCTTTAACTTTTGACATTTTAATTATAATGTGTCTATCTCTTTGAGTTCATCTTGTTTGGGACTTTGTGCTTCTTGGACTTAGCTGTCTGTTTCTTTTGCCAGGTTAGGGAAGTTTTCAGCCATTATTTCTTCAAAGAGTTTTCTGTCCCTTTCTCTCTTTCTCTTCTCCTCCTGGGACATATATAATGCATATGTTAGAATTCTTGAGGATGTCCCAGAGGTCCCTTAAACTATTCTCATTAAAGTTTTTTTTTTCCTTTTTTCTCTTCTGATCATGTGATTTCCACCACCCTGTCTTTCAGATTACTGATCTGTTCTGCATCCTTTAATCTGCTCTTGATTCCCTCTAGCTGACTTTTCATTTCAGTTATTCAGTTCTGATTGGTTATTTTTTAAAATATTTTCTGTTTGTTGATGTTCTCACTGAGTTCATTCTTCTCCTAAATTCAGTGAGTATCTTGATGACTATTACTTTGAATTCTTTGGTAAATATCTTATTTCCATTTTGTTAACTTCTTTTTCTGAGGATTTTTCTTATTTCATTTGGGAAGTATTCCTTTGCATTCTCATTTTGCCTAATTTTCCGTTTTTGTTTATATGTATTAGGTGTATCATCTACACCTCCCATTCCTGAAGGAGTAGCGTTATGTAGACAGCATCGAATGGTGCCCAGTGAAAAAACTCCCCCTCGTCACTAGAGCCAGGTACTCCAAGGGTATCCCCTGTGTGGGCTGTGTGTACCTTCCTGTTGTGGTTGGGCCATGATTACTGCAGATGCCCTGGTGAGTGAGTGTGGCCCCCAGCTCAACTGGCTCTGAGGCATGGCCACAATTATTGTGTGTATGTTGCTGTGCTGGTCCCCCAGATCAAGAGCCACTTCAGAGGAACACTAGTGCTGGCTTGGGCCACCTCTTGGGGTAGGGTGGGAGCTGCTTTGAAGGGGCCAGCTATGGTGCGTAGGTTGGGCAGGGGCAGGGCTGGTCCTCAGGGGAACACTGGGGTGGAACTCACTGTGTTTGCTAGGTTGATGGAGAGTGATATCAGTGGTGCCCACCAGAACTGGGCCAGCTAAGTGGAAGGATAGTAAGAAAAATGTCACCTGCCAGTGCTTCCCTCCCTGGAGAAAGTTCCGCTAGATCCCGGCACCTCCTGCACAAGCCATAACTTAGTCAATGAATCTCCTTTTCATATGACACAGATACTTTTCAAGCTGCTGCCTCTGCACTAGGACTTGGAGTGAGTGTGTTTGTGTATGAGCCCTTCAAGAGCGAAGTCTCAGTTTCCCATAGTCCTCTGGCTCTCCCAGATATAAACCCCACTTGTTTTCAAAGTCACACATTATGGGAGCTAACCTTCTTGGTGTAGATCCCCTGGGCTGGGGAGCTCTATGTGGGGATTGGAATTGGATACTTCAGTCCTGAGGAGGGACATCCACAGTTGTTATATCCCTCCCACTTGTGGGTGACTGTACCAGGAAGGTGTGCTCTGACTAGACCACATTTCTTCCCCTCCTACCTGTCTCAATGTGGCCTTTTCTTTATATCCTTAGTTGTAGAAAAATCTTTTCTGCTAGTCTTCAGGTCATTTTCAGAAATAGTTGTTCTATATGTAGTTGTAGTTTTGGTGTGTCTTGGGATGGAGGTGTACTCAGGATCTTCCTACTCTACCATCTTGATCTGGCCCCTACTTGATTTTTTAATGATGCCTTGGCATACAAAAAACTTCCATCTTTATATCTTCACTTTATTAGTTAATGATTTTGTTATCATTGCTTGTATTGCATTTTTTAACCATCTTTATTGGAGTACAATTGCTTTACAATGTTGTGTTAGTTGCTGTTGTATAACAAAGTGAATCAGCTATATGTATACATATATTCCTATATCCCCTCTCTCCTACATCTCCTTCCCACTCTCCCTATCCCACCCCTCTAGGAGGTCACAAAGCACCAAGCTGATCCTCCTATGCTATGCGGCTGCTTCCCACTAGCTATCTATTTTACATTTGGTAGTGTATATATGTCAATGTAAATCTCTCATTTCATCCCATCTTACACTTCCCCTCCCCGTGTTCTCAAGTCCATTCTCTACGTCTGCATCTTTATTCCTGTCCTGACCCTATGTTCATCAGAAAGTTTTTTTTTTATTTTAGATTCCATATATATGTGTTAGCATTCAATATTTGTTCTTCTCTTTCTGACTTACTTCACTCTGTATGACAGTCTCTAGGTCCATCCATCTCACTACAAATAACTCAATTTTGTTTCTTTTTATGACTAATATTCCATTGTATATATGTGCCACATCTTTTTTATCCATTCATCTGTTGATGGACACTTAGGTTGCCTCCATGTCCTGGCTATTTTAAATAGAGCTGCAATGAACATTGTGGTACGTGACTCTTTTTTTTTTTTTTTCTGGTACACGGGCCTCTCTCTCACTGTTGTGGCCTCTCCCATTGCAGAGCACAGGCTCCGGACACGCAGGCCCAGCAGCCATGGCTCACGGGTCCAGCCGCTCCACAGCATGTGGGATCCTCCCGGACTGGGGCACGAACCCGTGTCCCCTGCATCAGCAGGCAGACTCTCAACCACTGTGCCACCAGGGAAGCCCCATGACTTTTTTTGAACTACGGTTTTCTCAGGGTATATGCCCAGTAGTGGGATTGCTGGGTCATATGATAGTTCTATTTTTAGTTTCTTATGGAACCTCTATACTGTTCTCCATAGTGGCTGTATCAATTTACTTTCCCACCAACAGTACAAGAGGTTTCCCTTTTTTTCACACCCTCTCCAGCATTTATTGTTTGTAGATTTTTTGATGATAGCCATTCTGACCGGTGTGAGATGATATCTCATTGCAGTTTTGATTTACATTTCTCTAATGATTAGTGATGTTGAGCATCCTTTCATGTGTTTGTTGGCAACCTGTATATCTTCTTATGTCTATGTAGGTCTTCTGCCCATTTTTGGATTGGGTTGTTTGTTCTTTTGATATTGAGCTGCATGAGTTGCTTGTATGTTTTGGAGATTAATCCTTCGTCAGTTGCTTCATTTGCAAATATTTTCTCCCATTCTGCGGGTTTACTTATTGTCTTGTTTATGGTTTCCTTGGCTGTGCAAAAGCTTTGAAGTTTCATTAGGTCCCATTTGTTTATTTTTGTTTTTATTTCCATTTCTCTAGGATGTGGGTCAAAAAGGATCTTGCTGTGATTTAGGTCATAGTGTTCTGTCTATGTTTTCCTTTAAGAGTTTGATGGTGTCTGGCCTTACATTTAGGTCTTTAATCCATTTTGAGTTTATTTTTGTGTATGTGTTAGGGAGTGTTCTAATTTCATTCTTTTACATGTAGCTGTCCAGTTTTCCCAGCACCACTTATTGAATAGGCTGTCTTACCTCCATTGTATATTCTTGCCTACTTTATCAAAAATAAGGTGACCATATGTCGTGGGTTTATCTCTGAGCTTTCTATCCTGTTCCACTGATGTATATTTCTCTTTTTGTGCCAGTACCATACTGTCTTGATTACTGTATCTTTGTAGTATAGTCTGAAGTCAGGGAACCTGATTCCTCCAGCTCTGTTTTTCTTTCTCAAGATTGCTTTGGCTATCAGGGTCTTTTGTGTTTCCATACAAATTGTGAAATTTTTTTTCTAGTTCTGTGAAAAATGCCATTGGTAATTTGATAGGGATTGCATTGAATCTGTAGATTGCTTTGGGTAGTAGAGTCATTTTCACAATGTTGATTCTTCCAATCCAAGAACATGGTATTATCTCTCCATCTGTTTGTATCATCTTTAATTTCCTTCATCAGTGTCTTATAGTTTTCTGCATACAGGTCTTTTGTCTCCTTAGGTAGGTTTATTCCTAGGTATTTTATTCTTTCTGTTGCAATGGTAAAGGTGAGTGTTTCCTTAATTTGTCTTTCAGATTTTTCATCATTAGTGTATAAGTATGCAAGGGATTTCTGGCATTAATGTTTCCTGCTACTTTACCAAATTCATTGATTAGCTCTGGTAGTTTTCTGGTAGCGTCTTTAGGATTCTCTATGTATAGAATCATATTGTATTGCATTTGGTTGAGAAAGTCATTTTCACAATATATTGTTGGAATTTCCCATTAAAATATATTTTAGTTAAAATATATTTTAATACCTGATATTAAATGTTGATCCAACTTTATATTTGTTTCACAATAGCCACATAACCAGCCCAAGTACATTTGTATCTTCCAACCCAGTTGTATTCATGGGGTGTGCCTTTTATTTTAGTACATAAAAAAAATTAAGAGCAAAAATCTAAAAACAGATGTATAAAAAATAAAATCATTTTCTTCTACCTCTACCTTTCCATAAGTAATTCTTATTTTAATTCATGTTTAATTCTAATATGGCTGCTCATCTTATTTTATATGCTTGCATCATTAAATAAACCCTACATAGATTTTATTTCTTCCTAAGTATTGGCAAAGTTTCTTTTTTCTCTACTTTATTTCTTCTTGGCCAGTTTTGCCAATTATAATATAGATTGGTTGTGGATGGATGTGTCTAAAAGATATTTATATCTGAGCACAGCTAATTCTAGTCACAGATCTAGTGTCCAAATAATCAGCATATATCCTGTCCCCTGCCTTTCTTCACCTGTTTCAGATTCTGTTTCAGGAAGCAAAAATACAGCCCCTTTTCTTCTGCAGTGACAATCCAAGTGAGATAACAGAGGGTTCAATTAGCTGAGCTAATGGAGCAGCTCCCCCAGTTAAACAGTGAGAAGGGTTTTGAAGCCTTCATGCTTCCTGTTCAGTTTCACTCTCTCTGATAAGATTTTTAACTTCCTTCTGAATCTTCTTTATTTAAAGGTATTCTTCCCACACCTTATTGGTAAGGCGATACTCCAGCTAAATCCCAAAGATGTCAGTCTTACTGGGCACATGGAGCAACATTTAAGTCTTATACTCAATACATTTCTCCAGCCCATCTTACCTCTTCCATCTTTGAATTCATTCAAATTTAGGGGAGAGCTGCCAGCTGTGGGAGAAATCCTTGCCAGAGTCCTTCCCATAGTTTGCTCCAGATCTACTGTCTTCCTGGAGAGGAAACTTTCAAATGTCTGAGAGAAGGAAGTTGAATTTCAATTTCCCTGCAATATACAGTGTTGCCAGCAAGTGTGGTAATTAAAAGAAAATAAGGAATGCAGACACAGCAGTGGGACTAGTGGTAAGAATTCATTCCTTTAACTCTGTCAATGCTGGAGGAAGCTGTGATGAACTGATGTGTCTGTGGCAAATGGGAGAACACTGGACTTGCATTCAGAAGATTTGAGTCTGAGAACAGGCTCTAGCAGTAACTGTGAAGGTTGACACTCCCTTCATCCTTCAGCTTGTTTCCTTATCTTTATTCCTTCTAGTTACTTGAGCGATGATTTTGAATGTGTTTTATAAACCCAAAGTGTTGTACAAAATAAAATAAAATGCTATTATTGTTATTCCTAATATATAAACAATGAGGGAAGGAGGGGATTGTAATTATAAACCTTTTCTAGGAAGACTTGTAGAGTAAGACTATGAGGTGTAAGACAGAAAAAAAAAAATTACAGATGGTCAGTCCTCGTACAGGTTGCATAAGTCCCCAGGCACATCCTTCAGAATCTGGTCAGAACATTTACATTTTATTTACTTTGCTTGAAATAGACACAATAAGAAGATGTTATTTTTTTTTACTGAGTAGGTAAATCCTAAAACCCAAGTCTCTAAAAATAGATTCATGTATCTATCCATCTATCCACTTATTCATACATACGATTAATATGCATTCTGTGCTGATTCTGTGTAATGTACTATGTTAAACTATGTGATTGCAAAGATGAAAAAGACAAGGTTTCTGCCTTTGAAGGTTCTCCAAGTTTTAAAGAGGATATGCATATAGCAAGTACAGATGTGGGTATTCTTTTTTAAAATAAAATCTTAAAAGAAGGCCAGATAAAATTAAAAGTGGTGTACAAAACCACTCTTAGGTACAAATTTGTTCTATATAATTCTATATAATTTTGAGGGGCTCCTGACTACTCTTGTTTGTTTCTATTTTCAGGCTATTTAATTTTACTCCAACATGGCTAGTATGTAATTCTTATTTTAAAACTTCCAGATCTATTTAAACTTTTCTTATAAAGTCAGTACCTGTATACTAGCTGAAGCAATTGTGTTTAAGCATCTTCTAGTAAGTCTAGCCATGTTACCAGAATCCAAAACAAGATTATTCAAATAAGACTAAAGCAGAACCTTCCAGACTACATGGGACCTAGACAGGCTAATTATTTAGTTTACATTTAAATGTTTTCTTTGTGAATAATTTCAACATTTATTTAAAGGGGTTAAAAGAAACTTGGGTTATGGCATATTTTGTTGTTGTTATTTTCTGTTCTAGGGAAGGAAGTCAGTCATTTTATATTTCACTAGTTGATCATGTGTAGAGAGATCTGTGTTAAATGGCAACAAATTTTAGATTTACTGAAGTGATATTTTAGTCCTTTTTATAAGTTGGCTTGGTTGGCAGCTACCCACCTGGCTTCCCCTTAATCTGGCTTGAAAAAGAGCCATGCATATTCTTGTCTTTTATGGTTTACCTCTCATTAGAGGAGAAACACAACCCTGACAATTCTGTGTCAGGGTAGAATCAGATCTCAGTGTTATCAGTTTTCTCCTCTGTCTTCCACTCACTCAACTTTAGGGAACTCTGATTAAGCAGCTATAAATGACTATGGGCTATACTTAAATTAGGCTTCTCTTTCTTTTTTCTTCCTCCGTTCTTTAAAATAAAGAGAACTTTTATCAGAGAATATTTAGAAACCACATAAAAAGTAAAAATCACCCAATAAACAAAAAATTACTCATATTTTAGTGCCTTTCTACTTCCTATATAAATATATATGTAAAGGTAAGTGTATGTGTATATATTTAAAAATATGGCTTGTTACCCATATATATGCTGTCTACAAGAGACCCACTTCAGACATAGGGACACAACACACTGAAAGTGAGGGGATGGAAACGATGAATATCTTTTTCCATGCAAATGGCAATCAAAAGAAGGCTGGTGTAGCAATTCTCATATCAGACAAAATAGACTTTAAAATGGAGACTATTACAAGACACAAAGAAGGACACTACATAATGATTAAGGGATCAATCCAAGAGGAAGATATAATAATTGTAAATATTTATGCACCCAACATAGGAGCACCTCAATACATAGGGAAAATGTTAACAGCCATAAAAAGTGGAAATTGACAGTAACATAATAATAGTAGGGGACTTCAACACCTCACTTTCACCAATGGACAGATCATCCAAAATGAAAATAAATAAGGAAACACAAGCTTTAACTGATACATTAAAAAGATGGACTTAATTGATATTTATAGGACATTCCATCCAAAAACAACGGAATACACTTTCTTCTCAAGTGTTCATGGAACATTCTCCAGGATAGACCATATCTAGGGTCACAAATCAAGCCTCGGTAAATTTAAGAAAACTGAAATTGTATCAAGTATCTTTCCCACCCACAATGCTATGAGACTAGATATAAATTACAGGAAAACATCTGTAAAAAATACAAACACATGGAGGCTAAACAATTCACTACTTAATAACCAAAAGATCACTGAAGAAATCAAAGGGGAAATTAAAAAATACCTAGAAACAAATGACAATGAAAACACGATGCCCCAAAACCTATGAGATGCAGCAAAAGCAGTTCTAAGAGGAAAGTTTATAGCAATAAATTCCTACCTCAAGAAACAAGAAACATCTGAAATAAAGAACCTAAACTCACACATAAAGCAATTAGAGAAAGAAGAACCCAAAAACCCCAAAGTTAGCAGAAGGAAAGAAATCATAAAGATCAGATCAGGAATAAATGAAAAAGAAATGAAGGAAACAATAGCAAAGATCAATAAAACTAAAAGGTGGTTCTTTGAGGAGATAAACAAAATAGATAAACCATTAGCCAGACTCATCAAGAAAAAAAGGGAGAAGACTTAAATCAATAGAATTGGAAATAAAAAAGGAGAAGTAACAACTGACACTGCAGAAATACAAAGGATCATGAGAAATTACTACAAGCAACTCTATGCCAATAAAATGGACAACCTGGAAGAAATAGACAA